>NC_138884.1:50576042-51991408 GCF_965194825.1 Balaenoptera physalus | reverse complement strand
CTTCTTCGACTTGGGAGCGGCTGGTGGAGCTGGACTGAGGCCCCTTCTCTGAGGGGAGGGGGCCTGGGGAGCACTCTGGGCCCCCCAACCTCCAGGAAAGGCCAGGCCTGAGGCAGGGGCACGACTCTGGGACAGCCGGCAAGGCGGCAGGCCCTGCGGAGAGGCCAAGAGGGAGGCCAGGCTGGGGCGCTCCTCCTTGTCCTTACCGGCCGCGTCCCTGGGCCTTCGGGCCTCCCGAACAGGAGGCGCCACTCTGAGAACAGACGCATCCCTGGGTCCCAGTCGAGGGCCAGTGCGCCTTTTACCCTGGGGAGGGGAGGGCCGCCCAGCCCGGGATGGAGAGACCTCCTGACGTCCTGGAGAGGGAACAAAGACTTTGGGCCCGAACGGGCCAGTGTCTGTTCGGATGGGCCTATGAAGAGCCTCAACATCAATCTCTGGTGGGCAGGCTTCATCACTGACCCCTCGATGGCGGTCCTGGTCGTGCCTCTGGGCACCTTGGCCGGCGTGGGACTCAGATGGACTTGAGCCCATTCCGGGTGCACTGTGGCTCGGGGCTGCCGGCCCACCCTCGTCCTTTTTCAAGGCCAGGAGTCGTTTCTGCACCAGCTGGTAGGAGGGAGGAGGACAGTGACGGCTCCACGCGCACGTGTGAGAGGAGGAGCACTGGGCAGTGGGACAATGGCCCTGGGGGGGAGGAGGGGACGGGTGACCCCAGGACTAGACTCCAAATCCAGACACGGTGGCATTCCTGCCATCCTCCTGCACCTTATTCCCAGCTGTGTGTCCTTCCCTGCGCTCCCGGCTCCCCATCCTCTCCTTCCTATCACCCTGCGCTGCACCCACCCCAGAGAGGGCCCTTCCCCATGCCAGGCCTCCGAGGCAGGGAAGGGATGGACAGAGCCATGTGGGCCTCCTGCTCTGGGGCCCTACCTCTCCCCTGCTCACTGGGGTCCCTCCGTGCCCTGGTCTTCCTGGGTGTCCCTTGTCTCCCCTGTTCTACCTGCGATCCCTCCCTCCTCGGGCTCCCCTGGGCCACCTGGTTTCCCCTGTCCCCTGGATCACCTGGGGTCCCCCCTCCCCTGGAGTCCCCTGGCTCCCTAAGTGTTACTCTCCCTCCCCTGGCTCACTTCTTCAGGGGTGAGTCCTTCCTCCTGCTTCGACTCCTCAGCAAGGGCCGAGACATCCAGCTGTGGGTCTGGGGAAAACAATTCTGCCGGGAATCGAGGGTGAATGACTGCCTCCACCTCGGACAGAAAGAAGAGGCTGTGAGCATCCTTGGCCAGGAGTGGCCTGTGACACAAGAAGACCAGGAGGGAAAGTGAAAAGCAGAGACCCACCCACACTCTCCTCCACAAGGCGGGGATGGTCAGCACACACACACACACACACACATGCACATACACAGTCACACAGAAAAGAGCACATATACAGATGCACATACACAGACACACAAAGGCATACACACAGACACAAACATATACACACATACATCTGCGTAAACCTCCCCTAACACCAGGCTCAGGAACAAGGAGCTGAGCTTAAGTCCCATCGGCCTGAGCAGAACCCAGATCTTGGGTGCTGAGAGTTCCATGCCCTGGCATCTTGTAGACCCCAGGCTCCAGGCCCAGCCTACCTTGGTGACAGAGTGTTCCCGGGAACGCAGCTCGTCAGTGTAGCTCAAGAGACACGGGTCCAAGTAGGTGTCGTCCTCTTCCTGCTTCAGCTCATTTCCGGCCTTTCCACATTCTGCATGTGACTTGCTTGGGGCTGAGTGGACGGGCCCCACCAGCGCCTCCATCCTGTCCACATCCTCCCTCACAGCCTCAGGGGGAATCTCCTTGGGCGCCTTGGGCTCCGGGTTCCGCTGGGATCTGTGTGGCTTCGGGTGCGAGGGCTGGGCCCTGGGGCCGGACATCCTGGGAGCACAGGCTGAGGCAGAGCAGGAGGAAGGGAAGGAAGGTGAGGGACTCCCGGTCCACCTCCTGACCACCGAGCGCACGTTGGTGAGGGCATTGTTTGGGGGACGTTGATGTGGGTGTGGGAGGGGTCAGGACCATCTGAAGCCTCATGCACAGTTGGAGAGGGGAGGTTAGGGGGTCATCTAAGAGAGTCACAAGTAAGGAAGTGGGGAACCTCCAATTTTCTAGGGGTCTCCCCATCAAGCCCACTTCTTAGGCAGACTTAGTGTGGGGTCCTTTGAAAGGGAGGTGTGAGAGGAGTTACAAAACTGACCAAGTCAATACCCCCTAGTGAAAAACGGCAGCTGAGACCCCCACCCACCCCCCGCCTCGGTGGCTGTTTTGGTTGAAAGACCAATGCCCCTGTCTTGAAAGAAAAGGATCCACATGGGGACGGTGGCCAACCCTAGGCCCCTGTTACCTGTGCCTTCAGCTCCAGTGGGAACCTGGGTGCCTGGCTGAAGGCCCACTTTCGGGGCTGGGGGCCCCCGAGGATCCAGCTTCGGTGGGTCCTGCGCGCACTGCATCCACTGCAAATTCTGAATGTGCATATCCTCCTCGGCTGCAAATTCCATGAACCTGGGGGGTGACGGAGGCACAGGCCACCCTGAGAAAAACGCCTGGGTTCTGGAGCCCAACAAAGGCAGCCAAGAATGAGGCACTGGGAGAGGATGTGCCTTGGGGCCGTCAAGGCCCTGTGAGGTGCTGTCCACAGGAGAGAGCTGCTCCTGGAAGTGATAACAAGATCTGGGACCCTTCCTGCCTCACCAGCACTGCAGGGCATTCAACAGCATAGACCCAGGTCGCTGAATTGAACCAGGTCAACGGGACACATGGCTGACCCAGGGGGCACCCTCCTCATGCCCCCGTCCCCATCCAGGACCACATGCAGGGCTGCCAGCCAGAGGCTGGAACAGGCATGTGCTCCCCACAGGGGTCCTTGCCCGAATCCAGGACCCTGGGCTAGGACTGAGAGTCCTGCAACATAGACCTGGAGACAGGGCCCAGGAGAGGCTGGACGATGTGGATGCTGAGCTTAGAGGAGAGGCCTTCCCTTCCTCTGAGAGGCGCTCGTTTGTTTGGTTTTGTTTCTTAAACCAAGGGGATTACCATGGAGCAAACACTGGAAGGGCCGGAGACCCTTGGGCTGACGACAGCTGGCTTCCCCAGCCTCTTCAGGGATGCCAGGGTACCCACTCAGGGCACTCTTCATGAGGAGAGGTGGTCCCAAATCTATGTTAGTGGCCGCCAGCCACCCACCACTAAGGAAGCAGCAGGCTGGCGGGTGGAGCTCTTTCCCCGGCCCAGCCCATATGGCCGGAGTGGGACCCCTACTGGACTCACAGCTTCACCCTGCCCCGTCCTGAGACCTTCATGTCAAGGTAAGGGTAGGTCAAAATCAGGGGAGGGCAGAGCTCCTGGTGGAGGAAGGACAGAAGTCTCAATCTCTCAAGGTGAGGGAGGGGTTTCTGGGGGACAGTAGGGCCCCTGGGCTGCGGGGCCCCTGTGCTGGGTGACAGCCCTTCTCCTCTGTCCTCTCTGATGCGCACCCCCACGGCCAGACCCTGCCCTCACCCACTCGCCTCACCCTCCACGCAGCCCCTGGGCCCAGGACGCTGACTCACTTTTGCGCCGTCTCGTAGTAGGTCTTCCGGTCAAGGTTGCTCAGGCGCCGCCATTCCTGCACGGCCCTCCACAGTCCCTCCTCCAGCAGCATGGTGGGATTCAGGCAGGCCACGGATCGAAGCACTGGGCTGTAAGCCCTCGGGGTCAGTCTCCGGGCCCAGCCCAGCCCCCACCTGCCTGACCCCACCCGCCCATGTGGACCACACATCACTCAACCCAGAATGACTGAGCAACAGGAGGGTGAGAGGCGGGCGTCTGGGAGGGCAAAGACAAGCCTTCCCGGCCACTGCTGTCACCGCCTCACACTCACTCAAGGATGACCATCCACTCCCAGGCTAGAGCTGGCACATTGTGCCTTGGGGAGCTCTTTTCCTCCTCAAGGCTGCATTTTCATAATAAAAATCACTATCATCAATGAGGCATGGCAAGTGCCAAGCAATCTGCTCACACTTCATAGATTAGCCCAAGGAGTCTTCTGCACAGTCCTCTGAGTGAAGTGTAATTGTCCCCTTTTTACGAGGGACCGGAAGTTTAGGATGGAAATGCCTGCCAGGCTCACAACTCTAGTGGGAGAGAGCCCACGCCCTTAGGAGAGCTCTACCATCACCCTGTTCCTAGTGGAATTCTCCACAACGAAGTGGAGGCATGCATAAAGCGCTCTCCTGGGCCCCGCGCTCCTCCCCCTCCTCTGAAGTGACCTCCCCTGGCCATGTACGCTCAAGTCCTGTATGAAGGACACGGCACCACAGGAGAGTGCGGCATCCGCTCCTCGGCTCCTCACCTTACACCACGACCCTCTCTGACTGCAAGTCTTCAGTCCATATTACCATGAGAATCATGGAAGAGCAAGCTGGCCAGACTCACAGGGTGGTGGGGCCAGTTGAGATAGGGCACATGTCAGTCCTGATGTCACGGACTGGCAGGCCCACCCATGTGACCGACAGTGTGCCTTCTCATAGCATGGACATCGCCCTCACACCTTCCTTCCAGTATCCCTAGAAACCTAACGTGCGAGTCCATCCCCAGGTCCTCTTTATCTAAAAGCTCCCATAAGCTCAGGACCCCCTGAGCGTTCACTCACATGAGAAAGCAGGAAAAAGCTTCTGCATCAGGACTCAGGTGAAAGTGTCTCCGGGCCAGGGGCTTGATGTGCTGCCAACGTCTGAAGTTACTGTACTCTCTCTGGGGGTTAGAGGAGCCATCCTGCGAGGTGTTGGACTGGTTGGTGGCCAGGCGGCCCTCCCTGGAAGTGCCATGTGGCCATGGCCCAGAGTTCACTGGGCGAATGATAGGGGCCAGCTGGGCAGCTGGTGGTGGAGCTTGAGGAGGAAAGCCTGGGGTCCAGCCTCCCTTGCCAGCCTGACGTCCTCGAGAGGGAACAAAGACTCTGAGCACGACCGGGCCAGTGTCTGCTCGGATGGGCCTATGAAGAGCCTCAACATCAATCTCTGGTGGGCAGGCTTCATCACTGACCCCTCGATGGCGGTCCTGGTCGTGCCTCTGGGCACCTTGGCCGGCGTGGGACTCAGATGGACTTGAGCCCATTCCGGGTGCACTGTGGCTCGGCGCTGCCGGCCCACCCTCGTCCTCCTTCAAGGCCAGGAGTCGTTTCTGCACCAGCTGGTAGGAGGGAGGAGGACAGTGACGGCTCCACGCGCACGTGTGAGAGGAGGAGCACTGGGCAGTGGGACAATGGCCCTGGGGGGGAGGAGGGGACGGGTGACCCCAGGATTAGACTCCAAATGCAGACACGGTGGCATTCCTGCCATCCTCCTGCACCTTATTCCCAGCTGTGTGTCCTTCCCTGCGCTCCCGGCTCCCCATTCTCTCCTTCCTATCACCCTGCGCTGCACCCACCCCAGAGAGGGCCCTTCCCCATGCCAGGCCTCCGAGGCAGGGAAGGGATGGACAGAGCCATGTGGGCCTCCTGCTCTGGGGCCCTACCTCTCCCCTGCTCACTGGGGTCCCTCTGTGCCCTGGTCTTCCTGGGTGTCCCTTGTCTCCCCTGTTCTACCTTTGATCCCTCCCTCCTCTGGCTCCCCTGGGCCACCTGGTTTCCCCTGTCCCCTGGATCACCAGGGGTCCCCCCTCCCCTGGAGTCCCCTGGCTCCCTAAGTGTCCCTCTCCTTCCCCTGGCTCACTTCTTCAGGGGTGAGTCCTTCCTCCTGCTTCAGCTCCTCAGCAAGGGCCGAGACATCCAGCTGTGGGTCTGGGGAAAACAATTCTGCCGGGAATCGAGGGTGAATGACTGCCTCCACCTCGGACAGAAAGAAGAGGCTGTGAGCATCCTTGGCCAGGAGTGGCCTGTGACACAAGAAGACCAGGAGGGAAAGTGAAAAGCAGAGACCCACCCCCACTCTCCTCCACAAGGCGGGGATGGTCAGCACACACACACACACACATGCACATACACAGTCACACAGAAAAGAGCACATATACAGAGGCACATACACAGACACACAAAGGCATACACACAGACACAAACATATACACACATACATCTGCGTAAACCTCCCCTAACACCAGGCTCAGGAACAAGGAGCTGAGCTTAAGTCCCATCAGCCTGAGCAGAACCCAGATCTTGGGTGCTGAGAGTTCCATGCCCTGGCATCTTGTAGACCCCAGGCTCCAGGCCCAGCCTACCTTGGTGACAGAGTGTTCCCGGGAACGCAGCTCGTCAGTGTAGCTCAAGAGACACGGGTCCAAGTAGGTGTCGTCCTCTTCCTGCTTCAGCTCATTTCCGGCCTTTCCACATTCTGCATCTGAGTTGCCTGGGGCTGAGTGGACGGACCCCACCAGCGCCTCCATCCTGTCCACATCCTCCCTCACAGCCTCAGGGGGAATCTCCTTGGGCGCCTTGGGCTCCGGGTTCCGCTGGGATCTGTGGGGCTTCGGGTGCGAGGGCTGGGCCCTGGGGCCGGACATCCTGGGAGCACAGGCTGAGGCAGAGCAGGAGGAAGGGAAGGAAGGTGAGGGACTCCCGGTCCACCTCCTGACCACCGAGCGCACGTTGGTGAGGGCATTGTTTGGGGGACGTTGATGTGGGTGTGGGAGGGGTCAGGACCATCTGAAGCCTCATGCACAGTTGGAGAGGGGAGGTTAGGGGGTCATCTAAGAGAGTCACAAGTAAGGAAGTGGGGAACCTCCAATTTTCTAGGGGTCTCCCCATCAAGCCCACTTCTTAGGCAGACTTAGTGTGGGGTCCTTTGAAAGGGAGGTGTGAGAGGAGTTACAAAACTGACCAAGTCAATAGCCCCTAGTGACAAAGGGCAGCTGAGACCCCACCCCCCCACCCCCCGCCTCGTTGGCTGTTTTGGTTGAAAGACCAATGCCCCTGTCTTGAAAGAAAAGGATCCACATGGGGACAGTGGCCAACCCTAGGCCCCTGTTACCTGTGCCTTCAGCTCCAGTGGGAACCTGGGTGCCTGGCTGAAGGCCCACTTTCGGGGCTGGGGGCCCCCGAGGATCCAGCTTCGGTGGGTCCTGCGCGCACTGCATCCACTGCAAATTCTGAATGTGCATATCCTCCTCGGCTGCAAATTCCATGAACCTGGGGGGTGACGGAGGCACAGGCCACCCTGAGAAAAAGGCCTGGGTTCTGGAGCCCAACAAAGGCAGCCAAGAATGAGGCACTGGGAGAGGATGTGCCTTGGGGCCGTCAAGGCCCTGTGAGGTGCTGTCCACAGCAGAGAGCTGCTCCTGGAAGTGATAACAAGATCTGGGACCCTTCCTGCCTCACCAGCACTGCAGGGCATTCAACAGCATAGACCCAGGTCGCTGAATTGAACCCGGTCAACGGGACACATGGCTGACCCAGGGGGCACCCTCCTCATGCCCCCGTCCCCATCCAGGACCACATGAAGGGCTGCCAGCCAGAGGCTGGAACAGGCATGTGCTCCCCACAGGGGTCCTTGCCCGAATCCAGGACCCTGGGCTAGGACTGAGAGTCCTGCAACATAGACCTGGAGACAGGGCCCAGGAGAGGCTGGACGATGTGGACGCTGAGCTTAGAGGAGAGGCCTTCCCTTCCTCTGAGAGGCGCTCGTTTGTTTGGTTTTGTTTCTTAAACCAAGGGGATTACCATGGAGCAAACACTGGAAGGGCCGGAGACCCTTGGGCCGACGACAGCTGGCTTCCCCAGCCTCTTCAGGGATGCCAGGGTACCCACTCAGGGCACTCTTCATGAGGAGAGGTGGTCCCAAATCTATGTTAGTGGCCGCCAGCCACCCACCACTAAGGAAGCAGCAGGCTGGCGGGTGGAGCTCTTTCCCCGGCCCAGCCCATATGGCCGGAGTGGGACCCCTACTGGACTCACAGCTTCACCCTGCCCCGTCCTGAGACCTTCATGTCAAGGTAAGGGTAGGTCAAAATCAGGGGAGGGCAGAGCTCCTGGTGGAGGAAGGACAGAAGTCTCAATCTCTCAAGGTGAGGGAGGGGTTTCTGGGGGACAGTAGGGCCCCTGGGCTGCGGGGACCCTGTGCTGGGTGACAGCCCTTCTCCTCTGTCCTCTCTGATGCGCACCCCCACGGCCAGACCCTGCCCTCACCCACTCGCCTCACCCTCCACGCAGCCCCTGGGCCCAGGACGCTGACTCACTTTTGCGCCGTCTCGTAGTAGGTCTTCCGGTCAAGGTTGCTCAGGCGCCGCCATTCCTGCACGGCCCTCCACAGTCCCTCCTCCAGCAGCATGGTGGGATTCAGGCGGGCCACGGATCGAAGCACTGGGCTGTAAGCCCTCGGGGTCAGTCTCCGGGCCCAGCCCAGCCCCCACCTGCCTGACCCCACCCGCCCATGTGGACCACACATCACTCAACCCAGAATGACTGAGCAACAGGAGGGTGAGAGGCGGGCGTCTGGGAGGGCAAAGACAAGCCTTCCCGGCCACTGCTGTCACCGCCTCACACTCACTCAAGGATGACCATCCACTCCCAGGCTAGAGCTGGCACATTGTGCCTTGGGGAGCTCTTTTCCTCCTCAAGGCTGCATTTTCATAATAAAAATCACTATCATCAATGAGGCATGGCAAGTGCCAAGCAATCTGCTCACACTTCATAGATTAGTCCAAGGCGTCTTCTGCACAGTCCTCTGAGTGAAGTGTAATTGTCCCCTTTTTACGAGGGACCGGAAGTTTAGGATGGAAATGCCTGCCAGGCTCACAACTCTAGTGGGAGAGAGCCCACGCCCTTAGGAGAGCTCTACCATCACCCTGTTCCTAGTGGAATTCTCCACAACGAAGTGGAGGCATGCATAAAGCGCTCTCCTGGGCCCCGCGCTCCTCCCCCTCCTCTGAAGTGACCTCCCCTGGCCATGTACGCTCAAGTCCTGTATGAAGGACACGGCACCACAGGAGAGTGCGGCATCTGCTCCTCGGCTCCTCACCTTACACCACGACCCTCTCTGACTGCAAGTCTTCAGTCCATATTACCATGAGAATCATGGAAGAGCAAGCTGGCCAGACTCACAGGGTGGTGGGGCCAGTTGAGATAGGGCACATGTCAGTCCTGATGTCACGGACTGGCAGGCCCACCCATGTGACCGACAGTGTGCCTTCTCATAGCATGGACATCGCCCTCACACCTTCCTTCCAGTATCCCTAGAAACCTAACGTGCGAGTCCATCCCCAGGTCCTCTTTATCTAAAAGCTCCCATAAGCTCAGGACCCCCTGAGCGTTCACTCACATGAGAAAGCAGGAAAAAGCTTCTGCATCAGGACTCAGGCAAAAGTGTCTCCGGGCCAGGGGCTTGACGTGCTGCCAACGTCGGAAGTTACTGTACTCTCTCTGGGGGTTAGAGGAGCCATCCTGCGAGGCGTTGGACTGGTTGGTGTCCAGGCGGCCCTCCCTGGAAGTGCCATGTGGCCATGGCCCAGAGTTCACTGGGCGAATGATAGGGGCCAGCTGGGCAGCTGGTGGTGGAGCTTGAGGAGGAAAGCCTGGGGTCCGGCCTCCCTTGCCAGCCTGACTAACTCCAACAGCTGAAGCAGTCACCACGGTCCCCATCACAGGGGTTGCTACGAATACGGGTGCAGGACATGAAGCACTCCTGCTGAGGGCCCCTGCCGCGCTCCAGTTGAGGGGGGCCTGAGTAACGACAAAGGTCTGAGTCTGGGGGACCTCCACTGTCCTCCCTTGTGACCTGACTTGTACAGTGAGGTTGCAAGCCCCAGGGGCACTGGGGCCACGGCCACCATTAGCCACCAAAGGCGTCCTGGGGAAAGCTGGCAACAGCAGGCTGCTGCCAGGAGGGAATGCTGGCGTGATGGGACGTGGCAGGTGCTGCTGCCAGGGTGGCCGGTGCTGGGCGCCAGGAATGGGTGGAGGGAAGGGCACTGCCGTGAAAGTAGACAAGGAGGCCCCGGGGCTCATGGTCATATCCGTTCCCAGCACTGCAGATGCTGTGGAGGCAAAGGAAAGGAGTGAATGCAGGAGGAGAATGGGCACGTGGCACTGAGGCTTTCTGTGGCATCAGAGTGTAAATCTCCACAGGGGAGGGACACTTGGACAAGGGAAACTGTGCAGCGTGCAAATGTCTTCCAGTGATTTTCATGCCCTGACCTCCAGTTGAGAATTATTCCACTGCTGACCCCGCGCCCATCCACCAAGGTCCCTGACCCCTGTCTGCCGAGAAGAAATCGCCTCAGCAAGCACTGACTTGGAGAGCCTCCCTAAGGCACCCCCTGGCACCTAAGCCTCACAGGCTGTCTCCCAAGACCTGGAACTGTGTGGACATCCGCTCTGTGAGAAATGCCCCTCAGCCGGCGTACTAGCAGGTAGGGACCTTCTCCAAAGTAAGTTCTAGGCACCCAAAGGCCCTTTGTGGACAGGTATTGTGTAAAATATTAGGGCCCCACCTCCTCCTCAGTCCTCCTTTTCCTGATGCTCAGTAGAAATCCCCTCTTTCTTTCCTAGCCTCACAAAACAATACAACAAAATGCTGGAAAATATCTCTCTAATGGAATCCCGATACAAACCCAGAACACTGGCCCAGAATGCACCTGCATCTCAGAACAACCCACAGCAGACACGTAACATGGGCCAGGTCCTGCCACCCCCTCCCCAGTGCCCAGAGTCACTGTCATCACCCAGGAGTTCTGTTCCTAGGAGGCGGGGGTGGGGGGAGTGGTGTGTGAGAAGTAGGCACGTGTCCCTTAGATTCTGTCATTTCACAGCCAGTGATGGCTGCAGAGGATTAAACAAGGGCCAGGGAATTGTCATGTTACATTGGTCATGGGAGTACAGACCGCCTGTGGTCCTTCCCCCTCCAGCTCCCAATAACGGAAAGACAATCTGAGAAGCAGGCATAAGCCAGTTGCCATGGCGATCAAGTTGTCTGGATCACATCCCTGTTCAGGAGAACAAGGTACACACCACGGTGCACCTAATTAACCGGAACAGGTGTCATAGGACGTTTAATAATAACACAGAAGATCGTCTTCCTGCCCCTGGGCTACACTCCTTCCCCCTTTAAAAGAGGAAGCAGCCTTCACAGACATTCCACCCGAAACAACCCCACTCCACATCTGTCCCCTGTCCATGAAGGAGTGACAGGAAATATGAACAAACTCTTCCTCTCAAGGCAGCCTGAGGGTCCACCATGAGATACTGGACGAGATGAAGTAGGTCTGAAGTACTGCGATTCCACAAAAGGAAGAACAATTCAGAGCAACTCAGGAACCTGAGCCCTCTCTTGGCTGAAGTTACACGGTTGCCCATCCCCTGTTGAATCCAAAGCAACAGTTGCCTGAACTGAGAAGTGAGCTCTGGGCTGGGAGGAGTGGACGAGGTGTGGGCTGCGGCAGTTCGAGTAACCTCCGGCCTAGCTCTCGGAGAGGACACTTCACTGCAGGCGTGGCCACACACAGCCCCACTGAATAGTTTTCTCACCAAGACCATCTCTCCCCACGGCCCCCTGAGACACAGTATGCTCCTGTTCAAATCCCGTAGAAAGATACGGTGAGGCAAGCTTCAGGCGCCTCAGGAACACAAGACAGGTCTAGGCTTTCCTCATGACCCTCCCTGTGTCACCACCAGGACATCACACACATCCTTACACACACGTTTCAAAGTGGCTGGTCTCCCTTCTAGAAAGAATCAACCTGCCTGCTGCCATCCTTTCTCCATAGCCAGGGCGATTCCTCTTGATCCACCTCCAATGACCCCTCCTCCCCAGTGCAGTCTCAGGTTTCTTCAGGCTCCCCAGTCTCCCAGGTGAAATGTCCTTGTGTGTCCAGGGCTCTCTTCTCCCTCTACTTCAGTCCAACTGTGTGCCCACCGTGAAGTGTCACGTGTGAACCCGAAGGATGGGAGGGATGGCAGGGTCTCTGAGAACACACCCCCAGCCTATAGGCTTACCTCCTTCTGAAGCCATCCTGCAGGCTTGGGCACGGACTACTGCTGCCTGGTAGCCTCCATGAGAAAAGTCAAGACCAGGACCCAGAGAGTGACCTGCTTCAGCAGACGCTCAGGATCCAAGTGAAGGAGGGCCAGGTTTGAATCATAAAAGTAGAATGTGGCTGAAACGTTCTGCAGTGGGGGAGGGGCAGAGGGCACGTGGGTCTGGGTAGGGTGGGGGTGGGGAGACATTCCACGAGGGCTCTGGCAGGTAGGCAAGAACCGGAAGTTCCTTCCACCTCACACAGTGGCAACACAATTGGCGTGGGCCTCTTTACGCAGTTTATAGACTGTTTTCTTGATCCACGGCACCGAGGTTGGACTTGACGGTCCCTTCCTTTCACTTCTTTTTCCATCAACCTAGTTTTGTGTCCCTCAACACACTCTGCTTCCTACCTGGCTCTTGACTTACTTCAACAGAGACTAGACTTCCTGAACAAAATTCAGAACTGTTAGTCTGATAAACACTTGGGTATTTATGGCCACATGGAACTGAGTATTTGCAATTAGGATTGTCTCAGCAGATCCAGTGTCTTTGACTGCTGTATGTACATCACTCCTAAGGGAGTGGTCCTTGTGCTCCAACCAACATCCAGCAGGACCAGCCTTACTAATGTTCCTTTGTGCTGGAAAGCCCCCGTCCATGAAAAAACCATCATGCAGCCCCCATGTCCAAGACCAGAATTCACTAAATGTCTTTCTCATAGTATTCCATGGTTGTAAAAGATTTAGTTTTGTACCTTTTAAATGATTTTAGTATAATATTTTAAGCGAGCCACACCTTCTCATGGTTCAAAATTAAATTGTGCAAAATGGAATATGCAGTGGCGAGTCCTCCTCCCACCTCTTTCCCCTGTCAACCCAATCCTCTTTCCCGGAGGAAACCAGTGTTATCTCTTTCACTAAAATCTTCCCAGAGATACGTCATGCAACTAAAAGCGAAGGCAATCTGTTTTCAGTTTTTAAAATGCCTTCATTTTTTTTCTAGTTGAAAATTCATGTATGTTCCAATATATCTGAGGATATTTCCAATGATTGTCTTTGTACGGGTATCGTGGCTCCTCTGTTTCTGCACTAGATTCCTAGAACAAGAATTTCTAGTCTCTTAAAATTCAAAGCACCTGAAAGAATAGGGTGGCTCGATCTAGTAAAGAAAAGTAACAAATGCCTAACTGAATTTGACTTTTGAATTTCACATAAACAATGAATTCATTTTTAGTACAACTTTGTCCCATGCAACATTTTGGACATAGTTTTACTGCAAATTCTTTCCCTGTTTATCTGAAATTTACATTTAACTCGAAATCTGTATTTTATCTGGCAACACTACCAAAAATTCAGAACATACTAAGCTATTCTCAGTTACTCATCCTTATGACAAAGAGAACTTGGAGTGACGAGACTCAAGTGTGCACCTTGGCTCCAACAGAAAACACAACTGTAAACATCCACAAAATCTACAGGCTCTTTGGATGAAATGGATTTGGAAGAGTCATCATATAGCACTGAACATCTTGGCTTAGTAGCGGTAAGGACAGAAGTAAGGAACAAGAAGGCAGAAAATCTTCTTCTCTTTCCTTATGTTAAAGGGACTAAACATCCTAGAGCCCTGGTTTTTCTAGGTGTTAAAAGTCCACTACCCATGAGATGAATGTGCACCTTGACACAGTGCCAAGAGTTTATCCACCAGTGTCCAATCCCCAGACAAGCCCACTTCCATCGAAATCCTAGCCTGCAAGCCCTGCTTACAAGTTTGTTCATTTCCTGTCTGCATTACATACACTTGCTCTTTACAATCTAGGCTCATCATTGCATATGGCCCCATCTGCATGGGAATCATGGTAGCATTCCTTTTACAAAACTTGTTTGATTATGATTTTCATATTGAGAATCCATGTCAGTCAGTTTACCACTATCAAAATGATATGAAAGAGTATTCGTGTTTTGTGTCGTGAGAAGAGAGGACTGTTAGGAAACTTGTCAAGGGAGATGAAGGCTGAAAACCTCAGAGGATGGCAACCAATCACTTAGGAGACGAGATTCTCTCACTGCTGTAGCTGCAGTAGAACTCCAACTGATTGTGGGGTGTTGGGGAAGGAAACAGAGGTTTAGAAGGACTGTTCCACAGTGTGAAAAAGACTCCTGTTGGTGCTTAAGAAGTTCCTTGCCCCTTGTCAGGAAAAACTGACTCCGAAGAAGATGAGAAGATAAGGTGAGAATATTTCAAGCAACATCATGGTGAACTTTATATCTAAAGAAACTCCTGTCGGGGGCTGAAAAAAATAAACAGTTTGGGAATATCGCTCAGTACTGGAGCTTTTACAATGAAGGAAAACGCATATGATTTTCACCCAATAACTTCATACTAGAGGGATGGTGAGGCAAAATATTGTACCCAGGCACTCGAGAAAGGCAGGCTTCCTTGTTGCTTCCTCCCTTTGTTCAGTCATTCAACCAATTATTTACAAGAATCTCACTCATAATTCTGATACAGGATTTGAAGGACTCTTCTCAAGGCCACTGATACAAAAATTGCACTGTGCAAAAATTAGCCAGTCCCAATTCTGCAATCACTTTTGTAATACTTCAAAATCCCACACCCCAGAGACAGAGATCATCCAATTAGCCCAAATGTAATTTGGGAAGAGCAGTCACAGAAGGGAGTATCTAAAAGTCCTTTGGATCATGATCTCTGACTATTCCTGCACAGAGGCTGCCGGCAGGCATTGACTACTGAGAAAAAACAACTCTAGACATGCATCACAAGCCTCAGAAGACAGTTCATCTTCCACTCAATCACGAAACATTAAAGAAATGAAGAGATACCATGTTTGTGTCTGGTGGAGTTTTCAAGTCTGTGCACTTGGAGGCGCTTAGTGCTGTTAGACGTGAGGGGTCTTCAGAGGCATCCTGTTGAGTGAGAAATGCTCTAATCTTGCAATTGACCAGAAAGAGGATCTGATGATTGAAGTTTCTTTGGGAAGTACTACAAAGTTAGGGCAGTAAGTTGATCCCGCTACTATTTTTGTTGTTGTTGTTGTTTTTAATGCCAACTGAAAGTCTGCAAGATATTACAAAAAAGGAGGGAGGGAAAGTAAAATTGTTCCCATACTACCTGCTGTGTTGAAATTGGCCCAGATTGTCCACTCTCTCTCAAAGTTATTAAAAAAAAAAAAAAAACCGTACAAAGGAAACACCTGTGAATCAACATTTATTGAAAAACCTCCATGTATTAAATACACTGAGAAAAAATATTCTAGTAGAGTAAATGCGTTTGGAAAAACTCTAGGAACGGAGTCAGGAGACAGTATCTTAAGAGTGTTTCCCAGGTCTGAATTCTTTGCTAGAATTGTTTAACGGAAACTTCAGGCTTGCTAGGAAAAAGGACCTACTGTTTTTTGAAAGGCTTGAAACAAGCCAACCTTGAAACAAGGTTCTTGAAACAAGAACCAAGGAACTGCAGTCCAAAGGGCATGAAAGCACTTGCCTCAATTGGAGGCTACTGTGCTTAGAGCAGAGCTCTCCAGAACTCTTTGTAGCTAAGTGCATGGGTTTCACGTGTGCAATAGAAAACTCACGAGTGCACATCTCACAAGAGCTGGTTTTAAGAAGAGACCATCACGAAAGTTCCCGGCGAGGAGCGTCGCCAGAGACGCTCCGCAGCGTGCCCGACACTCCACCTCGCTCCTCTCTGGCAGAGAGCTGCAGGACCAGATGCCCGCGTGCCCCGCGCCTGCACGCCTGCGCACGCTCACTAGGGCGGGGCTCTCGGGCACGCGGACCGCCGTCCTCCAACTGCTCCTGGCGTCAGTTGGGGCAGTCGGCTCCGGAAGACAGGAGCGCATGCGCAAGCGTGGAGGGTGGGGCCCCAAGGGCCGTCCGGCGGGGGAGGGGCCTGTCATGGCGGCCTCGAGAGTCAATTCCAGGAACCCTGAGGTAAGGGGTACGGGGACTTTTGACCCCTCAGGTGTCACCGCTCTGCGCTGTTGTTCACCCTGTGGGTTATTTTTGCCCTTGTCCGTGTAAGGAGACTCCCCACAATGTGGATTCACGCCCCCATAGAGCTCGATTCCCTTGAGGGGTTTACCCCAGGGTTATTGGCCCCACTAGAGAGCCGGCTGCATGAAGTGTTCAGTGATTGCGAGGCCTACAGTGGGGGGGAAATAGTGTGTGTGAGCTATTAAACAGGTGCCGTTCTAGGCTGCGCGTTCTGAAGAGTACAAAAGCTAGAGGGACGTTCCTGCGAGTTGAAAACCCTCATCTGGTTCCAAAGGTGTAGCTCAGGTGATTGGCAAATGAGTGAAGAGCGAAGGAACACACTCATGGTTTCACTAGTGTCTTCCTTCTTATCATAAAAACATCAATCACCACTTATGTCCAAACTGCATTCTTTTGTCAGTGATGGGAGCAACTTTGCTGAATGTGGTAATAAACATGTATTTGTAGTCTGATGTCACATCATGATTGATTTGCAAGCATAGATGGGGTCTGTACATATTTAATTGGTTGGTGGGAATCTGATATGTAGTCAAATGTGTGGGTTGGTTTTGTCTGTGGATGTTTGTGTCTGAAGGGAGGTCGTGCCCGTGTTTTTGTGAGAGCGTGTAAGAGTGAGTGTTGTACTTGGAGGGTGTTGAGATGTGACGCAGGCATACTCAAGGAGTTGGTGGATAGGTGTTTGTAATTTGGTGTTTGGGGAATATGTTTACATGTGTTTTTTTCACCCATGAATTTGGGGATTTATGTGTGTCTAATGGTGGATTTGGAAGGATTATCTGCATGTGCATAAGGGCAATGTCAGGAAAAGTAGTGGTGTATATTACTTTGGGTGTCCAGTCTGTTTATTTTGTATATTTGGGGAATGTAGGATGATCATTTGTGTATTCAGGGCATGTTGTATGGTTATGGGGTGTTTGGGTGTGTGCATTTTCAGGAGCTGTCTATGTATATTTGGATGTGTAGAGGGCAAGTCTGTGGCTATTTTATGGGACTGGTGGATGTTGTATATGTAGGTATGTTGTGTTTGTATGATTCTGTATTCTGCAAGATGGCAGAGTTAGTTCTGTGTAAGAGGTTGGGAATGTGGGGTTATATATATGCCAGTAGTGTGGTACTGTATGTGCATTTGGAACAAAGGGCATATAGGATGATATTATTGCATATTTGTAGTGTTCTGGGTAATTGTGGTTGCATTTGGGACTTGTGGAGAGTTATGTGTTAAATGAGTTTGTGTGTGTATTCAAGGGGCATGGCCACTTGGAGGAATATTTGCTGAGGCTGTGCATTTGTAATTTTCAGTAGGAGCCTCTGAAGCTTATGTATTTTGGGAAGTGAGTATATGTGTATCTGATAAAGAGGTGGGGTTCTATGTTTCTACAGGGAAGTTGGACAATTGCATTTCTATGTATTAGAAATATGTGATACGGGTATTTGTGAGTACTTGCATATGTGTGAGCTGGCTCCTAATAGCTAGGGATAATTTGATATATGGAAGTTGTTTCATAAATGGTTTGCTGGAGACACTTCCATGTATCTTACTTGTGTATTCTAATCTGTGTGTGTGTCCATCATCAGGTTCATGCATTATCAAAGTTTGTTCATAAGGTATGGAATTGTTAGGAGTATTCAAAGTGTATTTCTTTGGAGAATGCTAGGGTGTTTATACATGTGTTTGGTAGGAGTAAGAGGTGGTCTGTCTATATATTCGGGGTGAGGGTAGAAATATATATATATATAAACACCCCCACACATATACAGTTTATATGTTGGGGTAGTGGCGGGGAGCTTGTGTTCTGGAGAGGTAGCATAATGTATAGTGTTTGGGAGGGGATCTGTATGTTCAGGGCTTGGGAATATTTGCATGTGTGTGTCCATAGGTGTGTGAGAATTGTGTATGTATAATAGTAAGACTGCAGAGGTTTTGAGTGTGTCTGAGCATTTGGGGTGTACACTCATGAGTAGTTTGTGGGTGTGTGTATTTGTGATTTGTGAGTATAGCAGGAGGCTTAGAGTCCTCTATGTGTCTATTTCAAAATGTAATGCCTGAAGAATTGAGTGGTGTTGCTTGTATGTGTTCTCAGTATTAGTGAGGTGGACTTATATGTACCGTTGACCCTTGAACTACACACGTTTGAACCACACGGGTCCACTTATAGTGGATTTTTTTTCCAGTAAATACTACAGGACTACTACACGATCCATGGATGCAGAACCACTGCATGGAGGGTTGGCGCCCTAACCCCCAAGTTGTTCAAGGGTCAGCTGTATTTGGTAAGTATAGGTTATTTGTGGCTGTGTGTGTTTTTGAGTTCCTGGGGCTTCTGGGGTATGTATTCTGGGGGATGTGAGAGTTTAGTTTGTGTGTTTGGAAACCAGTAGACGGTGTAGGTTATGTGTGTGTGCAGGAATCCTGGAGTATATGTATTTTAGGGCTGTGGGACTGCATATGGGTCTTTTTTGGGTTGCACGTGAGACAGTTGTGTACTTGGTGAGCCTGTGTGTTTAGGTACTCAGTGTGTACATCTGGATGGCATATTGGTTGCACGTGTTTGTTTTCAGGCCCATGTTGTGCGTGTATATATAGTTGTGAGAGTGGAATGTGAATATTCAGGGTGAGCAAGGTTTCGTCTGTAAAAATTTAGATAGTAAGAGGTGGTCTGTTTGTGTATTTATTCAGGGTGAGGGTAGAAATGTATGTGTGTGTTCAGGATATATATATATGTATGTATATGTACAAACACATATGTATATGTGGTATCCTTTTGGTTCTATATCTGTGGTGGGAGTTGAGGGGTCTACTTGGGGTGTAAGTGGATTGTGTGCACAAATTCATAGGAAAAGGTATGGGATGTGCTGGAACTGGTTCATACTATCTTGGGATAGTCAATGGTGCATATCTCTTCCCAGCTCTGTGTTCAGTGATGTCAGGTGGGTAGCTTGAAATTGGTCATGCTGGGAATATTTATACCATGTAGATAGCATAAGTGAAGTCTTTCCCACCTTTCTCAGAGAGTTTTTTAGCGCTTACCAGCAGACCACTGATGTGCGTGTTTGGATGTATGTATGTATGAAGCAAGAATATTTGGGCATCGGTGGATACGTATGGGACACCCATGTGAATTGTGAGTGGGGCACCTGGGGCTATGGGCCCCTGTATATGTGCATTGACCCTGGTAATTGTGAATCATTGCATTGCTCCTATCAGGTTGGTCTGTTCTTTAGGGCCAAAGAATCCCCATAAATGTTGTAGATTCCCAGTAGAAATCATGCAGATGGATACAGGGGTGTCTGTACCTTAGGCAGGTGGACACTCCTTCAGCATTTGGGTGGTCCTAGCATCTGTGTCCCTAGAAGGGGGGGCCTGGTGGACAGATGGCCATGCAGAGCAGAACCTTCACAGGTGTGTTGTTGGCGTGACAGGCAGCAGTCAGAAAGTCACGGGGCTTCCTGGATAGGAGGTCAGATGACCAAGGGCTCTCCCAGGAAAATACCCTGAGAATCAGTTGGACAGCCACAGGCGTTACTGGCTCTTCTGGGGCACAGCTGACGTGCAAGGACACCCTCCACATGGGGTCCAGAGCCACGTGTCCCTGAGCCCAACTGCCCCAGGGTGGTGGGAACTGTTGCATATCAGGCTGGTCAACTGTATCACTAGGTCTCAACCAACCTGTCTCCATGGAAATCTAAGTCCTCAGGGGTAGGCAGGACCTCTAGGGATCAGTGAGCTGACTAGGACAGGGGTGGGGAGGCTTTGTCCCTGAGGGAGAGTTGGGAACTGAGACCTGGAGAGCCTGGGGAGTCCCACTCTGAGGAGATATGGCTGATATGGCTCTGATGTTCCCAAACCCTTTAGCCATGTTCTCTGTTCTTTTCTGAAGGCTCATGATGCTTCTAGCAGTGGGAAGCTTATCTCAGTTTCATGTTTCTCTGATAGGATGAACTGACCCTTTTATTCACTATTCCACATCGAGCTGCAGACCCATCAGATGGAACCATGTGATCATTGTGGCCACCAGCTGACCCCACAGCCACCTTGTGCCTTCCTTGGACCCACCCAGGAATTTCTGAGCCTTCTTTATGGTGAGTCTTGTGGCCTTTTCTCCCTCATTGGGAATCCTCCTGCCAATAAAACATGCTGTGAATGTTAACAAAAGGAAACCTCAACTAGAATTGGAGTCTGGAAGGCCCGTAGAGGGAGCTCTCATGCCGTGTCACTCATCATCCATGACCCCAAGAGGAAGAGGTCATTCACTGACCCCAAACAGGAAGTGCAACCACTTTACTACCCCAGCTGGAGGAGGGAAGACTTCCTTCCTGGCCAGCAACAAGAAATAGAAAATAGAAATAGCTAATAGAGAATTCCGCAGTTTAGCCAATGAGAAGCCATTGTCACCTCAAGTTTCACTTTCCTCCAGTGAACTTTCATTTTTTCCCTTGATGATGACTTTCTTTCCTTGTCCCACCCTCTTTACTTTGAAAGCCTTCTGGGACTTCCCTGGTGGTCCAGGGGCTAAGACTCTGCTCTTCCAATGCACGGGGCATGGGTTCGATCCCTGGTCGGGGAACTAAGATTTCCACATGCCATGTGGCGTGGCCAAAAAACAAAAAGCCTTCCATGTTGTGTAACCCGTTGGAGTATCTCCCTTTCTGTCAGATGAGATGCTGCCTAATTCATGAATCGTTTAATAAAGCCAATTTATTCAAAATTCAAAGTAAATCATCACATTTACTCAGTTAAATTTTGTTTTTTAATACATTGGTGGCATTCAGAGGTGGCTGCTAACAGTTTCATATGTACCCCTCCAGAAATGTTCTGTATCAAAATATGTATGTGCACTTTTCTAAAATCCACTCTTATGATTCCTCCTGCTAACAGGATGATTTTATGATTAAATGCTTATCTTTTTAAAAAGAAAAAGATAAATATATTGGTGGCAGTGATGGGATCTGAAGCAAATTTCTGATAACGTTTGGGACAAGGAGAAACAGGTGTAGTGCCCACAACTCCTTTGAGTTCACTGTCTTTCTTGCCATTCCTGAAGGTTGTTGGTAAGCTCCTCTTGGTTTGAGCTCCATTCTCTTTGATTGAGTTTGTGCTCGCAATCTAATTGGCTTTCCTTTACAGGGCAGATCAGTTTGGCTGGTAGAGGATTCTCCCTGAGGCCAAACCCCTAGCCTTTCAAATGGAAATTCCCAGGACACAGTAACATCTCTTGGTTATTGCCAGTATATTTTTGAGTGGGAAACCTTAGCCCCTAATTTTGTTCCCTGGATTCCACATTGCGCACGGCTGGCAGTGTAGTCTGCCCTTGCCCATCTGTTTGGAATCAGCCCTCAGTTTCCATGCTTGGAACTGTTGGTGGCAGCTATAGTTCTCCAGTTTGTTTGGCATCAGTTTGCAGTCCCCATTCCTTGGGATTTGCTGGTTGGATCTTTTTCCTCAGTCCAGGGATCCCTGGGAATTGGTGGTGGTGCATACCAGGCCTTCTTTTGGCCAGGACATAGTGACATCTCTTTGTTACTGCTGATATATTAAGGCGCAGTTCTTTTGTGTGTTCTTTTGGGTTGACAAAGGCTAGCTAAGGAAATGAGATCCTTTATCACCAAAGAGTTGAGAATGCCAGCTTCTGGCACACCTGCTTATTTTATATTTGAGAACTATGGTCCTGGAGGCTGTAGATATTTAGAAAGATGGCAAAATTATACTAATATTGAGCTAGAATTACAATGGTCATTGTGGGGAATGTTCCAGTTAGACAAGATTGTTCATTTGAGGAAAACACTGGAGAGCAAGGGTTCCCAAATTGGACAGGGAGAATGAGATGCCTGCTTTAGTTGGTATGTAAAAGTTTAAAGAAGGTTTCAAGATTCCAACATAGCTTCGTTTAGAGACTTAGAACAAAAAGCTAATGAAATATTGAAGAGACAAAAGGTACCTGAAACAAAAGACCATAGGACGGATGTGACTGCAGATTGAACTCCTACTGTCCCCCCCTTTCCTTTTTCACCTGAGTACTCTTGTTTTACTCATTTTCTGTCTGAAATACTTTTCTATTCCCAAGAGAATATTTAACAATTGCCATTTAAAGTCAAACTAGCTGAGGTTGCAGGTGAGCCCCCTCAGGTGTCCTTTACCCCTAGGTCAAAGACTGAACTGAGAGCTATAGTCAAAGAATTCTCTAAACCTAGGGAGGAACCCCCAACATTTTTTGGAAGAATTTAGAGTCACTGTCACGGCCTATGTCCCCAAACTGCTAGATCTTTATCCGCTTGTACACATGTTGGTAGGACTGGGGGAAGCCCCAGAATGGACGCGGGAAGCAAAATGACATAATCCCTAGGATGATATTCAAGATCCTCAACCTAAAAAGGCTTGCAGAATAACAAGTAACCTTTTATAAGCTATTCCTAAAATCTTCCCTGCTCACACTTGGTCTATTATTAATTGGCCTAATAATGATTGGCCTATTATTCACGCATACAAACAAAAGAGGGGTGAATCTGTGGAAGACTTTAGAGCCAGTTTGTAGGCTCTCTTTTTACAGCATTTGGGGTTGCAAGCAATAAAAAGGCCACTCAGCCTACTTTAACTGCCCTCTTTGTAAATGGATTATCTTCTGAGATTAGTGGACTGATTAAAGGGCAGAAAATAGGCTGGGAAGCTGTAGGCCTGACTGAACTCCTGACTGTAGCTGAGCATTTTGAAAGGACCTTGGAGCAAGATCACAAACAGAAATCCACCAAGCTCATAGCCTTACAGTTACAACAGCTCTAAGGCAAGAGACACAAAATAACACCTAGGCCTCCCCCCATTACAACCTCCTAGGGGTCCATGATCAATTCGATGACCCAAAGTTGATGTTTCATTTGTAATCAGTGAGGACACTAGAAAAAAAGGTGTCCTCAAAGGTCCTATGCAAACTCTTCACAAATGCTCTCATATCTGTCTCAAAGGGAGGGCCCCCCACCATGACCCTCTCCCCTAGTTGGCAGAACTCCAGAGGTTCTCTGGTAAACGATTGCGAGCAATTACCTTAAACAGCCCAGAGGAAAATAGAATGAAAATTAATGATAAACTGCCAAATTTTAGTTGATACTGGAGCTATGCTTTCTACTTTAAACCCCACTCTCATATTCTACTTTGAAATCTACATTAAACCCTAACCCTAACTGTAAACGTAATTACCTAACCCTTTAACACCCTAGCCCTAGCCCTAGCCCTAGCCCTAACCAGATCTGTGCTTTCTACTCTAAATCCCACCCTCAAAGAACAACAGGTCCCTCTGAGTCAAGAGGATGCTTCCATGGTGGGAGTACCTAAGAAAGTTCAGAGAGAATTTTTATCTCAACCAAGATTCCTTTTTGCTATGCAATATAGCCCCAGTTAACCTATTTGGTAGAGATCTCTTTTGTAACTTAAAAGGGCCAGTACATTTTGCCTCCAGTGGAGATCTCACCTTAAAGTTTCCTGATCAACTTGAACCTGATTATTTATGTTCCTTACAATCTGTCCTGGACATAAAAGAGGAAGTTCAGCACAAGTTCTCTAATTTGATGGAGATGCCTGCAAATTTGGGGGCTACTTCTGACAGTGTTAACATCAGAAGAATAAAAAAAATGCAAACCTATAAAGATTCAGATAGATGTAGCTAAACCTCTCCCTAGGTTTCCTCAACAACTATTAAAGCCTGCGGTCATACAAGGTCTCACACCTATTGTAGAAGACTTAATTTCCCGGGAGGTAGTCATTCCTGTACTCGTCCCTGCAGCATGCCAATCTTGCCTGGTTGGAAACCTGGCAGGATGGCGATTTGTCCAGGACTTGGGAGCTGTTAATAAAAATAGTTATTCCCTGTTTTCCTGTTGTTCCAAACCTAGCCACCCTTCTGTCACAAGTTTCAACTGACTTGGAATGGTGTACTGTTGGAGACCTTTGTTCACCTTTCTTCAGCATCCCGGAGACCCAACAGCCAATATCTATATGCCTTTACTTGGAACAATCAACAATATACCTGCACTTTTATGCCTCAAGGGTTCACTGGGACCCCTTCTTTTTTCTCCCAAGTACCTCACCAAGATTTAAGTACCCTCTAGTTCCCTGAGAAATCCACCTTTTTACCATATGGAGATAACCTCCTGCTGTACTCAGCTACTGTAAAGATTCCATAAGGCATGCATAAAAGATTCCATTTATTTGTTGCAACAGTTAGCTGAGAAAGAACACAAAGGAAAAATTACAATTATCCCTAGAAACTGTTCATTACCTAGGACATAATCTAAGCACTGAAGGAATTCAGCTATCTGCAGAGAGAATTCGGCTGATACAGGAACTTCCTAGACTCACAACTAAGTGCTAGCATTGTGGATTTCTAGGTTTAGCTGGTTATTGCAAGCTCTGGGTTCCAAATTTTTCTCTGTTACCTCTTCCACTCTATGAACTTATTAAAGATTTAGTCCCTGAATCCTTTGCTTGGGAAGATAAACATAAGCAGGCTTTTACAAGGCTAAAACAAGCACTGCAAGAGCTGCCTGCCTTAGGGTTCCCCAAATGATCAGGTTCAGGTTGATCCGGAAACTTTAAGGTGAGATCTCCACTGGAGGCAAAATATATTAGCCCTTTTAAGTTAGCAAAGAGATCTCTACCTAATAGATTAACTTTAGGTTATTCAAAACCTTTTACTTGATTTGTGCATGAATGGCATAATCAGGCCCCGCGGAACTATGTGAGCATGGTAGTAAACATAGGCCTTTTGCCTATTATAGCATGCAACTTGAGTCAGTTGCTTATGCCTATCTCAGTTGTCTTAAGGTTATAGCCACAACTGCAAATTTAGTGGAAGCCTTGGCAGATTTGACTCTAGAAAATGAAGTTTATTTGCAAACTCCACACATTGTCCACAGTCTTCTTAACTCTGAATTGGCAACGTTTCACTGCAAGTGTCACTAGATTCACTTCCTGTGAAATCCTGCTTTCACCACCTAATCTTTATCTTAAACTTTACAACGTTCTCCATCCTGCTGCACTACTACCTCTGTCTCACAAAGGTGAGGACCATGACTGCAAGGTAACAGTGTCCCATGGGAATTCCCTGGTAGGCCATTGCTTAGGACTCCGAGCTTCCACTGCAGGGAGCGCGGGTTCGATCTCTGGTCGAGGAACTAAGATCCCACAAGCCACGTGGCGCAGCCCAAAACAAAAACAAACACAAAACACAAAAACAAAACAAACAAACAAAACAATGTCCCATTTTGTGACACCGTGTCCTGCGTAAAGATGTTACCAAGTCCAAGCTTGCTGTGCTTGCCGCACGACAGGCCAATAAATGGGAGATGAGGTGTTGAGGCAAGGAATATGACTTTATTCGGATGGTGACAGGGAATACCTGGAAGGGAGTTTTCCTCTTCCCTGACTCATATGCTGCCACTTCCCGTTTAGGGTGTCCCAGTCAGCCTCGGTGGGGTCAAGGGATGATTTGCAACAGCAGCAAGAATTGCAGCAACATAGGAGGCACTTACCTCAGCGGCATTTGCCCGCTCGGGGTGCCATGATGCCCCTGGTAGAGCTGCCTCTGTCACGGGTTAGGGCTGTGTGGGGAACTCATGGATGTATGTTTGGGGTATAGGACGGTTTGGGGTAATAGTAAAGCTGTGTAGAGACTGTGTATGTGTGATCTGGGGAGAGATGAGGGGCCTGAGTGCCTTTATGAGTGTACGGTTGGTGTAGCATGGTGCGGCTGGGTGGTGGGGCTGGTTCTGGGTGTTTTGAGGCTCTGTGTGCAGGCATTTGAGAAGAGGCAGGGGTATGCATTTTAATGTTTTGTGTGTTGGATCTGTGTGTATTCAGAGTATAGGGGTTATACATATGCTCATCCTGTAGGGTAAGAGTTTAGGGAGTGTATTTTTGGTGTGGAGGAATTTGCAGAGACTGGGGATGTCAGTGTAAATTGGGGTTGTTAGCTGTGTGTGTATAATCAGGGGATGTGACAGAGGCTGTTTATAGTATCTCAAGAGGGAGATGGGTGTATGTTTGTATTGGGGGTGTGAGTTCATCATGTGTTCTGGGGGGAGTATTTAGGAGAAGGTTGGAAACATTGTGTCTCTCTGATGGTATTTTGTGTTTGTCTCAGCTTCTGAGGCATTGTACATACGTGGATGTTCACAGCTGTGGGGGGACTGTATGTGTTATATTTGGATTTGGGGGGTTGTGTCTTATATTAAGAAGTATGTGAGTTTGGTTTGAATGTATTTGGCTATTGTTGAAGGGTTTGTGTGTTTGCATTGGGGGGTTATATGGGGTTGGGTGGATTTTTGTGGGATGTGAGGATTTCGGAGTTTGATTATCGGGGGCCGTTGGGGGTGTGTTTTTGTATTCAAGACTGTGGCTGTGATTTTATTGGGGTTTGTAGTGCATGTATATTGGAGCAGGAGGGGTCTGGGCACACAGGCATCTGCTTATAGGTAGGGAGTTTGTGTGTTTGAGGATGTTTGGAGCTCTGTGGGGCTGTGTGATGGTGGCACAGGCGACTGTGGGCAGGTGGAGTGTGTGTTGGGCTGGAAGGGAAACTCGAGGGCAGGTTGGTGACTGTGAGGCGCCCATGTGAACTCCCACGTGGACTGACCTTTGTTCCTTCTGACCTTCTATGGCTTGTACCCATCCTGATCTTCTGTGGCAGCTACTCCCCTGGAATGGTCAGCAATACTCTGCTCATTCTTAGCCAGATGAGTCAGGAAACGTCACTTCCTCCGGCAGCTGGATGTGTCTCTTGCAAGTGAGTGGTCCTGGAGTCCAGGGTGCAGGACTGGTGGACAGATGCAGAGTGAGGCTGATTCCCCCGTGAGCCCTCTCCTCAGTGAGGTGGCCAGGAGGTCAGGGCTGTATCTCCAGAGGGTCAGACATGGCCAGTCCTCTCTAGAATGTGCTGGAGGGGCCAACTCATTGAACGGACCCTGCCAGGAGATAAACAGACCCCGAGGACAATTCCTAAGGGAGAAGTCTCTACCTACCCATCTTCCACTTTCTCCTTTGGATGGCCTCTACCACAAGGTAAAAGCTAAGCCCCCTCACACGGCCCTTCTTGGCCTGGTCTTACTGACCGGCCAGTCTCTCCCCACATCCTGGCTCACTCTGGGCCCTCTGGTGATACCAGCATGAGGCCCCCCTGCATGTCAGTTCTCACCTCCTTGCCTTGGCCCTTGCTGCCCTTGCTGTTTGTCCTGCTCTTCCTCCCCCAAGGCCGTGAGTCACCTTCTCCCGGTGGGAAGGATCCACTGAAAATGCAACTTTGGGTAATTACTGCATCACCTGAGTCTCTAGCACGTGCCAGGCACTATGACGCTTGCCAAATCCATAAAAACCCCACAAAGCGGATGTGCTATTAGTTGCACTTTGCAGGTGATGAAGCTGAGGTTCAGAGGTGAGCAACCATGACCAAGTACCCTGTATGTACCAGAATATCAATCAGACTGGTCAACGTATCCAATAAAGCCAAACATTAGTCTGATCAGGACGCCTAGATGCCAGGCTGTAAAGGCGCAAAATATGTCCCAGCAAGAGAAGGAGCAGTGCCAAGTACCCCAGCAAAGAAGCAGAGTTCATATCCTGCTTTCTTAATCAAAATAGCTGCAGATCAACCCACAGTTTCCTACTCTGTTAATAGGAGGAAAATACCAATGTGCGTTGCCCCATAAAACTACCTTAAGACAGTATGTATGATCCCAAGTGCTTTGGTAATGACCCCAAATCATCATCATGAAGTTGGGATACTTCTTAAAACACTGCAAGTCTTACACACTGGCATATAGAATCTGTAAAGTCAGTTCTTTGGGTAATGATGGTAGACAGAAGTGGCCCAGAAGGACAGAAGACAGAAAATAGAGCAGAAACTATTTGTCCAGAGGTGACAATGGGTCATAGCCAAGGTTCAAGCATTACTAGGGAGGTGGTGAAAATAGTAATGGGCATAGAGTGTAGTAAGTCAAGGATATCTCATGTAGTTTCCAATGAAAGTTTGTGAAAGACATATAACTAAAAAGATAATAGGCTGGGAGGTGAAATAGTACAAAACATTTGATATATTTTTTACAAGGATAAAAGAAGATAGAAATGAACATTAAAGAAGTCGGTCAAATAGAAACACTGTAAGATGGTAATAACCTCACAATATGATGAGGCAACTTAGATTTATTTTGTTTAAATAAATTGGTAGACTATATTTAGAGTAGTTTTAAGTTTAAAGAGAATTTGAGCAGAGTATAGAGTTCTCATACACCCCCTCACATCTATTCCCCAAACCAAAGTTTCCCCTATTATTAACGTCTTGCATTAGTGTGGGGCATTTTTTACAATGGATGAGCCAAAGTTCATACATTACTATTAACTAATATCCATAGTTTATATTACAGTTTACTCTGTTGCATATCCTATGGGTTTTGACGAATGTATGACAAGCGTTGACCATTACAGTATCATACAGAATAGTTTCAGTGCCCTACCTTTTCCAGGATGTCATATAGCTGAAATCATACAGTATGTATCCATTTCAGTTTGGCCTCTTTCATTTAGCAATATGTGTTTAGGGTTCCTCCATGTCTCTTCCATTTAGTACTCTTATAGCTCAAGCTGCCATAACATAATACTATAGCCTTGGTGACTTTAACAACTCACAGTTCTAGAGGCTTGGAAGTCTAAGATCACGGTGCTGGCCAATTCAGTGCCTGGTGAGGGCTCTCTTCCTGGCTTGCAGACAACTGTCTTTTCACTGTGTCCTCACATGGTGGAGAGAGACAGAAAAAACTCTCTGGTTTCCTCTTACAGGGGCACTAATAGAGCCTAATCCTCATGACATCATTTAATCTCATTACCTGCCAAAGGCCTCATCTCCAAATACCATCACTTTGTTAGAGCTTGAATGTATGAATTTTGGGGGGACAGAATTCAGTTGATAGCCTCATTCTTCTAACAGTATAAAATATGACGAATAAAGAAAGCTCATCATTAAATTATCTCTTTTCTAGAGTTTCTGTCCCCATGTAGTTATCAACTCCTGGGTAAGATAGCCTGGGCAAGCAAAATTTTAAAAAACACATGAACAAGTTTTTTTGAATCTCAAAATGATTTGAAGGCAAGAAACAGTGTCTGAGAGAAAATTGGGGAACCTTACTTGCATAAGAAAAGGTGATATTCCTGTTCAGAGTTGAATGCCATTTTGGAGCCAGTCAAGCCAGGCTGAGGAAGCACATTCTAAGCAGAAGCAATAAAAATTGTGTGCAAAGAGCCAGGCTTGTTCTAGAAATTAAACAAGCCCCACTGTGAATGTGGAAGAGTGAATGAAGGGATGAGAAGCAGGATAGGTGAATGGAAACTAGGTTACAGAGGCCTATGAGTACAGATGGGCATATGCATGTAAGAACACTACTCATGGCAGGGAAAGAACCACCTGGATGTATCAGAAGGAACAAGTTCTTAACACTCACAAAGGGAAAAAAAAAAAAAGAAAGCCTGGTCTTCCCAGCTAGAATGGAAAACTGTTTAATACATGAGTATTCAGAATAGTTTTCAATCCTGAAATGTGGGGAAAAACTTAACATGGTCTAAACATTACTTGGTTTCCACCTAGAAAGCTTAAAAGCAAGACTCAGAAGGATAAAATTATTTTTAAGTAATTTAACTGCATCCCAGAACAAAGTTCAAGAATATGTACAGAAATACTAAAATATTTAGCACCAGAAAAAGAAAATCTACAGTGACTGTCATCCAATAAAAAAATTACCAGGTATATCAAGAAGCAGGAATATAGAACCACAATGAAGGGGAAAAAACCTAATTAAAACTGACCCAGAAATAGAAAAATTAAAGCATTAGTAGACAACAAAACTAAAGTAGATATTATAATTATATTTCATATTTTCAAGAAGCTACAGGAGGGATTGGACATGTAAAGGAAGGTATTTTTTAAAAAGCAAATCAACGTTTTAGAGATTAAAATTAAAATAGCTGAGATTAAAAGTACATTGGATAGAATTAACAGTAGATTAGACATTGCAGAAAAGAATTAGTTAACTGAACAAAAAGCAATATACATTATTCAAAATAAACACACAAAGAAAAGAAAAAAAACTTTAAAAAGATATGAATATCAAGAGAATGGGAAGTCAAGTCATACATGGGGAGAAAAAATTTGTAAAAGACAAATCAGATAAAGGATTGGTATGAAAATATACAAAGAACACTTACTGCTTACCACTAAAAAAAGAGGACAACCTGATTAAAAGTGGACAAAAAATCTAAACTGACACCTCAGTAAAGAAGATATAAAATATCAAATAGGCATATGACAAGATGCTCAACACCTTATGTGTTTGGAGAACTGCAAATTAAAACAACAATGAGAAACCACTATGCAGCTATGAAGAGGACAAAAATTCAGAACACTGACAACACCAAATGCTGGTGAGGATGCAGAGCAATAGGAACTCTCATGATTGCTGTAGGGAATGCAAAATGGTACAGACTCTTTGGAAGACAGTTTGGCAGTTTAATAAAAGAGTAAATATACATTTACCATAAAATGCAGCAATCAAGCTCTTTGGTATATACCCCAAAGAGCTGAAAATTTACGTCCATACAAAAGCCTGCACATGAATGATTGTGGCAGCTTTATTCATAATTGCCAAAAATTAGAGGCAACCAAGGTGCCCTTCCATAGATGGATGGATTAAAAACAAAGAAACAAACAAACAAAAACCTGTTCCACATTCATACAAAGGAATATTATTCAGCAACAAAAGGAAATAAACTACCCATGAAAAGACATGGAGGAACTTAAATGCATATTACTAGGTGAAATAAACCAATCTGAAAGGGCTACGTACTGTATAATTCTTAACTATATGATAGTTTAGAAGGCAAAGCTATGGAGACCGTAAAAAGATCAGTGGTTGTTGGGGGTTTGGGTGGAGGAAGGGAAGAGTAGGTTGAATAGGTGGAACACAGGGGATTCTTAGGTCAGTAAAAGTATTCTGTGTGATATTACAGTGGTGGATACATGTTGTATTAGTCAGAATTCTCCAAAGAAGCAGAACCTATAGAATACATGCATGTGTTTGTAACAGGGAATTAGCTCTTATGATAATGGAAGCTGAGAAATCCCACAGTCTGCCATCTGTAAGCTGGAGGCCCCAGAAAGCTAGTGATATAATTCAATCCTAGTCCAATGGCCTGAGAATCAGGGGAGGTGGTGATATAAATTCCAGTCTGAGGTCAGGAGAAGATGAAACATCTCACCTCACACCATGAGGCAGGAAAAAGGGGCAAATTCTTCCTTCCCCCAGCTCTTGTTCTATTCAAGCCCTCAACAGACTGGATGATGTCCACCCACATTGGGGGGGGGGGCAATCAACTTTACTGAGTCCACCAATTTCAATGCTCATTTCACCTGGAAATTCCCTCACAAAATATTCCCAGAAATAATTTTTAATCTGGGTCCCCCATAGCCAGTTAAGTGGACACATGAAACTAATCATCACAAGTCGACCCTGTGTCAACATGACACCCATATGCATCTCCTCAAATCTTACTTAATCCCCAAATAAGACAATAACAAGGTCTTAATTCCACTTAATATGATACAAAAATTCTGAGTCCAATCAAAATACACTAACCTTATCCCCAGAAGAGGAGGTAAATCCTTGTGATATAACTTAAAGTACTATAATGTAAAATTAAGAGTACTTACATATTATGATATAAGATCAATACAACTCATGTTACATAATAAGGGAATATGAGAGAGAAAAAACAAATACACACTTAACACAAATATATTCATAGCAAAAAAAAATGGTGTACTCATGACAATTACAGTCCTCGTTTCTGTAAGTGGTCAGTTATAGCTGGTCTTTGTAACTACTTTCTTATACCCATTCTGTATTCTTTCTATCTTCAGCAAGCACCTCAGCAGATCGTGGTTCTTCCCTGGTGGGTGACCAAATCCTTCCTTCTTGAATAGTCTGGGTCATTAGTAGCCCTGCCTAGACTGGGTTGTTGTAGTTTTCCACTGAGCTTAATCAAAGAACATGGTAATACTAAGGGATGCCTTAAGCGATCTACTATATCCAGATACACTTTTCCTTACCCGCCGGTGGGGTCCGCATTTCTGGGGGGCCGGGCGCCTCAAGCCGCAGAGGGGATGGCGGCTCCGTTGCCATAACGGAGAGCTGAAGCGGCAGCAGCAGCGAGAGCAGGGAAGAAAATAAGGCGGAGGGAGGGGACGCCGGAGAACCCGGGGGTCGCTCAGGCTCGGCCGCGAGGAGGCCCGGGGGTTCCTGCGGCTGGTGCCCTCTGTGGCCCGAGGAGGGGGCCCATGACGCCGCGAAGGCGCGGGCTCTGCCGTGCCCAACACTCGGCGGAGCGCGTCTCTCGGCTCCCGGCTCTCGCTGCTCAGCCGCCGCGGCCGCCGACCCGGGCGCAGCCCAGGAGACTGACCTCAGCGGATAAGCGGCGGCGGCGGTGGCGCCCCGCGCTCCCTCAAGAGTTCTTTATATGTTCTTTATAGATACAAGTTCTTTATCAAATATGTTACTTACAAGTATTTTCTCCAGTCCATGGCTCCTATTTCGATTTTCTTAACTGTGAATGCTTTTTTCAAAGAGCAGACATTTTTATCATGATGAAGTCCAGTTTATTGATTTTTTCTTTTATGTATTGTGATTTTAGTGTCATATCAAAGAAATATTTGCCTAACCCAAGTTCACAAAGATTTTCTCCTATGTTTTCTTGTAAAAGTTGTATAATTTTAGGTTTTACAATTAGGTCTACAATCCATTTTGAGCTAACTTTTGTACAAAGTGTGCGATATGAATGAAAATTTATTTTTTGTTTACACAAGGATCAAATTGCTCCAGGACTATCTGTTGAACAGAGGATCTTTTCTCTACTGAGTTGCCTTTGTAGCACAAAATCAAAACTATTATGTCATGAGTTTTGCCCAAACCCAGTCAGATTCCCATCTTGAAAATCCACCTTAAACCATTGGAGTTCAGACCCCTAATCTTGTAAATATGTTCCCACAACTCCTGCTTCTGATAACTGCTAAGATTCTCCCAAGGTGTGGTGTTCTCACTCGCTGATGGAGGTTTAAAAAACTTAGCGGTGCTTCATGGAGAGATAACCAACTGACAAATTCCAACCCAATCTGATAATTTCTTTATTTTAAATTGAAATAATTATTTAAGAATGTGTTTAGATAGGAGACATTATACATAATTAGGGTTCATTTTGTCAGGTGTGATTTCACAAGGAATTTTTTTATCATAACTTAAGATTTACTGTTGTGAAAAATATTTGACAGTAGCTTTTGAAAAGCACAATTAGTCAAATTTGCACTTAAAATTATAATTCTTTTATTTTTCAATTAGAACTGTTTATCCTTTCATATTTAATAAGGGCTTCATAGGAGTGCTTCTCACTTTTATTTGTTTATTCATTCAAAAATTACTTTTGGGAAACATTAGTTTGTAACACTGCAACAAGAAACTACAGGAACTATAGGACTAAAAACAGTAACATTTGGTCACAGCAACTCGTGGCAAACATAATATAAACTACAGCTTAGAGACCACGATGGTATAGATTAAATCTTTGGGATAGAAATGAGTGATCCAAAATGCATTAGGTTATAAAACATATTCTTATTAGCTTCTTGTATTTATTTCTGTTAGTAATTATAAATATAAGCCGTTTATTGAAGTCTCATGATATTTCTAGCCGTGACCATTTTCCAGGAAGTGTTTTTATAAAATACACGTGATTTTATTCTCATATTAAAAATGTGGATACTGAGGGCTTCCCTGGTGGCGCAGTGGTTAAGAATCCGCTTGCCAATGCAGGGGACACGGGTTCGAGCCCTGGTCTGGGAAGATCTCACATGCTGCGGAGCAGCTAAGCCTGCAAGCTACAACTACTGAAGCCCGCGCCTAGATCCCGTGCTCTGCAACAAGAGAAGCCACCGCAATGAGAAGCCTGGCACCGCAAGAAAGAGTAGCTCCCGCTTGCCGCAGCTAGAGAAAGCTCACGAGCCCGAGGCAACCAAAAATAAAATAAATAAACATAAATAAATTTTTTTTAAAATGTGGATACTGAGATTTAGAGAGCTCTGGTGAGGAGCAGAGCTCCAACGCCTTCCTCGTCTCCTATCCTGTTGGGCTCTGTACCCTCTCCTTCCCTAGGTCCACAGAGCCTCAAGTCTATTGAAACTGATTTGGTCCTCTCTCCTCAACATCAACCTGCCTGTTTTCTTTGTTACTTCTTTGCTCTAATACACCACCCAGAGCGTGGCTTGGAGGATTTGTATGCAGGGTTATTTACCATACACAATTAGGAAACCCCTCCCCGTGTGTTCTTCGGTCTCTGGCCATGGCGTTGGCAGTAGTCTGGGCTCACTCTCACTTATCACTGAGCCTCTGATTGGAGTCCTGGCGGCCGAGGCACTGTCACTCATGACAGCACAGCCTTTCTCCTTTGATACTTTCATAATCTGAAAATGAAATGCACATCTTTCACTGGTAGATTAGAAATAGAATTTTCTTCTCTACTTTTCATTTGCAGACTAGGTTTTAAAGCCTCAAGTGACTGTGTGAACTTTATCTTGTCTCTGCCAGCTGTCTGCATCCGCAGCATGGGGTGACTTTGGTGGCCAGACCTTTCTCATGCTCTCCACCCATCAAATGGCTTCAACCCAGGGTCCCAGGAGTGTGTTGGTTTCCTGAGGAACAAAATCCTGTCTTCCAATAGAACGCTTACTTCCAGCTACTCACTGGCACATACAGAGTCATACAGAGTTTGTAAACCTAGCTTTTCTTCTTACTACTTGGAGATTAATCCTATAATGCCCTCATTCTTCCAGAACAATAGTTCTCCACATGAGAATTAAACAACTGCTTCTTTAAGCCACATTGAGCCACATCTGGCAGGAAATGTTGTACTGAAAATTGGAAGATCTAACTGGTGGCTGGATTTGACATTGCTGAGTCTTTTGTAATATTCTCTGCTTCATTTTGCTGAGAAATGAAAGTTTGCATTAGGTGGTCTGGAGTTGTGAAACACAAATGTGGACATATGGAAAAAATTCTCAAAGCTCTTTTTATTTTTCTTGAAGTGACAATATTGCCTTATGTTTAAATCCACTGAGTAGAATAATATTACTTATTTAAAAGCCTACATATTTTCAGCTTTATAATATCAGGCACGCCTATGGAAAGAAGCCTTTCATCAGAGAGGGGAAATAGTTAGTATTTAGAATGACAATTGTAATTTTAGCAGTTTAACTGGGACTTTTTATTTTTTATTATTTGGTTAAAGGGCCAGATAGTAAATATTTAGGCTCTGTGGGCCTGCAACTCCTGAACGCTGCCACTGCAGAGTGAAAGCAGCCTTGGACTGTACTTAATGAATGGGTGTGGCAGTGTTTCAATGAAACATTGTTTAGACAGGAACAAAGCAGATTTGGACCTCATGCCAGTTTGTTGACCCTTACCCTAGAAAAAACTCTGAGTTCCACATTCTTTTTTTATATCCCCATGACCCTCCTTTTTAAAATCATCTGCCATCTATACCGTGCAGTGCAATGTTAGGTTGCCAGATTTATATTTGTTGATTGTAAGTATGTCTCCCAAACTATATATTTATATGAAATTCAAATTTATCTGGGCATGGTGTATTTTACCTGGCAACCCTATCCCAGTGACCTTTTTCCCACATATTCCACCTTAATTTGGAGCTTGATGTCCTTCCCTAGATCAAAATCTTCTTTGGAAAATGTCTGACGTTCTTAAAGATCAGCTGAGGGGGAATTTAGGGCCACACTGCCTTTCCTACAATTGCCTTTGTCGCATGTTAGGAACAATAATGAAGGAAAAGGAACAAAGTTTTTGTCTCAGGCTAAATACAAACACATCTGTACTTGTGCAAGAGAGGTTTGGTGGAGTCGTAATTTCCTTTCCATTCCCTGAACATCTGCCCTGGTCACAGGTTACCTATTGTTTCTAGGTAAGTGAATCCTGATGGAGTCAACATGGAGGACGATATTCAGAGAGGAGGCGTCTTAAAGGGATATGATACAGAAGAGAACCTACCTAGTACAGAGTAAATGCTTCAGTGCATACATGTTCATTATCATTCCCTAGTCCTTTAACATCCCAATTATTTCAATTCATTCAATATAAAATATTCAAAGAAAAATTCTGCCCATATACTCTGTACTTGCTTAATAAATAAGCCTCATTAAAGTTAAAATTTAGAAGAATGAGACTATACAAGTCACAAGATCAAGGTATTATTTCAGTCATTCTAAATGATGTTGGTATTTGAGTTCAAATTACATTGCACGCTGGCTCTGAAAGGGGCAGAATTATTTTCCAGAAAATGTTGGCAAAAATCTGCTAGGCTGTGAGAAGTTGGTTCTCATGTACTCTGGGCTGTGAGAGAACACTGTCTTTTCCCATAAACACGAGGGAAGGTGAAAGGGCTCTGGGGACTTCTGATGGGGAAGATAATGAAAGGTGCCTTCATACCTCAGCTGTTCAGCACCATTAACCTTCCCAGTAATTGAAACACACAAAAGGGGGGGGGGGTAAGTGAGAGGCCTCCCTCTCGTCTATTACCTGGCAGGTACAATTACTTAAGCCTTCAAATAAAGGAACGACTTTAGGTTCCTTTTCAACCATTCTTTACAAAAAAAATCAACCAAAGCTTTTTGTTTTTTAACTCTAATGTTATAATCATTTCTTTCTTTTGATTTGTGCCTGTGGATTAAAGCATACCCAGCTCAATAAGGTGGGCATTTGTTATTTAATTAATGTAACTAATAAAGTCCACCATGTAGAAAAGGTTACAGCAACAAAAAAAAGAGGTCTTAAAGGTTTACCATAGGAGACCAATTTACGATTCAAAGTGGTTTTAGACTGACAGGCAAAAATAAGATTTCATTTTCCACATGGAAATGAAAAATACAAATGCAAAATTTTAATCTAGTTCAAGCTGAGGAATAACATCATATTGTAATTACAATACAAGGAAAATGAACCTAATCCTATAAATGTGTGTATGGACATGAAGGAAACTAGTTTTCATCAGTTATGTCAATGACATAACAATAGAGCAATGGAAGTGTGTGTGTGTGTGTGTGTGTGTGTGTGTGTAGGGAGTTGTTATTAACACTTCTCTATGCGAATTATACATGTACATATAAGAATGTATTTCTGTGATAAGACAAGAACATCTAGAAAAGCATTTTAAAAAGTAGTTATCTTTGCAAAAGCTAAAAGTTCCTATAATTAAAAAGCAAGTCATCCAGCTCATGTCACATACTCACAGTATCATCCAGTGGCATTTATATCAAAACTTGCTATTATAAGTTAGATTGTATTTGCTTTTGAATCTACTTGAATTATGCAGCCATTATTTGAGCTAAATTACAAAAATGTTAAATGTTTCTATTATCTAAATCACGATGAAACAGAAAGATATTTCAAAGTTTCTGATACAATTTTTTTTTCTTTTTTAAAGGGGAAGAGGAGGAAATGAGGAGTCTTTTGTTTTTTTTAATTGATTGATTGATTGATTGCTATGTTGGGTCTTCGTTTCTGTGCACGGGCTTTCTCTAGTTGCGGCAAGCGGGGGCCACTCTTCATCGCGGTGCGCGGGCCTCTCACTATCGTGGCCTCTCTCGTTGCGGAGCACAGGCTCCAGAAGCGCAGGCTCAGTAGTTGTGGCTCACGGGCCTAGTTGCTCGGCAGCATGTGGGATCTTCCCAGACCAGGGCTCGAACCCGTGTCCCCTGCATTAGCAGGCAGATTCTCAACCACTGCGCCACCAGGGAAGCCCTCTGATACAATTTTAAGTGAAAATGGTGAGAAAGTGAAGCTGCCAGATGGCAAATATTTAATTTCTGCTCAGTTTTCTTCCATCACAAATACCCTGTGCTGGGCAGAGACTGAGGTCTAAATGGTCCTCATTCTTCACGCTCCTGGATTCACCCTCTTTGACACATGGCTTTTCAGCTCCTTTTACTGAAGAGGCAGAATCTGTTCTCCCGACCCTTGATCCCGAGTTAGGTTATGAGATTTACTTCGGTCAATGGAATGCCAGCTGATGTGACACACGAAGATCAGAACAGACTTGTATTTTTCTGCTTCTTCTCTTAGTTCTGTGCCACCGCGGTGAGAGGTGCCTGGGTTTGTTTGCTGCGCAATGATACACAAGTCCAGTCATCTCAGATGGGGCCATTCTCCATCAGCGGACAACAGCCTCCCCAAGGCAGGTGAGCAGGAGACCAGAACACCTGCTGAGCCAAGAGTGTGGTCTTGAGACCCCTGAGCCCAGTAAAGTGGTGTCTGCCACTGAGGTTTCTGGTTGATTCACAGCATTATTATGGCAGTAAATAACGGATATTGCTGCTTATGTTTTTTAACTCCCATTTTTCAGTTACATTTCTATTTGGAATAGTGTGGTAAAGTAGATGTCAGTGGATTCAATGTTTTTCTAGAGTTTCTGTATTCCTTTTTAAAAACAGCTTTGAGATATAATTCACCTACTGTACAATTCACCTACTTAAAGTGTCCAAATCAATTGTTTTTTTGTATATTCACAGAGTTGTGCATTCATCTCCACAATCTATTTTATCAATTTTATTGATAAAAAAATTTTGGAAATTTTATCAATTTCCAAAAAAAGAAATCTTTCTTTTTCTAGCCTACAAGTCTCCCATCTCCCACAGCCCCAAGCAAACACTCATCTACTTTCTGTCTCTATAGGTTTGTCCTTTTTGACATTTCATATCAATGGGCTCATATAATATATGGTTCCTTATGACTAACTAATTTCACTCAGAGTATTTTCAAGATTCCTCTACATTGGAGTACTTCATTCATCAGTACTTCAGCCTAAAAAATATCACTGGAATTATGGAATAAACTTAATCCTTAAGGGTGTGTTTTTTTAATTAACCAGCACTATTACGAGTTCTCAGTCTTGTTTTCAATTTAAAAAGACTTTTAATGATAATCATTAAAATGCTTATGGTTGAATTTAGATTCAATTCTGTGCAATAAAATCAAATTGGTTATAACACAATAAAGGCCGTATATGAGAAGCCCATAGCTGATGTCATACTCTGTGCTTTTCCTCTAAGATCAAGAATAAGAGAAAGATGCCCACTCTCGCCACTTTTATTCAACATAGTATTAGAAGTCCTAGTCAGAGTAATTAGGCAAAAAAAAAAAAAAAGGAAATCAGCAGCACCCAGCTGGAAAGGAAGAAGTAAAATTGTCAATATTTGCAGATGACATGATATTATATATAGAAAACCCTAAAGACTCCACCAAAAAAACACTGTTAGAACTAATAAGCAACTTTAGTAATGTTGCAGAATACAAAATCAATATACAAAAATTGGTTGCATTTCTATATGCTAGTAATAAAACAATACCACTCACAATTGCATCAAAAGAATAAAATACCTATGAATAAATTTAACCATGGAGGTGAAAGACCTGTACATTGAAAACTATAAGACACTGATGAAAGTAACTGAAGGAGACACAAATAAATGGAAAGATATTCTGTGGCTCAAAGATTAGAAGAGTTAATATTGTTAAACTGTCCATACTACCAGAAGCAATCTACAGATTCAATTCAATCCCTATCAAAATTCCAATGGCATTTTACACAGAAACAGAGCAAAAAAATCCTAAAATGTGTAAGGAACCACAAAACACCCTGAATAACCAAAGCAATCTTAAGAGAGAACAAAGCTGGAAGCATCATGCTTCCTGATTGTAAGTTATATTACAAAACTATGGTATGGTATTGGTATAAAAACAGGCACATTGATGAATGGAGCAGAATAGAGAGCTCAGAAATAAACGCACACATATATGGTCACTTAATTTATCACAAAGGAGCCAAGAATATACAATGGGGAAAGGACAATCTGTTCAACAAATGGTGTTGGCAAAACTGGACAGCCACATGCAAAAGAATAAAACTAGACTACTACCTTACACCATACAAAAATTAACTCAAAATGGAATAAAGACTTGAATTTAAGACCTGAAATCATAAAACTCCTAGAAGAAAACATATACGGTAAGCTCCTGGACATTGGTCATGGCCATGATTTTTTGGATATGACACCAAAAGCAAAGGCAATAAAAGTAAAAATAAACAAGTGAGACTACATCAAACGAAAAAGCTTTTGTACAGTAAAGGAAACCATCAACAAAATGAAAAGGCAACCAATTGAATGGGAGAAATATTTGCAAATCATGTATCTGATAATGGGCTAATATCTAATATATATAAAGATCTCGCACAACTCAATAGCAAACAAACAATCTAATTAAAAATGGGCAAAGGATCTGAATAGACATTTTTCCAAAGAACACATACAGTTGACCAACAGGTATAGGAAAAGATGTTCAACGTCACTAATCATCAGGGAAATGCAAATCGAAACCACAATGAGATATCACTTCACACCTGTTTGTATGATTATCATCAAAAGGTAAGAAATAACAAGTGTTGGCAAGGATATGAAGAGAAGGAGACACTTGTGCACTCTTGGTGGGAATGTAAATTGGTACAGACAGTATGGAAAATAGCATGGAGTTTCCTCAAAAGATCAAAACTGGGACTACCATATGATCCAGCAATTTCACTTCTGTGTATTTGTACAAAGAAAATGAAAACACTAACTCCAAAAGATATATGCACACCCATGTTTATTACAGAATTATTTACAATAGTTAAGACATGGGAACAACTTCAGTGTTCATTGATGGGTGAATGGATAAAAAAATGTGATACACACACTGGAATACTATTGAGCCATTAAGAAAAAGGAAATTGTGCCATTTGTGACAACATGGAGGGACTTCGAGAGCATTATGCTAAGTGAAATAAGTTAGAGAAAGATAACCTCTGGTCTCACTGATATGAGTAATCTTAAAAAGAAAAAAAAGGAGCTCATAAATACAGAGAACAGATAGTTGGTTGCCAGACTGGGGGGGTGGGGATGGGGGTGGGAAGTAGGTGACATGAGTGAAGGGGGTTCAAAAGGTACAAATTTCCAGTTATAAAATAAATAAGCCACAGGGATGTAATGTATAGCATGGTGAATATAGTTATTAATACTGTATTGCATATTTACAAGTTGCTGCAAGTAAATCTGAAAAGTTCTCATCACAAGAAGAAAGAAAAAAATCTGTGACTGTGTATGGTGATTGATGGTAACCAGATTTACTGTGATGTTCATTTTGCAATACACACAAATGTCAAATCATTGAATTGTACACCTGAAACTAATATAGTGTTCTATGTCAATTATACCTCAATAGAAAAATTCTTAGGTCAAGATCAGATGTTGATTTTAATTTTAAATTAGAAAAGGACTTTTAAGGATGCACTCAACTCTGCCTCCCTCTTCCTACCCCAAAGGAGTAAAGAAAAATTGTGACCTTTTATGCCTTTCATAAAATTAGAAATTTTGTTTAAAGGGTATAATATATCTCAATTTAAAAAGTTTAAAAAAAAAAAAAGAATTTTTTTTCCTGGACACTCATGTAGTTGATTCTGTGAATTTATCCTTCTTTGTGATATGATAGAAGGAAGTTCTAGAATCTCCCTTTTCTCTATATGTATGCACCTCAGCTGCTGCCATCAGTGGACATGTGTGCAAGATGCTATTGGAGACTCTGGTGCTTGAATTGGGTAGAATGCTGGACAGCTGACTCTGCACTTCATTTTAACGTTAAGCCTCTCTGATTCTACTTGTGCCAGAATGTCAGAAAAAGTGTGTTGTTTATGCACAATCCTGTGAAATGTTTATTAAGCACTTTTGGAAATACCATGCAGTATTGCTTTTATACTTCAAGTTCTTAGTTGTGGTTTGTTCTATCTTAGATACCAGTGTTTGTTAGTCCCCAAAAGTCCTACTGGGTTGAAATGGGCTGAATTGGAAAGAAATAGTATGAGCAGATAAGGTAGGGGGTCTATGGAGAAAGAAAACCAGGCATGGCTTTCTGGACATAAGAGAACACCTATTAATTTAGTACAAGCCATTTTGTGATCTAAGCCTGGCCAGAGTGCTTGCCCTTGAACAGGTCTCAGTAATGAAGGATCTTAAGGGAAAACAAGAATGCTGACTGTTATCAGGCAAGAGAAGTAGCACTAGTAATAATGTATCAGTTGTAAAGACTTGCAGTTCTGTTTCCATGGTAAAGATTAGCCTGAAGCACTCAAGCACCAGGTCAAACGGAACCTAAGGGATGATGGCGTTGACCTTTTCTGATCCTCCGGATTTCAATCTACTAAAGCCTGGGCTCTGCCTACCTCCCAAGTCCTTTCATGAATATACATGTACCCTTAGCTTAAAACTTCCCCAGTTTTGCTGTTTGGGGAGACACCGCTTTGGGAAAGATCCCTGGTGTTCTACTTACTTGCTGCAAGTAACAAATCCTTCCTTCTCTCACTCTTTGTCTTGGTTGTGTCTTTTGGCTCGACACCCACCAAGAGGCAAACTTAGTTTTTCGGATAACAATATGAGGCTGACTATTCTCTAGCTGAGATTTATGTAATTAGATGCATAATCCTTTGGTTGTTAAAACCAGGGCTTCCAAGGGCTAGTTATAGGGAACATAGCTCATCAGAGATAACCTGCAAAGACACCGTGCAGCGTGTTTTTTATCACACATGTGACAATTCTTCTCCCTCCAGTCTGTCTCTCCATAATCGTTCTTCAGGATTTGTTGCCTGGGGGCTTATGGGAAAAATGACTCCTAATAGAAATACTATTATATTTTATTCACAGTATTCTTTCAGAGGATTGAATGATAAATCTGTTCCCATTACAAGAGTAACGTTAAATGTATTCCCAGATTTAGATAAAACACGCAGAAATAATTTACAGGGAGAAAACTGCTGAATAAAGAAGAAAAATGAATGGAGTCATGTTTTGATCTATGGAGAGCATTGAGAAAGGATTTCATTCGGGTGGGGTGAGTTGATCCTTCCCCTTCTCGGTAGGGAATCCTGAGTGCACAGACTGCTCCCAGGTGAACAGGAAAACAGAAGACTTTGGTCAGGAAATGCCAAGGGTGTAGTTTCACTTAGAATATACTTTCCTAGGCAGCCTGTCTGCACTTACACATATGAGGGTCCACACACTTCTGAACATCGGAAGTTGATTTCTTGTCTTTTATTTGTGACGTGTGCTGATTTCAAGTTCTCTTTTGTGTTTGGTGTGAACTCTGCAGACACATACATATATGCGCGTGTGTGATTTGTGGGGTTTGAATCATCACTTATAGAAATGTGCAAGATTAGATCTACACTTTTGTTCACCTTTCCTTTGTTTTGATTTTTTAAAATTTAATTTAATTTTATATTGGAGTATAGCTGATTTACAATATTGTGTTAGTTTCAGTTGTACAGCAAAGTGATTCAGTTATACATATACATGTATCCATTCTTTTACAGATTCTTTTCCCATATAGATTATGACAGAATGTTGAGTAGAGTTCCCTGTGCTATACAGTAGGTCCTTGTTGATTATCTGTCATCTTTCTTACATAAAAGAGCAAAGGGCTGTGGAAACAGGTCACAGAATGCAGCGGACTGCCCCTGACCTGCAGGGATTTAGCTTGGAGGCCTTGGCGGTCCCGTTAGGCATCCTTTCTCCTCTGAGCCTGGAGCTCTAGCATCAGCCTACCTGATCCAGCGCCCTGTGGATGAGCATGGTGTTAAGTACTTGACATTCATTTTCTCCTGTAACCCTTGGATCAGTTGTCTGCTGGTAAGACTTCTATTATCTTATGAAACAGACAACGAAGCTGAGGATCACAGATGCTGAGCAGCTGCCGGGGGTCTCACGGGTGGGTACCAACTCCCAGGGCAGCTCTGGGGCTGGTACGTGGAATGCTCAGCAGTTTCCATCCCTTTGTGGGGGTTTCAGACCTGTAATTTCATAATGGCTCTATGACTGGCTATCATCACCATTCTACACACAAGAAAAGTGAAGCACAAAGCCACGAAGTCTCCAGCGAAAGAAGGCAGCTGGAAAGGGGTAAAACCAGGAGTCGCATCAGCTGTCTGCTAGCAAGTCCCTGCTTTGGGCCCTGCTTTGCCTGGTCTCTTCAAGCCTCCTCACCTGGGGCTGCCCTTGTCTTGGAAGATCATGTAACAGCCCCAGTGCTGTCCAGTGGTCAATGCTGTGCACTGCACAAGGACATCTGCCTGCAAATCTCAATCCCTCGTGGGCTGTTTCATCTCTGACTTGGAAAATCCATCCTGAATGTCTGCTCAAGTAATTTACCAGCATTGTCCTTTTTGGTTTTAATTGACATCAATTACTGAGGCGCCTTCTAACCCATTTTAAATGGATTTCCCATGAACAACTGAATAGAGTTTTCACAGGTGACAACTTTTCTGTTTCAGAGACCTGAGGGCCAGTGAGAAGGGATTTCAGAGCTCAGCTGACCTGGTCCAAGTCTGGCTTGCTTTGTGACACATCCATTAAACTCTCTGAGGTTAGTCTGTCTATCCATTAAATGGGCAGAGTAACATTTACTTCAAAGGAATGCTGTGACCATTTATTTAGATTACACACACACACACAGACACACACACACAGACTGTCTGTTGTATAGGCTTTAAAAAATATTAGACACTTAATGTAAATCATTAATTTATATTTGCTTTAAAAAGTAGAAATACCATATTCAGGTTCTGGGACATGTATTAGGCACTAGGAAAATGTCTGACTAATAAATGAAGGTCACTCTACCGCTTGTGGCTTTTTTCAAGGTTCTAAATGCACCCTCCGAGCAAGCTTTGCTCAGTGTTTCCCGGGACTGCTGATTGATGGGGTGAGTGGGAAGAGTTCCTGATTCCCAGGGGCCCTGAGTAGGAGTGGAGAAAGCTGGAAAGTTGGGATCAGAATCTACATATTTGGGTCAAATTCTACTTGTAAATTCTGTGGCCTTGCCAAGCTATTTACATTTTCTATTCCTGTGTTTGTTTTTTACCCAGGTTGCAGAATAGAAATAATAAAAACAGCTTTTCTGCTTTGTTCTCAGGCATATAACGCCCTACTCAAGGTTAAAGTTACTTTCATATTCTGATCACTTTGGATGGTGCAAGAATGCCTGGACACTGTTCCTAAGTCTCAGCGCATTTGTCATGAGTCTGGTCACACTTTTAGGAGAGTATTGATCCTAGTGATGCCATGCTCATCCCTCCTTCATTTACATCTGCTGGCAGCCTCTTTAGGAAGTAGAGGAGGCCATGTGACTTACCTCAAGGTCATGGGTCTTGAAATCCTTCTTCCTCCATGGGCCATCAGGCCTCTATCTGTATACTCCGAAACAATTTATCTATTTATCTGCTTATCTATCTATCCATTTATTTATCTATCCATTTATTTATTTATTTAAGATGCCTTTTATATTCCATCATTTTTCAATATGAACTTTTGGGTAACTGTATTAAAGAATTTGAATGGAAAGGAATACACATACAGTATATAGAAGTTGATTCAGAACTCTTCATTCTTCAATTAAGTGTATTCAGTTTACCTACTTAACATAAGGTCACTTCCCTGATGATATTTGGAGTAAGATTCCTTCTCCCAGGATGCCAGTTTTTAGTTTTATATATCTGCTGACCACAATTCTCAAATCTCCAAGTAGGAATATACATAATAAAATGCTGACATTATAGTAGAAGTCGGGTCGGTGTTTTAATTAATTATTTTTTAATTTTAATTTTTTCCAGCTTTATTGAGATGTATTTTGACACATAACACTGTATATATAACCGTATATATTTCGAAATGATTACCATAATAAGGTTCTTTAGGTTTTTATTTTTAAATATGAATCATTAAATGAGTTGGGAAAACAAAAGCAGTCTTTTTTACAACAGTTCTCAGTACATGTAAATATTTTCTTCAAACCGGATTAGTTACTTGTCCTAAGTTCTTTTCAACCAAGAAAAAAAAAAAAGAAACTCACATTTTTCCTAGCATCGGTGTTAATGCTCAAGCATCATCAGCGTGGTGAAGCTCGGTCTCAGACTGAAGTCCGCTGACCTGCTCAGCTGTTCAGAGTGGGAAACCTGCCGGTGAAGGAGCTAGGACCGCGGATTCGGATTCGGAGCGAGTGCAGGTTGAAGACCTTCACCGACTTGACTCGCACTTCCTCCCGCCACCGCCAGGAGCGCCCGGGACGCGTGGAGCTCGCAGCGCGGCGGGAGCGGGTGGGGGTGGGGTGGGGGTGTGGCTGCAGGTTGGGGCTCCCGCCCGCCGGCTGCGCGGGTTCGCCGAGCCCGGAGGAGGGAGCGCTAGCTACCCCGAGCGGGAGGGAGCTTGCAGACTCCGGCTCAGAGCAGCTGTCTGGACACCTTGGGTTTTGGGGTGGGGAGCCCAGGCGACTGTGAACATGGACTCCGCCGCGGGAGCCTGTCTCAGGATGCTCTTTCTTTTGTCTGCAAAGCCCTGGAGTACATTAGCAGCAGGGAATACTTGTGAGTACAGCAAATCTTTTAAAACTTATACTGACAACTGAGAATTCGTGTTTTTTAAAAAAATAATTGAATTTTACAAATGGAATCACTGGTCTGCTTCTGAAAATGAGGCATTTAAAAAACATCGCAAAGTCCCAACGCTTGGATAGGATGGTTTACAATGGTTTTTCCACTTGTCAAGTCTGTAATACACAAAGCCTGTTTTGACTTGTCTGTGAGCTGAATTTTGTCTGTGTGCTGTTGTTTTGAATATTCATTGAGAAAGCTCAAATTCTAGTAAAACCTAAAATTAGCATGAGAATATTGAGGCGGAGAGAGACCAGAGAGAGAGAATAGCAGGAGATGAGGAGAGAAGAGCATGCCAATATGTCATTTATTTCTTTTTACTATGAATACATTTTGCAGGATTTATGTCAGAAAGGAAATCGTTGGCCGACCTGGCCGGGTCCTGCATTAGCGTAGATGTTTGCAGTTGGCGCCCTGCGGAATCGGGTACCAAGAACTCGGGCGCTGCAGCGGCGGGCAGGCTCCGCAGCAGAGCCCAGGCGGCAAACCTGGTTAGTCCCCAGAATTACGAGAAGGATAGACCCCTCAGAATTAGAAGGCTTTTGCTTAAAGGAAAAACATAACCTGCCATTCAGGTTCATTTGCAAGTGCACATGCTTGTATATTGTGATGTGCTGTGTTTCTCATTTTGTTGGTTCAGTGAAGATGTATTAACCTCTCAGTTCTGGACTGGCAATGTGAGTCTGATCTAAAGATGCTAGCCAAATTGATTCAGCCGACCTCAAGGCATTTTAATCTGGAAATCGGAAAAAGTTTTCGAAGTGTTATTCAGATTGAAATTTCCATCATAGCGCTTTTCTTTCCTTGAGGGATTGGAAGAAAGCCCCCTTAGTCCTACATCCACACCCCATCCCCCTCAAGAATTTTTTTTAAATCAGGTTGTAGGGAGTAAGGCAAGCTATTATGCATTTCAAGAAAGTGCTAGTAGGCATGTTAGAAACCGACCTTGCTGCTGGGTATCCAGTTTTATCTGGGGGTGGGGTGGGCTGGGGAACTCCGCCCTTACCAGGAAGTTTGTGCTAAAGTGAAAAGCATATTGTACAAAGAGTTACCCTTCCAGCATTCATCCATATATGCCCCGAGGCTGTGATAAGTTTGTGTTGTCATCATTTAGTATCAGCTGATTTAATGCCATATTATATGAGTCACTCCTGAAAATGAGCCTTAGTCTCCTTTAAGAAAATACTGCCCCGTGTTTCAGACAGAATTTTAATTTAGCTTTGGGCACAATTTCCATGAATTAATTAAAATGGAGGCATTTACATGAAATCCTTAGGTCCTGCGGTAAAGCATTTATCACTTTGCTAAGACATTTAAAATGTAGTACTAAATGATTTGCTAGTATAAAAGAATTGTAGAATAATTTAACATAGTACACTGAGGTGCAATTAAAAAGTCACCAGAGGTCACTCTTACTTAAAGGAAACATGGCTTCAAAAATCCTTCCCTTATAAGAGAAGCAGAGTGCTGTGCTGCCTTTCTTGTCTCCTTAGTTGTGATTACAGGATATTGCAAGATCAGTTATTTTGATATTTCTTTATTTTCTGTTTGTATTTTATTCCCTGAAATCCGCAGAGGTATCATGTTCTTCATACTGAGCATCTTTTTTAAGAGTCACATGCTCTGAGGTGCTCCATGTCTGAATATCCAGGCAGATATCCTTTTCTGAATTGAATATATCTCTAAGCTCAGTTCGTCTGGGTCTCTGGCTGACTCTTCAAATGTCAATGCTAGTTTTCACTTTTCAGCCTCTGTTTTATTTAGATGTGTTTAGTAGTCTGATTAAAAGTTCAGTAAGTTAAAAGTACCTATGTAAATGTGCATGGCTAAGAACATTTTAGATACTATAGAGTCCTTGATCACCGCAAAGATGGCTACTATAGTTGTTCAAGTGTCAAGTATATATTTAAATGTCTTTGCAGACTTAAAGATTCATAGAGGGTACACAAACTGTGTTTGATAATTGCTTGCTAATCTCATTTGACAGTATCCTTTGTGGCAGTAGAGGTAATTATAGTCTAGATTATAGACTATTATATTCTATATATTATAGTATTATAATATAGATTATTATATTATAATATAATAATCTATATTATAGTATTATAATATTACATATATTACTATCGTATTATAGTCTAGATTACATATTATAGTAATATGTAATAGTCTAGATAGTCTATATAGTCTAGATTACATATATAATTACTATTATATATATAATATATATATTATATATATTACATATATATAGTCTAGTCTAGATAGTCTATATAGTCTAGATTACATATATAATTACTATTATATATATAATATATATATTATATATATTACATATATTATTATTATTATAATATTACATATAATACTATCGTATTATAGTCTAGATTAGCTAATTTGACCAATTGGATTTTTCCTTAACTCTCGAATATTTGGGAGGTGTTTGTTTGTATGTGTAGATGTATATACAAGCAAGGTATTTCAAACCCATATTTGAAATTTGTTACTACATAAATCAAGGTAGAGGGTTCTTTTAGTCCTGTCCCATCATTTGAGAAATTCTAAAGAGGAGTTTGCCAGCAGGATGGGATTTAGGTTACCAACAAGAAATCACGAACACCAGCATTTGCTCAAGTCTTTTGATCACTAACCTTTTATTCCTAAGAAGTGTTTTAAGAACTCAAGTAATCTTTTCAGACAAGACTTTAAAACTAACAAAAATGAAATATTCTTAAGCCCTGATAAAATAATGAGAACTGTATGTAAATGTTCAAAAAGGTAAAGATCTTCTCCCCAAAAGGATACAGTGACATTTTTCCTCTATTTACAATTGGTTCTCAGTAGTAAATTAGTCAGACAGACGCGGGGGCGGGGGGGTGTCAACCTGGGTGAGGTTCTGGCATAAGACATACTCTCATACAGGACTTGGTTGAAACATTTGACATCTCAGAAATTATCCATGTTTTGACATGAATCTTTATAATTAATGGGAAATTTTAAGTCAGGAGGAGTCTACACAGGGCGAGAGTAATGTTTCTAAATAGCCAAAAACATGGGCTTTTTTTTTTTTTTTCTCTTATTCTCTCTCTTTTTGAAGATAAAACAAGTTGAATGGACAGCATCCTCTAGGACCTGATATTTAAAAATTGTGCATCTCTACTTGGTCTGCCTTCTAGAACTCTTTGTATTTAGTCAAGATGAAAGTGTTGTTCTAATGGAGTTATCCTCTTAAATGGAACGCAAGAGGAAAGTTAGAATATAGATTCCAAGTTAGAGCCCTGTTTTCCAGAAGTTGTTGTGCAGACAGTGGTTGGTTTGCTCACTTCCTACCATGAGCCACAAGTGGAAGAGGGCAGTAGCTCTCTGTTTTAGGATTATCCCTGTGAATCTACTATTTGTTTATGAACTTTCAGATCTTTTGGGGGGGGGGGGAGAAGAAGAGATATAATCTGAATAAGAAAATGTCAATATTTTGATTGCATATTTAGTGTTGTAAATCTGTCTCCTGGATCGCATGTCACTTTGAGGAGTAATGTTTACTCTTTCCCGATTAAGGAACAACACAATTGGAAGTTAATTTACAGCTGAATTATTTTCCCCATATAAGTAAAGTGCCAGCTATAGCTAGTAGCTGCTGTCCTCCCTAACTCTGCTCCCCAGTGAAAAGAAAAAGGACTGAAGTCTCTGAAAAGGACTGAAGCCAGTGTTAGACATTTCAGTCGCTGTTGATGGTGATTATTTGACGTAAATGATGACATTTATAGACCCAGGGGTTCAATTTAGTGAGTGTTACACATTCATCCGCACCTTGTTAAATCTCAGTACTTGTAATTTTCTCTAGAAGTCTTCTTTTGTTTCCTTCCCCTGTCAAAAGTGCCCTTCCTGTTGTGAGAATAAAAGATGTATTTCTGGCCCACTACAGGTGGGGCACACAACTTGAATCACTGTTCTAGGAGTGGTAATCAGGATTTGTTTTTATCCAACAATGTCTCTTCCCTGTTATGGCCTGCATATGTATGAGAGGTCTCTGCCCTTGGTTGGGGGAGCAGATCAAGCCCATTTTGTTGGCCAGCATGGGAGACAAACATGTGCTCTTCATGTAATACCTAGTGCTTGATCTAGGCAAATATATTAGCACCTCAATTTGAAGATTTGTATCAGATTTGAATCCTTTCTTCACTGGAGCAATGGCTCCTATGTGCTAAAGTGTTACTGTATCATCTTTAATGAAAGTTTATTAATATGATCCTCTAATAGATATTATCACACAATATTATTCTTTTAAAATAAAAATAACATACATCGTATAATAGTGAGACACTTGTTGTATAAATTATCCTAACCCAATAACATGATTAACCTTAAGAATTTGGTATAAAAATACATGAATTGCAGAATGGAGGAACTGAACATAATGCTACAACTGCTAAGACGTATAAAGTCGTGAGAATTGATTTAAGTGAATGTCTAATAGTGTGTTTATCAAATGTCTCTTCTCAAGGGTATTGGTTGTCAGAACTCCTGTTATTTCAATGGGCACAGATTCTTTGTAATTATTTGCTAAGTGTCATCAACATATTCTATTGCTATGTGAGCACAGTCAATCTCAAGTAATGCCATGTGTGCTAAGACAATACAGTCCATAAAGAAGTTTTCACCTTGGGTAATATGGACTAAAATCCTGCTACTGTTTTAATTGGTGCAGGCTTCTTTTTGTCTCAATAGTGTGCTTAGTGGTTTTCTAGAGTGAGTCGAATCCTCCAAGTTAATCAGGATTATCCCTGTGAATCTACTGTTTCTTTATGAAGTTTCAGATCTTTGGGGAGGAAGAAGAGATATAATCTGAATAAGAAAATGTCAGTATTTTGGTTGATATTTAGATTGAATTACTTATGTCTACCTATTTCTGAAAGGCATTAGACCATATGTAATATGTTCCTTGGTTTAGGGAGGGAGCCTATCAGAGGATGTGCCCCTGGAGCAGGTGAATGGGGAATCCATTCGTGATTCAGTGAAACAGGTTGGGGAAAATGAGCATAGAATATGGAGAGAGGTATTTAGTAAGCACTGGAGCTTGGACTTGTTGGAAAGAGTCTTCAACAAACTGGTAAACGGACGGTTTTTTTTCAAAAATCATATTTGAATAAACTTCCCAGAAATACTGAGGTCAGAATATTTTTGAAAACTTCGGGAAAACAACAACATTTTTTTCTCCAAAAAAACTTACAAAGTCCATGTGACTATCAACACAGAGTGACAGGCAAGGCTAGAGCTGTGAGGGTCCTGAAGCTTATGCAACTGGGGGAGACTCTTTAAGCAAACAAACAAACAAAATGACCCTAAAGACACATTATCAGTGACCCTCCCACGCCTGAAAGCCTGTTCTGGGGAGAAGACTGGAGCTCAAGAATGTCTGCTCCTTTGAGTTGATTTGGAAAAACAACCCCAAATCATTCAAGAGTACTAAATAAAGGACATATTCACTGACAAAAATCTCAATTAACTGAGCAAATTTGAATTTGAATTTTTCCCTTTAAATCAAAATCAGAATTTGAATATAAAAGTATACTTATAAAAGTATAAAAGAGTTCAAACAATTTGGAATGAATAGATCCAGGGTTTACCTGCAATTCTAATTCTAATCCTGAAAAACAAATATGAAATTAACCTCTGGATCTTCTCCCCACTTAACTTTTCAGAGCCTTTAAAGGCTTGGCTTCAACATACAAAGTTCTTCAGAGTAACTTCCAAAGTGTCCCCACTCAATCTGCCTACCTGGGGCCCGTTGCGGTGCTGATTGCTATAGGCTCTGTTGCATCATATTGAATAACTTTTAAAAACGGAATTATTTATGTCTACCTATTTCTGAGAGGCAGGAAACCATATGTAATACGTTCCTTCAAAATATCATACATGTTTTTTCCAGTTTGAGTTCTATGGCATAAGGTTAAAATCTGTGTGCTAATTAAAGTTATACACAACTTGTAAATACTGTAAAAACTAACACAACATTGTAAATCAACTATACTCCAATGTAAAATAAAAAGTTAAAAAAAGAGAGGGTATGATAGAGTGACCTTTTGACATTATGCAGGAACATTGTTTAATAGGCCCACATGATTGTTTAATTACCTAGAAGAATGCACCCATGTCTGACTTGGTCATTTACTATTTGATTGGAGTTTAGAAGCTGAAATTGATGATTTTTTTTTTTTTCAGGTACATATGGTAACTACAAAGGTTTTATTGCCCTGTAGGACATTGATCAGTTTTTTTGTAACCTAGCAATCTCATTCTAATGTTCTTCTATAAATGCCTGTAAATTCCTAGTTTCTCAAAATGCTCTTTTACTGGATTAGTCATTAATGAGTTTATGATTCTTTGGCATGCATTTGTTCTATATTTGTACGTGTTGTGTTTTTAACTTTTTGAAAACAATGCTTTGACATAGAGATTGCACATGTCTGGTAGGTGTACACATAACCTTGTGTGATAATACATGTGCTTAGTTTGAGTGTTGCTTTACAATAAATTTCCTTTCTGGTTCATTAGAAACTTTACTTTTCAATAATAATATAGGGAGTCTGGCTCACAATAAAAAATAAAAATATTCTCCTTAGTTTCCAGGTAATGTGTATTTTCAGTGTACTGATTTGAAGTAGAATTGAAACAAAGTACTTGAAATTTTGAGTAGTTTAAAGTTAGAAACTATATAATTTTTATTTAAATATATGCCCATTTAATGGACCAGTTTAAAAAAAAACCTCCCTCCAAGGCTGTTAATCACAAATGAAAAAATGATATATTTTATCTAGGCTATGGCTTTTATTAAGTTTTTACTCGGTAGTACATCAGGAAAAGATACTCATGGAGGATGTGCTAGTTATAGCTAACTCATGGAGAGAAACTTGAAAAAAGTTTGTTTTTTAAACTGGCAAATATGATACTTTCGGATGAGTCATTTTAGGGCTATGGTAAATGGTGTATCAGATATTTAAATGTATGTGTTCCTAAGTTGTATCACCTGTGGTTCCATCTCTGGCCTTAGTGGCTGTCACCTGTGGAGAAGGCATTTTTATGCCACGTGTTCACTGGACCACTGTGGGAGGAAGGGGCTGGTGAACCTTGTTTGGAATCAGTGGCAGTTTCGATAACCTCAGAAGCCACTTAACGCTGTGGCATAGACCTAGGGTCCCCACATGCTCGTTTCAGTAGCATCTCATTACTTGGGGTGTTCGAGACCCAACAGAGGGTTTCTCTGGAGCTTAGGAGCAAGCAGTGACATTGCTGCTTGGATGATGCAGGAGCGACCTGCTGCCTTGAGACATAAGACCAGGTGCCACCTGCAGTTCTCAAGGTTGTAATTAGTTTTTATTTTAACATTTATAAATCCTCAGGCAGCCAAAGAGCTTGATAAAGTTAAGCTAAATACACTCTTCCTCGGAGTGGTGAATTGGTGGGAGAAGTGGCAGAATGAACCATGTGTGTGTACGTATGTTTGTGTGTCTTAAGGGAGGCTGGTTGGGTAGAGAGACCTGCCGAAGGAATTAAAAACCACTGTCAATAGTTGTAAGAGAGGCACAGATTGGATTAGGTGACAATCCAGTTACGTGGGATTGAGCTATTTCTTACTTGTTACCATGCAGAACGGATATTCTCCACTTTGGATTTCTGAGCATGTGAGTAATCAGGAAATACAAAGACATCTGCCCTGACCCAGTTGAACCCCAGTTGAAACTATTGCCTTCACGTGTCGGAGGTGTTTTGTGTTCTAGGATATTGCTATGCAGCCACCGTTAGAACCAGCAGCACTTAACCTGCCTCTGAGGCCTTCCCAGGTCCTGCTTCCTGTTAATACAGTTCTAAGGAATGGCTGGTAGGATTTTGATTTAAAGGCGAGTAGATATAATAAAGGGAATCTGATTAGCATGCGAAAATAATTCAGTAATTTGATTCAGGTCAAAGAAAGTAATTTTAATATAAACTTCTATTATGGAAGAAAATATTTTAAGAACTGTTAACTATTTTAATGTCTCAGATTTGGCTGATGTAAGAAAAAGAATATGTTTCTATAGACATCTGTTCAAATGTTTGGAGATTATCAAAATTAAGGATTTGTCATATAGCTTTACGTTTGCTGTGTCTTTGATGATTAGAAACTTGAGAATAAGGACATTGCTATACACTAAAAGTATAATAATACAACATAAAAAGAAAAATATAGCTGTGTAATGTCATCAAGCTGGCTAGCTGCTGTGTGTCTGTGATTCTTAGGCTTCTCTGCAACGTTGTGTTAATTCATGGAAGTTTTCTTGTTTTAATTAATTAATTAATTAATTAATTTTTGGCTGTGTTGGGTCTTCATTGCGGCACTGAGGCTACGGGCTTTCTCTAGTTGCGACCAGCGTGGGTTACTCTTTGTTGTGGTGCGCGGACTTCTCATTGAGGTGCCTTCTCTTGTTTCGGAGCGTGGGCTCTAGGCGCAAGGGCTTCAGTAGTTGTGGTGCGTGGGCTTAGTTGCTCCGCGGCACGTGGGACCTTCCTGGACTAGGGATCGAACCCGTGTTCCCTGTATTGGCAGGCGGACTCTTAACCACTACTCCACCAGGGAAGTCTCGATTCACGGAAGTTCTGATAAGAAAACCTGTGAGCCTTGACATTTCAGAGCACATCCTTTTCTATGGTGTGAACCATGCCGTCATTGCGAGGGGTTAAAAAAATTGGGGGACTGAAAGAGGATATGTTGACTAGAGTTTAGTTAAGGTACGTATAAGAGAGTTTAAGGGAGCGAACGCCAAATTACTCTTTGCTTTCTTAAAGTGACAAGGAACATTTCTGAAAACTATTTTTTCTGGCATAGAACACAGTAGAATTGACAGATCTCAGAGTCAATTACCTATTAGAGGTAAGTCAAATGATCTATTTTGAACTATGGTACAAGGTTAACAAACATAATATTGATTTTCCAGTTTATAAGAATAAACTTTGGATCATAATTATTTACTATTCTTTTGTCATGATGAACTACTGATCTATTTTAAGAAACCTGAAAACCTGATCTTTGGGAGATTTGCATCGCTATGGACTGATTTCACTTGTTCTTCTTGTAAGTGATAGGATTCATTTGTTGGAAGATAGGCTGCATGCTTGCCTAGGGAAAGTTCCTTTTCCTCATGAATATTGCTGCAAGGTGAAGCAAGAGTGGGGAGATACATCCTGCAGGCTATTGCGCATTTGAGCATGAAAAGGACATATGTTGTATCTTAATCTCCATCCCAGTTCCCTAGGGATGAGACTGGCTTACCCACCCTCCCAAGGCCTCCTTCCCAACCCCCAGCATCAACATGCCCAGAGCCTTCACGAGCATCTTCTTCCATTTTCTTAGATGGAGGTGATGCCGAATGACTTCCTGGGTTGACTTGCGTGGATTTGGCCAGCCAAAGAGGTGTCCTTCCTCCTTCACTACTTCCTGTGGGATCCATCCCCCTGAGGTCTTCCACTGTTATTCCATTTCCCAGGTGTAAGAGGGACTGAAGTGGGAGGATGGCAGTGAGAATGAAAAAGTGACACTGCACACAAAGAACACTTTCAGGACTTAATGGTTGTTTGATTCTATGTGGAGTAATAAGAAATGGGAGTGTGAAGGACTGGGGTATTGGCAAGTGACTTAAACAAAACGGGGAATTGTTGGTTCACATCATTGCATTTCAGGCAAGGTTAGATCCAGATGAGGCTGTGCCATCAGGATCAGCCTCTCTTCATGTTTCCGCTCTGTCTTCCCAGTGTCAGCTTGATGCTCAGGCAGGAATCTGCTTGGTAGCTCCATGTCCAAGGTCGACCTTCCTAATCACAGTGATAGAATGCTTTCCTCTATTTGGACTTTGGTCCTTATTACCCTGAAGCACTAAGCATGTATTTATTTGTTTATTCCCTCAGCTCAAGCTCCAAGAAAGCAGAGACTTCCTCTTTCTTTTTTGTTGTTATTCCTACTTCCTAATCCCCAGAGCACAGGGATGGTCCTGGAAGACAGTGGGTTCTCAATACATATTTGTTGGATAAGTAAAAAGGTGAATGATTCTCTTTCCCCAAACATCCAGCAAGATCCCCAGATCTGACTTCCACTGTTTTGTCTGTGTTGTGACTGCTCTTATCCAGCTACTGTGACAGGAAAGGTTGGCCCTCATGACCAGTGGTGGAGCCAGGAAGTGATTGCAACTTGATCCTTGACCAGGTGCTTTGACTGCATCACTTTGACAAGAAAGCAAAATGCACAATCCATTTAGGTAATTAGTTTAACATCTATTATGAAAAGCACTAGCTTTCAGGCTCTTACTGGCTTCATAGAACAGATGCTTGGTTACATGTCTCCCTCCTTAATCAGATTTTAAACTTCCTGAAAACAGAATCACGCTTCTTTGTTCCTGCAGTGCTTTGCTGATGGTACTCAGTAAGTACCAAATAAATGGAGAAATTAATATATTTTAAATATGCTACCTTGAAAGTATATAGAATATCTGCAGAATCCCCCCGTGTATTTTATAATCATTTTTTAGGTGGCCTAATAAAAATGAATTTTTATGTGACTATCCCTGAGCTCTCTACTAGCCAACTGATTTGTTCATGGAAGGATCCATTGGCTGATTTTGAGTGTTTTGTTTTCTTCCAGTAGGAAAATGCCTGACATAACTTCTGACCCAAGGCTTTGATAAAAAGCATGGTGCCTGTTCTAAAAGTTGCTGGGAAGCCCTGAGGGAGAGCTTGAAAAGGCCAGGTGTCAGGGGAACTACCAAAGACCAACAAGCAGCAAAGAGGAGGCCTTCTGGCAGGTATTATTAGGCAAGATGACTATTATCTAGGGAGATCTTGATCAAGTCTGATCTCAGCAAGGCTCCATATTCAGGAGGAGCCTGAAACAGAGGTGCCTGGGGACAGTGTGTAATTGGCATTCTCCACAAGCCTGGTTCATAGTGTCTACCTGATACTTGAAGCAGCATCTAATCCAGGTGGGAAAGGCTCACTGCACATCAGGGCAGAGGGCCTGCAGGTGCACAGGTGGCCATTGCACTTCAGAGTAGGTGTCCAGTTGTCTCCTTGACACCCATGAGGCTAAATTCATTTGGGTCACAGCTGCCTCTGGGAGTGAGAACCATGGACTCTGTGTCCAGTAACCTGCAACATCAAGTGGAAGCTCCCATTGTGCTTGCAGACTTGACCCCCTGGTCTAGGGTGAGGAATTTCTGAGTCTGTTTATGGCTGGCCATTACTGTCAACAAAACCTGTTACTATCTTTGAGAAGTTTTATGACTAGCTAGCTCAAAGGCATGACAAAATGCACATGCTATCACTTAAAGACTACCTCTATTTTCAAACAAAGATTGTTCGTATTTTCAGAATTACATAGAAGGGCACAGTGGAGGTATATAAATGAAGATGATTCCAGCAGCACTCCTTCAAACAGCATAAAACTATAAAATTCAACAAGATGTACTAACATAATGAGTCACACTTTCAGATAGGCAGTGGAATGGAGTGGTTATGAAAGGAATGTTTGGATTAGGTTTCTGCTTCCACTGATGAATGCCAGCTGTGTGACCCTGGGTAATTTGCTTATCCTTTCTGTGTCTCAGCTTCCTTGTCTCCAAAAATATAAGTAATAATTATAACCCATCTCATAGACTTGTTATGAAGATTAAATTAATTAATATATATAAATAATGCCTGGAACATAGTAAGTCCTCAGTGAATTTTAGCCATTACTATTGCTCCTGTTGATCTCAAGTGTAAAATCAGAAATGTGACTTTGGTCCATGATTTTGGGTAGAATAATCAGATAAGCAATTTTAGGGAAAGGCATTTATACTGGGTATTTCCATTATTCAAAGTATTATCACTAATACTGCAAGATTAAGACAATATTACAAAAGAAGACTATTTAAAAATAAGTTTATGTCATAGAATTAGAAACTCTAACAGTACATTGATATGTTTCAGCTTTCTGTAATATTATATCTCTCTAAGCAATAAAGCTTTTCAGATTAAGCTATTTGGATTAAATTGTCACTAGCAACTTTGACTTCTTTCGGTTTTATATATTTTTCCGTTAGCTGAAAAGGACTCCCCAGATTAAGACAGTATGCTGCTGAAACATATACTGCTTGTTATCTGGCTGTTTTTTATGAAGTCTTCTAAGACATATAGTATCTGACCATCAGTATGGGTTGTTTGACATTTATGATAGTGAAATGAGTGTTAGTGTCCAAGTCAAACATATTTTGTATGCTTTGGAATGTCATCTCACTTAGAATGGGTATGAAAACTTTGGTGTGGATCCTTGGAAAGAGAGCATTACTGTTTGATTGTGAAAGGTTAGGTTTAGCCCCATCTCTTGAATTTTCTCATGTCCCCTTTTCTTCAGTCATCCCATCACTGACTTATTCAAACCCTCTAAATCTCTGGCATTTACTATTGTTGTCTTCATGATTTTCCTGTCTCTACCTCACCTCCTTCTGATCCATTTGCTATCCTGCTGCCAGAATAATCTTTCTAAAGACCACTTACCTGATGATCTTGCTTTTCTGGGTAAAGATTTTCGAATCTTCCCTCACATCACACACACACACACACACACACACACACACATTTATTCCTTGAAAGGTCCCTTCCCTTCACTTCCTGTTCCTAGTCCCTCCTTTAACTGACCCTAAACTACAACCACCACCTAGCTACACTGGCATTCTTCCATCAGGACTTTCAGTTACCCCTCCCTCTACTTCTGGCACTTTCTCTCCATGTCTTGTCTTCCTGTTGAATATAGTCATCTAGGCTCTTACAGATCCATTTCCAGGAAACATATGCTCACAATAAAAATAAAAACATAAAATGCAAGAGGAAGAATCATCAGAAATAATAAACTACAGAATTAGACCAAAATAAATGTATATATTGAAATAGATTTAGGATATAAAATTTGTTTTATATGTATAAAGAAATAAAAGAGTAGAAGAATGGAAAGAATAAGAGACTATCAAAATGATCAAGTAGAATTGAAAAAGAGTAGTATTGAGAAATGAAAAATGTAATCACTGAAATAAAGAATTTAGTGAATGCTGAAACAGCAGATTAGACACAGGTGAAGAGAGACTCAACAAATTAGAAGACACGTTTGAAATAAATAACCAGCATGCACTACAGAGAGATGAAGAGATGGAAAATATGAAAGCCAGGTTAGGGGACAGGGTAAAGCGATTGATTTTTGTATCTGATCTGAGTTCTAGAAGGAAGAGCATGTGGGAAAAAGAAATACTTAAGAGATAATCTATGGGAATTGCCCAAAATTGAAGAGAGTCACCAATGTTTAGATTCAGGAAACCTCTCAAATCCCTAGTGATACAAAGGAAAATAAATTCCCACCCAAAACAACACTTTATATTGGAACTGTAGAACACCAGAATCAAGAGATGTTAAAAGCAGATAAAAGATAAGTATAATAAATAAACAAACAAAATCAGAGACAAGAACTGTTAAAGTTCTGAGAGGGAATAATTACCAACCAAGAACTGTAGACTCATTGACTTTCTCTTTCTTTCTCTTTCAAGAATGAAGGTAAGATAAAGCCATTCACAGAAATATAAAATCAAAGAGCATTTAAGGCCAATTAACCTTCACTAAAGAAGTGTTAATGGATATACTTAGCAAGAAAGAAAATTATTACAGAAGGCAGTTATGAGTACTTATAATCTAGTAGCTAGAAACAAATGGCAGGTCCTCAGGTATAATCACATATTTGAACAGTAATAAAGCTGTTTGTACAACAACATCTTCATGAAGTTGATGGAATTCAAAGGAAGAAGACAAGATAAATCTAAGAGAACAATTGAAAATATAGTTGGAAAAGGCTTACCAGACTTAAAGCATTCTAAGGTCCCTGCATTATTTTGTTTAATTTTAGGCTTTGTTAAATTGTTAAGCAGAATGCAGTGTAAAATTTTAAGGATGACCACTTAAAGAAGAGTAATAAGACATACACATTTCAAACCAGTAGGAAAAATGGAATGGGATGGGGGTAGATTTCAGTCTGTTCAACAGAAAGCAAGAAGAGAGGGGAGGAGAAAATAACTGAGAAAAATAGACAAATAAGCATAAAATAGAATAAAATGAAGTGATAAGGATATAGAGATTTGAATAAATTATTTCTAACTTTGATTTTAAGGATATATATATAACAGTTAGAAAATATTATGCAGGCTTTTCAATTACATGTGGAATATTTACATTTTTACTTAACCATAAAACCAGTTTCAATAAATTTAAAAGAATTAGTAACATAAAAATAAAATTTCTTAAAACTGAAAAGCAATAATGTATCTCACTTATAAAAGCTCATATTGTGCTGCGTTAGATGAATGGAAAACAATAATTAAAAAAAAAATACCTAGAAACATGGTCACATTTTAAACCACCAAAAATAATGATATAAACTTATTTGCTATAATGGAATGAGAGCTAGTTTAACTTCAGCAGAGCTGTAATACAAGAAGCAAAAAGAAATATAGAAACAAGTATAAGTTCTGAAGGAAAATAACTTTTTTACTAGAAACTATTATTTAAACCATCGTAAAACATGAGTGGAGAGGATGAAGAGGGAGACTAAAATCTTGCTAATGTTCTTTGAGACATAAGTAGAATTTAACCATGGACATTGTTTAAAAATTGAGATAAAGTGTTGCGTTATAAATAGAAGGATGATCAGTAGAAAATAAATTAAATGTGATATTTTGTGTGCTTTGCAAAATCATGAAACTGATTTTCCTCCTCAGAAAAAGTCCTGTTTTCTGTTTCATGTTTTAATATGATTGCATGTTTTTTCATTCATTGTTCTTTCATCTGATAGTGAGAATATTCTTGGTTAAACAGTGAAAGTTTGTTTGTACTTTAGAATAGGTGTATGAAGCTGTTTAAGCATGTGGATTTTTTTACCCAATCTATTTTTTTTATAGACTACTGTTGGCTTGAGGAAGCAGACCTGTGAAAACTGTTAAGGATGATGAGTAGCACCACTGGGTGGATTTGGGTGACACAATATAATTCATGTCCTTAACATCTTACTATTATTATACATAGAAACTTTCACCAATTATTGTTGCTGAGAAATAACTGAAACATTCTCCTGTAAGTGATTAAAATATTTGTCGATTTCTCAGATTTTTAAATAGAATGAAATTGGATCTTATCATGAATTTTCTATAAAAATCTGGAGTTCCTTTTAGGTTAACAGATTTGTATCTTTTATAAACTAATTTTAAGTTCTATAATCTTATATAATGCTTATATGTAGTCTTATGTATAATATACATATAGTCAGGTTTACGAAAGAGAAGGCCATTTCCATACCTGGTATAATTCAACAAATTCTGTGAATTTTTAATTTCCACTTGCTGCGGAATTAAAATGTTTCACCTTCTATTTTGACATGAGTGCTGTATACCAGCACAGTTTGGAAGTTTTGTACAGAAAGGGAAAAAAGCACCCTCTTCAGAAAAATTTTTAAAGAAATATTTAGTTGTACCTTGTGAAAATAATACCAAATAGCTATTTTATCTTTTTTTTTTTTTGCAAATATGGACATTTTTTTAATCATCTTTTTTGGACTATAATTGCTTTACAATGGTGTGTTAGCTTCTGCTTTATAACAAAGTGAATCAGCTATACGTATACATATATCCCCATATCCCCCATATCTCTTCCCTCTTGCGTCTCCCTCCCTCCCACCCTCTCTATCCTACTCCTCTAGGTGGTCACAAAGCACTGAGCTGATCTCCCTGTGCTATGCGGCTGCTTCCCACCAGCTATCGGTTTTACATTTGGTAGTGTATATATGTCCACGCCACTCGCTCACATTGTCCCAGCTTACCCTTCCCCCTCCTCGTATCCTCAAGTCCATTCTCTAGTAGGTCTGCGTCTTTTTTCCCGTCTTGCCCCTAGGTTCTTCATGACCATTCTTTTTTTTTTTTTTTTTTTTTTTTTAGGTTCCATATAAATGTGTTAGCATACGGTATTTGTTTTTCTTTTTCTGACTTACTTCACTCTGTATGACAGACTCTAGGTCCATCCACCTCACTACAAATACCTCAATTTCGTTTCTTTTTTAGGCTGAATAATATTCCATTGTATATATGTGCCACATCTTCTTTATCCATTCATCTGTCGATGGACACTTAGGTTGCTTCCATGTCCTGGCTATTGTAAATAGAGCTGCAATGAACATTGTGGTACATGACTCTTTTTAAATTATGGTTTTCTCAGGGTATATGTCCAGTAGTGGGATTGCTGGGTCATATGGTAGATCTGTTTTTAGTTTTTTAAGGACCCTCCATACTGTTCTCCATAGTGGCTGTATCAATTTACATTGCAAGAGTGTTCCCTTTTCTCCACACCCTCTCCAGCATTTATTGTTTGTAGATTTTTTTATGATGGCCATTCTGACTGGTGTGAGATGATATCTCATTGTAGTTTTGATTTGCATTTCTCTAATGATTGATGTTGAGCATTCTTTCATGTGTTTGTTGGCCATCTGTATATCTTCTTTGGAGAAATGTCTGTTTAGGTCTTCTGCCGATTTTTGGATTGGGTTGTTTGTTTTTTTGATATTGAGCTGCATGAGCTGCTTGTAAATTGTGGAGATTAATCCTTTGTCAGTTGCTTCATTTGCAAATACTTTCTCCCATTCTGAGGGTTGTCTTTTCGTCTTGCTTATGGTTTCCTTTGCTGTGCAAAAGCTTTTATGTTTCATTAGGTCCCACTTGTTTATTTTTGTTTTATTTCCATTTCTCTAGGAGGTGGGTCAAAAAGGATCTTGCTGTGATTTATGTCATAGGGTGTTCTGCCTATGTTTTCCTCTAAGAGTTTGATAGTGTCTGGCCTTACATTTAGGTCTTTAATCCATTTTGAGTTTATTTTTGTGTATGGTGTTAGGGAGTGTTCTAATTTCATTCTTTTCCACGTAGCTGTCCAGTTTTCCCGGCACCACTTATTGAAGAGGCTGTCTTTTCTCCATTGTCTATTCTTGCCAGCTTTATCAAAAATAAGGTGACCGTAGGTGCTTGGGTTTATCTCTAGGCTTTCTATCCTGTTCCATTGATCTATATTTCTGTTTTTGTGCCAGTACCATACTGTCTTGATTACTGTAGCTTTGTAGTATAGTCTGAAGTCAGGGAGCCTGATTCCTCCACCTCCGTTTTTCTTTCTCAAGATTGCTTTGGCTATTTGGGGTCTTTTGTGTTTCCATACAAATTGTGAAATTTTTTGTTCTACATCTGTGAAAAATGCCAGTGGTAGTTTGATAGGGATTGCATTGAATCTGTAGACTGCTTTGGGTAGTATAGTCGTTTTCACAATGTTGATTCTTCCAATCCAAGAACATAGTATATCTCTCCATCTATTTGTCTCATCTTTAATTTCTTTCAACAGTGTCTTATAGTTTTCTGCATATAGGTCTTTTGTCTCCCTAGGTAGGTTTATTGCTAGGTATTTTATTCTTTTTGTTGCAATGGTAAATGGGAGTGTTTCCTTAATTTCTCTTTCAGATTTTTCCTCATTAGTGTATAGGAATGCCAGAGCTGTCTGTGCATTAATTTTGTATTGTGCTACTTTACCAAATTCATTGAATAGCTCTAGTAGTTTTCTGGGAGCATCTTTAGGATTCTCTATGTATAGTATCATGTTACCTGCAAACAGGGACAGCTTTACTTATTCCTTTCCGATTCGGATTCGTTTTATTTCTTTTTCTTCTCTGATTGCTGTGGCTATAACTTCCAAAGCTATGTTGAATAATAGTGGTGAGAGTGGGCACCCTTGTCTTGTTCCTGATCTTAGAGGGAATGGTTTCAGTTTTTCATCATTGAGAAAGATGTTGGCTGTGGGTTTGTCATATATGACCTTTATTATGTTGCGGTAGGTTCCCTCTATGCCTACTTTCTGGAGGGTTTTTATCATAAATGGGTGTTGAATTTTGTTGAAAGCTTTTTCTGCATCTATTGAGATGATTATATGGTTTTTATCCTTCAATTTGTTAGTATGGTGTATCACATTCTTTGATTTGCGTATATTGAAGAAGCCTTTCATTCCTGGGATTAACCCCACTTGATCGTGGTTTATGATCCTTTTAATGTGCTGTTGGATTCTGTTTGCTAGTATTTTGTTGAGGATTTTTGCATCTATGTTCATCAGTGATATTGGCCTGTAGTTTTCTTTCTTTGTGACATCTTTGTCTGGTTTTGGTATCAGGATGATGGTGGCCTCGTAGAATGAGTTTGGGAGTGTTCCTCCCTCTGCTATATTTTGGAAGAGTTTTAGAAGGATAGGTGTTAGCTCTTCTCTAAATGTTTGATGGAATTCCCCTGTGAAGCCATCTGGTCCTGGGCTTTTGTTTGTTGGAAGATTTTTAATCACAGTGTCAATTTCAATGCTTGTGTTTGGTTTGTTTATATTTTCTATTTCTTCCTGGTTCAGCCTTGGAAGGTTGTGCTTTAATAAGAGTTTGTCCATTTCTTCCAGGTTGTCCATTTTATTGGCCTAGAGTTGCTTGCAGTAATCTCTCATGATCCTTTGTATTTCTGCATTGTCAGTTGTTACTTCTCCTTTTTCATTTCTAATTCTGTTGGTTTGAGTCTTCTCCCTTTTTTTCTTGATGAGTCTGGCTAATGGTTTATCAATTTTGTTTATCTTCTCGAAGAGCCAGCTTTTAGTTTTATTGATCTTTGCTATTGTTTCCTTCATTTCTTTTTCATTTATTTCTGATCTGATCTTTATGATTTCTTTCCTTCTGCTAACTTTGGGGTTTTTTTTGTTTTTCTTTCTGTAATTGCTTTAGGTGTAAGGTTAGGTTTTTTATTTGAGGTGTTTCTTGTTTCTTGAGGTAGCATTGTATTGCTCTAAACTTCCCTCTAGGACTGCTTTTGCTGCATCCCATAGGTTTTTGGTGATCGTGTTTTCATTGTCATTTGTTTCTAGGTATTTTTTGATTTCTTCCTTGATTTCTTCAGTGATCTCTTGGTTATTAAGTAGTGTATTGTTTAGCTTCCATGTGTTTGTATTTCTTACCGATTTTTTCCTGTAATTGATATCTAGTCTCATAGCGTTGTGGTCGGAAAAGATACTTGATATGATTTCAATTTTCTCTAAATTTACCGAGGCTTGATTTGTGACCCAAGATATGATCTATCCTGGAGAATGTTCCATGAGCACTTGAGAAGAAAGTGTATTCTGTTGTTTTTGGATGGAATGTCCTATAAATATCAATTAAGTCCATCTTCTTTAGTGTATCATTTAAAGCTTGTGTTTCCTTATTTATTTTCATTTTGGATGGTCTGTCCGTTGGTGAAAGAGGGGTGTTAAAGTCCCCTACTATGATTGTGTTACTGTTGATTTCCCCTTTTATGGCTGTTAGCATTTGCCTTATGTATTGAGGTGCTCCTATGTTGGGTGCATAAATATTTACAATTTTTATATCTTCTTCTTGGATTGATCCCTTGATCATTATGTAGTGTCCTTCTTTGTCTCTTGTAATAGTCTTTGTTTTCACGTCCAAATAGTTATTTTATCTTTATATATGTATCTAATGAGGTACCTGAGAATGCACTGCTTTATTCAATAGTAATCTAATTTTTTATTTACTTGTTAAATATGTGCGTGCACGCATGCGTGTGCATGTGCACACACACACACACTTCGTAAAATGATTGGGTTTTCTACTCTTGTAACAGCAGTGGCCTGTAATTTTGAATAAACATGAACAATTAAGCATAATGATTGTTTTATGGAAACTTTTTGGTCAGAGACCCAAGTTTTCAGTGAACTGTTGCTATTAATAATTAAATAATTTTTAGGTAAACATTACATTAAACAGCAATGCTATATTATAATAGTGTACCTCAGTAGATTAAACCTGAAAATATTTACCAGGAATTAATTATTTTAAAACTTTAGGTGTCATTTGGATCCAAATTCCAAACTATAAAATTTTCCTTTTTCCCCTATATATTTTGTGTATATTCTTGGAACTCTACAAAGAAGTTACTGTCTTGTTTTTTTCCCCTCTGGCAAAATGAGAAAAGCGGTATTTTATGGAGGGATCATTAACAGGTACTTGTGCTTTGAATGGATTGATTGTACTTGCTGCCTTTAGCTATGAACATCTTTTTGACAACTGTCCCCTGTTGAATATCTTGGAGAAAAGAAGGAAGAGAGGAAAGGAGGAAGACAAGGAAGAAGGAGAGGGTGGGAGGAGGAGAGATGGATGGACAAAAGGAAAGTATTTCCAAATTGCAAGACAGCGTATGAATCGAGTTTTATCCTAGTTAAACAAGCTTTTTGAAACGCCCAGTTGATTATTTAAAGCACCAAATACACATTTCTTTGCAATGATGTGTATTCTCTTTTCTCATTCTACCACAAAGCAGTGAATCTTTAGCTTTGGAATATGTTGGTTATTTTATTTTAAATTTTTTCCAAAGAAAATGCCCAAATTACCAAACATAGTGTAAAAATTTCTTGTGTAACTTAAATCTTGTCCTAAAATTTTAACAATTGTTATAGTATTTATGGATCAAATATTACAGTATAGGTGTTATTTTTTTGTTAAATTTTGTAAGTTTTTAAAGTTACATGGACTTTTAGAAGAAGCACTCCTGTAAATATAAAGGAACATCTAACCCTTTCATGTTCATCACAGGTTTTTAAAAAATTTGTGCAGCAGTTTTTAACTCTTCTACAATCACATAATACAGAAAGAAATACATAATTTTGCCTCCAATTTTTAGTGGAGAAAATTGAAGGATAAAAAAATCTCTAAAGTTTCAAAATAAATTATTCACTCAAAAAATATTTATTAGGGGCTTCCCTGGTGGCGCAGTGGTTGAGAATCTGCCTGCCAATGCAGGGGACACGGGTTCGAGCCCTGGTCTGGGAGGATCCCACATGCCGCGGAGCAACAAAGCCTGTGAGCCACAACTAATGAGCCTGCGCGTCTGGAGCCTGTGCTCCGCAACAAGAGAGGCCACGATAGTGAGAGGCCTGTGCACCGCGATGAAGAGTGGCCCCCGCTTGCCGCAACTAGAGAAAGCCCTCGCATGGAAACGAAGACCCAACACAGCCAAAAATGAATTAAAAAAAAAAAATTTATTAGGTCCTTGCTCCATGAAGCAACTTATATAGCAGCAACATTTGTAGAAGAAAATTATGTGATTTTGGCAATTACAGTAACTTGGTAATTCACGTGAACAATGTATGAACAGAAAAATATAAAATTGCACACTTTTTTATTGAGTAAATTTGACTTGTAACATTGCATATGTTTCAGGTATACAGTATGTTACTTTGATACATTTATATATTGTTAATGTGATTGCTGAAGTAATATCACATTACATAATTATAATACACATGATCACGTTATGTAATTATAGTACAGTATTACTGTCTATTTATTATACTGTTCATTAGATCTTCATGGTTCATTTACCAATTCTTCCAAGTTTGTACCCTTAAAGACCATCCCTCTTGTCCCTGTCCCTGGTAACCACCGTTTTATTCTGTTTTTCACAGGTTTAACTTTTAGATTTCACATGTAAGTGACATCATACAGTACTTGTCTTTCTCTATCTGACTTACTCTCTTAGCATAATGTTGTAGCAAATGGGAGGATCTCTTCCTTTCTCATGGCTGAATAACATTCCACGGTGTATGTATACCACATATTTTTTTACCCATTCATCCACTGATGGTCTTTTGGGTTGTTTCCGTATCTTGGCTATTGTGAGTAATGCTGTGATAAACATGGGAGTGCGTATATCTTGTCAAAATCCTATTTTCATTTTCTTTGGTTGTATACCCAGAAGTGGAATACCTGGAGTATATGATAGATCTACTTTTAATTTTTTGAGGAGCTTCCATCTAGCTTTCTATAGTTGTTAGACTAATTTACATTCCCACATCCTCACCAGCATCTGTTGGTCCTTGTCTTCTTGATGATAGCCATTCTCACAGGTGTGAGGTAATGTTTCACTGTGATTTTGATTTGCAGTCCCCTTATGATTAGTGATGTTGAGCATCTTTTCATGTGTCTCTTGGCCATTTTGATGTCCTTTTCGGAGAAATGACTATTTACTTCTTCTTCCCATCTTTTAACCAGATTGTTTGTTTTTTGTTATTGAGTTGACTGAGTTCCTTATATATTTTGGATATTAATCACTTATTCGATAAATGGTTTGCAAAATTTTTCTCCCATTCTGTAGGGTGTCTTTTCATTTTGTTAATTAATTTATTCTTTTGATGTGCAGAAGCTCTTGAGTTTGATGTAGTCCCATGTTTTGATTATTTTCTTTTATTGTTTGTTATTTTGGCATCATGCCCACCAAATTATTGCCAAGACCAATATCAATAAACTTCTCCCCTAACATTTTCTTTTAGGATTCTTATGGCATCAGGTCTTATGTTTAAGTCTTTGACCCATTTTGAGTTAATTATTGTGAGTGGTGTGAGATAGGGGTCTACTTTCAGTGTTCTGCATATGTTTCTCCAATTTTTCCAGCACCATTTGTTGCAGAGGCTATCCTTTCTCCACCGGCTATTCTTGCCTTCCTTGTTGAATACTAGTTGACCGTATATGCCAGGGTTTAATTCTGGGCTCTCTATTCTGTTCCGTTGGTCAATTTGTCTTTTTTCCCCCCAAGTACAATACTGTTTTTCTACTATGGTTTTGTGGTATAGCTTGAAATCCAGAAGTGTGGTATCTCTGGCTTTGCTCTTTTCTCTCAAGATTGCTTTGGCTGTTTGAGATCTTTTGTGGTTCCACACACAGTTTAGGATTGTTTCTTCTATTTCTGTGAAGAATGCCTTTGGTATTTTGGTGAGGACTATGTTCAATTTGTTGATGGCTTTAGAACTATTGATATTTTAACAATATTAAGTCTTTGGATCCATGAACATTTGTTTGTGTCTTCAATTTCTTTGATTTTGTTTGTGTCTTTCCATTTGTTGGTGTCCTTGATTTCTTTCAGCAGTTTTGCAGTTCTAATTGTACAGATCTTCCACTTCCTTGGTTAAATTTATTCCTAAGTATTTTATTGTTTTTGATGCTATTGTGAAAGGGATGGTTTTCTTTATTTCTTTCTCAGATGCTTTATCATTAGTGTAGAGGAATGAAATTGAGTTCTGTACGTTGACTTTGTATCCTGCCAATTTACTGAAATTGTTGATTAATTTCAATAGTTTTTTGGCTGATTCTTTGGGATTTTCTATATATTCAATCATATCATCAGCAAATAATGACAGTTTTACTTTTTCATTTCTGATTTGGATATATTTTATATATTTATATATATATATATTTATATATATATTTATATATTTATATTTATATATATTTTATTTCTTTGTCTTGCATAATTGCTCTAGCTAGGACTTCCAGTACTATATTGAATAAGAATAGTGAGACTGGGCATCCTTGCCTTGTTCCTGGTCTCAGAGGAAACACTTTCCATTTCTCTCCATCAGATATAATGTTACCCTTGTGTTTGTTATACATGGCCTTTATGTTGAAGTATGTTCCTTCTATACCCAGTCTGTTAAGGGTTTTTATTATGAAAGGATGTTGTTTTATGTCAAATGCTTTTTCTTTCTCTATTGAAAAGATCATGTGATTTTTATTTTTTCTTTTATTGATGTGATGTGTTGGATTTATTGATTTGCATATGTTGACCCATCCTTTCATCCTAGGAATAAATTCCGCTTGGTCATCGTATATAATTCTATTAATGTGTTCTTGAATTTGGTTTGCTAATATTTTGTTGAGAATTTTTGCACCTATGTTCATCAGGGATATTGGTCTATAGTTTGCTTTTCTTGTGGTATCCTTATCTGGCTTTGGTATCAAGGTAATGCTGGCCTCATAGAACAAGTTTGGAAGTGTTTTCTCCCCCTCAATATTTTGAAAGAGTTTGAGGAGGATTGGTATTACTTCTTTAAATGTTTGATAGAATTATCCAGGGGAGTTTTCTGGTCCCGGAGTTTTCTGTGTTGGGAATTTTTAAATTACTGATACAGTGTCTTTACTCATTATTGGTCTGTTCCTACTTTCTATTTCTTCCTGATTCAGTCATGGTAGGTTGTGTGTTTCTAGAAATGTATCCATTTCTTTTAGGTTGTATAATCCATTGGCATATAACTGTTCATAGTAGTCTCTTATGATTCTATGTATTTCTGTAGTATCAGTTGTAATGTCTTCTCTTTTCATTTCTAATTTTATTTATTTGACTCTTCTTTTTTTTCCTGAGTCTAACTAAAGGTTTGTCAATGTTGTTTATCTTTTTGAAGAAACATTTTGTAGTTTCCTTGATCCTTTCTGTTGTTTTTCTGGTTTCTAGTTCATTTATTTGCATTCTGATACTTACTATTTCCTTAGTTCTGCTAACTTTGGGCTTAATTTTTTCTTCTTTTTCTAGTTCCTTGAGGTATAAAGTTAGGTTGTTTACTTGAGATATTTCTAACAGCTTAATGTATTTATTGCTATAAACTTTCCACTCAGATCTGCTTTTGCTGCATGCCATGATATTTGATATGTTGTGTTTTCATTTTCATTTGTTTTGAGATATTTTTTATTTCCTTTTTGACTTCTTCTTTGACACAATGGTTGTTTAGACGTGGGTTTACTTTCCACATGTTTGTAGATCTTCTCATCTTCCTCTTGTTGTGGACTTCTAGTTTCATACCAATTGTGGTCACAGAAGATAGCTGATATGATTTCAGTCTTCTTAAGTTTGCTAAGATTTCTTTTGTGACCTATCATATGATCCAGCCTGAATGTTCTATGTGCACTTGAGGAGAATGTGTGTTCTGCTACTGTTGGATGGAATATTCTATATGTGTCTATTAAATCCATTTGTTCTAAGGTGTGGTTCAAGTCCAACGTTTCTTTGTTGATTTTCTGTCAAGACAATCTATCCATTGCTGATAGTGGGGTATTGAAATCCTGCAATTACTGCATTGTTGTCTATTTGTTCCTTAATATCTATTATTACATACTTGTATATTTCAGTGATCAGGTTTTGGGAACGTACATATTTATTATTGTTATATCTTCTTGATGTAGTGACCCCTTTACTGACCTTCTTTGTCTCTTCTTACCTTTTTTGGCTTGAAGTGTGTTTTGTCTGATACAAGGATGGCTATACCCACCTTCTTTTCATTTCTATTTGCTTGGAATATCATCTTCCATCCTTTCACTTTGAGCCTATGTGCCTTTAGAGCTGAAATGAGTCTTCTGTAGAGAGCATAGAGTTGGACCTTGTTTTTTCAGCCAACCACCCACTATGTGCCTTTTGATCGGTGAGTTCAATCTGCTTACATTTAGGGGTGATTATTGCTATGTAAGAATTTACTATTGCCATTTTATCTTTTGCCTTCTGCTTATTTTGTCTCTCTGTTGTTCCTTTTTTCTTCTCTTTCTGTCTGCCCTTACAAGTTGGTGGTTTTCCATGGTGATTTGCTCACTCTCCCCTTTTTTATGTTTATGTTTCTGCTCTAGATTTTTGCTTGTGGTTACCATGAAGTTTACATAAAACATCCTACAGGTAAAATAGCCCCTTTCCTGCTGATGCCAGTTTATCTTCATTCACCTATAAAGGTTTCATCTGCTTACTCTTCCCCTTTTATATTTTTAATGTTAGAAATGATCTCTATGCTGTGATTTCATTACCAAGTTGTAGTATCTATAGCTATTTTTAATGCTCTTTTCCTTTAACCATTATATTATAGTTAAGAATTTAATATACTGTTCTAGAAAAGATTTACAGTATTCTAATTATGAGTATTTATCATCTTAATCAGAGTTTTGTGTACTTTTGTCTTTTTGTTTCAGCTTGAAGAGCTCCTTTCAACATTTCTCATAAGGCAGGTCTAGTGGTGGTAAACTCCCTCAGCTTTAGTTTGTCTGGGAAAGGCTTTAATTCTCCTTTATATCTGAAGGATAACTGCCACATAGTCTTAGATGGAAATTTTTATCTTTCAATATTTTGAATATGTCATTCCACTATCTATCTCCTGACCTTCAAAGTTTCTGCTGAGAAATCTACTGTAGCCTAATGGGGGTACCTCTGTAGGTTGCTGTCTTTTTTTTTTCCCCCTGCCTGCATTTAAAATTGCTTCTTTATAATTGAATTTTGACAGCTTCATTAAAATGTGTCTTGGAGGTCTTTCTGTGATGAGATAACAAGATATTCTGTTAGCTTCGTGGATCTGTATATTCATCCCTTCCCCAGATTTGGGAATTTCTCAGCTCTTATTTCTTTAAATAAACTCTGTCCCCTTCCCACTCTCTTCTCCTTCTGGGATGCCCATTATTCTTACGTTTCCCTTTCCAATAGAATCAGATATTTCTCATAGGCTTCACTTTTTAAAAATCGTAGCTCTCTCTTTTCTTCCACCTGAATTATTTCTATATTTCTATCCTTGAGCTTGCTAATTCCTCTTCCACCTGATTTGCTCTATTTCCAGTGCATTGTAATGCATTCTTTATCTCATTTGAGTTCTTCAGCTCCAGAAATCTGTCAGATTCTTTTTTAGAATTTTAATCTCTTTGGTAAAGTATTCCTTCTGCTTGTTATTTTCATTCCTAATATCATTGCATTGCCTTTATGAGTTTTCCATTGAATTTCTTCGTAACAGCTATTTAAAACTCTTTATCAGTTAGAGCACAATATTCCATACCTTTGGGTTTGGCTACTGGAAAATTGTCTTTCTTTTTTTTGTGATACCGTATTACCATGATTCCCTAAATAAAAAATGGAACACCATTTTTATTTAGTTAAGACTTTGTTTACTTTGATCCTAAGAATGCAACAGGTCGGTAGTTAGGAGCTTTCCTTTCCAGAAGGTGGCGCTATGGCACAAGTTTTTGGTTTCTCTTACCAGCGTTAACTAGCGGCTTCTAAGATTGGGAACCCACACAGTTAAAACAAAACAAAACAAAAACAACAACAAAAACAATGCGTGGTGGCAGAATGTGGGCGCAGGGGGGAGGTGTGTGTACTTAGCACTTGGGGCTTTGTGGGTGTCCATGGCCTGGTAGAGGTATCCTCAAGTTGGGATGGGGGCGGTGTCCCAGGGGTCCTTGGGTGGTCGGTCCCCTTGCCTCCAGGGGCAGACAGCAGGAGACATTTTACTTCAGTTCTCTTTGTCTGTCTACTTACCTTTCCTTTCCCTCTGCCCATTCACTGCAGTCTCTCCTCAGAGAGAGCAACTGGTCCCGCCAGCTGTAACACACGTGGCTGGGCAGACTTCCAGTCACTGCCTTCATCCTCCAGCTCCTCTGCCAGAAAGGTGGTGCTGGCTCGCTGCCAGAACAGCAGCCGCCTTCTGTGCTGTCACAGCCTCCTGCCACCAGCTCTGCAGCCACTTACCTCAATCCCTGCTACCTGCTCCATGGTCCAATCCACCCACTTTGGATGCACAGGTGGATGGATCTCTTGGATGTCGTTGTATGCTGTGGATAGGTGCTTTTTTTTTTTTTCTGGTTATGGACGTCCTAATAGTTGTAAATCAAAGGAGAGAGAGAAAAAAGGAACGATTCACACTATCATGATACTGACGTCACCCCAAAACTGCATATTTCATTGCTCTGTGACTATTTCAACAATTTGAGTAAGTTGTGTGGAATATTAGACTTTGCCCCTTAAATGGATATTTCAGATTTATATACAAGCAAGGAAGTTTTCCAGTTAATGAGCTATGGATAGTGAAAGCCTTTTTAAACTAAATATCTAAAGTAATATCAATACTAATATGAGTCAACAGCTGAGTTTCCCAAGTGCATCTTTCTGGGCACTAGCGTGATAGGGCTTCAGATTTTTGAAAGTATGTCTTTTACACTGCCCAACTCTCCAATTCTGGTTTAATAACCACAGAACATAATACAGATACCAGGGCTACTCATATGAAAACTGCAATTTAGTGCACACTCCTGGTGGCCACGTTGAGGGTCTCTCCTGGCACAGTTGAGGTTTTCATCCACTGCAGAGATCTCTCAGCTCCTGTCCCGAGTGTTGTACATTTTCTTCTCTGAAGAACAGAATGTGTCTGCCTTAAGTACACAAATAACTCCTCTCACTAAATCAGAATTTCAGGGGCAGGGATGGGGAATTGCCCCTTGGGTATCAGTGTCTGAAAAACTGCTGTGTCTATTTCTCCCCTGAATTTCATTGCACAAAATTATACAATCTTGATAAATCTAGACATGTTACTTCTAACACAGACATGTTCTCATCTTTCCATTTGTGAATTATTTTTGAAAAATATCTGAGTGTGTTGGATTGCTGAATTTTACTGACATGCCCTGTTTAAGCAGGAATGAGAATGCCTTCTGAAATGAATACTTCATTGGCAGTCCCTTCCTATTAGTGAGAACCCCTCTTCTCTATCTATATTTTCCTGGGTCCCACTATCACATACCTACCCCACACCCAGCCTGGAAGTTAAGACCGCATGATTTTTCTGTTAGGATGAACTTGGCTGTTTCAGTGTTTTAAGCTCAATATATGTCAGGGTTGAAATATAACTTAGATATGGAGATTTAAGAAAGTTGCTCTCGGACTTGTGATCAATTTAATTCAGCAAACATTTATCAAATGCTTACCATGTGCCAGGCACTGTGATAGAAGCTGAAGAAATAAAGATAAATAGTGGTTCTTTAAAAAAAAAAAAAGTGCTGTTCCTGTATGAGAAGCAGTATGATTCATTAAACTGCCACAAGTTATAATTTTAGAAACACTCCCACCACTGGGAATCTGTTCCTTTTGTCGAGTATAATTTTTCAGCAGTCATGAGTGAATAATAATTGGGATAATTAAAATTGACCTTTAAAACAGGTCTAAATCCTTGTCTGCTTAGGGTGCTGAAGCAGGACAATCCATGAAAAACTACAGCCATTCTTCCTCCAGATATTTGATTCCTCTGAAGGCTGGTAGAGTCACACACCCTTGCACAATTTTAAAACCATGAAGGGATAGAACTAAGTTTTATAAATGGGCTCCAGGATGTATAACTGGGGGGAAAAAACCCTGAAAGTTTCTCTTCTTTCTCAGTAAGTTATTTAAATCATAGCACTTATTTTTAAGTGAATACTCAGGGTAGTTGATAAAGAGAAAGCCCCCCTGCCCTTTTTTAAAAATAAACTTTATTTTTTGAGCAGTTTTAGGTTTATGTAAAATTGAGCAGAAAGTACAGAGATTTCCCATATACCCCCTTCCCTCACACATGCTTAGCCTCTGCCATTACCAGCATCCTTCTCCAGAGTGGTATTGATACTTTTTTTAGTTTACAATTGATGAACCTGTGCTGACACGTGATAGTCACCCCAAGTCCATAGTTGATGTTTCACTCTCGGTGTTGTACATTCTGTGGGTTTGGACAAATGTATAATGACATGTATCCAGCATTATATTATTATACAGAATAGTTTCACTGCTCTTAAAATCCCTTGTGTTCCTCTTATTCATTCCTCTCTCCCATCGAAACACTGGCAACCACTGATCATTTTACTGGCTTCACACTTCTGTTTTTTCCAGAATATCATATAGCTAGAATCGTATGGTATGTAGCCTTTAAAGACTGGCTTCTTTCACTTAGTAATATGCATTTGGGTTTCTTCTGTGTCTTTTCATGGCTTGATGGATCATTTCTTTTTATTACTAATGTTCCATTATATGGATGTACCACAGTTTGTTTATCCATTCCCTACTAAAGGTGTCTTGGTTGCTTCCAAGTGTTGACGTTTAATGACTAAAGCTGCTATAAACATTTTTGTGCCTGTTTTTGTGTAGACATAAGTTTTCAACCCCTTTGGGTAAATACCAAGGAACAGATTTTGGATTGCATGTAGGAATACGTTTAGTTTTGTAAGAACCGGCCAAACAGTCTTCCAAAAAGGCTGCACCATTTTGCATTCCCACCACCAATGAGAGTTCCTGTTGCTCTACATCCTTGCCAGCATTTGGTGTCATTAGTGTTCCAGATTTTGACCATTTTCATAGGAGTGTAGTGGTATCTCATTGTTGTTTTAATGTGCATTTCTCTGAAGACATATGATGTGGAGCATCTTTTCATATGCTTCTTTCTCATCTGTATATCTTCTTCGGTGAAGTGTCTGTTAAAGTCAGCTTAGGACCATTTTTTAATTGGAGTTGTTTGTTTTCTTATTGGTAAGTTTGAGTTCTTTGCATATTTTGGATAAAAGTCATTTGTTCGATGTGTATTTTGCAAATATTTTCTCCCATCCTATGGCTTGTGTTTTCATTCTCTTGACTGTCTTTTGCAGGGCAGAAATTTTTAATTTTAATAAAGTCCATCTTATCAGTTCTTTTCTTCATGGATCGTGGCTTTGTATCTACAAAGTCTTTGCAGAACACAAGTTCATCTAGATTTTCTCCTATGTTATCTTCAAGGAGTTTTATAGTTTTGTGCTTTACAGTTAGATCTGTGAACCATTTTGAATTAATTTTTGTGAGGGGTAAAAAGTCTGTGTCTAGATTCATGTTTTTGCTTATGGAAGTCCATTTGTTCCATTACCACTTATTGAAAAGACTATCTTTGCTCTATTGTATTGCCTTCGCTACTTTGTCAAAGGTCAATTGATTATATTTGTGTAGGTCGACTTCAGGGCTCTCTGTTCTGTTTCACTGATCTATTTGTCAGTTCTTTTGCCAATACACTGTCTTAATTACTGTACCTTTATGGTAAGTCTTGAAATCAGGTAGTGTCATTCCTACCACTCTGTTCTTCTTCAATATTGTTTTGGCTATTCTGGGTCTTTTGCTTTACCACATAAACTTTAGAATCAGTTTGTTGATATCCACAAAATAACTTGCTTGAATTTTGATTGAGATTGCCTTGAATCTATAGATCAGATTGGGAAAAACTGAAATCTTGACAATATTGAGTATTGTCAATGAACATGGAGTATCTCTCCATTTATTTAGTTCTTCCTCGATTAATTCCTCAGAGTTTTGTAGTTTTCCTCATATAGATCTCATGCATATTTTGTTAGATTTATACCTAAGTATTTTATATTTTTTAGGTGCTAATGTAAATAGCATAGTGTTTCAGATTCCTAATTCCACTTGATCATTGCTGGTATATAGAAAAACAATTGACTTTTGTATTTTAACCTTGTATCCTGTGACCTTGCTATAACCACTTATTAGTTCCAGGAGTTTTTGCATAGATGATCTTGTCATCCATAACAAAGACATTTCTTTCCTAATCTGTATCCCTTCTATTTCCTTTTCTTGTCTAATTGCATTAACTAAGACTTCTAGTAGGATGTGGAAAAGGAGTGGTGAGAGGGAAAATCTTTGCCTAGTCTTGATCTTAGTGGGGAAAGTTTCCAGTTTCTCACCATTAAGTGTGGTGTTAGCTGTAAGTTTTCGGTAGATATTCTTTATCAATTTGTGAAAGTTCAACTCTATTCCTAGTTTACCAAGAGTTTTTACCATGGATGGGTGTTGGATTTTGTCAGATGCTTTTCTTCATCTATCGATAGCACCATGTGATTTTTCTTTGTTAGCTTGTGGATGTGATGGATTACATAAACTGATTTTTGAATGTTGAACCAGCCCTGAATACCTGGGACAAATTCCATTTGTTTCAGTATGTAATTCTTCTTCTATTTTTTAAAAATCTGTTAAAATTTTTATTTTATTTTACTTTATTATTTTGTTTTTGGCCACACCGTGTGGCTTGTGAGATCCTAGTTCCCTCACCAGGGATTGAACCCAGGCCCCCTGCAGTGGAAGCATGGAGTCCTAACCACTGGACTGCCAGGGAATTCCCTGTAATTCTTCTTATACATTGTTGGATTTGATGGCTAATATTTTCTTGAGGATTTTGCATCTGTGTTCATGAGAAATATTGGTCTGTAGGTTTCTTTTCTTGTAATATCTGTGATTGGTTTTGGTATTATGGTACTATTAGCCTCATAGAATAAGTTAAAAAGTATTCCTCTGTTTCTATCTTCTAAAAGGGATTATGGAGACATGGCATGATTTCTTCCTTAAATGTTTGGCAGAATTCACCAGGGAAGCCCTCTGGACTTTGTGCTTTCTGTTTTGGAAGGTTAGTATTATATTATTAAAATAATTATTTGAATTATTGTTTCAAATTTTTTAATAGATATTTGTCTTTCTCCGTCTGACTTATTTCACTTAGTATGATAATCTCCAGGTCCATCCATGTTGCTGCAAATGGCATTATTTCATTCTTTTTAATGGCTGAGTAATATCCCATTGTATATATGTAGCACATCTTCTTTATCCATTCATCTGTCCTCAACAAAATACTAGCAATCCAAATCCAACAGTACATTAAAAGGATCATACACTATGATCAAGTGGGATTTATCCTAGGGATGCAAGGATTTTTCAGTATCTGCAAATCAATGGCTGTGATACACCACCACAGGTTAAAGAATAAAAACCATATGATCATCTCAATAGATGCAGAAAAAGCTTTTGACAAAATTCAACACCTATTTATGATTAAAGACTCTCCAGAAAGGGTCCTAGAGGGAACACATTTCAAAATAATATAGACCATATACAACTAACCTACAGCTAACACCATACTCAACAGTGAAAATCTAAAAGCATGTCCTCTAAGATCAGGAGCAAGACAAGGATGTTCAGTCTCACCACTTTCGTTCAACATAGTTTTGGAAGTCCTAGCTGTGGCAAACAGAGAAGAAAAAGAAAAGGAATCTAAATTGGAAAAGAAAGAAGTAAAACTGTCACTGTTTGCAGATGATATGATATTAGACATAGAAAATCCTAAAGGTGCTACCAGATAACTACTAGAGCTCATCAATGAATTTAGTAAAGTGACATTTTCTTTGCTGAGGAATTTTTAGTCTACTTTAGAACATAATGCATATTGAAAAGATGCCATTTATATACAGTTGTGTATAAACTGGATTTGAAAGTTCTGAAGAAACTAAGAGCATGCATCACCAAGGAGCTGTAGTAATCCAAAGAGATTTGTTTGGGACTGTTTTTTATTTATGGAGGGGGTAGATTTAAGTAGTTTTAGGAGGAGGTCAAGGGTCTGGAAAACACTCAGATAGTGTCACTTAGATTGAGAGGATTAAGGCAACTATGTTTTCCCCAGCTATGGGAAGTTCCAAATTTCTAAGATTTTACCTGGAGAAAAGATTATATATATAATTTTTAAAAACAGAAGCTGAAATATTGTTTAATAATTTCAGTATAAAGCTGTTCTGTTGGCAGGACAAACAATAGGCTATTGATTAAAATGATGTTACAATAGGTACAACTACTGAGACAATGTTTGCTCATTTAATACATAAGAACTTATTCTAGAAGCATGCACACAAGGATGCTCCGAGCACTCTGATCTGAATCACACATAAATCATGAACAATTACGGTGTGTCTGTATTTTCCACAAGACACGTTACAATGGATCATCAGTTTCCCTTTAGAGTTCCTAAGCTTTTCTGAGAACATTTGAGCTTCTGAGTACATTTGAACTTTTGAAGGAATAAGTGCATTTCAAAACTGAGATTATTTCATAGAATAATTTCTTCTTAATATGAGTGTTATTATGAAGAGAAATAAACTTGCTTTAGCCTATTGAACTGTAATATTATCTGTCTATTTTCATTTGTTAATTCTTACAAGATTATTACTTGTACTCACCTCATTTTCCCCCTAAGTGGTAAATAGTTGTACTTTTCAGTTGTTTTGCCATCTCGTTTGTTAAAAACAATTATTTATGAATAATTGTTGTAGCTTTGAAGCATTTCAGGATTCATCTTTTTTTTTTTTGGATAGAAATAGTATGTATCAGACTATTGATAAGAATAATATTCAGTGGAAATCAAATATTTTTTAATGATTCCAGAAAAAGAAAATTAAATTGTGTCTTAACAATTTTGGCTCCAGGAATCGTAGTATAAAATATAGACATTTCAGATTGAAAACAATGGTTTAGGAGATTTTTGGGTGGCATCTGAGACTTCACCTTACTTGAATGTAATTTAGTTAAAAACACAGTGAATGTACAGAAAACACTGTCCAAACACAGAGCAGCTCTTTTCCAAGTACCTTATTGGACATGGTCACGTTTTTTGATCACGTGCATTCTCAAATTTGACTGTGTGGAAGTGAATTGGAACAACCAATTAGGGTTTTAAAGAAAATGATCACTTTTAAAATTGTTTCTCAAAGGCAAAGATGACTTCATAAGAGCGAGTACATCTTACTCTTTTTTTTTTTTTTTTTTTAAAGGCTAAGATTCATATGCCTTCTTTTGAGGAAAGAATAAAAAATGAGAATATGGCTTGGAACGTTGAATGCTGCCTTCTGTATCTCTCTATAGGGAAAACGTCCTTATAGAATATTTTGAAGAAGCTTATGTGATGACTTGTCTTACCATACTGAAAATAATAAAAGCAAACACTATTGATCCTCATAGAAACCCTATGAATTGTGTGATTCCCCTTTGTCCAGTTGTGTGATTCAGTTGTGTGACATCCTCATTGTACAGATGAGGTAACTGAGGCTTAGGGAGGGCCAGTGACTTCCCAAGAGTAGGCAGCTTGGTAAATGTCATGCCCACACCCTGTCTGGCTCCAGAATCTACACTTGGTCCTCACTGTTTCCAACCCAGAAAGGAGAGACCCCAATACGGTGAGATGAGAAAGATGTGAGCAGAGGGGACTGAGTGGGGAGCATCTGGGGAGACTCAGGAAGGAAGCCATGCTGGGGGGGGTGGGGGAGGCTGGGAAAGGAGCAGGCTTCCCAAGCTAAACAGTTGATGGAGATAATCTTCATTTACCCTCAACCAGCTCTGTGACTTTGAGCAGGTTACTTAGATCCCTGGGACCCCTTTACCTAAAGGGGGAATGATGCAGGCCTGGTCTGCTCAACAGGCAGGGAAATTGTCCCCTGAGAAATTGTCACGTTAACATTCGAGTTAGCACAGCTGACTGTGGATTGTGGATGATCCCAATCTTCTGGAATTTTCTGAATGGCTAATAATGCCCCAGTAATGTCTCAACAGCTTTGTACTTGCAGTGCACACACTCACAACGGGTGCTTCTTTGCTCTTCCTTTTGCCAAGGACCCTTCGGGCACTTTGCTGAAGCCTGACTCCTTCTCACAGCAATGCTTGTAAATGCATAAAATGTATACATAGGGTTACAAAGTAAATAGTTATATTGAAATGCTGATATCAATGTACTAGAAATTGTAACATAGTGTCTTCTTAGTTATTAGCGCATTCAAAAACAAGATCTAGTGGTGACTTTAATAAATACTGTTATTTTGAAGTAAAGGGGACCATAAACAATATTTCTAGATGTCTGTGACAACGATTGCTATTAAAATATCTGTAACTTATGTTGGTAACATATGCACGGGCACTGGTGAATATAGTCTGGTTTGTCTACATTTGTGACTGAAGAATATGCTAAATTTTAGCTAGAGGTTAGTGAAAATAAAGATGTAATTTTTTTCTATTCATCTCAACAGACCCCCTATATCATATTTGTACCACATGTTAAGAACCCCTGAGCTGTGTGGTTCACTGCTTCAAGTTCTGTGAAAAACCCTCTTGAGCTTTGATTGAACTTCTAATGAATCTTTAGATCAAGCTAGGGAAAACCAGTACCTTAAAAGTAGTCTTCCTATTTGCAATCATTGTAGTCTGAATTTATGTAGTTTTTCTTTAATGTCTTTCAATACAATTTTTATAATAATCTCCATAAATGTCCTGCAAATTCTGTAAGATTCATTCTTAGCTACTTTATATGTTTTGTTAGTATTTGCTATTCTATTTAATTTCTAACTATGGATAAGTTTAGAAATACTATCAGCTTTTGTATAATGAATTGTTAAGCTAGCCAATGACTTTCAGAATTTCTACCTCCATAATCGTATCATCTGGAAACGATAACGGTTGCTCTTTTTTATCCAATTTTGTGCTTTTAATTTTTAAATTTTCTCTTACGTACTGATAGGACTTTTCAGTGCAATGTTCAATAAAAACAGTGGTGTCTGTGAAAGTGTTCTTTCTGATTTTCAAGGAAATACTTTTAATATTTTCCCATTTAGGAGTGACGTGCTGGAACCAATTTTTAGCAGCTAGCAAGAGCCAATCATTAACTTTTCATGAATTTTGCATGAGAATACAATCATTATTAAAAATTAAATTATATAAACATAATTAATTAAATCATATTAAAACAAAAGTAATACATTCTGAAAACTCACCACTTCCTACTTTATTTTATGTCATCTTGCTGTTATCAGTGCTCTTGAGGTGATTTACATACCTTGTGTCTGCGTGGTGAAAATACTATATAATGATTCTTTTTCCAACTTCCTGGTCAGTGACATCACGTTGATAGCTTTGAATTGGCCATGGTACGAGTATTTACACCATGGAAAGTGGCAAATGCTGCCAATCAGGGTTTTTAATTTTCCTTAAGAGCCTGTTGTTCAATGTTTACTAACACACCTCTGATCAAGACTGATGTTTGCCACAGGCTCTAGTATTTTCCTAGCCTGTTAACTAAAAAGAAAGGAAATTAAGGAAGAAGAGAAGGGAGGGTGGCAGGGAAATAGGAAGGAAAGGAAAGTAAAAGGGAAGGAAGAAGAGAGGAAGAGAGGACAGGAAAGCTTTACTCAGTGTATTAACCCGCACGTGGTGTTTCCCCCCAGATAGCTGTGATGCTCCTCTGGCGTCTGCCCTGCCCCGGGCTTCCTTCAGCAGCTCCTCAGAGCGGTCCAGCAGCCACGGCCCTGGCTTCGCAAGCCTTAATCGCAGAGACGGTGAGTCTGCAGCTGTCTTCTTGTCAATCCACGCTGATTCTTTCCCAGAGAGAATTATATTCATTTTTAGTTCATATTCCTTCTTACAGGTCAAAACTTAATTATATTGAGTTTAATGAATGAAACTGAAGAAAGCAGCAGGTTCATCATATCTGCTAGTATTCCTCTGCTAGCTTTCTTCTTGCTTATGATCCATTTTTTGGTTTGTTTTGATATCTTCCTTCCCTGTTGATTGCCAGCAAATGATCATCAATAAGATTTATGAGAAGGGAATTATTGGAGTCTAGATTTTTTCCGGGGTTATCATCCCTTTTTAGTTTTAGGACCGGCGACAGAAGGGTGACTAGTCAAGTGCGCTGGTCATGAATAACTAAAACAACACAAGAAGGAGCCAGTGCTGCAGCCACTGGGGAAAACTGAACAGGCCACCGCGTGATGTTTGCGAGATGTGAGGCTGCCAAAGGATGTCATGGGAAAATGACTCCATTCCCAGGACTTGGCCTGGGAGGAGACCAGGTGAAGGCTGCCACTGAAAATAAAGATTCCCTTCCTATTAGTGGGAAGGGAGTTAATGACTTACTTTTTGGAAAGGTCCATTTTTGCTACTTGAATGTTGTCCAGTGAATTACCTCTTCTATTGCACAAATACTAATTCAGTGGATTAAATAAGTGAATACATACACTTCAAATTCAAATGCTTTGCTACTTTTTTTGATTAACTTTTATTGGAGTAGGGTTGCTTGACAATGTTGTGTTAGCCTCCACTGCACAACAAAATGAATCAGCCACACCCGTACAGATATCCCCTCCCTTTTGGACTTCCCTCCCACTTAGGTCACCACAGTGCCTTAGGTAGAGCTCCCTGTGCTATACAGTATGTTCCCATCAGTTGTCTATTTTATACATAGTATCAATAATGTATATATGTCAATCCCAGTCTCCTAATTCCTCCCACCCCACCCCTTTCCCCCTTGGTATCCATACATTTGTTCTCTACGTCTGTGTCTCTATTTCTGCTTTTGTTTTGCTACTGTTTTAAGGGATAGATTTTTTAAATGAAAGATTAATTCAGAAAGTAAAAGTTAAAATTAACTGTGTCCCATGTAAACGCACTGCTGTAAATTCTGGAGATAATACTAAGGAATTGAGTGTTTTCCTCCCTTTCTTTGACATTTCTAAGATCAGAGTTAAAGTCTAGCTTGAGCTTTACTGTGTCCTTAAGGATCAAATTTGGGAACCTAGTAAGTGATCAAATAGATTGGCAGGGAAGAGTAAGAACACAGGTGAAGAAATTCAATGAGCTCAGGATGGGAAGGCATGTCCATTAATTGTCCAGCTTCATGGTCTTTTCCCAGGAAAAAGCATTTTGTGGCCAGATATTTACTCCTCAAAGCATCATTCATAATCATTTTTAGCACCCCAGTAAAAATATATTCTCATTGAAACCAGATTTCAAGAAGATCAGTTATCAAATTACCCATTTTCGGTCTGGTGGTTATTCTAATATCAGCTTAACATCTAAACTTTCCAGTGGTTTCCCTAAAATTGTAAAAACTAAGTAAGCCATATTTAATTAGTTTAAAGAGGCCCGAGGGGCTTGTGTGTTGTGTTTCTAATTTGCATGTGTAGAGTCTCTTTATGATTCAGGCCTCCAGTGCTATCAATATGGTGGCACTGGGAAGTTTATAAACATTAGAAGGGAAAATCCTGAAGCTTTAGATGAACTTATTTCCATTATATTTAATTAAAAAACTAATAACTCAGAATATTATAAGCCATCATTATAAAATGGTAAGTACAAAGCTTATCTTTTATATTTAAACTACTCTCTTTGCAAATTTAAATTAATTATTTTAAGAGTGGCAATCAACTGATGAGGGTTTCTTTTTAATGGTTGTTGCTACTCTGATTGCATATAGTGTACATTTCACTAAATATCCCTAGATATTACCACCTGATTTCAGACCCATTTCTAAAGCATGCTTTAGACAGCACAATTTATCAATATTCCTTCTGAAGGATTATCTATATGTGTTTTCTGTTAAAAGCCAGCATCCCAGAGTCTTTATTGACATTTCCTTTGCCTTGGTAAATGCTAGAGAACATATTAGTTCACTTTAGTTTAGATTATTATGATGTAAAATGTGGATAGTATGAAATGTGGATGAATATAATGAGGGCGATGATGCTTCATATATAGTAGTTTTAGCTTTTTGGAATATTTTGTGTATGATCTAGTGAGGAAAATCATGTTAGACTCCCTGATTGTATGGTTAAAATTTCCTTGGTCTGTGTTGTGGTATTTGGAAGTTTTAAAGAAGGTGGTCTGTCTTACATCCCTAGTTTCTTATTTTGCCCATAAGTCATTGCGCTTCTAGAATGTTCATTAAGAATTAGAAATGTCTCAAATATCACAGCTTCCACCAAGAACTTTATACATAGCAGCTGATCAATTCATCTACCTGATACATAAAGGTAGTAAGAGAATAGTCTATACATAATTTTTGATTGTATGTGTGTGCATATATATAAATTTGACCCACTGTATAACCCCCCAAAGCCAAATAATTCAAACTTTAAGGCATTTGATGATTTTAAAGTACTTCACTGATTCAACACATAACAAATGTTAATTAATTGACTAGAACTTATTGCACATTTCATGTTTTCTCTTTTACATATTTTTTACTTATGCAGTTTATGTATTTATTTTGTTTTCTATTAATTTATGAAAAGTAGTAAAATATTTCTTAGAAAAGACTTTGCAATAAATAGAAGAAAGAAGTCTACGAAGGATATTAAGAGGAATGAGCAGAGAAGTTAGGAGGGATCCAGGCGTTTCTAGGGACAGGTGGGCCAAAGCAGAGAGATGCAGACCTTGCATCTTTGAAAACCATGATTCCTGAGCATGTTACCACCTGTTTGCCAGTGTTTTCTGTGAGCTCCCTAATGGAATTGTTGGTTATTGTAGAGATAGTAATGGGCTAGTATCATCACTCAACATTGGACTAAGTGCTCCTGGAGTTTACTTTTGAAATTTCTAGTCTGGTTCCTCTAGCATTCCCATTTTGAAGTCTGGGATTGGGTTCCAGATAATACATTTAACAAAGTATCCCCTCTGAGGTCATACACCTTACCTTTGTATACAGAGAAACACAAATTACTGGAAATGCCTGAATGTATAATTTTTCAGAACTGATGGATTTTTTTTAAGGGGTAAAACACAGACACGTACATGTATTCATATACCTATTCAAGAAAATTAATGCCATTAGATAAAAATGTAAAGTTCTTGAAGCTTTACATCTTTACAGTCAAATTGGGTTTGACTATTCATATTAGCTGAATTTCTTTCCATCAATATTAAATTGATATTTCCTAGAATTACAAGTGACCTAATATTTCTCATATAAAATCAAGGTTGCTGAAATCTGTGTATTCTAAATAAGAACATGCTATAATATTGACTTCAGTTTTTTCTTCTCAAAAATCTCCTAAAGGAACTTTATGCAGTTTATCCAAGTTTATTCAAAACAAAAGTTAAAAAACCAAAACCAAAAGTAAAAAAACTACCTTAGAGTAAACCATGCTGGACTTTCATTCTAGATCTTGCATGTGAAAATAACCTTTTGTTTTTACAATTATTGTTACTGTAGGTGACCCTTCATGAAACTGGCTTTAGCATTTCAGATGCTGCTTTCCAACTCCGGATAACATGTTCTTTTTAGCCACGTGACGTGTCCTCTTTAGTCACCGCAGGCATGGTGGTGAGATGAGTGGTCTGGCCAGAGCTGATTGAGATTGATTAGGAGGAAGTGTACACACATTTTGTTCTCCTTTTTTGTTCCCCCAAAGTGCTTGCATAAACAATCATCCCCAGAAAGAGGGACAACTCCATCCATGGCCCAGATGCTGAAAATCATGCCCAGTAATGCGGCAAGCCACTCATCACTGACAGCAGAAATGAGACTGCTTTAAATTTAACTTGATCAAAAGTGGCATATCAGATTACTATATTGTGTATTGCAAGCAGAAAGTAGATGGAGACAAGCTGAACTGACTGGATGTTTTCTTTTCTCTTTGTAATTCTTCACCTTTCCCGTACCGAGACATTGATCATATTTCCTCACAACAGACTTATGTGTTGGTGGAGCCAGGAAAGATTTTGTCTAATGCTCCCAATACAATTAATGGCTGAGCATATTAGCAACAATTCTCAGCGTTAAGATATTTATTTCTCACTTTAGGAAGTACATTTACTAGTACAAGTTAATACTCCAGGTTTTAGCAGGAAATAAATACACATGATTCGATTAGGAGAAAATGCTTAGGCCTGGCCATCAGACACTAAATATTTTCTTATAACCTGGAACGTCTGATTATTTGGACTCTGCAATATCCCAAATAAGCTATGATGTAAAATTTACTGTTTTTTACAAAGAAATGTTAGAAAATGGAAAGAGTGAATAATAATTTAAAATATCTAGACGTATATCAACTCCTGATATAAATCAGAATATTACTGAATACATCAAAAATGTTTGATGCAAATCTTATAATAATAAACTTGTCCCTCATATTTTTTTCATAAAATCGTAGTTCTCCAGTATTTCTATCTTTTATTCACAGGCTAGGTGCCTGGTAGAACTGGTCAGTATTCCCAAATACTAGTCTGAGCAATTCAGATGGCAATAAAAGGGCTTGCAAACCAGATTTTTATAAGGGCATATGAATGTACTGGGGAATTTTTGCCTCTGGATGTCAGATTTTTCATTCTGTTTATCTGTGCTTCCTAAAAGTTTTTAGACCTATTAGGGCCAAGACACATTCTTTTTCCGATTTTTCTTAACAAATGATCCTGCAGATGCAGCTGTGGGTATTGAGTGCAGTGGACAGGCCAAATGTAATAGCATCCATGTAAAATACACCCATGTACTAAAGCACAGAGCACTGTCTTGGTGACCATGCAACTTTATTCAATCACAGCATGATGGTAGCATGTGAGAGGAGAAGCCCCCAAATCCCAGGGTTCGTGCAGACCCTGCCGTACAGTTGTCACACAGAACTCATCTGCTCAGGTTTTCCCATGGTCCTTTTCAAGGTCTGGAGTCTCCAGGTTACCTCCATAGAACCTAAGATGCTAGATGAGACAAACAAGAACAAACCAAACATGTTTTTCAGCGTTGTCAACAACCTTCAGGGAGGCAATGTTGTCATCTCTCTCTACCAAGTAGCCCAAATTATAGCACGACCCCCAGAATAAGGCAATCCTCAGTCTCCTTTGGATTCAGTGGACTCTTTTGAATGGGTGAGCATCTTCCAGGGATGCTCAGATTTCTTTGTTCCTGCTTCTTTCCAAGACAGTGTTTGGGTTTACAGAAGGGCTGGTGCCCTCATGCAGCTGGATGGTGGGGCTTCTCACGTTGGGGCTCAGCTCCTTGCTATCTGCTGAAGGGAGTTTGTCTGCTTTTAACGCTGAGGGTTACTTGGCACCTGCTCCTGAAGCCTGTGGCGGATTTACCTCTTGGTAAGACCGCGTTCCCAGGGAACAGGTCATTGTCCCTTCCGGGATCTTTGCGATGTCACTTCTTGCCTCCCTGAAGCCTGACCATGAGTCTCATTTGGTTTCCAGCCTGAGCAGCCTTGGTTACAGGTTTAATTTGCCTTTGCCAAGCTGACCTTCTGTTCAGATCCAGTCAGACTCTCATCTCACTTCTGTGCCCCCTTTTGATGGCCTGTGGGCAGTCTGGTTCACCATGCCAAGGGGAAAAAGATCGTCAAATGGTTTTGTCCTGGCAGTTTAGTCCAGAAGTAACCTATCACTTCCACTCAGAGCTTGTTGGCCAGAGCTGGTCACGTAGCCCCACCCAACCACCACGGGGCGTGGAAATCGCAATCCTCCAAGTGCCTGGAAGGTAGAAGAAGGGAAATAGTTGGCAACCATTAGTAATGACTACACAGCCCCCTACAAGGTGATCTCCCAAAATTCCAAATGGAAGCCAAGACAAAGCCTTTCCACAGCTTGCTTATTCCTCTCACTTTTCTGATCCCCCTGGGACTTCGTTCCTGAGCAAGGTGTCTGAATCACCCTCCCACCACCTTTTACCCTTCCTCCATTTCCTCTCTTTCCCACGATCTTCTGGGTTCCCATCTCTTCTTCCTGCCAAAGAGGGAGACATCACACGTCCTGTTTCCTATTTTCTTAGTTGGTCTTTGCCCTCCCTGGCTTCTCTAGGGCTTCATGGGATAATGATCACTGGCTAACAGGATTTACCAGAAAGGAATGAAAAACACAACAGTTTATCCTTGCAAAATTATGTCTGTGTTTATTATCTGCCCAGTAAGTATCTTATGGTGGCCACAATTTTGCCATAGTATTTTTCCAAAAGTAAGTACTGCCTATGACGTACTTGGCAACTTCCCAAAAGATATGTGGAAGCCCTTCTAAGCACTATCCAAATTCAAAAATAGTTGTCTAGCAAATTCTACTCTGTTCTTTTCCAAAGTAATTCACTTTTATATCATGTATAATATACAGAAATGTTCATGAAAGTTATTTATTTAACAGTATGTATCCTTGACATACACCATGATGTCTTTGTTTCCTCCACTTTTAATAAATATTATTGGCATCCCTATGGAGATATATTTTGTCCCATCACGTATTGCTTTACTCATCCAATGCAATTGCATTACCTCTTGTAGGGATATTCCCTTTTATTGTTTGGAGTCACTGATGAAAGACATACCAAGTGAGGTGACCTTCAATCCTGCCAAAGGGGTGAGGTTCAATTAGCAACCTTTCATGAGGCATCTGGGATCACTGATGATACATGGATCCTATGTTAAATCAAAGCACACAGGAGTCTTGAACTTCTGGTTTAACTTGTGGCACAGAGACTGGTCCAGGAAGACCACAGCCAGTGGCAAAGGCTAATGGAATATCTCAGTTGACCCTGTGGTCAGCTACTCCCACCTTTGCTCTGAACATTAATGAGGAGCTTCTGGACTAGGGGCTGACTGGAAGATGGTATTTCAGGGGTTCCCTGTTCTCTCTGTCCTGTGATCCTTGCAGTAGACTCTTCCCTTGTTGCCGTGTTTCCTCCAAGGAAATCCAGTGGAGCAGGCTTTTCTCGGACACAAAATAATGCCATACTTTGCTGGGGATGAATGCCTACACCCCAGAAAAATGCACCCTTGTCAGTAGTGTTTACATTTTGTGATGCTTAGACTTCATCCTTTTTGCATTCTCATTTTACTACTCTATTTTGTATAGCAGCTCGTCTGTACATATCTCTTTTTATCCAAGGCTTCCACAGTGTGCTTACAAATTGTAATGAATTCAGCTACATAACATCACTAAAGAAAATGTAAGTTTTACCATCAATGGACTTTTTTTCCAAAGGCTTCTGGCTAACTGAGCAGTCAAGTATGGATGGATAATTTAGTACTCATGGTTTTATTTCTAAGCATCTCACCCTTGCATTTCCTGACATGATCCTACACTGAATTTAATTAAAAAGAAAAAGGAGCTCTTGCCTTAAGAAGAGTAACGGTGTGTCCCTGGGAAGTGGTGGGGGCCTTGGAGCAGAACGCCTGGCCTCCTGCCCTTCTGGGCATCCTGGATTCCCCACTGTTCTCTACATATCAGAGGGAGATGCAGCTATTCTGAGTGGCCTCAAGAATGATCTGGAATCATATCTGTTCTGAATAACTCAGGGGGCCTCTGAAAGATGCACAATGATGCTTTTATAGAATTAGACCAGATCTCAGAGCTGCATCTCTCCTAAACATGAAGATTTCCCGGGAGATGCACAAATAAACTTGGTCATACATTTTATTCAGTCATGAATGAGGTATTTAGTACATGTTCGGATGGTTTATAGGCTTGCTGGGCAATTCGTATTTTATTTCTAAGGTGAGAAATTAGCAAAATCATCTTATAGTCTTGTCAATACAGAACTTCAAACACATAAGAACTGCAAAGCCTGAGATCAACTCAGATCTGAATGCCTCTCTACTGTGTGTTTCTTTAAAACTTGGTCAGGAGTGTCTATGAGAGAAGCAAAACAAAACACACAGTAGCAGTGGATTTTTGTTTATTTTATGCAGAAAGAGCTGCAGTGATGAATGTTAATTGCCAAGGGCATTGAAAGTTGTCCCTCGGGACACTGCACACAGAACTTAAGGGAGTCACGTGTGAACAGTCACACTGTGCTTTTTTTCTTTAATATCACTGGCATTTAATTTGAATCACAAATTAACAAGTATACACTTATATTTTATTTAATTTTAAATTGTCTGTTTACAAAACCATTACAGGGTATGTCTGCATTTAGTACAGGAATCTGTTTTACAATTAGGCAGCTCTGTGTGATTTTTTTCATTATGGATGCACTTTTTGGAAAACTACCTGTTGTCTCCTGCTCAGGCTGCTAGCAGACTGCAGGAAGCACAGCAGAAAAGGAGTCAGAGTTTACCTAGACAGGTCCAGAGGGAGGATTTCTGCATTTTTTACATCCTGATAGCCAGAAATGGTATATGTAGAGAGTTGGAATTGCTCCTTAAGAAATCAGAGCTGGAGCAAATGCTTAAATTTCCCTCAGCAATGTAGGCAGGGTTGTGACAAAAACACCAATATATAAATCCCAGAGATCTCTGAGTGGGATGGTCAGGGAGCATCCCCAGGGCCTGCCGCCCTATGGCCCCTTTTTCCTGGGAACATCTGTTACTCCTGCTTATCTCACCCTCTCCCCACTCACCCAGCCCCGCCTGGAATCTGGAATGAGTTTTCTGTGAATTAAGATGCATTTAAGTGAGGAAAGAAATACACAGAGCTTGATGAGCTCCCATTTGAGACAATGTAATGAAGATCTTGGAGGGAAACTTCCCTTGGTTACAATTTCAATTTAGCCATTTACTTGCTTGACATTTAGATGCCCTGGAGATAGGTTAGTCTGTTCACTCCAGATTATCCCACTTGACTTTGCTCCCTTCGGTATCTTTCTGCTCTGGACCTTGTTCCAACTTGAAGAAGGCATGAGCTATTCTCCTTTTCACCTCTGGGTAATTCCCACCTCTGGGTAATTTCCCCCTCTGCACAAAGCTGACACTCATTATGACAGTGCATGCCCCGTGGCCACCAGGGGCAGGGGTCATTTTCGTCTTGATCAGTGACCAGAATAATTAAGGCCCTCGCTGAGAGTTTCCTGTTCAGCCTTTCCTCTCCCCAAAGACACAAGTCACTGCCTGTGTCTGAGCCTATGAAAGGTGGGGGAAACAATCTCACAGGCATAACTAGAGACAGAAACCTTCCAATATATCTGCCAGTGTATCACTATAAAAGACAGTCTGCTATTGATGAGCAAACAATACTGAATAACTGACACATCACAGGGGTATGTTCTTAGAAGGGGTAGACAATGAAAAGGGAGCTAAGCTTTAATAAAATACCCTCACCCCAACCTAAAATGATTATTTTTTGCTTGTCTGCAAAGCAGAGACTGTAACACCCGTCCCACTTGCCGGGTGCATGGAGGAGTTGTGAGGTAGCACTTAGAGCATCTGGCAGGGTCCTGAACACATCACATGCTTGTGACAAGTTTTGGCTTTCCTCATTTTCTCTCCTTTATCTAGTATAAAGTGGCAGGTAACGGGCCATTCAGTAATGAAAAGACTGCAATGCCCCACACTCTGGATGTCACCCCTCTTTCACCATGACTGTCTCCCGTCTTGCGATCGTGTATGGGAGAGAAAGTATTGTGCTAGATGCTCTAACACAGCTTCTTGTTGAATTCTCATTGCAGCCCTAAAGCATACCTATCACACTTTGCTGGGAGGGATGTTTTGTGTTCAGTGTCCTAAGCTGTGGAACCTTGTTCTGTGCAAGTCAGATCCTCTGGACATGTTTTCCTTTGTATGAATTGTGACACTTCATTCAACTAAGGGGCTGAGGCAGGAGACAGGACGGTGACAATGGAAAAAGACAGTCTGTGGTGTGGTCAGGGGAAGAGCTGGGTGGGAGGGCAAGTGCCTTTCTTGTGGGTTCAGCACTGGTGACTCCAAAACAGTAATTGCAAATCCCTGGGCTCTGTTTCAGGGGGTGTTGGTTCCCAGGGGGAATTTACTGAAGATTTGCAACATTGAATAATGCAGGCTGATCAGTTTCAGAACCACTGCTCTGCAGCTAAGAGCTGGTGGGGCGGCTGTGCTCAAGCGTACCCACTTTAATGTTGTTTCAGTGCATTTTGTTTTGTTTTCCATTACAGAACAGTGATCTCCCTTACCCGTCAGTAAAACTGTTCGGGGCTCCCTAACAGTCCTCAGGTTATGTTTGTGCATTTCCCACTTTTTCCAGTCATTAGAAAAAAGGGCATCTACCCCGGTGGACTGCGTGCATGGGCGAATGCACAGTAATTCAACATCATCACCCTCCAGGGGTCTGGGGATTACGCCGTGGCTGTGTTACCCAGCTGAAATGAATTGCTTTGCAGCACAGGGAATTCTGCAGTTTCATTACTTTATCAGAGTACCTACTTAATCAGATAGCTTAATTTGCATACCAGTAGCACCTTCTCACCACAGGTAAGGAATATGAAATGTTCAAGGTTGATTACCTGCAGACGGTGAAGAGTGGTTGACAGAGACGTGGCTGCATCTGTGGGCGAGGCTGGTCCCAGGGCAGATGCTGGAAGCATGCTGACGCTTTTTACTCTGTTGCGTTTCTGTACATGTGGTGCCCGTGTTGATGGTACTTCCCGCTTCAAGAGAGATTAAAGATGACAGAGAAAGAATGTGAAATGCAAAAAGAAGTATCTTCAGTACATTCTTTACAACCTTGATACTAAGAATACAGGACATTTAGCAGTTTCGCAGAGATTGAAACTGATTCATATAAAACTTCAAATGTAGAACTTTTAAGTTAAAATGATCAGCTAAAAGCCAACACCTAATTTCTGACTTCTTTTGGCAATTATTATAAAATTACAGGCAGTTGCAGAGTAATGTTACTTGGGACTGTTAGTTAACCCTCAGCTAGAACCCAGAAGGACTTATCATTCATCAAACATTAGATGGGACCTTTGCACAAATCAGTAGAAGTAGCAGGGAAGTGTTGGGTGGTGATCAATCTTGTTATTAAAGACAAAGAAAGACTGAAAACTATCACAGGTTGGAAGACACTAAGGAGACAAGGTGACTAAATGCAATGTGGGATCCTGGAACAGAAGAAGGGAGTTAGAGGAAAAACTGGAGACATCAAAATAAAGTTTGTCGTTTTGTTACCATTGTACCAGTGTTAATAGCTTAGTTTTGATCAAAATACCATGGTGATGTCAGATATTAACATTAGGACACACTGAGTAAAAAGTAGAGAGGAACTCCCTATCCCATCTTTGCAACTCGTTTGTAAATCTGAAATTATTTCAAAATAAAAAGTTTAATAATGCATTACAGAACAGCCAGAGTTGTGGCATGTTTAAGATGTGGATCAAAGGAAAAGACATTGTGCTTGTGGTTGAGAGGAAATTTTGGAATTTTGGAATAAAGATTGCAGGAAATGAGGAAATCTTAGAAAGAATTTGAGTTTTAAAGAATTTGTAAGCTTTAAATTTTGCTAAGGGTTATACACGTAGTGCCGTTAGCAGAGGACATAGTGAAGCAACAGATGTGTCCACTTGCTAGTTTCACCTCCACACCCTGATGTAAGCGCTCCACTTCCATTTTCCTTTGAGCTGTCTTGTAACCATGTCACACACCTCCTGACGTGTACTTGGTCGTAACAGCTTTTGTAAACAGGGCATGGATGTTAATAATAGCCCCTAATAAAAAAGATAATAAATGTTGTCTAAAGTGTCAGACCTTCTTATGAGAGCCTCAAATTAGATGTCAGGACAATGGGGAAAATTTTTTTTAAAGCTCGTTTTTTTGTGTTAGGGACTGTTTACATGACACTGTATTTTCTAGACATGGATAATTAGCAAAATATCAGTTCCAGAATGCATTTCAAACCTGTTTCCCAATTTTTATATTGCATAATAATTTAAATTCAGAAAATTGAATATGACATCTAAATCCAAATTCAAAACTCATGTTTCTGTTAAACTAGAAGAACAAGATCTATCAATCATACATTCACAGGTATCCCTAATTCTTTGGTGTCTCACAGGCACTGGAGAAAACAAAGCACAGTAATTTCCACTCTGCGCCTATTGTCTTGAATACCTGAGAAACTCCTCCTCATTCACTTCCTCTGGGTTCTCTCTCACCCTCCTTGCTGCCTTTTTAGAACTCTCCCTCCCTGCACAGAAATCACTTTCACCTCCACCCCTCCCATATTACATTTCAAATTGTTCTTTGAAATGTCTGCTTCTCCTATGAGTCTGTAAGCACCATGAGTGTAGGGCTATGCCATAGCCATCTTTGTTATCCCAACATTCAACATTGTACTTCCTCATGCTGGGCATCCAGAATTAAGGTTTTCTAGCTTTATTTTCCAACAAAGGAAAGTTTGTTATTTTCCAACAAAGGAAAGTTTGCCCTTTATGTCCAACAAAGGGCAAGTCATGCATTGAAGCCAGTAACGACACTAGTTCCAAGCACTGATGTAATGGCATGGTGTTTAGTTGTCCACCTATTACATTAAGCAATTTCACTTAGCGGGACACCCCAATACCAGAGAGTCAGGGGTTATGAACTAAGAAACAAAACAATTAATATAGGCTTCATCCATTTACATTTAACCTGTGTTTTTATTTTGTGTTTGTGTGTGTGTATGTGAGTGTGTTTATATAATTATGAGGCGCATTATATAATGCAGAATTTGAAACTATGATTTTCATAAATCTTATTTATGACCCCATTCTTACAGGTTAATATAGATTTCAAAGATTTCTCTGTCTTTACCGGTTTTCTTATTTTTATTCCCACAAAAAGGAGCTGGTGGCTGGTCTCCCCTTGTGTCAAATAAATACCAGTGGCTGCAGATTGACCTCGGAGAAAGAATGGAGGTCACAGCTGTGGCCACCCAGGGAGGATACGGGAGCTCCGACTGGGTGACCAGCTACCTCCTGATGTTCGGCGATGGCGGGAGGAACTGGAAGCAATATCGACGAGAGGAAAGCATCTGGGTATGTGCTTTATTGAAAAGCAGTCTGTCGGAGTATGAATTATGCCAGTTACTGCATGTTGCTGCCCATCTGTCAGATCAAGTATAGAACCAGAGCCTCCTAAGTTACTTGAAAATGTTTCCACTGAATGTAAGCCACATGTGACGTTCCAGAATACACCGTCCATGGCTAATTTATGAAATAAGTAAAACAATTTTATAATGTAGCGAAATATTGGAAATGTCTTCCCATTATTCCTTTAAATAGTGTGAAGTCTAAGGAATAAATGTCACATACAACTGATTTTATTTTTGTTTTATAACAAACACAATAGTTTATATTGCCTCAGCATTTTTAAATAAAGCAAATTCATTTTCTCTGTGCCCTCTGATAAACTGAAATTTCTGAAAGACCCTGAACATGTAAAAATAGATGTAATGGAGAGTCTCTCTGTGGAGGACTTGTTGAGGGATATGTTGAGTTCCTGCTCCAACAGGACCTTGGGCACCATGTGGCCCCTTGTAATTTATGGACAATAGATCCCTAGGATTCTTTGCAGTCATAACTATTTTACATCAGTGACATAGTTTCTACTTCTGATTACATATCCATGCTTCGTTTTGAAGAATTAAATTTTGTTTGCTTTACTTTTTGAATATTAAAATTTATGTAATTTATTCTATATTTAGCATTTCATATCTTTAAATCACAGTCTGCTCTGAATGAGAAGCTCTAAAAGTAGAGTGTTGTAAAGGTCTGCAGCAGGTTTGCAATTGGCTGATGGGGTGTGGCCTGAAGAAGAGTCATCAGGTGGAGAAGAAATTACTTTTTTCTTCTTATTAAAAATATAATTTAGATGGTTGCCAAGAGCCAGGGGAAGGGAGTAATGGACTGTAAGTGTTTTAATGGAGACAAAGTTTCAGTTTGAGAAGATGAAAAAGTTTTTGAGATGGAAGTTGGTGATGTTTGCACAACAATGTGAATGTTAATGTCCGGAACTGTACACTTAAAAGTGGCTAAAATGCTAAACTTTTTGTTATGTATATCTTACCACAATAAAAAATACACAGTGTATCTTCCATTTAATTTAGGCTAAGAATGTTGTATAACTTAAAAAAAGTTTTTTTTTTAATTGTCAGGGTAAGAAGAAAATTGTCAGCTAAAAAGCCGTTATGTCTTAGCACATAGCTTATCTATAAAACTAACAGGCAACAAAATGATAATATTCGTTGTGTAACAAACTGCCCTCATTTGAATTTCCTTAGAACTCTGTAACTTATTATAACTTAATAGATTGTGGTCTACTTAATTTCTTATCCCTGGAGCTTTTATTAGTTAGTCAATAAATGTTGATGTAAATTGAATCAAGAAAAACTAGTTAGTTGTCTAATACTAGATAAAAGAACAAAGTGGGAGGGGATATGTGAGTGTTTTTAGGGCTGGCTGACCTAAGGTTTCCAAACAAGTAATTGCCATGTGTATGATCCGAAGCAGATATTAATGTTGTGCTTATTCTAAGAACACCAAGTCCAAAGCAGGGTTAAGGTCAATATTGCTTAAGTAAGTTAAAGCTTAATGAAACATCTACTTACATAGAGAACTTTTGTTCAAAATTAAATACTATTTTTCAAAATTAGTTAACTAATAGTTAATGCCTACTTATTCTTCATTGTATTAATTAAGGTTCATATTTTCGCCCCGCTCCAATCCCATTTGATTGAGCAACTCTAACAATTCTTGTTTTTAGTTAAGCAGGTTGGAGAGGAATCAAATGTAAGCATCACCCTCTGCTGATTTCTTTAAAGGTCAGCACCCTTGGGGAAATAGGGTCAAGAATATAGTGGCATTATTAACCCTAGATCATGCAGGTGAGGACAGAAGTGGACCCCTCAATCCTATCCATCCTATCACACAATAAACATGGGTAAAGTGGCCTGCCTTACACTCCTGCTGAGCTTGCATCCCTCCGTGTGTCCCCAGCACTTCATGGTGCCTGGGGCCAAGCACGTTGGTAAATGTTTGCTGAATTAAAACGAATGAGTGGAATCTACGTTCTGGCAGGATGCCTTCCTTGGCTCCCTGCTCTGTGCTTCTCTGTAGCCCTTGGTCTCAACTTAGTGATCCTTGAAGCTCCAGTGGAGGTGTTTCTCCTCTCTTACATTTTGAGCTCCTTTAGGAAAAGGGCTCATCCTCACATCTTCTGCGTGCACCACCGTGGGTTAAGTGAATTCTTCTCCTAATCTGGGCCCGACTATACACAACTGCCATTGACAGCAGTAAATCACACTAGTTGATGATTCTGACATTATACTCACAGTTTCTTTAAGAAGATTGGGCTGGTTTGACTGCTTTCCAGACCTCTCACAAAATGTCAGCTGCTCTTAAAAATCAACCATACACCTTACCAGAGGTTCTACCCCTTCTTCACGTGGTTGTTTTAGATATGAATTGCTGATGTTAACTTGAGAATGAATTTAAGATTTTAAAAAATGTCCTTGAGATATTATACTCTTCATTAGTGAAAGTAATATGTTTATTCATGGTGCCATTTACTTAATTTCCTATCACTGCTTTAACAAATTTTCATGGATTTAGTGACCTAATACAAGACAGAGTTATTATGTCATAGTTCTGTAGGTCTAAAGTACAGTAGACCTGGCTGGGTTCTCTGCTTAAGGCATTTTTCCTGGAGGCTCTGGGGAAGACTTGTCCTTCAAGGTGTCTGGAGATTCCCAGAACCTTCCCCAGGTTCCATGATTTGCTGGGATGATTCACAGGACCAGTGTGTAGTCATACAGCTATGATTTAGCACAGTGAAAGGACACAGAGCAAAATGAGCAAAGGAAGAGGGTGCTTGGGGTGAAGCCCAGAGGAAATCAGGCCCAGGTTTCTACAGTCCTCTCCCAGGGAAGTCATATGGGACTAGCTTAATCCCCCAGCAGTGAGTTATAGAAACCCACATGGAATGTTACCAACCAGGTGAGCTCATGTACTGGGGGCTGGTCATGTAGGCACCCTCTGCCTTGCATGTAACAAAATCCCAGACTCCCAGAAGGAAGACAGGTATTGAGTATGAACCACACTGTTTGAACAAACATTAGGCACAGTAAGCCACCTTTATCATTAGAGTCTTGGGAATGGGCCAGCCTTGCAAGCAGGCCTTTCAGAGGGCAGCAGTCAGGACTGCCCTCCTGATGCTTCTGCGTACACACTCACTCACTTCCTTGTGTGTGTAGGACTGAGACACTGATCTCCTGTAGGTTGCCAGCTGGGGGCTGGTCTTTGCTCCTAGAGGTTTCCCACATCCCTTATGCTTTCTGTGTGGCCTGTTCTTGCAGCAGGGGGTCAAGTCCCTTTCATCTTTAAATTGCTCTTTGTTCTTGTTCTCCTTCTGCTGCACCTCTCTGATTTCCTCTTCTTCTAGCTGGAGAAAGTCCTCTACTTTAAGGGCTCATGTGGTTGGACTGGATCGACTTGGGTAATCCAGGACAGTCTTCCTAACCATAATCCCATCTGCAGAGTCCCTTTTGCCATGCAAAGTAACATATTCACAGTTCCTTTCTTTAGGGCCTGGACATCTTTGAGGCCTTTCTGCCCACCCCACTGTATTTATACATCTCTGATTTTTTTTTTCTTTCTGCATTTGGTATCCTTTCCTAGCAAACACATTTCTCATTGGATCTGAAGATGTTTTCCAGAGTCATATGAAGTCATGTTGCAGGGGTATCTGAGCACCTGCTCGCAGTTGGTGTGTCACAGGTGTCCCCCCTGAGAGGCTGCTGCCCCGCCATCACTAGTGTAGCTCTCACCCACAGCAGTGTCCCCAGCTTGTGGTCTCGCTGATGTAACCTTGACCCCCAGCAAGAAAGACTGTGTATTGGCTTTCTTCTCAGGAAGCCTCCTTCTACTTTTATAAGAAAGTCCAAATCAAGCACTCCTTCTCTGGCCTTAAAAGTTTTGTGGATGTTCTCCCTGTCATAATTTTTTTAAGTGACTTTTCTTGTTCTTCTGGGTCTATCTGCTGTCTGTGCTAACTCTGTCCGCTAATACATGTTAACTCTTTCCAAATTCCGAAAACTCTGAGAAAAAGGTCTATCCTAACTCCTTACTGAAAATGGACATAAGATGATAATAAGACAAAAGGTCTTTACTTATGTTACTTTGGGCAAGTTGTCCATATGCTTTGCCACATGTCTGCCATGGAATATTAATTAATATGTGCAATGCAATGTATACCACTCTAAATTCTCAAAATTATAAAATTGAGACATGGCTGGCCACAAAGTCTTTGAAGAAAAGATTTGAGGACTGCAGGTCCAGTTACTGAAGGTTAGTTATCCAAATTGACTTTCTTAAAAAAAGAAATTATGTTCTTCACTGGTGATATGTTCCACTTTAATATTTTTTCTTAATGAGTGACTGCTTCCATGGCTGAACTGGATTTCTATGTGAAAATAACCAAAAAAATTAAACAAATACTCAGATCTGTGAAATACATTCCAAAAGGGTTTTATTTAAATGGAAATATAGGCATGTGTCTTACATGACAGAAAAGGCATCACCATCTCTCACCAAGGGATGCACTACATCTCACGACATACAAACTCTTTTGATGTGCAGAGTAAATGTCCTCACTTGAAATGTAGTGGAAGAAGTATCACTGTTTGAACAAGTTTAGAAGGGGTGCATTTCCTATACGATGTGAACAATCATGGTTTATATCGGTCATTTAGTAAACCAGGTGGCTTGACCAAGCTTGGTGCTAAACGTCCATAGGACTTAGAAGATGAGTTTGCAACTTCAGCCCAACTAAATCAGGAAGTGGCCAGAGTCTTAGGACGCTGAGGATCATAGAACAGCATTGCAGTGAGCAGTGCAGCAGATCAGTGATCACTGACAGAGCTCACTAATGTTTATTTTCTACTGTTTCCCTGAGAATATGTCAGCCAACACTTACATCAATCTACTGTGACTCTTAGATTCATTACAAGAATTTTGTGGGGCAGCCCTTGCGAACCAGGATTCTTACCTGCAAGCTAATGTGAGCTCTGAGCTCCCTGGGGGCCTCTGGACCAGGCTGGGGAGAGGTGTGGGCGCCAACCACTGGCCTGCTCTGAGTCTGGGTCTGTGAGCATCCCTGGTGGGCAGGAGAGATCTGTGAGTGGGCAGCCTAGAGCGCTGGCAGTATTCTAGAGGGGTGTTGGGGCAGCTCCATCACCACCCTCCTGGGCACCTATTTGGTCTTCTTGGGACCCTATAGCAAGCCTTGTCCCTCCCAGACCACCTGCCTGCCCTGACTCTGTCTCTTCTCCCTCCCCGTTCCAGTTGTTTGGGAACAATGGGCTGACTCAATGAGAGCCAGGCCAATACCCACCTCTCCTCTCGGGAGACCGTGCCTAATGGTGTCCACTGCAATGGTGTCCTCTGTTGAGGCTTATCTGGCCCAGGGACCACTGGGTCCCTATTGGCCATGGGGACCTTTCCTCCTGCAATTCCTGGGTGTTTTTTCTTCTATTTTATCAGTACTTTGTCTTCATTCTCATCTCCTTACTATTTCTCCCTCTTCTCCTCTATCCTTCATTTCTTTCCTTATCTATTTTTTTCACCTATCATTAAATACTTTTCTCCTTATTTCTCTCTTCTCTCTCCATTTTCCCCTATATCCCTCTTCTATCTGTATTGTTACAAATTCTAGAAAATCAACTTGAATCAGTCTAGGTAATTTGGGAATCCGACCATACGGAGAAGGGGAGGATTTAGCTGGGTCTCTGGCATGGCTGTAACTAAGAGGCAGCCCTGCCCTGTGCCTTCTGTGGATTAGCTTCTGGCATTCATTTTCCTATATTGGTTCAAAAATCTGAGGAAATGCTCGGACTTACTTGGCTCTGGCTGAGGGGAGTCTCAGATCTCACCACCTGTGAAGAGCTGATCTGATCAGGACGGCTCCCAGGCCACCCTACACTTAGCACCGAAGCCCCTGGATTGGGGGGTGGGGCCATGTAAAGACTTGATGTCCACCCTAATGGGGGCACTTAGAAGGGAGGGATGCTGGGAGGGCCATATTATCAAATTTCCTGTTCTTTGTCTCTCTCTCTCTCTCTTTCACTCTCTCTCCATGACCTTTTGCTTTCTTTTCTATTTCTCTGCTTTCCTCTTCTTATACATCTTATCTTTCTCCTCCTCGCCTTCCTTTTTTCTCTATGAATTAAAGGACCTAGATTGCTATGAGTCCTGCTACTCAACATGTAACCTACGGACCAGCAGCATCACCCGGGATCTTGATACAAATATGGAATCTCAGCCCCCACCCCAACCTATTGAATAGAATCTGCATTTTAACAAGATGAGCAGGGGATTCCAGTACAAGCTAGATTGTGAGAAGCACTGACTGGGATGAACCAAGTCCCATCTGTGGGGGAAATTGTTTTGCCCCTTAACTATCCTCCAGCTGCCTGGATCAGAGGAGACTGTGCCGCCTGCTCTAGGATGCAGCTTATCCCACGCACGTGTTAGCCTGAACAGGTGATGCTCTCTGTAATAGGGCCTCAGGAAGCTTGCTCCAGTGCCCTCTGACTGCAAGACACCCTCTTTCTCCCTGATAGTCACCAACCTAGGGGGGCGGAGCCCAGGTATTTTCTCATTGTTATCAGTGAATAACAATCAAGTGGTTAAAGTTAGTCCTATCTTTGAGAACTATAATATTTCCTGAATCGCTATACTCTGCATTCATTAGGAGTTTATTCTTCATATTAAAAACTCATCAGAACTCTAATTCAGAAGTTATATCCTTTATGAATTTAAGATGGAAATTGTTATTCAAGATGCATTGAATTAAACTAAGAATTTAAGTGCATTTTTCTTCCTATGCAGGCCCACTGTGTGAAAAAGGCATTCTTCTAGGAAAGGACTGGCAAAATATATTTGAGAAAAATAAGAAAAGAAATTACATGAAATAAACATCAGTTCTAGTATAAATAATTCTATTTAATAGATTTCTTTCGCCTTGAAAAAATAGGTAGCAGTAGGTCCTTAAATGAATATAAAATAGACATAGCAAATCGTTTGAACCTTTGTTCTTCTCTAGATCATTTCCAACCTAGAACACCAAGTAGACTAATTAATAAGGCTAATTAATATTGTATTGAAAGATTCACAACAATCTCACAGTGCTCTAAGAGAGCAACAAAGGTGACCCCAAATTTGCAGGGCAGAAGAAAGACACGGAAATACTGGAAGCATGGGGGTTGGGAAGGGGACTGTTTGTTATACCTGCACCACTTCATTTATTTAAGAGAAAGAGCTGATGCACATATGGCAAAATATTTACCTTGTTAAAATAAATCTAGATTATCAGTACATGCATATCTGTTTTGGGGGGATGTTTGAAATATTGCATAATCAAATTAATAAAGAATATTGGATTCAGGTTTAAAAGAATTACGTTTACTTGGTATAAATAGAAAGATCATATGACTGTGTAGTTTCAGAATAAAGAGGGATAAGAACAGTGTCAAATCATAATAAGAAACACTGGACTCAGAGATAAGGAGGGTTTGTATGTAAGGAAGCAGACACTCTGCTAAGTGTGAAGCTCTATTGGTAGAAGGAGCGGAAATTCTCTTGACAGAGATTCCTGCTAATTCAGTCATTTAAATATATGTTGGTTTATTTCAGGTCTAGGTTAATACATTTATTGCTAATGAGTTGATGACTCAACAGAGCCAAGCCCCACATCAGGTAGGAGGTTGCAAAGAAGGGTCTGCAGAGTGTGCCTTGGCTGTCTGAGGCTTGTGCCAGCTCCAGGCTTGCCGATTTCAAGTTTGGCTCTGAGACTGGGTGGTTTTGGGCAGAATAGGAGCAGCCTTTCAATGATTGTGTATCGATCTCTTCCATGTACTTGGCCTTGTCAGGGACACGGCCCTCTCCGTCCTAACCATTCACCTCATTACGTCAAGCGCATTGATCCCCGAGGCAGTGACTTTGTACCATGGACAGTGTTGTTGATTGCACTTACCATTGTGGACCACAGTCGAATTTTCTGTACATGTCTCCCCCTCCTGGGCTCTGAGAGCCGTTAGGTCAGGGGTTAATCTCCTCAGAGGGCGAGGCCTATTACAGATTCTCAATAAGGAGTTGTTAGATTGAGTTAAGGAAAAGTTGCTGTTCTCAAACAGACCTCAACCCAGATGGTTAGTTAAGTTAAAACTTAGCCAACTGTGTGATGCTGCTTGTGTGATGAGAGGCTTTCGGTGCCAAGCCTGAGTGTAACAAGAGGCTTAACACTTCTTCCCCACAAAGTTGTACAAGGACGATGCCCTACTGAACCTGAGAGAGAGGTGGTTCCATTTGCCCTTCATTGCAGGTCTCAGTGACAATAGAGATAAAAGCTGGATTTGGTCTGTCGAAAACTCTCAGAGCAGCTGAAAAGGTTGAGGCAGAGAAGTGAATGAGACACCTGAGCTGCTACCACAAAGTAGCCGATGGGTCCCTGGAAACCCAGGATCCAGTAACAACTGCCTCTTGCCAGGGCCAGCTGCATTCGGTGGGTGTGGAGCGTCCTTCCTTCCATTTGTCGATTACACTCCTTCCCAACTTGAAAACCTTCACTCAAATCCCTTTTACTCTGTACTAAAATTGTGTAGACACGCCCTTCTTTTTCTACTCCTAGGATTTTTCATTTTTATTTCTCAGGTATTACTTTTCTTTTGCCATATTTATTCACCTCGTGCTTATTTCACATCAATTGTGGCATCAGGGACTACAGCTTGTTTATCCCGATATCCTTTGTACCTACTTTATTGCTTTGCAAAAGTAACGATTTTGCTCATTTGAATTGCCAGGTGTTATCAGGTTGGGAGGGAGGGGTGTGGTGGTGAGTAGAATTTTAAATATGCAGCAGGATAAATAGCAACTCTTGAGACATCTTACAAATGACAGTTTTACTTTTCCTGGAATGAAGTAGTTCCAGAAGTGGTGTTATTAGAGATATATGGAAATTAGGATATATTTTATGAAAAAGGTAAATCTTAAACAGTAATATGAACAGAGTATGGCAGAGTTGTGGGGGAAATAGCTTTATAAGTAGACTTTTTTATTCATTTGGGAGATGGCAAAAGTATTGTTTTTGATCAAGAAAAGTAAATGATGGAAAAAGTGAATTTTTACCAAAAAAGGTGCTCCGGCAGCAGACTCATTGAAAGGAAGTGCTGCAGAGCCAAGTTTTGGGAAGGTGGAAGGCAGGACAGCCCAGGGAGCATCTCACCAGGGTTTCATGGAAATTCTTCCTCGTGACTGCAGTTCTGGCAACTTAGCTTCATAGGATGTTGTACTAATAGTGGGTCTCATAGGGAACGACAGGCAAAGTCTACAAATTCTACAATTTGCACACATAATGTAAATGTACAGAAGGCACAGATATGGTATGTACTTCAGGCTATTCATGGGTGATTTCCTGGGTCTGTTGTTTTGACATAAAAGACTCAAGTGGTTTGGTACCAAACTAATTGGGATCTTGCGAAAATGGCCCACAGCAGAGGTGGAGTGTTTAGAGCACTGCTGTGTTCACAGCCCTTGATAACTCCTATGGTTTCTGCACTCTGCAGTCCTATGCCACTTAACAGTTAGAACAATTTTCTGCCTTTGATGCAGACCACATTTTATATATTTGTATAGACAAAAGCTGAATGATGAAATTTTAAAATTTTGCAAAACAGAAAGACAGGCTTTGAGAACTTTTTTTAATATTAATATCACAGTCTCAAAACTCTTGAGATGTTGAGAATTTCTGATCAGCAAACCTCAAACTTTCAGAGTGGCTAAGACTAGGGCAGCAGTTGAGAAGCTGGATGCTGTTCAAGCATGTTTAAGGGTCTCAGACAGAGAGAAATATTGGTTTAGACCAGGGGCCAGCCAACTTTCTCTATAAAGGGACAGATAATAAATATTTTTGGTTTTGTAGACCATGCAGTCTCTGTTGTGACTGCTCAACTCTGCTGTTGTGTGAAAGTAGCCAGAAGCAATATGTAAATGAACGAGTGTGGCAGTGTTCCAATACAACTTTATTTAAAAAGCCACACAGCCAGCTGGTTCTGGGTTTAGGTTGCTTACCCCTGGTCTAGTCCACTTTGTATCTATTTAAGGTATGATGTGTGGATTCAGTATGAAGAAATGAAAATTACAACATCAGTGTGACACAATGTAACCTCTCCCACTTGAACTCCACAAAACCTTTGCTAATACTCTTGCTTAGGACAGTCCTTTTCAAACTGTGTCCTAGAAAAACTTTCTTTTCATTTTAAATGTATGCATGTAATTTGATGTCTTTCAGAATAAGATATAGATAGTATACATCTGATCTATGATATTATTACATAGCATTTAGCATAAAACTAAGGTTAAAAAGAGAATCAATTTAAAGAAAACTATTAAACCAATAAGAAGTTTTATACTGAGTACTTAGTGAGTGCCTGACACTGCTTCATGCGCTTTATACATATTTATTAAACACATCCTCACAACAGCCCTCTTATGCCCAGTTTACAGAAAAGGACACTGAGGCATGAAAAGTTCAAGTTCACTATCCTCAAATCACAGAACTAGTTAGTGATGTAATAAGGATTTGAACCCTAGCTGTCTGGCTGCAGGGCCCACACTCAAACCACCTCACCACAGTACAGAGGATTCATGTTGGAGGTGAATAAAGTGATGATACAGGATGGGGATCCTCCTCCTCAGGGCGTGGGAAGCAAGCACTCTCAGACAGTGCTGGTAGGAGCATAAAATGGCCTAAGATGGGGATATGCCCAAAGCGTATACCCAAAGCGGGATCTTGAAGAGATGTTTGTACACCCATGTTCATCACAGCATTATGCACGTCCTTGGAGGACAATTTCTATAAACTTAAGTGTTCAAAAGCACCCGCTAGTTAGAGCGCTGAAGATGACAGCCCAAAAGGAGTAATGCTTTTAAGTCTTGTCAATATATCGTCTACACCAAGTAACAATTCCACTTCTAGGAGTTAGTCCCACAGGAACACTCAGAGGTGCACAGAAAGTGCCTGTAAGAAAACTAAGTGCATTGTTTACAGTCAAGATCCAGTTTTCTGTCAATAGGTGAACACAAAGAAATTACGATACTCCATTTTATGGAATAATATAGTATTATATGGAATTCATTCCTTTGAAAACAATGAGGTTATTTAATTAATTGATCTGTTTATTTATTTGAGGTAACGTTGGTTTAAAACATTATATAAGTTTCATGTGTACAAGATTATCAAATGCATTTATTCATAATGAGATTTAAGAAACATTTTTTTTTTACAGCTAGGAAAAGGGATGTATTTATTGTGCTCCCATTAGAAATTTCCAAGATGAACATATACGTATATGTGCATGTAAATATATATAGACTATTTCTGGAAGCATACAAGATAAATTATTAATAGCATTTCTCATTCTGGGTAAAGATATGCCATGAGTACGCGATGAATGGTATTTTTAAACTACATGCGTATATTGCTGTTCAATTCAATACCAGGTTTTGAAAGGATTAGAGGAAAAAAAGCAAAGGAAATACAAAATAGTTTTTTAATTGTGGTAAAAAACACATAACATTAAATTTACCATCCTTACCATTTTTAAGTGCACGGTTCAGTGGTGTTAAGTATATTCACATTGTTGTGGAATAGATCTCTAGATCTTTCTCAACTTGTAAAGCAAACTTAAACCCACTAAACACAAATTTTCCTCCCCATCCCCTCAGCCCTTGGCAACCATCTCTCTACTATCTGTTTCAATGATTTTGACTACCTTAGATACTTCATATTAGTGAAATCATACAGTATTTGTCCTTTCGTGATGGTTTATTTCCAGTAGCATAATGTCCTTGAGTATCCATATTATAGCACATGACAGAATTTCCTTCTTTTTAGGGCTGCATAATATTCTATTGTATGTATATCCCAGATTTTGTTTATCAGTTGCTATGGTCTGAATGTTTGTATCCCACCAGAATTCATACGTTGAAATCCTAACCCCTTAAGGTGATAGTATTAGTAGGTAGGGGGTTTTGGGAAGTGACTAAGTCTTCCACTAAGAAAGGGCTTAGTGACTCATAAAGAGGCTCCAGAGAGATCCCTACCTGATTCCAACATGAGAGAATGCAACAAAAGTCTGAGACCCAGGGCTTCCCTGGTGGCGCAGTGGATGAGAGTCTGCCTGCCAATGCAGGAGACACGGGTTCGAGCCCTGGTCAGGGAAGATCCCACATGCCGCGGAGCGACTAGGCCCGTGAGCCACAATTGCTGAGCCTGCGCGTCTGGAGCCTGTGCTCCGCAACAAGAGAGGCCGCGACAGTGAGAGGCCCGCACACCGTGATGAAGAGTGGCCCCAATTGCCGCAACTAGAGAAAGCCCTCGCACAGAAACGAAGACCCAACACAGCCATAAATAAATAAATAAATAAAATAAAATTAAAAAAAAAAAAAAGTCTGAGACCCAGAAGAGGGCCCTCACCCAAACTTACTGGCACCCTGACCTCAGACTGTCAGCCTCTAGAACCGTGAGCAATAAATTTCTATTGTTTGTAAACCACCCAGTCTGTGGTATTTTGTTATATCAACTTGAATGGACTAAGAGATCTATTCATCTATCTACGGGCAGTTGGGTTGTTTGCACCTGTTGGCTATTGCGAGTAATGCTGTGATAAACATGGGTATATAAATATCCCTTCAATATCCAGATTTCAGTTGTTTTGGACATATACCCGGCAGAGGAATTGCTGGAGCTTATTATGCTAATTCTATTTTTACTTTTTTTGAGGAACCTTCATATTGTTTTTTATAGTGGCTGCACCATTTTGCATTTCCACAAGGGTTCCAATTTCTCTGCATCCTCCCCTAAATAGTGTTTTTATTTGGTTCCCTTACCCACTGAAATAGCCTCAAGATATGTGGGGAGATGCAATCCACATGGACCCTGAGTGCTTGTGTGCTCTTTCTAGATAGGCTAAGAGTGAAGGCTCTAGCTGCATTTTATCCAGGCCATTCTCAGGGTGTGCTAGCGAAACAGCAGTTCTGAGAGATGAGAGGCCAGCCTCCCCCAGGCAAGGAGCAGGTCTGCATCTTCTCATTACAAGAGCAGTGAATCCCCCGAGCGTGGTGCTTGATCCTCTAAGGCAGCCCACTGCCTGCAGCATCATCCGTCCTGGACCCTTTGCATTACCTGCAGCACATAGGGAGGTTCATGGGAAACCGAGGCAGTATTCACTAAGCCGTGTCTCTGCCACGCGAACATCTTCCAAAATGGTGCCGTTTCTCAGATGTCTTTCTGGATGACCATGAACTATACGACGCTCAGTCTCTCTGTGCTGGTGTTTGGAATGCTTTCAGTTATCGTCTTTTCTCTTTCATGGTGCTTTTCTGCTGATCTTGTTTCCCAAATTATACACTCGACCTAAATTATGTCAAATATAAGATCTGTGTACTAACTGTTAGAAGTCAAACCATTTATATGGCCTTTTTATTAAACATAAAAAATATAAAAATATGCTCATTACTTACTTGAGATTTTCAGCTCAAATTGGGATTTAGACTTAAGTTTCCTTCATGTAAGTAGATTCTAAGTCATTTCCACAGTGAATATATTCCTAATACAGGCTTTTAGATGATACAGATAAGAGTAAGTACTATTTCAAGTTAAGAAAAACCTTTTTGGGTGACTTTCTTCTTTTTTAAAAATTAATTTTATCGAAATATAGTTGATTTACAATGTTGTGTTCATTTCTGCCATGCAGCAAAGTGATTCAGTTATGTATATATACACATTCTTTTTCATATTCTTTTCCATTATGTTTTATCACAGGATATTAAATATTAGTTCCCTGTGCTATACAGTAGGACCTTGTTGTCTATCCATTCTATATATAACAGTTTGCATCTGCTAATCCCAAACTCCCAATCCATCTCTCCCCCAGCCCTCCTCACTCTTGGCAACTTCAAGTCTGTTCTCTATGTCTGTGAGTCTGTTTCTGTTTCCTAGATAAATTCATTTGTGTTGTATTTTAGATTCCACATAGAAGTGATAGCATCTGATATTTCTTTTTCTCTATCTGACTTACTTCACTTGATATGATCATCTCTAGGTCCATCTGTGTTGCTGCAAATGGCATTATTTCATGCTTTTTATGGCTGAGAAGTATTCCGTTGCATATGTGTACCACGTCTTCTTTATCCATTCATCTGTCGATAGACATTTAGGTTGTTTCCATGTCTTGACTATTGTAAATAGTGCTGTAAAGAACATTGGGGTGCATGTATCTTTTCTAATTATAGTTTTCTCTTGATATATGCCCAGGAGGGGGATTGCAGGATGATATGGCAACTCTATTTTTAGTTTTTTGAGGAACCTCCATACTGTTTTCCAGAGTGGCTGCACCAGTTTACATTCCCAGCAACAGTGTAGGAGGGTTCCCTTTTCTCCATACCCTCTCCAGAATTTGTTATTTGTAGACTTTTTAATGATGGCCATTCTGACTGGTGTGAGGTGGTACCTCATTGTAGTTTTGATTTGCATTTCTCTAAAAATTAGCAGTGTTGAACATCTTTTCATGTGCATGTTGGCCATTTGTTTGTCTTCTTTGGAGAAATGTCTATTTAGGTTTTCTGCCCATTTTTCAATTGGGTTTTGTTGTTGTCGCTGTTATTGAGTTGTATGAGCTGTTTGTATATTTTGGAAATCAAGCCCTTGTTGGTTCCATCATTTGCAAATATTTTGTCCCAGTCCGTATGTTGTCTTTTCATTTTGTTTATAGTTTCCTTTACTGTACAAAAGCTTGTGTGTTTGATTAGGTCCCATTTGTTTATTTTTGCTTTTATTTCTATTGCCTTGGGACACTGACCTAAGAAAACATTGGTACTATTTACGTCAGAGGTTGTTTTGCCTATGTTCTCTTCTAAGAGTTTTATGGTGAGGTGGCTTTCTTCTGGCATATATAAGGGTAAGCTAGGGCTTCCCTGGTGGCGCAGTGGTTGAGAATCTGCCTGCCAATGCAGGGGACACGGGTTCGAGCCCTGGTCTGGGAGGATCCCACATGCTGTGGAGCAACTGGGCCCGTGAGCCACAACTACTGAGCCTGTGCGTCTGGAGCCTGTGCTCCGCGATGGTGAGAGGCCCAGGCACCGCGATGACGAGTGGCCCCAGCTCACCACAACTGGAGAGAGCCCTCGCACAGAAACGAAGACCCAACACAGCCAAAAATAAATAAATAAATTTATTTTTTTAAAAAAAGGATAAAATCAATCAGTTCAATTTAAAAAAAATAAAAAAAAATAAAAGGATAAGCTGTCTCTGAGATTATATTACATTGGTTTGGATGCATGGACAGGAGTGCATCTGTCTGCCATGCACCCTAAATACCTATAGGGTGAGCTCCGGACCTGAAGCACATGACTCATCTTCCAGTCATTTCCCCAATTACCCTGTGGTGTGCTTGAAAACCTCTGCTTATTTTATTGGCATACTCTACCTTTCACTTTGTCCTTGAGGAGGGATCAGTTAAGAGCTAAGGAAGAGCAGTTTTGAAGAAGAGTCAAAGGTCAGGGCATTTCTCTAGAAGGAGCTGTGCATAAGAAAGAAGAAGGGCAGGTGGTGGAAATACCAGAACTTAGCCTCACACTACAGCTCTGGCCAAGGGAGAGAAGTTCAAAATAAATAATGTTTGATGTGCATTAGACAAATGAAGTTTATTTGGATTTGAACTCCTGTCTTCTCTTTTATGTTTTTTTAATGTTCTTAATCATTCAACCTGAATGGCTTATCTTCCTCTCAGAGCTTTGAACATTTGAATGATTCAGTATCCTTCTTTTTTAGAAGAGAGAGAAGAGAAAAATCACTTGAGCAGTGGAAAGAGATCCCTGGGGAGCTCTTGTGTATGCTGCAGCAAATGCTTTATTAGCTAAAGTTCCCACTGATGGAAAATTCAGACATAGGAAAAGCTCCTACATATTGGAAGCAAATTTGAGAGTTACCAAAAAATATCGTCAGAATAGAATGCAAAATTACTGTGGCAACACTTTTTCATCCATATATACCCAAGTAATAATAAGTGAAATGGTCAGTGAATTACATCGCCAATAAGTTTTCTAGCCTGAGATTAAATAAATAATAAATACATGAGTCACTTATTAAAGGAACCTGACTGTGATATCTAGGGTCTTTTGAAAACCTTCCCCTGTCAAACAGTACAGGGCACCTTTAAACTGAAAGGAATTAAATCTCTCCCTGTATGAGTTTCCTAGGGCTGCTGTAACAAAGTATTGGAAATTGAGGGGCTTAAAACAACAGAAATTTATTCTCTCATAATTCTGGAGGCTGGAAGTCCAAAATCAGTGTCTTGGCAGGGCATGGGCAGGGCAAGGGTCTCGGGAGAATCTCTTCCAGGTCATTCTCTTAGTTTATGATGTTGTCAGTAATTCTTGGAGTTCTTTGGCTTGTAGATCATCACTCCAATCTCTGCCTCCACTGTCATGGGGTGTTCTCCCTCTGTGTCTTTATTTCATCTTCCCTCTGTGCATGTCTCTTCTCTTCTTGTAAGGACTCAGGTCATATTGGATTAGGGTCCACTGTCATGACCTCATCTTAACGTGATGACTTCTGCAAAGACCAGATTTCCAAATAAGTTCACATTCACAGGTTCCGGAGTAAGAACTCCAATATATCTCAACGTGAACATGACAGTGGCCTGGAAGGACAGAGGTGGCTATGGTCAAACGATGCTTATCGTAAAGGAAAAGAGGCACTTTCTCATTTTGTTTGTTGTGCCCACTTTTTGTAAGGGAAGAAGAAGATTAATCTGGAATTGATGAGAAATTGATAAGAAATGCTCTGGACACCATGGCAAATGGAATGTGAGAAAATGAGCAAACAACACCCCTGAGTACTACAAGGAGTGGCATCTAGAAAGGGAGGCTGGAGTTTGTGTCAAGGTGAAGAACCGTGGTTGGTGTCTGACATTTACTGAGTGTTTATTGTGAGCCAGTCATGGTTTTAAGCATTTCAGGTGCATCATGTCATTTAATCTTTCTCCATGAGCGTCTTCATTTTACAGACGAAGAAACTGAGGCTCAGAGTTACACAATGGTCAATTTCTGTGTTACTCTGGAATATTCTAAGGTATGATTGAAGTAGCCCTTTATTTTCCTGTTTATTATTATTATTAATTATGTGCAGTGAGATGTATTCCCAGAACACACAGAAGAAAGAGAGGATGAGAGGGAGGAAGACTTTACAACGCAATCGTGTTCTTGGTGGGGCAGAGGCAAGTCTGGGTCACCTCAGGGCTGGGTTTAGGAGGTGAGGGTGCACCCAAGGGCAGTGGTCAGAAAAGACCTGGAGAACTGCTGACCTCAGGATCCTGAATGGACACCTATGTGCTGTGGTTTTGCTGTTGTCCCAGCCTAGGCTGTAGCTCTGTTCTTAGGGATCTGCCATCTTTGCTCAAGGTTCCACATAGAAACAAAGATGCTGGATTGTTTGGTGCCTTTGTGAATTCTGTCTCCCTACTGGGAGTGAGATGTAGAATAGACACAGATGTTCCTGCCAGGTTTGGAAGCCAGCGATGAGGAGTTCAGCGTTGGACAAAATGCATTCCCTGCTTCATAAAGGGGTGTGGACTTGCTCAGCTCAGGACCTGGGGCGTCTTGGTTCAGGGAAATGAGAGACAGAGCAGTTCTAGGCCAGGCTTTGCTTTTCTGCCCTCTTATCTGGACACAACCTCTCTGAGCATCAGTCTTTGTCCTTTACTGGTCCTTTCCTCAGTCATAGGAAGCCCTCAAGATGCATCAAGATGTATATTATTCCCTAAATCGATCTGAACCCAATGCCTGGTCCTCAAGAACTACCTTAGGCCAAGAATCAACCAGGGAAGGGGAGGAAGGATGAAAGGAGGATGCAGCGGAGAGGTGCACAGGTAAGAGTCCTAGCTCAGCTGTCACCTGCAGAACAGAAGCAAGTGGCCTTGATTGTTCACACCTCACTTTACCTGCCTCCAGATTGGAGCCTGAAGAGCTTGACTGGATTCAGTTCTCTCTATTAGAAAGTTGTTAGGTCATTTTCAAATGTCATTTTAATTTATTTTCTCATTTACACTTACTTTGGTTTTGCTTTCTGCTTTTTTCTCCTGATTTTGGCTTTATTACTTTCAAGTAACACTTTTCTTTCAATCACCGTTTTCTTCTTCTTAATGCCAGTTTACGTTGTTTGCTAAGGGCTGATTTTGTTACCTTCACTCCTGTTTTGTCTATTTGACAGCCCCCTGAGATGATCTGTTTACTACACTGTGTTCCCCAAGAAACAGTGGGGAAGCTGCCTAACAGACAATCTCCTGGGAGACTTTCCGCTACCCGTTTTCAGTGGGAAGCAGTTTCAGTCAGAACTGGCTCGCTCACCATAGCTGGGTAATATAAGCATCCGAATCACAGGGGGTGGGAGCACGTGGCCTCTCGGCGTTTATCTTGATTGAATCGTGGGTGTGTAACTTTCCGTCGTTGTTCAGCTCTTGATTTGTATTAATGATTCAGAGTTCATTACCTTAAGATAAAAAAGGTGTTCCTGCTGGCAAGAGCTAGATAAGATTGTGGGCAATTTGAGACTCTCACTGTGTGAAGTTGATGATGACTATATTCCCTGGTAAGAACTGAGAAAATCTGTCCTGTCCTGCCACCGCGTGACACCAAACAAGGTACAGTCGCAATGGGCTTTGTGTCACTGACATGAAATTGAGGGTGGGCGTGGTGGCACCCACCCAGAGTGCCCAGGAAATCTGCAGCAGTGGCTGGGACGAGTAGAGTTTCCCATTACCACAGGGAGTTCATAGGCAGGAAACTTTCTGTTTCTCATTGTATCAGTCTGGGTCTCATTGCTAACATTTCACCTAAATGAAAATGCACTTTTACTTTGTTTAAATTTTTCTTGTGGTAAAATATACATAACATATAATTTACCCTTTTAAGTATTTTAAGTGGCATTAAGTACACTCACATTGTTGTGTCACTATCACCCCACTATTCATCTTCAGAATTTTTTTGAGAGGTAAAACAACTATTTACTGTGTATATTTTTTATACAATTTTTAAAGGTTACACTCCATTTTCAGTTATTACAAAGTATTGGCTCTATTCTTCGTGTCGTACAATGCATCCTTGTAGCCTCTCTTACACCCAATAGCTTGTACCTCCCACTCCCCACCCTTTTTTTGCCCCCCTCCCCCCGGTAACCACTAGTTTGTTCTCTATATCTGTGAGTCTGCTTCTTTTTTGTTATATTCACTAGTTTTTTATAGGTTTTAGATTCCACGTGTAAGTAATATCAGACAGTGTTTGTCTTTCTCTGTCTGACTTCTTTCATTCAGCACAATGCCCTCCAAGTGCATCCATCAGAACTTCTTTCATCGTCCCAAACTGAAACTTGCTACCCATTAAAAACTAACTCCCCATTTCCTTTCTTTCTCCAGGCGCTGGCAATCACCATTTTACTGGCTTTATAAATTTGAATAGATACCTCATATAAGTGGAATCATATAATTTTTGTTCTTTTGTAACTAGCTTATTTCACTTAATGTTTTCAAGGGTCATCCATTCTGTGGCATGTGTCAGAATTTCCTTCATTTTAAGGCTGAATAATATTCCACTGTATGTATATCCCAGATTTTTTTAATCCATTCATCTGTTGGTAGATATTTGGATTGTTTCCACCTTTTGGCTATGGTGGATAATGTTGCTGTGAACATGAGTGTACAGATATCTCCTTGAGACCCTTCTTTCAACTTTTTTGGATATATACCCAGAAGTGAAATTGCTGGATCATATGGTAATTCTATTTTTCATTTTTTGAGGAACTGCCATAACGGTCTTGCAAGTGGCTGCACTGTTTTACATTCCTACCAGCAGTGCACAAAGTTTCCTATATATCCTTGCCGACACATCTTATTTTCCATTAAAAAAAAAAAATAGCCAATCTAAAGGGAGTGAAGTAGTATCTTACTATGGTTTTGATTTGTATTTCCCTAACAAACATCTTTTTCTGTGCTTATTGGGCATTTGTGTATCTTCTTTAGATAAATGTTTATTGCAGTACTTTGTGCATTTTAAAATCAGATTGATTTTTTTGTTGTTGAGATGTACAAAGTTCTTTATATATTCTGGATATGAACCCCTTATCATATATATGATTTGCAAATATTTTCTGTTGTTCCATTGGTTGCCTTTTTCACTCTGTTGATAATGTTCTTTGATGTATCCAAGTTTTAAATTCTGTTGTTATGTTTTGATATTTCTTCTTTTTCAGTGTAAGCATTTACAGCTATATGTTATACTGTTATCTATTTTGGCTTATGTTGTCTGTACTTTTGGTTTCATATCCAAGAAATCATTGCCAAATCCAATGTGATGAAATTTTTATACTATGTTTTCTTCTAAGTGTTTTATAGTTTTAGGTCTTATGTTTAGGACTTTGATCCATTTTGAGTTAATTTTTGTATATGGTGTAAGGTAAGGGTCCAGTTTTATTCCTTTACATGTGAATATCCAATTTTCTCAGCACCAATTGTTGAAAAGACTGTCCTTTCTGAATACATGGTACCCTTGTTGAAAATGATTTGTAGATCACTTTGTGAAACATTGACATCTTAAAAATATTAAGTTTTCTAATCCATGAACACAGAATGGTTTTCCATTTATTTGTGTCTTTAATTTCTTTTAGCAATGTTTTGTAGTTTTCAGAGTACAAGTCTTTTGCCTCCTTGACTAAGCTTATTCCAAAGTATTTTATTCTTTTTGATAATGTTGTTAATGGAATTGCTTTCTTAATTTTATTTTTGGATTGTTCCTTACTAGTGTATTGAATTGCAACTGATTTTTGTGTATTGATTTTGTATCCCGAAACATTGTTCCCTGATTAGTTCTAACAATTTTGGGGGGGGGGGTGGATCTTTAGGGTTTTCTACATATAAAATCATGTTGTCTGCAGAGATAATTTTACTTCTTACTTTACAATTTGGATGTCTTTCATGCTTAATTTCTGTGGCTAGGACTTCCAGTATTATGTTGAACAGAAGTGACAAAATCTAGCATCCTTGTCTTGTTCCTGATCTTAGAGGAAAAGCTTTCAACCTTCACCAAAAATTATCATGTTCAGCGTGGGTTTTTCATATATGGCTTTTTATTATGTGGAGGTACTTTCTTCTATTCTTAGTCTCTTGAGTGCTTTTATCATGTAAGTGTGCTGACTTTTGTCAAGTGCTCTTTCTGTATCAGTTGAGATGATCCTGTGCTTTTCCCCTTCATTTCATTAATACTATATATGACATTGCTGGTTTTCTATATATTGAACCATCCTTGCATTCCAGAAATAAATCCCACTTGGTCATGGTGCATAATCCTTTTAATATACTGCTAAATTGGATTTACCAGTATTTTGTTGAGGATTTTTGCATCATTGTTTATAAGGCATGTTGGTCTACAGTTGTCTTTTCTTGTAGTGTCTATGTGGCTTTGGTATCAGAGAAATGCTGGCCTCAGAATGAGTTAGAGAGTGTTCCTTCTCCTTTAAGTTTTGTAAGAGTTTGAGAGGATTGGTGTTGGTTCTTCTTAGTTCTTCTAAATATTTGGTAGAATTCATCCATGAAGTCATCTGGTCCAAGGCTTTTCTTTGCCAGGAAACTTTTGGTTACCAATTAAATCTCCTTACTAGGTCTATTCAAATTTTCTGTTTCTTTTTGATTTAGTTTTGGTAAGTTATGTGTTTCTAGGATTTCATCCATTTCACCTGGATTATCCAGTTTTTTAGTGTACAGTTCATAGTAATCTCTTATAATCCTTTTATTTCTGTTAAATATGTAGCCATGTCTTTGTCTTTATTTCTGATTTCAATTATTTGAGTCTTCTTTTTTTTATTGTCCTTAGTCAATCTAGCTAAAGATTTGTCAATTTTGTTGATTTTCAGAGAACCAACTCTTGGTTTCATGGATTTTTTTCTATTGTTTTTCTAGCCTCTCTTTGTTTATCTCTGCTCTAATCTTTATTATTTCCTTCCTTCTTTGAGCTTTCAATTTAATTTGTTCTTCTTTTTCTAGTCCCTTAAGGTGTAAGGTTAGGTGGCTGATTGTGATATGTTTCTTCTTTTTCAATGTAAGCTTTTACATTATATTTTCCTCTAAGTACTGCTTTCCCTGCATCCCATGAGTTTTGGTAAGTTGTGCTTTCATTTTCATTTTCATTTCATTGTTTTCTTGATTTCCTTTAGTTCTTTGTTGGTGTATTCCTTTAACGTTTTGAGCATACATAAGATAGTTGTTCTAAAATCTTTTCCCAGTAAGTCCAAAACCTGTTTCTTGAGGTATGGTGTCTGGATATTTATTTTGTTCCTTTGAATGAGCCTAGTTTTACTGTTTCTTTGTATGCCTGGTGATCTTTTGTTGAAAACTGGGCATTTTAAAAAACAGCCACCTCTCCCAGTCTTCTTATACTTGCTCTACACAGGGGAAGACCTTTGTAATCAGCCTAATGTGATGTCTTAGGGTCTTTTCAGGCCTGTGTTGTCTCTGGACCAGTGCGTGTGTTTTTTTTTCCCCAGTTCTCCTATTTATACATCTGTTTTTAAATGTCTTGCTTTTCTAAGAGTCTCACTCTTGCTTACTCTTGGGGCCTTAGCTGTTCTATTGTACTCCTCAATCAGTAATCTCTTGTCCTTGGTGTCTGTGAGTCTATAGTTACCTTTGCAACCGTTTTTACAAATCATACCCGCTGCTTCCCATGGCTCCCTTATTCTGAGATCTAAGCCATTTTTGTTTGTCTGAACTCTGAGTTAGGTGTCAAAAGACCAATCCTTAGGCAGCCCACAGACAGGTTAGAACATTGCAGATCAGTCTGCTCTCTCTCAGGTTTGCAAAAGGGGGCTGGGGATCTGGCTGCCACTTTCCTCAAGCTGCACTAAAAAGTGACTAAAAAATGCCACAGGTTTCCTACACTTTTAAATGTGACATTTTTTTGATGGTGCGTTCGCTTGGTTGTTGTAGATCTTTGACTCATTTCTATAGTTTGTATAATGCCTTTTTAGTCTGTTTCTGGTTATGTACTTAAATCAAAATAAGAACATATTCTCGTCACTGCTGGAAGAAAAGAGTCTTTACTCTGCCAACCTGTCACGTGTGATGGATAAAAGGGCCCTTAGGACTGCACGTGGACACTGTCACTTTTTACAGAGAACCAATTGACCTTGTATAACTGGAGATGCTTCCCCTCAAACACAGCTCTGCTCCCTCTGCTGAGGGTGGTGTCAGTCTCTCCAGATGCTGCTGGAAATGGAACACTGCATGCCTGGACACCCCACAAAAATAAAGGGTACTGACGTGCTCCCAGGCCAATACTTGTTCAGGAAGTGAGAGAAGTACTGTAGATATAAAAACATGCCAGTTTCTAAGGCAGCCTTCACTCCACATAGGAAGTACATGGCCAGGATTTGATTTGATAAAAAATTAGTATCACAGTTAGAAACCAGGCCTGACCCTGAGCTCCCTTAACGACTTCATCTAATGTCTCCCTTTGACCCACCCAGGCCTTATCTTATCCTGTGTCTGGCTATCATTGGCTCTGCCGACCCCTAAGCCCTTCCCTGCCCCAGGATCTCCTCTCTCTAGGTGCATTTCAGGTGACCTACACTTACCAATTTCTATCAGATGTTTCCTGAGGGCCATCTGGATGTGATCCTAACAACCCGGGCTGAGTGATGCCACTTTGTGGATTCACTAAATGACACATTTCTGTGGGTCACGTCCTCCCAGCCCAGCGGCCCTAACAAGCACCAGCACGGAAGCTGCTGGCAAACGCTGGGAGGAGCCCTCAGTACTGCAGGGAGCTGCCGGGGGCAGCCTCTCAGGGCCCCACACCCAGGGCTCATCCCAGGAGACACTCCTGAGGAGGGGAAGGCAGGGCTGTGCCCTTGAGGAAGGAGGGACCGCTCACCTCTCTGACCTCGGGCTGGAGAAGGACGAGGGCTTGGGACCGTGGAAGACGGCAGGGAGCTCGCCCTCCTCCCTGAGAGCTCGGTGAGCTGCATCCAGGCGAGGAGGTGAGACCCTGCTCACTGCCCCTCCCTCCGGAATGCAGTCACTGCTACTGAGAACTCTACCCCAGCCCTGATTTCTTTGTGGCTGGTTAGAAAAAAGGGAAAACAAACAAAACTAAAACCAAAACCTGACTCTGTACCAGAAGATAAATGAACTTCCATGTGTATGTAGCACCTTTTAAGGATTTGTCTAATTCCAAATGAAATGATCTCTATTTTAACTCATTACTGATTACTAATTTTCTTCATTTCAGATACAGTCTATAACAATAGATTCCCGTCTGTGTTCTGAAGCAAATCCCCCAGCCTCGCCTCCCACCCCTGTGGGGCCTGGGGAGGGGGGAGGCATCTTCCCCCAGAGAAGGTGGGCATATTCCCCCCTCTCCCCCGTGCCTCCCTGGGCACCCCCTTGCCTGGGGACTGCGGTCTCCCTTCCTTACTCTCACACTCAGGGCCCCTCACAGAGTGGCCCTGACCTGACTCCCCAGACTCTTCTCACCATCCTGTTTCCTAAACTTCAGCCAAGTTCCACCCAGCATCCTGCTTGTCGGGAGAGTGTACCGCCTTCTTCCAAGTCCAGGCCTCTGCATGGAGGTTTGCTCTACCAGAAATGCCCCTCCTCTTGTGGCAACAGTTTAAATTCCTCGTTATTAAATTACAAATCTGCAGCCTCCTCCTCCTTGAGCATTGCCTGATTTCCTAGCAAACGTATCTGCTGCAATTCCCTGCAGAATCACGTCAGGTCAGGGGCCACTTGGTGCTAGTTTCGGTTCCTGCATCCCAGCCTGTGCATCCCTGAGCACACAGCTCCGTCTCATTTGTCTCTGCCTTGGGTGTTTCCTCATCAGTTAGTCTCCGTAAACGTTGTGAGTGAAGTATTTTCTACATTTCCAGGTATAAGCAGCTGCCATCTCATAAGGTAACTTTCTTAAAAGAAGTGATTCACGGTGTATAGAGCATATTGTAGTTTAACCAGTGGTGGGGGGCAGGGTTGATACAAGTTTCTTCTCATTATTCCTAATACCAGCTCACCAGAGTGATGCTTAAAGGCAAGGACAGCTATGCTAATTTTTGCAGAATAATTTTTAATTCACAAAAACCATTCATTCTAAGACTGAAAAGTTGTATGTGAGATAAGCGTATCGTTAATACATCCACAAGCAAATTTTTACAGCCCTGGGACATTACGATGCCCTTAAATCCTCTTGGAACAGGTTGAAAGTTAAACTGCATTGAGGATTTCTGAATTGCTGATACTATGATATACCATAGTTCTATAGTTCATCTAAATTAATAAAATGAGATTTAAAAATCATATTCAAAATTGAGCAAAAGCCAAACTAACTCTTTTCATATTAATTAAATGATAATAGTGAGAAGTATGATTGTCCCTTTCGTAAAACATACCAAAATTATATGTTAGATTACATTCACTTAGCACAAAATGTCTTTCAAAAATAAACTGTAAGCACTAAACAATCTGAGGGATACACCTGCACAATTTTAGTTGCATATCTGCGTGTACATGACTGACATCCCTGACAGCTTGTAATTCATGTTTTAAAAAATGATTCAGTATTTTAAAAGAATATAGCAGAAGGATAGCTTCTTATGCCTAAATCACCTGTTGTGCAAAGTCCTCACTCTAGTGCATTTTACACAATAGGGTTTTATTAGTCATAAACCATGGCTGACAGTCCTAAGCGCCAGTGTAAATGGGGAGGATGAAAATAAAGATGGGGCCTGAGAAACTGAGCTATTGTGAGCCAAGGTCCGGGAAACAGACTCTCTAATAGCTTATTGGGTGTCTAGGAGCCAACAGAACCTTCTAGATAGTCTGTATAGGAAATCATCTAGCTTTCCCAAACTGCATACATTTGGAAGTAAAATTCCATTTGCTGCCAGTATCATTGTAAATGGGGGAGTAAGTCCCCCTTGTAGGGTCTTTAAGGGCCACTGCAATATTTCTGCAGAAGAAATTACAGGGTTTATTATACTCACAGGTCCTAGAGGAGAAGACAGGGCGCACCTCACCATTCAGCAGCCACCTAGCAGGTGGGGAGTCGAGAGAGAGTGAGGACCTTGGGCAAGTCTGGGTGGAGCAGAAACAAGGCTTGAGGAGATTTCATTGTTTCTTGGAATGTCTAGGTCACAGTCGGGGAGGGCAAAAAGGGAATCTTGCGGCAGGAACCAGCCTGGGCACACCCACGCACCTGGTCCCCTGGGTGTTGAGGCAGCAGGAAAATAGGAAATTTAAAAAACAATTTACAATCCAATCATCTTCACTCTTTATTCTCACTTTCAACCTTATTTTCCAAAATATACAATCCTTAGTTCTCCGAAAGTTAGGGAGAGGAAACTGGCTTCCTATTAGTTAACGGTGATGCAACATTGAAACACTGGACATCCTGCTGAGGTTTCCATGGTGTCCGCTGGGCTCTGCAGCACCCAGCTCCTGGAACTTTTCAGACTCCTCAGTGAATTCATTATTGTTTAACAAGAAAAGAACACCCCGTCTTTCTGTTTTTGTTCCTTCTGTCACTGTTTTTATTCTACCTTGCCTCATTCTACAAACCATCGGCCATGGAACTCCTGTATAGTTTTTCATTGTACATAAAACACCAATACATCTTCCATCGTGGAGGTAGTCAGGGCAATCACTGTTACCTCTCTTTTGCGCAGAAAAATGGAGGTTCATGGAGATTAAGAGATGTATACAAAGTTGGAATCACAACAGGTCAGGAACTCTAATTTAGTTCTTTGGACTTAAAAAAATATTGTTTTCTCCACAAATTCATCACTGCCTCACTAAGTTTGTATGTGCAGCAAACATGGACAGAAGGCTCTTAGGTCTGGGCATTCATCACTACCTCCAGGGAGGGAGCTCTCACTGCCCTCAATCTCCACCTTTGCTCCCCTGAGCTCAGGTAGGACCCTGTGGGCAACTCATATGGCCCCCCAGGGCTCTCCTAATGGGTCCAACATTGAAGCCAGGACACAGACCCCATGGGGCCTGTAAACTGCCTGCCCATTTGCACAAGGATGACAGGCAGACTCAGTGATAGGACAGGCAGAGCCCACAGAGAAACAGTAAGGAAGTCACCTGCTCCTCTGTGCTTCATTGAACCTTTGAGAGACAGGCACGGAACCGAAAATGCCATCCTTGTATCAGGACACCTACCACACTTATGTCACTTTCAAACACAAAGTCAAAGAGACTTTATGTCACTCAAAAACACCAAGTAAAAGCTTCTTCAAGACAGGAGGTGAACAGAAGAATTCTATCTTTGACTATTCCTACAATATTTGTAGTGAGTATTTAACATGAAAAAGTAGTCAAAGTATTTTTCTTAAAATCACCTCCTATGCAGCTATATAAATCTTTAAGTAAAATAGTCCAGGATAGAAATATAATAGAGACTGCACACATTCATGAATTTATCTGCCTCCTAACAAGCCCAACTTGTGAAGTGTAGAGCATTTTATATGTTAGAGGCATAATTATAAATCGCTAAAATACCCGCTTGATCACACTGCAGTACATTTTCATTGCTTTACTTGAATGCTCACCTAAGATATTTCTCTGAAATGTACTCAGAGCAGAGACAGTTATACAATGAAAGTGAGAAATTGTAAGAGCATAACACTGTCTTAGAAATAGTCCATGTAGAAACCACTTACCCCAGCACAGTCTTTCCACATGTTTTATGTTCTGTCCACAGAGCCAGCCCATGGCAGCTCATAGTAAGGCGGTCAAAGAGAGTGTTCTGTCCTTTCCCTCTTACCTACTCAGACATCAACATTTTCTCCTGCTCTTTCTGTGTCAGCTGCTCTCAGGTGAAAATAAAGGAGGTGAAAATGTGAGCTTTCCTAGGAAAGCTCTGCCTCTGTCTCCCATCCTCTTCAGAGCCTTACACGGCGCCTGCTGGCAATTGTGGTTCAAGTAATATTGTTGGATGAATAAACGGATGAGAGACCCTGACTTGAAAGATTCACTTTGTTGTACAACAGAAACTAACACAGTATTGTGAAGCAATTATACTCCAATAAAGATCTATTTTAAAAAATAATTAATTAATTTTTTAAAAAAAAGAATGCCACAAAGGGTAGTTCCATTTCAGAAAGACACTTCTTAAGATTGAAAAGTCTTTGAGATTCACAGTAAATCAATATTTCAATGCCATGGTGCCCCCTTAGACACTATGGGGAAGACTAGAAGGGATATTTTGAAAGACACTGCTATTTCTAGTATATTTCAAATCGTACCTCATGGTTTGCCCAGTGATTATAAATTTGATGCTGTTCATCATATAGTCCTTCTGTATAGTGAGGCGAGCGGGGGCTACTCTTCGTTGCAGTGCGCGGGCTTCTCATTGCGGTGGCTTTCTCATGTTGCAGAGCTTGCGGGCTCTAGAGCACAGGCTCAGTAGTTGTGGCGCACGGGCTTAGTTGCTCTGCAGCACATGGGATCTTCGTGGATCAGGGCTCAAACCCGTGTCCCCTGCATTGGCAGGCGGACTCCTAACCACTGCGCCACCAGGGGAGTCCCTGTAGTTTGTCTTCTATAGACGTTTATTCATCTGTAGTAGCCTGTAGTAGTCAGGTGTTAAGTAAGTTTAAAGCATTAATTCTGCTATCTTGCTTTTTTAGCATTTTTGTGAATGAGATAAATCTTTGCTTTTACTTATTGGTAAAGAGTATATTATATTATATTACATTCTATATTTGCATTTCTGAAATTTTTATAGCTAAGACATGATAAAAACATGGGAAGATCTGCTAAACTAAAATGGGGAATTTTCTTCTAAAACTTCGATCTAATGTCTGTGAAATAATCCAGAAGAGAAGTAATAACAAGCAGTTTTCTTTATAAACCAGGGAACATCAGTGAACTCTTCCTTGCATTTCAACCAGTCAGACTGATTGAATTCATATTTAGGTGAGAGTGATTACGCTGTCGAGACTATTAAGTGAGGTGATCTAAGCCAAGTGCTTGGCTCAGGGCGTCATTTATGGGAAGCTCTCCACAAACACACAACATCATTATCATTATTATTTCATGAATAATTTGATAATATATTTGCTCCTGGCTTGGATTCTTCTCTCTTGGATACTTTTGCTAGCACAAAATTTTTTTTCAATTATTGTAAATTTCACTAAATTTTGGAAACTGCTGATGTTTTGTTGCCTAATGGTAAAATACCATCGGATTCTGATTTGAAATGATACATAGAAAAACTCCTCTCTCATGCAGTTAAGAAGTGATTAGTTAGCAGTGTGCAAAACATTCAGGTAGAAATAGTGCCTCCAGGAGTCTCTATTTCAGAATTCCCCAGATAAGGGTAAACTCCCTGCTCCCTCATGTAAACCGACATGTTCATGTTATTGTAGCATGGTCTGTCATCCCGTTGGTTTGGAAGGAAACTAGGATGGTAGAAAGAAACATGCAGAAAGATGCAGTCCCACTTAAGTAGAACCTGTTTTTCAAAAGTGACCCTGTGATACTAGCCCATTAAAAGCTCCCTTAGGAACCTCTGACATCCCCAGGGTCAAACGTGCATCATTCAGTGGCTGTTTCATTATCTCAGTCCAGTGGGTGTCATCCTAGGCACAAGCTCCACCATCACCTTTATTTTTGTTCTTCACTCTGCCCAGATCAGAAGCTGCAAGTTGTTAGGGAACCAAAAGTGCAGCCCCACTAGAAATGGGTAAAAAAAAAAACCCCAAATGTTTGTTTAGATGATATTATCTATCAGAGCTGGAGAGACACGAAGCCAATCATGAGAGAAGAGTCTCTGCTGTATATTAATGTGAACTTTTCTGGAACAACATGCTCTCTTTAACTTTTCCACATGTCTATAATCACTAAGGGCTTGTCTAGCTACATGAAAAAAACAAAACCAAAAGCCCCACAACTGCCTAGAAGCTTATCAATATCAGAAGGGTACATCATTTTAAGTCCATTCAGTATAACACCATTCACCTGTTAAAAAAGAATGAGCAACACTGAGATGTTCTGACATGGAAAGATCTATAAGACTTGAGTGGTTTAAATGGAAACAGGAGGTTGGAGAATAATTTGCAAAATATGATTCCATTTCTCTTAAAATGCATGAAGACAGCTCATGAGTGTTTGCACAGATTAAAAATATGTATGACTATGATGGTAAAGGACTAGAAACACATCCACTGATGGTGACCCCTGGGAAGAGGGTGGGCAGGTGGGTAAGAGATGATTTACATGTTTTATTCTGTACACTTAGTCTTGGAATATTTTATAAGAATGCGTTGATGTCTATAAAGTAAATAATAATAAGAGCAGATACTTAGCACTTACTATGTGCCTGGCACTGTTCCTCAAAGCATGCTTCTGAAGTGAGTACTGTAATCATTTTACAGATGGAAAAACCGGGACACAAATGGGCTGAGAAAATTGTCCAAGACCCCCCCATTTAGTGATTTAGTGATTGACAGTGAGGTAAACAAATTTATTCTATAGCATAAAGAGGGTTGGATCACATGAGCTCTAAGATCGCTCTTATTTTTTTTAAACGTTTGTTGTTGTTCTATTTTATTTTTGGCTGTGTTGGGTCTTTGTTGCCACGCATGGGGTTTCTTTAGTTGCACCCAGCGGGGACTACTCCTCGTTGCAATGCACGGGCTTCTCATTGCAGTGGCTTCTCTTGTTGCGGAGCACGGGCTCTAGGCATGTGGGCTTCAGTAGTTGTGGCCCACAGGCTCAGTAGCTGTGGCCCACGGGCTTAGTTGCTCTGCGGCATGTGGGATCTTCCCGGACTAGGGCTCGAACCCGTGTCCCCTGCCTTGACAGGCGGATTCTTAACCACTGCACCACCAGGGAAGCCCTCTAAGATCTCTTGAGTGATCATGTCTCAAAGGGCTAAGAGGCTGGGCCATGGATTCAGATGTCCCTTGTAATAATCCAGCTCTGAAACTGGCTAGTTGTTCACCGGGGGCAGGTAACTGAGTCCTTCTGAGCCAGTTTCCTTATCTGTACAAGGTAGAGTAGGCACTGCCTCACAGCATTACAAGTGAGGACATATAGGGAGGAATGCCTAGAGACCCAGTTGGACCCTCAGAGTTGGTATGGAGATTATTTTAAGCTCAAAACATTTGGGAATCAACAGATGCAGAAAGAGCTTTCCTTATTTGACTAAAAGCAGACATTTCTGAGAAATGAGGCTTCTATGATTCCCTCTTCAAGACAGGTCTACTTCCAGGAGAGAAATCAAGAGTAAACCTACCACAAATCCCCTCTCTGGGGAGATTCGCATAGAAGAAGGAAAGACCCCTTGAACGTGCAGACACAAAATAATCACAAAATTACTTATCGTTCATTTATTCTTCTAAAAGAATAGAAGTCCTTTCTTCCACTTTCCTTTTCTCTGCTAAGTTAGATATATAAACCTCTAACTTTAAACATTTAGTGAGATAGTTACTTCTCTTGTTAGCTCCCATATATATGAATACACTTCTTCTCCTGTTAAACTATCTTTTGTCATTTTAATTTGCAGGCCTCTAATTACTAAACCTAATAGGGCAGAAGAAAAGTCTGCTTCCTGACACTAGCAATTGGTTGGTGAATGATACCATCATTGCCTGTGACTCTGAAATCGCAAGATCATAGATTAATCTGCATATCTAAAGAGTCCAACCTGTACTCTGAGGTTAAAAATAAGATCATCAAAGCATACTGAAGTATGGATATAAACATTTTGAAATGATAAAGACCTGGCTGTACACATAACATGTTTCTTCAATTCTGTTAAATTTTATGTAGGTGTAAATTTTACTGCAGAAACAAACTCAAAGACTGAAATTACATGAATAGAATATGGTGTAGCAAAATTTAGAGCTGAGCAAATGTGACATATAGTTAACGAGATGCATGCTTTTTATTATGTCACATTTTAATTAAAAATGAATGGTAATCAGTTCACAATAGTGACTTCAGCTGATCCTGCTTCTACATAGTTAAAGCAAAAATAAGCTCCTGATCTGCTCTTCAGAAGATTAACTATGGCCATGGTAGATCTTTTTCTCTTTCCCTTTTGGAAGAGAAAAGGGGAGGGTGTCCCCAGGTGACAGGGACTGGAGTCTTGTGGGCCCAGCACACTTCCCTGTTGGGAAGAGGAAGGAGGAAGTATTTGCTTACGTTTCCCCCAGTGCCTGGAACCTAAGCTGCAGCTTCCCTAGAACATTGTTAATGATGAGAAGGATCTCATGGCAGAGGGATGGTGGCCACCGTGCCTAAACCAGGAACCTGATGCCTTCCCTGTCTTAGATTGTGGAGTTTCCTACCAGAAAATCTGAAAAGAAAGGATTTATGGGAAGCAGTAAATGCAGAAGTAAAAGACAATTTTTTTTAAGCAGATATTCATTTTTAATTAATTAATTATTTATTTATTTATTTTTGGCTGTGTTGGGTCTTCGTTTCCGTGCGAGGGCTTTCTCCAGTTGCGGCGAGCCGGGGCCACTCTTCATCGCGGTGCGCGGGCCTCTCACCATCGCGGCCTCTCTTGTTGCGGAGCACAGGCTCCAGACGCGCAGGCTCAGTAGTTGTGGCTCACGGGCCTAGTTGCTCCGCGGCATGTGGGATCTTCCCAGACCAGGGCTGGAACCCGTGTCCCCTGCATCGGCAGGCAGACTCTCCACCACTGCGCCACCAGGGAAGCCCAGACAATTTTAATAAACCATAAAAATGGTTAAGTTGGTGCTGGGTTGGAAAGAGTGGCTTCTGTGTTCCTTAAGCTTTTCTGTACTATTTGAATTTTCTAGCCAAGTGTGCCTATGTCTATTATTTATTTTTTAGGTCACCAGGGATTTTCTGACTAGTGAGACCACAGACTACATTTTTTTTCATTGTTATTTTCTATCAAAAAACAATGCAATACATACCATTTTTAAAAAGGAAACAAAGAAGAATTTCTAATCATGCATCAATAAAAAACAAAAGAGCACAAACATACATATATATTTTAACATATTGAGCAGATCAATATGTTAAAATATATAAATGTTTGCATAGTGACCTGAAATAAATAGATTATTTAGTCATAGACCTTTTCATATGCATTCTATAGTAAGTCTTCTGAGAGATGAACTTTAATCTTTCCATCCAGAACTTTGGAGTATCTGAGATTTTGCCCTATTTGCAACAAGTTAAGCTGCCGTTTTCCATGGATGCAGGTAGAAGACAGAAGACTTATGGGTCAGAAACAAAGGACTCTATTACTTACTTGGTTACTCATAAACCACTGCAGCCAGCATGGGCATCCGAATATTTGCCTTGGTTCTCCTTGACCCTGAGTCACACAGGGGCTGTGTGGCTAGGCCCAGATGGATGCCTGCACACACAGTGGGTTATAATACAAGAGTTCAGGGAATCAGAATCTTTTGGGAGGTAAGCATGCTTGCCCTTACCTCTGGAAGAAGACATTATCTTACAAGGCTGTTTTCTATATAAACATCCTTGGAAAGATAGCTGAGCATAAAGGGCTGTCGGTGCTTCTGTTTGTAAGATGTGCAGAAATGTGAGAAGCCCATGGAGAATTGTCTTACCTCTGCTCTGACTAACACACAGCCTTTTACTTTTCTTATGAAATGGCAATTATATGTTGCAAAGGACTTATTTGACATTTACTTAAACTTAGTTTTCAAATATATATTTCTTTGTCCTATTCTAAGATTAACTTCTCTTGTGTAAGAGTTAATTTTGAAATTACAGTGTGAACCGTATGACCTTAATCATTTTGGTTTAACAGTATTGCTAACTCAAATTTAAAAAGCATCTCTATTTTGTCACTAAAACTACCAAAAGAGCTTTAAATACACAATTAGTTTAAAAACAGCTGTTTGATCTTGACATATTTTTTTTAAAGAGCTTTTTCATATGGACCATTTTTAAAGTCTTTATTGAACTTGTTACAATATTGCTTCTGTTTTATGTTTTGCTTTTCTGGCCCTGAGGCATGTGGGATCTTAGCTCCCTGACCAGGGATCAAACCTGCACCCCCTTCATTGGAAGGCAAAGTCTTAATCACTGGACCACCGGGGAAGTCCCAATCTTGACATATTTTTAAACATATTTGGCTAAATCCTATGTAAGTTAACACTTCCTCTGAAATCGAAATTGTGACAAACACTGTAAGAGAGCTACTATTTTTTGCATAAATGAGAGCAAAATCTTGTGGTAGTAAGTATGTTTCCCTTACAAACACAGTGTAGGATAAATCTAAATATTCTGATTTGAGAAGAAAATTTTGAATGGAGGAATTTTTCATTCCACTGTTGCAGGATTGTCTACTTTTCCCTAATATTAAAATGGACAGTTAGCCTCTTGAAAGAGGTTAAAAATCCATACGGAATGTCTCAGAAGGGTTTAGTTGTTCAGTGGCTTTCACTCTTCCTCACAAATTATTTAAAAATGGAATTTTTGTTCAAGATGTCTACCATTAGCGTGAAATTTATTTTCCAGTTTTATTGAGACGTAATTGACACATGACACTGTGTAAGTTTAAAGTGTACAACAGAATGATCTGATGTATGTATATATTGTGAAATGATTACCACAATAAGCTTAGTTAACAAACATCACTTCACATTGTTACACATTCTTTTTCTTGTGATGACAAGTGTGAAGTTTGATGCTTACCTGGTTCTCTTCTTTTGGACTTTGGCAAATCTAAGAATTAATCCTACCACACATAGCCTATACTAGTCTACCCAAATCTAACAGTTAGTACAGACATTAACACATTTATTTGTTTGTATGTTTTATTGAGCGCAAGATAATCATCTCATTCTCAGAAGCAATGAAATCACCGAAAGAGCCAAATCTTGAGAAAGCCTCGTAGAGTTGCCCTGTTACTAGATAAAGCGCTTGGAATATATAAGTATGTTGTGTCACGCGTCTTCCTGTGACCTGTGATTGTTACTTGAAAGTGTGGAAATGCAGAACAGATCTCCTGTTATTATGAAAGGCCCATCTGTGACAGGTGGAAAGGAGGACGCTATGTTAAGAGCTTGTTCTGTGCAGTTCTCATGGAGGTGACTTGTGTCCTATAGGGAATGTCTCCAGGCTGCATTCCACTCTGGGTTCTTTGCCTCTGGCAGTTCTCCGTGATCACTCCTGTATTGGGGTCCCCCACGCCACTCCCAGGCTCCATGATTCACTGGAAGGACTCATAGGAATCAGCCTAGGGTTATATTCACAGCTGTGATTTCTTACAGCAGAAGGACACAAAGTACAGTCAACAAAGGAAAAGGCAAGTGGACCAAAGTCTGGAGGAAACCAGAGGCAAGTTCCCTCGAGTCCTCTGCCAGTGGAACCACACAGGACACGCTTAAGTCCTCCAGCGATGAGGACAACATGTGTGAAATGTTGCCAACCAGGGAAGTTTAGCCTCAGCCTAGGAGCCCAGGCTTTTATGGGGGATGGTCATGTAGGCACCCTCTCCCTGGTACATATCAAAATCCCAGATTCCAGAAGGAAAGCAAGTGTTCAGCACCAACCACATTGTTTGCATAAACATCTTAGGCAGCAGTGAGCCACTCTTATCAATTCTGGGAGTGGTGAAAGCCCTCCCAAAATTCAGGTGCCTAGACACCAGCAAGCCTTTCTCAGGATGGTGACTCAGGCCTGCGATGTTATCACTGTTATCTCTTTTGGTTCTGATTTTTTTTCCTCCTTTCCTTCAGTCTTTCTTACCTTCAATCTTATATTCTATTATTTTAATAAGATGATCTGATTTAACACCCTTAGTTTCTTACATGAAAATACCAGCATGGTCCTGCGCTAAGGTGGACAGAACACACCAAGTCCTTCTGAAGCTCTGGAGGCTCTGCTCCTGAGGAGGGCACGACCAAGGCCCTTCATTCATTACCTAAGAAATGGTCATTCCCTAGTAAGGCACTTAATCTGTCACATTTCAAAAATAAGTGATGCCACATTTCAAAAATAAGGACTCAGGGTGATTTCCCTGAGTCCTTAAGAGCGATGGCTCATAGAGGACACCTCTGGACTGGCCCTCTCTATGGGAGAGAACAAGGAGCCTGCGCTAGAAAGAATGGAAAGGCCTAGAAATGACCAACTGGCCCTGAAAATTGAGTCAGTGAACAAGTGTCTGTTAGGCACGGACGGTGTGGAATGTGGTTAAGGATGGTCTGAGTTAGCTAGGAGGTACCATCGTGGTCCTTCTCAGACACAAACTCTTCCGGGAATTCAACTGGCAGACACAATTAAACTTGAAAACTTCCTGAATTTCAACAATGCCACCGAGTGCCTTCTGCTTGCCAGAACTAGACTGGTCAGTGATGGTCTGAGGAGAAACTTAAAGTACTTTGGAAATAAGGCAGACTTAGAGAGTGGTAGCGAACATGGCACCCACCTAGCATACAAACCTTGTGAGACCCTGAGGGTCATGAGTATAACGGATTGTGGCTGAGCCGGAAGGGACTCACCGATCCAAGTCACTCAGCAAGGCCACCACAGGCCAATCCAGAAGCTAAGAGTATTATTTTCCTCGGGCTGCAGTAACAAAATGCCACATTCAGACGGTTAAACAACAGAAATTTCTTTTCTCACAGTTCTGGTAGCTGGAAGTCCCAGATCGAGGTGTTGGCAGGGTTGGTTTCTTCTGAGGCCTCTCTCCCTGGCTGACAGATGACTGTCTTCTTGCTGTGTCCTCACATGGTCTTTCCTCCGTGTGCACACTTCCCTGGTGCTTCTCTGTGTCCAGATTTCCTCTTCTAGTAAGGACACCAGTCAGATTGGATTAGGACCCACCCTAATGGCCTCCTTTTACCTTAATCACCTCTTTAAAGACCCTTTCTCCAAATACAGTCACATTCTGAGGTACTGGGGGTTAGGGTTTCAACATAACAGTAGGTTACAGGAATTCCCTACCATTTGAAGTAGTTTAATGTTGAACTAAACACATATTGGTATCACTTTAAGTCAATGGAACTTCTTAATGAGAAATCTTCCTAAATTTTGTACAAATGACCCAATTTGCATATTACTATTTTCAACATATACAGGAGGTCACTGGGTTAGTGCTATTCTCCCAGTAGTCCTAAAACAGTCTAGACTCACAGTTAAATACTTTAATTCCTTTAATTTCATTAATTTATTTAATTCCTTGAAGCTGCTAATAGAATATGCCCACTACCCAGCACTCCTTTGAGGCATTCCTTAATAACACTAAGCATACTTCATTTTCTTCTTTTGTGTTACTCTTGAAGTTTAGAAGCCAATTCATTTGTCAGAACTAAATTTGTGCCATGTATCAAATAACATACTTTTATTTGCAGTGTTCTAGTATTGTTTTCAACAGCCATATATTGATTTTGAGACAGGCTGGGACCTGGGACCCTTTGCTGGGACCTGGGGCCCTTTGCTGCAGTGTTGCAGTGCTTGCACCTCAACACCCTCTCGTCGAGCAACAAAATAACAAAGAAACTGTATGGGACTAAAAATAACGACGTGCATGCCCAGTTGGGGCAAATTCTGGACAAAAGATACAAAGAGACCAAAAAACCCAACTGCCACTTTTGAAGATCCCAGAGCAAAAGCAGGGTACTGCACGTGCCCCCTGCACACAACACCACCTAAGCGGTGGGCAAACCACCTAAGCCACCCTTCTGGCCCGACCCCTGGACACACCCCTGCCCTCACGCCATGTAACAGGGGTCCCCAACCCCCAGGCCACAGCCTGGTAGGAATCAGGCTGCACAGCAGGAGGTGAGTGGCAGGGGAGCGAGTAAAGCTTCATCTCCTGCTCCCCATCGCTCACATTACTGCCTGAAACATCCCCCCACCCCACCCCCTGCCGGTCCGTGGAAAAATGGTCTTCCATGAAACCGGTCCCTGGTGCCAAAAAGGTTTGGGGACCACTGCCATATAAGCAGCAAGCTCGCCCCCGCTTAGGGAGCACGCAAGCAAAGGAACCTGTTGTTTGTTCTCGCTCCCCCCTGCTGCAGCAGGGGCCCCAATAAAGCCTTGCCTGAATTTCTTGTCTGGCCTTTGATCAATTTTTATTGTTTAAGGACGCCAAGAACCCTGGTCGGTAACAATTTCAAACTACGGTCTTGATGTCACTGGAAGTAATTTTTTTCTGACTTTTTCTTTCTTTTCAACATCTTTGCCAGCAAAAGATATGTTCCCAGATGTCTTCTAAAATGTTTTCTTCCTGATCATTTAGAAAGATTGGGAAAGAAAGAGTATTGAGAAACTTGAGCTGTACTTTTGCTGCACAGGAAGGGTGAGCTGTGTTCCATCCTAGATTAATAATATTTCAAGCAGGAGGGAAAAAAAAAAAGTAAAAGCCTATAACTTTAGCAATGTGTTTGAAAAATACTTGATTTCAATAATATTTCTATCATGCTTACGTTGCAGCTGTCTAAACAATACAGATAACAAAAGCATGTCAATTAAAAGCAGCATTTAGGACCCAGTTTCACAGATCTGCATTGGCCCTGGGGTTCGGATTATTTCAGGGCCAGGCGCTGTGAGTTCCTGTGTGGTGTAGTTGTGCTCAGCCATGGGGCAGGTGGGTTCCCTCTTGCTGTAGGAGAAGGTGGTGGGACACACGGAGATGGTTATCTCTTTCTGCTTTTGACTCTCCTGACTTGTTTCCACCAAGAGGCCATAAACCCAAACTGGAAATACTGATTAAGTGCATACTTTTTCCAACACATTGACCACAACTTGAGATTTTCATGGCGGAATATATTACCTAAATGTCTGGAAAGCAAATATTTTAAGTGCACTTTAGGTAGATGTTTGCTTACTTTAATCAAGCAGAAGGAGAGATTATTCTTTTCCCTTCTGGAACGTGTTGAGGTAAACTTATCTACAGAAGGGAAAACTTTAGAGTTCACCTGGTACAAAGCACCCGCATCCGGATAAACTAAGGTTGTTACCGAGTCCAAGCTCGCTGTGCTTGCCCCACGACAGGCCAATAAATCAGAGATGACGCATTGAGGGAAAGAATACGACTTTATTCGGAAAGCCAGCAGACCGAGAAGACGGCAGACTAAAGTCTCAAAATAACCATCTTATCGGGGTTTGGATGCCAGTTTCTTTTATAGCACAGAGATGGGGAGGAGACGAGGACGTAAAGTAAAAGGGCCATAAGTTTTGCGAATATCCCCTGGAATGGCCAGCCTCAGGGAGGGGATGTGTTAATTTCTTTTTAATTGCAGCCATCCACAGGTGGACAGAGTCCGTATGTTTCCCTGAACAAAGGCACTTTGGTTTAACATTCAGACAGAGGAACAGGATTCCCCCAGGCAGGCCATTATGTACAGACAGTATCCTTTTAGTGAACAAAAGCAGCGGAAGGCAAAGGTTAAAGTAAAAGAAACAGATCCACCGTGTAGTCAGATTTGGTTCTTCCCTGTAACAAGGTCTCAAAGAGTGAGTGACTCCCTCCAGGTCACATATAATAATAATATATAAAACAATAAAAATTATTCTGGTAGAGAAAAGAATGCAGAACTCTAGCCACTCTAACTCCTTAGTTAAAAAATGAGATTTATTTGCAGGATAAGAATGATGCTGCTATTAAAAATAATAATAGCAATAGCAAGTTTGAAAACTTTCACGTGGACCTATTCAGGTGCTTAATTGGCATTTAAGGCCTTCTAAGTATCTGTACTAGCCTCCTTCAGGTCAGCCTGTGTTGCTGGGAAACTGCTTTTCTCACTACTCTCTGGACAAAACTCTGGGTCTAGTTTCCATTATTCCGTGGAGTGTTTTTAGATCCCACCCGTTGTTAAACACACACACGCACGCACGCACGCACGTGCCCAACGTCTCGCCTGCGGGCTTTCTCGCTTTTCTCTGATTCCCAGGGGTACTTACTGTCTAGATCCTCATTTCCACATTTGGTCACATCCAGTCCTGAGAGACCTGACTGCTTTGTGTCTCTTTTTTATACTTCATGCTCACAGTGCTAGACCCACAACAATAAATTTTGAATAACGCTGGTAAGTTGGAAGTACTTGGCCTTTATTCATCTAATCTCAATTTTCTGTAAGGTCCTTACGAAAACCCCACTGCCTATGAGACTTTGGACATTGGCTGGCAACTGCTCCGAATCTTCCCCAAAGAAATGCTGAAGAGAATCCCTCAGAGCACCTTGAGCGAATTCTACCCTCGAGACTCTGCAAAGCATTAGCTGCTACTTCATCACTGGCTCGATGCTCTTGTGAAATACTGGTTCTGTTTTCTTTATTCCTTTTGCACTCACCCATCCCCACCTTTGTGTTGGAGTTTACTGTGTTACCCTGTAATTAAAAACAAAGAATAGGTAACATATTGTGCCAGTGTTGCAATGTTTTAAACTGCTAACAGACTTTAAAATATCCCCTGTTCAGAAAACCTGGAACTGCAGTGCTTTGTTTAAAGTAGCTGAGGGTTGGAGGTGAACTTTTCGTACTGATGTGTGTATTTGTACGTAGTGGTGTAGTTAGCTGCCTAGTGTCCTCATTATTTGGGTCTCTCAGACCTTCCCTGTCCACCCCCTCCAGAGTATCACTATCTGAAGTTACAATGCTTTGATCTCCAAACTAGGGACAAGATAGGGTCTGAAAGACGCTTCCTCTCCGAGCCGAGACTCTTTCCTGAGCGCTTGTTTTTAGATTTCGGTGTGCCTCTGGGTCTGCTCTAGGCAGACGGCTTTTCCTGTCCACCTGCTGTTTCCTGTTTAATGAATAGATTAGAAAAGGAGTTTCCTTTTCGTCTTTGGTGCGGATAAGTTTCAACTCCTGTGTCTTACCGTTCTCCCTCCCTCTGAGTAACACAGAATCATGCAGCTTTTGCCCAACTGGCATTGATCTGATAGTAGTGAGATGCCCTGTCTTGATGATCCCTTACTGGGTTTCCATGCAGAGGAATCATAATGAAAATAATTAATAGAATTCTTGGTTGGAAAGAGTTGGGATACAATTTTTTAAGAAAGAAAAAACCTATATCGGTTCTACATTCGGACATGCTAACAGTGGTTTTAAGTTTCTAAAGTGTTGACCGGATGCTAAAGGCAAGGTGGGGAAGAGAAAGCTCGTCTATGTATGGAATCTTTTTTATATATATATAATCTATGGATATTTTAAACTCTGTTAGATAGCAGCCTTTGGAAAATCCCCTGTTTGGTCCTGCTTTCTGACCTATCTGCCTTTTCAGGGTAATCTTGTGGCACAAGTGATAGCATTTAAAAGCTTTAGTGTTTTAATTCCTCCTCCTTCCTGCTGCGAGCCCTGAGCTGTCTTCTATGCACTTCTGACATGTCTACTGTTTGGTCTCTCTGTGTTCTTTGTTACTTGGGTGCAATAACAACTTCTCTGTGCATTCCATCTTTCTTTCAAGTTGTGTAAAGTTCTTCACTTTTTTTCTCTGAGGGTGTAGGGGGTGGGGGGAGTCAGCATGATTTTATATATATATATATATATATATATATATATATATATATACTTTTTTTATGATTATATTTTAATGTAGAAAATGTGCCCCAGATATAAAATGAAGATAAATATTAAATTAAATGGAAGTTACCTAAAGTGACTCTGTATCTTCTAATCAGAAAAGCAATAGCAACAAGCAAATATATAATAATGCACCTCTCTTTGATTGACAGTTTTGAACATCATAACCAGTATTGTGAACCAGCCGCTTGATTCACAATATTATGAACCATGTCCCCTTTACAGGGACATGGCCCATGTTCTGTACCCTCTGCCTTTTAGGCTGCCCTTTCAAGCTCTTTTCAGTAATACCTCTTCCAACATATTGTAGTTTGATCCAAGGTTGAGAGTTGCTAGGGTGTGGGGTTGTTTGTTTGTTTGTTTGTTTTGCAGATCGTTAGTGGCTGTAAGTTCTCTGAAACTTGAAGTTTTGGTTTTTTTTTTCTGTAAAAAATTGACGTTTATTGATAAGAAAAAGCCATTTTTCCCTTGAAATGAAGACTCAACTTTCAACCTACTGGCAAGAGATTCCCTGCCCTGCTTTAATCAGAAAATACAAGGCATTAATGATTAATCCCGCCCTGTTGTGTACCAAATTTTGGCATACCAAAATAATGAGATGCTTGTGACCATAAAACTCTATTTTACTATAAAGTGATCTTCTAAAAGAACAAGGGCATAAAATTCACAATAAAAACCAAACAATTACTACAGTTAATATCTGCAAGAGTCATAAAGAAAACAACCCAACTTCTCACTCTAAAAGAAACACATTTCTTGGAAAACAAAAATTCACAGTAAAAATTAAAAGGCTCATAATAACATTCACAGCTCTAAACTAAGGAGAAACCAAGTAAAAAAGAGCTTTGCTAGGTTTCTAGGTAACTCATATCTGTAAACTTCTTTCTTAGAAGATGCTTCAAAACACAGTGAATAAGCATTTTAACTAAGATAATTAATATTCACTCTGCAAAGTCATGGCCAAATCAGGTCAGTTAAGTTCAACCTTAGAAGAAACAAAGTCACTTAAAACTGCTCCAAGTTGAAAAGTGATGTGTCATGATACAATTCTGACAGAAATAAACTATTTTTAAAACCAAAGATAATTGTTTTTAATTCTTCAGAGAGTAATGACCCAGAACTGTTAATACATGGGAAAAAGAACTTCTGAGACTGTGCAACTAGAGTGCTCACATGTAACTTCATCAGAGATCTCCAAAAACAAATATTCTGCAAGTGCAGTGCTCAACTCTTCACCATGGACCCACAGCATAGGCCAACAAAGCCTCCTAAATTAAATGCGAGCCAAGCTTGGAAATCTCTTCTTTCGAAAACTCAAGCTTGGCCTTTAATTAAAGATCTAAGCAATGGTTCCTCTAACCAACTTGGCAGACCCAGCAAACAGACTACACAAACAAAGCCTTCTGCTTACTCAAATCCTTTCACAATACAGTACTCTTGGAACAAAAAGCTATACACAGGAACTGGGTCATTCAGCTCAATTCAAAGGTAAGGGCTGTCATTTTCCAACCTACTATTTCTCCTCTAGACAAGTCATATCTCTCTGAAGTTTTCTCTTTAAAAGGTTTGGTCATTTCTGATCATGTTTATCCTAACATGTTGGCATTTTTTTTTTAAATAAATTTTATTTATTTATTTTTGGCTGCGTTGGGTCTTCGTTGCTGCGTGTGGGCTTTCTCTAGCTGCGGTGAGCGGGGGGCTACTCTTTGTTGTGGTGCGCGGGCTTCTCATTGTGGTGGCTTCTCTTGCTGCAGAGCACAGGCTCTAGGCATGCGGGCTTCAGTAGTTGTGGCACGTGGGCTCTAGAGCGCAGGCTCAGTAGTTGTGGTGCACGGGCTTTGTTGCTCCCCGGCATGTGGGATCTTCCTGGATCAGGGCTCGGACCCGTGTCCCCTGCACTGGCAGGCGGATTCTTAACCACTGCGCCACCAGGGAAGCCCAACATGTTGGCATATTAACAGAAAGTCCTCAGGCCCACTTAACACAAGGTTTCTAACAGAAAACTTCAAGAAGAGATTTAGCTCCTATAAAGCCTCTCAACATTCCCAAATGGCTCCCATTTGGATTCTGTTTAAGTAAGGACTTACTATTGCTGTTTTGTTAATTGTCTTATGTCTGTTTTGCACTCTTTCTCTGTAGCTTTATTTCATTGTTGTTTGATTATTTTTTTGTAGTGATTTACTTTGATCCTTTTCTCTTTATCTTTTGTTTATTTATAGTAGGCCTTTTCTTTGTGGTTAGCTGAAGGCTACATAGAAATCTTGTAGTTCTAAACATCTATTCTTTTACTCCCACCCAAACTTTGTGTCCTTATAGTCAGTTTCCTTCTTTTTATATTGTTAACAAATTTTAACTTATCTCAGGATTAAAGTACTTTATACAGCACCATTACAGTGTTATTATGCTATATTTGTGTGTGTGTGTATGAGTTTACCATTGAAATTTATGCTTTTGTTTGCTTTTGCATTTCTGTTCACATGTTTTCATTTCAAAGTGATCTCCCTTAAGCATTTCTTATAAGGCAGGTCTAGTAGTGATGAACTCACTTTGATTTTGTTGACTTTATCTCTCCTTTATTTTTAAAGCATAATTTTGCTAGGTATGGTCATTTTTGCTCACAGGTTTTTTTTTTTTTTCAGTACTTTGAATATATCATCCAACTCTCTCCTGGCCTGTAAGGTTTCTGCTGAGAAATTCACAAATTGTTTTCTGGGAGTTCCCTCATATGTGCCAAGTCACATTTCTCTTGTTCCTTTCAATATTCTCTCTTTGTACTTCACATTTAACAAGTTGATTATAACGTGATTGCGTGTAGTCTTCTTTGTGTTGATCCTATACTGAGCCCTTTGAACTTCTACTGCTACACTATTTATTTTCTAGATATCTTATATCCTTTTTGTTCTTCAGTTCCTTCATTATTGCATTCTTTTGTGGTTGATGTTTTTCCCAGTTTACCATTTTGATTCTCTTCTTATTTCTTTTCTGTATACTTGTGAGGTAGTTTTCTTAGTGCTTATCCTAGGGGTTAAAGTAAACATCTTAATTTTATGAAAAAACAAATTTGAAGTAATAACATTTTTATTTAATAATAACAAAAATTCTGCTTATTTACATCCCACATCCTCGTTTACACTGCACTTGTCACAAATGACATCCTTATGTATTGTGTGCCCATTAATAGCCTTATAATAACTATTTTATATATTTGTCTTTTAAATCACATTTTGAAAAGAGGTGTTACAAACCCTAACTGCAAATGTGTTGGCCTTTTAAACTTAGTGTAGTTACCTTTACCATTGTTCTTTAATTCTTCATATGGTTTCAAGTTACGTTTCATTTCAGCCTGAAGGATTCCTTTAACAGTTCTTATTGAGCAGATCTACTAGTAATGAACTTCGTCAGTGTTTCTTTATATGAATGTCTTAATTTTCCTCTATTTAAAAAAATTCTGGTAAAATATACATAACATAAAATTTATCATCTTAACAATTTAAGAGTGCAGGCCAGAGGCATGAAATATATTTACACTGCTGTGCTATCATTACCATCATCCATCCACAGAACTTTTCATCTTGCAAAACTATAATAGTCTGTACTCATGAAACAACAACTCTCCATTTCCCTTGCCCCCTCACCCCTGGAAACCACCATTGTACTTTCTGTCTCTGTGAATTTGATTACTCTATGTACTTCATATAAGTGGGATCATACAGTATTTGTCCTCTTGTGACTGGCTTATTTTACTTAGCGTAATGCCTGAAGGTTGGTCCATGTTGTAGCATGTGTCAGAATTCCCTTCCTTTTTAAGACTGAATATTGATTTATTGTTTGTATAGGTCACATTTTGTATATCCCTTCATCCCTCAATGGACCCTTGAGTTTTTTCACCTTTTGCCTATAGTGAATAATTCTGCTATGAACATGGGTGAACACATAACTCTTTGAGTTCATAATTTCAATTCTTTTTGAGTATTTAATAGGAACTCGAATTATGGGATCATATGGTAATTCTATTTTTAATGTTTTGAGGAACCACCATACTGTTTTCCTTTCTGTGTGCACCATTTTCCATACCCACCAACAGTGTACAAGTGTATACATACTGGATATTAACCTTATCAGCTATAGGATTTGCAAATATTTTCTCCCATTCAGCAGGTTCGTTTTATTTTTTGATGAAAGAAGTATTTTTAAATTTTGAATACCTAGTTTATCTATTTCTTTTATTACCTCCACTTTTGGTGTCATATTCAAGAACTCTTGGCCAAATTTCATGTCATGGTTTTCTTCCCAGAACTTTCTTCTAAGAGTTTTATAGTTTTAGGTCTCACATTTAGGTCATTCATTCACTGAGTTAATTTCTGTATGTGGTGTAAGGTAAGGGTCTACCGTCATTCTTTTGAATGTGGATATTGTTTTTCCAGTACCATTTGTTGAAATCGCTATCCTTTCCCCATTGGGTGGTCTTGGCACGCCTATTGAAAATCATTTGGTGATGTATATACGGGTTTACTTCTGGGTTGCTGTTTTGTTCCACTGGCCTATTCTCCGTCCTGTATGTGTGTTTATGCCAGTACTATTTTGATTACTGTGGTTGTGTAGTAGGTTTCGAAATCAAGAAATTTGAAACTTCAAATTTTGTTCTTTTTCCACATTATTTTGACTATTCAGGCCTTTTAAATTCCATATGAACTTTAGGGTGAATTTTACTACTTCTGAAAAAACCTCACTGTGATGTTTAAAGAGATTGCTTTTAATCCGTACATCCCCTTAAGTCGTGTTGACATATTAACAACATTAAGTCCTCCAATCTGTGAACACAAGATGCCTTTACATTTATTGGTGTCTTCATTAATTTCCTTCAGCAACGTTTTCTAGTTTTCAATGTACATGTCTTTTGTCCCGCTGGTTAAGTTATTCCTCGTCTTTTACTATATTTCATGATATTTTAAATGGTATTTTTTTTTAACTTTCCTTTTCAAACTTTTCATTCTTAGTGTATAGCGAAACAACTGATTTTTGAGTGTTGATTTTGTATCTGGCAAATTTTCTAAATTCATTTATTAATTCTAACAGATTTTTTTTGGTGCTTGTGTGTTGTCTCTGAACAAATATAATTTTATTTCTTCCTTTCCGATTTAGATGCGTTTTATTTTTTATCTTGCCTTATGTATTTGGCGAGGAATTCCAGTACTTTGCTGAATAGAAGTGGTGACAACAGGCATCCTTCCTTTGTTCCTGATCTTAGGGAGAAAGATTTCACCACTGAATATAATAGCTGTTGGTTTTCTATCTGTGACCTTTGTTATGTTGAAGTCATCAACTTGTATTCCTGGTTTGTTGAGTTTTTTTTTTTTTTTTTTAATCATAATATGGCATTGAATTTTGTCAAATGTTTTTTCTGCATCAATTAAGATGATCACATGGAGTTTAGTCCCTTCAATCTGTTTATGTGCTATACTACATTGATTGATTTTCATATGTTGAACCAACCTTGCCTTGCAAGAATAAATCCCATTTGGTCATGATGTATAATCCTTATAATGGGCTGTTCTGTCTCTTATTATTTTAAAGGGTTTTTGCATCAGTATTCATAAGGGATATTGGTCTGTAGTGTACTTTTCTTGTAGTGTCTTTAGGTTTGTAATTGATGTAATGTTAACCTCATAGAATGAGTGAAGATACATTCTCTCCTCTTAAATTGTTTGGAAGAACTTGAGAAGGATTGGTGTTAATTCTTCTTTAAGTTGTTGGTAGAATTCACCATGAAGATACCTGGTGCTGGGCGTTCAGTTGTTGGGAGATTTTTGATAACTGATTCCATATCTTAACTTCTAGATCTGTTCAGATTTTGTATTTCTTGGTACGATGTGTGTTTCTAGGAATGTGTTCATTTCATCTAAGTTATCAAATTTGTTGGTCTACAACTGTCAATAGTACTCTATTGTAAGCCTTTTTATCTCTACAAAATTGGTAGTAATGTCCCTTTCTTCATTTCTGATTTTACATATTTTGTTCTTATCTCTTTTTTTTTAATAGTCAATCTAACTAGTTTTGTCAATTTTGTTGATCGTTTTCCTCTTTCTACAGCTATTTTGAGGCATAACTGACAAAACTGTAATATATCTAAAACATAAAATGTGATTATTTGATATACGTATATATTGTGAAAGGATTCTCACAATCAAGTTAATTCACATACCCATCACCTGTCATATATTTACTTTTTGTGTGTGAGGACACAAATTCTACTCTCTCAGAAATTTTCAGTTACAGAATACAGCATCATCAGTTAGTCCCCATGTTACACATTAGCTCCTCAGACCTTATTCCTTCATTTTATCCCTCATGTTATAACTGAAAATTTGTATCCATTTACCAGCGTGTTCCCATTTCCCCCCATGCCCAACTGCAGGCAACAATTTCTGCTCTGTGTTTCTATGATTCCAACTTTTTTTTTAGATTCCTCACATAAGTGATACCGTGCAGCATTTGTCTTTTCTCCATCAGGCTTATTTCACTTAGCATAATGTTCTCCAGGCTCATTCATGTTCTTGCAAGTGTAAGGATTTACTTTAAGGCTGAATAATATCCCATTGTGTATGTTATATATGTATATTTGTGTGTGTGTGTGTGTGTGTGTATGTATCAGATTTTGTTTATCCATTCATCTGTGAGAGACAGGCAGGTTCTTTCCATACCATTACTGTGAATAACATTTCAAAGTTTGTTTTTGTTTTTGTTTTTTTCCCGTACCACGTGGCTTGTGGGATCTTAGTTCCCCAACCTCGGATTGAACCCAGGCCCTCCCCTCAGCAGTGAGAGCACGAAGTCTTAACCACTGGACAGCCGGGGAACTCCTAAAAAAATATTGTTTCTTTTTGCTATATGACCAGAAGTGGAGTTGCTGGATCACATGGTATTCTAATTTTATTTTCTTGAGGAATCTCCATACTGTTTTCAGTACTGGTTGTACCAATTTACATTCCCAAAAACAGTGCACACAGATTCCCTTTTCTCCACATCCTCACCGGCATTTATCTCTTGTCTTTTTCATAATACACATACTAACAGGTGTGAGGTGATATCTCATTGTGGTTTTGATTTGCATTTCCCTGATGATTGGTGATGTGAATCACCTTTTCCTATACCTGTTCCCCAAATGTTTGTCATCTTTGGAAAAATGTCTTTTTAGGTCATTTGCCAACTTTTAAATTGTGTTATATGGTGTTTTTGCTACTGAGTTGTATGAGCTCCTTGTATACTTTGGATATTAACTTCTTTTTAGACACGTGATTTGCAAATATTTTCTCACACTCCATAGGGATGGGGAGGATCTAAGTTGCTTGTCTGAGGTCACACCGCCGGAAGGGAAGGCTCTAAGAGTCCCAAGTTTCTCTTCCTCGCCCCTCTTGCTTCCTGCCCCTGGAATGTGGGCTCCCCCCAGATGGAGCAAAGTACCTGTCAAGCAGCATCAAATATCCAGTGCAATCAAGACAAGTTCTATGATATGAAAGCAAGTCCTCAGGGCCAAGGCCCATGGTCCTGCTAACTCCCTGGGAAAGAGGCCTCAAACATCACTCGTGATATCAGAGAGAGCCAAGGACACACACAGGGAACGTTGCCCTGGGCAGTGGCCACTTCATGCTTCATGGTGTGTGACCAGTGTGAGAACGCAAGGCCGTAGGAGGGCCCCATGCTTGGCTAAATACTCTGCCACCACCATCTTGAAATTCTTGATAATTATTGAACAAGGGCCCTGTATTTTCATTTTACACCCAGCCCTGTAAATTATGTAGCTGGTCCTGCTTCTGGGAAAGTTGCTTGGTCACCTTCTCCCTGCCTTCCCTGTCCCCAGTCTCAGGACTTTGTGCAGGGCCAGGGCTGCACACAGTCACTGTAAGAGATGCTTTTCCGACCACCGTTTGGAACCAAAACAAAACCAACAAAAGCCCCAGATCCATGCAATTAGCCAATATCTCCTCACCAAGACAAAGCCCCTCTGCCTGGAAAGATGCTGCTACTGGCTTGAGACTCCTTTTCCCCCTGAACATCCTACCCTCCAAGGTCTTGCTGCCATTTTCATGTGACACAAGTCAAATGACCAGGGGCTTTTTTCCCCTCTGCATTTTCCTGCATAGATTTGCACCTGTTTCTGTGGCTAATGTTACTGTTGGGTTTCTGTTTTCCCATCTCTGTCCTCTCATCCCTGCTCACACACTGCACACACAATCATAAATTATATTCCAGACAGGCCAGGAATCTCTCCTCACACACATCCCTAATAAAATGTTTATCTGATGGTTTCAAGACCCTAAGCTGCCTCCAGCCAATTTTTGCTAACATACGTCACCCCTGGGACTAGCCAGAGGTGGGCAGTCAAACGTTAGCATCAACACATCCTTTAGAAGGTCCCTAAGAGGGCTACATGCTCCAGGGCTATTCCTGGAAAGTTGGTCACAACCTGTGGGATGGCCAGACATTCCCCCCAGTCCCAGGAAGGGGAGGATGAGGTCAGAGAACTTGCAATGTCGTGACCCTTTGATATGCCTCTCACAAGGACAAGCTCTCCTCGAAGGAAGGTTATACATAACTGAGTGTTTCTGTCCAGGTGGTACTTATAATAACCAAAGGAATTAATGCAGATTAGTTTTCTTTGGTGTCTGGGTGTGGTAGGCATGATGTCCCAAAGATGTCCACGTCCTAGTCCCTGGTACCTGTGAATATGTTACATTACATGGCAAAGGGGAAGTAAGGTTACAGATGGAATTAAGGTTGCTAATCAGCTGACTTCAAAGATGAGATTATCCCGAATTGTCCAAGTGGGACCAATGTAACCACAAGGGTCCTTAAAAGTGGAAGAGAATCAGAAGAGGAGGTCAGAGTGATGCTATGTGAGAAGGACTTGACCTCTAGGTCGAAGATAGCGCCTGGCTTTGAAGACAGAACAAGGGGCCATGAGCCAAGAAATGCAGGCAGCCTCCAGAAGCTGGAAAAGGCAAGGGAAAAGAGTCTCCCCTAGAGCCTCCAGAAAGGAATGTCGCCCTGTTGACACCTTGATTTTAACCCAGTGAGAACTGTGTCGGACTTCTAACCTATGGAACTGTAAGTTTATAAATTTGTTTTGCTGTAAGTCACTAACTTTGTGATAATTTGTTACAGCAGCAAGAGGAAAATCATGCACTACCTCCTTAGATTCTTATCACCGGGGTGTGTTTAACAAGCAGAGCTAAGCGGAGGCAGGGAAAGGCCCTTGGAGGAACCACCACTGCTTCCCTCGTGATGAGAAGACCTGGCAAAATTATGAAGTAAGCAAAGTGATGAAAAACACCCTTTGGAAAAAAAAAAAAAAAAAACAAAAAAACACCCTTTGTTTTTTGTCCTTGGGTTGTGCCACAATCCAAGGGGATCCCTCATTTGGGGGACTCCAGGTAGACCTACCCCATAAAAGCCTATTGAATCCAGAAGCTCCCAAGTTTTCCTTTCAGCCTACCAAGGGTTAATTATCCTAGCTATTAACTAAAGCATGAAAGTGATCATATTGACTATAGATACACGACAGGATAATGGAAGAGCGTATATAAATGAACACTCATTTACTGTTTATCCTTTTGGGAAATGCTGACATGCTTAATGAGCCTCACTCCAACCCAGCAGCACTTAACCTTTTTAAAGTCACAGGCTCTGCTGAGAATCCAATGGAAGAAAAACGCCAACACACCCAAAACCTATTTCGGGGGCTCATGAAACCCCTGAGGCATCCAGCCTCAGCCCAGAACCCCTGCTCCAATTGCTAGGACAGCTAAGGAAGGTAATTTGAAGGCTGTTTAAGGCCTGTGTCCCTAAAATCACTTCTCCCTGTTGGCTACTTCCTGCCTGTACACAAAGCTGATCGTGGGGCCAACCTAAAAAACACCAGAATTATTAACAAGTACCTCTTTCCCACTGGTTGAAGAGACCTTAGGGGTAACAGACCAGAACCCAGTGATGGGAACAAAATGTTCAAAGAATGGAGACAAGAAGCAGTGAGAGATAACCTGGGCGGGGTGTGGTGGCGGACAGATTTTGACATGGCAACAGCATATCTTGTGGGCAGAGAGGCACAAAATCCCCATTCCCTGTTAAATAGGATCTGACTACCACCAGAGTGAGGTGGATGAGCCCAGTCCAAGGGGGAGACTGACACCCACATCCCCGTCACGGCCACCTGGGTACATCCCTGGGCAATGCTATCCGATCCATCCCCACTCCAGAGACACCCATGAGCCCGGTGCCCAAACCACTGCTGTGTAAGTCGGTGCCTCTCAAGGCAGTGTCACCTGAGGGTGTCCAGCAGGGCTCAGGCATCAGAAGGACATTCTCGCAAGGCCTGACTGCCCCTTACCAGCTCTGGATCTTGGGCAAATGAGTCCGCCCTGCATTCTGCCTCCTCAGATGCAAAATGCAGACGATACCAGGACAAGTCCACAGTCCCTCATCAAAACCCAAGGGTCAGATGTGCTTCAAGGTTCAGAATTGTTCAGATTTGATAAAGGTAATAGAGTGCCTATGCATTATAGTAATACCCATGGTGGGTCTGTCACACAACACATCAATACGAACATTCAGACTAAAAAGGATAAACAGTTTAGGTCAGATTTTGCCACCAAATGCATTCATTGGGTTAAGCTTCCCCTCTACTTAGTTATGAAATAATTTTGTTTGCAAAGTTTTGCTGTTGTTCAGAACAGCCGTGAAGACATTAAGGCCCTGTAGGATTATTGTTGTGTGGATTAAAACAGTTACAACACCCACCTCCTCTAGCCATCCCTGCACCTCAGGCCCACTTCAGTCCTCGTATTCATCACACTGAGTTACAATTCTCCTAGGTCTGTCTCCTCTTCTAGATCGTGAGCATTTTGTGGTCAGGAATGACAGCTTGCTCACCTGTGTATTCCCAGGCCCATGCTGGGCACATGTCCATAAATGTGTGCAAAACACAAGTTAATTAGTCATCTAAATCTCTCCACCTGCCTGCCTCCAAGCAGGTGGAAAAGCGCACCCCAGAAGTGCTCCCTCCCTTGCTCCTGAACCCGGGTACACATCAGAACATCAATCTGCCTACTCAGCATCATCACGACGGTGCGGGAACCTCCTTGGCACTTTCAAATACTTTTTTCATAAACCCAATTCATGTCCACTAGGAATGGCCCTGACAAGGGAGAGACTTGGGAGATGAGAACTTTTGCTAATCAGCAAAGCTATATCTGAGTCCAGACTCTTGCCTCCAGCCTTTAGACTGAAGAAGGACCTGGCAGCCCCAGGGGGCCAAGGAGGCCCACCTGTCTGTTTGCTTCTCCGGGAGCTGCTCCCACACGTCGTGCAGTCTGGGCACAGCACCAATGCGAGCTCTGCTTTCAGGACTTTGCATCTCTCTTTCTCTGTGAAGACTCCACGCCTGCCTGGGTTTGGAAGGCTCTCGGCTGCCTCTTCACACTTATCTCTGAATGAGAGAAACCCAGCCCGGCTCCCCTGAGCAAGGCTGAATGAGCCCCGAGATCTAAACTGGCAGGAGCTACAGCTTGAGAACCACTCGTACTAAAATGGAGAGGGACTTGGAGAGCGCAGCGCCTTTTCAAGAGAACGGAGAGGAAAATTCAACAGCGGGAGGAACTGAAACAGCCACTTGGATTACTGTCCTAGGTGAGGGTGGTCCCCTGTGTCACGTGGTCACCTTTGTCACGTGGCCACATTGACAGGATGCAGGTTAGAATTAAGCCCACTGCCGCCCATCGGATGCACAGTGAACATCTAGAGCGTCTCCCCAATGGTTGTCATCTCTTGGTGGGTCAGAATCATTTACAAGGGTCCTTGTATCTCAGGTAGCAGAGGAGCCTAGGTCCAGGACGCCCCTAAAGTGTGCCTTGTCCCAGGCAGAGCTGCACTGCCTCCCCGCCTGCCTGGTCTAAGAAGTATTTGCTCCTCAGCAAATGAAGACGACTGGAAAGCCCCGACCCTCAGAGATGAAAGGGGCCCGAGAGAAGGGCTCCACCGACCTCCATTCTTTGAATGGACACGTTTCCTGAACGCGGTCACGTCTATACAGCGGATTTCCTGCACCAACTCGCTGTCTGGTCCTGGGAGCGATAATAATGATGCCACCGCTACTCGTACTGGGGCTGCCTTCCCGGAGGGGAAGATCGGGCAGGGGAGGCGCTGAGGCTACGCAGTTGGCTGCCGCACCTGAGTCCCCTCCGCAGTCCTAAGAAAGGTTTCAGGGCCCTCTTCCAAGCAGGTGGAGGTTTCTGCCTAGGGCTGTTTGTTTGAGGCTTTCTCCTGAGTTTTTTTCACCTCTTCTGAACAGCCTTCCACCCCAGGGATGACCCAAGCACCTACCCCCACCCCGCCCCGGGGAAACAAGCTCACTCCACACCACAAAGCATTCCGGGTCCGGGTCCGGTCCGATCACAGGTTCTCCTTCTGCTTTAACTCTCCTCTCTCCAGTGAAACTCCCACCCCCTCGGGCTCAGCCCTGTGTAAGAAGCTGTGTGCTGAGAGAGGAGCCCCTGCAGCTATTCCCATTCCCCAAATGCTGCCTCTTATCAACCCTAAGGAATCTCGGGCTAGTGGAATTGGAGGCAATGTAACAGCCTTGCACCTGTTCTGAGACGGGGCACGTGTGTGGGGATGTGACATTAAACTGCTAGGGACACAGCATCACTCCCAGGTCACCTGCCTCCGGGTCACAGCACCTCCAACCCACAGGGTATAAGAGCTACCCGTGGCACCTGTTAAAATGCAGAGTCCGGGTCGCTCCCAGAGGTTCTCATCCTGTAGGGCCTGGGTGGAGCTCCCGTCTGGGTAGAGCCCCCTGATCTGCACGTTGCACGAGCAACTCAGATGACCCCCAATACACAGTCCGCAGACCAGCCTGAGAACTACTGCCTCGCTCATTACCTATGTCTGCTGCTCAGTTTCTACCCCTTCCCGCTTCTGAAAACTGCCCCTCACAAATGTTTTCCCGCAAAGAGCTGGGGGCAGTTGGTAGGGGAAAGGTGGCCCCCGAGGTTTTCCATGAGGACGATGTAGCCAGAATTACCCCAACTAATACTGGATACTTAAGTATATACAGATGCAATTGTCTTGAATTTGCTTCAATCTAATCCGAAAGGGGGGGGGGGAAGCTATAAAGGACATTGCTAGGGTACCTGATGACATTCGGCTATCCACTGTGGATTAGATAATATCAAAAAGTTGGGACTTCCCTGGTGGTCCAGTGGTTAAGACTCTGTGCTTCCAAAGCAGCGGGGGCCAGTTCCATTCCTGGTGGGTGAATTACGATCCCATATGCTGCTGGGCATCGCAAAAAAAAAAAAGATAATATCAAGGTTAAACTCCTGGTTTTGAACATTGTACTGTGGTTGTATTCTTATTGTTAGGAAATACATACTGAAGTATTTAGAGATAAAAGGACACAATATCTCTGACTTATTCTCAAATGGCTCAGAAAAAATAGTAGTCACACATATGTATACATACACACATAGAGAATATGATAAAGCCAATGGGATAAGATGGAAATTGTTCAGTCTGCGTAGAGTAAATGGGAGTTCCCTGTACTGTTCTTACAACTGTTCTATGTATCTGAAATTATATATCAAAGTAAAAAGTTACCAAAAAAAAAAATCCCCAGGTGAGGGGTGGGTGTGGGGATAGAGACTCCATTCTCTTTACTTTTATGTATGTTTGAAATTTTCTATCATTAAAACGATTCCCTGTACCAAGCCTCAGGTATGGTTTGAGTGGCACCGACCCTGGGCTGCTGGGAGCCTAGACACCGTCCACAACATCACGGGCAATGACCTGTGAGCTAGGAGTACCGCCTGGATTAGCGGTAAGGTCCTCCACGTTCTGTCCTCCCAACTCCCAACACTTAGCGATACACCTTCACAATCTGACTTTTCCAATGTTATTTTTTTCTGATGATTAATATCAAATCTTTCGGGCGGAATCTTACATAAAGGCAATTATAAACTAGAAAATAAACATCACCTTTTAGACACACATTGCCTCTATCACAAAAGAAGTTTTTATTAGGACAGGTGATTTACTTTCAACCCCAGAACTTAGATTGGGCCCTAATACCTTTCCTTACATGATTTAGGATATAAATTTAAGCCAGAATGACTGACTGATTTTTTCAAAGTTCTCATTCAATTAAAATAGAAAAGGATAGAAGCTGAAGATTATATGAATCATATGATAACAAGAAAATGCATATGCAGAGATGATATTAAAAATATTTGAGTACACCATAGGGAACTATATTCCATATCTTATAATAACCTATAATGGAAAAGAATCAAAAAAGGAATATATATATATATATATATATATGTATCTCCAAATTACTTTGCTGTATATGTGAAAGTAACACAATATTGTAAATCAACTATACTTCAATTAAAAAAAAACTGACAACCCACAAGGGCACCAACCAATCAAAACCAATCAGAACAGATTTATTTTTAGATTTAAGCCCTGCAGCTGAGCCAGGTATTGGCCCTTTAGCTCTTGGATTGTTGGGAATTCCAGGAGCACCAGGGAAGGCACAGTTATCCAATGATTTTAACCACTGGGCGAACACTGACTGACTACCAGCTCTGTGCAGGAAGGAATATTAGCTCTAATAACTATGGTTTATTCCAACCCTCCTGGGAGCTCTGCCAAGTTTAGGTTCATACCCAGTCTATGCTCAGAGGGTAGCTCCAGATGGAGTCAAGACCCTGGAGTAATTCAAGCAGAGCTCAAAAATGTTAATGACTCACCCACTTGTCAGGAGCTAGGGAGCCAAACACAATGGATTTGGAGGTGGGAGATGGGAGGGGGAGATATGTGGGCATTATTCACACTTGCTAATAAATACCTTCTTTTGCTTATAGAGACTCTAGGGCAAAACAAATGCTTTCAGGGACACTCCAGTGACTCACAGGCTGAGAATAGAGACGATCTTCATTGTAACCATCTGCAAAAGCTTCTTATGAATGTATTTATTAGAGGAGGGAACCGACAAACTACTCCAGGAAAGTTACATTTTAGAAATTCATTTCTAATTTCATGCATAGAACTTTTAAAGAAGTAAGAGTATTTTCCACTTCTACTCATGCCAAGAGAACATTAAGTTGGATACACTACTTGGGGAAAATCACAGCTGTTCCTCTGAGTTATAAAAGGTAGGAGGGTAGAGACCAGGTCTCTGTTTTTTTACACAGTGCCTGGCTCAAGACCATAGCAAATTAATTGCCTGCTTGATAAATGTTTTTTGACGATGAGGTGGAGGATGCTTTGGGAGATGGCCTTGCTCATTCAGGTCACAGGCTGCATTTACAGCCGTTGTCTCTTTAGGGAACCGAGCTAAAACCCATACAGCCAAATTGCCAGGGCATGATGGTATGCATACAACAGACAGTGATACAGGAAGAAAACAAATTTAAACCTGAGTTCTAAACTCTATTCTTGTAACTCTTCATTTCCAAGTCCACTGGTATTTGATTTTTTTTTTTTTCCATTTTAAGGGCAGGGCTTCCCTGGTAGCGCAATGGTTGGGAAGCCGCCTGCCAATGCAGGAGACACGGGTTCGAGCCCTGGTCCAGGAGGATCCCACATGCCGCAGAGCAACCAAGCCCGTGCGCCACAACTACTGAGGCTCGCGCGCCTAGAGCCCGTGCTCCGCAACAAGAGAAGCCACCGAAGTGAGAAGCCCACGCACCGCAATGAAGAGTAGCCCTGGCTCGCCGCAACTAGAGAAAGCCCGCGTGCAGCAGCGAAATCCCAACGCAGCCAAAAATGAATAAATAAATTTTTTTTAAAAAAAGAGTACCTGCTGGGTGAGATTAAGTGGACTTTTTTTTTAAGTGGACTTTTAAATGCCCTTTTAAGTAAAATTTGAGGCAAGAGAACAGAAATCTGACCGTGACGTCATCACTGACGTTCTGCGTCACCTGAACGATGAAGACAATGACCAGCCAAGAAAACCATTCATCAGTCTGAGGAAAGTGTGTCACCATGGAAAACCTTGGTAAAGAACACATTCTAAGTCACTCACTGTCCATCTTTTTCTTTTTAAATCCATTCTCCCACAAGGCATTTAACACTTCCCTGTGCCCAGAGCAACCTTCCCCAGCCCCGTCTCACCGCATAAAAACCCAGAGGAGTGATAGAGAATTCTGCAAGCTCCCCACTGAGGTCAGGGTGACTCCCAGATGGACACGGGTGCAGAGGGGCATGCAGATTCCTGGGGCACTGAGAAAGGCTTCTCTCTCCCCAGTCCTTTCCCCAAAATCACATGGAAAGTTCTCTTACAGGGGCAAAAACATCTTTAAAGTTAAGAAACAACATGAAAACTTTCCTTAGAAAGAAAGGCCACACAAAGATTAAACTCATTCATTCGTCTCCTCCTGCATCCATTCCCCCAGCACAGTGTATGTTGAGCAGAGGCCATTGCCAGGCTCTGGGGAGGCAGATGTGCCATGGGAGAGCTCAGAGCCTCATGGAAAAGGCAGACATTTACAACTCGCTGAAATGACAGCAGGACTGGAGACAAGCGGAGCGGGTAGGGAGTAGAGGGGAAGAGCGTGCTAAAATATGAAATCAGAGCCTTTCCAGGGAATGGAGGTGACACCAAAGAGGGAAGGTCATGAGAGGGAGTAAAGGCAGGCCCTGGAGCAGAGGTGTTGGCTGTCCCAGCAGCCATGCCCTCTTCTCCCTTCCCCCAGAGCCTGGGTTTTGTTTGGCTCTTAACCCCCGCCTCATGTGGCATGTGGCTCAGTGGCTAACACTGATTATCCTGAATCCCTTGCCAGTGATGGTTTAACAAGGGACTTGGGACACAATCCTGCAAGTGAGACTTGAGGAGACATCAGCTGTGAGATGACCAGGAGAGAGTTTCTCTCTGATGAGACTTCAGGAAGGGGCAGCTTCTCTCTTCTTCTGTAGGACACTGTTGTAACTCCTGGAACTCTGGCAGCCATCTTGTAACCACAAGGAAAACTAAATGCCACAAGGCCACCATGGCAGAAATGAAACCTGCACTTTGATGTTATTACTGAGTCATCCCACAAGTGCCCTACCTTAGGATTACCTACCAGTGAAATTAGAAATTTTCCTCATCTTTTAAGCCATCCTAAGTTGAGTTTTGTGCTACTTGCAGCCAAAAGCATCCTTTGTGGAAGGTGGCCCTTTCCTGAGGCCCCCTCGCCTTTACCAGTTCATCTGGTAAATGAACTGTTAACTGTTTTACCAGTTAAACAGACATGCTGAATTCCCAAGGGCCATGCACAGAGACTTCCTGTTATTTTTCTCCAGCTCTACTCATGAAAATAAAATTAATTTTCTAGCCCATGAATTAAACATCACTGCTGCCGGCTGAAAGATTTTAGCAACAGCCTTTTGTTGGCAAGAGAAGCAGGATCCCGACATGTTCTAAAATAAGCTACAAGGAGGCAGGAGGGGAGGAGGCCATTAAACGGAAAAAGAAAGAGTTGCCAAATCCCACCCATGTGCAGCTTCTCTGACCCGTCGGCCTATGGCCTGACTTGAGGGAGTGATTCTCTAAGTTCACTGCAGATGGGTCGCCTGGAGACCTTATCAGTGCAGGTAGTGATTCAATAGGTCCAGGGTGGGGTCTGAGAGTCTTTCTTTTTAACAAGCTCCCAGGTGATGTTGCTGGACCACAGCCTGCAGGGACCCACAGAGCCCTCCGTAATAAGCTGCAGAAATGGGAAGGAGGACATTGAGGAGGGTAGTGAGAACCAGCTGTTTAAGCTCAGGTTCAAGGGAGGAAGTGAGGTGAGAAGAACTCCCCTACACACCTGTACCTTTGAGAAACAGAGGAAAGAGGAACACAGGAGGAGGAGAGAGCCCTGGGTCTAGTATGCCTGTGCTATTATACCCTTGGGGCATTTTAGTAATTTAGTCCTGGGACAATACCCCTGAATCTGTGAGATCAAAGGCCCAGTTGAGACATTATTTCTAGCTCTCCCTCAGCTCTGGCCAGCCTGAGGGAGGTGCCCGGCCCCACTGCACACCTGCTCCAAGGCGTCTGCCTCAGGGTCCTTCCCGAAAATCTTCAGACTCACTCATCCCGCTGCCATGTGTCTGGTCTAGAAGTTATACACCAAGAGCCACTGGTGTGTGTGATGGGTGAGAGGAGGTGAGAGGCAGGTAGAGGCTGCAGGGCAGCCCCTCCGAAAGCCTGATCTCCTCCCAGTCTTCCTGGTCCTCTTGAATCTTCCTGCCCTGGATCTGGACCCTGATCACTTTCAGCCTCGCTGAACCACCAGGTCCTTGACTGGCTCTCCCCTCTCCCCTGGGGAGCTCTGTAGCCTGTGGCTACAGTGCCATCTCACCCAAACCCCTTGGCCAGCCAGCCTCGGGCCTCCTGGAGGCTCAGTCCAGCCACCTCCTCCCCCGGGAAGCCCCCCCAACTCCCCCAGGCTGGCACCTGCAGCTCATGCTGCCTTGGCGGTTCTCACCTGTGCACCCGTCTGTCTCTCCAACTGGCCTTAAGTGCCGTGAAGTCAGGGATGGTGTCGGTGCCTGGCAAGTAATGGGTGAGTAATAAGCATAACTGAATATGGATAAGGGAATTAAATAATGGTTCTCAGCCCCGCTCTGCATCAGAAACACCTTAATGCCTTTTTCAAAAAAGCCAGGACCTCACTCCTAGAGATTCCAGTGCAGTAGGTCCGGGTGGGGGGGCGCCCAGGCTTCTGAATATTTTAAAAGATCCCCAAGTGATTCTGATATCCTTTGACAATAGTTGAAAAGGAAAAGAATGAATGAATTAGTGGACAAGTGAATATGTGACTGCACGTGCAACTGTGAGGCTCTCTCGTGGCCGTTCACACTCAGAGTGAACAAACGGCAGACGCTGATGAAGGAGGATAGCGGGTCCCTGCTGGGATGGCCACCAACCCATTGCCAGGGAAAACAAAGTCAGAAAGCAACTGCTTTACCCCTGACCAGGGCTTTCTGACAACCGGGGGGTAGCCGGAACAAGTCCCAGCCACCAAAGGGGGAGCTAAAGGAAGGGAAGGCGCGAAGGGAAGCACCGAGGGCCAAGTGCCTCACTCTCGTTCCTTTCACTCCAGCTGCGACATGCTGCTGGTTGTACCGCTCTTCTCACTGTGCAGCTGGGGACGCTGAGGCTACGGGAGGTGAGCGACCTGCCCAAGGCTATAGCTGGGGGGCTGGGCCTTGAACCCAGATCCTCTGACTCTAACGTCCATACTCTTAACCCCAGGGTGGCACTTCCACAGAAGCAGGACATGTCACAGCAGAGGGATGGCGAGACTGCACACCAGAGACTACAGAATGTCAAAATAAATGCTCAACAAGAATAATGCCAACCAAAGACAATGTTGCCTTTTATAAAAATTCAGAGAAACCACCATGACTGTGTCACCCTTTTGTAAATCTCTCAGGGACTTTTCCAAGCAATTATTATGATGTTATACAATACACAAATCAGTACAAGATGAGAACTAAATGTTACACGAGGTCAGGATAATCTATTTAGATTTAAAGGCTATGCCTTATATTTGAGCCACAAGAACTCCAAGTCCCAGACAGACACGGAAGCCCTGCGGGTTCCCTGACGCCTGGCCCACGGTGGGGTTGGTAGTAACAGAGAGCACTGCATGTCTATCCTCTGGCACCAGTTTGACATTTGCCCTGATTCTTAAAACAACTTTCAGCTCAGTATTACCATCCCTATTTCAGAGACCAGGAAACCGAGGCTCACACACTAGAAAGGGGCCTGCCAGAAGTTGAACTAAGTGGCAATGCTGGGATTCCGGCTCTGGTTTCCACTCTGCAGAGTGACTTCACATTTCAGGATGACAGTGCAGTTGGCAGTGACTTCACATTTCAGGATGACAGTGCAGTTGGCAGTGACCTTGACCAGTGTTAGAAAAAAACCGAGTTAATAATGTTAACCTCAACCTATATTTATACTTGTTGGGACTATTAAGCCAGCAAAAGCACACCATTCTCTCGGGTTTCGCTGCACTCCACCCAGCCTTGGGTAGGGCTCTTAGTGCTTGCCTGGTTATTAAAAATGCAAGAGTTGCAACAATGGGCTGGGAATTACAAGATTTAAAAGGAAGATTCATTTATGTTTTTCAGTTTTTTAGTAGTTTGAGCATTAAAGATTTAAAAAACAAAAAAAGATGATTCAAGGAGACAGAAACGGGGAAAAAAGTCAAAACTGAGACCCTAAGACATTTAGGAGAAATGATTTGGCCCTGTTTTTACAGCAATTATAACTGGCTCTGCTCAAAAAGCCCCAAAGAAAACACTAAAGACCAGGTAAGTTATCAGCTGAACAAAAAGATTCTTCTTTACAAAATAATGGCCTTCTGGAGGAAGACAGGAGGAAGAGAGGATGAAAGAGAAGGGAATGGGGGAGGGAGGAGGGACAGGGGGATCTGTGTTCATTTCTCTTTGGAGACTTTGAGAAAGAACCCTTGTTTCCCAAGCCAAAGCAATCTTTTCTATGCAAGAGAGGCAACGAAGCCATGTTGTGTGCCAGCTTTGTAGAATTGATTGTGCTGCAAGAGGGCCTTTTTTCCTTCTAGTAAAGAAAAAAAGCCAGTATCAGGACCAATAATAATAAGAGCAGCTAACAATTACTGGACATCAGCCAAGGTCCAGGCACTGTGCTAAGTAGTTTACACCTATTATCGAATTTAATTCTCACAGCCTCATGAGCAAGAAGTATTGATATACCCATTTTACAGGTGAGAAAGCTGAGGTCTGGAGATGTTCATTTGCCCAAGGCCATGCAGCTGGTACGTAAGTAGGAGAGCAGGGATTCACATTCTCAGTTGTTTCTCTTCTGAGCTGTGCTCACCCTAGAAAACCCGGAGGTAAAACAGAAGTCCGTGGCCACGCATTCTGGGAGGGCGTCAACAATGTTAGGGATTTGGTGGAAAAAGAAGCCCAACAAAGACATCAGGACCATCGAAGGTGTGGATTCAGGTTACCCAAGGCCTGACAGAAGACAGCTCATCTTTGGGCAACTCTCCGAATTGGACAGAATCTGACTGATGGACCAGTACCTTCCAAACCCCAGCCTCTCCTGACCCTCCCTCCTGCTAGACTGCCTCGTCAATTCCTGCCACCGCTCAGATTCCTCCCCATAGGCTGTGTGCCAGCAACCTGAAGGGCACCAGAGAATCCTGTCTCTACCTTAGCAATGGTCACATTTGCCCTGGGGCAAGACGGAAGGGAGCAGGGCATGTTACTGTTTTGCATGCCTGATACTGTCACTGAAATTGTCATGATGTCACCAAGGCATATTTAGGGGACTCGGATGACATTTCAAGGGAAACCAGAAAAGTCCCTCATGTTTTTGGAAACCAGTGGCCAGAACGCCTGGAGACAGGGCAAAGCTGCTGGGAAGGGGCGCCAGGACTCTGACCTCGACACCACAGCTGCAGCTCCTCACTCCCCTATTCCACTCGTCTTGGGAGTCAGGGCATGAACGAACTGCCCCTTTGGCCAAAAACCCTCAAAGCAGGCACTTTTGTGAGCTCAAGGCTTCAGGTGAAGATTTTTCCTCCAGCTGGAGGGCGTGTTCTGTGCTCAAAAGTCATAAACTCATCCCTCAGGACCTGTGGGCACCAAGAGCATTCCGTTCTGACAGCCTGCCCACTCAGAAAACTGCAAGGGTAAGAAGAGAAAACAACTTGCTCTGGGCCCAAGGAGAGTCATAAAAAGGTGGGGAGTGAGGCAGTGGAGGAGGTCTGGACTGAACAACTTGATGGGATCTTTCACGGATGACATTTTACTGCCACGCAAATTACTCTTCGCACAACTGAACACCTAAAACATCCTCTGCTGGGTGCTCTGCATGGATGCCTCCTGTTTCCAGGGCAACCATACCTGGGGTGGAGGGTGGCAAGCAATAATAGATGGGCTAGTTAAGCCTACTGCCTTGACAACTCAGGTCCCTGAAGTGGACGAACAGCCCACTGGTGCATGAACTCAGTCCGAACACTACACAGAGCCAGTGGGAGAGATGATGAAAAGGGCATCCAGTGGGGAGAAATTTGAAGCTCAAGGCACCAGGGCTTTCAATGAAAATAACCCTGATCAACAGTCTCCCTATAGATTCTAGCCATCAGCACACTGATCTTAGCTGTCTCTCTCCCTCACTTCTTCTCTCACAAGCTATCCATCAGATAACATTCACTTACTTGGAATGTTTCTAAGTCACAAGTTTGAATCTTGAAACTACAATATCCACCACTGTCGGCTCTTTTTCTGTTTGTTTGTTTTTTGGAGGGGGGCAGCAATGAAACCCAGGTAGGAAGTGAATCAAGATTCAGGGAATGGAACTGATGAAAAGTAGCTAAGGCAATAGACTATGCAGGAAGGCACAAGGATGGGCTTGGCAACATCACCCACAAAGGGGAACCCAGAGTCCTGCAGTGTGTTGACTTCTCCGGGGAAGCTAAAGGATTTTGAGGCCGAGGACGGTGTCTTCTGGCCGAGGTCTTTCAGAAGAAAGATTCTGTCTCCACCACAGTGAGTGGCCTGGAAAGGGCAGAGGTGACTGGCAAACCTGGAGAGGAGGCCTTGTCCTTGTGGCTCCTGGTGGGATGCCAGAACCAGCAGGTGGGTGGCTGTAAGGGATGGAGCCTGTGGGTCTGTGGAGCTCCAGGCATGTAAGACAATATTTTAAGTGCTCACTTCTCCCTGAGCTCTCTGACACTGGGCTATTAAAGCTAAGCCCCAATCCCCTGGAGGCAGGTGAGCTCTGAAGTCCAAAGGCACAGTCCTGCCCCTGCAGGGAGAAGGAGTGGGGTGGAGAGGGAGCAGCTCCCTGGAGGATCCAGGGTAATAAGGGTTTTGGTTGGCAGGTGGGGGGAGTGTGTCCATGAAGCAATGACTGAGCATCTCATGATCTAGTCATCTGGAAGTAAAGGAAGAAGGAAGACAGGGAGAATGAAACCAACACATAACAGTAAAGAAGATGGTGGAAAGGACACTGAATTGAGGCGGTGTACTGAGCAGGGGAGGGCTGAGCAGGGAGGTTACCCGAAGCTTAGGGGGCTCTGGGAGGCTTCACAGATGCCCACAGACGCCCCGCCCCTCTCATCATTCCTCAGCTCTGCTCAGCCACACTCCCCTAAGAGGCCCCCATCTTCTGGAAGAGTTTGCTTCCGAGAGCAGGGACTGCAGAGTTTCAGGGGAAGGCTTGGAAATGAGCGGCCCATTATGAACCCAGGCATTTGGAGCTGGCACTATGCTAAATAAGACGCCTTGCAGAAAGAGGTTTTCTTATTTTCTTCCTTCCTCTTCCCCTCTGGGAATAAAAGTAGGTTGTGTTTCTCCTGCCCCCGTTCCTTGGCGATCTCGGAAAGGAGAGCTGAAAGGGCTTCTTGGATCATCTCGTCCAACTCTCAGCCCAGGATATCAAGGCCAGCGCCTTTTGTCCCGGCTAACGTGGCCACTGCAGTGACTGAGGCCAAAACCAGTTGCTGGGGCAGGGGGTGTTGGAAGTGGTTCTGAGGTCAGCCACTGGAGTCACGTAGGGCAGGCACTCGGCCCCCGGGCCCCGGGAGGTGGGGGGCATTGGGGGGGGGGGGCTCCTGGGCTCCCTCCCATGCCGGCAGGGTTGCGGGTGCTAGGAAAGAGGGTGGCGAGAGGGAGAGCTACAGGTGCGGTGACAGACAGGCACTGGTCAGAAGGGATAGGTCCCGGAGGGGATCTGCTCTGCCACGGTCTAAGCTTTGTGCCGGGGGGCAGAGCGTTCTCGCCGCGGGGTTGGTGTGCTCGCCGAGAAACTTCTGGGACCTTAGAAGTGCAGCTGGGCACAAGAGATCACGGAGCGGGCAGGGATGGGGGCCTTGAAGGGGCAGGAAGGGAACTGGTGTCTTCCATCTCCTGCGCGAACATCAAGACTGATCCGGTGCCGGGTCTCTCCACCCCCGCTGCAACTCCCTTTCTTGTCCTGAACTCGGCCCCAAGGTCCGTGGCCCACAGAGGAGACTGAGAAGCCGAAGGGCGGCAGAAAGGAGCGCCGCTGGGACCCGCCTGGGCGACACAATCATCCCATCGGTCTCCCCGCCCTGGAACCCGGGTTCAGCCGGTGCGCCTCTGCGCACAGCGGTGGCGCCGAAGGGCCCCGAGTCCGTCCAGGAGCCGCCAAAGGCACCTACTCAAGCAGACAGCGGAGGAGGCAGAAGTTGAAAATACCAGCACAGAAATACCTGCCTGTACCAAAGGCCGGACGACTGCAGGCCGGGGGGCCGGGGCGCGTGGTGGGGAGGCGAGCGGAGAGCGGAGGGGGGCTCCACACCGCCCGAAGCCAGCGGCGACCCGCGCCCCCGCGCGCCCCGCCGCCGCCTCGCCTTGGTGCCCCGGGCGCAGGGGCCGCCGGCCGGACTTACCCCACAGCAGAGTGAGCGGCTGGGCTTTGGGGATGAGCGCCAGGGAGTACACGGCCCCCAGGTGGAGCAGGCTCATCAGGAAGACGTTCCTCCAGACGATGTCCTGCCGCCGCCCGCGCGCGCCGGGCTTCTCCCGGCCGCCGCCGCCGCCCTCCGAGCCCTCGACCCCGAAGCCCACACGGATTTCCTCCTTGGCGGTGCGGAAGGGGACCTTCCCCTCGTCGGCGGCCGGGCCTGGCATGGCTGGGGAGAGGCGGGCGCTCGTGGCAGCGGCAGCAAGCAGGCGAGCAGCCGGCGCGGAGCTCTCTGGTGGGGGCGACGGCTTCTGCCTTTTAGGAGGGGATTTCCGCACCTCCCGTCCCCGCCTTCCCTGGGCTTCTCTGCTTCCTTCTCTCTTCTTCTGGCGTTCAGCGCGGCTTAAGGATGCAAATCTTGGCGCCCGGCATCTACTGCTAGCGAGTCGCCCCTACCGCTGCCGGGGCTGAACTCTGCGGCGAGGAACTGGAGGTGAGCGCCAGGGGCTGGAGGGGACGCAGGGGGGTGGGGGGAGGGGGCGTGGAAAAAGCCGAGAAAGCGGCGGGGGTGGGAGCGCTCCGAGGGAGGGAGCTGGGAAGAAAGACCCGCATAGCTACAGCCAATCAGGATCGCCGGCGGGGCTCTTAAAGAGAAAGGCGCCCCCTGGGCCTCCGCTGCCCGGGCTCCCCGGGGCCGGACGGGGCAGCCTGCTCGGCAGGCAGCGTGCAGCCTCCGCCCGCGGGTGGGTGAGCGGTGGCTCCCGGGTCAGGGAGCCTGCAAAGGGGCTCACAGCACTTCTGCAGCTGTTGTTGTGTGTTTCTCCGGTTCCCAGAAATACCCTTCCCTTTTGAAAAGACTTCTTTTTGCTTTGAAGCTACGGGCTGGAGGATTTACAATACTTGCCCCAGGTCGCAACACAAGCTAAGGCCAGATCTGAGTTGAGAATCACAAGTCCCTGTGTCTCCAGGTTCCTATGGCTCCTTGGGCCTGGCCGGGGCGGGGGGGGGGGGGGGGGGTGGTGTTGCAGGCAGCCGCTCAACTCTTTTTTTTTTTTTATAAAACACCTTTATTGGAGTATAATTGTTTTACAATGTGGTGTGTCAGTTGCTGCTGTATAACAAAGTGAATCAGCTATACGTATACATATATCCCCATATCCCCTCCCTCTTGCGTCTCCCTCCCACCCTCCCTATCCCACCCCTCTAGGTGGTCACAAAGCCCTGAGCCGCTCAACTCCTTATTGGACAGCTTGCAGCCAGACACACAGTAGGTGCTCAAATAATGCCTATTAGATGATGAATAAATGGTTTGGGGGCTGGTTAGTATACAGTAGTGCGCCGCCACTGCGCGGCCCATCGGCCACGCAGCTGTTTGTGGCAAATTCTCCGCTAACCAGTGCGTTTCTGGACTGTCTCCTAAGCCTCGAAGTCAGCACCGTTGAGATGGAGCTTTAGAAAAACATCACCCAGAACGTTCCAAGGAAACTTAACCTCAGAAGAATCGTGTCTGCTCATTCCTCCTCTCCCAACGCAGATAATTTAGAGCTATCCAGAGGGAGCCCTGATCGCACAGAAGTGTAGAGGAGGGTGAGCTGGCCGTGTCCCAAGCAGCTGTGGCTGCACCTGCGGCTGATAGCAGAAGGACAGGGGCCAGGAATGGAAGCTAGGGGCTCTGGATTCTACTTCTAATTCACTGTGACCCAACTCAGTCCTCTGGGGACAGATTTCCTTACCAGGATCTAAGCTTTATTCTTCTTTCCAGCTTGCAAAGTCTATAAATGTGAGTTTGAAAGGATACCATTATGTTGACAAAGAAAGCTGATTTTTGGATCAACTTGTTAGGAATCCTTTCCAGCGTCACAGGAGAGGGAAAAACATTACCAAGGATTGACTACATGAAAGGACCATACATGAGCATCTCATTGTTAGTAGACCAGAATCAGTCCAATCAGCCAGAAAAAACAATACCTAATTTAAAACTGAAGCAACGTATGTGGCTTGTGGAATGGTGGCCACTGAGCCAGTGTTACGGTGTTGCTTCAGTTGGAGCTGAAATTATAGAATGAAGGGACACTTGCCCGGCGCCCACATAAACGCCGGCCCTGTCATTAGACCAGTGAGACAACAGAACATGAGACTTGAGGGCATAAACTTCATCAGCCTGCTCAACCTTGGCTTTATAACGAACCACTTTTTCTTCTCATGCCCCCTCTGCTCCCCACAGCCACCAGACCCACATCTTCCCTGTGGTTCTCTATTCAGACTGTCCTTTCTCTAGGGGTGGAGTAGTTGCTCTGTCAAAAGCCTCTCTCTGGGTTATTGTAATGACTCACCACACCCTCACTCTAACCATTCAGTCATTTGTTGGGCAGGCTATGTGCACCAGTCCTGCTATGTGCCAGCACTGGTGCACACTGGGGATACGAGGACGAATAAGGTGTGGTCCATGCCCTAAAGGAGCTCCTCATCTAGGAGGGAAGACAGATCAAACAAGTGTTACCTCTTGGCTATGAACTGGGAAGGGCAGGAAGGTCCAGTCCGTTATCAGAAAAAAATAAATAAATAAATTCTTGTTAGGCATCAAGTGTACATACAAAGAGTTCAGGGGAGGCAGCAAAACAGTTCTTTATGTGGCCCCAGAGTACCTTATCTGTTACATAAGCTACTTCATCTTGGCTCTATCTTAAATGAATATCTTCCTCTCTTCCTCCCAAGAGGTCAGACTGGGTGTGGCCAATCATTTCAGTTGGTTGGACTCATGATAGAGAAGGAGATGTTTTCATCTGTTGGAGGTGGGAGGACGTGCTCTTCAGGCCTTTCAGATGCTGCTTACAGAAGGATGGCTGAAGGACATTAGCCCCTCCAGATCTAGCCTCAGAGTGACACCTCTACACATACAAGGTATAGTCTTGAATATCCCCTGTGGCATATTATGCCGTCAGGGCTACTGTCTCTTTTCTCCACCTTACTAAAGACCCTAGTATATTTTCTTAGCTTCTGGTCAAGACCCTAGAAGTGGATGGGTATTCATCTCACTCATGGGACAGTAACCCTTATCCTGTCAAACAAAGAATTACCAAAAATGTGAGAAGACCTATTAGAGGTATGTGCAGGAATTAAGTGGGGCCATGAAGAAAGGAGTAGTTAATTCACACTAGAGGGGAGGAGGCGGGTGATATCTGGATAAGGGTTTTTTTTTTTCCTTTCTTTTTTTTTTTTTTTTTCATGTAATGTCTGAAACATTTATATTAACATATTTCCATACATATTTCCATACAAATACAAATATAAGATTTTTAGAAATTTCATGTAATGTCTGAAACATTTATATTAACATATTTCCATACAAATAACCCAATGAAAGTTTAGTATTAGTTGTTTTGTTTGCTTTTTTATACTGCAGGTTCTTATTAGGCATCAATTTTATACACATCAGTGTATACAGGTCAATCCCAATCGCCCAATTCAGCACACCACCATCCCCACCCCACCGCAGTTTTCCCCCCTTGGTGTCCATATGTCCATTCTCTACATCTGTGTCTCAACTTCTGCCCTGCAAACTGGCTCATCTGTACCATTTTTCTAGGTTCCACATACATGCATTAATATATGATATTTGTTTTTCTCTTTCTGACTTACCTCACTCTGTATGACAGTCTCTAGATCCATCCACGTCTCAACAAATGACTCAATTTCGTTCCTTTTTATGGCTGAGTAATATTCCATTGTATATATGTACCACAACTTCTTTATCCATTCGTCTGTTGATGGGCATTTAGGTTGCTTCCATGACCTGGCTATTGTAAATAGTGCTGCAATGAACATTCGGGTGCATGTGTCTTTTTGAATTACGGTTTTCTCTGGGTATATGCCCAGTAGTGGGATTGCTGGGTCATATGGTAATTCTATTTTTAGTTTTTTAAGGAACCTCCATATTGTTCTCCATAGTGCCTGTATCAATTTACATCCCCACCAACAGTGCAAGAGGGTTCCCTTTTCTCCACACCCTCTCCAGCATTTGTTGTTTGTAGATTTTCTGATGATGCCCATTCTAACAGGAGTGAGGTGATACCTCATTGTAGTTTTGATTTGCATTTCTCTAATAATTAGTGATGTTGAGCATCTTTTCATGTGCTTCGTGGCCGTCTGTATGTCTTCTTTGGAGAAATGTCTATTTAGGTCTTCTGCCCATTTTTGGATTGGGGTGTTTGTTTCTTTGATATTGAGCTGAATGAGCTGTTTATATATTTTGGAGATTAATCCTTTGTCTGTTGATTCATTTGCAAATATTTTCTCCCATTCTGAGGGTTGTCTTTTCGTCTTGTTTATGGTTTCCTTTGCTGTGCAAAAGCTTTGAAGTTTCATTAGGTCCCACTTGTTTATTTTTGTTTTTATTTCCATTACTCTAGGAGGTGGATCAAAAAAGATCTTGCTGTGATTTATGTCAAAGAGTGTTCTTCCTATGTTTTCCTCTGAGAGTTTTATAGTGTCCAGTCTTATATTTAGGTCTCTAATCCATTTTGAGTTTATTTTTGTGTATGGTGTTAGGGAGTATTCTAATTTCATTCTTTTACATGTAGCTGTCCAGTTTTCCCAGCACCACTTATTGAAGAGACTGTCTTTTCTCCATTGTATATCTTTGCCTCCTTTGTCATAGATTAGTTGACCATAGGTGCGTGGGTTAATCTCTGGGCTTTCTATCTTGTTCCATTGATCTATGTTTCTGTTTTTGTGCCAGTACCATATTGTCTTGATTACTGTAGCTTTGTAGTATAGTCTGAAGTCAGGGAGTCTGATTCCTCCAGCTCCATTTTTTTGCCTCAAGACTGCTTTGGCTATTCGGGGTCTTTTGTGTCTCCATACAAATTTTAAGATGATTTGTTCTAGCTCCGTAAAAAATGCCATTGGTAATTTGATAGGGATTGCATTGAATCTGTAGATTGCTTTGGGTAGTAGAGTCATTTTCACAATGTTGATTCTTCCAATCCAAGAACATGGTATATCTCTCCATCTGTTGGTATCATCTTTAATTTCTTTCATCAGTGTCTTATAGTTTTCTGCATACAGGTCTTTTGTCTCCCTAGGTAGGTTTCTTCCTAGGTATTTTATTCTTTTTGTTGCAATGGTAAATGGGAGTGCTTCCATAATTTCTCTTTCAGATTTTTCATCATTAGTGTATAGGAATGCAAGAGATTTCTGTGCATTAATTTTGTATCCTGCAACTTTACCATATTCATTAATTAGCTCTAGCAGTTTTCTGGTGGCAGTTTTAGGATTCTCTATGTATAGTATCATGTCATCCGCAAACAGTGACAGTTTTACTTCCTCTTTTCCAATTTGTATTCCTTTTATTTCTTTTTCTTCTCTGATTGCCGTGGCTAGGACTTCCAGAACTATGTTGAATAATAGTGGTGAGAGTGGACATCCTTGTCTCGTTCCTGATCTTAGAGGAAATGCTCTCAGTTTTTCACCATTGAGAATGATGTTTGCTGTGGGTTTGTCATATATGGCCTTTATTATGTTGAGGTAGGTTCCCTCTATGCCCACTTTCTGGAGAGTTTTTATCAGAAATGGGTGTTGAATTTTGTCAAAAGCTTTTTCTGCATCTATTGAGATGATCATATGGTTTTTATTCTTCAATTTGTTAATATGGTGTATCACATTGATTGATTTGCGTATATTGAAGAATCCTTGCATCCCTGGGATAAATCCCACTTGATCGTGGTGTATGATCCTTTTAACGTGTTGTTGGATTCTGTTTGCTAGTATTTTGTTGAGGATTTTTGCATCTGTATTCATCAGTGATATTGGTCTGTAATTTTCTTTTTTTGTAGTATCTTTGTCTGGTTTTGGTATCAGGGTGATGGTGGCCTCATAGAATGAGTTTGGGAGTGTTCCTTCCTCTGCAATTTTTTGGAAGAGTTTGAGAAGGATGGGTGTTAGCTCTTCTCTAAATGTTTGATAGAATTCACCTGTGAAGCCATCTGGTCCTGGACTTTTGTTTGTTGGAAGATTTTTAATCACAGTTTCAATTTCATTACTTGTGATTGGTCTGTTCATATTTTCTGTTTCTTCCTGATTCAGTCTTGGAAGGTTATACCTTTCTAAGAATTTGTCCATTTCTTCCAGGTTGTCCATTTTATTGGCATAAAGTTGCTTATAGTAGTCTCTTAGGATGTTTTGTATTTCTGCTGTGTCTGTTGTAACTTCTCCTTTTTCATTTCTGATTTTATTGATTTGAGTCCTCTCCCTCTTTTTCTTGATGAGTCTGGCTAATGGCTTATCAATTTTGTTTATCTTCTCAAAGAACCAACTTTTAGTTTTATTGATCTTTGCTATTGTTTTCTTTGTTTCTATCTCATTTATTTCTGCTCTGATCTTTATGATTTCTTTCCTTCTGCTAACTTTGGGTTTTGTTTGTTCTTCTTTCTCTAGTTTCTTTAGGTGTAAGGTTAGATTGTTTACTTGAGATTTTTCTTGTTTCTTTAGGTAGTCTTGTATAGCTATAAACTTCCCTCTTAGAACCGCTTTTGCTGCATTCCATAGGTTTTGGGTCGTTGTGTTTTCATTGTCATTTGTCTCTAGGTATTTTTTTATTTCCTCTTTGATTTCTTCAGTGATCTCTTGGTTATTTAGTAACGTATTGTTTAGCCTCCATGTGTTTGTCTTTTTTACGTTTTTTTCCCTGTAATTCATTTCTAATCTCATAGCGTTGTGGTCAGAAAAGATGCTTGGTATGATTTCAATTTTCTTAAATTTACTGAGTCTTGATTTGTGACCCAAGATGTGATCTATCCTGGAGAATGTTCTGTGCGCACTTGAGAAGAATGTGTAATCTGCTGTTTTTGGATGGAATGTCCTATAAATATCAATTAAATCTATCTGATCTATTGTGTCATTTAAAGCTTCTGTTTCCTTATTCATTTTCATTTTGGATGATCTGTCCATTGGTGTAAGTGAAGTGTTAAAGTCCCCCACTATGATTGTGTTACTGTCGATTTCCTCTTTTATAGCTGTTAGCAGTTGCCTTATGTATTGAGGTGCTCCTATGTTGGGTGCATATATATTTATAATTGTTATATCTTCTTCTTGGATTGATCCCTGGATCATTATGTAGTGTCCTTCCTTGTCTCTTGTAACATTCTTTATTTTAAAGTCTATTTTATCTGATATGAGTATAGCTACTCCAGCTTTCTTTTGATTTCCATTTGCATGGAATATCTTTTTCCATCCCCTCACTTTCAGTCTGTATGTGTCCCTAGGTCTAAAGTGGGTCTCTTGTAGACAGCATATATATGGGTCTTGTTTTTGTATCCATTCAGCCAGTCTATGTCTTTTGGTTGGGGCGTTTAATCCATTCACGTTTAAGGTAATTATCGATATGTATGTTCCTATGACCATTTTCTTAATTGTTTTGGGTTTGTTTTTGTAGGTCCTTTTCTTCTCTTGTGTTTCCCACTTAGAGAAGTTCCTTTAGCATTTGTTGTAGAGCTGGTTTGGTGGTGCTGAATTCTCTTAGCTTTTGCTTGTCTGTAAAGCTTTTGATTTCTCCATCAAATCTAAATGTGATCCTTGCCGGGTAGAGTAATCTTGGTTGTAGGTTCTTCCCTTTCATCACATTAAGTATATCATGCCACTCCCTTCTGGCTTGCAGAGTTTCTGCTGAGAAATCAGCTGTTAACCTTATGGGAGTTCCCTTGTATGTTATTTGTCGTTTTTCCCTTGCTGCTTTCAATAATTTTTCTTTGTCTTTAATTTTTGCCACTTTGATTACTATGTGTCTCGGCGTGTTTCTCCTTGGGTTTATCCTGTATGGGACTCTCTGCGCTTCCTGGACTTGGGTGGCTATTTCCTTTCTCATGTTAGGGAAGTTTTCAACTATAATCTCTTCAAATATTTTCTCTGGTCCTTTCTCTCTCTCTTCTCCTTCTGGGACCCCTATAATGCGAATGTTGTTGCGTTTAATGTTGTCCCAGAGGTCTCTTAGGCTGTCTTCATTTCTTTTCATTCTTTTTTCTTTAGTCTGTTCCGCAGCAGTGAATTCCACCATTCTGTCTTCCAGGTCACTTATCCGTTCTTCTGCCTCAGTTATTCTGCTATTGATTCCTTCTAGTGTAGTTTTCATTTCAGTTATTGTATTGGTCATCTCTGTTTGTTTGTTCTTTAATTCTTCCAGGTCTTTGTTAATCATTTCTTGCATCTTCTCGATCTTTGCCTCCATTCTTATTCCGAGGTCCTGGATCATCTTCACTATCATTATTCTGAATTCTTTTTCTGGAAGGTTGCCTATCTCCACTTCATTTAGTTGTTTTTCTGGGGTTTTTTCTTGTTCCTTCATCTGGTACATAGCCCTCTGCCTTTTCATCTTCTCTATCTTTCTGTAACTGTGGTTTTTGGTCCACAGGCTGCAGGATTGTAGTTTTTCTTGCTTCTGTTGTCTGCCCTCTGGTGGTTGAGGCTATCCAAGAGGCTTGATGGGAGGCTCTGGTGGTGGGTAGAGCTGACTGTTGCTGTGGCGGTCAGAGCTCAGTTAAACCTTAATCCACTTGACTGTTGATGGGTGGGGCTGGGTTCCCTCCCTGTTGCTGTGGCATCAGAGCTCAGTAAAACCTTAATCCACTTGACTGTTGATGGGTGGGACTGGGTTCCCTCCCTGTTGGTTGTTTTGCCTGAGGCAACCCAACACTGGAGCCTACCCGTGCTCTTTGGTGGGGTTAATGGCAGACTCTGGGAGGGCTCACGCCAAGGAGAACTTCCCAGAACCTCGGCTGCCAGTGTCCTTATCCCCACGGTGAAACAGAGCCACCACTCGCCTCTGCAGGAGACCCCCCAACACCAGCAGGTAGGTCTGGTTCAGTCTCCCCCAGGGTCACTGCTCCTTCCCCTGGGTCCCGATGCACACATTACTTTGTGTGTGCCCTCCAAGAGTGGGATCTCTGTTTCCCCCAGTCCTGTCAAAGTCCTGCAATCAATTCCCACTAGGCTTCAAAGTCTGATTCTCTAGGAATTCCTCCTCCCGTAGCCGGACCCCCAGGTTGGGAAGCCTGAGGTGGGGCTCAGAAGCTTCACTCCAGTGGGTGGACTTCTGTGGTATGTGTTCGCCAGTCTGTGAGTCACCCACCCAGCAGTTATGGGATTTGATTTTACTCTGATTGCGCCCCTCCTACCGTCTCACTGTGGCTTCTCCTCTGTCCTTGGACGTGGGGTATCCTCCTTGGTGAAGTCCAGGGTCTTCCTGTCAATGATTGTCCAGCAGCCAGTTTTGATTCTGGTGCTCTCGCAAGAGGGAGTGAGAGCACGTCCTTCTACTCCGCCATCTTGAATTTCTCTCTTTCTTTTTTCTGGAACTTGATTTTTAAAAATTTTAAATTGTGGTAAAATACGCATAACAATGACCATCTTAATCATTTTTAAGTGTTCACTTCAATAGTGTTAAATATATTCACATGGATATGTAACCAATCTCCTGAACATTTTCACCCTGCAAAGCTGAAAATCTATACGCATCAAACAACTCTCCATTTCTCTGTCTCCCTACTCCCTGGCATCCGCCATGTGGTACTTACTGTTTCTATGCGTTTGACTACTCTGGATATCTCATAATATAGTATTTGCCCTTTTGTGACTGGTTTACATCACTTAGCATAATGTCTTCAAGTTTCATCTATATTGTAGCATGCGTCATAATTTCCTTCCTTTTTTTAAAATAATTAATTAATTAATTAATTAATTAATTATTTTTGGCTGTGTTGGGTCTTCGTTTCTGTGCGAGGGCTTTCTCTAGTTGAGGCAAGCGGGGGCCACTCTTCATCACGGTGCACGGGCCTCTCACTATCGCGGCCTCTCTTGTTGTGGAGCACAGGCTCCAGACGCGCAGGCTCAGTAGTTGTGGCTCACGGGCCCAGTTGCTCCGCGGCATGTGGGATCTTCCCAGACCAGGGCTCGAACCCGTGTTCCCTGCATTGGCAGGCGGATTCTTAACCACTGCGCCACCAGGGAAGCCCTCCTTCCTTTTTAAGGCCAAATAATATACCTCTCTCTCTCTCTCTCCCTCTCTCTCTCTCTCTCCATCTCTCTCTCTCTCTCTCTCTCTCTCTCTCTATATATATATATATATATATATATATATATACACACACACACACAAACACACACACACTACATTTTGCTTGTCCACTCCATCAATGGACACTCGGGTTACTTCCACCTTTTGGCTATTGTGAATAATGCTGCTGTGAACATGGATGTACTGTTATATCTGCTTTCAATTGTTTTGGATATATACCTAGAAGTAGGATTGCTGGATTTTATGGTAATTCTATATTTAATTTTATTGTGGAACTTCTATACTGTTTCCCATAGCAGCTGCACCATTTTACATTCCCACCAACGGTGCACAAGAGTTCCAAATTCTCCACATCTTCACTAACACTTGTTATATTCTGTTTTTTTATTTTTTTCGATTACAGCCATCCTAATGGGTGTGAGGTGATATCTCGTTGTGGTTTTGATTTGTAGTTCCCTAATGATTAGCAATGTTGAGCAGCTTTTCATGTCATCTTTGGAGAAATGTCTATTCTAGTCTTTGCCCATTTTTAAATTAGATGTTGTTTGGTTTTCTGTTGTTGAGTTGCAGGAGTTCTTTATATATTCTGGATCTTAACCCCTTGTTAGATAAATGGTTTGCACATATTTTCTCTGATTCCATACTTTGCCTTTTTACGGTTGTGTTTTTGATGCTGAGAAGTTTTAAATATTGATGTAGTCCAATTTACCTATTTTTACTTTTGTTCCCTGTACTTTTGCTGTCGTATTCAAGAACTCATTGCCAAATCCAATGAAGCTCTCTCCCTGTGTTTTCTTCTAAGAGTTTTATAGTTTTTATCTTTTATGTTTAGGTCTTTGATCCATTTTGAGTTAACTTTTGTATATGGTGTATGGTAAGGGTCCATGTCATACTTTTGCATGTGGATACCAGTTTTTTAAACACTATTTGCTGAAAAGACTCTCCTTTCCCCACTGAATGGTTTTGGCATCCTTGCTGAAGATCATTTGACCGTATACTTGAGGGTTTATTTCTGGACTTTCTATTTTATTCCATTGGTCTATATGTCTGTCTTTTTGCCAGTACCACATTGTTTTGATTACTGTTGCCTTGTATTAAGTTTTGAAATCTAGAATATGAGACCTCCAACTTTATTCTTCTTTGTCAAGATTATTTTAGTTATGTAGGGTCCAGTGAGATTCCATGTGAATTTTAGGATGGGTTTTTTTCTGATTCTGCAAAAAATGTCACTGAGATTTTTATAGGGATTGCATTAAATCTGGAGATCACTTTGGTTAGTACTGACATGTTAACAGTATTAATTCTCCAGTCCATGAACATGGAATGTTTTTCCATTTATTTGTGTCTTCTTTAATTTCTCTTAGCATCATTTTGTAGTTTTCAGTGTACAAGTCTTTTGCCTCTTCAGTTAAGTTTACAGGGTAAGGATTTTGAAGAAGTACTGTCTAATAGAAATATAATGCATGCCACGAATTCAAGCCACTTGTGTAAATTTAAATTTTCTAATAGCCACATAGAAAGAAACAATAAATTTTAATAACATTTTACTTAACCCAATATATCCAAAATATTATCTTTTCAATAGGTAATCAATGTAAAATTACTGGGACATTTATACTTTTTTTCACACACTGTCTTCAAAATCCAGTGTTTATACTTACAGTACAGCACATCTTAATTCAGATTAGCCTCCTGTGGCTACTGGCTACATATTAGAGAGCACAGTTTTGAAGGATGAGTAGTTTACTAGACAAAGAAATGGAGGAGGGCAACCCAGGCAGAGAAAATAGTGTGAGCAAAAGCTTTTGCATTTGTCACTCAGAGAGATGTCTGGAATATCCGAAGTGAAAGTAGAGAAATGGTGGGAGATGAAGATGAAATGTCATGCAGTGGGCAGCCCATGAAGGTAGGTGGGTGTCTTTCATGCCCAGCAGAAGTAGCATGTGAGGGGAGTCACTGACTGGCTTTATGCAGCGTAATAATATGATCAAGTTTGCATTTCAGAAGGACCACTCTAGAAGAGGTGTGGAGAATGATTGGACTGCAGGTAGACAGAGGTAAGACTGAAGGCAAGAAGAGCAGTCAGGGCACCATTTTAAGAGTCTGGTCGATTGATGAGGAGGGTCTGAAGTAAGACAAAGGTACAGATTCTGGAAAAGATGTGTTAGAGAGGAGACGATAAAGCCAGAGGAACTCAAATAGAAGAACCAACAGGATTTGATGCTTGACTGAAAATGAAGGAGGAGAAATAAGAAGTACAGGATTCTTTCTGGGTCCCTGGGTTGGATATTCAGGTGAAAAACAGTGTCACTTACTGAGATACTAAATCGTACTGTGTTTATTACCATTTTTGTGAAACGGGGACGATAGTACCTCCCGTACGGTATTTCTATGGTGACTGAAGTTTAGAACAGCGTCTGGCATGTAGCACGGAGTCCATAAATATTAGTCATCTTCATCACCATCACATGGGTCATCATTTCTGAGAAGGGACTGAAGACATATTCAGTATAGTCAACACTTGGTAAATATGCATATAGGCCTGGAGCCCAGCAAAGGTCTAGGCTGGAGAGAGTAACTTAGTGGTAGTTCAATTTAGTAAAATCCATGGCAGTGGAAGCAGTTGCCCAGGGAAGGTAAGAAAAGGACTCAGGATAGACTTCTAGTGAACTGCTATTTGTGAGAATAGCAAAGAAAGAGAAGCCAGTGGTGTGGACAAAGCAGGACTGATGAGAGATGGGGAAGAAGGTGCAGAGTGTGGGAGAGCAACCTCGAATATTACAGGAAGGCTGGGGAGGATGGGAATGAAGAGACCACTTCATACAGAGGTCATCGCTGACCTTTGCCAAGGCCTTTTCATTGAGTGATGGGAACAGACCTTACACAGAGGTGTGTTTAAGAATAAGGAGGAGGAGCGGGACTCCCCTGGTGGTCCAGTGGTGGTTAACCCTGCACTTCCAATGCAGGGGGGGCAGGTTCGAACCATGGTTGGGGAAATAAGATCCCACATGCTGCACGGCTCGGCCAAAAAAAAAAAAAAAAAAGGAATAAGGAGGAGGAGACAAGCATGGCATACCTGTGTAAATTAATTTTCAAGAAGTTTGACAATGAAGAGCCGAAGGACAGAGAGGTGAAGCTGAGTGTGTTTCTGAGGAATCTGAATATATCTATTGGGTTAGGGAATGATAATGAAAGGTCAAAGTTCAAAAATATAAGAACGAGGATGCTTGATGGAACTATTTTCCTAGGGTTGGGGGTTAGACAGAATGGGATCAGGTGATCAGATGGTTGGCTGAACTTTGAAGAGAGGGACAGCTTTTTCTTGACACTGGAAGGAAATGAGGATGAGGGCAGATTTAGCTTGCAGAGTGAGCCAGTAAAGTGAGGCAGGGTGCTGTGATTCAGGGCTGGTTTGCTCTGAAGGGAGGTCAGATCACCTGCTGGGTAAGCAGAGTGGGAATTTGGTAGAAAGCTGGGGAAAAGTGATGAAAGATTCCAGGAGCTGTTGAGCAGAATGAGAGAGGAAGCTGACCAAGACCCCTAAAAGGTTGTAGAGCCAAATTAAGGGCCCAAGTAAGAACGGAAGCCACAAGCTCGTAAGGCGCCAGTCTGCACAGTCGTGGTGACACAGCCTCACTCGGCAGTCGGATGGGATCTCCAGATGGAAGTGGGGATGGGGGCTTGATGGGAGGACAAGAGAGCCGGGTGACTGAGGTGCTGGTGAGACAGAAGTTTGTGAGGAGTCCAGGCTGGGGAAAGGGGGAGGAAATGTGATCAGAAGGAAGTGAAGGACTCGCAGGTAGTGGAGGAAGCAAAGGCATCGAGGTTTGGAGGAAGCTGAAGGGTAGATTTCTATCTGTCAGGGAATGAGAGTAAAGGAAGCAATGGCCACTGTGCACCGAGTGGGATTCGGAACTTAAGACCTATGGTGGTCGAAGAGTTTCCAATGATAAACTCCAAGGTGAGGCCACAGGGTTATATAGGAGGTGGCGGTCGCTGGAGCTGGGGAGGCTGAGGTATCTGGACAGCACCTCCACGAAAGGCTGAAGTCCCACAGGGAGGCATATGGGTTTAGCTGGAGAAGATTGTGAGCCGGGTGCCCAAGGGCTGTGGGGAGGCTTCCTAAACAAGGACAGGTAACAGTTCTCAAATGTCAATGAACAGTTACAAGTTTACAAACACAAACTACAAAAGGGCAGCTCTGAGATGTACTGGGAGAAAACCGTCATAGCCAGAATGCCTAGGTTCTGGCCAACAGTATGTGCCTCGGAGTAGAAGTTGCTTCAGGTAGGGAGAGAAAGAGGACAGGAGATGAAAGTGTTGGATGGCAACACTACCTATAAAAACTGTGTGTGAGACTTGCTTGTGAGGTGTGTGGGCTGGCGTGGTCAGTAGGGCTTCATGGAGACGGTGGCAGCAAACAAGGCCCTGAAAGATAGAATGACCTGGTAGCAACTCCCAGTTGGAACGCTGTGCCAGAGAAGTCTCAGAGATGGGAGTGAGCCTGGCAAAGTATCTAGCTAAAGGGTTAATACAAGATTTTTAAAAATTGTATAAGAAATGTTTGTGGAGGGACTTCCCTGGTGGTCCAGTGGTTAAGACTGCACACTCCCAATGCAGGGGGCCCTGGTTCAATCCCTGGTCAGGGAACTAGGTCCTGCATGCCGCAACTAAGACCCGGCACAGCCAAATAAATAAGTAAATAAATAAATTTTTTTAAAAAAAAGGAGTTTGTGGAGAAAATGCAAGCTCTGGGGAGGAAGGAAAGAGGAAGAAAAGATCCATTCTTGAAGTAAGAGATTTACAGTGATTCTCATGCCTATGGTTTTCTTAAGGAAATTTAGATTTTGGCTACAGGAACTACAGTGTTGTGAAAATGATCCAGGTTTGGCATCTGAAAACCTGGCTTTGAGTTTGTCTTCACCCCTCTGAATTAGCAAGTCTGAGTACTCTGTGATTTGGGGACCATGACAGTCTCTTAGATCTTCAATTTCATCCTACATAATGTAAGAATTAAGACAGCTCCATTCTGGGAATACTCTCTGTGCAATTTACCTAATAATCTAACTTTGGTTTTTTCATGTGCTAAATGGATATACCACTTACCTCACAGGAACAGAGGTCAGGACAATGTCTGATACCTAGTTAAGTGCTGAATAATGTTGGTATTTTATCGGTTTTTAATCATACCAGAGAGATAGGCTCCACACAGTTACGAAACCTGCCTGGCCAGGACGCCAGGATGCTTCTGGGGGCCCCAGACTGGGAAGAGACGCATCCCTGGGTGGGCTGGAGGGATTCAGACCTTGAAGGAAGGGATTCTGGCTGCACCAGGATTCGTTTGCTCTGAAGGGAACTATGAAATAAAATAAAATCTCCTGCTCTACTTTATCAAGGTAATCATTTAAGGCAACTCCTTTGGCTCAGGAAGGAATGAACTCTGCAGCTCTTGCGGATTAAAGGACGGGGGGTTGCCTCTTGGATGAGATGCATGGACAGCAATTTCAAATGTAAACCTCTTTCTGCTCCCAGAGTAAGAAAACCACTCATAGGCTTTAGATTAGAGTGATCTCAGGAGAGCATAAAGTTGGGAAGTTAGCCTCCAAGACTATGGGAGGATCGGTTTTGAGACACAGCAACACCACGGCATACTAGAAAATTAGTCTTCTCAGCTTCCTTCAATCACAGGAGTGTTGTCATCTCTGCTTCTGTACTAAATGGATTGGAATATTTTCCCCATTAAGATTTTATAGCAGTGGATGAGGGGAAGCTGTTCCTCTGAAAGGAATGCGTCTATTGCTTTGGCTGCGAAGAGAGGAAGGGGTTTTCTTTTAACAAAACCCCAGCCTTACTGCTTAAGACTCTCCCCCCATTTCCTGACCACTCTTCATAGAGTGCTCCGATTTGGCCGCAGGAAACTGGCCACTGGAAATAGCCAGATGTGAAGACCCTACTTCCTAATTCATAGATAGGAGAGGGTCTACTTAGTGAAAAACCCAACCCAAACCTGCCTCTGATATCACCTGTCAGTGACATGCTGCCCCCTGCATCTTTCCAAGTTACCTTCAGTTTGAATCAATTAAGAGTCCTTCCTTAAGCATCTATCGATTTCGCCTCCTCTAGAAGCCAGCACCGAGCTCAGCTCCACAGACAGAGGAGTGCATGGCTGTGCTCCTGGAACTCCCAGCCCGATAGGGAGGCAGAGAGGGATCAAATAATCCCTACAGGGCGTGCATGCACAGACGCTAACCAGTGCTACGGAGGAGTCACTCCTTTTTACGACCCAGCTGTGACACGTGAACATTTGTCAGTACCTATGCCACATCCCCCTTTGACCAACAGCTGCCTACAAATGAGGTCTACAAACCAAAACAAGGTCCACACTCCTCCCCACTCTCTCTCCCTGCTCCCAAATCCCAGCTCTCTGAATGAACAATCCCTATTGTTGGGGCAGAAGAAAGACAGAGCTGATGAGGTTTTCTCCCACATCTCTTCCCGCTCTCCCGTCCCCGTCCTCCGACAACACCCACCTTTCTTTTAGGATAGTTATTTTGGTTTCCAAGGGCAGATGAACAGAGAAGCTCTTATTTACTTCTCAGCATTAGCTGCTGTCATTGTTTCTGTTTCAATGACCTCTTTCTCTTCTTGCTGTGTCCGTTACCACGGGCTGCTCTTACAGCAAAGGCCCTGTGGTTCTCTAGCTTGGAGAGGGCATTTGTCAATAGAGTTCAGGAATGTCAAAAGAGTGACCCAGGTTTGCAGCACCAGAGGGAAAACTCATTCATTGTTGAGTGTCCTGTGTAATCAAATATAGCATATTCTTTTTTTTAAATTAATTAATTTATTTTTGGCTGCGTTGGGTCTTCGTTGATGTGCATGGGCTTTCTCTAGTTGCGGCAAGCAGGGGCTTCTCTTAATAGTGGTGCACGGGCTTCTCATTGCACTGGCTTCTCTTGTTGCAGAGCACGGGCTCTAGGTGCATGGGCTCAGTAGTTGTGGCGTGTGGGCTTAGTTGCTCCACGGCATGTGAGATCTTCCCGGACCAGGGCTCGAACCCATGTCCCCTGCATTGGCAGGCGGATTCTTAACCACTGCACCACCAGGGAAGGCCTAGCGTATTCTTGATGTGGGGAACGGGTGTGTAGAAAGGTTAATTTCATGGAAATATTTATCATTGCTGAGGGGGACTCACTACTTAAGGACCTCAAGGCCAAGCAAATATATCTGTCCCAAGTCCTCAAATTAGAAACTTATTTCTTAAATGCCCGCCTATTCATTTCCAACCAAGGAAAGCACTGCATTGATTGTTCTTCAGAAAAATCAATCAACTCTTCGAGAGGAAAAAAGGTATCCAAATATAAATAAGCTTGAGTTGTTTCTGTTATCTTTCTTCAAAGCTTTGGTACTATCCCAAAATTGTCTTTGGTTCCTTCTGAAGACTTGTAGGTAACATACAAAGACACTGTGGGACAGGTAGATGGGTCATAGACTTCCAGAGCTGTAAGTGAAATTAGAGATCATCTAGTCCTACCCCCTCATTTTACAGGTGAGAAATGGAGGCAAAAGGAAATGGGGTGGTTTGACCAACAGTAAGTGGCAGAGAAGACACTAGAACCCAGCTCTTTGACTCTCAGATCGGTGCTCTGCTTCACTGTCCCTCGTGAAGATGTAATTATAGCAACTGGGATAGAGCGGGCTCTCTAGTAGCTTTTTTTTTACACGTAGATATTCTTTTTTTTTTTTAATTTTTATTTTACATTGGAGTATAGTTGACTTAATTAAACTTAAGAACTTTTGCACAGCAAAGGAAACCATAAACAAGACGAAAAGACAACCCTCAGAATGGGAGAAAATATTTGCAAATGAAACAACAGACAGGATTAATTTCCAAAATATACAAACAGATCATGGAGCTCAATATCAAAAAAACCCAAACAATCCAGTTAAAAAATGGGTGGAAGACCTAAATAGACATTTCTCCAAGGAAGACATACAGATGGACAAGAGGCACATGAAAAGATGCTCAACATCACTAATTATTAGAAAAATGCAAATCAAAGCTACAATGAGGTATCACCTCACACTGGTCAGAATGGCCATTATCAAAATCTAGATAATAACTATCTAGATTGATAGATTGATAACTATCAAAAAATCTAGAAACAAAAAATGTTGGAGGGGGTGTGGAGAAAAGGGAACCCTCTTGCACTGTTGGTGGGAACGTAAATTGATACAGCCACTATGGAGAACAGTATGGAGGGTCCTTAAAAAACTAAAAATAGAACTGCCATACGACCCAACAATCCCACTACTGAGCATATACCCTGAGAAAACCATAATTCAAAAAGAGACATGTACCCCAATGTTCACTGCAGCACTATTTACAATAGCCAGGACATGGAAACAACCTAAGTGTCCATCGACAGATGAATGGATAAAGAAGATGTGGCACATGTATACAATGGAATATTACTCAGCCATAAAAAGAAACAAAATTGAGTTATTTGTAGTGAGGTGGGTGGACCTAGAGTCTGTCATACAGAGTGAAGTCAGAAAGAGAAAAACAAATACTGTATGGTAACACATATATATGGAATCTAAAAAAAAATAAGGTACTGATGAACCTAGTTGCAGGGCAGGAGTACAAAGGCAGACATAAAGAATGGACTTGACATGGGGTGGGAGGGTGAAGCTGGGGTGAAGTGAGAGTAGCATCGACATATATACACTACCAAATGTAAAACAGTTGGCTGGTGGGAAGCAGCAGCATAGCACAGGGAGATTGGCTCAGTGCTTTGCGATGACCTAGAGGGGTGGGATAGGGAGGATGGGACGGAGGCTCAAGAGGGAGCGGATATGGGGACATGTGTATGCATATGGCTGATTCACTTTGTTGTGCAACAGAAACTAACACAGTATTGTGAAGCAATTATACTCCAATAAAGATCTATTAAAAAAAAAAAAAAAAAGAATCCACCTGCCAATGCAGGAGACATGGGTTTGAGCCGTGGTCCACGAAGATCCCACATGCCACAGAGCAACTAAGCCCATGCACCACAACCACTGAGCCACAACTACTGAGCCCGCGTGCCACAACTACTGAAGCCCGCGCGCCTAGAGCCGGTGCTCTGCAACGAGAAGCCACCACAATGAGAAGCCCACGCACCACAACGAAGAGCAGCCCCTGCTCGGCGCAACTAGAGAAAGCCCGCGCGCAGCAACGAAGACCCAACGCAGCCAAAAATAAATACATCTTTTTTAAAAAAAAGAAATGGACTAAAAAAAATCAACAGGGTGTGCAGCTCCACTAAAAAAAGGATCTCAGACATTACTGAGTAATGATGTTTATACAAAGTTATTCTAGGTGACTAACATTGTTTGCTAAGTAAATACTTTAGCAGGTCTCTGGAAACATTAAACCAGAGTGTAAAAAACATGCACCACGGTTAAACCAAAGTCTATTTCCTTTTGTTTGATTTTATTAGGTTTTTCAAGGTCTGTCCCAACACCCTAAAACCCACACATTCCGTATCTCCCAGAGGGGAGAGAAAGCAAACAGCTGGAAATTTAGGAGTGGTGCAGTCTGACCCCAATCAGCTCGTAGGGGCACTACTCAACCTGAGCCTGAGTGAATGGTATGGTCACCAAAGCCCTGAGCAGAGCAGATGCTACAGAAATGTATGTAAAACCAGTGTGCCAGGAAAAGTGGAACTATAAAACTAATCTGATCACTTTTTCTTTGTAATTTAGTTTGGTTAAAAGATTTGGAGCATTTATCTGTTAGGGGAAACAGTTAAGAGCTTCTGCGCATAGGCAGTCCTTCTTCACTGAATAATTGGAGATGCTACCTGCCTGTGACTTCTTCAGCATCTGATGAACACCCTGATAGATTTGTCAGGGGTGACATTTGGGAATGCTGCCACCGCAGCAGTTGAACGACAAAGAGGGGTGCATACGTATATATGTATGTGTGCATTTGTAGATGTCCATTCCAAATGAAGTCTCCACCATGGCTGAGCAGTCAACAGATGGCCTTGCAGTCGTTCTTAGGTGAACACAAATCTGGTTCAGGAGACAAGCGGTTATCAGAAAAGTGTTAACCGATCACCATCCCTCCCTTTATCTTTCAGGCAGGTGTTAAATAGAGTACATCTGCTTGCCAGGAATCCTACTGCATCTTTCCATCCTCCAGCATACATGGGAATTCTCTGAATCCAAAGGAATATATAGGCTTGTTGGACTCTCAACAGTCAGATGCAGAGCAGTTGTTTCCAACTTTCTCCTGCTGCCACACTATTAGAATGAACCACCATCTCCATCAGCCGTGCATCCCACACACATAAAGCTTCTCAGACAGGGCCTAAGGTACATCCATCCCATCCAGCCCAAAAGGTCATACGCAGAGTGGAGGAGAGGAGCAGGTGAAGTATGAGAAAGCACGTCCCAGGGATCTGCTATGTCTCCCAGCCAACGCCCAGCCCCACCTACCAGTTTCCCTCGCACCCCTTTCCTTGTTCGCTTTTCTTCAGGAAAACAAACTGCTCTCTTCCCATAATCTCCTGTTATCTTCATACTGCAAGACTAAACTCTATTTTGGGTTCAAGTCTTCTTACCTCCATCCACTTGTAACAGCTGCTCAGATGTCAGTGGCAAATCGTTTGTTTATACTCATACTTGTAAAATCTTTGGGGTTGGTCAGGGCTCCACTGCCACCTATTCCTGTTTCTCATCTTTTGGAATTTTTTTTGTAAAACGCTGCCAGTTATGCCATTGTCATGTCAAGGTAATCATGCAGCCATAACACAAATCCTAACTATAAGGGCAATACCTCAAAAAAATTACTAGAGGCCAGCCTGCTGTTCAGATGGGGTCTTGGGCTGACACCACAGTCGAGGGTCAGGTCCAGAAGGTCAAGTCGCCGCTTCAGTGAGTCATAGGACTGACTCAGACCACCAAACTCCCAGGGAGCTGATATATCACCCCACTCATGAGGCTCCAATGCTCATTCATGTTATTAAGGTTCTCCTTTTTCAGTTATAAAACTATTTTTATTTTTTAATGTCTTTTTTTTTTTTTTTGGCTGCATTGGGTCTTCGTTGCTGTGCGTGGGCTTTCTCTAGTTGAGTCCAGTGGGGGTTACTCTTTGTTGCAGTGCGCGGGCTTCTCATTGTGGTGGCTTCTCTTGTTGTGGAGCACAGGCTCTAGGCGCGCGGGCTTCAGTAGTTGTGGCACGTGGGTTCAGTAGTTGTAGCTCGCGGGCTCTAGAGCGCAGGCTCAGTAATTGTGGCACACAGGCTTAGTTGCTCCGCAGCATGTGGGATCTTCGCGGACCACGGCTCAAACCTGTGTCCCCTGCATTGGCAGGTGGATTCTTAACCCCTTCGCCACCAGGGAAGTCCCTATTTTTACTTTTAAAAGAGGGGTTTTATTTGGTGAGCAGGGAATCCCAGCAAAGGAAATTAAGAGGGTCTTGCAAACTATGTCACTTAGGCTGCAAAATGCCTGATGAGCTGCACTTAGTCCTTGAAACAGCACCTGTCTTCACAGTAGTCACACGTTTTATCTTCTGCTTTTCCAACTCACTTAGGTAAAATTGCTTAAACAACGAAAATTATTAGTATCTAATTCTCCTCAAGATTCTATGGGGACCATTATCTTTTGTTTACCACACTGTTCTTCAGACAGATTACAATAAAATCATTTGACGAAAACACTGTCTGAAAATATGTCAATTCAGGAGGCTGACAGAAGTTAAAGCTTTCTTTCTGAACTTAAATACCTCAGAGAAATAGGTAACTTTTTAAAAATGGATGAATAAGTTTCTAAATATAAAATGGAGACAATTCAATCTTAAAACTCAAACAGAATATTGAAAACATTAATAGAAAAAAGTTCAATGCATCGTACAGAATGAAAATGCTCAATCTTTTCCTATAGATACTTAAAACTAGTGACCCCACTTTTCATTAATATTTGCTAAAATCTATGTAGCAGCCTCTAGATTTAGTTATTTGTTCAGGACCAAAGTGAAGCCAAAGCCACAAAAAATAGAGATTAAGCTAAACTGTGAGTAGCTGTTTAAAAAAAAGACTACATACACATAAATAGGATTACACACTTTAATCTGATTGACACGGAGGAAGTAGGGAGGACATGAAAGAAATTTAGTTGCAGCTCTGCTTTACACATAACCAAAGGCTCCTTCTCCAAAAAGTAAACCTGAGGTTTCAAAAACCATATTTTATCAGAATACTTCAGGAAAGCATACTATGTGTAATCCAGGAAATACATTATTTGCAGAATAGGAAAATCATCACAGGCAATAAAAGATTACAACAAAAGAAAGCACCAGGGTTTTGAGCAGGTCTAAGGTGAGTATATCTGCAGAAACAATGTAAATGTTCTTGAGTGGCTGCTATGGAAACATGCTAAGGAGGACTGGTCCACATCTTATCGTTTTTTAAAACATGTTTCTTTGGAAAAACGACAATAGTGGCTGAGAGTGAAGCCATCCTTTAGACGCCCAGCTTATTGGCCTGGGTGAGAACCACTTTGAGAACTGGCATGAAAGCAGAGGTCTCACTGAAGTTGCTGGTGCTGACTGTGTGGGTATGGATGGTCAATCCTTCTGAGTAGTTTCGAGTCTCAATGCTCCTTGCGATGTGTAAACCATTGATGATTGTTGGTGAAAGCTGAAGTAAAGGTGGAATTGAGAGAGAGAATTAAATTAAGGAAGAATTTTCCATGAGACCCTCTATAAACATTAAACCCTGATATTTAAGAGGAGCTTGAAATAAACATTATTTCAAAAATGTATAAACTGGTGAGCATTTCTAGAAAGATTGTCGGAACAACCAACACTTAAGTTATAAAAGCGAACCATGACAAAATGATTATGTAAGGAATTATTTACGAATTATACATGTATGGTAAGCCAGGTATTTTCTTACAGAAAAGCCAGATTTCCTTCCCCAAGTTGGAATGTTAATGTCTCTCTCCACTTAAGAGCTTTCTTATTATTTTATTTTAGATAACTTAAATATTTTAAATGACTAAATTATTTTAGATAACGGTCTCACACTTTTTAAAAGTTTTCCTATGTACATGAAGGAGTTTCACGATTCTTAATCATGACATCTCGAAGTAGGGGCCCAATTTACTCTAAAACCTTGTGGACAATAAAAACCTTGCACTTCTGGTCCACTGCCATTAGGAGGGCAACAGTCCTCATCATGTACTCAATTTGCCAGTTCTTAACTGCTTTTCATAATCCTGTCATCTCTGAAAATCATAAGACCTCTAGTTTTTTTCCCCCCCATGTCATTACTTGGCATGCATGTCCATACTTTCCAGAGAAGACTTTATTTTGGATCAGTCCATGGGCCACACCACTTCCACTGTTATATCAACTTTCTCTGGTTTGGTTCTCAGGAGACAAATGGTTATTTTTAGCTGATGGCATTGATATGGGGAATGGGGAAGAGAAATGCTAAAATGCAAAAATGTGAAAAAGTCCCAATTCTTTTTTTCTCTACTAGTGCTTTCATTAATAAAACACAACAATTCTAGAAAGGAATGGAGAGGTTGGGAGGGACAAGAGAACAGAACACACAGGGCATTTACTCCTTACTGCCGATCATCTTCATAGTTATACACATTGATCTGCTCAATTTGTGGCTACCTTTGGCTTTGCCTTTGTGTAACAGCTATTCTAAAAGAAAAGGATCAGAGTCTTAGACTACGAAAGAGATTACAGATTTGGTCTCTGGAAAACAGAGTATCTGCCCACTCTCTGATTTCTTAATTCACGGGACATATAAAAATGAATAGAAGTCCAGTTACCGTAGGACCAGTACAAGCCAGTTTGTATATCTGCTCTTTGTCATAAAAAAGGTTAAAAATTCTCTCTCCCTCTTAATCTCTCTCTCTCTCTCTCTCACACACACACACACACACACACACACACACACACACACTGCCCTATCCCCTTTTCCCCGGTGACTGAAATGAAAGATTTAGACAGAGAGAAGTCCACTCTATGAACTGTCACGATCATTTTGCCCCCAAGCATACTATATATTACATGCAAGTGCTGATGAGACACTTATTTTACTAGCAACCAGGAATAAATGATTATCATAAATCCTTCTTTTCCCCACAAACTTACTGTCTGTTCCCTAAGTTTATCATACAGAAACTCCAAACGTTTGCTGGCATCATCTAGCTTCCTCTTGGTTTGCTGCAGGAGAGAAAAAACAGGTATGTTATGTATGAACAATAACTTTTATCCCAAGAACTTGCCTTACGTCATTTCACTAAACCTTACAGTCATGATGTTGGACAGCTTCATTTTATAAAGAAATGGAGATAGCTAAGACCGAGGAACTTGAACAGATTATTAGAACAGAGATCAGTATCTATTAAGGCAGGGAGGGCAAGAAAGTGAGAGCCTTCCTCCTAGGGTGCAAAGTGGAGCACTGGCTGATTTCACGGGGACTGCGGCTCACGTGAGGTGAGTGAGTGCCCATCTACACTGTGTGCACAGGCAACGCGAAGGGCCACCTGGAGGCAGCAAGGGGTCAGTGTACTACAGAAAGGAAGGTCTAACAGTTACTGTAAATTAAATAAAATGAACATTATGGGCGCTAGAAGGCAAACATACAGGTGAACTGTGGAATCTCAAAGTACTACTTATACGCTCAGTCACATTTGGTACATTTAATCCTGTCTTATTCTGGGCCTTTAAAACACCAAAAAAAGGAGAAAATTATCTTTTGGTGGCTTAAGATTATTAAGAGGGAAGTGTTAAAATGAGTTCTTAAATTAAGGAGTCCTCCTACCCTCATCCTAGTACTGTGAGTATAGTGAGAGAAAACTATCCTAAAAGTAAAGGTTTAAAATTATACTGTGATTAACTTCATATCTACATTATGCAACAGCCTTAAAAGTGACACTGCTTTTCAATATTTACTGAGTGACTACTACACGCCATGCTGGGACAGTGTTGTGTCTCATGGATCTCATATTCTATTGGGTGGGGAAAGGATACTAAATAAACAATATATTGTATGTCAGATGGTGATGAGTGCCATGAAGAAAAGTTAACAGGGTAAGGGGGTCAGCAGTGTTGGCAGTATGACGTGGTAAAAAAGTCCTGACGGCTAATGGGACATCTGAGCAGACACCAGGAACAAGTGAGCAAGAGCTATGCAGCTCTGTGGGGAAGAGTTCCAGGCAGAAGGAGCCACAGGTACAAAGTCTCTGATGCTGACACGTGCTTGGTATGTCTGAGGAGGGAATGTCAGTGTGTCAGAAGAGGAGTGCGGAAGAGGTGACGCCATCGAGGATAACCTTACAAACTAAGCTGTGCTGCACAATTACGTTGTGCTGTTTGGACATAACTGAAGTGGAAATAAGAATAAAGCCATACTATAAAAATGATGTCAAGTATTGATTAAGATGGACTTTTGTGGAGGGTTCAAAGTTAATCCCACGTAGCTACCAGCAGGAGTCCTGGGCGGTATTTGAACTTCCTCCCCAACTAGTGACAGGAACAGTTTGTCTTTCTCTTCTGCCCAGGGGTGCTGGGTCACCAGAAGGAAGGTGATAGGGTGACCTGGAGGAGGGGAAGCTCAACACAAATTTCCTAAGCTAGGCCATGTACGAGGTGTCCTCCCAACCTCTATTTACATTAACTCATGCCTGAAGGAAGACTGGAGCTTTCCCACATTTTTATTAGGATTCCTCCAATTTGTATGATGAGGACCTGTCTGCCTAGGAGACACTGTACACTTACCTGTTTAACAGCTTCACCTGTTCTCTGTTCCTAGCTTCGTCTTTCCATCGCTCCCAGAATGCCAGGCGCTAAGGTTTATGTTACCTTTCCCCTGCCTCTGCTTTCCTGACACTTTCAGTGCAGAGAATTGCTTTCCAAAAGACTGGCAGAAGGCTGCACATATTAATACTCAATGTTTGATGAAACAACAAATTCCAGAAGCTGTTTTTCAAGCAGACAACTGGCCAGTGACTAAATAAACATATTCAATGTTTGTTGGCAGAAAGTGAAATTTCATCTAAAACAAAACTGGCTTTGTGGAATTTTTGTTGTTGCCAATACAGTCATCCTCTAATAAACTGAGTAAAATCAGTTACTTTGACTATGAATATGACTCCAATATCTAAAGCACTGAACTATTTTTAAGGTCTTAGCAAAGTTAAAGATTGTCTATCTACTTTTAAAAGCTTTGATGTAAGCTCAGAAAGAAACCCCAAATCTGAGTTTCACCGTTCTGTTGTATTTTTGTGCTAGGCATAAGGTTTGCCGATGAGACTCAGTGCCGCATAGTGGTGGAAAGCATGAATTCTGGAGCCAGACTAGGTTCGAATGCTGGCTCTGCCTTAATTATTACGTAACTGCTTTTTGCCTTAATTTCCTCCTCTGTAAATAAATATGACAAACCTACCTACCATGAGGTTGTTTTAAGGATTAAAGTTATATGTAAAAAGCAGTTGAATGTGTTTTTATATGTACAGCAAACTATATATAAGTGCTAGCTTTACTACTTTTGCATAAACTCTCAAAATACATCTTGTAAGACTTTAAGCAATCATTATAGAAGCGCTCCATAAGGGATTCTTTTAATTAAGCAAAATAAAAAATACATACAGGATCTGTGGCTGAAGAGAGGCAGCGCTGAATAAGATCCTCAAATGTGGTCTTTAGAATGAGGTGTTCATCTGGAATCGGTTTCTTGGTAATTTTTTCTGTTGGCAAAGACTGCACATGCTGGAATAAATAATACCATAAAATGACTAGAAATGACCAGAAGTTACCTATACACAAAGCCCTGAATCTGTGATAAAGAGAAACCAAGGACCTTGTAGGTAGGCTCTTCAAAATCAAATGAAAAATTAACATGTGAAATCACTTGGGATAAGCAAACATAAAAATCAGATATTCAGTAGAAGATACAGGTACTCTTTCTACAGCTTCTATTTTCAAAAATAGGATGGATATAAAGTATCTGATTAATTATGGAACATACATTGATCACTATTTCATATAACTGATGGGAAGGAGACCTGTGCCAGTAGGAAATGAAAAGAACAAGGCACTTACAAAGTTGGCTGGTTGGAGTGGCTGCTTGCTTTGCTTGTTGGCTCATTTTTGTTTATCCTGACGTTCTTCTATTCTTTGGTTTACTCTTGGAGGGTGTTAGCTGGGCTATTATCAAACTGCAAGATTACACCAACGGTGAGGATAGAAGAGACCATGATCTTACTGAATGTACAGATGGGAAAACAAAGAAGGAATGTGTAAGTGTTTAAAGTTTTGACTGATTAGTTCATTCATAGAAAACATTAGGCAATTCTGTATTAGGCATTGGCTAGGTATTGGTGAGCCAATACGGAAATGATCTCATCCCACAGGGAGTTTACAGGCTGATGGAAGAGAAAGTTTTAAAATGTCATAAATGTATGTAAAATAGCAACTGTGATTAAGTTAACATCACTGGAACCAACAGACAATATAATTGGGATTTAACTGAGGGGAAGGCTCTTGAAGGAAGTTATATCAGAAGGGTAAGTAGGAGTTAACCAGTTAAATGGGGGAGGAAATGCATTCCAGACAGAAGAACGTGTACACAGTCAGGATCATGATACAAGGGACTGAAAGGGGGTCACTGTAGCTGGAGCAGAGAGAGCGAGCAAGGAGGAGTGTGAGCTGAGCGATTCCAGACAATGTGAAATACTTTGGTCTTTATCCTGGGAACAATGGGAAGCTGTAACGTTTTAAGCAATGAGGAGATAAGACCAGATAAGAGATGAGTCAAAGTCGATGCTGGCAGACCAACTAGAGGCTCCTGCACTGCTTAAGACTGGAGACGAAGGTAGCATGGACTAGACTGGAAATGTAGAGAAGGGATTTGAGAGAGATTTTAAAGTAATATCAACAAGACTCGGGGATAGCTCTGAAAAACAGGTTAAAGGAAAAAGAATATAAAGATGATGCCCAGGTTTTTGGCTGGATTAAATAGGAAGGGTTATGGTGCCATTCGCTGAAACAGGACACACCAAAAGACGACTAGGTTTGGGAGGAAGACGATGAGTTAGATTCTGGATATGTTAAGTGTGAGGTGCCTCAGAGACATCCAGGTGGAGAGGAAGCTGGACACTAGGGCCTGGCTGAACACACGCCTCCGTGCAGCTCTCCCTTTCAGCGGTAACTGGGGTTCTGGCCCAGATGAGCGCAGCTTGAGCACCCAGCTCTAAACAAAAGTGGACGGCTTCACAAACACCACAGACGTGTAATTATACAAAATTAACAGTGCGTCTTTGTAATTTTATATATTCTCGTGGAAAGAAGAAGGTCCTCCCATCTCCATCAGAACACTTGTTTTCATAATGCAACTGTTAATGTTTAGAAGTTCCTTAGGCAGAAATCTCTTAACAGCAAAACATAGTCTTGTGGTAGAGATATAATCTTTACAAATTTGACTTCAGAGAGTCAAAGACAGTAACAGACAGAAGAGCTAGTTTTATACTTGGGCAGGAATTGATTTCATCTTATGTTGAGCTGTGACTTTACTTTTCATGAATAGATCAAAATGTTTCTCTTTGTATGTCTAAGTCAGTTATATGGAAATATGATAGATTTTTCAGCATCTAGAGCCCTGCCAACTAGCTGTTTGTATGTGAAAAGCAAGCACAAATCTATATCTCCATCTAAAGATATGGCTATATTATTAGCTCTTACACATACACAAGAAAATATATAACTCATTACATTTTTATTTTCTATTTTAAAGGAAAAAACCTTTGGAAACAGCTTCTGCTTAGCAACCTTGGATGCAAATATGGATTCAACTGCTCTTAAATTGTGCCTACTGATTAGATCAGATGAAATACTGTAATTGCCAAGTTACTGTTAACGTAGACTAGTAAATACATAAGCTCCTTCTAGAAAGTTTGTATATGGCCTCGTCATTGAAAAATAATATACATACATGAACAATCTTAAAAAAAAAAGGTATTATTTTTAAGTTGTCTAAATTGAAATCAAATTGAGGTAATAATAAAGGTATAACCATAAAAGTTAAAACGTTAAGAAAACATACCGAAATAGAGCCATCTCCCACTTCCACAGATTTACTGTTACCTGCATGGTATTTCCAATAGGAGCCCCAGGGGCACCTTCAATATTGGGCTTTGAAAAAGACGGAGGCATGCCTGGTTGACTGAGGGGTTGCTGTATGCCGTGGAAGGGCTGGCCACCTGGAAGGTGTGGCTGCGGGAAGGAAGCTTGGCTTGATATTGGTGCTGGAGCTGAAGGCTGTTGCTGCAGCATCTGTGACTGGGGGTCACCCAAGGGGTTCATGATTGGTGATGTGATGGGAACAGGAGGCGTAAAGTTCTCAGGCATCTTTTAAAAGAAATAAAAGGCACCAAGAGTAAGGAGAAAACGGTATGATGACAACATCTCCTCAGCTTTAAATAAGGGAGTTAGCCATTTGTAGCAACGTGGATGGACCTAGAGATTATCACACTAAGTGAAGTAAGTCAGAAAGAGAAAGACAAATACCATATGGTATCCCTTATATGTGGAATCTAAAATATGACACAGATGAACCTATCTATGAAACAGAAATAGAATCAGGGACATAGAGAACAGACTGGTGGTTGCCAAGGGGGTTGGGGGAGAGTTGGAATGGGAGGGTGGGGTTAGCAGATGTAAGCCTTTATATATAGAATGGATAAACAACAAGGTCCTACTGTACAGCACAGAGAATTATATTCTATATCCTATGATAAACCATAATGGAAAAGAACATATTTAAAAAAGAATGTATACACACATACATGTATAACTGAATCACTTTGCTGTTCAGCAGTAATTAACACAACACTGTAAATCAACTACACTTCAATAAAAAAATTTAAAAAAATAAGTAAGGGAGTTAGACTATTCCATGGTTAAAAAATTTTTTTTAATAACAGTAGAATACTTTTTAAAATGAAATTTTATGCAGAATTCTAGAGAAAAACATAAAAGTAAAGGTAATCTAGCTAAGAGGGCTGGGAGCTCAAACCTGGACCTTTGTTTCCCCTTTACCTTCCACACTTATCCCATAACGGGCCAAAACCATGGTGTTTTTGAAAGAGGATGTCAAAGTCTGGAGAATTATATCTAGCCATACTGGGATCAGATATGCCAAATATGTGTTTGTGTGTGTCACGTGATCAGATGTAATACCTTTTTCCCAGATCATTAAGTGATACCTACTTAGTGATCAATCACACTCAAAGCAGTAGATTAAATTTCTGATTATCATTGACCTAATTTTGGGGGGGCTTTCATCATTTAGTATCTCCCAATTTTACATTCTGGCCTCTCATTACTATACTTGGGGGACAGAAATCACTAGGAGTAAAAAAAAATAAAAAGGCTTGGGGTAAAAGAAGGAAAGAAGAATCTTAAGTTATGCTCTAACAGCTCTCAACAGTTATTAACATCTAAATGATGCTCAGCTACAAGGCTATTTCTTTTCATATTGTATGTGATAGACAAAAATAGTCCAAAATATAATTACAAATTCATGATTACTGTTAGAACCCAAAACCAAAGTAACTCCTAAAAAAAAAACCATTTGAGAAGCATGAAATTTTGTTTCCTACTCTTTGAAAAAGATCTGCTGGGAATTTACATCTTGCTTTTTAAAAAGGGTTTAATTCATACCACCATACTATTTTGTACTTTCCTTCCTTCCCTTCATGGATTAGAAGATGTAAGTTGAAATACACATATTAAGTATATTAGTCAGTCAGCTTTGCCTTTAAAGGAACAGTGAAGTGTGGTGTGCTTCAGGTGGCTACATGATTGACAGGACACCTGTAGGCAACTGAATAGACATCTTTTTCTAGTACCTTCTTCTTCTTGGGTACTCTGTTCAAAGCTGGAGGATCATTCCAACCATTCTGAGAACCTATAACAGATAATAGAGGGCATTTTCCTTTAGAATCCTGAAAAGAAGAACACTAAATTGTATCCATCATATAATATCTTCAAATTTTACTTTCACCCTGAGATAACTGTCACAGAAGTTTTACCAGCTGAGCTGCTGGGATCACTATGTAGCCCTGGACTCTCAAACTCATTACCTCTAATAATCACAGGGCCTTGGCTTAGAAAGCAGCATATCTTGACATTATTTCCTTTTAAAGTGAAAGAGTTGTACTAAATTTAAGGATAGTGAAGTTTTTATGTCTATATTGGTATATAACCTTCAAACAATTCTCTCCTAAGAAAGAAAAAATAAATCCCCTGAGTCTGCTAAAAAAAAAAAAGGCTTCTGATATATTCAACACACAAAAAAAGAATAAAAGTGGCAATCTTCTATTTCCCCAGAGAGCAATTCAGCATACCCAAATCATCCACATGGTAGAAACACCGTTAAAAAAACAGAGCCCAACTACGCAACACCAGTATGTTTTTATCACCTTTGCGTTAAGAACAACCTATAAAGTAGAAAAAGGCATTCAAATATCTGTGGTAAGATTTTTTTTTTAATACACCCCTCCCCCCCCCCAAAAAAAATTTCCACGCTGGCAGCAAATATAAAATTAAACTACTGTCACCTTTAGGAAACTTCCTCCCCCCTCAAATCTCCCAAAACCTGTCATCTCAAAGTGAGAAATGAATATGAGTAGCAGAACTCATTAAGGTACTTAATGCCTGTATCTTTAAAAAAAATTTTTTAAAACATCTTTATTGAATGCCTGTATCTTTAAAGAAAAATGGAATAAAACATGCCAGAGATAAGATAATTACTAAATCAAAATATAATCATTTTACATCTTATTAAGTTTTGTGTATGTGTATATGTAAAAGCAAAAAATTCTTCTTCTTTCAATAAACATTCTTTCAGTATTTTACTTTTGCTTGTTTTATTGATATCTACGATATTAAATCACAACAAAATTGCTTAGCAAACCAAAGAACATAATGTCATAGAAATTTTGTAAAAACACGATCTTCTCCTAACCAGCATGCACTCATTTGCCTTGATTTTAAAAGTAGAATTAATTTTCTACAAGGTGACTAGGAGACAGAACGCCAAATGAGCCTCAAAACATTCAAGAGCTAATCACAAAATATTAAACCACATGCTGCTATTTGCTTAACAAATTCTTAAAGTTCTCATTATACACAGACTAATCATTCAAACCTCTCCCATCACCTTCTAATCTTTCTTATATCTAAGACAATCTTGGTATAGCCTTGTCTTTCAGTCTATATAAAATAGACAACTTTTATGATTCAAGATCATTTGTGTCACTATGTTAATTCAGTCAGTTCTAAGATTTGATTCCATTAAGAACTGATCAGATTTAGGGTATTATCGGCTTTAAAGTTCACATGCATAATTGTGAATATCCATTCATTAATTATAGTCAGTGATTCAAAGATTTCCAAAGATATATTTTGTAACTAATTCACCTTCCAACATAGATGCCTGGTCTTGCATAGACTGATTTTCTGTAGACAAAATGTAAAAGTCACTTAAACAGTATTATCATCAAAGATATTCTAAACTCTACTCATTTTTTTTTTGAATTTTTGAATTTTATTTATTTTTTTATACAGCAGGTTCTTATTAACTATCCATTTTATACATATTAGTGTATACATGTCAATCCCAATCTCCCAGTTCATCACACCACCACCTCCCCCCCACCACTTTCCCCCCTTGGTGTCCATACGTTTGTTCTCTACATCTGTGTCTCTATTTCTGCCCTGCAAACTGTAAACTCTACTCATTTTATAATTGTTTCTCCTCCCTCCATCAACCCCAAGAAAGAACAAACTAATTTTATAAGGGAATAAAACTTACTTTTTAATCAAGTCACGTGAAATGGCTTCTATCTAATTAAGAAAGTAATCAGTTTGTGGGCAAAGCTAATTCATTCATGAGAGCACTTCCTAACATATTATAACTGTGTCCATTTTAGTATTTTTTAAAGCTGTGAATCCAAATCAGTTGAAGATCTTGCAAAAATGCAGATTCTAATTCACTAGGTATAGCGTAGGGCCTGAGATTCTATTGCTTCAGCCAGCTCCCAGGCAATGCCAATGCTGCTGGTCTAAATCCTCTTTAAGTAGTAGGGTTTTAAAGAGAAATGGGAGGATTTCTGCATTGTCGTGCAGACTTTAACACTACATTGTTAAAGATAATAAGCATTTTAGACGATCTTAACAAGGAGGTGCTACTTTACTGCTGGATTTGGGAGGCCCCAAGGATCTGCATTCTGGAGGAACTGTAATTTCTGGGGTCACAACATGAATATGAGCATAAATGGGAACAGGCCCAGTAAATATGTAACCATCTCATATGGTCTTCTCTATAAGAATATACAGATTTGCAGACTGTTTAGCACAAATCTTCCAGAAATCACTACTTCTCTTAAAAGAACTGAAGTTTCTGGCAGTGGACAAGAGGAAAGAAGGCTGAGAACTAATACAGCAATTCCAAAATTGTCGGATGTTCAGGATTGGTCCAGGCCCAGTCTCCAATCAAAAGCATGCAGTGTAGATACATCATATGTACCTACAACTTACGGGAATTCAACTTACGGGATACATCATATGCACATACAACTTACGGGAATCCCGTAAGTATGTGGGAGTTATGATAGTTGAACTTGGGGAGAGAGGAATCGAGAGTATATAGCATTAACTAGTGAGTTCAATTCAGTTTGAGCTCTACTCAAGAAGCACATGCCCCAGAGAAACTGTGAGGTGGGAGAACTAATGCCACAGTTTGGAATTTCTCTGTATGGCGCTAAGGATAGATGTTTCTCATGCAATATGGCTTCTGACCACAGGCAACTTCTTCGTGAGGGCTTAACTGAAGAAAGCGGTGATCACGGATAACTGACTCTTAAGTGATTTCTTATTTTTGTCTTAAATGATGACTTTACAATTTAACTTCCCATGCAAGATATGACCTCACAGCACTACAGTTAATAAATCCCTGGGAGTCACTGTGTGTGTGTTATGACAGAGGACAGACCTGACTTGAAACTAGTGATGTACTCTCTAGCGCCAGACTTCAGCTTCTGGGCTGAGGGGGTCAATACACAGTCCATCCCCAGGTTCTACATCTGCAGATTCAACCAACTGAAGATCAAAAACATTCAGGAAGGAAAAAACTCCAAAGAGTTCCCAAAAGCAAAACTTGAATTTGCTGCAAGTATTTACACAGCATTTACACTGTATTGGGTATTACTAGCAATCTAGACATAAAAGTATATGTGCATAGGTTATATGCAAATACGACACCACATTATATAAAGGACTTGAGCATCCTTGGATTTTGGTATTGGGGCAGGGTAGGGGGGAGTCGACGGTGTGAAAAACCTAAAAGTACTGGAGGTACCCTGGCCTTGATCGTTTTTTTCAGGGAGCAGTCTCAACAACATGCCTCCTCTCTAGCCCTGTGAAACGTGGGAGCAGAAGGTGAGACCAGTTTTTCCTCTAACCTCTCGTGGCGGTGATCTTAGCCTTGGATATTAAAGCCTGAGTGGGTATCCTGATTTCACCAACTATCAGCAGCACAAAAAAGTATGTGGAACAATTTCATATGACCCTTTGGTAGAATGACACCAAAGTTATAATGAAATCAAATTAAATCGAAAGTTACGAGTAAAACTGAATGAAATAAGAAACAAAAAGATTTTCAACAGGAACATATAGCCAGTTGGCTATCCCTCATAACTTGAGGGTGGGCTGCCTGTTGAATTGAAAATAACGACTGTACAATAATCAAAGTTCCCACCAAAACATATGCCTAACTGGCCCCTCCTAACCTCAAACCATGCAATATATTTAGCAATATGTTTTATTTCAGCCCAGAAAATCCTTGTTCAAATCTCTGATCAATTTAACAGTTTTATCTTAGCTATGATTCTAACCCCTCAATACTTTTGCTTTTATATCTTTAAATTGTTTAAATATGACTTTTTAAAAACACAATTAGGGCTTCCCTGGTGGCACAGTGGTTGAGAATCTGCCTGCCAATGCAGGGGACACGGGTTCGAGCCCTGGTCTGGGAAGGTCCCACATGCCGCGGAGCAACTAGGCCTGTGAGCCACAATTGCTGAGCCTGCATGTCTGGAGCCTGTGCTCCGCAACAAGAGAGGCCGCGATGGTGAGAGGCCCTCGCACCCCGATGAAGAGTGGCCCCCACTTGCCGCAACTAGAGAAAGCCCTCGCACGGAAACGAAGACCCAACACAGCCATAAAACAAAACGAAACAAAACAATTAAATTAACCTCTACTTTATGGAGACACACTTTAATAGCAACACTAGGTAAAGCAAACTGAATGAAGAACGTGAATATCTACAGGAGACAGTATTATGGGGGTTCATTATGGATGTGCAAAATGATACTCTTGGTCAATATGTTTAAAAAAAGATAGCACAGTCTAATCTTGGACATAATTCTCTCATAAAACTAGTAAGGGAAGATAATCTTTTTTACCTTTTCAAAAAACCTTAAAAATGGGCATAAATCTCTTTCTTACTCTCTTTTTAAACATGACAATGACTTTAAAGAACATTGGAAAATGGTTCATGGTGTAATATTAAGGAAAGTAGTAAGATGTAAATTATGAGTGTATGTGGGAGTTATGATCTCAATTCTTTAAAAATGCATGCATACAATAAGATACTACTATCTTCACACCCATTAGAATGGCAAGAATTAAAAACAAAAACAAAAAAACAGGAAACAAGTGTTGGTGTGGATGTGGAGAAATTGGACCCTTACGCATTGCTGGTGAAAATGTAAAATAGGGCCACCACCTCAAAAAATTAAACACTGAATTACTATTTGATCCAGTAATTCCATTTCTGGGTATATACCCAAAAGAACTGAAACCAGGGACTTGAACAGATATTTGTATACTCACATTCATAGCAGCATTATTCACGGCAGCCAAAATGCCCATGTGTAAGTTAATGGATAAACAAAATGTGGTATATACATAGAGTGGAATATCACTCAGCTTTAAAAACGAAATTCTGATTACATGCTATAATATGGATGAATCTTAAAGACAGTGAAACAGCCAGTTACAAGAAGAAAAAACTGCATGACTACTTATATGAGGTACCTAGAATACATACATAGAGACAAAGTAGAACGGTGGTTACCAGGGACTGGGGAAAACAGGGGGTTTTTAACGGCTACATAATTTCAGTATGGGATGACAAAAAAGTTCTGTAGTTAGTGGTGATGACTGTACAATAATGTAAATGCACTTGATGTCACTTAAAAATGATTAAAATGGTAAATTTTATGTTATGTATATTCTACATTAAAAGAACTTTAATATATGCATACATACATATATGTGTGCATATATGTGTACGAAGGGAATAAATACACCTAAATTATTAGTGGTTATATATGGGTGGCAGAATTACAGATAATTTTAATTTTATTCTCTATACTATTTGAGGCCTTTCAAAATCCTACAGTAAAAAATTAATAAAAATCAAGGGAAAATTAACTTAAAAACTGAATATGGCATGTCACTGGATTCTGGAGACCCTTATCCACCTTAGTGTAGGGATTAGTCCTCCACATGGTCTTTAGGGAAGGAAGAGAGAAGCGCTTGGTCTCACATACAGAAGTGGAGTTGCTACCATCCTTACTTGAATCTCACTTCTCAATGGGAACCTTCTCAAGGTGTTCTTGCATAATGGTAGGATGTAGGCACTGGCTAAGATACTCTCAGCGGATTCACAGAAAAATATTAGTGCCAATGGTACGGAGACTTTTGGCTAAAAGATCATTTGAGACGGAGAGGACAGAGCATCCTTGTTAATCTTACACCTCCCCCTTCGCCGTTAGCCTCGCACGTCACATTTTTTAAAAGGCACCACAAAGTTAAAAATTTAAATTTAGAGAGAATGAATCCTTAAGGTCATTTTCCAATGACACGAGATAAAACAGATGTATCCAAAGAAAAATAAAGAAGGCTATCATGCTCCTTTCCTTTGTTTAAAGGGTTAAAAACCAAGTACTTATAATTTGACTACGGAATGTTTATGAAAATTTTAAAAAAATTTTTTTTCAGCACACTGTTTCACGAAAATATTCAATATTATGCCCCTTCAAGACTCTTCTATGTGAAGGAGCACAAGACTATATATATATACATATATATATATATACCCAAATTAAATTTTCCATTTTTTAATACTGTTTACTCAAAAACAGCTTCATGAGAGCTTCACATTTTATCAGAAAATTTTGCTAAGTAAACTTCTTGGGCCTTCACATTTGAAAGTGCTCTCCCTTAGTAACAAGTATACATTAAACCAGGGACAAAAAAAAAGGTGGGGGGGGGGGTACAAGCAGTATCTTACTTATCCTGCACAGTAAAGCTAGGAAAACTTCCTGCTTTTTGTGCTGCCACCACTGAAACATGTCGCACTATACTAACTTAGGCTGTTAGCACTTTATACCTTGAACTCGGAGACAACCTGTTTTCCTTGCCTCTGATTCTGCCATGCTGCCCACAATCTGTTTTGCAGAACCACCTCCAGGTTAACCTCCCTAAAGTACCACTTTGACCATGCCTCTCAGGAGTTCAAACTCCTCCACTAGAAATTTTCTTCTTACTGTATGAAGTATAAATTTCTTGCCCTGACATTTAATGTCTTCCAAAAGTTGGCCCAAATACAAATTTTATGTTCCAACTTACAACAAAGCTATGTGCTGTTCACTAGAAATAGAAATGTACTGTACTTTTCTGCCTTCCTACCTGTGCCTAGAATAATTCTGATTATAGACTGAGCAGGTTCTCATTAAGAATTTACTGAATGAATGTTTTGATGATTGCAACATGAGTTTCTCTGAGCAGTGCGCACATAATTTTGTGGTTCACTAATAGTTACAGGGCTTGAAAATCCTAGTGTCTATCAAGAAGAATCCACCGGACAAGTGGAATTTCCAAGTCCCGTAGAAAACCATGATATAATAATCTAAGACATATTAGAACAAAGATAAAACTTTTAGTCACAGTTATCTGTATAACCTAAGCAAACTTTTTAGGAAATCAAAAAATAAAATAAGGTAAAGCTCTAACTGTTAATTAAAATACAGGGACTACTAACATGCAAGAGGTAACAAAGCAGCTAGCTTAGTGCATGCTGAGTATTGCAAAATGTATGGCTTCATCTTCCTATTAGTTACTGTGCTTCTCAGCCAGGTTAGAACATTGTTACTTTGTACATAAGCAAAGACTTTATTATAAGGCCAAATGCCCTTTAGCTTAAGGAGGAAAAAAATACCCATGCAAATATTTAACTTAGATGATGAAGTAACAAATGCTTAAAATAGTGATGCTAAATGTTTCTGTAATTCCAACACTGATAGCTATTTCTACTGCTTTCATCAGGACTAGACTATCTGGTAAAGAAGAATGAACATGGGCTCTGAAGACTGAGAGACCTGGGTATCTCAGTTGTATCTCAACTTGGAGTCTATCACCATGCAATCATGAAAACATTATACACAACCCTAGGAAACTCAAGCTTCCTCATGGCAATTTTAAAAAAAAATAATTATTCCTATTTCTCATGGTTATGAGAAATAAGAAAATATACGGCAGTGCTGGTACATGTCCAATGTATGTTCAATAAATGATCATTCACTTTCCTACTTCCCTGCACCACTTTCCTATGTGGGGATTTACTTGAATCCATCTTTCACTCAAGCTATTACCCAACTATTCAGAATATATACTGTTTTCGCTCATCCAGGTTTTAAAAGGTAATTTTTTGAACTCTACAATTGAATGAACACTCCTCTCTAAATATCAACCTATTGAAATATCTGTATTGAAAATTATACAAATTGTATTTGTGCAGTAAAGGCTGATACATATTGTGTGTATGATTTTTGGTACTTTGGACTTTAATATTATATATCAAAGAAGAGAGAAGGAGATATGTGTATAATTCTGGATCCATAAGACTTCCAAGAAAAAAAATACTTCCTCAATAAATCCTATTATATGACCAGTGTTTTCAGTTATTAAAGCTACTGCTTAGCAGTTAAAAAGAGAAAAACATATACTGGACTTCCAGGAACAACTTCAGTAGTAGAAAGCAAGACTCACTTCTGTTTTGCCCCTCTAGTTTAAAACCATCAATTATAATCTGAAAAGGAAACTATTTTCAAATACCCTTAGTAACAAGTATACATTAAACCAGGGACAAAAGGAAAAGGCCCAGAGCTCTAATTCTGGGCGAGGTGTCATCACGGCTAACTTTGCAGTCACCGTCCCCAAATGCTTTCAATCTCTTCCTAAGCTTATGCGTACATACTATTACTATTATGAGGAAACTGAGGCTTAAAGTTAAGTACTTATTCAAGGTCACATAACTAGAAAGGAGTGAAGCTGTGATACAAACACAGGAAGTCTGATTCCAAAGTCTGAATTCTTTGCTATGTTAGTGGTTCTTGCCCCGATTCATTGATCTCTTTTTGTAATACGTACTTCTGAGGCCCCTTTTACAATCCTAACATGAAAATCAGATAATATTACCTACTCATAAAAAATTAATATAATGCTTTAATTGTAACATGAAAGATAAAAAGAATCTATAAAATGTGTATTTACTATAAAAATAATTTTAAATTATGCTTTTAATTAGAAAATTTCAGGCAGAACTACCCTGTCAACAACAAAAATGCCTAGAAATTTCCAAAATGTTTGTGAGGGTAGAATTGTCCTAATGGAGAGAATCCCTGCACTACTGTATACTTTCTGCTGTCTTAGAGATTCTGTCAGAGTTGCATTCTTTCACTTTTTTCCTTTCAATACACGTCAAGATCCTTGCTCACCTTTACAAACAAACATAATTACAAAATTTGTACAGCCTCATTAAACCCTGTATTATTTAATCTCTATGAATGAATTTAAGGCACAGATAATTTTAAAAACTGAAAATCTAGGAAGAACACAGAGCATCGTTTTACTCTGGCAAAGAAATTAGTGTCAATTAAATCTAGTTCCAACCACCACTTATCTGGCCAACTAATTTCTTACCGCTTATTTTAAATTCAATGGCAGATTATATACTCTTACCCTTTTAAAGCTCTAAAGCTTTTCTCATTTAGCAACTAAAGTTCACTATGGGAAAATCACACTTTTAGAAATAGTTTTAGAATTTGTTATACAATTAAATCAATACCTCACCTTGCCCAGTTTATAGTTAGAAGTAATTCCCCTCCATGCACCCACGTGATCACGAAAAAATAAAAGAGGGAGCCAAACCAAGTCCCTTTCAAGCGCAGACCTGTTCTTTGGGATGCAGGCAGCTCGCCGGCAGCAGGCAGTGTACCTGTTGCTCCAGGAGGCAGCGCATACGCTGAAGATGACGGTGGAGCTCCTGGTCCGCCGTGCTGGAAGGACGCTCCAGAGCGAGGGGGAGGAGGGAACGAGGCAGTGGGGCTGGACGTAGGTGGAGAGGCCTGGTGCTGTGCTGTGTACAGCTGAGACTGCCCAGAATAGGACGAAGCGGAAGATATGTACGGGGTGTTAGGGTAAGCGTTTGAAGCAGGGGGCGCAACAGGCTGCTGAGGTCGATACGCTGCTGACCCCCCTGTTCCGAAGGAATACTGCTGGACTGGCTGAGAAGCTACACCAGGGAGAAGGAGCAGAGATTTTAATTAGTTACACATTTATTCAGACAGCAACAGAAAACCAAAGTTATCTCATTCTATGGAAATTATTTTCTAGTTCAAGTCAATTTAAAACTGCAAAAGAAGAGGAGAGTGATAAGAAAATAAATTAATTGTGCTAAAAACTGCTTCTTGCATCCTAAAAGCACTAAAATGCAATAAGCAGATAGATAGATGGGGGGAGGAGAACTTAAGGGAGGTGGGTAGAGAATATATAACTATATATTTAGGTGAGCAGAATTCTGCTCAAAGAGGAATAATGAAGGATATACCTGTGTATCAGAGGGAGAGGCTGCAGGTGGATGGCTGGGAAGGGCGGTAGGAGTTTTGTTACTCCAGGTAGTGACAGTGGGGGCAATTCTAACCTGAATTGAACAAAGAAATACCAATCACAGAACATAAAACATGAAAATGTTAAAAGAAGAAACAAAAAACCCAACAGGCATTAATAGCCAGATGCAAAGCAAAAAATAAGAGCAGCAAGATAGCATACGTTAGCCAGGCAACTGCTTTCAGGTAATCCCTTTCAAGGGATTCCAAAAGAAAAAAGCACCTTTCACAACAGAACAGGGGAAGGAAGGCAGTGGAAAAATCAATATGAAAACTAAATCAAAGCAGAAAGAACAATGCCGTTCAAGTGTCAAGAGTAAGTGGGAAAAGGTAAGTTCTGTAACTAGGGAAGGAAAGAAGACATTCCAGGGGAAAAAAAAAAAAAAGGTAATTGAGTGAAAAAGTGATTTTTGAAGCACTAATTGTATTCATGCTACTATTAGATCTGTAAACACATTGCTATAAGCTCCCTTTTCCGGATTTCATTAGAGCCACAAAAATTATGTTAGTTCCGTATGAGGCTTAGAATCATACAATCAGAGCATATTAAAGATCATCCAATCTGATCCCCACCCTTTACCACTGAGAAAACCAAGGCCCAGAGAACTGAAGGGGCTGGCTGAAGTCCATACAACCTGTTGTTGATGGAGCTACGACTGATTCTAGGTCTCCTGATTCCCAGGCCAGTGTCTGCCACGCTACGCCATGTTGCTTACCCTGGAGTCCAGAGGTTTTCAAAAACATTTTTTTAAGCCATCAGAATATCTTTTGTCAAGTAAATCTTTGTAGAAGAAACTCTATCATATAAACAATTAATAGCAAAGATGTGCTGGTCATAGTAGGAGGAGAACTCCTACTCAGTTGGCTTCTCTTTCAGAAATCCCTTTACTCCTGCCTATAAACATGCCTTTAAAACCACAATCCACTGTCCTCATTCAACATATCATAAGCTTTAACCAAGAAAATCACTGCATAATTTATGACTGAATTTGTTTTCCTTTTCTTAAAGTATGAGACTGCTAAGTCACGGTATAATAAAAGTCCTTCATGGTTTTTACATTTTCCCAGAAAGATAGATTAAACCCAAGGACATAAGGAGTAAATATTCTCTTCTCCCAATGCAGAGAACACCTTACTTCAGTGCCCTGACACAGTGAGGTCAAACTCAAGGTGCTTAGCTTAGGAGTTCCAATCCTGTTAACCATTAACTAGCCATGCTGACAAATTCAAGCTCTATGTCTTAAAACTCTGGTTAGTCGCTAGACTTCTCCACCTCTCAGTTTCCCAGCCATCACCTGATTTGCCCTATCTATGCCATAGACTTTCTAAGTCTAGCAACAAGAGTGGAGAATTTAGTTTTGTTTATCAATATACCCTCAACAGGGAGAATAAAGACAGGCCCTTAAATTCATATTTGTCAAATGAACGAAAAAACAAAACAGAGAGTAGTACAGTCATAATTATATTCAAATGTAATCTATCCTGATTAAATAGCAATCAAAAGCATGACAGACAAAAGAGCATGAATTTTTTTTTCATGGTTTTATGCTTAGTTTTGCTACAAAATGTAAAAATGACCCCATCAATTCTATCAGCAATTTGTTCTATTTTAAAATGGGCAGAGGGACTTCCCTGGTGGCGCAGTGGTTGGGAATCTGCCTGCCAGTGCAGGGGACACGGGTTCAAGCCCTGGTCCGGAAGGATCCCGCGTGCCGCGGAGCGGCTGTGCCTGTGCGCCACGGCTGCTGAGCCCCCATGCCTGGAGCCCCTGCTCCGCGCTGGGAGAGGCCACCACAGTGAGAAGCCCAGGCACCGCAGCGAGGAATGGCCCCGGCTCGCCGCAACTGGAGAGAGCCTGCACGCAGCGGCAAAGACCCAACGCAGCCAAAAATCAATCAATAAATAAATAAATAAAAAAGAGAGACTGCCATCGAGGTGGTTTCATCTCAAAAATAAAATGAGCAGAGTAACTACTAACTTTGTTATCAATCAAGACCATTTATTACTTACGAAAATATACTTTTTATTTAAGAACATGAAGGTTATCTGCTGGTCTGGAAATATAAGTTTCTACATGAAATAGTAAAAGACAATAAGAGGTCACATTTTATGCCACTAACCATTTGGTAATTTTAATTTAATAAATAAATTAGTTTATTAATAAAAATTATTTAATCATCTTTACATTCCCCATGACCTACAACTTCATATACCTTTGGTCACTCACTTTTCTCTAATATAAAGTTGTCCAAAAAAATGTTTGTATTCTGGATACTCTTTATTGTGCTGATACAGAAGACATAGTAAAACCACACTAATGATTCAGAAAATAATACTTAAAAAGAGACTATTTTCTAAAAACACTTTAAAAAATTGACCAAATTACCCACAAAATTGTTCCCACTACTTTACTTAGTTTGTTAGATGAATCAAATTAAATTTCAAGAACAGATGTACATGTGTAATTTAAGCTTGAGTGACGGAGAAATAAGAAGAAATCTCCCCAGAGAGCTTAAGTTAATTTTACCTAGTTTGTAAATTATTTGACTAGATTAAAGGGATAATTTTTAAAAACATCATAAATGCTACTTTCAAGAAAAGAAAAACTATAACCATTAAAATAATACATTGTCTAGTTTTATCACTGGTCTCTTACTCAAGACACTAAAACCACCAATTTGAAATACATAAATGTTCCTACTTTAATCTGGACCATATCACTCACATGGGGATAATATTGTTGAGCTGGAACTCTTGGCATCTGTGTGTGGCCAGCAACTGGTCCAGGCCTGCCCTTGGGCAGCTGCTGCCTCTCATAAGGAACTTTAGGTGACTCCTGTTGCCCTGGTGCTGGATCTCCTTGTGCTCTACAAAGTCTGTCACGAAGCTGAACAATATTTGGCTATAAGAAGCAATGGAAGAAAGCAAAGCCAATTGTTAAGAGTTCACCCAACTATATATGACAGCATGTTGATCTTCTTAAAGTAAGCTTGATCATTCATATGATTTTTGTTCATATGCTGTGTATTACGCAATAAACCCCGGCACATTAGGGTCTGACATCATGGTTTCTAATACTCAAGAACTGACACCAAAGGTCCATTATATACAGTGTAACTTGTAAGTTCACTGAGGCAGGGATTTGAATTATGCCTGCCACATGGTAGTATGCAAGATCAATGTCACTTATCATCACTGCTCTTTTGTTGTTTCTCTTGCAGTTGAGTAATGCTCACAAATCACAAAAGCAGCTGAAAAAATACAACTTTGTTTCTCTGCAGGGAAAAAAGGCTCCAAAAGAGAATCAGCTGCTAAAGATGGTGATGGAAGAAAATGGTGATCTATGAAAGACATGAAAATTAATAAAAAAAGAGATACTTGAAATAAACTAAAAGAGTAAGATGTCAAACTCAGGGTAGCTCACACAGATCTATAATTATATAGATCAATAGTAAGTATGAGTTTACCATATACATGTTCCAGTTATTAACAAACAACAAAAAAGCAATGTGTTAAAATGTTTCAGCAAGAATTCATTTAATATCTATAAAAATGATACATTTCTATAAATTCATTAAAGGTTTAAACACATCATTTACATTTTGTAGGTATACTTAGGTAAACCTGCCTTTTATGGAGGGGAACTTTATACTATAATGATATTACAAAGTCTCAGGAAATAGTCCCCAGAAAATACTAAGGGTATACTGAGATATATAGGAGGAAGTAACATCAAAATTACAAGTTTTGCATAAAGAATGTTCTTTAAAAGTCCAAAGAAAAGCATGAAGAATAACCTATAGAAAATGTATGTGATTATAAACAGTATTAAAAATAAAGAGTTTAATTCTCAGGCTAGAAGGTCTAAAGGTCTTAGAGTAAGTCAGTCTTAAGATAAAGGGTCTTATACCTCAATATAATAAGAAGACCTTATTAAGTACAAAATCCTATAAAACTATTATACCAAAGTCATTATAAAGATAAAGACTTTGTTTCTATTCTACTTCATATTCTCATGAACAATTTAGAAAGATGTGAGCTGGATCCTACATGTAAGTGTACACAAAACCAACTAGAGAGTCATACCTCCACAGTCCTGGAACACAGATATAAGTATTTTTACTAAATCAAATTTACTGACAATTCCCTAGAACAGACAAAATACTGAAAACAATTAACTAAAAAATTTCGTCAAAAAGAGAATAAAGTTTAGAACAAAAAGTATAGAAATAAGAAAAGGCTCCAAATTAAGCTCTAGCAGATACACAATGCAGATAGAAATATCCTGCTTGTGGAAAATCTTCCTCACTCCCCACCCCAGCTTCCACCCATGCTGCATTATCGGGTTTAGATTTCCCTCCTCTGTGCTCCCACTACCTCTATCATTGTCCTTATCACTTTGGAATCCCATGTATACTTCTGTTGTCATTTTGAGTTTGGAAACTCCCTCAGGGAAAGGATCTTGGCAATCCTATTCATCACTACATATTCAGTCACTTATTGAATTGAAACAAATATCATGAAAAAGCCCAAGTTTTATTGCACACCAAATAAGGACACTAAATTAGGAATGTGATATAGTTCTCTCTGCCTTGAATACTTTAAAAATATACTCACCCACAGACAGCATCGGACTGAAACGGCATATAAAATGAACGACTTTGTTAACTCCTGGGGTGTCATTTGTGAGAATTTTAAAATCACGACCCCAATTTGTTTGATTAAGTATTAACATTTATATCTTTTTTTTTAAATAACTAATACCTTCTTTTTTTTAATGAATGAATGAATTTATTTATTTATTTATTTATTTATTTATGGCTGTGTTGGGTCTTCGTTTCTGTGCGAAGGCTTTCTCTAGTTGGGGCAAGTGGGGGCCACTCTTCATCGCGGTGCGCAGGCCTCTCACTATCGCGGCCTCTCTTGTTGCGGAGCACAGGCTCAGCAATTGTGGCTCACGGGCCTAGTTGCTCCGCGGCATGTGGGATCTTCCCAGACCAGGGCTCGAACCCGTGTCCCCTGCATTGGCAGGCAGATTCTCAACCACTGCACCACCAGGGAAGCCCAACATTTATATCTTTGAAGATACCTACAAAGAGTCTTGTGCACAGAATCAGCATTTGGCTTAGGAAACAAAAAGCTGGCCCTTTTCCTACTTATTCTCCTCAAATACTAAGCCCTTCAGTACAAAGGGACAAGCATTCTATCTCTCTGACACAGCCTGGGTACAGCTGAAATTACACTTGAAGACGTGTCAATAACATTCACCTATTAGGTGATAGAAATTCAACTGCTCCAAATCATTCCACCTACTAGTACATTTATGTTTCATACTGAGTGCTATCTACTGAACTCACCTATTAAAAATAATAATAGCAATAGCAAGTTTGAAAACTTTCACATGGACCTATTCAGGTGCTTAATTGGCATTTAAGGCCTTCTAAGTATCTGTACTAGCCTCCTTCAGGTCAGCCTGTGTTGCTGGGAAACTGCTTTTCTCACTACTCTCTGGACAAAACTCTGGGTTTAGTTTCCATTATTCAGTGGGGTGTTTTTAGATCCCACCCATTGTTAAACACACACACACACACACACACACACACACACACACACACACACGCATGCACGCACGCACGCGCCCAAGGTCTCACCTGCGGACTTTCTCCCTTTTCTCTGATTCCCAGGGGTACTTACTGTCTAGACCCTCATTTCCACATTTGGTCACATCCAGTCCTGGGAGACCTGACTGCTTTGTGTCTCTTTTTTATACTTCATGCTCACAGTGCTAGACCCATAACAATAAATTTTGAAGAACGCTGATAAGTTGGAAGTACTTGGCCTTTATTCATCTAGTCTCAATTTTTTGTAAGGTCCTTACGAAAACCGCACTGTCTGTGAGACTTTGGACATTGGCTGGCAACTGCTCCGAATCTTCCCCAAAGAAATGCTGAAGAGAATCCCTCAGAGCACCTTGAGCGAACTCTACCCTCGAGAGTCTGCAAAGCATTAGCTGCTACTTCATCGCTGGCTCGATGCTCTTGTGAAATACTGGTTCTGTTTTCTTTATTCCTTTTGCACTCGCCCATCCCCACCTTTGTGTTGGAGTTTACTGTGTTGCCCTGTAATTAAAAACAAAGAATAGGTAACATATTGTGCCAGTGTTGCAATGTTTTAAACTGCTAACAGACTTTAAAATATCCCCTGTTCAGAAAACCTGGACCTGCAATGCTTTGTTTAAAGTAGCTGAGGGTTGGAGGTGAACTTTTCGTACTGATGTGTGTATTTGTACGAAGGGGTGTAGTTAGCTGCCTAGTGTCCTCATTATTTGGGTCTCTCAGACCTTTCCTGTCCACCCCCTCCAGAGTATCACTATCTGAAGTTCTAATGCTTTGATCTCCAAACTAGGGACAAGATAGGGTCTGAAAGACGCTTCCTCTCCGAGCCGAGACGCTTTCCTGAGCACTTGTTTTTAGATTTCGGTGTGCCTCTGGGTCTGCTCTAGGCAGACGGCTTTTCCTGTCCACCTGCTGTTTCCTGTTTAATGAATAGATTAGAAAAGGAGTTTCCTTTTCCTCTGTGGTGCGGATAAGTTTCAACTCCTGTGTCTTACCGTTCTCCCTCCCTCTGAGTAACACAGAATCATGCAGCTTTTGCCCAACTGGCATTGATCTGATAGTAGTGAGATGCCCTGTCTTGATGATCCCTTACTGGGTTTCCATGCAGAGGAATCATAATGAAAATAATTAATAGAATTCTTGGTTGGAAAGAGTTGGGATACAATTTTTTAAGAAAGAAAAAACCTATATCGGTTCTACATTCGGACATGCTAACAGTGGTTTTAAGTTTCTAAAGTGTTGACCGGATGCTAGAGGCAAGGTGGGGAAGAGAAAGCTCTTCTGTGTATGGAATTTTTTTTATATATATAATCTATGGATATTTTAAACTCTGTTAGATAGCAGCCTTTGGAAAATCCCCTGTTTGGTCCTGCTTTCTGACCTATCATCTGCCTTTTCAGGGTAATCTTGTGGCACAAGTGATAGCATTTAAAAGCTTTAGTCTTTTAATTCCTCCTCCTTCCTGCTGCGAGCCCTGAGCTGTCTTCTATGCACTTCTGACTTGTCTACTGTTTGGTCTCTCTGTGTTCTTTGTTACTTGGGTGCAATAGCAACTTCTCTGTGCATTCCATCTTTCTTTCAAGTTGTGTAAAGTTCTTCACTTTTTTTCTCTGAGGGTGTAGGGGGTGGGGGCAGTCAGCATGATTATATTTTCATGTAGAAAATGCGACCTGGATATAAAATGAAGACAAATATTAAATTAAATGGAAGTTACCTAAAGTGACTCTGTATCTTCTAATCAGAAAAGCAATAGCAACAAGCAAATATATAATAATGCACCTCTCTTTGATTGACAGTTTTGAACATGATAACCAGTATTGTGAACCAGCCCCTTGATTCACAATATTATGAACCATGTCCCCTTTACAGGGACATGGCCCATGTTCTGTACCCTCTGCCTTTTAGGCTGCCCTTTCAAGCTCTTTTCAGTAATACCTCTTCCAACATATTGTAGTTTGATCCAAGGTTGAGAGTTGCTAGGGTGTGGGGTTGTTTGTTTGTTTATTTGTTTGTTTTGCAGATCGTTAGTGGCTGTAAGTTCTCTGAAACTTGACGTTTTGATTCAGGGTCCACTTAGCATTTTCGAGAGTTACTAAGGTGTTTTATAGCATTCTTTGTTTCAGACATTCTCAGGACCTCTAGAGCCTGTCTGCCATGAATGAAAGAGGGTAATAAATAGAAAATGAAATACATACTGAAGCAAGCCAAAACTTGCTTCAAATAAAATCTGAAAAAATGGTCCAGTATATAAAGAAAACATACTGGTTAAAGCACAGGGATGTGGCATCACGGTGGCCTCCCATTTCTTTCCCCTCTTCAACTCAGAGTGACATTTAGGAGATGTAGAGGAAGAGGCTCAGTCATAGCAAGAGTAGGTAGACCTGTGTTCTGATTCTGGTGCTGCCACTAACTGTATGGTCTTGCTTAGTCATTTAACAGATTTGTGTTCCTTTTAGGGTTATTATAAGGACTAGAGATTTTGCTTTTCATATTGCTTTTTAACTTACGTAAAAAAAAAAAAAAAGTTTGTTGTATTGGCATGTGTCTATTTCTGTATTCTCTATCCTATTCATTGAACTATGTATCTATCCTTCCACCAATACCACACTGTCTTACTTATAGCTTTACAGTAGGTCTTAATATCCTCTAACTATATTCTGCTTTCTCAAAATTGTTTTACTTATTCTGGTTCCTTTGCCTTTACCTTTTGTTCATACATTTTAGAATAAGCTTGTCCATGTTGACAAAAAAATTCTGTTGGAAGTTGACCTTTTATTATGTTGAGTCTTCCAATCCATGAATGCGATATGTCTCTCCATTGATTTAGGTCTTGTTTGGTTGTATCATACAGATCCTCTATTAAAATATTTATAATCAAATATCTCATGTTTTGGAAGCATTGTGTATGGCATCGTGTTTTTAGTTTTGGTTTCCAGTTGTTCATTGTTAATATTTGGGAATATGACTAATGTTTTTGTGTTGAGCTTGTTAGACTTTGTTAAAGAAATTGCCAATTATTAATTGCTTCTTAGAGATTTCTTGGGATTTTCTATGCAGACAGTCATGCTATCCATGAGTATGGACAGTAATATTTCTTCTTTTCTAATCTGTGTGTCTTTCTTTCTTTTTCTTGCCATGCTGCACTGGCTAGTACCTACAGTACTAAGTTGAAAAGGAGAGATGAAAGAGGACATTCTGGCCTTCTTTTGAATTTAGGAGGAAAACATTCATTCTCTCACCATGAAGTATGATGTTCACTGTCGGTTTTTTGTAGGTATTCTTTACTGGGTTGAAGTAGAGCCCTTCTATTCCTAGATTTCTGAGAGTTTCTGACATGAATGTGTGTTGAAGTTCATCAAATGCTTTTTCTTCATTAATTGATGGGGCCATGTAGATTTTCTTCTTCAATCTATTAATATGGCAAATTACGCTGATGATTTTTGAATAGTAAACCAAGCTTGTGTTCCGAGAATAGACTCCATTTGATCAGAGTGTATTGTTATTTGCTTCCTTCTTCATGCGTTGATTTTATTGTGCAATTTTTTTCCCATTTCCATGGGTGAAAGCTTAGATTATTGATCTGAGACCTTCCCTCTTTTCTATTCTAAGCATTTAGTGCCATTCGTTTCCCTCTTAATAATGTTTTATCTGGATCCTTCCACATTTTATGTGTTGTATTTTCATTTTCACTCAGTTTTACTTAACTTAAAAATCTTCCTTGAAATTCCTCTTTAACCATGGATTATTTAGAAGTGTGCATCTTAATTTCCAAATGTTTGGAGGCATTCTACTTCTCATTCTCATTTTTATACAATTTAAAGCTTAGACTTTGGACACAGTGGAATAAAATGCAATTATGTTTGTTTAGTTACTTTATAGAGGTTCTTCAAATATCACTGGAGTGAAGTTTTCAAATATTAGTTTTCCATAGTAGTTCCCAGTCTTTTGCACTTGTAACCATAAGAGAGTTCCCTAAAAATATGTAACCCTGGCTGCTGGAGCCATGTTTATCAGGGGAAGTTCACAGTCACAGGAATAGTGAGTGGGGAGTTTGTGGGTCCCCACTGCACACTCTTCTCTGGGCCAGCGCACAGGGATCCAGTAGGGATCCAGGGTCCAGGAGAGGGACTCAAACTTTGGGCTCTGGTGTTTATATTGCAGAATCAGGGAAGCCCAGGTCCCGTGTGGGCAGGAACTAGGACCAGCACTGGGACACACAGGACCCAGGTCCATCCCTCTGCATGGAACGAGCACTCAGTCTGAGGGAGGCCCAGCCTCTCTCCTGCTGGTCAGGGCTGAGCCAAGCTGCGGTTGCAGCTGTATTGCTCAGTAGGCCCATGGCTGAGTCACCAGCTATGACAGCCGTAAGCCCTGGCTATGGGGAGTGTCCATGAAGTCTTGAGGAAGGCTGGCCTTCTTCCTGCAGGGAGGCAGCCTTGAACAAGTCAGCCCTGCCCTGTCACTACTTCAACAACCCAAATTTTCATTACTCCCTCTTGCTCCCCAACCCCACTCAGATAAAAGCATAGTTTCTCATGGGGTGGCCTACCATTTATTTTTCAAACATTATCAACATCATTTCATCCAAGAAAGGACATTTGAACCCCAATTAACTAAGAAGCACATATTGCAGAATAAGCTCGTTTGCCCTAAAACAAGACCCTTAGCTATTTCCATGAACCATCCTTGATTTCTCCATTTTGCTGCTGAGTAGTGCAAAGTTGGTGCTCAAGAACTCCTTGGATGATGGTGTGCTATCAACAGCTGCTGTGAAAGCAAGAAGATGGCACCCTCAGTGCCTATATGGGCAGAGGAGTTGAGGAGACAGTAGGTGATGGCTCTGTGCTGTCAGTGAGGGCTGTTTCCTGCCCGCACCCCTTTTAATCCCTTTGTATCCCTACCACCTGAGGAATGAAGGCAGTGATGAGTTATTGGCAGAATTGCCCTGTCTGATAAGAGGGTCACCTGCAAGCCAGAGGGCCCAAATCCTCCCTGGAACACATCACTCCCTACCCACCACTTAACAATTCCCTTCAAACAAAGGTGCAAATTTGTAATAGCTGTACCGTTAAGATATGCAGTCTGTGATTTGGACAATTGTGACTCCTTGCCCTGTTCTTGGAGAAACATGACGTTTTGTAGGGAGAACCCAGGCCAGGTGGCCAAAGTCTCTGTCAAGTCTGTTTCTTCACCAATACTTGGATTCAAGTTGAGGGTGGTGGAGATGAGTGGGCCTTCACCATGATAGCCTTTCCCTGGTATCACTGGCCAAGGTTCCCTTTGGTGAATATTACATACAAAAGCTTGCCCAGCACATGCCTCGCTCTCAGACGAGCCGTGGCCACGCTGCTCCTGGGATTAGGCACCTCCTTTGAACACCCTGTGGATGGTGCTCATCTCCTTGATTCTGTGAATGTGTCATTTGTTAAACTATTACTTCTTGAGGCCTGTAAACTATTATTTCTTGATGTCTGTGCAAGTTTCAATTCTGCAATTTCTATTTCATTCTTCTTACGGATTGAAGAACACTAGTGAAATTCCTCATCTTACAATCTATGCTCCTTAACATTAACCGTAGTCTTCTTAAAGTCCTTGGTCTTGCTCTCTCAAAGGCTCCCGGGGGCTTGATTCCAGTGGGCTGGTGAGGTGGACACCACTGAGCTTGACAACATGCCATACTCCACCCAAGCCTGGAGATCTCCGGTGTCTGGGGGAAAAGGCAGGGGCCGTGAGACAGGAGACAAGAATGGAGGTAAATTCAGGGGTAAAGCCCAGGGAAGAGTCCATATGTCAGTTACAGGTCAGCTATGGGCCCTGTGTCCGAGAAGACGCCCCTCAGTGTGGGATGACCAGCTGCTCTCAGAGAGAACGAGGCTCCTGGCCCCGGCTTCTCATGTGATACTGGGGCAGATCCTATGCACAGAGGCTGTGGCCTGCAGGGGGCGTGTATGAGCACCTCTGCAGGGTCGAGGGGCCAAAGGGGGCCATGGGCAACCTCTCCCAGGAGAAGTCACCTGCCCTGGGGCTGGGGCATCAGTCCCTCAGACCCACACCATCTACCTTTCTACCTGGGTTCCAAGCCCAGCAAGGCACAATCCTGACTTCCCCAGTGTAGGATTTCCCCAGTGTGTGACAAGCCAGGCTGTGGCCACCTACCCCGAGGGTATAGTTCAGCGGGGCAAAGCCCGTCACTGCCCCCTGGGGAGGCAACTACAACAGAAAGGTGAGCTTTGGAGAGCAAGGGTCAGGAGTCAGGGAGGAGAGGCAGAAACCCAAGAAAGGACCCATCGCCTGAGCCCACATCCTTGTCCACCTCTGTGGGGTCAGTCAGCCTCCAGTGTCCGCTCTGAGATCACAAGACCCCTCAGTACTGGCCATCACAGCCACCTGCCTCAGAACAAAACAAGAGGGCACAAGAGCAGGAGGCCCGTATGATAAGCGTGGTCCGTTGAGGAGGTGCTCCCGGGGCCAAGTGACAAGACATGGCTTCTCAGGGCACAGCTGCCCCCAGGCTCAGCATAAATGTCTGGGCTGTGAGCCCATTGGTTCTGGGAAGGGCACCAGCACAAGGTGAACAGATGCTCCATCCTGTGAGGCAGGCAAGCCAGGAGCCCAGCACTGACAGTCAGCCTGCGCTACACCCTCATGCTTCCCAGGGCAGGAGCCTCGGGGCGGGGGGGGGGCAGGGCCTGCCCTGAGGTCACAGCAGAGGAGGTTTGCTGCTGGAGGGCCACACACAGGACAGCTGTATAGAATGTGATCAAAGGCTCTCTGGTGCTTCATGCCATTCAAAACCAGGGGCTCTTAAACAGCCCGAGGGTAAGATACCGCCAAATCCTTGCTGAAATTTCTGAGCCCATCCTCAGATCCCAAATTTTGCCCAGATTGCCAAAAGTTTCCTGGACTTCTGGTCAAGGAGCCGATTCATCTGGACTGCTCAGTGCACAGCAAGATTGCCAGGACGGGGCCTAGGGATCTTGCCCACACAACCGTCCCTGACACTTGCTCCTGGAGAACCACCTGCCCAGCTACCGACATCTCCTCCTTCCCTCTAATCAGGCTAAATGCAACTGGGAGAAAGGCAACACAAAAGGAGGCAAATGTGGAAACATAAACCCGACAGTGCTGTCTCCCCCAGCCAAGAATAAGAGTCCATGAGTCTACCCGCTGCACTCACCGGAAAGCCCCCACATATCACCAGAAGCACAGAGAGCACACAGGCCATCAGATACACCTGACCTCAGTTTCCTCCTGAGAGAGCACTCAGGGGCCTCCCTGGGATTTGGAGGTGTCAACAATTCACTGCATTGTGGCTTATGCCACAGAGCAATTTTGAACAAGGATTCTAGTACCGGTAAACTTTAAGCACTGCTTTAAGTCCAATCACTTTCTGTTTAAAGAGAGAGGACTTGGGACTTCCCTGGTGGCGCAGTGGTTGGGAATCCGCCTGCCAATGCAGGGGACATGGGTTTGGTCCCTGGTCTGGGAAGATCCCACATGCCGCCGAGCAACTAAGCCCGTGCTCCACAATTACTGAGCCTGCGCTCTAGAGCCCACGAACTGAGCCCGTGTGCCACGACTACTGACGCCCGCGCGCCTAGAGCCCGCGCTCCGCAACAAGAGAAGCCACCGCAATGAGAAGCCTGCTCACCGCGACTAGAGAAAGCCTGCGCACAGCAACGAAGACCCAACGCAGCTAAAAACAAATAAATAAATTAATGAATTTGAAAAAAGAGAGAGAGGAATGGAATATTTTAAACAGAGACATATGAGCCCTTTAAAGGGCAAAGAAATGTTGCTTACAGCTTTTCACATGGAAAAGGAAACAAAAAGTGACTGGGTTTGCTGTGTTCCTTGAATTTGTCTAGTACTAGCACTAGATAATATTGACGATCTTCACGCTTGATCACAAACAACATGATGCTGTAATATTCAAACTGTTGGTGAAACGTTTTTAATCTCATGATTTACTCTGGAACAATTGTGTTGACATAGGTACTGATGGTGCAAAAGCAAAGGTGGCAGAAGTGCTGGCACCTTAACCCAAATCAAGGAGTAGCACCAAACTGTACTAGTTGGGCTTGTATTCACTACCCTACACTTGTATTAACAGTGCCAGTTCCAGTTAAGAATGTTCTGTCTTCAACAGTAAAAATGATTGATGTTAGTAAATCTTGACCATTGAAATTGAATATTTTATAGTGGATGATGAAATTCAACCTACAAACATCACACATCTGTAGAGCAAAGGGAATGGGAAAAAGTTAGATCAGATACTGATAAAGAGGAAGTGGATGACATGGATGATAGACGTGAAAAATTAGCTAAAATGTAGCACAGAAAAGAAACAGTCAGAAATTATGAATGAGAAATTTAGGGACCTGGAGTCTGCTGGTGGCTTGATTTTGGGCTTTGCAGCCTCCAGAACTGTGAGAACTAAACGTCTGTTGTTTAAGCCACCCAGGCTGTGGTAGTTTGTTATAGTCCCTTGAGCTAACACATATTTTGGTACCAAGAAGTCGCAAATACCTAAATATGTGGACGTGGCCTCGGAATTGGATAGCAGGTAAAGGCTGAAAGAGATTGGAAGTGCATGCTAAAAAAAAGCAGAGATCACCATAAAGGCCTTTCAGCCCTTACCTATTCAAAGTGATTCTGCTGATGGCTCAGAAAGAAAAGACGCACACTGGAGAGAAAACCTCCATCTTTGTAGAGAATACAGAAATAATCATGAACAGATAGAAATATGGACGTTAAAGGCTATTCTGGTGAGGTCTCCAACAGAAATGAGGAACACGTTATCAGAAATTGGAGGAGACGCAGTTCTTATTATAAAGTGGCAAAGAACTCGACTGAACTGTGTTCTAGTGTTTTTTGGAAGGTAGACCTTGTGAGTGATGAAACTGAATATTCATCTGAGGAGATCTCTGAACAAAGTTTGGAAGAAGTAGCTTGGTTCCTCCTCACCGCTCACAGTGAAACACATCAGGAGAGAGAGAAATTGAAGACCAAATTGTTAAGCAAAAAGAAATCAGAACTTAGAGATTTGGAAACTTCTCAGCCTATCCATATTTGAAAGTGAGAAAGCTTGTTCTGAAGAAAACTCGAAGGGTGTAGCAGGTGTGCTATTAATTTAATTAGTCATCTCAGCAGAGGCCAGGAATAGAGGATTAAACCAGCAGGGACCCTGCCAGTTTGAACGAAAGGGGACAGAGAAAGCCAGGCAGAATGAGGGAAGGCTTTCAGAATTCTTGGATTCTACAGAATGGGAGCCTAGAGCAATTTGGCTGTGAATGTGTACTCCTCTTGAAGAAAAGGGAAGAAGGACCCCAAAGGTGATTCCGAGGTCATCGGGTCTGTCAATCCCACCACAGGCCCAGGGGGTCTCAGTTTCAAAGTGTGAGATTGTCGCCCTCACAGAGAGTCATGGTGTAGGTGGAGGCCCTACAGAGAGCTGCAGTGTGGGTGGCACCCCACCAAGCTGAAGGAGTGGGGCTGCCCCACCGAGCTGTGGGGATGATGTTGCCACCCCAGCGGGCCTGGAGGGCAAAGCATCACACTAAAGCGGGTTATTCTCGTACCTTAAGATCTAATGGGATTGGCCTTGCTAGGCTTTGGACTAGCTTGGAGACTGTCACCCCTTCCTTCTTTGCTATTTCTTCCTTTTGGAGTAGGGATGTCTATTCTATGCCAGTCCCAACATGGTATTTGGAAACACTTAACTTGTTTGGGTCACAGATTTACAGCTACAGAGGAATTTTGCCTCAGGATGAATAGTACCTCCTGTCTCACCCATATGTGATTTAGATGGTGTTTAGATCAGACTTTGGACTTTAAATTTTACAGTTGATGTTGGAATGAGTTAAGGCTTTTGAGGCTGTTGGGATAGAATGAATGTATTTTGCATACAATAAGGACACGAATTTTGGGTCCCAGGGGCAGAATGCTATGGACGTATATCCCCCCCACCAATTCTTATGTTGAAGCCCTACCCTTCAATGTATTTGGGGATAGGGCCTTTGGGAGGTAATTAGGGCATGGGAATGGAGCTTTCATAATGGGTTTAGTGCCCTTAAAAGAAAAGACACAAGAGAGATCCCTCTTTCTCTCTGCCACGTGAGGACGCGGTAAGAAGACAACCATCTGAAAAGTAGGAAGAGAGCTCTCACCAGGAACTAAATATGGCACCTTGATCTTGGACTTCCAACCTTCAGAGGTGTTAAGAAAGTACCGTCTGTTTTTCAAGCCACCAGGTCTAGGGCATTTTGTTATAGCCGTCCAAGCTGATGAAGACACAGAGAATATATAAGATGGTCTAATATACATATATCCAGGGTTCTAGAAGTAGAGACAGGAGAGAATGAGTAGAAGTAACATATGAAAAAGATAATATTATGTTCTAGATGAGATGAAGAATGTGGATTATCAGTTAATGAAGCAAAATAGATCACATGGAGGATACATTTTTTTAACCTGAAACTAATCACACGTCAAGAAACTGGAGAACACAAAAGACAACAGACAGTCTTCCAAAAAACAATCAGCAAGGAAACTGATCACCCACCATGAAAGGGTGTATTGATGGCATAATTTGAAAAAAACAGTAACAAAAGCCATATTCGATGGAATAAATACTCAAAGTTCTGAAAGGAAAAACTTTTCCTCTGGAACTGATTACCCTGTCACATTATAATTTCTAAAAGTTCACCAACAAGGGAACTGATAAAATATTTTTAATGTATGCATACAATGCAAAATTATAAATAATTAAAAAATTAAAGAACATCTAATATATCCATTTTTCTTAAAGTAAGAATGTTGAAAGAAGAAGCCAAAGGCAATATGATTTACATGACACCATATATAACCAAAAATATTGTTATTATACATAATTTTGATTATCTACAGCTCTGCTAAAAGCATAAACATTTTTATAAGATGGATATATACCAAGTTCTTGATGGTAGCTATCTTTCTCATTGTTGGTGAGAGGTGTAAAATGGGACAACCCTTACGGAAAACAATATGAAGTTTCCTCAAAAAATTACAAATATAACTACCATGTGATCCAGCAGTCCCACTTCTGGGTATGTATCCAAAAGAATTCAAAGCAGGATCTCAAAGAGATCTTTGCACACCCACATTCGTCGTAGCATTATCCAAAATACCCAAGACGTGAAGAAGCCCAAATGTCCATCAACAGATGAAGGGATAATGGGGGTCTAAAAACACAAGGAAATATTTCCTTCCTTGAAATAAAAGGAAACCATGTCTCATGCTACAACATGGATAAACCTCTAAGACATTATGCTAAGTGAAATAAGCCACTCATCAAAGGACATATCATAGCCACTCACATGAAGTATCTACAGTAGTTAAAATCATAGAAACATACAAAGGTGATTGTCAAGATCTCAGGGAGGAGGAGGGAGAATTAGGGAGTCTCTGGTGTCCCAACCCCCGCCTGGGTCCTGGGGAAGGAATCAGAACTCAGAACCGGGAGAAGAGGCCTTGGCCAGCAGGGAAGGGGGGGTGAGGCCCAGGGCGGGTCCACAAAGGATCAGAGCATCTGAGTGCATTAGGAGGAAGGGGCTTCAGAGGTGGGCCAGCACAGGCCGTGACGGGGGCTAAGCAGGCTGCGAGGGGGGGCAGTTCAGGGAGACAGCAGGGGTCTGCTCCCTGCCCCTCATTGTTTGCTCGTCTCACCCTTATGAGCGGGTCATTTCCCCTGCTCTGATGATTCAGTCTCTGCCGGCAACCACAGGACGGTGACTGAGGCCTCTACACTCCTCAGCATGGATCCCAGCTCCCACCCAGATCTGGGGCCACAGACACCTCTCCCCACCCCTGCTGCCCCTGTGAGCAAGCTGTTCTTGTGAAACACGGTCATAGTTTGTCAGGAGGAACTGTTTTCTATGGGAATACAAATCAGTCTTGATACCAATACACACACATGTCCAGCCATGGGTGGAAAGGGAAGGGACAGTAGTTCTGGGGTGTCGTTGCACACCCCTAGGCCCCTAAGGCCAGTCCCCACAGCCACAGCCAGATGGGTCCTCCTCCCTCAGCTGAACGAGATGCTGCTGCACAGAAATCCCACAAGTCCCACAAAGGGGCCCCACTGTCACTACCCTTATACACACCTGTAACAGGTGCCCCATGAACTTCCCCGCGCCCATTCCCCTTGTTGCATCCTCATTGGGATTAAGAGGTAGCTGCCTCAACCACGCTCCACATTGCAATAATCCCAGTGGGACTAGAGAACGCTCCCGCTATGACGAGGCAGACAGTCCTGTCCCCATGGCCAAGACTTTTCCTGTCTGGTCAGGCCACCCACACAGGAAACCCTGGATGAGCGGAGGGTCACCCCAGCGCCATCGCCTGGCCACTTCAGGGAAGCAGAGAGAAGCTCCATAAAGACAAGGGCCGTCTCCAGGCTCCGTCCTAGAAACTGGTTAGTGTCCAGAGGGCTGAGAGGCACAAAAGCAGCTCTCCCTCCCCAGACGGTTCAGGGATGCAGAAGATGCTACAGATGCCCCAGAAGGCCCCTAGCCAAGCAGGCTTTAGAGAAGGGGATGATGACGGGGTCCCTGGGGAAAGTGAGAGCTGTGCGTTCCCAGGGGCAGCCTGAGGAGTCCTTGTCTATGTGGAGGAAAGGTTTGGTCACCTGTAGATCCATAGCTCCTGTGACCTCCCTCACCCTTCCTTCTTCTCAGGATCGCTCTCTGTGGAGCAGCTCCACACGAACAAGATGACAGTGGCCTGAGAGCATTTCCCACCAAAACTATCTTTATTGACCATTTTCATACATCACTCCAAAGGTCCTGCCCACACCCACCTCCCCCACCTCCCTAACCCCCCACAATCCCACTCCCCCTCCCCGCCCTGGTGGTCCTGCCCTCCCTCCCTTCCCCCCACATCCTCCAGGATCAGCACTGGGGTGAGGAGGAGCCCCTAGGCTCCCGTGGGGGCCGCCCTGGGGGGCTCGCCCTGGAGGGCCGGCCCGGCTGTTCCCTACTAGCTGCAGCGCTTCCTCTTCCTGTTCCTCCTCTTCCCTGTGACAAACGGGTCACGCTTTCTCTTTCTCGGCTGTGAGGGGCGAGCCAGCCCCAGAGCCAAGGCTGGCCTCGCAGAGACCCCGTGGGCAGCCCCGGGGATGGGCAGCTTCTCAGCAGCGGCTGGGCGCCCACACAGAGCCCGCTTCTTCGACTTGGGAGCGGCTGGTGGAGCTGGACTGAGGCCCCTTCTCTGAGGGGAGGGGGCCTGGGGAGCACTCTGGGCCCCCCAACCTCCAGGGGAGGCCAGGCCTGAGGCAGGGGCACGACTCTGGGACAGCCGGCAAGGCGGCAGGCCCTGCGGAGAGGCCAAGAGGGAGGCCAGGCTGGGGCGCTCCTCCTTGTCCTTACCGGCCGCGTCCCTGGGCCTTCGGGCCTCCCGAACAGGAGGCGCCACTCTGAGAACAGACGCATCCCTGGGTCCCAGTCGAGGGCCAGTGCGCCTTTTACCCTGGGGAGGGGAGGGCCGCCCAGCCCGGGATGGAGAGACCTCCTGACGTCCTCGAGAGGGAACAAAGACTTTGGGCCCGAACGGGCCAGTGTCTGCTCGGATGGGCCTATGAAGAGCCTCAACATCAATCTCTGGTGGGCAGGCTTCATCACTGACCCCTCGACGGCGGTCCTGGTCGTGCCTCTGGGCACCTTGGCCGGCGTGGGACTCAGATGGACTTGAGCCCATTCCGGGTGCACTGTGGCTCGGGGCTGCCGGCCCACCCTCGTCCTTTTTCAAGGCCAGGAGTCGTTTCTGCACCAGCTGGTAGGAGGGAGGAGGACAGTGACGGCTCCACGCGCACGTGTGAGAGGAGGAGCACTGGGCAGTGGGACAATGGCCCTGGGGGGGAGGAGGGGACGGGTGACCCCAGGACTAGACTCCAAATCCAGACACGGTGGCATTCCTGCCATCCTCCTGCACCTTATTCCCAGCTGTGTGTCCTTCCCTGCGCTCCCGGCTCCCCATCCTCTCCTTCCTATCACCCTGCGCTGCACCCACCCCAGAGAGGGCCCTTCCCCATGCCAGGCCTCCGAGGCAGGGAAGGGATGGACAGAGCCATGTGGGCCTCCTGCTCTGGGGCCCTACCTCTCCCCTGCTCACTGGGGTCCCTCCGTGCCCTGGTCTTCCTGGGTGTCCCTTGTCTCCCCTGTTCTACCTGCGATCCCTCCCTCCTCGGGCTCCCCTGGGCCACCTGGTTTCCCCTGTCCCCTGGATCACCTGGGGTCCCCCCTCCCCTGGAGTCCCCTGGCTCCCTAAGTGTCCCTCTCCCTCCCCTGGCTCACTTCTTCAGGGGTGAGTCCTTCCTCCTGCTTCGACTCCTCAGCAAGGGCCGAGACATCCAGCTGTGGGTCTGGGGAAAACAATTCTGCCGGGAATCGAGGGTGAATGACTGCCTCCACCTCGGACAGAAAGAAGAGGCTGTGAGCATCCTTGGCCAGGAGTGGCCTGTGACACAAGAAGACCAGGAGGGAAAGTGAAAAGCAGAGACCCACCCCCACTCTCCTCCACAAGGCGGGGATGGTCAGCACACACACACACACACACACACATGCACATACACAGTCACACAGAAAAGAGCACATATACAGATGCACATACACAGACACACAAAGGCATACACACAGACACAAACATATACACACATACATCTGCGTAAACCTCCCCTAACACCAGGCTCAGGAACAAGGAGCTGAGCTTAAGTCCCATCGGCCTGAGCAGAACCCAGATCTTGGGTGCTGAGAGTTCCATGCCCTGGCATCTTGTAGACCCCAGGCTCCAGGCCCAGCCTACCTTGGTGACAGAGTGTTCCCGGGAACGCAGCTCGTCAGTGTAGCTCAAGAGACACGGGTCCAAGTAGGTGTCGTCCTCTTCCTGCTTCAGCTCATTTCCGGCCTTTCCACATTCTGCATGTGACTTGCTTGGGGCTGAGTGGACGGGCCCCACCAGCGCCTCCATCCTGTCCACATCCTCCCTCACAGCCTCAGGGGGAATCTCCTTGGGCGCCTTGGGCTCCGGGTTCCGCTGGGATCTGTGTGGCTTCGGGTGCGAGGTCTGGGCCCTGGGGCCGGACATCCTGGGAGCACAGGCTGAGGCAGAGCAGGAGGAAGGGAAGGAAGGTGAGGGACTCCCGGTCCACCTCCTGACCACCGAGCGCACGTTGGTGAGGGCATTGTTTGGGGGACGTTGATGTGGGTGTGGGAGGGGTCAGGACCATCTGAAGCCTCATGCACAGTTGGAGAGGGGAGGTTAGGGGGTCATCTAAGAGAGTCACAAGTAAGGAAGTGGGGAACCTCCAATTTTCTAGGGGTCTCCCCATCAAGCCCACTTCTTAGGCAGACTTAGTGTGGGGTCCTTTGAAAGGGAGGTGTGAGAGGAGTTACAAAACTGACCAAGTCAATACCCCCTAGTGAAAAACGGCAGCTGAGACCCCCCCCCACCCCCCGCCTCGGTGGCTGTTTTGGTTGAAAGACCAATGCCCCTGTCTTGAAAGAAAAGGATCCACATGGGGACGGTGGCCAACCCTAGGCCCCTGTTACCTGTGCCTTCAGCTCCAGTGGGAACCTGGGTGCCTGGCTGAAGGCCCACTTTCGGGGCCGGGGGCCCCCGAGGATCCAGCTTCGGTGGGTCCTGCGCGCACTGCATCCACTGCAAATTCTGAATGTGCATATCCTCCTCGGCTGCAAATTCCATGAACCTGGGGGGTGACGGAGGCACAGGCCACCCTGAGAAAAACGCCTGGGTTCTGGAGCCCAACAAAGGCAGCCAAGAATGAGGCACTGGGAGAGGATGTGCCTTGGGGCCGTCAAGGCCCTGTGAGGTGCTGTCCACAGGAGAGAGCTGCTCCTGGAAGTGATAACAAGATCTGGGACCCTTCCTGCCTCACCAGCACTGCAGGGCATTCAACAGCATAGACCCAGGTCGCTGAATTGAACCAGGTCAACGGGACACATGGCTGACCCAGGGGGCACCCTCCTCATGCCCCCGTCCCCATCCAGGACCACATGAAGGGCTGCCAGCCAGAGGCTGGAACAGGCATGTGCTCCCCACAGGGGTCCTTGCCCGAATCCAGGACCCTGGGCTGGGACTGAGAGTCCTGCAACATAGACCTGGAGACAGGGCCCAGGAGAGGCTGGACGATGTGGATGCTGAGCTTAGAGGAGAGGCCTTCCCTTCCTCTGAGAGGCGCTCGTTTGTTTGGTTTTGTTTCTTAAACCAAGGGGATTACCATGGAGCAAACACTGGAAGGGCCGGAGACCCTTGGGCTGACGACAGCTGGCTTCCCCAGCCTCTTCAGGGATGCCAGGGTACCCACTCAGGGCACTCTTCATGAGGAGAGGTGGTCCCAAATCTATGTTAGTGGCCGCCAGCCACCCACCACTAAGGAAGCAGCAGGCTGGCAGGTGGAGCTCTTTCCCCGGCCCAGCCCATATGGCCGGAGTGGGACCCCTACTGGACTCACAGCTTCACCCTGCCCCGTCCTGAGACCTTCATGTCAAGGTAAGGGTAGGTCAAAATCAGGGGAGGGCAGAGCTCCTGGTGGAGGAAGGACAGAAGTCTCAATCTCTCAAGGTGAGGGAGGGGTTTCTGGGGGACAGTAGGGCCCCTGGGCTGCGGGGCCCCTGTGCTGGGTGACAGCCCTTCTCCTCTGTCCTCTCTGATGCGCACCCCCACGGCCAGACCCTGCCCTCACCCACTCGCCTCACCCTCCACGCAGCCCCTGGGCCCAGGACGCTGACTCACTTTTGCGCCGTCTCGTAGTAGGTCTTCCGGTTAAGGTTGCTCAGGCGCCGCCATTCCTGCACGGCCCTCCACAGTCCCTCCTCCAGCAGCATGGTGGGATTCAGGCGGGCCACGGATCGAAGCACTGGGCTGTAAGCCCTCGGGGTCAGTCTCCGGGCCCAGCCCAGCCCCCACCTGCCTGACCCCACCCGCCCATGTGGACCACACATCACTCAACCCAGAATGACTGAGCAACAGGAGGGTGAGAGGCGGGCGTCTGGGAGGGCAAAGACAAGCCTTCCCGGCCACTGCTGTCACCGCCTCACACTCACTCAAGGATGACCATCCACTCCCAGGCTAGAGCTGGCACATTGTGCCTTGGGGAGCTCTTTTCCTCCTCAAGGCTGCATTTTCATAATAAAAATCACTATCATCAATGAGGCATGGCAAGTGCCAAGCAATCTGCTCACACTTCATAGATTAGTCCAAGGCGTCTTCTGCACAGTCCTCTGAGTGAAGTGTAATTGTCCCCTTTTTACGAGGGACCGGAAGTTTAGGATGGAAATGCCTGCCAGGCTCACAACTCTAGTGGGAGAGAGCCCACGCCCTTAGGAGAGCTCTACCATCACCCTGTTCCTAGTGGAATTCTCCACAACGAAGTGGAGGCACGCATAAAGCGCTCTCCTGGGCCCCGCGCTCCTCCCCCTCCTCTGAAGTGACCTCCCCTGGCCATGTACGCTCAAGTCCTGTATGAAGGACACGGCACCACAGGAGAGTGCGGCATCCTCTCCTCGGCTCCTCACCTTACACCACGACCCTCTCTGACTGCAAGTCTTCAGTCCATATTACCATGAGCATCATGGAAGAGCAAGCTGGCCAGACTCACACGGTGGTGGGGCCAGTTGAGATAGGGCACATGTCAGTCATGATGTCACGGACTGGCAGGCCCACCCATGTGACCGACAGTGTGCCTTCTCATAGCATGGACATCGCCCTCACACCTTCCTTCCAGTATCCCTAGAAACCTAACGTGCGAGTCCATCCCCAGTTCCTCTTTATCTAAAAGCTCCCATAAGCTCAGGACCCCCTGAGCGTTCACTCACATGAGAAAGCAGGAAAAAGCTTCTGCATCAGGACTCAGGTGAAAGTGTCTCCGGGCCAGGGGCTTGATGTGCTGCCAACGTCGGAAGTTACTGTACTCTCTCTGGGGGTTAGAGGAGCCATCCTGCGAGGTGTTGGACTGGTTGGTGGCCAGGTGGCCCTCCCTGGAAGTGCCATGTGGCCATGGCCCAGAGTTCACTGGGCGAATGAGAGGGGCCAGCTGGGCAGCTGGTGGTGGAGCTTGAGGAGGAAAGCCTGGGGTCCAGCCTCCCTTGCCAGCCTGACGTCCTCGAGAGGGAACAAAGACTCTGAGCACGACCGGGCCAGTGTCTGCTCGGATGGGCCTATGAAGAGCCTCAACATCAATCTCTGGTGGGCAGGCTTCATCACTGACCCCTCGATGGCGGTCTTGGTCGTGCCTCTGGGCACCTTGGCCGGCGTGGGACTCAGATGGACTTGAGCCCATTCCGGGTGCACTGTGGCTCGGGGCTGCCGGCCCACCCTCGTCCTTTTTCAAGGCCAGGAGTCGTTTCTGCACCAGCTGGTAGGAGGGAGGAGGACAGTGACGGCTCCACGCGCACGTGTGAGAGGAGGAGCACTGGGCAGTGGGACAATGGCCCTGGGGGGGAGGAGGGGACGGGTGACCCCAGGACTAGACTCCAAATCCAGACACGGTGGCATTCCTGCCATCCTCCTGCACCTTATTCCCAGCTGTGTGTCCTTCCCTGCGCTCCCGGCTCCCCATCCTCCCCTTCCTATCACCCTGCGCTGCACCCACCCCAGAGAGGGCCCTTCCCCATGCCAGGCCTCCGAGGCAGGGAAGGGATGGACAGAGCCATGTGGGCCTCCTGCTCTGGGGCCCTACCTCTCCCCTGCTCACTGGGGTCCCTCCGTGCCCTGGTCTTCCTGGGTGTCCCTTGTCTCCCCTGTTCTACCTGCGATCCCTCCCTCCTCTGGCTCCCCTGGGCCACCTGGTTTCCCCTGTCCCCTGGATCACCTGGGGTCCCCCCTCCCCTGGGGTCCCCTGGCTCCCTAAGTGTCCCTCTCCCTCCCCTGGCTCACTTCTTCAGGGGTGAGTCCTTCCTCCTGCTTCGACTCCTCAGCAAGGGCCGAGACATCCAGCTGTGGGTCTGGGGAAAACAATTCTGCCGGGAATCGAGGGTGAATGACTGCCTCCACCTCGGACAGAAAGAAGAGGCTGTGAGCATCCTTGGCCAGGAGTGGCCTGTGACACAAGAAGACCAGGAGGGAAAGTGAAAAGCAGAGACCCACCCCCACTCTCCTCCACAAGGCGGGGATGGTCAGCACACACACACACACACACATGCACATACACAGTCACACAGAAAAGAGCACATATACAGATGCACATACACAGACACACAAAGGCATACACACAGACACAAACATATACACACATACATCTGCGTAAACCTCCCCTAACACCAGGCTCAGGAACAAGGAGCTGAGCTTAAGTCCCATCGGCCTGAGCAGAACCCAGATCTTGGGTGCTGAGAGTTCCATGCCCTGGCATCTTGTAGACCCCAGGCTCCAGGCCCAGCCTACCTTGGTGACAGAGTGTTCCCGGGAACGCAGCTCGTCAGTGTAGCTCAAGAGACACGGGTCCAAGTAGGTGTCGTCCTCTTCCTGCTTCAGCTCATTTCCGGCCTTTCCACATTCTGCATCTGAGTTGCCTGGGGCTGAGTGGACGGACCCCACCAGCGCCTCCATCCTGTCCACATCCTCCCTCACAGCCTCAGGGGGAATCTCCTTGGGCGCCTTGGGCTCCGGGTTCCGCTGGGATCTGTGTGGCTTCGGGTGCGAGGTCTGGGCCCTGGGGCCGGACATCCTGGGAGCACAGGCTGAGGCAGAGCAGGAGGAAGGGAAGGAAGGTGAGGGACTCCCGGTCCACCTCCTGACCACCGAGCGCACGTTGGTGAGGGCATTGTTTGGGGGACGTTGATGTGGGTGTGGGAGGGGTCAGGACCATCTGAAGCCTCATGCACAGTTGGAGAGGGGAGGTTAGGGGGTCATCTAAGAGAGTCACAAGTAAGGAAGTGGGGAACCTCCAATTTTCTAGGGGTCTCCCCATCAAGCCCACTTCTTAGGCAGACTTAGTGTGGGGTCCTTTGAAAGGGAGGTGTGAGAGGAGTTACAAAACTGACCAAGTCAATACCCCCTAGTGAAAAACGGCGGCTGAGACCCCCCCCCCCACCCCCCGCCTCGGTGGCTGTTTTGGTTGAAAGACCAATGCCCCTGTCTTGAAAGAAAAGGATCCACATGGGGACGGTGGCCAACCCTAGGCCCCTGTTACCTGTGCCTTCAGCTCCAGTGGGAACCTGGGTGCCTGGCTGAAGGCCCACTTTCGGGGCTGGGGGCCCCCGAGGATCCAGCTTCGGTGGGTCCTGCACGCACTGCATCCACTGCAAATTCTGAATGTGCATCTCCTCCTCGGCTGCACATTCCATGAACCTGGGGGGTGACGGAGGCACAGGCCACCCTGAGAAAAACGCCTGGGTTCTGGAGCCCAACAAAGGCAGCCAAGAATGAGGCACTGGGAGAGGATGTGCCTTGGGGCCGTCAAGGCCCTGTGAGGTGCTGTCCACAGGAGAGAGCTGCTCCTGGAAGTGATAACAAGATCTGGGACCCTTCCTGCCTCACCAGCACTGCAGGGCATTCAACAGCATAGACCCAGGTCGCTGAATTGAACCAGGTCAACGGGACACATGGCTGACCCAGGGGGCACCCTCCTCATGCCCCCGTCCCCATCCAGGACCACATGCAGGGCTGCCAGCCAGAGGCTGGAACAGGCATGTGCTCCCCACAGGGGTCCTTGCCCGAATCCAGGACCCTGGGCTAGGACTGAGAGTCCTGCAACATAGACCTGGAGACAGGGCCCAGGAGAGGCTGGACAATGTGGATGCTGAGCTTAGAGGAGAGGCCTTCCCTTCCTCTGAGAGGCGCTCGTTTGTTTGGTTTTGTTTCTTAAACCAAGGGGATTACCATGCAGCAAACACTGGAAGGGCCGGAGACCCTTGGGCTGACGACAGCTGGCTTCCCCAGCCTCTTCAGGGATGCCAGGGTACCCACTCAGGGCACTCTTCATGAGGAGAGGTGGTCCCAAATCTATGTTAGTGGCCGCCAGCCACCCACCACTAAGGAAGCAGCAGGCTGGCGGGTGGAGCTCTTTCCCCGGCCCAGCCCATATGGCCGGAGTGGGACCCCTACTGGACTCACAGCTTCACCCTGCCCCGTCCTGAGACCTTCATGTCAAGGTAAGGGTAGGTCAAAATCAGGGGAGGGCAGAGCTCCTGGTGGAGGAAGGACAGAAGTCTCAAACTGTCAAGGTGAGGGAGGGGTTTCTGGGGGACAGTAGGGCCCCTGGGCTGCGGGGACCCTGTGCTGGGTGACAGCCCTTCTCCTCTGTCCTCTCTGATGCGCACCCCCACGGCCAGACCCTGCCCTCACCCACTCGCCTCACCCTCCACGCAGCCCCTGGGCCCAGGACGCTGACTCACTTTTGCGCCGTCTCGTAGTAGATCTTCCGGTCAAACTTGCTCAGGCGCCGCCATTCCTGCACGGCCCTCCACAGTCCCTCCTCCAGCAGCATGGTGGGATTCAGGCGGGCCACGGATCGAAGCACTGGGCTGTAAGCCCTCGGGGTCAGTCTCCGGGCCCAGCCCAGCCCCCACCTGCCTGACCCCACCCGCCCATGTGGACCACACATCACTCAACCCAGAATGACTGAGCAACAGGAGGGTGAGAGGCGGGCGTCTGGGAGGGCAAAGACAAGCCTTCCCGGCCACTGCTGTCACCGCCTCACACTCACTCAAGGATGGCCATCCACTCCCAGGCTAGAGCTGGCACATTGTGCCTTGGGGAGCTCTTTTCCTCCTCAAGGCTGCATTTTCATAATAAAAATCACTATCATCAATGAGGCATGGCAAGTGCCAAGCAATCTGCTCACACTTCATAGATTAGTCCAAGGCGTCTTCTGCACAGTCCTCTGAGTGAAGTGTAATTGTCCCCTTTTTACGAGGGACCGGAAGTTTAGGATGGAAATGCCTGCCAGGCTCACAACTCTAGTGGGAGAGAGCCCACGCCCTTAGGAGAGCTCTACCATCACCCTGTTCCTAGTGGAATTCTCCACAACGAAGTGGAGGCATGCATAAAGCGCTCTCCTGGACCCCGCGCTCCTCCCCCTCCTCTGAAGTGACCTCCCCTGGCCATGTACGCTCAAGTCCTGTATGAAGGACACGGCACCACAGGAGAGTGCGGCATCCTCTCCTCGGCTCCTCACCTTACACCACGACCCTCTCTGACTGCAAGTCTTCAGTCCATATTACCATGAGCATCATGGAAGAGCAAGCTGGCCAGACTCACAGGGTGGTGGGGCCAGTTGAGATAGGGCACATGTCAGTCCTGATGTCACGGACTGGCAGGCCCACCCATGTGACCGACAGTGTGCCTTCTCATAGCATGGACATCGCCCTCACACCTTCCTTCCAGTATCCCTAGAAACCTAACGTGCGAGTCCATCCCCAGTTCCTCTTTATCTAAAAGCTCCCATAAGCTCAGGACCCCCTGAGCGTTCACTCACATGAGAAAGCAGGAAAAAGCTTCTGCATCAGGACTCAGGCAAAAGTGTCTCCGGGCCAGGGGCTTGACGTGCTGCCAACGTCGGAAGTTACTGTACTCTCTCTGGGGGTTGGAGGAGCCATCCTGCGAGGCGTTGGACTGGTTGGTGGCCAGGCGGCCCTCCCTGGAAGTGCCATGTGGCCATGGCCCAGAGTTCACTGGGCGAATGAGAGGGGCCAGCTGGGCAGCTGGTGGTGGAGCTTGAGGAGGAAAGCCTGGGGTCCGGCCTCCCTTGCCAGCCTGACTAACTCCAACAGCTGAAGCAGTCACCACGGTCCCCATCACAGGGGTTGCTACGAATACGGGTGCAGGACATGAAGCACTCCTGCTGAGGGCCCCTGCCGCGCTCCAGTTGAGGGGGGCCTGAGTAACGACAAAGGTCTGAGTCTGGGGGACCTCCACTGTCCTCCCTTGTGACCTGACTTGTACAGTGAGGTTGCAAGCCCCAGGGGCACTGGGGCCACGGCCACCATTAGCCACCAAAGGCGTCCTGGGGAAAGCTGGCAACAGCAGGCTGCTGCCAGGAGGGAATGCTGGCGTGATGGCACGTGGCAGGTGCTGCTGCCAGGGTGGCCGGTGCTGGGCGCCAGGAATGGGTGGAGGGAAGGGCACTGCCGTGAAAGTAGACAAGGAGGCCCCGGGGCTCATGGTCATATCCGTTCCCAGCACTGCAGATGCTGTGGAGGCAAAGGAAAGGAGTGAATGCAGGAGGAGAATGGGCACGTGGCACTGAGGCTTTCTGTGGCATCAGAGTGTAAATCTCCACAGGGGAGGGACACTTGGACAAGGGAAACTGTGCAGCGTGCAAATGTCTTCCAGTGATTTTCATGCCCTGACCTCCAGTTGAGAATTATTCCACTGCTGACCCCGCGCCCATCCACCAAGGTCCCTGACCCCTGTCTGCCGAGAAGAAATCGCCTCAGCAAGCACTGACTTGGAGAGCCTCCCTAAGGCACCCCCTGGCACCTAAGCCTCACAGGCTGTCTCCCAAGACCTGGAACTGTGTGGACATCTGCTCTGTGAGAAATGCCCCTCAGCCGGCGTACTAGCAGGTAGGGACCTTCTCCAAAGTAAGTTCTAGGCACCCAAAGGCCCTTTGTGGACAGGTATTGTGTAAACTATTAGGGCCCCACCTCCTCCTCAGTCCTCCTTTTCCTGATGCTCAGTAGAAATCCCCTCTTTCTTTCCTAGCCTCACAAAACAAAACAAAATGCTGGAAAATATCTCTCTAATGGAATCCCGATACAAACCCAGAACACTGGCCCAGAATGCACCTGCATCTCAGAACAACCCACAGCAGACACGTAACATGGGCCAGGTCCTGCCACCCCCTCCCCAGTGCCCAGAGTCACTGTCATCACTCAGGAGTTCTGTTCCTAGGAGGCGGGGGTGGGGGGAGTGGTGTGTGAGAAGTAGGCACGTGTCCCTTAGATTCTGTCATTTCACAGCCAGTGATGGCTGCAGAGGATTAAACAAGGGCCAGGGAATTGTCATGTTACATTGGTCATGGGAGTACAGACCGCCTGTGGTCCTTCCCCCTCCAGCTCCCAATAACGGAAAGGCAATCTGAGAAGCAGGCATAAGCCAGTTGCCATGGCGATCAAGTTGTCTGGATCACATCCCTGTTCAGGAGAACAAGGTACACACCACGGTGCACCTAATTAACCGGAACAGGTGTCATAGGACGTTTAATAATAACACAGAAGATCGTCTTCCTGCCCCTGGGCTACACTCCTTCCCCCTTTAAAAGAGGAAGCAGCCTTCACAGACATTCCACCCGAAACAACCCCACTCCACATCTGTCCCCTGTCCATGAAGGAGTGACAGGAAATATGAACAAACTCTTCCTCTCAAGGCAGCCTGAGGGCCCACCATGAGATACTGGACGAGATGAAGTAGGTCTGAAGTACTGCGATTCCACAAAAGGAAGAACAATTCAGAGCAACTCAGGAACCTGAGCCCTCTCTTGGCTGAAGTTACACGGTTGCCCATCCCCTGTGGAATCCAAAGCAACAGTTGCCTGAACTGAGAAGTGAGCTCTGGGCTGGGAGGAGTGGACGAGGTGTGGGCTGCGGCAGTTCGAGTAACCTCCGGCCTAGCTCTCGGAGAGGACACTTCACTGCAGGCGTGGCCACACACAGCCCCACTGAATAGTTTTCTCACCAAGACCATCTCTCCCCACGGCCCCCTGAGACACAGTATGCTCCTGTTCAAATCCCGTAGAAAGATACGGTGAGGCAAGCTTCAGGCGCCTCAGGAACACAAGACAGGTCTAGGCTTTCCTCATGACCCTCCCTGTGTCACCACCAGGACATCACACACATCCTTACACACACGTTTCAAAGTGGCTGGTCTCCCTTCTAGAAAGAATCAACCTGCCTGCTGCCATCCTTTCTCCATAGCCAGGGCGATTCCTCTTGATCCACCTCCAATGACCCCTCCTCCCCAGTGCAGTCTCAGGTTTCTTCAGGCTCCCCAGTCTCCCAGGTGAAATGTCCTTGTGTGTCCAGGGCTCTCTTCTCCCTCTACTTCAGTCCAACTGTGTGCCCACCGTGAAGTGTCACGTGTGAACCCGAAGGATGGGAGGGATGGCAGGGTCTCTGAGAACACACCCCCAGCCTATAGGCTTACCTCCTTCTGAAGCCATCCTGCAGGCTTGGGCACGGACTACTGCTGCCTGGTAGCCTCCATGAGAAAAGTCAAGACCAGGACCCAGAGAGTGACCTGCTTCAGCAGACGCTCAGGATCCAAGTGAAGGAGGGCCAGGTTTGAATCATAAAAGTAGAATGTGGCTGAAACGTTCTGCAGTGGGGGAGGGGCAGAGGGCACGTGGGTCTGGGTAGGGTGGGGGTGGGGAGACATTCCACGAGGGCTCTGGCAGGTAGGCAAGAACCGGAAGTTCCTTCCACCTCACACAGTGGCAACACAATTGGCGTGGGCCTCTTTACGCAGTTTATAGACTGTTTTCTTGATTCACGGCACCGAGGTTGGACTTGACGGTCCCTTCCTTTCACTTCTTTTTCCATCAACCTAGTTTTGTGTCCCTCAACACACTCTGCTTCCTACCTGGCTCTTGACTTACTTCAACAGAGACTAGACTTCCTGAACAAAATTCAGAACTGTTAGTCTGATAAACACTTGGGTATTTATGGCCACATGGAACTGAGTATTTGCAATTAGGATTGTCTCAGCAGATCCAGTGTCTTTGACTGCTGTATGTACATCACTCCTAAGGGAGTGGTCCTTGTGCTCCAACCAACATCCAGCAGGACCAGCCTTACTAATGTTCCTTTGTGCTGGAAAGCCCCCGTCCATGAAAAAACCATCATGCAGCCCCCATGTCCAAGACCAGAATTCACTAAATGTCTTTCTCATAGTATTCCATGGTTGTAAAAGATTTAGTTTTGTACCTTTTAAATGATTTTAGTATAATATTTTAAGCGAGCCACACCTTCTCATGGTTCAAAATTAAATTGTGCAAAATGGAATATGCAGTGGCGAGTCCTCCTCCCACCTCTTTCCCCTGTCAACCCAATCCTCTTTCCCGGAGGAAACCAGTGTTATCTCTTTCACTAAAATCTTCCCAGAGATACGTCATGCAACTAAAAGCGAAGGCAATCTGTTTTCAGTTTTTAAAATGCCTTCATTTTTTTTCTAGTTGAAAATTCATATATGTTCCAATATATCTGAGGATATTTCCAATGATTGTCTTTGTACGGGTATCGTGGCTCCTCTGTTTCTGCACTAGATTCCTAGAACAAGAATTTCTAGTCTCTTAAAATTCAAAGCACCTGAAAGAATAGGGTGGCTCGATCTAGTAAAGAAAAGTAACAAATGCCTAACTGAATTTGACTTTTGAATTTCACATAAACAATGAATTCATTTTTAGTACAACTTTGTCCCATGCAACATTTTGGACATAGTTTTACTGCAAATTCTTTCCCTGTTTATCTGAAATTTACATTTAACTCGAAATCTGTACTTTATCTGGCAACACTACCAAAAATTCAGAACATACTAAGCTATTCTCAGTTACTCATCCTTATGACAAAGAGAACTTGGAGTGACGAGACTCAAGTGTGCCCCTTGGTTCCAACAGAAAACACAACTGTAAACATCCACAAAATCTGCAGGCTCTTTGGATGAAATGGATTTGGAAGAGTCATCATATAGCACTGAACATCTTGGCTTAGTAGCGGTAAGGACAGAAGTAAGGAACAAGAAGGCAGAAAATCTTCTTCTCTTTCCTTATGTTAAAGGGACTAAACATCCTAGAGCCCTGGTTTTTCTAGGTGTTAAAAGTCCACTACCCATGAGATGGATGTGCACCTTGACACAGTGCCAAGAGTTTATCCACCAGTGTCCAATCCCCAGACAAGCCCACTTCCATCGAAATCCTAGCCTGCAAGCCCTGCTTACAAGTTTGTTCATTTCCTGTCTGCATTACATACACTTGCTCTTTACAATCTAGGCTCATCATTGCATATGGCCCCATCTGCATGGGAATCATGGTAGCATTCCTTTTACAAAACTTGTTTGATTATGATTTTCATATTGAGAATCCATGTCAGTCAGTTTACCACTATCAAAATGATATGAAAGAGTATTCGTGTTTTGTGTCGTGAGAAGAGAGGACTGTTAGGAAACTTGTCAAGGGAGATGAAGGCTGAAAACCTCAGAGGATGGCAACCAAATCTCTTGGGAGACGAGATTCTCTCACTGCTGTAGCTGCAGTAGAACTCCAACTGATTGTGGGGTGTTGGGGAAGGAAACAGAGGTTTAGAAGGACTGTTCCACAGTGTGAAAAAGACTCCTGTTGGTGCTTAAGAAGTTCCTTGCCCCTTGTCAGGAAAAACTGACTCAGAAGAAGATGAGAAGATAAGGTGAGAATATTTCAAGCAACATCATGGTGAACTTTACATCTAAAGAAACTCCTGTCGGGGGCTGAAAAAAATAAACAGTTTGGGAATATCGCTCAGTACTGGAGCTTTTACAATGAAGGAAAACGCATATGATTTTCACCCAATAACTTCATACTAGAGGGATGGTGAGGCAAAATATTGTACCCAGGCACTCGAGAAAGGCAGGCTTCCTTGTTGCTTCCTCCCTTTGTTCAGTCATTCAACCAATTATTTACAAGATTCTCACTCATAATTCTGATACAGTATTTGAAGGACTCTTCTCAAGGCCACTGATACAAAAATTGCAGTGTGCAAAAATTAGCCAGTCCCAATTCTGCAATCACTTTTGTAATACTTCAAAATCCCACACCCCAGGGACAGAGATAATCAAATTAGCCCAAATGTAATTTGGGAAGAGCAGTCACAGAAGGGAGTATCTAAAATTCCTTTGGATCATGATCTCTGACTATTCCTGCACAGAGGCTGCGGGCAGGCATTGACTACTGAGAAAAAACAACTCTGGACATGCATCACAAGCCTCAGAAGACAGTTCATCTTCCACTCAATCACGAAACATTAAAAAAACGAAGAGATACCATGTTCGTGTCTTGTGGAGTTTTCAAGTCTGTGCACTTGGAGGCGCTTAGTGCTGTTAGACGTGAGGGGTCTTCAGAGGCATCCTGTTGAGTGAGAAATGCTCTAATCTTGCAATTGACCAGAAAGAGGATCTGATGATTGAAGTTTCTTTGGGAAGTATTACAAAGTCAGGTCAGTAAGTTGATCCCGCTACTATTTTTGTTGTTGTTGTTGTTATTTTTAATGCCAACTGAAAGTCTGCAAGATATTACAAAAAAAGGAGGGAGGGAAAGTAAAATTGTTCCCATACTACCTGCTGTGTTGAAATTGGCCCAGATTGTCCACTCTCTCTCAAAGTTATTTAAAAAAAAAAAAAAACCGTACAAAGGAAACACCTGTGAATCAACATTTATTGAAAAACCTCCATGTATTAAATACACTGAGAAAAAATATTCTAGTAGAGTAAATGCGTTTGGAAAAACTTTAGGAACGGAGTCAGGAGACAGTAGCTTAAGAGTGTTTCCCAGGTCTGAATTCTTTGCTAGAATTGTTCTTTAACGGAAACTTCAGGCTTGCTAAGAAAAAGGACCTACTGTTTTTTGAAAGGCATAAACAAGAACCAAGGAACTGCAGTCCAAAGGGCATGAAAGCACTTGCCCCAATTGGAGGCTACTGTGCTTAGAGCAGAGCTCTCCAGAACACTTTGTAGCTAAGTGCATGGGTTTCACACGTGCAATAGAAAAATCACGAGTGCACATCTCACAAGAGCTGGTTTTAAGAAGAGACCATCACGAAAGTTCCCGGCGAGGAGCGTCGCCAGAGACGCTCCGCAGCGTGCCCGACACTCCACCTCTCTCCTCTCTGGCAGAGAGCTGCCAGAGCAGGTCCCCGCGCGCCCCGCGCCTGCACGCCTGCGCACGCTCACTAGGGCGGGGCTCTTGGGCACGCGGACCGCCATCCTCCAACTGCTCCTGGCGTCTGTTGGGGCAGTCGGCTCGGAAGACAGGAGCGCATGCGCGAGCGCGGAGGGTGGGGCCCCAAGGGCCGTCCGGCGGGGGAGGGGCCTGTCATGGCGGCCTCGAGAGTCAATTCCAGGAACCCTGAGGTAAAGGGTACGGGGACTTTTGACCCCTCAGGTGTCACCGCTCTGCGCTGTTGTTCACCCTGTGGGTTGTCTGTGCCCTTGTCCGTGTAAGGAGACTCCCCACAATGTGGATTCACGCCCCCATAGAGCTCGATTCCCTTGAGGGGTTTACCCCAGGGTTATTGGCCCCACTGGAGAGCCGGCTGCATGAAGGGTTCAGTGATTGCGAGGCCTACAGTGGGGGGGAAATAGTGTGTGTGAGCTATTAAACAGGTGCCGTTCTAGGCTGCGCGTTCTGAAGAGTACAAAACCTATAGGGACGTTCTTGCGAGTTGAAAACCCTCATCTGGTTCCAAAGGTGTAGCTCAGGTGATTGGAAAATGAGTGAAGAGCGAAGGAACACACTCATGGTTTCACTAGTGTCTTCCTTCTTATCATAAAAACATCAATCACCACTTATGTTCAAACTGCATTCTTTTGTCAGTGATGGGAGCAACTTTGCTGAATGTGGTAATAAACATGTATTTGTAGTCTGATGTCACATCATGATTGATTTGCAAGCATAGATGGGGTCTGTACATATTTAATTGGTTGGTGGGAATCTGATATGTAGTCAAATGTGTGGGTTGGTTTTGTCTGTGGATGTTTGTGTCTGAAGGGAGGTCGTGCCTGTGTTTTTGTGAGAGCGTGTAAGAGTGAGTGTTGTACTTGGAGGGTGTTGAGATGTGACGCAGGCATACTCAAGGAGTTGGTGGTTAGGTGTTTGTAATTAGGTGTTTGGGGAATATGTTTACATGTGTTTTTTTCACCCATGAATTTGGGGATTTATGTGTGTCTAATGGTGGATTTGGAAGGATTATCTGCATGTGCATAAGGGCAATGTCAGGAAAAGTTGTGGTGTATATTACTTTGGGTGTCCAGTCTGTTTATTTTGTATATTTGGGGAATGTAGGATGATCATTTGTGTATTCAGGGCATGTTGTATGGTTATGGGGTGTTTGGGTGTGTGCATTTTCAGGAGCTGTCTATGTATATTTGGATGTGTAGAGGGCAAGTCTGTGGCTATTTTATGGGACTGGTGGATGTTGTATATGTAGGTATGTTGTGTTTGTATGATTCTGTATTCTGCAAGATGGCAGAGTTAGTTCTGTGTGAGAGGTTGGGAATGTGGGGTTATGTATATGCCAGTAGTGTGGTACTGTATGTGTATTTGGAACAAAGGGCATATAGGGTGATATTATTGCATATTTGTAGTGTACTGGGTAATTGTGGTTCTATTTGGAACTTGTGGAGAGTTATGTGTTAAATGAGTTTGTGTGTGTATTCAAGGGGCATGGCCACTTGGAGGAATATTTGCTGAGGCTGTGCATTTGTAATTTTCGGTAGGAGCCTCTGAAGCTTATGTATTTTGGGAAGTGAGTATATGTGTATCCGATAAAGAGGTGGGGTTCTATGTTTCTACAGGGAAGTTGGACAATTGCATTTCTATGTATTAGAAATATGTGATACGGGTATTTGTGAGTACTTGCATATGTGTGAGCTGGCTCCTAATAGCTAGGGATAATTTGATATATGGAAGTTGTTTCATAAATGGTTTGCTGGAGACACTTCCATGTATCTTACTTGTGTATTCTAATCTGTGTGTGTGTCCATCATCAGGTTCATGCATTATCAAAGTTTGTTCATAAGGTATGGAGTTGTTAGGAGTATTCAAAGTGTATATCTTTGGAGAATGCTAGGGTGTTTATACATGTGTTTGGTAGGAGTAAGAGGTGGTCTGTCTATATATTCAGGGTGAGGGTAGAAATATATATATATGAACACCCACACACACATACACAGTTTATATGTTGGGGTAGTGGCGGGGAGCTTGTGTTCTGGAGAGGTAGCATAATGTATAGTGTTTGGGAGGGGATCTGTATGTTCAGGGCTTGGGAATATTTGCATGTGTGTGTCCATACGTGTGTGAGAATTGTGTATGTATATTAGTAAGACTGCAGAGGTTGTTGGTGTTTTTCTGTTTTGAGTGTGTCTGAGCATTTGGGGTGTATACTCATGAGTAGTTTGTGGGTGTGTGTATTTGTGATTTGTGAGTATAGCAGGAAGCTTAGAGTCCTCTATGTATCTATTTCAAAATGTAATGCCTGAAGAATTGAGTGGTGTTGCTTGTATGTGTGTTCTCAGTATTAGTGAGGTGGACTTATATGTACCGTTGACCCTTGAACTACACACGTTTGAACCACACGGGTCCACTTATAGTGGATTTTTTTCCCAGTAAATACTACAGGACTACTACACGATCCATGGATGCAGAACCACTGCATGGAGGGTTGGCGCCCTAACCCCCAAGTTGTTCAAGGGTCAGCTGTATTTGATAAGTATAGGTTATTTGTGGCTGTGTGTGTTTTTGAGTTCCTGGGGCTTCTGGGGTATGTATTCTGGGGGATGTGAGAGTTTAGTTTGTGTGTTTGGAAACCAGTAGACGGTGTAGGTTATGTGTGTGTGCAGGAATCCTGAAGTATATGTATTTTAGGGCTGTGGGACTGCATATGGGTCTTTTTTGGGTTGCACGTGAGACAGTTGTGTACTTGGTGAGCCTGTGTGTTTAGGTACTCAGTGTGTACATCTGGATGGCATATTGGTTGCACGTGTTTGTTTTCAGGCCCATGTTGTGCGTGTATATATAGTTGTGAGAGTGGAATGTGAATATTCAGGGTGAGTAAGGTTTCGTTTGTAAAAATTTAGATAGTAAGAGGTGGTCTGTTTGTGTATCTATTCAGGGTGAGGGTAGAAATGTACGTGTGTGTTCAGGATATATATATATATGTACGTATATGTACAAACACATATGTATATGTGGTATCCTTTTGGTTGTATATCTGTGGTGGGAGTTGAGGGGTCTACTTGGGGTGTAAGTGGATTGTGTGCACAAATTCATAGGAAAAGGTATGGGATGTGCTGGAACTGGTTCATACTATCTTGGGATAGTCAATGGTGCATACCTCTTCCCAGCTCTGTGTTCAGTGATGTCAGGTGGGTAGCTTGAAATTGGTCATGCTGGGAATATTTATACCATGTAGATAGCATAAGTGAAGTCTTTCCCACCTTTCTCGGAGAGTTTTTTAGCGCTTCCCAGCAGACCACTGATGTGCGTGTTTGGATGTATGTATGTATGAAGCAAGAATATTTGGGCATCGGTGGATACGTATGGGACACCCATGTGAATTGTGAGTGGGGCACCTGGGGCTATGGGCCCCTGTATATGTGCATTGACCCTGGTAATTGTGAATCATTGCATTGCTCCTATCAGGTTGGTCTGTTCTTTAGGGCCAAAGAATCCCCATAAATGTTGTAGATTCCCAGTAGAAATCATGCAGATGGATACAGGGGTGTCTGTACCTTAGTCAGGTGGACACTCCTTCAGCATTTGGGTGGTCCTAGCATCTGGGTCCCTAGAAGGGGGGGCCTGGTGGACAGATGGCCATGCAGAGCAGAACCTTCACAGGTGTGTTCTTGGCGTGACAGGCAGCAGTCAGAAAGTCACGGGGCTTCCTGGATAGGAGGTCAGATGACCAAGGGCTCTCCCAGGAAAATACCCTGAGAATCAGTTGGACAGCTACAGGCGTTACTGGCTCTTCTGGGGCACAGCTGACGTGCAAGGACACCCTCCACATGGGGTCCAGAGCCACGTGTCCCTGAGCCCAACTGCCCCAGGGTGGTGGGAACTGTTGCGTATCAGGCTGGTCAACTGTATCACTAGGTCTCAACCAACCTGTCTCCATGGAAATCTAAGTCCTCAGGGGTAGGCAGGACCTCTAGGGATCAGTGAGCTGACTAGGACAGGGGTGGGGAGGCTTTGTCCCTGAGGGAGAGTTGGGGACTGAGACCTGGAGAGCCTGGGGAGTCCCACTCTGAGGAGATATGGCTCTGTTGTTCCCAAACCCTTTAGCCATGTTCTCTGTTCTTTTCTGAAGGCTCATGATGCTTCTAGCAGTGGGAAGCTTATCTCAGTTTCATGTTTCTCTGATAGGATGAACTGACCCTTTTATTCACTATTCCACATCGAGCTGCAAACCCATCAGATGGAACCACGTGATCATTGTGGCCACCAGCTGACCCCACAGCCACCTTGTGCCTCCCTTGGACCCACCCAGGAATTTCTGAGCCTTCTTTATGGTGAGTCTTGTGGCCTTTTCTCCCTCATTGGGAATCCTCCTGCCAATAAAACATGCTGTGAATGTTAACAAAAGGAAACCTCAACTAGAATTGGAGTCTGGAAGGCCCGTAGAGGGAGCTCTCATGCCGTGTCACTCATCATCAATTACCCCAAGAGGAAGAGGTCATTCACTGACCCCAAACAGGAAGTGCGACCACTTTACTACCCCAGCTGGAGGAGGCAAGACTTCCTTCCTGGCCAGCAACAAGAAATAGAACATAGAAATAGCTAATAGAGAATTCCGCAGTTTAGCCAATGAGAAGCCATTGTCACCTGAAGTTTCACTTTCCTCCAGTGAACTTTCATTTTTTCCCTTGATGATGACTTTCTTTCCTTGTCCCACCCTCTTTACTTTGAAATCCTTCTGGGACTTTCCTGGTGGTCCAGGGGCTAAGACTCTGCTCTTCCAATGCACGGGGCATGGGTTCGATCCCTGGTCGGGGAACTAAGATTTCCACATGCCATGTGGCGTGGCCAAAAAACAAAAAGCCTTCCATGTTGTGTAACCCGTTGGAGTATCTCCCTTTCTATCAGATGAGATGCTGCCTGATTCATGAATCGTTTAATAAAGCCAATTTATTCAAACTTCAAAGTAAATCTTCACATTTACTCAGTTAAATTTTGTTTTTTAATACATTGGTGGCATTCAGAGGTGGCCGCTAACAGTTTCATATGTATCCCTCCAGAAATGTTCTGTATCAAAATAGGTATGTGCACTTTTTTAAAATCCACTCTTATGATTCCTCTTGCTAACAGGATGATTTTATGATTAAATGCTTATCTTTTTAAAAAGAAAAACATAAATATATTGGTGGCAGTGATGGGATCTGAAGCAAATTTCTGATAACATTTGGGACAAGGAGAAACAGGTGTAGTGCCCACAACTCCTTTGAGTTCACTGTCTTTCTTGCCATTCCTGAAGGTTGTTGGTAAGCTCCTCTTGGTTTGAGCTCCATTCTCTTTGATTGAGTTTGTGCTCGCAATCTAATTGGCTTTCCTTTACAGGGCAGGTCAGTTTGTCTGGTAGAGGATTCTCCCTGAGGCCAAACCCCTAGCCTTTCAGATGGAAATTCCCAGGACACAGTAACATCTCTTGGTTATTGCCAGTATATTTTTGAGTGGGAAACCCTAGCCCCTAATTTTGTTCCCTGGATTCCACATTGGGCACTGCTGGCAGTGTAGTCTGCACTTGCCCATCTGTTTGGAATCAGCCCTCAGTTTCCATGCTTGGAACTGTTGGTGGCGGCTATAGTTCTCCATTTTGTTTGGCATCAGTTTGCAGTCCCCATTCCTTGGGATTTGCTGGTTGGATCTTTTTCCTCAGTCCAGGGATCCCTGGGAATTGGTGGTGGTGCATACCAGGCCTTCTTTTGGCCAGGACATAGTGACATCTCTTTGTTACTGCTGATATATTAAGGCGCAGTTCTTTTGTGTGTTCTTTTGGGTTGACAAAGGCTAGCTAAGGAAATGAGATCCTTTATCACCAAAGAGTTGAGAATGCCAGCTTCTGGCACACCTGCTTATTTTATATTTGAGAACTATGGTCCTGGAGGCTGTAGATATTTAGAAAGATGGCAAAATTATACTAATATTGAGCTAGAATTACAATGGTCATTGTGGGGAATGTTCCAGTTAGACAAGATTGTTCATTTAAGGAAAACACTAGAGAGCAAGTGTTCCCAAATTGGACAGGGAGAATGAGATGCCTGCTTTAGTTGGTATGTAAAAGTTTACAGAAGGTTTCAAGATTCCAAAATAGCTTCGTTTAGAGACTTAGAACAAAAAGCTAATGAAAAATTGAAGAGACAAAAGGTACCTGAAACAAAAGACCATAGGACGGATGTGACTGCAGATTGAACTCCTACTGTCCCCCCCTTTCCTTTTTCACCTGAGTACTCTTGTTTTACTCATTTTCTGTCTGAAATACTTTTCTATTCCAAAGAGAATATTTAACAATTGCCATTTAAAGTAAAACTAGCTGAGGTTGCAGGTGAGCCCCCTCAGGTGTCCTTTACCCCTTGGTCAAAGACTGAACTGAGAGCTATAGTCAAAGAATTCTCTAAACCTAGCGAGGAACGCCCAACATTTTTTGAAGAATTTAGAGTCACTGTCACGGCCTATGTCCCCAAACTGCTAGATCTTTATCCGCTTGTACACATGTTGGTAGGACTGGGGGAAGCCCCAGAATGGACGTGGGAAGCAAAATGACATAATCCCTAGGATGATATTCAAGATCCTCGACCTAAAAAGGCTTGCAGAATAACAACTAACCTTTTATAAGCTATTCCTAAAATCTTCCCTGCTCACACTTGGTCTATTATTAATTGGCCTAATAATGATTGGCCTATTATTCACTCATACAAACAAAAGAGGGGTGAATCTGTGGAAGACTTTAGAGCCAGTTTGTAGGCTCTCTTTTTACAGCATTTGGGGTTCCAAGCAATAAAAAGGCCACTCAGCCTACTTTAACTGCCCTCTTTGTAAATGGATTATCTTCTGAGATTAATGGATTGATAAACGGGCAGAAAATAGGCTGGGAGGCTGTAGGCCTGACTGAACTCCTGACTATAGCTGAGCATTTTGAAAGGACCTTGGAGTAAGATCACAAACAGAAATCCACCAAGCTCATAGCCTTACAGTTACAGCAGCTCTAAGGCAAGAGACACAAAATAACACCTAGGCCTCCCCCATTACAACCTCCTAGGGGTCCATGATCAATTCGATGACCCAAAGTTGATGTTTCATTTGTAATCAGTGAGGACACTGGGAAAAAAGGTGTCCTCAAAGGTCCTATGCAAACTCTTCACAAATGCTCTCATATCTGTCTCAAAGGGAGGGCCCCCCCATGACCCTCTCCCCTAGTTGGCAGAACTCCAGAGGTTCTCTGGTAAACTATTACCAGCAATTACCTTAAACAGCCCAGAGGAAAATAGAATGAAAATTAATGAAAAACTGCCAAATTTTAGTTGATAGTGGAGCTATGCTTTCTACTTTAAACCCCACTCTCATATTCTACTTTGAAATCTACATTAAACCCTAACCCTAACTGTAAACGTAATTACCTAACCCTTTAACACCCTAGCCCTAGCCCTAACCAGATCTGTGCTTTCTACTCTAAATCCCACCCTCAAAGAACAACAGGTCCCTCTGAGTCAAGAGGATGCTTCCATGGTGGGAGTACCTAATAAAGTTCACAGAGAATTTTTATCTCAACCAAGACTCCTTTTTGCTATGCAATATACCCCAGTTAACCTATTTGGTAGAGATCTCTTTTGTAACTTAAAAGGGCCAGTACATTTTGCCTCCAGTGGAGATCTCACCTTAAAGTTTCCTGATCAACCTGAACCTGATTATTTATGTTCCTTACAATCTGTCCTGGACATAAAAGAGGAAGTTCAGCACAAGTTCTCTAATTTGATGGAGATGCCTGCAAATTTGGGGGCTACTTCTGACAGCGTTAACATCAGAAGAATAAAAAAATGCAAACCTATAAAGATTCAGATAGATGTAGCTAAACCTCTCCCTAGGTTTCCTCAACAACTATTAAAGCCTGCGGTCATACAAGGTCTCACACCTATTGTAGAAGACTTAATTTCCCGGGAGGTAGTCATTCCTGTACTCGTCCCTGCAGCATGCCAATCTTGCCTGGTTGGAAACCTGGCAGGATGGCGATTTGTCCAGGACTTGGGAGCTGTTAATAAAAATAGTTATTCCCTGTTTTCCTGTTGTTCCAAACCTAGCCACCCTTCTGTCACAAGTTTCAACTGACTTGGAATGGTTTACTGTTGCAGACCTTTGTTCACCTTTCTTCAGCATCCCGGAGACCCAACAGCCAATATCTATATGCCTTTACTTGGAACAATCAACAATATACCTGCATTTTTATGCCTCAAGTGTTCACTGGGACCCCTTCTTTTTTCTCCCAAGTACTTCACCAAGATTTAAGTACCCTCTAGTTCCCTGAGAAATCCACCTTTTTACCATATGGAGATAACCTCCTGCTGTACTCAGCTACTGTAAAGATTCCATTAGGCATGCATAAAAGATTCCATTTATTTGCTGCAACAGTTAGCTGAGAAAGAACACGAAGGAAAAATTACAATTATCTCTAGACACTGTTCATTACCTAGGACATAATCTAAGCACTGAAGGAATTCAGCTATGTCCAGAGAGAATTCGGCTGATACAGGAACTTCCTAGACTCACAACTAAGTGCTAGCATTGTGGATTTCTAGGTTTAGCTGGTTATTGCAAGCTCTGGGTTCCAAATTTTTCTCTGTTACCTCTTCCACTCTATGAACTTATTAAAGATTTAGTTCCTGAATCCTTTGCTTGGGAAGATAAACATAAGCAGGCTTTTATAAGGCTAAAACAAGCACTGCAAGAGCTGCCTGCCTTAGGGTTACCCAAATGATCAGGTTCAGGTTGATCCGGAAACTTTAAGGTGAGATCTCCACTGGAGGCAAAATATATTAGCCCTTTTAAGTTAGCAAAGAGATCTCTACCTAATAGATTAACTTTAGGTTATTCAGAACCTTTTACTTGATTTGTGCATGAATGGCATAATCAGGCCCCGCGGAACTATGTGAGCATGGTAGTAAACATAGGCCTATTGCCTATTATAGCATGCAACTTGATTCAGTTGCTTATGCCTATCTCAGTTGTCTTAAGGTTATAGCCACAACTGCAAATTTAGTGGAAGCCTTGGCAGATTTGACTCTAGAAAATGAAGTTTATTTGCAAACTCCACACATTGTCCACAGTCTTCTTAACTCTGAATTGGCAACGTTTCACTGCTAGTGTCACAAGATTCACTTCCTGTGAAATCCTGCTTTCACCACCTAATCTTTATCTTAAACTTTACAACGTTCTCCATCCTGCTGCACTACTACCTCTGTCTGACAAAGGTGAGGACCATGACTGCAAGGTAACAGTGTCCCATGGGAATTCCCTGGTAGGCCATTGCTTAGGACTCCGAGCTTCCACTGCAGGGAGCGCGGGTTCGATCTCTGGTCGAGGAACTAAGATCCCACAAGCCACGTGGCGCAGCCCAAAACAAAAACAAACACAAAAACAAAACAAACAAACAAAACAATGTCCCATTTTGTGACACCGTGTCCTGAGTAAAGATGTTACCAAGTCCAAGCTTGCTGTGCTTGCCGCACGACAGGCCAATAAATCGGAGATGAGGTGTTGAGGCAAGGAATATGACTTTATTCGGATGGTGACAGGGAATACCTGGAAGGGAGTTTTCCTCTTCCCTGACTCATATGCTGCCACTTCCCGTTTAGGGTGTCCCAGTCAGCCTCCGTGGGGTCAAGGGATGATTTGCAACAGCAGCAAGAATTGCAGCAACATAGGAGGCACTTACCTCAGCGGCATTTGCCCGCTCGGGGTGCCATGATGCCCCTGGTAGAGCTGCCTCTGTCACGGGTTAGGGCTGTGTGGGGAACTCATGGATGTATGTTTGGGGTATAGGACGGTTTGGGGTAATAGTAAAGCTGTGTAGAGACTGTGTATGTGTGATCTGGGGAGAGATGAGGGGCCTGAGTGCCTTTATGAGTGTACGGTTGGTGTAGCATGGTGCGGCTGGGTAGTGGGGCTGGTTCTGGGTGTTTTGAGGCTCTGTGTGCAGGCATTTGAGAAGAGGTAAGGGTATGCATTTTAATGTTTTGTGTGTTGGATCTGTGTGTATTCAGAGTATAGGGGTTATACATATGCTCATCCTGTAGGGTAAGAGTTTAGGGAGTGTATTTTTGGTGTGGAGGAATTTGCAGAGACTGGGGATGTCAGTGTAAATTGGGGTTGTTAGCTGTGTGTGTATAATCAGGGGATGTGACAGAGGCTGTTTATGGTATCTCAAGAGGGAGATGGGTGTATGTTTGTATTGGGGGTGTGAGTTCATCATGTGTTCTGGGGGGAGTATTTAGGAGAAGGTTGGAAACATTGTGTCTCTCTGATGGTATTTTGTGTTTGTCTCAGCTTCTGAGGCATTGTACATACGTGGATGTTCACAGCTGTGGGGGGACTGTATGTGTTATATTTGGATTTTGGGGGTTGTGTCTTATATTAAGAAGTATGTGAGTTTGGTTTGAATGTATTTGGCTATTGTTGAAGGGTTTGTGTGTTTGCATTGGGGGGTTATATGGGGTTGGGTGGATTTTTGTGGGATGTGAGGATTTAGGTGTTTGATTATCGGGGGCCGTTGGGGGTGTGTTTTTGTATTCAAGACTGTGGCTGTGATTTTATTGGGGTTTGTAGTGCATGTATACTGGAGCAGGAGGGTTCTGGGCACACAGGCATCTGCTTATAGGTAGGGAGTTTGTGTGTTTGAGGATGTTTGGAGCTCTGTGGGGCTGTGTGATGGTGGCACAGGCGACTGTGGGCAGGTGGAGTGTGTGTTGGGCTGGAAGGGAAACTCGAGGGCATGTTGGTGACTGTGAGGCGCCCATGTGAACTCCCACGTGGACTGACCTTTGTTCCTTCTGACCTTCTATGGCTTGTACCCATCCTGATCTTCTGTGGCAGCTACTCCCCTGGAATGGTCAGCAATACTCTGCTCATTCTTAGCCAGATGAGTCAGGAAATGTCACTTCCTCTGGCAGCTGGATGTGTCTCTTGCAAGTGAGTGGTCCTGGAGTCCAGGGTGCAGGACTGGTGGACAGATGCAGAGTGAGGCTGATTCCCCCGTGAGCCCTCTCCTCAGTGAGGTGGCCAGGAGGTCAGGGCTGTATCTCCAGAGGGTCAGACATGGCCAGTCCTCTCTAGAATGTGCTGGAGGGGCCAACTCATTGAACGGACCCTGCCAGGAGATAAACAGACCCCGAGGACAATTCCTAAGGGAGAAGTCTATACCTACCCATCTTCCACTTTCTCCTTTGGATGGCCTCTACCACAAGGTAAAAGCTAAGCCCCCTCACATGGCCCTTCTTGGCCTAGTCTTACTGACCGGCCAGTCTCTCCCCACATCCTGGCTCACTCTGGGCCCTCTGGTGATACCAGCATGAGGCCCCCCTGCATGTCAGTTCTCACCTCCTTGCCTTGGCCCTTGCTGCCCTTGCTGTTTGCCCTGCTCTTCCTCCCCCAAGGCCGTGAGTCACCTTCTCCAGGTGGGAAGGATCCACTGAAAATGCAACTTTGGGTAATTACTGCATCACCTGAGTCTCTAGCACGTGCCAGGCACTATGACGCTTGCCAAATCCATAAAAACCCCACAAAGCGGATGTGCTATTAGTTGCACTTTGCAGGTGATGAAGCTGAGGTTCAGAGGTGAGCAACCATGACCAAGTACCCTGTATGTACCAGAATATCAATCAGACTGGTCAACGTATCCAATAAAGCCAAACATTAGTCTGATCAGGACGCCTAGATGCCAGGCTGTAAAGGCGCAAAATATGTCCCAGCAAGAGAAGGAGCAGTGCCAAGTACCCCAGCAAAGAAGCAGAGTTCATATCCTGCTTTCTTAATCAAAATAGCTGCAGATCAACCCACAGTTTCCTACTCTGTTAATAGGAGGAAAATACCAATGTGCGCTGCCCCATAAAACTACCTTAAGACAGTATGTATGATCCCGAGTGCTTTGGTAATGACCCCAAATCATCATCATGAAGTTGGGATACTTCTTAAAACACTGCAAGTCTTACACACTGGCATATAGAATCTGTAAAGTCAGTTCTTTGGGTAATGATGGTAGATAGAAGTGGCCCAGAAGGACAGAAGACAGAAAATAGAGCAGAAACTATTTGTCCAGAGGTGACAATGGGTCATAGCCAAGGTTCAAGCATTACTAGGGAGGTGGTGAAAATAGTAATGGGCATAGAGTGTAATAAGTCAAGGATATCTCATGTAGTTTCCAATGAAAGTTTGTGAAAGACATATAACTAAAAAGATAATAGGCTGGGAGGTGAAATAGTACAAAACATTTGATATATTTTTTACAAGGATAAAAGAAGATAGAAATGAACATTAAAGAAGTCGGTCAAATAGAAAAACTGTAAGATGGTAATAACCTCACAATATGATGAGGCAACTTAGATTTATTTTGTTTAAATAAATTGGTAGACTATATTTAGAGTAGTTTTAAGTTTAAAGAGAATTTGAGCAGAGTATAGAGTTCTCATACACCCCCTCACATCTATTCCCCAAACCAAAGTTTCCCCTATTATTAACGTCTTGCATTAGTGTGGGGCATTTTTTACAATTGATGAGCCAAAGTTCATACATTACTATTAACTAATATCCATAGTTTACATTACAGTTTACTCTGTTGCATATCCTATGGGTTTTGACGAATGTATGACAAGCGTTGACCATTACAGTATCATACAGAATAGTTTCAGTGCCCTACCTTTTCCAGGATGTCATATAGCTGATATCATACAGTATGTATCCATTTCAGTTTGGCCTCTTTCATTTAGCAATATGTGTTTAGGGTTCCTCCATGTCTCTTCCATTTAGTACTCTTATAGCTCAAGCTGCCATAACATAATACTATAGGCTTGGTGACTTTAACAACTCACAGTTCTAGAGGCTTGGAAGTCTAAGATCACGGTGCTGGCCAATTCAGTGCCTGGTGAGGGCTCTCTTCCTGGCTTGCAGACAACTGTCTTTTCACTGTGTCCTCACATAGTGGAGAGAGACAGAAAAAACTCTCTGGTTTCCTCTTACAGGGGCACTAATAGAGCCTAATCCTCATGACATCATTTAATCTAATTACCTGCCAAAGGCCTCATCTCCAAATACCATCACTTTGTTAGAGCTTGAATATATGAATTTTGGGGGGACAGAATTCAGTTGATAGCCTCATTCTTCTAACAGTATAAAATATGACGAATAAAGAAAGCTCATCATTAAATTATCTCTTTTCTAGAGTTTCTGTCCCCATGTAGTTATCAACTCCTGGGTAAGATAGCCTGGGAAAGCAAAATTTTAAAAAACACATGAACAAGTTTTTTTGAATCTCAAAATGATTTGAAGGCAAGAAACAGTGTTTGAGAGAAAATTGGGGAACCTTACTTGCATAAGAAAAGGTGATATTCCTCCTGTTCAGAGTTGAATGCCATTTTGGAGCCAGTCAAGCCAGGCTGAGGAAGCACATTCTAAGCAGAAGCAATAAAAATTGTGTGCAAAGAGCCAGGCTTGTTCTAGAAATTAAACAAGCCCCACTGTGAATGTGGAAGAGTGAATGAAGGGATGAGAAGCAGGATAGGTGAATGGAAACTAGGTTACAGAGGCCTATGAGTACAGATGGGCATATGCATGTAAGAACACTACTCATGGCAGGGAAAGAACCACCTGGATGTATCAGAAGGAACAAGTTCTTAACACTCACAAAGGGAAAAAAAAAAAGAAAGCCTGGTCTTCCCAGCTAGAATGGAAAACTGTTTAATACATGAGTATTCAGAATAGTTTTCAATCCTGAAATGTGGGGAAAAAGTTAACATGGTCTAAACATTACTTGGGTTCCACCTAAAAAGCTTAAAAGCAAGACTCAGAAGGATAAAATTATTTTTAAGTAATTTAACTGCATCCCAGAACAAAGTTCAAGAATATGTACAGAAATACTAAAATATTTAGCACCAGAAAAAGAAAATCTACAGTGACTGTCATCCAATAAAAAAATTACCAGGTATATCAAGAAGCACGAATATAGAACCACAATGAAGGGGAAAAAACCTAATTAAAACTGACCCAGAAATAGAAAAATTAAAGCATTAGTAGACAACAAAACTAAAGTAGATATTATAATTATATTTCATATTTTCAAGAAGCTACAGGAGGGATTGGACATGTAAAGGAAGGTATTTTTTAAAAAGCAAATCAACGTTTTAGAGATTAAAATTAAAATAGCTGAGATTAAAAGTACATTGGATAGAATTAACAGTAGATTAGACATTGCAGAAAAGAATTAGTTAACTGAACAAAAAGCAATATACATTATTCAAAATAAACACACAAAGAAAAGAAAAAAAACTTTAAAAAGATATGAATATCAAGAGAATGGGAAGTCAAGTCATACATGGGGAGAAAAAATTTGTAAAAGACAAATCAGATAAAGGATTGGTATGAAAATATACAAAGAACACTTACTGCTTACCACTAAAAAAAGAGGACAACCTGATTAAAAGTGGACAAAAAATCTAAACTGACACCTCAGTAAAGAAGATATAAAATATCAAATAGGCATATGACAAGATGCTCAACACCTTATGTGTTTGGAGAACTGCAAATTAAAACAGCAATGAGAAACCACTATGCAGCTATGAAGAGGACAAAAATTCAGAACACTGACAACACCAAATGCTGGTGAGGATGCAGAGCAGTAGGAACTCTCATGATTGCTGTAGGGAATGCAAAATGGTACAGACTCTTTGGAAGACAGTTTGGCAGTTTAATAAAAGAGTAAATATACATTTACCATAAAATGCAGCAATCAAGCTCTTTGGTATATACCCCAAAGAGCTGAAAATTTACGTCCATACAAAAGCCTGCACATGAATGATTGTGGCAGCTTTATTCATAATTGCCAAAAATTAGAGGCAACCAAGGTGCCCTTCCATAGATGGATGGATTAAAAACAAACAAACAAACAAACAAAAACCTGTTCCACATTCATACAATGGAATATTATTCAGCAATAAAAGGAAATAAACTACCCATGAAAAGACATGGAGGAACTTAAATGCATATTACTAGGTGAAATAAACCAATCTGAAAGGGCTACGTACTGTATAATTCTTAACTATATGATATTTTAGAAGGCAAAGCTATGGAGACCGTAAAAAGATCAGTGGTTGTTGGGGGTTTGGGTGGAGGAAGGGAAGAGTAGGTTGAATAGGTGGAACACAGGGGATTCTTAGGTCAGTAAAAGTATTCTGTGTGATATTACAGTGGTGGATACATGTTGTATTAGTCAGAATTCTCCAAAGAAGCAGAACCTATAGAATACATGCATGTGTTTGTAACAGGGAATTAACTCTTATGATAATGGAAGCTGAGAAATCCCACAGTCTGCCATCTGTAAGCTGGAGGCCCCAGAAAGCTAGTGATATAATTCAATCCTAGTCCAATGGCCTGAGAACCAGGGGAGGTGGTGATATAAATTCCAGTCTGAGGTCAGGAGAAGATGAAATATCTCACCTCACACCATGAGGCAGGAAAAAGGGGCAAATTCTTCCTTCCCCCAGCTCTTGTTCTATTCAAGCCCTCAACAGACTGGATGATGTCCACCCACATTGGGGGGGGGGCAATCAACTTTACTGAGTCCACCAATTTCAATGCTCATTTCACCTGGAAATTCCCTCACAAAATATACCCAGAAATAATTTTTAATCTGGGTCCCCCATAGCCAGTTAAGTTGACACATGAAACTAATCATCACAAGTCGACCCTGTGTCAACATGACACCCATATGCATCTCCTCAAATCTTACTTAATCCCCAAATAAGACAATAACAAGGTCTTAATTCCACTTAATATGATACAACAATTCTGAGTCCAATCAAAATACACTAACCTTATCCCCAGAAGAGGAGGTAAATCCTTGTGATATAACTTAAAGTACTATAATGTAAAATTAAGAGTACTTACATATTATGATATAAAATCAATACAACTCATGTTACATAATAAGGGAATATGAGAGAGAAAAAACAAATACACACTTAACACAAATATATTCATAGCAAAAAAAAATGGTGTACTCATGACAATTACAGTCCTCGTTTCTGTAAGTGGTCAGTTATAGCTGGTCTTTGTAACTACTTTCTTATACCCATTCTGTATTCTTTCTATCTTCAGCAAGCACCTCAGCAGATCGTGGTTCTTCCCTGGTGGGTGACCAAATCCTTCCTTCTTGAATAGTCTGGGTCATTAGTAGCCCTGCCTAGACTGGGTTGTTGTAGTTTTCCACTGAGCTTGATCAAAGAACATGGTAATACTAAGGGATGCCTTAAGCGATCTACTATATCCAGATACACTTTTCCTTACCCGCCGGTGGGGTCCGCATTTCTGGGGGGCCGGGCGCCTCAAGCCGCAGAGGGGATGGCGGCTCCGTTGCCATAACGGAGAGCTGAAGCGGCAGCAGCAGCGAGAGCAGGGAAGAAAATAAGGCGGAGGGAGGGGACGCCGGAGAACCCGGGGGTCGCTCAGGCTCGGCCGCGAGGAGGCCCGGGGGTTCCTGCGGCTGGTGCCCTCTGTGGCCCGAGGAGGGGGCCCATGACGCCGCGAAGGCGCGGGCTCTGCCGTGCCCAACACTCGGCGGAGCGCGTCTCTCGGCTCCCGGCTCTCGCTGCTCAGCCGCCGCGGCCGCCGACCCGGGCGCAGCCCGGGAGACTGACCTCAGCGGATAAGCGGCGGCGGCGGTGGCGCCCCGCGCTCCCTCAAGAGTTCTTTATATGTTCTTTATAGATACAAGTTCTTTATCAAATATGTTACTTACAAGTATTTTCTCCAGTCCATGGCTCCTATTTCGATTTTCTTAACTGTGAATGCTTTTTTCAAAGAGCAGACATTTTTATCATGATGAAGTCCAGTTTATTGATTTTTTCTTTTATGTATTGTGATTTTAGTGTCATATCAAAGAAATATTTGCCTAACCCAAGTTCACAAAGATTTTCTCCTATGTTTTCTTGTAAAAGTTGTATAATTTTAGGTTTTACAATTAGGTCTACAATCCATTTTGAGCTAACTTTTGTATAAAGTGTGCGATATGAATGAAAATTTATTTTTTGTTTACACAAGGATCAAATTGCTCCAGGACTATCTGTTGAACAGACGATCTTTTCTCTACTGAGTTGCCTTTGTAGCACAAAATCAAAACTATTATGTCATGAGTTTTGCCCAAACCCAGTCAAATTCCCATCTTGAAAATCCACCTTAAACCATTGGAGTTCAGACCCCTAATCTTGTAAATATGTTCCCACAACTCCTGCTTCTGATAACTGCTAAGATTCTGCCAAGGTGTGGTGTTCTCACTCGCTGATGGAGGTTTAAAAAACTTAGCGGTGCTTCATGGAGAGATAACCAACTGACAAATTCCAACCCAATCTGATAATTTCTTTATTTTAAATTGAAATAATTATTTAAGAATGTGTTTAGATAGGAGATAGTATACATAATTAGGGTTCATTTTGTCAGGTGTGATTTCACAAGGAATTTTTTTATCATAACTTAAGATTTACTGTTGTGAAAAATATTTGACAGTAGCTTTTGAAAAGCACAATTAGTCAAATTTGCACTTAAAATTATAATTCTTTTATTTTTCAATTAGAACTGTTTATCCTTTAATATTTAATAAGGGCTTCATAGGAGTGCTTCTCACTTTTATTTGTTTATTCATTCAAAAATTACTTTGGGGAAACATTAGTTTGTAACACTGCAACAAGAAACTACAGGAACTATAGGACTAAAAACAGTAACATTTGGTCACAGCAACTCGTGGCAAACATAATATAAACTACAGCTTAGAGACCACGATGGTATAGATTAAATCTTTGGGATAGAAATGAGTGATCCAAAATGCATTAGGTTATAAAACATATTCTTATTAGCTTCTTGTATTTATTTCTGTTAGTAATTATAAATATAAGCCATTTATTGAAGTCTCATGATATTTCTAGCCGTGACCATTTTCCAGGAAGTGTTTGTATAAAATACACGTGATTTTATTCTCATATTAAAAATGTGGATACTGAGGGCTTCCCTGGTGACGCAGTGGTTAAGAATCCACTTGCCAATGCAGGGGACACGGGTTCGAGCCCTGGTCTGGGAAGATCTCACATGCTGCGGAGCAGCTAAGCCTGCAAGCTACAACTACTGAAGCCCGCGCCTAGATCCCGTGCTCTGCAACAAGAGAAGCCACCGCAATGAGAAGCCTGCGCACCGCAAGAAAGAGTAGCTCCCGCTTGCCGCAGCTAGAGAAAGCCCACGAGCCCAAGGCAACCAAAAATAAAATAAATAAACATAAATAAATTTTTTTTAAAATGTGGATACTGAGATTTAGAGAGCTCTGGTGAGGAGCAGAGCTCCAACGCCTTCCTTGTCTCCTATCCTGTTGGGCTCTGTACCCTCTCCTTCCCTAGGTCCACAGAGCTTCAAGTCTATTGAAACTGATTTGGTCCTCTCTCCTCAACGTCAACCTGCCTGTTTTCTTTGTTACTTCTTTGCTCTAATACACTACCCAGATCGTGGCTTGGAGGATTTGTATGCGGGGTTATTTACCATACACAATTAGGAAACCCCTCCCCGTGTGTTCTTCGGTCTCTGGCCATGGCGTTGGCAGTAGTCTGGGCTCACTCTCACTTATCACTGAGCCTCTGATTGGAGTCCTGGCGGCCGAGGCACTGTCACTCATGACAGCACAGCCTTTCTCCTTTGATACTTTCATAATCTGAAAATGAAATGCACATCTTTCACTGGTGGATTAGAAATAGAATTTTCTTCTCTACTTTTCGTTTGCAGACTAGGTTTTAAAGCCTCAAGTGACTGTGTGAACTTTATCTTGTCTCTGCCAGCAGTCTGCATCAGCAGCATGGGGTGACTTTGGTTGCTAGACCTTTCTCATGCTATCCACCCATCAAATGGCTTCAACCCAGGGTCCCAGGAGTGTGTTGGTTTCCTGAGGAACAAAATCCTATCTTCCAATAGAACGCTTACTTCCAGCTACTCACTGGCACATACAGAGTCATACAGAGTTTGTAAACCTAGCTTTTCTTCTTACTACTTGGAGATTAATCCTATAATGCCCTCATTCTTCCAGAACAATAGTTCTCCACATGAGAATTAAACAACTGCTTCTTTAAGCCACATTGAGCCACATCTGGCAGGAAATGTTGTACTGAAAATTGGAAGATCTAACTGGTGGCTGGATTTGACATTGCTGAGTCTTTTGTAATATTCTCTGCTTCATTTTGCTGAGAAATGAAAGTTTGCATTAGGTGGTCTGGAGTTGTGAAACACAAATGTGGACATATGGAAAAAATTCTCAAAGCTCTTTTTATTTTTCTTGAAGTGACAATATTGCCTTATGTTTAAATCCACTGAGTAGAATAATATTACTTATTTAAAAGCCTACATATTTTCAGCTTTATAATATCAGGCACGCCTATGGAAAGAAGCCTTTCATCAGAGAGGGGAAATAGTGAGTATTTAGAATGACAATTGTAATTTTAGCAGTTTAACTGGGACTTTTTATTTTTTATTATTTGGTTAAAGGGCCAGATAGTAAATATTTAGGCTCTGTGGGCCTGCAACTCCTGAACGCTGCCACTGCAGAGTGAAAGCAGCCTTGGACTGTACTTAATGAATGGGTGTGGCAGTGTTTCAATGAAACATTGTTTAGACAGGAACAAAGCAGATTTGGACCTCATGCCAGTTTGTTGACCCTTACCCTCGAAAAAACTCTGAGTTTCACATTCTTTTTTTATATCCCCATGACCCTCCTTTTTAAAATCATCTGCCATCTATACCGTGCAGTGCAATGTTAGGTTGCCAGATTTATATTTGTTGATTGTAAGTATGTCTCCCAAACTATATATTTATATGAAATTCAAATTTATCTGGGCATGGTGTATTTTACCTGGCAACCCTATCCCAGTGACCTTTTTCCCACATATTCCACCTTAATTTGGAGCTTGATGTCCTTCCCTAGATCAAAATCTTCTTTGGAAAATGTCTGAAGTTCTTAAAGATCAGCTGAGGGGGAATTTAGGGCCACACTGCCTTTCCTACAATTGCCTTTGTTGCATGTTAGGAACAATAATGAAGGAAAAGGAACAAAGTTTTTGTCTCAGGCTAAATACAAACACATCTGTACTTGTGCAAGAGAGGTTTGGTGGAGCCGTAATTTCCTTTCCATTCCCTGAACATCTGCCCTGGTCACAGGTTACCTATTGTTTCTAGGTAAGTGAATCCTGATGGAGTCAACATGGAGGACGATATTCAGAGAAGAGGGGTCTTAAAGGGATATGATACAGAAGAGAACCTACCTAGTACAGAGTAAATGCTTCAGTGCATACATGTTCATTATCATTCCCTAGTCCTTTAACATCCCAATTATTTCAATTCATTCAATATAAAATATTCAAAGAAAAATTCTGCCCATATACTCTGTACTTGCTTAATAAATAAGCCTCATTAAAGTTAAAATTTAGAAGAATGAGACTATACAAGTCACAAGATCAAGGTATTATTTCAGTCATTCTAAATGATGTTGGTATTTGAGTTCAAATTACATTGCACGCTGGCTCTGAAAGGGGCAGAATTATTTTCCAGAAAATGTTGGCAAAGATCTGCTAGGCTGTGAGAAGTTGGTTCTCATGTACTCTGGGCTGTGAGAGAACACTGTCTTTTCCCATAAACACGAGGGAAGGTGAAAGGGCTCTGGGGACTTCTGATGGGGAAGATAATGAAAGGTGCCTTCATACCTCAGCTGTTCAGCACCATTAACCTTCCCAGTAATTGAAACACACAAAAGGGGGCGGGGGTAAGTGAGAGGCCTCCCTCTCATATATTACCTGGCAGGTACAATTACTTAAGCCTTCAAATAAAGGAACGACTTTAGGTTCCTTTTAAACCATTCTTTACAAAAAAATCAACCAAAGCTTTTTGTTTTTTAACTCTAATGTTATAATCATTTCTTTCTTTTGATTTGTGCCTGTGGATTAAAGCATACCCAGCTCAATTAGGTGGGCATTTGTTATTTAATTAATGTAACTAATAAAGTCCACCATGTAGAAAAGGTTACAGCAACAAAAAAAAGAGGTCTTAAAGGTTTACCATAGGAGACCAATTTACGATTCAAAGTGGTTTTAGACTGACAGGCAAAAATAAGATTTCATTTTCCACATGGAAATGAAAAATACAAATGCAAAATTTTAATCTAGTTCAAGCTGAGGAATAACATCATATTGTAATTACAATACAAGGAAAATGAACCTAATCCTATAAATGTGTGTATGGACATGAAGGAAACTAGTTTTCATCAGTTATGTCAATGACATAACAATAGAGCAATGGAAGTGTGTGTGTGTGTGTGTGTGTGTGTGTGTGTGTGTGTGTGTAGGGAGTTGTTATTAACACTTCTCTATGCGAATTATACATGTACATATAAGAATGTATTTCTGTGATAAGACAAGAACATCTAGAAAAGCATTTTAAAAAGTAGTTATCTTTGCAAAAGCTAAAAGTTCCTATAATTAAAAAGCAAGTCATCCAGCTCATGTCACATACTCACAGTATCATCCAGTGGCATTTATATCAAAACTTGCTATTATAAGTTAGATTGTATTTGCTTTTGAATCTACTTGAATTATGCAGCCATTATTTGAGCTAAATTACAAAAATGTTAAATGTTTCTATGATCTAAATCACGATGAAACAGAAAGATATTTCAAAGTTTCTGATACAATTTTTTTTTCTTTTTTAAAGGGGAAGAGGAGGAAATGAGGAGTCTTTTTTTTTTTTAATTGATTGATTGATTGATTGCTATGTTGGGTCTTCGTTTCTGTGCACGGGCTTTCTCTAGTTGCGGCAAGCGGGGGCCACTCTTCATCGCGGTGCGCGGGCCTCTCACTATCGTGGCCTCTCTCGTTGCGGAGCACAGGCTCCAGACGCGCAGGCTCAGTAGTTGTGGCTCACGGGCCTAGTTGCTCGGCAGCATGTGGGATCTTCCCAGACCAGGGCTCGAACCCGTGTCCCCTGCATTAGCAGGCAGATTCTCAACCACTGCGCCACCAGGGAAGCCCTCTGATACAATTTTAAGTGAAAATGGTGAGAAAGTGAAGCTGCCAGATGGCAAATATTTAATTTCTGCTCAGTTTTCTTCCATCACAAATACCCTGTGCTGGGCAGAGACTGAGGTCTAAATGGTCCTCATTCTTCACGCTCCTGGATTCACCCTCTTTGACACATGGCTTTTCAGCTCCTTTTACTGAAGAGGCAGAATCTGTTCTCCCGACGCTTGATCCCGAGTTAGGTTATGAGATTTACTTCGGTCAATGGAATGCCAGCTGATGTGACACACGAAGATCAGAACAGACTTGTATTTTTCTGCTTCTTCTCTTAGTTCTGTGCCACCGCGGTGAGAGGTGCCTGGGTTTGTTTGCTGAGCAATGATACACAAGTCCAGTCATCTCAGATGGGGCCATTCTCCATCAGCGGACAACAGCCTCCCCAAGGCAGGTGCGCAGGAGACCAGAACACCTGCTGAGCCAAGAGTGTGGTCTTGAGACCCCTGAGCTCAGTAAAGTGGTGTCTGCCACTGAGGTTTCTGGTTGATTCACAGCATTTTTATGGCAGTAAATAACGGATATTGCTGCTTATGTTTTTTAACTCCCATTTTTCAGTTACATTTCTATTTGGAATAGTGTGGTAAAGTAGATGTCAATGGATTCAATGTTTTTCTAGAGTTTCTGTATTCCTTTTTAAAAACAGCTTTGAGATATAATTCACCTACTGTAGAATTCACCTACTTAAAGTGTCCAAATCAATTGTTTTTTTGTATATTCACAGAGTTGTGCATTCATCTCCACAATCTATTTTATCAATTTTATTGATAAAAAAAATTTTGGAAATTTTATCAATTTCCAAAAAAAGAAATCTTTCTTCTTCTAGCCTACAAGTCTCCCATCTCCCACAGCCCCAAGCAAACACTCATCTACTTTCTGTCCCTATAGGTTTGTCCTTTTTGACATTTCATATCAATGGGCTCATATAATATATGGTTCCTTATGACTAACTAATTTCACTCAGAGTATTTTCAAGATTCCTCTACATTGGAGTACTTCATTCATCAGTACTTCAGCCTAAAAAAATATCACTGGAATTATGGAATAAACTTAATCCTTAAGGGTGTATTTTTTTAATTAACCAGCAGTATTACGAGTTCTCAGTCTTGTTTTCAATTTAAAAAGACTTTTAATGATAATCATTGAAATGCTTATGGTTGAATTTAGATTCAATTCTGTGCAATAAAATCAAATTGGTTATAACACAATAAAGGCCGTATATGAGAAGCCAATAGCTGATGTCATACTCTGTGCTTTTCCTCTAAGATCAAGAATAAGAGAAAGATGCCCACTCTCGCCACTTTTATTCAACATAGTATTAGAAGTCCTAGTCAGAGTAATTAGGCAAAAAAAAAAAAAAGGAAATCAGCAGCACCCAGCTGGAAAGGAAGAAGTAAAATTGTCAATATTTGCAGATGACATGATATTATATATAGAAAACCCTAAAGACTCCACCAAAAAAACACTGTTAGAACTAATAAACAACTTTAGTAATATTGCAGAATACAAAATCAATATACAAAAATTGGTTGCATTTCTATATGCTAGTAATAAAACAATACCACTTACAATTGCATCAAAAGAATAACATACCTATGAATAAATTTAACCATGCAGGTGAAAGACCTGTACATTGAAAACTATAAGACACTCATGAAAGTAACTGAAGAAGACACAAATAAATGGAAAGATACTCTGTGGCTCAAAGATTAGAAGAATTAATATTGTTAAACTGTCCATACTACCAGAAGCAATCTACAGATTCAGTTCAATCCCTATCAAAATTCCAATGGCATTTTACACAGAAACAGAGCAAAAAAATCCTAAAATGTGTAAGGAACCACAAAACACCCTGAATAACCAAAGCAATCTTAAGAGAGAACAAAGCTGGAAGCATCATGCTTCCTGATTGTAAGTTATATTACAAAACTATGGTATGGTATTGGTATAAAAAGAGGCACATTGATGAATGGAGCAGAATAGAGAGCTCAGAAATAAACGCACACATATATGGTCACTTAATTTATCACAAAGGAGTCAAGAATATACAATGGGGAAAGGACAGTCTGTTCAACAAATGGTGTTGGCAAAACTGGACAGCCACATGCAAAAGAATAAAACTAGACTACTACCTTACACCATATAAAAATTAACTCAAAATGGAATAAAGACTTGAATTTAAGACCTGAAATCATGAAACTCCTAGAAGAAAACATATACGGTAAGCTCCTGGACATTGGTCATGGCCATGATTTTTTGGATATGACACCAAAAGCAAAGGCAATAAAAGTAAAAATAAACAAGTGAGACTACATCAAACTAAAAAGCTTCTGTACAGTAAAGGAAACCATCAACAAAATGAAAAGGCAACCAATTGAATGGGAGAAATATTTGCAAATCATGTATCTGATAATGGGCTAATATCTAATATATATAAAGATCTCGCACAACTCAATAGCAAACAAACAATCTAATTAAAAATGGGCAAAGGATCTGAATAGACATTTTTCCAAAGAACACATACAGTTGACCAACAGGTATAGGAAAAGATGCTCAACGTCACTAATCATCAGGGAAATGCAAATCGAAACCACAATGAGATATCACTTCACACCTGTTTGTATGATTATCATCAAAAGATAAGAAATAACAAGTGTTGGCAAGGATGTGAAGAGAAGGAGACACTTGTGCACTCTTGGTGAGAATGTAAATTGGTACAGACAGTATGGAAAATAGCATGGAGTTTCCTCAAAAGATCAAAACTGGGACTACCATATGATCCAGCAATTTCACTTCTGTGTATTTGTACAAAGAAAATGAAAACACTAACTCCAAAAGATATATGCACACCCATGTTTATTACAGAATTATTTACAATAGTTAAGACATGGGAACAACTTCAGTGTTGATTGATGGGTGAATGGATAAAAAAATGTGATACACACACTGGAATACTATTGAGCCATTAAGAAAAAGGAAATTTTGCCATTTGTGACAACATGGAGGGACTTTGAGAGCATTATGCTAAGTGAAATAAGTTAGAGAAAGATAACCTATGGTCTCACTGATATGAGTAATCTTAAAAAGAAAAAAAAGGAGCTCATAAATACAGAGAAGAGATAGTTGGTTGCCAGACTGGGGGTGTGGGGATGGGGGTGGGAAGTAGGTGACATGAGTGAAGGGGGTTCAAAAGGTACAAATTTCCAGTTATAAAATAAATAAGCCACAGGGATGTAATGTATAGCATGGTGAATATAGTTATTAATACTGTATTGCATATTTACCAGTTGCTGCAAGTAAATCTGAAAAGTTCTCATCACAAGAAGAAAGAAAAAAATCTGTGACTGTGTATGGTGATTGATGGTAACCAGATTTACTGTGATGTTCATTTTGCAATACACACAAATGTCAAATCATTGAATTGTACACCTGAAACTAATATAGTGTTCTATGTCCATTATACCTCAATAGAAAAATTCTTAGGTCAAGATCAGATGTTGATTTTAATTTTAAATTAGAAAAGGACTTTTAAGGATGCACTCAACTCTGCCTCCCTCTTCCTACCCCAAAGGAGTAAAGAAAAATTGTGACCTTTTATGCCTTTCATAAAATTAGAAATTTTGTTTAAAGGGTATAATATATCTCAATTTAAAAAGTTTAAAAAAAAAAAGAATTTTTTTTCCTGGACACTCATGTAGTTGATTCTGTGAATTTATCCTTCTTTGTGATATGATAGAAGGAAGTTCTAGAATCTCCCTTTTCTCTCTATGTATGCACCTCAGCTGCTGCCATCAGTGGACATGTGTGCAAGATGATATTGGAGACTGTGGTGCTTGAATTGGGTAGAATGCTGGACAGCTGACTCTGCACTTCATTTTAACGTTAAGCCTCTCTGATTCTACTTGTGCCAGAATGTCAGGAAAAGTGTGTTGTTTATGCACAATCCTGTGAAATGTTTATTAAGCACTTTTGGAAATACCATGCAGTATTGCTTTTATACTTCAAGTTCTTAGTTGTGGTTTGTTCTATCTTAGATACCAGTGTTTGTTAGTCCCCAAAAGTCCTACTGGGTTGAAATGGGCTGAATTGGAAAGAAATATTATAAGCAGATAAGGTAGGGGGTCTATGGAGAAAGAAAACCAGGCATGGCTTTCTGGACATAAGAGAACACCTATTAATTTAGTACAAGCCATTTTGTGATCTAAGCCTGGCCAGAGTGCTTGCCCTTGAACAGGTCTCAGTAATGAAGGATCTTAAGGGAAAACAAGAATGCTGACTGTTATCAGGCAAGAGAAGTAGCACTAGTAACAATGTATCAGTTGTAAAGACTTCCAGTTCTGTTTCCATGGTAAAGATTAGCCTGAAGCACTCAACCACCAGGTCAAACGGAATCTAAGGGATGATGGCGTTGACCTTTTCTGATCCTCCGGATTTCAATCAACTAAAGCCTGGGCTCTGCCTACCTCCCAAGCCCTTTCATGAATATACATGTACCCTTAGCTTAAAACTTCCCCAGTTTTGCTGTTTGGGGAGACACCGCTTTGGGAAAGATCCCTGGTGTTCTACTTACTTGCTGCAAGTAACAAATCCTTCCTTCTCTCACTCTTTGTGTTGGTTGTGTCTTTTGGCTCGACACCCACCAAGAGGCAAACTTAGTTTTTCGGATAACAATATGAGGCTGACTATTCTCTAGCTGAGATTTATGTAATTAGATGCATAATCCTTTGGTTGTTAAAACCAGGGCTTCCAAGGGCTAGTTACAGGGAACATAGCTCATCAGAGATAACCTGCGAAGACACCGTGCAGTGTGTTTTTTATCACACATGTGACAATTCTTCTCCCTGCAGTCTGTCTCTCCATAATTGTTCTTCAGGATTTGTTGCCTGGGGGCTTATGGGAAAAATGACTCCTAATAGAAATACGATTATATTTTATTCACAGTATTCTTTCAGAGGATTTAATGATACATCTGTTCCCATTACAAGAGGAAAGTTAAATGTATTCCCAGATTTAGATAAAACACGCAGAAATAATTTACAGGGAGAAAACTGCTGAATAGAGAAGAAAAATGAATGGAGTCATGTTTTGATCTATGGAGAGCATTGAGAAAGGATTTCATTCGGGTGGGGTGAGTTGATCCTTCCTCTTCTCAGTAGGGAATCCTGAGTGCACAGACTGCTCCCAGGTGAGCAGGAAAACAGAAGACTTTGGTCAGGAAATGCCAAGGGTGTAGTTTCACTTAGAATATACTTTCCTAGGCAGCCTGTCTGCACTTACACATATGAGGGTCCACACACTTCTGAACATCGGAAGTTGATTTCTTGTCTTTTATTTGTGACGTGTGCTGATTTCAAGTTCTCTTTTGTGTTTGGTGTGAGCTCTGCAGACACATACATATATGCGCGTGCGTGATTTGTGGGGTTTGAATCATCACTTATAGAAATGTGCAAGATTAGATCTACACATTTTGTTCACCTTTGCTTTGTTTTGATTTTTTAAAATTTAATTTAATTTTATATTGGAGTATAGCTGATTTACAATATTGTGTTAGTTTCAGTTGTACAGCAAGGTGATTCAGTTATACATATACATGTGTCCATTCTTTTACAGATTCTTTTCCCATATAGATTATGACAGAATGTTGAGTAGAGTTCCCTGTGCTATACAGTAGGTCCTTGTTGATTATCTGTCATCTTTCTTATATAAAAGAGCAAAGGGCTGTGCAAACAGGTCACAGAATGCAGCGGACTGCCCCTGACCTGCAGGGATTTAGCTTGGAGGCCTTGGCGGTCCCGTTAAGCATCCTTTCTCCTCTGAGCCTGGAGCTCTAGCATCAGCCTACCTGATCCAGCGCCCTGTGGATGAGCATGGTGTTAAGTACTTGACATTCATTTTCTCCTGTAACCCTTGGATCAGTTCTCTGCTGGTAAGACTTCTATTATCTTATGAAACAGACAACGAAGCTGAGGATCACAGATGCTGAGCAGCTGCCGGGGGTCTCACGGGTGGGTACCAACTCCCAGGGCAGCTCTGGGACTGGTACGTGGAATGCTCAGCAGTTTCCATCCCTTTGTGGGGGTTTCAGACCTGTAATTTCATAATGGCTCTATGACTGGCTATCATCACCATTCTACACACAAGAAAAGTGAAGCACAAAGCCACGAAGTCTCCAGCGAAAGAAGGCAGCTGGAAAGCGGTAAAACCAGGAGTCGCATCAGCTGTCTGCTAGCAAGTCCCTGCTTTGGGCCCTGCTTTGCCTGGTCTCTTCAAGCCTCCTCACCTGGGGCTGCCCTTGTCTTGGAAGATCATGTAACAGCCCCAGTGCTGTCCAGTGGTCAATGCTGTGCACTGCACAAGGACATCTGCCTGCAAATCTCAATCCCTCGTGGGCTGTTTCATCTCTGACTTGGAAAATCCATCCTGAATGTCTGCTCAAGTAATTTACCAGCATTGTCCTTTTTGGTTTTAATTGACATCAATTACTGAGGCGCCTTCTAACCCATTTTAAATGGATTTCCCATGAACAACTGAATAGAGTTTTCACAGGTGACAACTTTTCTGTTTCAGAGACCTGAGGGCCAGTGAGAAGGGGTTTCAGAGCTCAGCTGACCTGGTCCAAGTCTGGCTTGCTTTGTGACACATCCATTAAACTCTCTGAGGTTAGTCTATCCATTAAATGGGCAGAGTAACATTTACTTCAAAGGAATGCTGTGACCATTTATTTAGATTACACACACACACACACAGACTGTCTGTTGTATAGGCTTTAAAAAATATTAGACACTTAATGTAAATCATTAATTTATATTTGCTTTAAAAATTAGAAATACCATATTCAGGTTCTGGGACATGTATTAGGCACTAGGAAAATGTCTGACTAATAAATGAAGGTCACTCTACCGCTTGTGGCTTTTTTCAAGGTTCTAAATGCACCCTCCGAGCAAGCTTTGCTCAGTGTTTCCCGGGACTGCTGATTGATGGGGTGGGTGGGAAGAGTTCCTGATTCCCAGGGGCCCTGAGTAGGAGTGGAGAAAGCTGGAAAGTTGGGATCAGAATCTACATATTTGGGTCAAATTCTACTTGTAAATTCTGTGGCCTTGCCAAGCTATTTACATTTTCTATTCCTGTTTTTGTTTTTTATCCAGGTTGCAGAATAGAAATAATAAAAACAGCTTTTCTGCTTTGTTCTCAGGCATATAATGCCCTACTCAAGGTTAAAGTTACTTTCATATTCTGATCACTTTGGATGGTGCAAGAATGCCTGGACACTGTTCCTAAGTCTCAGCACATTTGTCATGAGTCTGGTCACAGTTTTAGGAGAGTATTGATCCTAGTGATGCCATGCTCATACCTCCTTCATTTACATCTGCTGGCAGCCTCTTTAGGAAGTAGAGGAGGCCATGTGACTTACCTCAAGGTCATGGGTCTTGAAATCCTTCTTCCTCCATGGGCCATCAGGCCTCTATCTGTATACTCGGAAACAATTTATCTATTTATCTGCCTATCTATCTATCCATTTATTTATCTATCCATTTATTTATTTATTTAAGATGCCTTTTATATTCCATCATTTTTCAATATGAACTTTTGGGTAACTGTATTAAAGAATTTGAATGGAAAGGAATACACATACAGTATATAGAAGTTGATTCAAAACTCTTCATTCTTCAATTAAGTGTATTCAGTTTACCTACTTAACATAAGGTCACTTCCCTGATGATATTTGGAGTAAGATTCCTTCTCCCAGGATGCCAGTTTTTAGTTTTATATATCTGCTGACCACAATTCTCAAATCTCCAAGTAGGAATATACATAATAAAATGCTGACATTATAGTAGAAGTCGGGTCGGTGTTTTAATTAATTATTTTTTACTTTGAATATTTTCCAGCTTTATTGAGATGTATTTTGACACATAATACTGTATATATAACCGTATATATTTCGAAATGATTACCATAATAAGGTTCTTTAGGTTTTTATTTTTAAATATGAATCATTAAATGAGTTGAGAAAACAAAAGCAGTCTTTTTTACAACAGTTCTCAGTACATGTAAATATTTTCTTCAAACCGGGTTAGTTACTTGTCCTAACTTCTTTTCAACCAAAAAAAAAGAAACTCACATTTTTCCTAGCATCGGTGTTAATGCTCAAGCATCATCAGCATGGTGAAGCTCGGTCTCAGACTGAAGTCCACTGACCTGCTCAGCTGTTCAGAGTGGGAAACCTGCCGGTGAAGGAGCTAGGACCGCGGATTCGGATTCGGAGCGAGTGCAGGTTGAAGACCTTCACCGACTTGACTCGCACTTCCTCCCGCCACCGCCAGGAGCGCCCGGGATGCGTGGAGCTCGCAGCGCGGCGGGAGCGGGTGGGGGTGGGGGTGTGGCTGCAGGTTGGGGCTCCCGCCCCGCCGGCTGCGCGGGTTCGCCGAGCCCGGAGGAGGGAGCGCTAGCTACCCCGAGCGGGAGGGAGCTTGCAGACTCCGGCTCAGAGCAGCTGTCTGGACACCTTGGGTTTTGGGGTGGGGAGCCCCGGCGACTGTGAACATGGACTCCGCCGCGGGAGCCTGTCTCATGATGCTCTTTCTTTTGTCTGCCCAGCCCTGGAGTACATTAGCAGCAGGGAATACTTGTGAGTACAGCAAATCTTTTAAAACTTATACTGGCAACTGAGAATTCGTGTTTTTTTAAAAAAATAATTGAATTTTACAAATGGAATCACTGGTCTGCTTCTGAAAATGAGGCATTTAAAAAACATCGCAAAGTCCCAACGCTTGGATAGGATGGTTTACAATGGTTTTTCCACTTGTCAAGTCTGTAATACACAAAGCCTGTTTTGACTTGTCTGTGAGGTGAATTTTGTCTGTGTGCTGTTGTTTTGAATATTCATTGAGAAAGCTCAAGTTCTAGTAAAACCTAAAATTAGCATGAGAATATTGAGGCGGAGAGAGACAAGAGAGAGAGAATAGCAGGAGATGAGGAGAGAAGAGCATGCCAATATGTCATTTATTTCTTTTTACTATGAATACATTTTGCAGGATTTATGTCAGAAAGGAAATCGTTGTCCGACCTGGCCGGGTCCTGCATTAGCGTAGATGTTTGCAGTTGGCGCCCTGCGGAATCGGGTACCAAGAACTCGGGCGCTGCAGCGGCGGGCAGGCTCCGCAGCAGAGCCCAGGCGGCAAACCTGGTTAGTCCCCAGAATTATGAGAAGGATAGACCCCTCAGAATTAGAAGGCTTTTGCTTAAAGGAAAAACATAACCTGCCATTCAGGTTCATTTGCAAGTGCACATGCTTGTATATTGTGATGTGCTGTGTTTCTCATTTTGTTGGTTCACTGAAGATGTATTAACCTCTCAGTTCTGGACTGGCAATGTGAGTCTGATCTAAAGATGCTAGCCAAATTGATTCAGCCGACCTCAAGGCATTTTAATCTGGAAATCGGAAAAAGTTTTCGAAGTGTTATTCAGATTGAAATCTCCATCACAGGGCTTTTCTTTCCTTGAGGGATTGGAAGAAAGCCCCGTTAGTCCTACATCCACACCCCATCCCCCTCAAGAATTTTTTTTAAATCAGGTTGTAGGGAGTAAGGCAAGCTATTATGCATTTCAAGAAAGTGCTAGTAGGCATGTTAGAAACCGACCTTGCTGCTGGGTATCCAGTGTTATCTGGGGGTGGGGTGGGCTGGGGAACTCTGCCCTTACCAGGAAGTTTGTGCTGAAGTGAAAAGCATATTGTACAAATAGTTACCCTTCCAGCATTCATCCATATATGCCCCGAGGCTGTGATAAGTTTGTGTTGTCATCATTTAGTATCAGCTGATTTAATGCCATATTATATGAGTCACTCCTGAAAATGAGCCTTAGTCTCCTTTAAGAAAATACTGCTCCGTGTTTCAGACAGAATTTTAATTTAGCTTTGGGCACAATTTCCATGAATTAATTAAAATGGAGGCATTTACATGAAATCCTTAGGTCCTGCAGTAAAGCATTTATCACTTTGCTAAGAAATTTAAAATGTAGTACTAAATGATTTGCTAGTATAAAAGAATTGTAGAATAATTTAACATAGTACACTGAGGTGCAATTAAAAAGTCACCAGAGGTCACTCTTACTTAAAGGAAACATGGCTTCAAAAATCCTCCCCTTATAAGAGAAGCAGAGTGCTGTGCTGCCTTTCTTGTCTCCTTAGTTGTGATTACAGGATATTGCAAGATCAGTTATTTTGATATTTCTTTATTTTCTGTTTGTATTTTATTCCCTGAAATCCACAGAGGTATCATGTTCTTCATACTGAGCATCTTTTTTAAGAGTCACATGCTCTGAGGTGCTCCATGTCTGAATATCCAGGCAGATAGCCTTTTCTGAATTGAATATATCTCTAAGCTCAGTTCGTCTGGGTCTCTGGCTGACTCTTCAAATGTCAATGCTAGTTTTCACTTTTCAGCCTCTGTTTTATTTAGATGTGTTTAGTACTCTGATTAAAAGTTCAGTAAGTTAAAAGTACCTATGTAAATTTGCATGGCTAAGAACATTTTACATACTATAGAGTCCTTGATCACTGCAAAGATGGCTACTATAGTTGTTCAAGTGTCAAGTATATATTTAAATGTCTTTGCAGACTTAAAGATTCATAGAGGGTACACAAACTGTGTTTGATAATTGCTTGCTAATCTCATTTGACAGTATCCTTTGTAGCAGTAGAAGTAATGGTGAATGAATCTTATTATAGTCTAGATTAGCTAATTTGACCAATTGGATTTTTCCTTAACTCTCGAATATTTGGGAGGTGTTTGTTTGTATGTGTAGATGTATATACAAGCAAGGTATTTCAAACCCATATTTGAAATTTGTTACTACATAAATCAAGGTAGAGGGTTCTTTTAGTCCTGTCCCATCCTTTGAGAAATTCTAAAGAGGAGTTTGCCAGCAGGATGGGATTTAGGCTACCAATAAGAAATCACGAACACCAGCATTTGCTCAAGTCTTTTGATCGCTAACCTTTTATTCCTAAGAAGTGTTTTAAGAACTCAAGTAATCTTTTCAGACAAGACTTTAAAACTAACAAAAATGAAATATTCTTAAGCCCTGATAAAATAATGAGAACTGTATGTAAATTTTTAAAAAGGTAAAGATCTTCTCCCCAAAAGGATACAGTGACATTTTTCCTCTATTTACAACTGGTTCTCAATAGTAAATTAGTCACACGGGGCGGGGGGGGGGGGGTCAACCTGGGTGAGGTTCTGGCATAAGACATACTCTCATACAGGACTTGGTTGAAACATTTGACATCTCAGAAATTATCCATGTTTTGACACGAATCTTTATAATTAATGGGAAATTTTAAGTCAGGAGGAGTCTACACAGGGCGAGAGTAATGTTTCTAAATAGCCAAAAACATGGGCTTTTTTTTTTTTTCTCTTATTCTCTGTCTTTTTGAAGGTAAAACAAGTTGAATGGACAGCATCCTCTAGGACCTGATATTTAAAAATTGTGCATCTCTACTTGGTCTGCCTTCTAGAACTCTTTGTATTTAGTCAAGATGAAAGTGTTATTCTAACGGAGTTATCCTCTTAAATGGAATGCAAGAGGAAAGTTAGAATATAGATTCCAAGTTAGAGCCCTGTTTTCCAGAAGTTGTTGTGCAGACAGTGGTTGGTTTGCTCACTTCCTACCATGAGCCACAAGTGGAAGAGGGCAGTAGCTCTCTGTTTTAGGATTATCCCTGTGAATCTACTATTTGTTTATGAACTTTCAGATCTTTTGGGGGGGGGGGAGGAAGAAGAGATATAATCTGAATAAGAAAATGTCAGTATTTTGATTGCATATTTAGTATTGTAAATCTGTCTCCTGGATCGCATGTCACTTTGAGGAGTAATGTTCACTCTTTCCCGATTAAGGAACAACACAATTGGAAGTTAATTTACAGCTGAATTATTTTCCCCATATAAGTAAAGTGCCAGCTATAGCTAGTAGCTGCTGTCCTCCCTAACTCTGCTCCCCAGTGAAAAGAAAAAGGACTGAAGTCTCTGAAAAGGACTGAAGCCAGTGTTAGACATTTCAGCCGCTGTTGATGGTGATTATTTGACGTAAATGATGATATTTGTAGACCCAGGGGTTCAATTTAGTGAGTGTTACACACTCATCCGCACCTTGTTAAATCTCAGTACTTGTAATTTTCTCTAGAAGTCTTCTTTTGTTTCCTTCCCCTGTCAAAAGTGCCCTTCTTGTTGTGAGAAGAAAAGATGTATTTCTGGCCCACTACAGGTGGGGCACACAACTTGAATCACTGTTCTAGGAGTGGTAATCAGGATTTGTTTTTATCCAACAATGTCTCCTCCCTGTTATGTCCTGCATATGTATGAGAGGTCTCTGCCCTTGGTTGGGGGAGCAGATCAAGCCCATTTTGTTGGCCAGCATGGGAGACAAACATCATGTGCTCTTCATGTAATACCTAGTGCTTGATCTAGGCAAATATATTAGCACCTCAATTTGAAGATTTGTATCAGATTTGAATCCTTTCTTCACTGGAGCAATGGCTCCTTATGTGCTAAAGTGTTACTGTATCATCTTTAATGAAAGTTTATTAATATGATCCTCTAATAGATATTATCACACAATATTATTCTTTTAAAATAAAAATAACATACATCGTATAATAGTGAGACACTTGTATAAATTATCCTAACCCAATAACATGATTAACCTTAAGAATTTGGTATAAAAATACATGAATTGCAGAATGGAGGAACTGAACATAATGCTACAACTGCTAAGAAGTATAAAATCGTGAGAATTGATTTAAGTGAATGTCTAATAGTGTGTTTATCAAATGTCTCTTCTCAAGGGTATTGTTTGTCAGAACTCCTGTTATTTCAATGGGCACAGATTCTTTGTAATTATTTGCTAAGTGTCATCAACATATTCTATTGCTATGTGAGCACAGTCAATCTCAAGTAATGCCATGTGTGCTAAGACAATACAGTCCATAAAGAAGTTTTCACCTTGGGTAATATGGACTAAAATCCTGCTGCTGTTTTAATTGGTGCAGGCTTCTTTTTGTCTCAATAGTGTGCTTAGTGGTTTTCTAGAGTGAGTCGAATCCTCCAAGTTAATCAGGATTATCCCTGTGAATCTACTGTTTCTTTATGAATTTTCAGATCTTTGGGGAGGAAGAAGAGATATAATCTGAATAAGAAAATGTCAGTATTTTGGTTGATATTTAGATTGAATTACTTATGTCTACCTATTTCTGAAAGGCATTAGACCATATGTAATATGTTCCTTGGTTTAGGGAGGGAGCCTATCAGAAGATGTGCCCCTGGAGCAGGTGAATGGGGAATCCATTCGTGATTCAGTGAAACATGTTGGGGAAAATGAGCATAGAATATGGAGAGAGGTATTTAGTAAGCACTGGAGCTTGGACTTGTTGGAAAGAGTCTTCAACAAACTGGTAAACGGACCGTTTTTTAAAAAAAATCATATTTGAATAAACTTCCCAGAAATACTGAGGTCAGAATATTTTTGAAAACTTCGGGAAAACAACAACATTTTTTTCTCCAAAAAAACTTACAAAGTCCATGTGACTATCAACACAGAGTGACAGGCAAGGCTAGAGCTGTGAGGGTCCTGAAGCTTATGCAACTGGGGGAGACTCTTTAAGCAAACAAACAAACAAAATGACCCTAAAGACACATTATCAGTGACCCTCCCACGCCTGAAAGCCTGTTCTGGGGAGAAGACTGGAGCTCAAGAATGTCTGCTCCTTTGAGTTGATTTGGAAAAACAACCCCAAATCATTCAAGAGTACTAAATAAAGGACATATTCACTGACAAAAATCTCAATTAACTGAGCAAATTTGAATTTGAATTTTTCCCTTTAAATCAAAATCAGAATTTGAATATAAAAGTATACTTATAAAAGTATAAAAGAGTTCAAACAATTTGGAATGAATAGATCCAGGGTTTACCTGCAATTCTAATTCTAATCCTGAAAAACAAATATGAAATTAACCTCTGGATCTTCTCCCCACTTAACTTTTCAGAGCCTTTAAAGGCTTGGCTTCAACATACAAAGTTCTTCAGAGTAACTTCCAAAGTGTCCCCACTCAATCTGCCTACCTGGGGCCCGTTGCGGTGCTGATTGCTATAGGCTCTGTTGCATCATATTGAATAACTTTTAAAAACGGAATTATTTATGTCTACCTATTTCTGAGAGGCAGGAAACCATATGTAATACGTTCCTTCAAAATATCATACATGTTTTTTCCAGTTTGAGTTCTATGGCATAAGGTTAAAATCTGTGTGCTAATTAAAGTTATACACAACTTGTAAATACTGTAAAAACTAACACAACATTGTAAATCAACTATACTCCAATGTAAAATAAAAAGTTAAAAAAAGAGAGGGTATGATAGAGTGACCTTTTGACATTATGCAGGAACATTGTTTAATAGGCCCACATGATTGTTTAATTACCTAGAAGAATGCACCCATGTCTGACTTGGTCATTTACTATTTGATTGGAGTTTAGAAGCTGAAATTGATGATTTTTTTTTTTTTCAGGTACATATGGTAACTACAAAGGTTTTATTGCCCTGTAGGACATTGATCAGTTTTTTTGTAACCTAGCAATCTCATTCTAATGTTCTTCTATAAATGCCTGTAAATTCCTAGTTTCTCAAAATGCTCTTTTACTGGATTAGTCATTAATGAGTTTATGATTCTTTGGCATGCATTTGTTCTATATTTGTACGTGTTGTGTTTTTAACTTTTTGAAAACAATGCTTTGACATAGAGATTGCACATGTCTGGTAGGTGTACACATAACCTTGTGTGATAATACATGTGCTTAGTTTGAGTGTTGCTTTACAATAAATTTCCTTTCTGGTTCATTAGAAACTTTACTTTTCAATAATAATATAGGGAGTCTGGCTCGCCATAAAAAATAAAAATATTCTCCTTAGTTTCCAGGTAATGGGTATTTTCAGTGTACTGATTTGAAATAGAATTGAAACATAAAGTACTTGAAATTTTGAGTAGTTTAAAGTTAGAAACTATATAATTTTTATTTAAATATATGCCCATTTAATGGACCAGTTTAAAAAAAAACCTCCCTCCAAGGCTGTTAATCACAAATGAAAAAATGATATATTTTATCTAGGCTATGGCTTTTATTAAGTTTTTACTCGGTAGTACATCAGGAAAAGATACTCATGGAGGATGTGCTAGTTATAGCTAACTCATGGAGAGAAACTTGAAAAAAGTTTGTTTTTTAAACTGGCAAATATGATACTTTCGGATGAGTCATTTTAGGGCTATGGTAAATGGTGTATCAGATATTTAAATGTATGTGTTCCTAAGTTGTATCACCTGTGGTTCCATCTCTGGCCTTAGTGGCTGTCACCTGTGGAGAAGGCATTTTTATGCCACGTGTTCACTGGACCACTGTGGGAGGAAGGGGCTGGTGAACCTTGTTTGGAATCAGTGGCAGTTTCGATAACCTCAGAAGCCACTTAACGCTGTGGCATAGACCTAGGGTCCCCACATGCTCGTTTCAGTAGCATCTCATTACTTGGGGTGTTCGAGACCCAACAGAGGGTTTCTCTGGAGCTTAGGAGCAAGCAGTGACATTGCTGCTTGGATGATGCAGGAGCGACCTGCTGCCTTGAGACATAAGACCAGGTGCCACCTGCAGTTCTCAAGGTTGTAATTAGTTTTTATTTTAACATTTATAAATCCTCAGGCAGCCAAAGAGCTTGATAAAGTTAAGCTAAATACACTCTTCCTAGGAGTGGTGAATTGGTGGGAGAAGTGGCAGAATGAACCATGTGTGTGTACGTATGTTTGTGTGTCTTAAGGGAGGCTGGTTGGGTAGAGAGACCTGCCAAAGGAATTAAAAACCACTGTCAATAGTTGTAAGAGAGGCACAGATTGGATTAGGTGACAATCCAGTTACGTGGGATTGAGCTATTTCTTACTTGTTACCATGCAGAACGGATATTCTCCACTTTGGATTTCTGAGCATGTGAGTAATCAGGAAATACAAAGACATCTGCCCTGACCCAGTTGAACCCCAGTTGAAACTATTGCCTTCACGTGTCGGAGGTGTTTTGTGTTCTAGGATATTGCTATGCAGCCACCGTTAGAACCAGCAGCACTTAACCTGCCTCTGAGGCCTTCCCAGGTCCTGCTTCCTGTTAATACAGTTCTAAGGAATGGCTGGTAGGATTTTGATTTAAAGGCGAGTAGATATAATAAAGGGAATCTGATTAGCATGCGAAAATAATTCAGTAATTTGATTCAGGTCAAAGAAAGTAATTTTAATATAAACTTCTATTATGGAAGAAAATATTTTAAGAACTGTTAACTATTTTAATGTCTCAGATTTGGCTGATGTAAGAAAAAGAATACGTTTCTATAGACATCTGTTCAAATGTTTGGAGATTATCAAAATTAAGGATTTGTCATATAGCTTTACGTTTGCTGTGTCTTTGATGATTAGAAACTTGAGAATAAGGACATTGCTATACACTAAAAGTATAATAATACAACATAAAAAGAAAAATATAGCTGTGTAATATCATCAAGCTGGCTAGCTGCTGTGTGTCTGTGATTCTTAGGCTTCTCTGCAACGTTGTGTTAATTCATGGAAGTTTTCTTTTTTTAATTAATTAATTAATTAATTAATTTTTGGCTGAGTTGGGTCTTCATTGTGGCACTGAGGCTACGGGCTTTCTCTAGTTGCGACCAGCGTGGGTTACTCTTTGTTGTGGTGCGCGGACTTCTCATTGAGGTGCCTTCTCTTGTTTCGGAGCGTGGGCTCTAGGCGCAAGGGCTTCAGTAGTTGTGGTGCGTGGGCTTAGTTGCTCCACGGCACGTGGGACCTTCCTGGACTAGGGATCGAACCCGTGTTCCCTGTATTGGCAGGCGGACTCTTAACCACTACTCCACCAGGGAAGTCTCGATTCACGGAAGTTCTGATAAGAAAACCTGTGAGCCTTGACATTTCAGAGCACATCCTTTTCTATGGTGTGAACCATGCCGTCATTGCGAGGGGTTAAAAAAATTGGGGGACTGAAAGAGGATATGTTGACTAGAGTTTAGTTAAGGTACGTATAAGAGAGTTTAAGGGAGCAAACGCCAAATTACTCTTTGCTTTCTTAAAGTGACAAGGAACATTTCTGAAAACTATTTTTTCTGGCATAGAACACAGTAGAATTGACAGATCTCAGAGTCAATTACCTATTAGAGGTAAGTCAAATGATCTATTTTGAACTATGGTACAAGGTTAACAAACATAATATTGATTTTCCAGTTTATAAGAATAAACTTTGGATCATAATTATTTACTATTCTTTTGTCATGATGAACTACTGATCTATTTTAAGAAACCTGAAAACCTGATCTTTGGGAGATTTGCATCGCTATGGACTGATTTCACTTGTTCTTCTTCTAAGTGATAGGATTCATTTGTTGGAAGATAGGCTGCATGCTTGCCTAGGGAAAGTTCCTTTTCCTCATGAATATTGCTGCAAGGTGAAGCAAGAGTGGGGAGATACATCCTGCAGGCTATTGCGCATTTGAGCATGAAAAGGACATACGTTGTATCTTAATCTCCATCCCAGTTCCCTAGGGATGAGACTGGCTTACCCACCCTCCCAAGGCCTCCTTCCCAACCCCCAGCATCAACATGCCCAGAGCCTTCACGAGCATCTTCTTCCATTTTCTTAGATGGAGGTGATGCCGAATGACTTCCTGGGTTGACTTGCGTGGATTTTGGCCAGCCAAAGAGGTGTCCTTCCTCCTTCACTACTTCCTGTGGGATCCATCCCCCTGAGGTCTTCCACTGTTATTCCATTTCCCAGGTGTAAGAGGGACTGAAGTGGGAGGATGGCAGTGAGAATGAAAAAGTGACACTGCACACAAAGAACACTTTCAGGACTTAATGGTTGTTTGATTCTATGTGGAGTAATAAGAAATGGGAGTGTGAAGGACTGGGGTATTGGCAAGTGACTTAAACAAAACGGGGAATTGTTGGTTCACATCATTGCATTTCAGGCAAGGTTAGATCCAGATGAGGCTGTGCCATCAGGATCAGCCTCTCTTCATGTTTCCGCTCTGTCTTCCCAGTGTCAGCTTGATGCTCAGGCAGGAATCTGCTTGGTAGCTCCATGTCCAAGGTCGACCTTCCTAATCACAGTGATAGAGAGAATGCTTTCCTCTATTTGGACTTTGGTCCTTATTACCCTGAAGCACTAAGCATGTATTTATTTGTTTATTCCCTCAGCTCAAGCTCCAAGAAAGCAGAGACTTCCTCTTTCTTTTTTGTTGTTATTCCTACTTCCTAATCCCCAGAGCACAGAGATGGTCCTGGAAGACAGTGGGTTCTCAATACATATTTGTTGGATAAGTAAAAAGGTGAATGATTCTCTTTCCCCAAACATCCAGCAAGATCCCCAGATCTGACTTCCACTGTTTTGTCTGTGTTGTGACTGCTCTTATCCAGCTACTGTGACAGGAAAGGTTGGCCCTCATGACCAGTGGTGGAGCCAGGAAGTGATTGCAACTTGATCCTTGACCAGGTGCTTTGACTGCATCACTTTGACAAGAAAGCAAAATGCACAATCCATTTAGGTAATTAGTTTAACATCTATTATGAAAAGCACTAGCTTTCAGGCTCTTACTGGCTTCATAGAACAGATGCTTGGTTACATGTCTCCCTCCTTAATCAGATTTTAAACTTCCTGAAAACAGAATCACGCTTCTTTGTTCCTGCAGTGCTTTGCTGATGGTACTCAGTAAGTACCAAATAAATGGAGAAATTAATATATTTTAAATATGCTACCTTGAAAGTATATAGAATATCTGCAGAATCCCCCCGTGTATTTTATAATCATTTTTTAGGTGGCCTAATAAAAATGAATTTTTATGTGACTATCCCTGAGCTCTCTACTAGCCAACTGATTTGTTCATGGAAGGATCCATTGGCTGATTTTGAGTGTTTTGTTTTCTTCCAGTAGGAAAATGCCTGACATAACTTCTGACCCAAGGCTTTGATAAAAAGCATGGTGCCTGTTCTAAAAGTTGCTGGGAAGCCCTGAGGGAGAGCTTGAAAAGGCCAGGTGTCAGGGGAACTACCAAAGACCAACAAGCAGCAAAGAGGAGGCCTTCTGGCAGGTATTATTAGGCAAGATGACTATTATCTAGGGAGATCTTGATCAAGTCTGATCTCAGCAAGGCTCCATATTCAGGAGGAGCCTGAAACAGAGGTGCCTGGGGGCAGTGTGTAATTGGCATTCTCCACAAGCCTGGTTCATAGTGTCTACCTGATACTTGAAGCAGCATCTAATCCAGGTGGGAAAGGCTCACTGCACATCAGGGCAGAGGGCCTGCAGGTGCACAGGTGGCCGTTGCACTTCAGAGTAGGTGTCCAGTTGTCTCCTTGACACCCATGAGGCTAAATTCATTTGGGTCACAGCTGCCTCTGGGAGTGAGAACCATGGACTCTGTGTCCAGTAACCTGCAACATCAAGTGGAAGCTCCCATTGTGCTTGCAGACTTGACCCCCTGGTCTAGGGTGAGGAATTTCTGAGTCTGTTTATGGCTGGCCATTACTGTCAACAAAACCTGTTACTATCTTTGAGAAGTTTTATGACTAGCTAGCTCAAAGGCATGACAAAATGCACATGCTATCACTTAAAGACTACCTCTATTTTCAAACAAAGATTGTTCGTATTTTCAGAATTACATAGAAGGGCACAGTGGAGGTATATAAATGAAGATGATTCCAGCAGCACTCCTTCAAACAGCATAAAACTATAAAATTCAACAAGATGTACTAACATAATGAGTCACACTTTCAGATAGGCAGTGGAGTGGAGTGGTTATGAAGGGAATGTTTGGATTAGGTTTCTGCTTCCACTGATGAATGCCAGCTGTGTGACCCTGGGTAATTTGCTTATCCTTTCTGTGTCTCAGCTTCCTTGTCTCCAAAAATATAAGTAATAATTATAACCCATCTCATAGACTTGTTATGAAGATTAAATTAATTAATATATATAAATAATGCCTGGAACATAGTAAGTCCTCAGTGAATTTTAGCCATTACTATTGCTCCTGTTGATCTCAAGTGTAAAATCAGAAATGTGACTTTGGTCCATGATTTTGGATAGAATAATCAGATAAGCAATTTTAGGGAAAGGCATTTATACTGGGTATTTCCATTATTCAAAGTATTATCACTAATACTGCAAGATTAAGACAATATTACAAAAGAAGACTATTTAAAAATAAGTTTATGTCATAGAATTAGAAACTCTAACAGTACATTGATATGTTTCAGCTTTCTGTAATATTATATCTCTCTAAGCAATAAAGCTTTTCAGATTAAGCTATTTGGATTAAATTGTCACTAGCAACTTTGACTTCTTTCGGTTTTATATATTTTTCCGTTAGCTGAAAAGGACTCCCCAGATTAAGACAATATGCTGCTGAAACATATACTGCTTGTTATCTGGCTGTTTTTTATGAAGTCTTCTAAGACATATAGTATCTGACCATCAATATGGGTTGTTTGACATTTATGATAGTGAAATGAGTGTTAGTGTCCAAGTCAAACATATTTTGTATGCTGTGGAATGTCATCTCACTTAGAATGGGTATGAAAACTTTGGTGTGGATCCTTGGAAAGAGAGCATTACTGTTTGATTGTGAAAGGTTAGGTTTAGCCCCATCTCTTGAATTTTCTCATGTCCCCTTTTCTTCAGTCATCCCATCACTGACTTATTCAAACCCTCTAAATCTCTGGCATTTACTATTGTTGTCTTCATGATTTTCCTGTCTCTACCTCACCTCCTTCTGATCCATTTGCTATCCTGCTGCCAGAATAATCTTTCTAAAGACCACTTACCTGATGATCTTGCTTTTCTGGGTAAAGATTTTCGAATCTTCCCTCACATCACACACACACACACACACACACACACACACACACACACACATTTATTCCTTGAAAGGTCCCTTCCCTTCACTTCCTGTTCCTAGTCCCTCCTTTAACTGACCCTAAACTACAACCACCACCTAGCTACACTGGCATTCTTCCATCAGGACTTTCAGTTACCCCTCCCTCTACTTCTGGCACTTTCTCTCCATGTCTTGTCTTCCTGTTGAATATAGTCATCTAGGCTCTTACAGATCCATTTCCAGGAAACATATGCTCACAATAAAAATAAAAACATAAAATGCAAGAGGAAGAATCATCAGAAATAATAAACTACAGAATTAGACCAAAATAAATGTATATATTGAAATAGATTTAGGATATAAAATTTGTTTTATATGTATAAAGAAATAAAAGAGTAGAAGAATGGAAAGAATAAGAGACTATCAAAATGATCAAGTAGAATTGAAAAAGAGTAGTATTGAGAAATGAAAAATGTAATCACTGAAATAAAGAATTTAGTGAATGCTGAAACAGCAGATTAGACACAGGTGAAGAGAGACTCAACAAATTAGAAGACACGTTTGAAATAAATAACCAGCATGCACTACAGAGAGATGAAGAGATGGAAAATATGAAAGCCAGGTTAGGGGACAGGGTAAAGCGATTGATTTTTGTATCTGATCTGAGTTCTAGAAGGAAGAGCATGTGGGAAAAAGAAATACTTAAGAGATAATCTATGGGAATTGCCCAAAATTGAAGAGAGTCACCAATGTTTAGATTCAGGAAACCTCTCAAATCCCTAGTGATACAAAGGAAAATAAATTCCCACCCAAAACAACACTTTATATTGGAACTGTAGAACACCAGAATCAAGAGATGTTAAAAGCAGATAAAAGATAAGTATAATAAATAAACAAACAAAATCAGAGACAAGAACTGTTAAAGTTCTGAGAGGGAATAATTACCAACCAAGAATTGTAGACTCATTGACTTTCTCTTTCTTTCTCTTTCAAGAATGAAGGTAAGATAAAGCCATTCACAGAAATATAAAATCAAAGAGCATTTAAGGCCAATTAACCTTCACTAAAGAAGTGTTAATGGATATACTTAGCAAGAAAGAAAATTATTACAGAAGGCAGTTATGAGTACTTATAATCTAGTAGCTAGAAACAAATGGCAGGTCCTCAGGTATAATCACATATTTGAACAGTAATAAAGCTGTTTGTACAACAACATCTTCATGAAGTTGATGGAATTCAAAGGAAGAAGACAAGATAAATCTAAGAGAACAATTGAAAATATAGTTGGAAAAGGCTTACCAGACTTAAAGCATTCTAAGGTCCCTGCATTATTTTGTTTAATTTTAGGCTTTGTTAAATTGTTAAGCAGAATGCAGTGTAAAATTTTAAGGATGACCACTTAAAGAAGAGTAATAAGACATACACATTTCAAACCAGTAGGAAAAATGGAATGGGATGGGGGTAGATTTCAGTCTGTTCAACAGAAAGCAAGAAGAGAGGGGAGGAGAAAATAACTGAGAAAAATAGACAAATAAGCATAAAATAGAATAAAATGAAGTGATAAGGATATAGAGATTTGAATAAATTATTTCTAACTTTGATTTTAAGGATATATATATAACAGTTAGAAAATATTATGCAGGCTTTTCAATTACATGTGGAATATTTACATTTTTACTTAACCATAAAACCAGTTTCAATAAATTTAAAAGAATTAGTAACATAAAAATAAAATTTCTTAAAACTGAAAAGCAATAATGTATCTCACTTATAAAAGCTCATATTGTGCTGCGTTAGATGAATGGAAAACAATAATTAAAAAAAAAATACCTAGAAACATGGTCACATTTTAAACCACCAAAAATAATGATATAAACTTATTTGCTATAATGGAATGAGAGCTAGTTTAACTTCAGCAGAGCTGTAATACAAGAAGCAAAAAGAAATATAGAAACAAGTATAAGTTCTGAAGGAAAATAACTTTTTTACTAGAAACTATTATTTAAACCATCGTAAAACATGAGTGGAGAGGATGAAGAGGGAGACTAAAATCTTGCTAATGTTCTTTGAGACATAAGTAGAATTTAACCATGGACATTGTTTAAAAATTGAGATAAAGTGTTGCGTTATAAATAGAAGGATGATCAGTAGAAAATAAATTAAATGTGATATTTTGTGTGCTTTGCAAAATCATGAAACTGATTTTCCTCCTCAGAAAAAGTCCTGTTTTCTGTTTCATGTTTTAATATGATTGCATGTTTTTTCATTCATTGTTCTTTCATCTGATAGTGAGAATATTCTTGGTTAAACAGTGAAAGTTTGTTTGTACTTTAGAATAGGTGTATGAAGCTGTTTAAGCATGTGGATTTTTTTACCCAATCTATTTTTTTTATAGACTACTGTTGGCTTGCGGAAGCAGACCTGTGAAAACTGTTAAGGATGATGAGTAGCACCACTGGGTGGATTTGGGTGACACAATATAATTCATGTCCTTAGCATCTTACTATTATTATACATAGAAACTTTCACCAATTATTGTTGCTGAGAAATAACTGAAACATTCTCCTGTAAGTGATTAAAATATTTGTCGATTTCTCAGATTTTTAAATAGAATGAAATTGGATCTTATCATGAATTTTCTATAAAAATCTGGAGTTCCTTTTAGGTTAACAGATTTGTATCTTTTATAAACTAATTTTAAGTTCTATAATCTTATATAATGCTTATATGTAGTCTTATGTATAATATACATATAGTCAGGTTTACGAAAGAGAAGGCCATTTCCATACCTGGTATAATTCAACAAATTCTGTGAATTTTTAATTTCCACTTGCTGCGGAATTAAAATGTTTCACCTTCTATTTTGACATGAGTGCTGTATACCAGCACAGTTTGGAAGTTTTGTACAGAAAGGGAAAAAAACACCCTCTTCAGAAAAAGTTTTAAAGAAATGTTTAGTTGTACCTTGTGAAAATAATACCAAATAGCTATTTTATCTTTTTTTTTTTTGCAAATATGGACATTTTTTTAATCATCTTTTTTGGACTATAATTGCTTTACAATGGTGTGTTAGCTTCTGCTTTATAACAAAGTGAATCAGCTATACGTATACATATATCCCCATATCCCCCATATCTCTTCCCTCTTGCGTCTCCCTCCCTCCCACCCTCTCTATCCTACTCCTCTAGGTGGTCACAAAGCACTGAGCTGATCTCCCTGTGCTATGCGGCTGCTTCCCACCAGCTATCGGTTTTACATTTGGTAGTGTATATATGTCCACGCCACTCTCTCACATTGTCCCAGCTTACCCTTCCCCCTCCTCGTATCCTCAAGTCCATTCTCTAGTAGGTCTGTGTCTTTTTTCCCGTCTTGCCCCTAGGTTCTTCATGACCATTCTTTTTTTTTTTTTTTTTTTTTAGGTTCCATATAAATGTGTTAACATACGGTATTTGTTTTTCTTTTTCTGACTTACTTCACTCTGTATGACAGACTCTAGGTCCATCCACCTCACTACAAATACCTCAATTTCGTTTCTTTTTTAGGCTGAATAATATTCCATTGTATATATGTGCCACATCTTCTTTATCCATTCATCTGTCGATGGACACTTAGGTTGCTTCCATGTCCTGGCTATTGTAAATAGAGCTGCAATGAACATTGTGGTACATGACTCTTTTTAAATTATGGTTTTCTCAGGGTATATGTCCAGTAGTGGGATTGCTGGGTCATATGGTAGATCTGTTTTTAGTTTTTTAAGGACCCTCCATACTGTTCTCCATAGTGGCTGTATCAATTTACATTGCAAGAGTGTTCCCTTTTCTCCACACCCTCTCCAGCATTTATTGTTTGTAGATTGTTTTATGATGGCCATTCTGACTGGTGTGAGATGATATCTCATTGTAGTTTTGATTTGCATTTCTCTAATGATTAATGATGTTGAGCATTCTTTCATGTGTTTGTTGGCCATCTGTATATCTTCTTTGGAGAAATGTCTGTTTAGGTCTTCTGCCGATTTTTGGATTGGGTTGTTTGTTTTTTTGATATTGAGCTGCATGAGCTGCTTGTAAATTGTGGAGATTAATCCTTTGTCAGTTGCTTCATTTGCAAATACTTTCTCCCATTCTGAGGGTTGTCTTTTCGTCTTGCTTATGGTTTCCTTTGCTGTGCAAAAGCTTTTATGTTTCATTAGGTCCCACTTGTTTATTTTTGTTTTATTTCCATTTCTCTAGGAGGTGGGTCAAAAAGGATCTTGCTGTGATTTATGTCATAGGGTGTTCTGCCTATGTTTTCCTCTAAGAGTTTGATAGTGTCTGGCCTTACATTTAGGTCTTTAATCCATTTTGAGTTTATTTTTGTGTATGGTGTTAGGGAGTGTTCTAATTTCATTCTTTTCCACGTAGCTGTCCAGTTTTCCCGGCACCACTTATTGAAGAGGCTGTCTTTTCTCCATTGTGTATTCTTGCCAGCTTTATCAAAAATAAGGTGACCGTATGTGCTTGGGTTTATCTCTAGGCTTTCTATCCTGTTCCATTGATCTATATTTCTGTTTTTGTGCCAGTACCATACTGTCTTGATTACTGTAGCTTTGTAGTATAGTCTGAAGTCAGGGAGCCTGATTCCTCCACCTCCGTTTTTCTTTCTCAAGATTGCTTTGGCTATTTGCGGTCTTTTGTGTTTCCATACAAATTGTGAAATTTTTTGTTCTACATCTGTGAAAAATGCCAGTGGTAGTTTGATAGGGATTGCATTGAATCTGTAGACTGCTTTGGGTAGTATAGTCGTTTTCACAATGTTGATTCTTCCAATCCAAGAACATAGTATATCTCTCCATCTATTTGTCTCATCTTTAATTTCTTTCAACAGTGTCTTATAGTTTTGTGCATATAGGTCTTTTGTCTCCCTAGGTAGGTTTATTGCTAGGTATTTTATTCTTTTTGTTGCAATGGTAAATGGGAGTGTTTCCTTAATTTCTCTTTCAGATTTTTCCTCATTAGTGTATAGGAATGCCAGAGCTGTCTGTGCATTAATTTTGTATTGTGCTACTTTACCAAATTCATTGAATAGCTCTAGTAGTTTTCTGGGAGCATCTTTAGGATTCTCTATGTATAGTATCATGTTACCTGCAAACAGGGACAGCTTTACTTATTCCTTTCCGATTCGGATTCGTTTTATTTCTTTTTCTTCTCTGATTGCTGTGGCTATAACTTCCAAAGCTATGTTGAATAATAGTGGTGAGAGTGGGCACCCTTGTCTTGTTCCTGATCTTAGAGGGAATGGTTTCAGTTTTTCATCATTGAGAAAGATGTTGGCTGTGGGTTTGTCATATATGACCTTTATTATGTTGAGGTAGGTTCCCTCTATGCCTACTTTCTGGAGGGTTTTTATCATAAATGGGTGTTGAATTTTGTTGAAAGCTTTTTCTGCATCTATTGAGATGATTATATGGTTTTTATCCTTCAATTTGTTAGTATGGTGTATCTCATTCTTTGATTTGCGTATATTGAAGAAGCCTTTCATTCCTGGGATTAACCCCACTTGATCGTGGTTTATGATCCTTTTAATGTGCTGTTGGATTCTGTTTGCTAGTATTTTGTTGAGGATTTTTGCATCTATGTTCATCAGTGATATTGGCCTGTAGTTTTCTTTCTTTGTGACATCTTTGTCTGGTTTTGGTATCAGGATGATGGTGGCCTCGTAGAATGAGTTTGGGAGTGTTCCTCCCTCTGCTATATTTTGGAAGAGTTTGAGAAGGATAGGTGTTGGCTCTTCTCTAAATGTTTGATGGAATTCCCCTGTGAAGCCATCTGGTCCTGGGCTTTTGTTTGTTGGAAGATTTTTAATCACAGTGTCAATTTCAATGCTTGTGTTTGGTTTGTTTATATTTTCTATTTCTTCCTGGTTCAGCCTTGGAAGGTTGTGCTTTAATAAGAGTTTGTCCATTTCTTCCAGGTTGTCCATTTTATTGGCCTAGAGTTGCTTGCAGTAATCTCTCATGATCCTTTGTATTTCTGCATTGTCAGTTGTTACTTCTCCTTTTTCATTTCTAATTCTGTTGGTTTGAGTCTTCTCCCTTTTTTTCTTGATGAGTCTGGCTAATGGTTTATCAATTTTGTTTATCTTCTCAAAGAGCCAGCTTTTAGTTTTATTGATCTTTGCTATTGTTTCCTTCATTTCTTTTTCATTTATTTCTGATCTGATCTTTATGATTTCTTTCCTTCTGCTAACTTTGGGGTTTTTTTTGTTTTTCTTTCTGTAATTGCTTTAGGTGTAAGGTTAGGTTTTTTATTTGAGGTGTTTCTTGTTTCTTGAGGTAGCATTGTATTGCTCTAAACTTCCCTCTAGGACTGCTTTTGCTGCATCCCATAGGTTTTTGGTGATCGTGTTTTCATTGTCATTTGTTTCTAGGTATTTTTTGATTTCTTCCTTGATTTCTTCAGTGATCTCTTGGTTATTAAGTAGTGTATTGTTTAGCTTCCATGTGTTTGTATTTCTTACCGATTTTTTCCTGTAATTGATATCTAGTCTCATAGCGTTGTGGTCGGAAAAGATACTTGATATGATTTCAATATTCTCTAAATTTACCGAGGCTTGATTTGTGACCCAAGATATGATCTATCCTGGAGAATGTTCCATGAGCACTTGAGAAGAAAGTGTATTCTGTTGTTTTTGGATGGAATGTCCTATAAATATCAATTAAGTCCATTTTCTTTAGTGTATCATTTAAAGCTTGTGTTTCCTTATTTATTTTCATTTTGGATGGTCTGTCCGTTGGTGAAAGAGGGGTGTTAAAGTCCCCTACTATGATTGTGTTACTGTTGATTTCCCCTTTTATGGCTGTTAGCATTTGCCTTATGTATTGAGGTGCTCCTATGTTGGGTGCATAAATATTTACAATTTTTATATCTTCTTCTTGGATTGATCCCTTGATCATTATGTAGTGTCCTTCTTTGTCTCTTGTAATAGTCTTTGTTTTCACGTCCAAATAGTTATTTTATCTTTATATATGTATCTAATGAGGTACCTGAGAATGCACTGCTTTATTCAATAGTAATCTAATTTTTTATTTACTTGTTAAATATGTGCGTGCACGCATGCGTGTGCATGTGCACACACACACACACTTCGTAAAATGATTGGGTTTTCTACTCTTGTAACAGCAGTGGCCTGTAATTTTGAATAAACATGAACAATTAAGCATAATGATTGTTTTATGGAAACTTTTTGGTCAGAGACCCAAGTTTTCAGTGAACTGTTGCTATTAATAATTAAATAATTTTTAGGTAAACATTACATTAAACAGCAATGCTATATTATAATAGTGTACCTCAGTAGATTAAACCTGAAAATATTTACCAGGAATTAATTATTTTAAAACTTTAGGTGTCATTTGGATCCAAATTCCAAACTATAAAATTTTCCTTTTTCCCCTATATATTTTGTGTATATTCTTGGAACTCTACAAAGAAGTTACTGTCTTGTTTTTTTCCCCTCTGGCAAAATGAGAAAAGCGGTATTTTATGGAGGGATCATTAACAGGTACTTGTGCTTTGAATGGATTGATTGTACTTGCTGCCTTTAGCTATGAACATCTTTTTGACAACTGTCCCCTGTTGAATATCTTGGAGAAAAGAAGGAAGAGAGGAAAGGAGGAAGACAAGGAAGAAGGAGAGGGTGGGAGGAGGAGAGATGGATGGACAAAAGGAAAGTATTTCCAAATTGCAAGACAGCGTATGAATCGAGTTTTATCCTAGTTAAACAAGCTTTTTGAAACGCCCAGTTGATTATTTAAAGCACCAAATACACATTTCTTTGCAATGATGTGTATTCTCTTTTCTCATTCTACCACAAAGCAGTGAATCTTTAGCTTTGGAATATGTTGGTTATTTTATTTTAAATTTTTTCCAAAGAAAATGTCCAAATTACCAAACATAGTGTAAAAATTTCTTGTGTAACTTAAATCTTGTCCTAAAATTTTAACAATTGTTATAGTATTTATGGATCAAATATTACAGTATAGGTGTTATTTTTTTGTTAAATTTTGTAAGTTTTTAAAGTTACATGGACTTTTAGAAGAAGCACTCCTGTAAATATAAAGGAACATCTAACCCTTTCATGTTCATCACAGGTTTTTAAAAAATTTGTGCAGCAGTTTTTAACTCTTCTACAATCACATAATACAGAAAGAAATACATAATTTTGCCTCCAATTTTTAGTGGAGAAAATTGAAGGATAAAAAAATCTCTAAAGTTTCAAAATAAATTATTCACTCAAAAAATATTTATTAGGGGCTTCCCTGGTGGCGCAGTGGTTGAGAATCTGCCTGCCAATGCAGGGGACACGGGTTCGAGCCCTGGTCTGGGAGGATCCCACATGCCACGGAGCAACAAAGCCTGTGAGCCACAACTACTGAGCCTGCGCGTCTGGAGCCTGTGCTCCGCAACAAGAGAGGCCACGATAGTGAGAGGCCTGTGCACCGCGATGAAGAGTGGCCCCCGCTTGCCGCAACTAGAGAAAGCCCTCGCATGGAAACGAAGACCCAACACAGCCAAAAATGAATTAAAAAAAAAAAATTTATTAGGTCCTTGCTCCATGAAGCAACTTATATAGCAGCAACATTTGTAGAAGAAAATTATGTGATTTTGGCAATTACAGTAACTTGGTAATTCACGTGAACAATGTATGAACAGAAAAATATAAAATTGCACACTTTTTTATTGAGTAAATTTGACTTGTAACATTGCATATGTTTCAGGTATACAGTATGTTACTTTGATACATTTATATATTGTTAATGTGATTGCTGAAGTAATATCACATTACATAATTATAATACACATGATCACGTTATGTAATTATAGTACAGTATTACTGTCTATTTATTATACTGTTCATTAGATCTTCATGGTTCATTTACCAATTCTTCCAAGTTTGTACCCTTAAAGACCATCCCTCTTGTCCCTGTCCCTGGTAACCACCGTTTTATTCTGTTTTTCACAGGTTTAACTTTTAGATTTCACATGTAAGTGACATCATACAGTACTTGTCTTTCTCTATCTGACTTACTCTCTTAGCATAATGTTGTAGCAAATGGGAGGATCTCTTCCTTTCTCATGGCTGAATAACATTCCACGGTGTATGTATACCACATATTTTTTTACCCATTCATCCACTGATGGTCTTTTGGGTTGTTTCCGTATCTTGGCTATTGTGAGTAATGCTGTGATAAACATGGGAGTGCGTATATCTTGTCAAAATCCTATTTTCATTTTCTTTGGTTGTATACCCAGAAGTGGAATACCTGGAGTATATGATAGATCTACTTTTAATTTTTTGAGGAGCTTCCATCTAGCTTTCTATAGTTGTTAGACTAATTTACATTCCCACATCCTCACCAGCATCTGTTGGTCCTTGTCTTCTTGATGATAGCCATTCTCACAGGTGTGAGGTAATGTTTCACTGTGATTTTGATTTGCAGTCCCCTTATGATTAGTGATGTTGAGCATCTTTTCATGTGTCTCTTGGCCATTTTGATGTCCTTTTCGGAGAAATGACTATTTACTTCTTCTTCCCATCTTTTAACCAGATTGTTTGTTTTTTGTTATTGAGTTGACTGAGTTCCTTATATATTTTGGATATTAATCACTTATTCGATAAATGGTTTGCAAAATTTTTCTCCCATTCTGTAGGGTGTCTTTTCATTTTGTTAATTAATTTATTCTTTTGATGTGCAGAAGCTCTTGAGTTTGATGTAGTCCCATGTTTTGATTATTTTCTTTTATTGTTTGTTATTTTGGCATCATGCCCACCAAATTATTGCCAAGACCAATATCAATAAACTTCTCCCCTAACATTTTCTTTTAGGATTCTTATGGCATCAGGTCTTATGTTTAAGTCTTTGACCCATTTTGAGTTAATTATTGTGAGTGGTGTGAGATAGGGGTCTACTTTCAGTGTTCTGCATATGTTTCTCCAATTTTTCCAGCACCATTTGTTGCAGAGGCTATCCTTTCTCCACCGGCTATTCTTGCCTTCCTTGTTGAATACTAGTTGACCGTATATGCCAGGGTTTAATTCTGGGCTCTCTATTCTGTTCCGTTGGTCAATTTGTCTTTTTTCCCCCCAAGTACAATACTGTTTTTCTACTATGGTTTTGTGGTATAGCTTGAAATCCAGAAGTGTGGTATCTCTGGCTTTGCTCTTTTCTCTCAAGATTGCTTTGGCTGTTTGAGATCTTTTGTGGTTCCACACACAGTTTAGGATTGTTTCTTCTATTTCTGTGAAGAATGCCTTTGGTATTTTGGTGAGGACTATGTTCAATTTGTTGATGGCTTTAGAACTATTGATATTTTAACAATATTAAGTCTTTGGATCCATGAACATTTGTTTGTGTCTTCAATTTCTTTGATTTTGTTTGTGTCTTTCCATTTGTTGGTGTCCTTGATTTCTTTCAGCAGTTTTGCAGTTCTAATTGTACAGATCTTCCACTTCCTTGGTTAAATTTATTCCTAAGTATTTTATTGTTTTTGATGCTATTGTGAAAGGGATGGTTTTCTTTATTTCTTTCTCAGATGCTTTATCATTAGTGTAGAGGAATGAAATTGAGTTCTGTACGTTGACTTTGTATCCTGCCAATTTACTGAAATTGTTGATTAATTTCAATAGTTTTTTGGCTGATTCTTTGGGATTTTCTATATATTCAATCATATCATCAGCAAATAATGACAGTTTTACTTTTTCATTTCTGATTTGGATATATTTTATATATTTATATATATATATATTTATATATATATTTATATATTTATATTTATATATATTTTATTTCTTTGTCTTGCATAATTGCTCTAGCTAGGACTTCCAGTACTATATTGAATAAGAATAGTGAGACTGGGCATCCTTGCCTTGTTCCTGGTCTCAGAGGAAACACTTTCCATTTCTCTCCATCAGATATAATGTTACCCTTGTGTTTGTTATACATGGCCTTTATGTTGAAGTATGTTCCTTCTATACCCAGTCTGTTAAGGGTTTTTATTATGAAAGGATGTTGTTTTATGTCAAATGCTTTTTCTTTCTCTATTGAAAAGATCATGTGATTTTTATTTTTTCTTTTATTGATGTGATGTGTTGGATTTATTGATTTGCATATGTTGACCCATCCTTTCATCCTAGGAATAAATTCCGCTTGGTCATCGTATATAATTCTATTAATGTGTTCTTGAATTTGGTTTGCTAATATTTTGTTGAGAATTTTTGCACCTATGTTCATCAGGGATATTGGTCTATAGTTTGCTTTTCTTGTGGTATCCTTATCTGGCTTTGGTATCAAGGTAATGCTGGCCTCATAGAACAAGTTTGGAAGTGTTTTCTCCCCCTCAATATTTTGAAAGAGTTTGAGGAGGATTGGTATTACTTCTTTAAATGTTTGATAGAATTATCCAGGGGAGTTTTCTGGTCCCGGAGTTTTCTGTGTTGGGAATTTTTAAATTACTGATACAGTGTCTTTACTCATTATTGGTCTGTTCCTACTTTCTATTTCTTCCTGATTCAGTCATGGTAGGTTGTGTGTTTCTAGAAATGTATCCATTTCTTTTAGGTTGTATAATCCATTGGCATATAACTGTTCATAGTAGTCTCTTATGATTCTATGTATTTCTGTAGTATCAGTTGTAATGTCTTCTCTTTTCATTTCTAATTTTATTTATTTGACTCTTCTTTTTTTTCCTGAGTCTAACTAAAGGTTTGTCAATGTTGTTTATCTTTTTGAAGAAACATTTTGTAGTTTCCTTGATCCTTTCTGTTGTTTTTCTGGTTTCTAGTTCATTTATTTGCATTCTGATACTTACTATTTCCTTAGTTCTGCTAACTTTGGGCTTAATTTTTTCTTCTTTTTCTAGTTCCTTGAGGTATAAAGTTAGGTTGTTTACTTGAGATATTTCTAACAGCTTAATGTATTTATTGCTATAAACTTTCCACTCAGATCTGCTTTTGCTGCATGCCATGATATTTGATATGTTGTGTTTTCATTTTCATTTGTTTTGAGATATTTTTTATTTCCTTTTTGACTTCTTCTTTGACACAATGGTTGTTTAGACGTGGGTTTACTTTCCACATGTTTGTAGATCTTCTCATCTTCCTCTTGTTGTGGACTTCTAGTTTCATACCAATTGTGGTCACAGAAGATAGCTGATATGATTTCAGTCTTCTTAAGTTTGCTAAGATTTGTTTTGTGACCTATCATATGATCCAGCCTGAATGTTCTATGTGCACTTGAGGAGAATGTGTGTTCTGCTACTGTTGGATGGAATATTCTATATGTGTCTATTAAATCCATTTGTTCTAAGGTGTGGTTCAAGTCCAACGTTTCTTTGTTGATTTTCTGTCAAGACAATCTATCCATTGCTGATAGTGGGGTATTGAAATCCTGCAATTACTGCATTGTTGTCTATTTGTTCCTTAATATCTATTATTACATACTTGTATATTTCAGTGATCAGGTTTTGGGAACGTACATATTTATTATTGTTATATCTTCTTGATGTAGTGACCCCTTTACTGACCTTCTTTGTCTCTTCTTACCTTTTTTGGCTTGAAGTGTGTTTTGTCTGATACAAGGATGGCTATACCCACCTTCTTTTCATTTCTATTTGCTTGGAATATCATCTTCCATCCTTTCACTTTGAGCCTATGTGCCTTTAGAGCTGAAATGAGTCTTCTGTAGAGAGCATAGAGTTGGACCTTGTTTTTTCAGCCAACCACCCACTATGTGCCTTTTGATCGGTGAGTTCAATCTGCTTACATTTAGGGGTGATTATTGCTATGTAAGAATTTACTATTGCCATTTTATCTTTTGCCTTCTGCTTATTTTGTCTCTCTGTTGTTCCTTTTTTCTTCTCTTTCTGTCTGCCCTTACAAGTTGGTGGTTTTCCATGGTGATTTGCTCACTCTCCCCTTTTTTATGTTTATGTTTCTGCTCTAGATTTTTGCTTGTGGTTACCATGAAGTTTACATAAAACATCCTACAGGTAAAATAGCCCCTTTCCTGCTGATGCCAGTTTATCTTCATTCACCTATAAAGGTTTCATCTGCTTACTCTTCCCCTTTTATATTTTTAATGTTAGAAATGATCTCTATGCTGTGATTTCATTACCAAGTTGTAGTATCTATAGCTATTTTTAATGCTCTTTTCCTTTAACCATTATATTATAGTTAAGAATTTAATATACTGTTCTAGAAAAGATTTACAGTATTCTAATTATGAGTATTTATCATCTTAATCAGAGTTTTGTGTACTTTTGTCTTTTTGTTTCAGCTTGAAGAGCTCCTTTCAACATTTCTCATAAGGCAGGTCTAGTGGTGGTAAACTCCCTCAGCTTTAGTTTGTCTGGGAAAGGCTTTAATTCTCCTTTATATCTGAAGGATAACTGCCACATAGTCTTAGATGGAAATTTTTATCTTTCAATATTTTGAATATGTCATTCCACTATCTATCTCCTGACCTTCAAAGTTTCTGCTGAGAAATCTACTGTAGCCTAATGGGGGTACCTCTGTAGGTTGCTGTCTTTTTTTTTTCCCCCTGCCTGCATTTAAAATTGCTTCTTTATAATTGAATTTTGACAGCTTCATTAAAATGTGTCTTGGAGGTCTTTCTGTGATGAGATAACAAGATATTCTGTTAGCTTCGTGGATCTGTATATTCATCCCTTCCCCAGATTTGGGAATTTCTCAGCTCTTATTTCTTTAAATAAACTCTGTCCCCTTCCCACTCTCTTCTCCTTCTGGGATGCCCATTATTCTTACGTTTCCCTTTCCAATAGAATCAGATATTTCTCATAGGCTTCACTTTTTAAAAATCTTAGCTCTCTCTTTTCTTCCACCTGAATTATTTCTATATTTCTATCCTTGAGCTTGCTAATTCCTCTTCCACCTGATTTGCTCTATTTCCAGTGCATTGTAATGCATTCTTTATCTCATTTGAGTTCTTCAGCTCCAGAAATCTGTCAGATTCTTTTTTAGAATTTTAATCTCTTTGGTAAAGTATTCCTTCTGCTTGTTATTTTCATTCCTAATATCATTGCATTGCCTTTATGAGTTTTCCATTGAATTTCTTCGTAACAGCTATTTAAAACTCTTTATCAGTTAGAGCACAATATTCCATACCTTTGGGTTTGGCTACTGGAAAATTGTCTTTCTTTTTTTTGTGATACCGTATTACCATGATTCCCTAAATAAAAAATGGAACACCATTTTTATTTAGTTAAGACTTTGTTTACTTTGATCCTAAGAATGCAACAGGTCGGTAGTTAGGAGCCTTCCTTTCCAGAAGGTGGCGCTATGGCACAAGTTTTTGGTTTCTCTTACCAGCGTTAACTAGCGGCTTCTAAGATTGGGAACCCACACAGTTAAAACAAAACAAAACAAAAACAACAACAAAAACAATGCGTGGTGGCAGAATGTGGGCGCAGGGGGGAGGTGTGTGTACTTAGCACTTGGGGCTTTGTGGGTGTCCATGGCCTGGTAGAGGTATCCTCAAGTTGGGATGGGGGCGGTGTCCCAGGGGTCCTAGGGTGGTCGGTCCCCTTGCCTCCAGGGGCAGACAGCAGGAGACATTTTACTTCAGTTCTCTTTGTCTGTCTACTTACCTTTCCTTTCCCTCTGCCCATTCACTGCAGTCTCTCCTCAGAGAGAGCAACTGGTCCCGCCAGCTGTAACACACGTGGCTGGGCAGACTTCCAGTCACTGCCTTCATCCTCCAGCTCCTCTGCCAGAAAGGTGGTGCTGGCTCGCTGCCAGAACAGCAGCCGCCTTCTGTGCTGTCACAGCCTCCTGCCACCAGCTCTGCAGCCACTTACCTCAATCCCTGCTACCTGCTCCATGGTCCAATCCACCCACTTTGGATGCACAGGTGGATGGATCTCTTGGATGTCGTTGTATGCTGTGGATAGGTGCTTTTTTTTTTTTTCTGGTTATGGACGTCCTAATAGTTGTAAATCAAAGGAGAGAGAGAAAAAAGGAACGATTCACACTATCATGATACTGACGTCACCCCAAAACTGCATATTTCATTGCTCTGTGACTATTTCAACAATTTGAGTAAGTTGTGTGGAATATTAGACTTTGCCCCTTAAATGGATATTTCAGATTTATATACAAGCAAGGAAGTTTTCCAGTTAATGAGCTATGGATAGTGAAAGTCTTTTTAAACTAAATATCTAAAGTAATATCAATACTAATATGAGTCAACAGGTGAGTTTCCCAAGTGCATCTTTCTGGGCACTAGCGTGATAGGGCTTCAGATTTTTGAAAGTATGTCTTTTACACTGCCCAACTCTCCAATTCTGGTTTAATAACCACAGAACATAATACAGATACCAGGGCTACTCATATGAAAACTGCAATTTAGTGCACACTCCTGGTGGCCACGTTGAGGGTCTCTCCTGGCACAGTTGAGGTTTTCATCCACTGCAGAGATCTCTCAGCTCCTGTCCCGAGTGTTGTACATTTTCTTCTCTGAAGAACAGAATGTGTCTGCCTTAAGTACACAAATAACTCCTCTCACTAAATCAGAATTTCAGGGGCAGGGATGGGGAATTGCCCCTTGGGTATCAGTGTCTGAAAAACTGCTGTGTCTATTTCTCCCCTGAATTTCATTGCACAAAATTATACAATCTTGATAAATCTAGACATGTTACTTCTAACACAGACATGTTCTCATCTTTCCATTTGTGAATTATTTTTGAAAAATATCTGAGTGTGTTGGATTGCTGAATTTTACTGACATGCCCTGTTTAAGCAGGAATGAGAATGCCTTCTGAAATGAATACTTCATTGGCAGTCCCTTCCTATTAGTGAGAACCCCTCTTCTCTATCTATATTTTCCTGGGTCCCACTATCACATACCTACCCCACACCCAGCCTGGAAGTTAAGACCGCATGATTTTTCTGTTAGGATGAACTTGGCTGTTTCAGTGTTTTAAGCTCAATATATGTCAGGGTTGAAATATAACTTAGATATGGAGATTTAAGAAAGTTGCTCTCGGACTTGTGATCAATTTAATTCAGCAAACATTTATCAAATGCTTACCATGTGCCAGGCACTGTGATAGAAGCTGAAGAAATAAAGATAAATAGTGGTTCTTTAAAAAAAAAAAAAAGTGCTGTTCCTGTATGAGAAGCAGTATGATTCATTAAACTGCCACAAGTTATAATTTTAGAAACACTCCCACCACTGGGAATCTGTTCCTTTTGTCGAGTATAATTTTTCAGCAGTCATGAGTGAATAATAATTGGGATAATTAAAATTGACCTTTAAAACAGGTCTAAATCCTTGTCTGCTTAGGGTGCTGAAGCAGGACAATCCATGAAAAACTACAGCCATTCTCCCTCCAGATATTTGATTCCTCTGAAGGCTGGTAGAGTCACACACCCTTGCACAATTTTAAAACCATGAAGGGATAGAACTAAGTTTTATAAATGGGCTCCAGGATGTATAACTGGGGGGAAAAAACCCTGAAAGTTTCTCTTCTTTCTCAGTAAGTTATTTAAATCATAGCACTTATTTTTAAGTGAATACTCAGGGTAGTTGATAAAGAGAAAGCCCCCCTGCCCTTTTTTAAAAATAAACTTTATTTTTTGAGCAGTTTTAGGTTTATGTAAAATTGAGCAGAAAGTACAGAGATTTCCCATATACCCCCTTCCCTCACACATGCTTAGCCTCTGCCATTACCAGCATCCTTCTCCAGAGTGGTATTGATACTTTTTTTAGTTTACAATTGGTGAACCTGTGCTGACACATGATAGTCACCCCAAGTCCATAGTTGATGTTTCACTCTCGGTGTTGTACATTCTGTGGGTTTGGACAAATGTATAATGACATGTATCCAGCATTATATTATTATACAGAATAGTTTCACTGCTCTTAAAATCCCTTGTGTTCCTCTTATTCATTCCTCTCTCCCATCGAAACACTGGCAACCACTGATCATTTTACTGGCTTCACACTTCTGTTTTTTCCAGAATATCATATAGCTAGAATCGTATGGTATGTAGCCTTTAAAGACTGGCTTCTTTCACTTAGTAATATGCATTTGGGTTTCTTCTGTGTCTTTTCATGGCTTGATGGATCATTTCTTTTTATTACTAATGTTCCACTATATGGATGTACCACAGTTTGTTTATCCATTCCCTACTAAAGGTGTCTTGGTTGCTTCCAAGTGTTGACGTTTAATGACTAAAGCTGCTATAAACATTTTTGTGCCTGTTTTTGTGTAGACATAAGTTTTCAACCCCTTTGGGTAAATACCAAGGAACAGATTTTGGATTGCATGTAGGAATACGTTTAGTTTTGTAAGAACCGGCCAAACAGTCTTCCAAAAAGGCTGCACCATTTTGCATTCCCACCACCAATGAGAGTTCCTGTTGCTCTACATCCTTGCCAGCATTTGGTGTCATTAGTGTTCCCGATTTTGACCATTTTCATAGGAGTGTAGTGGTATCTCATTGTTGTTTTAATGTGCATTTCTCTGAAGACGTATGATGTGGAGCATCTTTTCATATGCTTCTTTCTCATCTGTATATCTTCTTCGGTGAAGTGTCTGTTAAAGTCAGCTTAGGACCATTTTTTAATTGGAGTTGTTTGTTTTCTTATTGGTAAGTTTGAGTTCTTTGCATATTTTGGATAAAAGTCATTTGTTCGATGTGTATTTTGCAAATATTTTCTCCCATCCTATGGCTTGTGTTTTCATTCTCTTGACTGTCTTTTGCAGGGCAGAAATTTTTAATTTTAATAAAGTCCATCTTATCAGTTCTTTTCTTCATGGATCGTGACTTTGTATCTACAAAGTCTTTGCAGAACACAAGTTCATCTAGATTTTCTCCTATGTTATCTTCAAGGAGTTTTATAGTTTTGTGCTTTACAGTTAGATCTGTGAACCATTTTGAATTAATTTTTGTGAGGGGTAAAAAGTCTGTGTCTAGATTCATGTTTTTGCTTATGGAAGTCCATTTGTTCCATTACCACTTATTGAAAAGACTATCTTTGCTCTATTGTATTGCCTTTCCTACTTTGTCAAAGGTCAATTGATTATATTTGTGTAGGTCTACTTCAGGGCTCTCTGTTCTGTTTCACTGATCTATTTGTCAGTTCTTTTGCCAATACACTGTCTTAATTACTGTACCTTTATGGTAAGTCTTGAAATCAGGTAGTGTCATTCCTACCACTCTGTTCTTCTTCAATATTGTTTTGGCTATTCTGGGTCTTTTGCTTTACCACATAAACTTTAGAATCAGTTTGTTGATATCCACAAAATAACTTGCTTGAATTTTGATTGAGATTGCCTTGAATCTATAGATCAGATTGGGAAAAACTGAAATCTTGACAATATTGAGTATTGTCCATGAACATGGAGTATCTCTCCATTTATTTAGTTCTTCCTCGATTAATTCCTCAGAGTTTTGTAGTTTTCCTCATATAGATCTCATGCATATTTTGTTAGATTTATACCTAAGTATTTTATATTTTTTAGGTGCTAATGTAAATAGCATAGTGTTTCAGATTCCTAATTCCACTTGATCATTGCTGGTATATAGAAAAACAATTGACTTTTGTATTTTAACCTTGTATCCTGTGACCTTGCTATAACCACTTATTAGTTCCAGGAGTTTTTGCATAGATGATCTTGTCATCCATAACAAAGACATTTCTTTCCTAATCTGTATCCCTTCTATTTCCTTTTCTTGTCTAATTGCATTAACTAAGACTTCTAGTAGGATGTGGAAAAGGAGTGGTGAGAGGGAAAATCTTTGCCTAGTCTTGATCTTAGTGGGGAAAGTTTCCAGTTTCTCACCATTAAGTGTGGTGTTAGCTGTAAGTTTTCGGTAGATATTCTTTATCAATTTGTGAAAGTTCAACTCTATTCCTAGTTTACCAAGAGTTTTTACCATGGATGGGTGTTGGATTTTGTCAGATGCTTTTCTTCATCTATCGATAGCACCATGTGATTTTTCTTTGTTAGCTTGTGGATGTGATGGATTACATAAACTGAGTTTTGAATGTTGAACCAGCCCTGAATACCTGGGACAAATTCCACTTGTTTCAGTATGTAATTCTTCTTCTATTTTTTAAAAATCTGTTAAAATTTTTATTTTATTTTACTTTATTATTTTGTTTTTGGCCACACCGTGTGGCTTGTGAGATCCTAGTTCCCTCACCAGGGATTGAACCCGGGCCCCCTGCAGTGGAAGCATGGAGTCCTAACCACTGGACTGCCAGGGAATTCCCTGTAATTCTTCTTATACATTGTTGGATTTGATGGCTAATATTTTGTTGAGGATTTTGCATCTGTGTTCATGAGAAATATTGGTCTGTAGGTTTCTTTTCTTGTAATATCTGTGATTGGTTTTGGTATTATGGTACTATTAGCCTCATAGAATAAGTTAAAAAGTATTCCTCTGTTTCTATCTTCTAAAAGGGATTATGGAGACATGGCATGATTTCTTCCTTAAATGTTTGGCAGAATTCACCAGGGAAGCCCTCTGGACTTTGTGCTTTCTGTTTTGGAAGGTTAGTATTATATTATTAAAATAATTATTTGAATTATTGTTTCAAATTTTTTAATAGATATTTGTCTTTCTCCGTCTGACTTATTTCACTTAGTATGATAATCTCCAGGTCCATCCATGTTGCTGCAAATGGCATTATTTCATTCTTTTTAATGGCTGAGGAATATCCCATTGTATATATGTAGCACATCTTCTTTATCCATTCATCTGTCCTCAACAAAATACTAGCAATCCAAATCCAACAGTACATTAAAAGGATCATACACTATGATCAAGTGGGATTTATCCTAGGGATGCAAGGATTTTTCAGTATCTGCAAATCAATGGCTGTGATACACCACCACAAGTTAAAGAATAAAAACCATATGATCATCTCAATAGATGCAGAAAAAGCTTTTGACAAAATTCAACACCTATTTATGATTAAAGACTCTCCAGAAAGGGTCCTAGAGGGAACATATTTCAAAATAATATAGACCATATACAACTAACCTACAGCTAACATCATACTCAACAGTGAAAATCTAAAAGCATGTCCTCTAAGATCAGGAGCAAGACAAGGATGTCCAGTCTCACCACTTTTGTTCAACATAGTTTTGGAAGTCCTAGCTATGGCAAACAGAGAAGAAAAAGAAAAGGAATCTAAATTGGAAAAGAAAGAAGTAAAACTGTCACTGTTTGCAGATGATATGATATTAGACATAGAAAATCCTAAAGGTGCTACCAGATAACTACTAGAGCTCATCAATGAATTCAGTAAAGTGACATTTTCTTCGCTGAGGAATTTTTAGTCTACTTTAGAACATAATGCATATTGAAAAGATGCCATTTATATACAGTTGTGTATAAACTGGATTTGAAAGTTCTGAAGAAACTAAGAGCATGCATCACCAAGGAGCTGTAGTAATCCAAAGAGATTTGTTTGGGACTGTTTTTTATTTATGGAGGGGGTAGATTTAAGTAGTTTTAGGAGGAGGTCAAGGGTCTGGAAAACACTCAGATAGTGTCACTTAGATTGAGAGGATTAAGGCAACTATGTTTTCCCCAGCTATGGGAAGTTCCAAATTTCTAAGATTTTACCTGGAGAAAAGAATATATATATAATTTTTAAAAACAGAAGCTGAAATATTGTTTAATAATTTCAGTATAAAGCTGTTCTGTTGGCAGGACAAACAATAGGCTATTGATTAAAATGATGTTACAATAGGTACAACTACTGAGACAATGTTTGCTCATTTAATACATAAGAACTTATTCTAGAAGCATGCACACAAGGCTGTTCCGAGCACTCTGATCTGAATCACACATAAATCATGAACAATTACGGTGTGTCTGTATTTTCCACAAGACACGTTACAATGGATCATCAGTTTCCCTTTAGAGTTCCTAAGCTTTTCTGAGAACATTTGAGCTTCTGAGTACATTTGAACTTTTGAAGGAATAAGTGCATTTCAAAACTGAGATTATTTCATAGAATAATTTCTTCTTAATATGAGTGTTATTATGAAGAGAAATAAACTTGCTTTAGCCTATTGAACTGTAATATTATCTGTCTATTTTCATTTGTTAATTCTTACAAGATTATTACTTGTACTCACCTCATTTTCCCCCTAAGTGGTAAATAGTTGTACTTTTCAGTTGTTTTGCCATCTCGTTTGTTAAAAACAATTATTTATGAATAATTGTTGTAGCTTTGAAGCATTTCAGGATTCATCTTTTTTTTTTTTGGATAGAAATAGTATGTATCAGACTATTGATAAGAATAATATTCAGTGGAAATCAAATATTTTTTAATGATTCCAGAAAAAGAAAATTAAATTGTGTCTTAACAATTTTGGCTCCAGGAATCGTAGTATAAAATATAGACATTTCAGATTGAAAACAATGGTTTAGGAGATTTTTGGGTGGCATCTGAGACTTCACCTTACTTGAATGTAATTTAGTTAAAAACACAGTGAATGTACAGAAAACACTGTCCAAACACAGAGCAGCTCTTTTCCAAGTACCTTATTGGACATGGTCACGTTTTTTGATCACGTGCATTCTCAAATTTGACTGTGTGGAAGTGAATTGGAACAACCAATTAGGGTTTTAAAGAAAATGATCACTTTTAAAATTGTTTCTCAAAGGCAAAGATGACTTCATAAGAGCGAGTACATCTTACTCTTTTTTTTTTTTTTTTTTTTAAAGGCTAAGATTCATATGCCTTCTTTTGAGGAAAGAATAAAAAATGAGAATATGGCTTGGAACGTTGAATGCTGCCTTCTGTATCTCTCTATAGGGAAAACGTCCTTATAGAATATTTTGAAGAAGCTTATGTGATGACTTGTCTTACCATACTGAAAATAATAAAAGCAAACACTATTGATCCTCATAGAAACCCTATGAATTGTGTGATTCCCCTTTGTCCAGTTGTGTGATTCAGTTGTGTGACATCCTCATTGTACAGATGAGGTAACTGAGGCTTAGGGAGGGCCAGTGACTTCCCAAGAGTAGGCAGCTTGGTAAATGTCATGCCCACACCCTGTCTGGCTCCAGAATCTACACTTGGTCCTCACTGTTTCCAACCCAGAAAGGAGAGACCCCAATACGGTGAGATGAGAAAGATGTGAGCAGAGGGGACTGAGTGGGGAGCATCTGGGGAGACTCAGAAAGGAAGCCATGCTGGGGGGGGTGGGGGAGGCTGGGAAAGGAGCAGGCTTCCCAAGCTAAACAGTTGATGGAGATAATCTTCATTTACCCTCAACCAGCTCTGTGACTTTGAGCAGGTTACTTAGATCCCTGGGACCCCTTTACCTAAAGGGGGAATGATGCAGGCCTGGTCTGCTCAACAGGCAGGGAAATTGTCCCCTGAGAAATTGTCACGTTAACATTCGAGTTAGCACAGCTGACTGTGGATTGTGGATGATCCCAATCTTCTGGAATTTTCTGAATGGCTAATAATGCCCCAGTAATGTCTCAACAGCTTTGTACTTGCAGTGCACACACTCACAACGGGTGCTTCTTTGCTCTTCCTTTTGCCAAGGACCCTTCGGGCACTTTGCTGAAGCCTGACTCCTTCTCACAGCAATGCTTGTAAATGCATAAAATGTATACATAGGGTTACAAAGTAAATAGTTATATTGAAATGCTGATATCAATGTACTAGAAATTGTAACATAGTGTCTTCTTAGTTATTAGCGCATTCAAAAACAAGATCTAGTGGTGACTTTAATAAATACTGTTATTTTGAAGTAAAGGGGACCATAAACAATATTTCTAGATGTCTTGGACAACGATTGCTATTAAAATATCTGTAACTTATGTTGGTAACATATGCACGGGCACTGGTGAATATAGTCTGGTTTGTCTACATTTGTGACTGAAGAATATGCTAAATTTTAGCTAGAGGTTAGTGAAAATAAAGATATAATTTTTTTCTATTCATCTCAACAGACCCCCTATATCATATTTGTACCACACGTTAAGAACCCCTGAGCTGTGTGGTTCACTGCTTCAAGTTCTGTGAAAAACCCTCCTGAGCTTTGATTGAACTTCTAATGAATCTTTAGATCAAGCTAGGGAAAACCAGTACCTTAAAAGTAGTCTTCCTATTTGCAATCATTTTAGTCTGAATTATGTAGTTTTTCTTTAATGTCTTTCAATACAATTTTTATAATAATCTCCATAAATGTCCTGCAAATTCTGTAAAATTCATTCTTAGATACTTTATATGTTTTGTTAGTATTTGCTATTTCTATTTAATTTAATTTCTAACTATGGATAAGTTTAGAAATACTATCAGCTTTTGTATAATGAATTGTTAAGCTAGCCAATGACTTTCAGAATTTCTACCTCCATAATCATATCATCTGGAAACCATAACGGTTGCTCTTTTTTATCCAATTTTGTGCTTTTAATTTTTAAATTTTCTCTTACGTACTGATAGGACTTACAGTGCAATGTTCAATAGAAACGGTGGTGTCTGTGAAAGTGTTCTTTCTGATTTTCAAGGAAATACTTTTAATATTTTCCCATTTAGGAGTGATGTGCTGGAACCAATTTTTAGCAGCTAGCAAGAGCCAATCATTAACTTTTCATGAATTTTGCATGAAAATACAATCATTATTAAAAATTAAATTATATAAACATAATTAAATCATATTAAAACAAAAGTAATACATTCTGAAAACTCACCACTTCCTACTTTATTTTATGTCATCTTGCTGTTATCAGTGCTCTTGAGGTGATTTACATACCTTGTGTCTACGTGGTGAAAATACTATATAATGATTCTTTTTCCAACTTCCTGGTCAGTGACATCACGTTGATAGCTTTGAATTGGCCATGGTACGAGTATTTACACCATGGAAAGTGGCAAATGCTACCAATCAGGGTTTTTAATTTTCCTTAAGAGCCTGTTGTTCAACGTTTACTAACACACCTCTGATCAAGACTGATGTTTGCCACAGGCTCTAGCATTTTCCTAGCCTGTTAAGTAAAAAGAAAGGAAATTAAGGAAGAAGAGAAGGGAGGGTGGCAGGGAAATAGGAAGGAAAGGAAAGTAAAAGGGAAGGAAGAAGAGAGGAAGAGAGGACAGGAAAGCTTTAATCAGTGTATTAACCCGCACGTGGTGTTTCCCCCCAGATAGCTGTGACGCTCCTCTGGCGTCTGCCCTGCCCCGGGCTTCCTTCAGCAGCTCCTCAGAGCGGTCCAGCAGCCACGGCCCTGGCTTTGCAAGCCTTAATCGCAGAGACGGTGAGTCTGCAGCTGTCTTCTTGTCAATCCACCCTGATTCTTTCCCAGAGAGAATTATTTTCATTTTTAGTTCATATTCCTTCTTATAGGTCAAAACTTAATTATATTGAGTTTAATGAAACTGAAGAAAGCAGCAGGTTCATCATATCTGCTAGTATTCCTCTGCTAGCTTTCTTCTTGCTTATGATCCATTTTTTGGTTTGTTTTGATATCTTCCTTCCCTGTTGATTGCCAGCAAATGATCATCAATAAGATTTATGAGAAGGGAATTATTGGAGTCTAGATTTTTTCCGGGGTTATCATCCCTTTTTAGTTTTAGGACCGGCGACAGAAGGGTGACTAGTCAAGTGCGCTGGTCATGAATAACTAAAACAACACAAGAAGGAGCCAGTGCTGCAGCCACTGGGGAAACCTGAACAGGCCACCGCGTGATGTTTGCGAGATGTGAGGCTGCCAAAGGATGTCATGGGAAAATGACTCCATTCCCAGGACTTGGCCTGGGAGGAGACCAGGTGAAGGCTGCCACTGAAAATAAAGATTCCCTTCCTATTAGTGGGAAGGGAGTTAATGACTTACTTTTTGGAAAGGTCCATTTTTGCTACTTGAATGTTGTCCAGTGAATTACCTCTTCTATTGCACAAATACTAATTCAGTGGATTAAATAAGTGAATACATACACTTCAAATTCAAATGCTTTGCTACTTTTTTTGATTAACTTTTATTGGAGTAGGGTTGCTTGACAATGTTGTGTTAGCCTCCACTGCACAACAAAATGAATCAGCCATACCCGTACAGATATCCCCTCCCTTTTGGACTTCCCTCCCACTTAGGTCACCACAGTGCCTTAGGTAGAGCTCCCTGTGCTATACAGTATGTTCCCATCAGTTGTCTATTTTATACATAGTACCAATAATGTATATATGTCAATCCCAGTCTCCTAATTCCTACCACCCCACCCCTTTCCCCCTTGGTATCCATACATTTGTTCTCTACGTCTGTGTCTCTATTTCTGTTTTTGTTTTGCTACTGTTTTAAGGGATAGATTTTTTAAATGAAAGATTAATTCAGAAAGTAAAAGTTAAAATCAACTGTGTCCCATGTAAACGCACTGCTGTAAATTCTGGAGATACTACTAAGGAATTGAGTGTTTTCCTCCCTTTCTTTGACATTTCTAAGATCAGAGTTAAAGTCTAGCTTGAGCTTTACTGTGTCCTTAAGGATCAAATTTGGGAACCTAGTAAGTGATCAAATAGATTGGCAGGGAAGAGTAAGAACACAGGTGAAGAAATTCAATGAGCTCAGGATGGGAAGGCATGTCCATTAATTGTCCACCTTCATGGTCTTTTCCCAGGAAAAAGCATTTTGTGGCCAGATATTTACTCCTCAAAGCATCATTCATAATCATTTTTAGCACCCCAGTAAAAATATATTCTCATTGAAACCAGATTTCAATGAGATCAGTTATCAAATTACCCATTTTCGGTCTGGTGGTTATTCTAATATCAGCTTAACATCTAAACTTTCCAGTGGTTTCCCTAAAATTGTAAAAACTAAGTAAGCCATATTTAATTAGTTTAAAGAGGCCCGAGGGGCTTGTGTGTTGTGTTTCTAATTTGCATGTGTAGAGTATCTTTATGATTCAGGCCTCCAGTGCTATCAATATGGTGGCACTGGGAAGTTTATAAACATTAGAAGGGAAAATCCTGAAGCTTAAGATGAACTTATTTCCATTATATTTAATTAAAAAAATAATAACTCAGAATATTATAAGCCATCATTATAAAATGGTAAGTACAAAGCTTATCTTTTATATTTAAACTACTCTCTTTGCAAATTTAAATTAATTATTTTAAGAGAGGCAATCAACTGATGAGGGTTTCTTTTTAATGGTTGTTGCTACTCTGATTGCATATAGTGTACATTTCACTAAATATCCCTAGATATTACCACCTGATTTCAGACCCATTTCTAAAGCATGCTTTAGACAGCACAATTTATCAATATTCCTTCTGAAGGATTATCTATATGTGTTTTCTGTTAAAAGCCAGCATCCCAGAGTCTTTATTGACATTTCCTTTGCCTTGGTAAATGCTAGAGAACATATTAGTTCACTTTAGTTTAGATTATTATGATGTAAAATGTGGATAGTATGAAATGTGGATGAATATAATGAGGACGATGATTCTTCATATATAGTAGTTTTAGCTTTTTGGAATATTTTGTGTATGATCTAGTGAGGAAAATCATGTTAGACTCCCTGATTGTATGGTTAAAATTTCCTTGGTCTGTGTTGTGGTATTTGGAAGTTTTAAAGAAGGTGGTCTGTCTTACACCCCTAGGTTCTTATTTTGCCCATAAGTCATTGCGCTTCTAGAATGTTCATTAAGAATTAGAAATGTCTCAAATATCACAGCTTCCACCAAGAACTTTATACATAGCAGCTGATCAATTCATCTACCTGATACATAAAGGTAGTAAGAGAATAGTCTATACATAATTTTTGATTGTATGTGTGTGCATATATATAAATTTGACCCACTGTATAACCCCCCAAAGCCAAATAATTCAAACTTTAAGGCATTTGATGATTTTAAAGTACTTCACTGATTCAACACATAACAAATGTTAATTAATTGACTAGAACTTATTGCACATTTCATGTTTCCTCTTTTACATATTTTTTACTTATGCAGTTTATGTATTTATTTTGTTTTCTATTAATTTATGAAAAGTAGTAAAATATTTCTTAGAAAAGACTTTGCAATAAATAGAAGAAAGAAGTCTACGAAGGATATTAAGAGGAATGAGCAGAGAAGTTAGGAGGGATCCAGGCGTTTCTAGGGACAGGTGGGCCAAAGCAGAGAGATGCAGACCTTGCATCTCTGAAAACCATGATTCCTGAGCATGTTACCACCTGTTTGCCAGTGTTTTCTGTGAGCTCCCTAATGGAATTGTTGGTTATTGTAGAGATAGTAATGGGCTAGTATCATCACTCAACATTGGACTAAGTGCTCCTGGAGTTTACTTTTGAAATTTCTAGTCTGGTTCCTCTAGCATTCCCATTTTGAAGTCTGGGATTGGGTTCCAGATAATACATTTAACAAAGTATCCCCTCTGAGGTCATACACCTTACCTTTTTATACAGAGAAACACAAATTACTGGAAATGCCTGAATGTATAATTTTTCAGAACTGATGGATTTTTTTTAAGGGGTAAAACACAGACACGTACATGTATTCATATACCTATTCAAGAAAATTAATGCCATTAGATAAAAATGTAAAGTTCTTGAAGCTTTACATCTTTACAGTCAAATTGGGTTTGACTATTCATATTAGCTGAATTTCTTTCCATCAATATTAAATTGATATTTCCTAGAATTACAAGTGACCTAATATTTCTCATATAAAATCAAGGTTGCTGAAATCTGTGTATTCTAAATAAGAACATGCTATAATATTGACTTCAGTTTTTTCTTCTCAAAAATCTCCTAAAGGAACTTTATGCAGTTTATCCAAGTTTATTCAAAACAAAAGTTAAAAAACCAAAACCAAAAGTAAAAAAACTACCTTAGAGTAAACCATGCTGGACTTTCATTCTAGATCTTGCATGTGAAAATAACCTTTTGTTTTTACAATTATTGTTACTGTAGGTGACCCTTCATGAAACTGGCTTTAGCATTTCAGATGCTGCTTTCCAACTCCGGATAACATGTTCTTTTTAGCCACGTGACGTGTCCTCTTTAGTCACCGCAGGCATGGTGGTGAGATGAGTGGTCTGGCCAGAGCTGATTGAGATTGATTAGGAGGAAGTGTACACACATTTTGTTCTCCTTTTTTGTTCCCCCAAAGTGCTTGCATAAACAATCATCCCCAGAAAGAGGGACAACTCCATCCATGGCCCAGATGCTGAAAATCACGCCCACTAATGCGGCAAGCCACTCATCACTGACAGCAGAAATGAGACTGCTTTAAATTTAACTTGATCAAAAATGGCATATCAGATTACCATATTGTGTATTGCAAACAGAAAGTAGATGGAGACAAGCTGAACTGACTGGATGTTTTCTTTTCTCTTTGTAATTCTTCACCTTTCCCGTACCGAGACATTGATCATATTTCCTCACAACAGACTTATGTGTTGGTGGAGCCAGGAAAGATTTTGTCTAATGCTCCCAATACAATTAATGGCTGAGCATATTAGCAACAATTCTCAGCGTTAAGATATTTATTTCTCACTTTAGGAAGTACATTTACTAGTACAAGTTAATACTCCAGGTTTTAGCAGGAAATAAATACACATGATTCGATTAGGAGAAAATGCTTAGGCCTGGGCATCAGACACTAAATATTTTCTTATAACCTGGAACGTCTGATTATTTGGACTCTGCAATATCCCAAATAAGCTATGATGTAAAATTCACTGTTTTTTAACAAAGAAATGTTAGAAAATGGAAAGAGTGAATAATAATTTAAAATATCTAGACGTATATCAACTCCTGATATAAATCAGAATATTACTGAATACATCAAAAATGTTTGATGCAAATCTTATAATAATAAACTTGTCCCTCATATTTTTTCATAAAATCGTAGTTCTCCAGTATTTCTATCTTTTATTCACAGGCTAGGTGCCTGGTAGAACTGGTCAGTATTCCCAAATACTAGTCTGAGCAATTCAGATGGCAATAAAAGGGCTTGCAAACCAGATTTTTATAAAGGCATATGAATGTACTGGGGAATTTTTGCCTCTGGATGTCAGATTTTTCATTCTGTTTATCTGTGCTTCCTAAAAGTTTTTAGACCTATTAGGGCCAAGACACATTCTTTTTCCGATTTTTCTTAACAAATGATCCTGCAGATGCAACTGTGGGTATTGAGTGCAGTGGACAGGCCAAATGTAATAGCATCCATGTAAAATACACCCATGTACTAAAGCACAGAGCACTGTCTTGGTGACCATGCAACTTTATTAAATCACGGCCTGATGGTAGCATGTGAGAGGAGAAGCCCCCAAATCCCAGGGTTCGTGCAGACCCTGCTGTACAGTTGTCACACAGAACTCATCTGCTCAGGTTTTCCCATGGTCCTTTTCAAGGTCTGGAGTCTCCAGGTTACCTCCATAGAACCTAAGATGCTAGATGAGACAAACCAGAACAAACCAAACGTGTTTTTCAGCGTTGTCAACAACCTTCAGGGAGGCAATGTTGTCATTTCTCTCTACCAAGTAGCCCAAATTATAGCACTACCCCCAGAATAAGGCAATCCTCAGTCTCTTTTGAATTCAGTGGACTCTTTTGAATGGGTGAGCATCTTCCAGGGATGCTCAGATTTCTTTGTTCCTCCTTCTTTCCAAGACAGTGTTTGGGTTTACAGAAGGGCTGGTGCCCTCATGCAGCTGGATGGTGGGGCTTCTCACGTTGGGGCTCAGCTCCTTGCTATCTGCTGAAGGGAGTTTGTCTGCTTTTAACGCTGAGGGTTACTTGGCACCTGCTCCTGAAGCCTGTGGCGGATTTACCTCTTGGTAAGACCGTGTTCCCAGGGAACAGGTCATTGTCCCTTCCGGGATCTTTGCGATGTCACTTCTTGCCTCCCTGAAGCCTGACCATGAGTCTCATTTGGTTTCCAGCCTGAGCAGCCTTGGTTACAGGTTTAATTTGCCTTTGCCAAGTTGACCTTCTGTTCAGATCCAGTCAGACTCTCATCTCACTTCTGTGCCCCCTTTTGATGGCCTGTGGGCAGTCTGGTTCACCATACCAAGGGGAAAAAGATCGTCAAATGGTTTTGTTCTGGCAGTTTAGTCCAGAAGTAACCTATCACTTCCACTCAGAGCTTGTTGGCCAGAACTGGTCACATAGCCCCACCCAACCACCAGGGGGCGTGGAAATCGCAATCCTCCAAGTGCCTGGAAGGTAGAAGAAGGGAAATAGTTGGCAACCATTAGTAATGACTACACAGCCCCCTACAAGGTGATCTCCCAAAATTCCAAATGGAAGCCAAGACAAAGCCTTTCCACAGCTTGCTTATTCCTCTCACTTTTCTGATCCCCCTGGGACTTCGCTCCTGAGCAAGGTGTCTGAATCACCCTCCCACCACCTTTTGCCCTTCCTCCATTTCCTCTCTTTCCCACGATCGTCTGGGTTCCCATCTCTTCTTCCTGCCAAAGAGGGAGACAGCACACGTCCTGTTTCCTATTTTCTTAGTTGGTCTTTGCCCTCCCTGGCTTCGCTAGGGCTTCATGGGATAATGATCACCGGCTAACAGGATTTACCGGAGAGGAATGAAAAACACAACAGTTTATCCTTGCAAAATTATGTCTGTGTTTATTATCTGCCCAGTAAGTATCTTATGGTGGCCACAATTTTGCCATAGTATTTTTCCAAAAGTAAGTACTGCCTATGACGTACTTGGCAACTTCCCAAAAGATATGTGGAAGCCCTTCTAAGCACTATCCAAATTCAAAAATAGTTGTCTAGCAAATTCTACTCTGTTCTTTTCCAAAGTAATCACTTTTATATCATGTATAATATACAAAAATGTTCATGAAAATTATTTATTTAACAGTATGTATCCTTGACATACACCATGATGTCTTTGTTTCCTCCACTTTTAATAAATATTATTGGCATCCCTATGGAGATATATTTTATCCCATTACATACTGCTTTACTCATCCAATGCAATTACATTGCCTCTTGTAGGGATATTCCCTTTTTCTTGTTTGGAGTCACTGATGAAAGACGTACCAAGTGAGGTGACCTTCAATCCTGCCAAAGGGGTGAGGTTCAATTAGCAACCTTTCATGAGGCATCTGGGATCACTAATGACCAAAGCACACAGGAGTCTTGAACTTCTGGTTTAACTTGTGGCACAGAGACTGGTCCAGGAAGGCCACAGCCAGTGGCAAAGGCTAATGGAATATCTCAGTGGACCCTGTGGTCAGCTACTCCCACCTTTGCTCTGAACATTAATGAGGAGCTTCTGGACTAGGGGCTGACTGGAAGATGGTATTTCAGGGGTTCCCTGTTCTCTCTGTCCTGTGATCCTTGCAGTAGACTCTTCCTTGTTGCCGTGTTTCCTCCAAGGAAATCCAGTGGAGCAGGCTTTTCTCCGACACAAAATAATGCCATACTTTGCTGGGGATGAATGCCTACCCCCCAAAAAATGCACCTTTGTCAGTAGTATTTACATTTTGTGATGCTCAGACCTTATCCTTTTTGCATTCTCATTTTACCACTCTATTTTGTATAGCAGCTCGTCTGTACATATCTCTTTTTATCCAAGGCTTTTACAGTGTGCTTACAAATTGTAATGAATTCAGCTCCATAACATCACTAACGAAAATGTAAGTTTTACCATCAATGGACTTTTTTTCCAAAGGCTTCTGGTTAACTGAGCAGTCAAGTATGGATGGATAATTTAGTACTCATGGTTTTATTTCTAAGCATCTCACCCTTGCATTTCCTGACATGATCCTACACTGAATTTAATTAAAAAGAAAAAGGAGCTCTTGCCTTAAGAAGAGTAACGGTGTGTCCCTGGGAAGTGGTGGGGGCCTTGGAGCAGAACGCCTGGCCTCCTGCCTTTCTGGGCATCCTGGATTCCCCACTGTTCTCTACATATCAGAGGGAGATGCAGCTATTCTGAGTGGCCTCAAGAATGATCTGGAATCATATCTGTTCTGAATAACTCAGGGGGCCTCTGAAAGATGCACAATGAAGCTTTTATAGAATTAGACCAGATCTCAGAGCTGCATCTCTCCTAAACATGAAGATTTCCCGGGAGATGCACAAATAAACTTGGTCATACATTTTATTCAGTCATGAATGAGGTATTTAGTACATGTTCGGATGGTTTATAGGCTTGCTGGGCAATTCGTATTTTATTTCTAAGGTGAGAAATTAGCAAAATCATCTTATAGTCTTGTCAATACAGAACTTCAAACACATAAGAACTGCAAAGCCTGAGATCAACTCAGATCTGAATGCCTCGCTACTGTGTGTTTCTTTAAAACTTGGTCAGGAGTGTCTATGAGAGAAGCAAAACAAAACACACAGTAGCAGTGGATTTTTGTTTATTTTATGCAGAAAGAGCTGCAGCGATGAATGTTAATTGCCAAGGGCATTGAAAGTTGTCCCTCGGGACACTGCACACAGAACTTAAGGGAGTCACGTGTGAACAGTCACACTGTACTTTTTTTCTTTAATATCACTGGCATTTAATTTGAATCACAAATTAACAAGTATACACTTATTTTTTATTTAATTTTAAATTGTCTGTTTACAAAACCATTACTGGGTATGTCTGCATTTAGTAGAGGAATCTGTTTTACAATTAGGCAGCTCTGTGTGATTTTTTCATTATGGATGCACTTTTTGGAAAACTACCTGTTGTCTCCTGCTCAGGCTGCTAGCAGACTGCAGGAAGCACAGCAGAAAGGGAATCAGAGGTTACCTAGACAGGTCCAGAGGGAGGATTTCTGCATTTTTTACATCCTGATAGCCAGAAATGGTATATGTAGAGAGTTGGAATTGCTCCTTAAGAAATCAGAGCTGGAGCAAATGCTTAAATTTCCCTCAGCAATGTAGGCAGGGTTGTGACAAAAACACCAATATATAAATCCCAGAGATCTCTGAGTGGGATGGTCAGGGAGCATCCCCAGGGCCTGCTGCCCTATGGCCCCTTTTTCCTGGGAACATCTGTTACTCCTGCTTATCTCACCCTCTCCCCACTCACCCAGCACCGCCTGGAATCTGGAATGAGTTTTCTGTGAATTAAGATGCATTGAAGTGAGGAAAGAAATACACAGAGCTTGATGAGCTCCCATTTGAGACAATGTAATGAAGATCTTGGAGGGAAACTTCCCTTCGTTACAGTTTCAATGTAGCCATTTACTTGCTTGACATTTAGATGCCCTGGAGATAGGTTAGTCTGTTCACTTCAGATTATCCCACTTGACTTTGCTCCCTTTGGTATCTTTCTGCTCTGGACCTTGTTCCAACTTGAAGAAGGCATGAGCTATTCTCCTTTTCACCTCTGGGTAATTTCCACCTCTGGGTAATTTCCCCCTCTGCACAAAGCTGACACTCATTATGACAGTGCATGCCCCGTGGCCACCAGGGGCAGGGGTCATTTTCATCTTGATCAGTGACCAGAATAATTAAGGCCCTCGCTGAGAGTTTCCTGTTCAGCCTTTCCTCTCCCCAAAGACACAAGTCACTGCCTGTGTCTGAGCCAGCGAAAGGTGGGGGAAACAATCACGCAGGCATAACTAGAGACAGAAACCTTCCAATATATCTGCCAGTGTATCACTATAAAAGACAGTCTGCTATTGATGAGCAAACAATACTGAATAACTGACACATCACAGGGATATGTTCTTAGAAGGGGTAGAGAATGAAAAGGGAGCTAAGCTTTAACAAAATACCCTCACCCCAACCTAAAATGATTGTTTTTTGCTTGTCTGCAAAGCAGAGACTGTGACACCCGTCCCACTTGCCGGGTGCATGGAGGAGTTGTGAGGTAGCACTTAGAGCATCTGGCAGGGTCCTGAACACATCACATGCTTGTGACAAGTTTTGGCTTTCCTCATTTTCTCTCCTTTATCTAGTATAAAGTGGCAGGTAACGGGCCATTCAGTAATGAAAAGACTGCAATGCCCCACACTCTGGATGTCACCCCTCTTTCACCATGACTGTCTCCCGTCTTGTGATCGTGTATGGGAGAGAAAGTATTGTGCTAGATGCTCTAACACAGTTTCTTGTTGAATTCTCATTGCAGCCCTAAAGCATACCTATCACACTTTGCTGGGAGGGATGTTTTGTGTTCAGTGTCCTAAGCTGTGGAACCTTGTTCTGTGCAAGTCAGATCCTCTGGACATGTTTTCCTTTGTATGAATTGTGACACTTCATTCAACTAAGGGGCTGAGGCAGGAGACAGGACGGTGACAATGGAAAAAGACAGTCTGTGGTGTGGTCAGGGGAAGAGCTGGGTGGGAGGGCAAGTGCCTTTCTTGTGGGTTCAGCACTGGTGACTCCAAAACAGTAATTGCAAATCCCTGGGCTCTGTTTCAGGGGGTGTTGGTTCCCAGGGGGAATTTACTGAAGATTTGCAACATTGAATAATGCAGGCTGATCAGTTTCAGAACCACTGCTCTGCAGCTAAGAGCTGGTGGGGCGGCTGTGCTCAAGCGTACCCACTTTAATGTTGTTTCAGTGTATTTTGTTTTGTTTTCCATTACAGAACAGTGATCTCCCTTACCCGTCAGTAAAACTGTTCGGGGCTCCCTAACAGTCCTCAGGTTATGTTTGTGCATTTCCCACTTTTTCCAGTCATTAGAAAAATGGGCATCTACCCCAGTGGACTGCGTGCATGGGCAAATGCACAGTAATTCAACATCATCACCCTCCAGGGGTCTGGGGATTACGCCGTGGCTGTGTTACCCAGCTGAAATGAATTGCTTTGCAGCACAGGGAATTCTGCAGTTTCATTACTTTATCAGAGTACCTACTTAATCAGATAGCTTAATTTGCATACCAGTAGCACCTTCTCACCACAGGTAAGGAATATGAAATGTTCAAGGTTGATTACCTGCAGATGGTGAAGAGTGGCTGACAGAGACGTGGCTGCATCTGTGGGAGAGGCTGGTCCCAGGGCAGATGCTGGAAGCATGCTGACGCTTTTTACTCTGTTGCGTTTCTGTACATGTGGTGCCCGTGTTGATGATACTTCCCGCTTCAAGAGAGATGAAAGATGACAGAGAAAGATTGTGAAATGCAAAAAGAAGAAGTATCTTCAGTACATTCTTTACAACCTTGATACTAAGAATACAGGACATTTAGCAGTTTCTCAGAGATTGAAACTGATTCATATAAAACTTCAAATGTAGAACCTTTAAGTTAAAATGATCAGCTAAAAGCCAACACCTAATTTCTGACTTCTTTTGGCAATTATTATAAAATTACAGGCAGTTGCAGAGTAATGTTACTTGGGACTGTTAGTTAACCCTCAGCTAGAACCCAGAAGGACTTATCATTCATCAAACATTAGATGGGACCTTTGCACAAATCAGTAGAAGTAGCAGGGAGGTGTTGGGTGGTGATCAATCTTGTTATTAAAGACAAAGAAAGACTGAAAACTATCACAAGTTGGAAGACACTAAGGAGACAAGGTGAGTAAATGCAATGTGGGGTTCTGGAACAGAAAAAGGGAGTTAGTTAGTGGAAAAACTGGAGACATCAAAATAAAGTTTGTCGTTTTGTTACCATTGTACCAGTGTTAATAGCTTAGTTTTGATCAAAATACCATGGTGATGTCAGATATTAACATTAGGACACACTGAGTAAAAAGTAGACAGGAACTCCCTATCCCATCTTTGCAACTCGTTTGTAAATCTGAAATTATTTCAAAATAAAAAGTTTAATAATGCATTACAGAACAGCCAGAGTTGTGGCATGTTTAAGATGTGGATCAAAGGAAAAGACATTGTGCTTGTGGTTGAGAGGAAATTTTGGAATTTTGGAATAAAGATTGCAGGAAATGAGGAAATCTTAGAAAGAATTTGAGTTTTAAAGAATTTGTAAGCTTTAAATTTTGCTAAGGGTTATACACGTAGTGCCATTAGCGGAGGACATAGTGAAGCAACAGATGTGCCCACTTGGTAGTTTCACCTCCACACCCTGATGTAAGCGCTCCACTTCCATTTTCCTTTGAGCTGTCTTGTAACCATGTCACACACCTCCTGACATGTACTTGGTCGTAACAGCTTTTGTAAACAGGACATGGATGTTAATAATAGCCCCTAATAAAAAAGATAATAAATGTTGTCTAAAGTGTCAGACCTTATTATGAGAGCCTCAAATGAGATGTCAGGACAATGGGGAAAATTTTTTTTAAAGCTAGTTTTTTTGTGTTAGGGACTGTTTACATGACACTGTGTTTTCTAGACATGGATAATTAGCAAAATATCAGTTCCAGAATGCATTTCAAACCTGTTTCCCAATTTTTATATTGCATAATAATTTAAATTCAGAAAATTTAATATGACATCTAAATCCAAATTCAAAACTCATGTTTCTGTTAAACTAGAAGAACAAGATATATCAATCATACATTCACAGGTATCCCTAATTCTTCGGTGTCTCACAGGCACTGGAGAAGACAAAGCACAGTAATTTCCACTCTGCACCTATTGTCTTGAATACCTGAGAAACTCCTCCTCATTCACTTCCTCTGGGTTCTCTCTCACCCTCCTTGCTACCTTTTTAGAACTCTCCCTCCCTGCACAGAAATCACTTTCACCTCCACCCCTCCCATATTGCATTTCAAATTGTTCTTTGAAATGTCTGCTTCTCCTATGAGTCTGTAAGCACCTTGAGTGTAGGGCTATGCCATAGCCATCTTTGTTATCCCAACATTCAACATGGTACTTCCTCATGCTGGGAATCCAGAATTAAGGTTTTCTAGCTTTATTTTCCAACAAAGGAAAGTTTGTTATTTTCCAACAAAGGAAGGTTTGCCCTTTGTTTATGTCCAACAAATGGCAAGTCATGCATTGAAGCCAATAAAGACACTAGTTCCAAGCACTGATGTAATGGCATGGTGTTTAGTTGTCCACCTATTACATTAAGCAATTTCACTTAGCGGGACACCCCAATACCAGAGAGTCAGGGGTTATGAACTAAGAAACAAAACAATTAATATAGGCTTCATCCATTTACATTTAACCTGTGTTTTTATTTTGTGTTTGTGTGTGTGTATGTGAGTGTGTTTATATAATTATGAGGCGCATTATATAATGCAGAATTTGAAACTATGATTTTCATAAATCTTATTTATGACCCCATTCTTACAGGTTAATATAGATTTCAAAGATTTCTCTGTCTTTACCGGTTTTCTTATTTTTATTCCCACAAAAAGGAGCTGGTGGCTGGTCTCCCCTTGTGTCAAATAAATACCAGTGGCTGCAGATTGACTTTGGAGAAAGAATGGAGGTCACAGCTGTGGCCACCCAGGGAGGATACGGGAGCTCCGACTGGGTGACCAGCTACCTCCTGATGTTCGGCGATGGCGGGAGGAACTGGAAGCAATATCGACGAGAGGAAAGCATCTGGGTATGTGCTTTATTGAAAAGCAGTCTGTCGGAGTATGAATTATGCCAGTTACTGCCTGTTGCTGCCCATCTGTCAGATCAAGTATAGAACCAGAGCCTCCTAAGTTACTTGAAAATGTTTCCACTGAATGTAAGCCACATGTGACGTTCCAGAATACACCGTCCATGGCTAATTTATGAAATAAGTAAAACAATTTTATAATGTAGCGAAATATTGAAAATGTCTTCCCATTATTCCTTTAAATAGTGTGAAGTCTAAGGAATAAATAAGTCACATACAACTGATTTTATTTTTGTTTTATAACAAACACAATAGTTTATATTGCCTCAGCATTTTTAAATAAAGCAAATTCATTTTCTCTGTGCCCTCTGATAAACTGAAATTTCTGAAAGACCCTGAACATGTAAAAATAGATGTAATGGAGAGTCTCTCTGTGGAGGACTTGTTGAGGGATATGTTGAGTTCCTGCTCCAACAGGACCTTGGGCACCATGTGGCCCCTTGTAATTTATGAACAATAGATCCCTAGGATTCTTTGGAATCATAACTGTTTTACATCAGTGACATAGTTTCTACTTCTGATTACATATCCATGCTTCTTTTAGAAGAATTAAATTTTGTTTGCTTAACTTTTTGAATATTAAAATTTATGTAATTTATTCTATATTTAGCATTTCATATCTTTAAATCACAGTCTGCTCTGAATGAGAAGCTCTAAGAGTAGAGTGTTGTAAAGGTCTGCAGCAGGTTTGCAATTGGCTGATGGGGTGTGGCCTGAAGAAGATTCATCAGGTGGAGAAGAAATTACTTTTTTCTTCTTATGAAAAATATAATTTAGATGGTTGCCAAGAGCCAGGGGAAGGGAGTAATGGACTGTAAGTGTTTTAATGGAGACAAAGTTTCAGTTTGAGAAGATGAAAAAGTTCTTGAGATGGAAGGTGGTGATGTTTGCACAACAATGTGAATGTTAATGTCCAGAACTGTACACTTAAAAGTGGCTAAAATGCTAAACTTTTTGTTATGTATATCTTACCACAATAAAAAATACACAGTGTATCTTCCATTTAATTTAGGCTAAGAATGTTGTATCACTTAAGAAATTTTTTTTCTTAATTGTCAGAGTAAGAAGAAAATTGTCAGCTAAAAAGCCGTTATGTCTTAGCACATAGCTTATCTATAAAACTAACAGGCAACAAAATGATAATATTCGTTGTGTAACAAACTGCCCTCATTTGAATTTCCTTAGAACTCTGTAGCTTATTATAACTTAATGGATTGTGGTCTACTTAATTTCTTATCCCTGGAGCTTTTATTAGTTAGTCAATAAATGTTGATGCAAATTGAATCAAGAAAAACTAGTTAGTTGTCTAATACTAGATAAAAGAACAAAGTGGGAAGGGCTATGTGAATGTTTTTAGGGCTGGCTGACCTAAGGTTTCCAAACAAGTAATTGCCATGTGTATGATCCGAAGCAGATATTAATGTTGTGCTTATTCTAAGAACACCAAGTCCAAAGCAGGGTTAAGGTCAATATTGCTTAAGTAAGTTAAAGCTTAATGAAACATCTACTTACATAGAGAACTTTTGTTCAAAATTAAATATTATTTTTCAAAATTAGTTAACTAATAGTTAATGCCTACTTATTCTTCATTGTATTAATTAAGGTTCATATTTTCGCCCCGCTCCAATCCCATTTGATTGAGCAACTCTAACAATTCTTGTTTTTAGTTAAGCAGGTTGGAGAGGAATCAAATGTAAGCATCACCCTCTGCTGATTTCTTTAAAGGTCAGGCACCCTTGGGGAAGTAGGGTCAAGAATATAGTGGCATTATTAATCCTAGATCATGCAGGTGAGGGCAGAAGTGGACCCCTCAATCCTATCCATCCTGTCACACAATAAACATGGGTAAAGTGGCCTGCCTTACACTCCTGCTGAGCTTGCATCCCTCCCTGTGTCCCCAGCACTTCATGGTGCCTGGGGCCAAGCACGTTGGTAAATGTTTGCTGAATTAAAACGAATGAGTGGAATCTACGTTCTGGCAGGATGCCTTCCTTGGCTCCCTGCTCTGTGCTTCTCTGTAGCCCTTGGTCTCAACTTAGTGATCCTTGAAGCTCCAGTGGAGGTGTTTCTCCTCTCTTACAGTTTGAGCTCCTTTAGGAAAAGGGCTCATCCTCACATCTTCTGCGTGCACCACCGTGGGTTAAGTGAATTCTTCTCCTAATCTGGGCCCGACTATACACAACTGGCATTGACAGCAGTAAATCACACTAGTTGATGATTCTGACATTATACTCACAGTTTCTTTAAAAAGATTGGGCTGGTTTGGCTGCTTTCCAGACCTCTCACAAAATGTCAGCTGCTCTTAAAAATCAACCATATACCTTACCAGAGGTTCTACCCCTTCTTCACGTGGTTGTTTTAGATATGAATTGCTGATGTTAACTTGAGAATGAATTTAAGATTTTAAAAAATGTCCTTGAGATATTATACTCTTCATTAGTGAAAGTAATATGTTTATTCATGGTGCCATTTACTTAATTTCCTATCACTGCTTTAACAAATTTTCATGGATTTAGTGACCTAATACAAGACAGAGTTATTATGTCATAGTTCTGTAGGTCTAAAGTACAGTAGACCTGGCTGGGTTCTCTGCTTAAGGCATTTTTCCTGGAGCCTCTGGGGAAGACTTGTCCTTCAAGGTGTCTGGAGAGTCCCAGAACCTTCCCCAGGTTCCATGATTTGCTGGGATGATTCACAGGACCAGTGTGTAGTCATACAGCTATGATTTAGCACAGTGAAAGGACACAGAGCAAAATGAGCAAAGGAAGGGGGTGCTTGGGGTGAAGCCCAGAGGAAATCAGGCCCAGGTTTCTACAGTCCTCCCCCAGGGAAGTCATATGGGACTAGCTTAATCCCCCAGCAGTGAGTTATAGAAACCCACATGGAATATTACCAACCAGGTGAACTCATGTACTGGGGGCTCATCATGTAGGCACCCTCTGCCTTGCATGTAACAAAATCCCAGACTCCCAGAAGGAAGGCAGGTATTGAGTAGGAACCACACTGTTTGAACAAACATTAGGCACAGTAAGCCACCTTTATCATTAGAGTCTTGGGAATGGGCCAGCCTTGCAAGCAGGCCTTTCAGAGGGCAGCAGTCAGGACTGCCCTCCTGATGCTTCTGCGTACACACTCACTCACTTCCTTGTGGGTGTAGGACTGAGACACTGATCTCCTGTAGGTTGCCAGCTGGGGGCTGGTCTTTGCTCCTAGAGGTTTCCCACATCCCTTATGCTTTCTGTGTGGCCTGTTCTTGCAGCAGGGGGTCAAGTCCCTTTCATCTTTAAATTGCTCTTTGTTCTTGTTCTTCTGCTGCACCTCTCTGATTTCCTCTTCTTCTAGCTGGAGAAAGTCCTCTACTTTAAGGGCTCATGTGGTTAGACTGGATCGACTTGGGTAATCCAGGACAGTCTTCCTAACCATAATCCCATCTGCAGAGTCCCTTTTGCCATGCAAAGTAACATATTCACAGTTCCTTTCTTTAGGGCCTGGACATCTTTGAGGCCTTTCTGCCCACCCCACTGTATTTATACATCTCTGATTTTTTTTTTCTTTCTGCATTTGGTATCCTTTCCTAGCAAACACATTTCTCATTGGATCTGAAGATGTTTTCCAGAGTCATATGAAGTCATGTTGCAGGGGTATCTGAGCACCTGCTCGCAGTTGGTGTGTCACAGGTGTCCCCCCTGAGAGGCTGCTGCCCCGCCATCACTAGTGTTGCTCTCACCCACAGCAGTGTCCCCAGCTTGTGGTCTCGCTGATGTAACCTTGACCCCCAGCAAGAAAGACTGTGTATTGGCTTTCTTCTCAGGAAGCCTCCTTCTACTTTTATAAGAAAGTCCAAATCAAGCACTCCTTCTCTGGCCTTAAAAGTTTTGTGGATGTTCTCCCTGTCATAATTTTTTTAAGTGACTTTTCTTGTTCTTCTGGGTCTGTCTGCTGTCTGTGCTAACTCTGTCCGCTAATACATGTTAACTCTTTCCAAATTCCGAAAACGCTGAGAAAAAGGTCTATCCTAACTCCTTACTGAAAATGGACATGAGATGATAATAAGACAAAAGGTCTTTACTTATGTTCCTTTGGGCAAGTTGTCCATATGCTTTGCCACATGTCTGCCATGGAATATTAATTAATATGTGAAATGCAATGTATACCTCTTTAAATTCTCAAAATTATAAAATTGAGACATGGCTGGCCACAAAGTCTTTGAAGAAAAGATTTGAGGACTGCAGGTCCAGTTACTGAAGGTTAGTTATCCAAATTGACTTTCTTAAAAAAAGAAATTATGTTCTTCACTGGTGATATGGTCCACTTTAATATTTTTTCTTAATGAGTGACTGCTTCCATGGCTGAGTTGGATTTCTATGTGAAAATAACCAAAAAAATTAAACAAATACTCAGATCTGTGAAATACATTCCAAAAGGGTTTTATTTAAATGGAAATATAGGCATGTGTCTTACATGACAGAAAAGGCATCACCATCTCTCACCAAGGGATGCACTACATCTCACGACATACAAACTCTTTTGATGTGCAGAGTAAATGTCCTCACTTGAAATGTAGTGGAAGAAGTATCACTGTTGGAACAAGTTTAGAAGGGGTGCATTTCCTATACGATGTGAACAATCATGGTTTATATCGGTCATTTAGTAAACCAGGTGGCTTGACCAAGCTTGGTGCTAAACGTCCATAGGACTTAGAAGATGAGTTTGCAACTTCAGCCCAACTAAATCAGGAAGTGGCCAGAGTCTTAGGACGCTGAGGATCATAGAACAGCATTGCAGTGAGCAGTGCAGCAGATCAGTGATCACTGACAGAGCTCACTAATGTTTATTTTCTACTGTTTCCCTGAGAATATGTCAGCCAACACTTACATCAGTCTACTGTGACTCTTAGATTCATTACAAGAATTTTGTGGGGCAGCCCTTGCGAACCAGGATTCTTACCTGCAAGCTAATGTGAGCTCTGAGCTCCCTGGGGGCCTCTGGACCAGGCTGGGGAGAGGTGTGGGCGCCAACCACTGTTCTGCTCTGAGTCTGGGTCTGTGAGCATCCCTGGTGGGCAGGAGAGATCTGTGAGTGGGCAGCCTAGAGCGCTGGCAGTATTCTAGAGGGGTGTTGGGGCAGCTCCATCACCACCCTCCTGGGCACCTATTTGGTCTTCTTGGGACCCTATAGCAAGCCTTGTCCCTCCCAGACCACCTGCCTGCCCTGACTCTGTCTCTTCTCCCTCCCCGTTCCAGTTGTTTGGGAACAATGGGCTGACTCAATGAGAGCCAGGCCAATACCCACCTCTCCTTTCGGGAGACCGTGCCTAATGGTGTCCACTGCAATGGTGTCCTCTGTTGAGGCTTATCTGGCCCAGGGACCACTGGGTCCCTATTGGCCATGGGGACCTTTCCTCCTGCAATTCCTGGGTGTTTTTTCTTCTATTTTATCAATACTTTGTCTTCATTCTCATCTCCTTACTATTTCTCCCTCTTCTCCTCTATCCTTCTATTCTTTCCTTATGTATTTTTTTCACCTATCATTAAATACTTTTCTCCTTATTTCTCTCTTCTCTCTCCATTTTTCCCTATATCCCTCTTCTATCTGTATTGTTACAAATTCTAGAAAATCAACTTGAATCAGTCTAGGTAATTTGGGAATCCGACCACACGGAGAAGGGGAGGATTTAGCTGGGTCTCTGGCATGGCTGTAACTAAGAGGCAGCCCTGCCCTGTGCCTTCTGTGGATTAGCTTCTGGCATTCATTTTCCTATATTGGTTCAAAAATCTGAGGAAATGCTCGGACTTACTTGGCTCTGGCTGAGGGGAGTCTCAGATCTCACCACCTGTGAAGAGCTGATCTGATCAGGACGGCTCCCAGGCCACCCTACACTTAGCACCGAAGCCCCTGGATTGGGGGGTGGGGCCATGTAAAGACTTGATGTCCACCCTAATGGGGGCACTTAGAAGGGAGGGATGCTGGGAGGGCCATATTATCAAATTTCCTGTTCTTTGTCTCTCTCTCTCTCTCTTTCACTCTCTCTCCGTGACCTTTTGCTTTCTTTTCTATTTCTCTGCTTTCCTCTCCTTATACATCTTATCTTTCTCCTCCTCGCCTTCCTTTTTTCTCTATGAATTAAAGGACCTAGATTGCTATGAGTCCTGCTACTCAACATGTAACCTACGGACCAGCAGCATCACCCGGGATCTTGATACAAATATGGAATCTCAGCCCCCACCCCAACCTATTGAATAGAATCTGCATTTTAACAAGATGAGCAGGGGATTCCAGTACAAGCTAGATTGTGAGAAGCACTGACTGGGATGAACCAAGTCCCATCTGTGGGGGAAATTGTTTTGCCCCTTAACTATCCTCCAGCTGCCTGGATCAGAGGAGACTGTGCCGCCTGCTCTAGGATGCAGCTTATCCCACGCACGTGTTAGCCTGAACAGGTGATGCTCTCTGTAACAGGGCCTCAGGAAGCTTGCTCCAGTGCCCTCTGACTGCAAGACACCCTCTTTCTTCCTGATAGTCACCAACCTAGGGGGGCGGAGCCCAGGTATTTTCTCATTGTTATCAGTGAATAACAATCAAGTGGTTAAAGTTAGTCCTATCTTTGAGAACTATAATATTTCCTGAATCGCTATACTCTGCATTCATTAGGAGTTTATTCTTCATATTAAAAACTCATCAGAACGCTAATTCAGAAGTTATATCCTTTATGAATTTAAGATGGAAATTGTTATTCAAGATGCATTGAATTAAACTTAGAATTTAAGTGCATTTTTCTTCCTATGCAGGCCCTCTGTGTGAAAAAGGCATTCTTCTAGGAAAGGACTGGCAAAATATATTTGAGAAAAATAAGAAAAGAAATTACTTGAAATAAACATCAGTTCTAGTATAAATAATTCTATTTAATAGATTTCTTTCGCCTTGAAAAAATAGGTAGCAGTAGGTGCTTAAATGAATATAAAATAGACATAGCAAATCGTTTGAACCTTTGTTCTTCTCTAGATCATTTCCAACCTAGAACACCAAGTAGACTAATTAATAAGGCTAATTAATATTGTATTGAAAGATTCACAACAATCTCACAGTGCTCTAAGAGAGCAACAAAGGTGACCCCAAATTTGCAGGGCAGAAGAAAGACACGGAAATACTGGAAGCATGGGGGTTGGGAAGGGGACTGTTTGTTATACCTGCACCACTTCATTTATTTAAGAGAAAGAGCTGATGCACATATGGCAAAATATTTACCTTGTTAAAATAAATCTAGATTATCAGTACATGCATATCTGTTTTGGGGGGATGTTTGAAATATTGCATAATCAAATTAATAAAGAATATTGGATTCAGGTTTAAAAGAATTACGTTTACTTGGTATAAATAGAAAGATCATATGACTGTGTAGTTTCAGAATAAAGAGGGATAAGAACAGTGTCAAATCATAATAAGAAAAACTGGACTCAGAGATAAGGAGGGTTTGTATGTAAGGAAGCAGACACTCTGCTAAGTGTGAAGCTCTATTGGTAGAAGGAGCGGAAATTCTCTTGACAGAGATTCCTGCTAATTCAGTCATTTAAATATATGTTGGTTTATTTCAGGTCTAGGTTAATACATTTATTGCTAATGAGTTGATGACTCAACAGAGCCAAGCCCCACATCAGGTAGGAGGTTGCAAAGAAGGGTCTGCAGAGTGTGCCTTGGCTGTCTGAGGCTTGTGCCAGCTCCAGGCTTGCCGATTTCAAGTTTGGCTCTGAGACTGGGTGGTTTTGGGCAGAATAGGAGCAGCCTTTCAATGATTGTGTATCGATCTCTTCCATGTACTTGGCCTTGTCAGGGACACGGCCCTCTCCGTCCTAACCATTCACCTCATTACGTCAAGCGCATTGATCCCCGAGGCAGTGACTTTGTACCATGGACAGTCTTGTTGATTGCACTTACCATTGTGGACCACAGTCGAATTTTCTGTACATGTCTCCCCCTCCTGGGCTCTGAGAGCCGTTAGGTCAGGGGTTAATCTCCTCAGAGGGCGAGGCCTATTACAGATTCTCAATAAGGAGTTGTTAGATTGAGTTAAGGAAAAGTTGCTGTTCTCAAACAGACCTCAACCCAGATGGTTAGTTAAGTTAAAACTTAGCCAACTGTGTGATGCTGCTTGTGTGATGAGAGGCTTTCGGTGCCAAGCCTGAGTGTAACAAGAGGCTTAACACTTCTTCCCCACAAAGTTGTACAAGGACGATGCCCTACTGAACCTGAGAGAGAGGTGGTTCCATTTGCCCTTCATTGCAGGTCTCAGTGACAATAGAGATAAAAGCTGGATTTGGTCTGTCGAAAACGCTCAGAGCAGCTGAAAAGGTTGAGGCAGAGAAGTGAATGAGACACCTGAGCTGCTACCACAAAGTAGCCGATGGGTCCCTGGAAACCCAGGATCCAGTAACAACTGCCTCTCGCCAGGGCCAGCTGCATTCGGTGGGTGTGGAGCGTCCTTCCTTCCATTTGTCGATTACACTCCTTCCCAACTTGAAAACCTTCACTCAAATCCCTTTTACTCTGTACTAAAATTGTGTAGACACGCCCTTCTTTTTCTACTCCTAGGATTTTTCATTTTTATTTCTCAAGTATTACTTTTCTTTTGCCATATTTATTCACCTCGTGCTTATTTCACATCAATTCTGGCATCAGGGACTACAGCTTGTTTATCCCGATATCCTTTGTACTTACTTTATTGCTTTGCAAAAGTAACGATTTTGCTCATTTGAATTGCCAGGTGTTATCAGGTTGGGAGGGAGGGGTGTGGTGGTGAGTAGAATTTTAAATATGCAGCAGGATAAATAGCAACTCTTGAGACATCTTACAAATGACAGTTTTACTTTTCCTGGAATGAAGTAGTTCCAGAAGTGGTGTTATTAGAGATATATGGAAATTAGGATATATTTTATGAAAAAGGTAAATCTTAAACAGTAATATGAACAGAGTATGGCAGAGTTGTGGGGGAAATAGCTTTATAAGTAGACTTTTTTATTCATTTGGGAGATGGCAAGAGTATTGTTTTTGATCAAGAAAAGTAAATGATGGAAAAAGTGAATTTTTACCAAAAAAGGTGCTCCGGCAGCAGACTCATTGAAAGGAAGTGCTGCAGAGCCAAGTTTTGGGAAGGTGGAAGGCAGGACAGCCCAGGGAGCATCTCACCAGGGTTTCATGGAAATTCTTCCTCGTGACTGCAGTTCTGGCAGCTTAGCTTCATAGGATGTTGTACTAATAGTGGGTCTCATAGGGAACGACAGGCAAAGTCTACAAATTCTACAATTTGCACACATAATGTAAATGTACAGAAGGTACAGATATGGTATGTACTTCAGGCTATTCATGGGTGATTTCCTGGGTCTGTTGTTTTGACATAAAAGACTCAAGTGGTTTGGTACCAAACTAATTGGGATCTTGAGAAAATGGCCCACAGCAGAGGTGGAGTGTTTAGAGCACTGCTGTGTTCACAGCCCTTGATAACTCCTATGGTTTCTGCACTCTGCAGTCCTATGCCACTTAACAGTTAGAACAATTTTCTGCCTTTGATGCAGACCACATTTTATATATTTGTATAGACAAAAGCAATGATGAAAGTTTAAAATTTTGCAAAACAGGAAGACAGGCTTTGAGTACTTTTTTTAATATTAATATCACAGTCTCAAAACTCTTGAGATGTTGAGAATTTCTGATCAGCAAACCTCAAACTTTCAGAGTGGCTAAGACTAGGGCAGCAGTTGAGAAGCTGGATGCTGTTCAAGCATGTTTAAGGGTCTCAGACAGAGAGAAATATTGGTTTAGACCAGGGGCCAGCCAACTTTCTCTATAAAGGGACAGATAATAAATATTTTTGGTTTTGTAGACCATGCAGTCTCTGTTGTGACTGCTCAACTCTGCTGTTGTGTGAAAGTAGCCAGAAGCAATATGTAAATGAACGAGTGTGGCAGTGTTCCAATACAACTTTATTTAAAAAGCCACACAGCCAGCTGGTTCTGGGTTTAGGTTGCTTACCCCTGGTCTAGTCCACTTTGTATCTATTTAAGGTATGATGTGTGGATTCAGTATGAAGAAATGAAAATTACAACATCAGTGTGACACAATGTAACCTCTCCCACTTGAACTCCACAAAACCTTTGCTAATACTCTTGCTTAGGAGAGTCCTTTTCAAACTGTGTCCTAGAAATACTTTCTTTTCATTTTAAATGTATGCATGTAATTTGATGTCTTTCAGAATAAGATATAGATAGTATACATCTGATCTATGATATTATTACATAGCATTTAGCATAAAACTAAGGTTAAAAAGAGAATCAATTTAAAGAAAACTATTAAACCAATAAGAAGTGTTATACTGAGTACTTAGTGAGTGCCTGACACTGCTTCATGCGCTTTATACATATTTATTAAACACATCCTCACAACAGCCCTCTTATGCCCAGTTTACAGAAAAGGACACTGAGGCATGAAAAGTTCAAGTTCACTATCCTCAAATCACAGAACTAGTTAGTGATGTAATAAGGATTTGAACCCTAGCTGTCTGGCTGCAGGGCCCACACTCAAACCACCTCACCACAGTACAGAGGATTCATGTTGGAGGTGAATAAAGTGATGATACAGGATGGGGATCCTCCTCCTCAGGGCGTGGGAAGCAAGCACTCTCAGACAGTGCTGGTAGGAGCATAAAATGGCCTAAGATGGGGATATGCCCAAAGCATATACCCAAAGCGGGATCTTGAAGAGATGTTTGTACACCCATGTTCATCACAGCATTATGCACGTCCTTGGAGGACAATTTCTATAAACTTAAGTGTTCAAAAGCACCCGCTAGTTAGAGCGCTGAAGATGACAGCCCAAAAGGAGTAATGCTTTGAAGTCCTGTCAATATATCGTCTACACCAAGTAACAATTCCACTTCTAGGAGTTAGTCCCACAGGAACACTCAGAGGTGCACAGAAAGTGCCTGTAAGAAAACTAAGTGCATTGTTTACAGTCAAGATCCAGTTTTCTGTCAATAGGTGAACACAAAGAAATTACGATACTCCATTTTATGGAATAATATAATATTATATGGAATTCATTCCTTTGAAAACAATGAGGTTATTTAATTAATTGATCTGTTTATTTATTTGAGGTAACGTTGGTTTAAAACATTATATAAGTTTCATGTGTACAAGATTATCAAATGCATTTATTCATAATGAGATTTAAGAAACCTTTTTTTTTTTACAGCTAGGAAAAGGGATGTATTTATTGTGCTCCCATTAGAAATTTCCAAGATGAACATATACGTATATGTGCATGTAAATATATATAGACTATTTCTGGAAGCATACAAGATAAATTATTAATAGCATTTCTCATTCTGGGTAAAGATATGCCATGAGTACGCGATGAATGGTATTTTTAAACTACATGCGTATATTGCTGTTCAATTCAATACCAGGTTTTGAAAGGATTAGAGGAAAAAAAGCAAAGGAAATACAAAATAGTTTTTTAATTGTGGTAAAAAACACATAACATTAAATTTACCATCCTTACCATTTTTAAGTGTACGGTTCAGTGGTGTTAAGTATATTCACATTGTTGTGGAATAGATCTCTAGATCTTTCTCAACTTGTAAAGCAAACTTAAACCCACTAAACACAACTTTCCCTCCCCATCCCCTCAGCCCTTGGCAACCATCTCTCTACTATCTGTTTCAATGATTTTGACTACCTTAGATACTTCATATTAGTGAAATCATACAGTATTTGTCCTTTCGTGATGGTTTATTTCCAGTAGCATAATGTCCTTGAGTATCCATATTATAGCACATGACAGAATTTCCTTCTTTTTAGGGCTGCATAATATTCTATTGTATGTATATCCCAGATTTTGTTTATCAGTTGCTATGGTCTGAATGTTTGTATCCCACCAGAATTCATACGTTGAAATCCTAACCCCTTAAGGTGATAGTATTAGTAGGTAGGGGGTTTTGGGAAGTGACTAAGTCTTCCACTAAGAAAGGGCTTAGTGCCTCATAAAGAGGCTCCAGAGAGATCCCTACCTGATTCCAACATGAGAGAATGCAACAAAAGTCTGAGACCCAGGGCTTCCCTGGTGGCGCAGTGGATGAGAGTCTGCCTGCCAATGCAGGAGACACGGGTTCGAGCCCTGGTCTGGGAAGATCCCACATGCCGCGGAGCGACTAGGCCCGTGAGCCACAATTGCTGAGCCTGCGCGTCTGGAGCCTGTGCTCCGCAACAAGAGAGGCCGCGATAGTGAGAGGCCCGCACACCGTGATGAAGAGTGGCCCCAATTGCCGCAACTAGAGAAAGCCCTCGCACAGAAACGAAGACCCAACACAGCCATAAATAAATAAATAAATAAAATAAAATTAAAAAAAAAAAAAAAGTCTGAGACCCAGAAGAGGGCCCTCACCCAAACTTACTGGCACCCTGACCTCAGACTGTCAGCCTCTAGAACCGTGAGCAATAAATTTCTATTGTTTGTAAACCACCCAGTCTGTGGTATTTTGTTATATCAACTTGAATGGACTAAGAGATCTATTCATCCATCTACGGGCAGTTGGGTTGTTTGCACCTGTTGGCTATTGCGAATAATGCTGTGATAAACATGGGTATACAAATATCCCTTCAAGATCCAGATTTCAGTTGTTTTGGACATATACCCGGCAGAGGAATTGCTGGAGCTTATTATGCTAATTCTATTTTTACTTTTTTTGAGGAACCTTCATATTGTTTTTTATAGTGGCTGCACCATTTTGCATTTCCACAAGGGTTCCAATTTCTCTGCATCCTCCCCTAAATAGTGTTTTTATTTGGTTCCCTTACCCACTGAAATAGCCTCAAGATATGTGGGGAGATGCAATCCACATGGACCCTGAGTGCTTGTGTGCTCTTTCTAGATAGGCTAAGAGTGAAGGCTCTAGCTGCATTTTATCCAGGCCATTCTCAGGGTGTGCTAGCGAAACAGCAGTCCTGAGAGATGAGAGGCCAGCCTCCCCCAGGCAAGGAGCAGGTCTGCATCTTCTCATTACAAGAGCAGTGAATCCCCCGAGCGTGGTGCTTGATCCTCTAAGGCAGCCCACTGCCTGCAGCATCATCCGCCCTGGACCCTTTGCATTACCTGCAGCACATAGGGAGGTTCATGGGAAACCGAGGCAGTATTCACTAAGCCGTGTCTCTGCCACGCGAACAGCTTCCAAAATGGTGCCGTTTCTCAGATGTCTTTCTGGATGACCATGAACTATACGACGCTCAGTCTCTCTGTGCTGGTGTTTGGAATGCTTTCAGTTATCGTCTTTTCTCTTTCATGGTGCTTTTCTGCTGATCTTGTTTCCCAAATTATACACTCGACCTAAATTATGTCAAATATAAGATCTGTGTACTAACTGTTAGAAGTCAAACCATTTATATGGCCTTTTTATTAAACATAAAAAATATAAAAATATGCTCATTACTTACTTGAGATTTTCAGCTCAAATTGGGATTTAGACTTAAGTTTCCTTCATGTAAGTAGATTCTAAGTCATTTCCACAGTGAATATATTCCTAATACAGGCTTTTAGATGATATAGATAAGAGTAAGTACTATTTCAAGTTAAGAAAAACCTTTTTGGGTGACTTTCTTCTTTTTTAAAAATGAATTTTATCGAAATATAGTTGATTTACAATGTTGTGTTCATTTCTGCCATGCAGCAAAGTGATTCAGTTATGTATATATACACATTCTTTTTCATATTCTTTTCCATTATGTTTTATCACAGGATATTAAATATAGTTCCCTGTGCTATACAGTAGGACCTTGTTGTCTATCCATTCTATATATAACAGTTTGCATCTGCTAATCCCAAACTCCCAATCCATCTCTCCCCCAGCCCTCCTCACTCTTGGCAACTTCAAGTCTGTTCTCTATGTCTGTGAGTCTGTTTCTGTTTCCTAGATAAATTCATTTGTGTTGTATTTTAGATTCCACATAGAAGTGATAGCATCTGATATTTCTTTTTCTCTATCTGACTTACTTCACTTAATATGATAATCTCTAGGTCCATCTGTGTTGCTGCAAATGGCATTATTTCATGCTTTTTATGGCTGAGAAGTATTCCGTTGCATATGTGTACCACGTCTTCTTTATCCATTCATCTGTCGATAGACATTTAGGTTGTTTCCATGTCTTGACTATTGTAAATAGTGCTGTAAAGAACATTGGGGTGCATGTATCTTTTCTAATTATAGTTTTCTCTTGATATATGCCCAGGAGGGGGATTGCAGGATGATATGGCAACTCTATTTTTAGTTTTTTGAGGAACCTCCATACTGTTTTCCAGAGTGGCTGCACCAGTTTACATTCCCAGCAACAGTGTAGGAGGGTTCCCTTTTCTCCATACCCTCTCCAGAATTTGTTATTTGTAGACTTTTTAATGATGGCCATTCTGACTGGTGTGAGGTGGTACCTCATTGTAGTTTTGATTTGCATTTCTCTAACAATTAGCAGTGTTGAACATCTTTTCATGTGCATGTTGGCCATTTGTTTGTCTTCTTTGGAGAAATGTCTATTTAGGTTTTCTGCCCATTTTTCAATTGGGTTTTGTTGTTGTTGTTGTTATTGAGTTGTATGAGCTGTTTGTATATTTTGGAAATCAAGCCCTTGTTGGTTGCATCATTTGCAAATATTTTGTCCCAGTCCGTATGTTGTCTTTTCATTTTATTTATAGTTTCCTTTACTGTACAAAAGCTTGTGTGTTTGATTAGGTCCCATTTGTTTATTTTTGCTTTTATTTCTATTGCCTTGGGACACTGACCTAAGAAAACATTGGTACTATTTACGTCAGAGAATGTTTTGCCTATGTTCTCTTCTAAGAGTTTTATGGTGAGGTGGCTTTCTTCTGGCATATATAAGGGTAAGCTAGGGCTTCCCTGGTGGTGCAGTGGTTGAGAATCTGCCTGCCAATGCAGGGGACACGGGTTCGAGCCCTGGTCTGGGAGGATCCCACATGCTGCGGAGCAACTGGGCCCGTGAGCCACAACTACTGAGCCTGTGCGTCTGGAGCCTGTGCTCCGCGATGGTGAGAGGCCCACGCACCGCGATGAAGAGTGGCCCCAGCTCACCGCAACTGGAGAGAGCCCTCGCACAGAAACGAAGACCCAACACAGCCAAAAATAAATAAATAAATTTATTTAAAAAAAAAAGGATAAAATCAATCAGTTCAATTTAAAAAAAAATAAAATAAAATAAAATAAAAGGATAAGCTGGCTCTGAGATTATATTACATTGGTCTGGATGCATGGACAGGAGTGCATCTGTCTGCCATGCACCCTAAATACCTATAGGGTGAGCTCCGGACCTGAAGCACATGACTCATCTTCCAGTCATTTTCCCAATTACCCTGTGGTGTGCTTGAAAACCTCTGCTTATTTTATTGGCATACTCTACCTTTCACTTTGTCCTTGAGGAGGGATCAGTTAAGAGCTAAGGAAGAGCAGTTTTGAAGAAGAGTCGAAGGTCAGGGCATTTTTCTAGAAGGAGCTGTGCATAAGAAAGAAGAAGGGCAAGTGGTGGAAATACCAGAACTTAGCCTCACACTACAGCTCTGGCCAAGGGAGAGAAGTTCAAAATAAATAATGTTTGATGTGCATTAGACAAATGAAGTTTATTTGGATTTGAACTCCTGTCTTCTCTTTTGTGTTTTTTAATGTTCTTAATCATTCAACCTGAATGGCTTATCTTCCTCTCACAGCTTTGAACATTTTAATGATTCAGTATCCTTCTTTTTTAGAAGAGAGAGAAGAGAAAAATCACTTGAGCAGTGGAAAGAGATCCCTGGGGAGCTCTTGTGTATGCTGCAGCAAATGCTTTATTAGCTAAAGTTCCCACTGATGGAAAATTCAGACATAGGAAAAGCTCCTACATATTGGAAGCAAATTTGAGAGTTACCAAAAAATATCGTCAGAATGGAATGCAAAATTACTGTGGCAACACTTTTTCATCCATATATACCCAAGTCATAATAAGTGAAATGGTCAGTGAATTACATCGCCAATAAGTTTTCTAGCCTTAGATTAAATAAATAATAAATACATGAGTCACTTATTAAAGGAACCTGACTGTGATATCTAGGGTCTTTTGAAAACCTTCCCCTGTCAAACAGTACAGGGCACCTTTAAACTGAAAGGAATTAAATCTCTCCCTGTATTTGTTTCCTAGGGCTGCTGTAACAAAGTACTGGAAATTGAGGGGCTTAAAACAACAGAAATTAATTCTCTCATAATTCTGGAGGCTGGAAGTCCAAAATCAGTGTCTTGGCAGGGCATGGGCAGGGCAAGGGTCTCGGGAGAATCTCTTCCAGGTCATTCTCTTAGTTTATGATGTTGTCAGTAATTCTTGGAGTTCTTTGGCTTGTAGATCATCACTCCAATATCTGCCTCCACTGTCATGGGGTGTTCTCCCTCTGTGTCTTTATTTCATCTTCCCTCTGTGCATGTCTCTTCTCTTCTTGTAAGGACCCAGGTCATATTGGATTAGGGTCCTCTGTCATGACCTCATCTTAACTTGATGACTTCTGCAAAGACCAGATTTCCAAATAAGTTCACATTCACAGGTTCCGGAGCAAGAACTCCAATATATCTCAACGTGACCATGACAGTGGCCTGGAAGGACAGAGGTGGCTATCGTCAAACAATGCTTATCGTAAAGGAAAAGAGGCACTTTCTCATTTTGTTTGTTGTGCCCACTTTTTGTAAGGGAAGAAGAAGATTAATCTGGAATTGATGAGAAATTGGTAAGAAATGCTCTGGACACCATGGCAAATGGAATGTGAGAAAATGAGCAAACAACACCCCTGAGTATTACAAGGAGTGGCATCTAGAAAGGGAGGCTGGAGTTTGTGTCAAGGTGAAGAACCGTGGTTGGTGTCTGACATTTACTGAGTGTTTATTGTGAGCCAGGCATGGTTTTAAGCATTTCAGGTGCATCATATCATTTAATCTTTCTCCATGAGTGTCTTCATTTTACAGACGAAGAAACTGAGGCTCAGAGTTACACAATGGTCAATTTCTGTGTTACTCTGGAATATTCTAAGGTATGATTGAAGTAGCCCTTTATTTTCCTGTTTATTATTATTATTAATTATGTGCAGTGAGATAGATTCCCAGAACACACAGAAGAAAGAGAGGATGAGAGGGAGGAAGACTTTACAACGCAATCGTGTTCTTGGTGGGGCAGAGGCAAGTCTGGGTCACCTCAGGGCTGGGTTTAGGAGGTGAGGGTGCACCCAAGGGCAGTGGTCAGAAAAGACCTGGAGAACTGCTGACCTCAGGATCCTGAATGGACACCTATGTGCTGTGGTTTTGCCGTTGTCCCAGCCCAGGCTGTGGCTCTGTTCTTAGGGATCTGCCATCTTTGCTCAAGGTTCCACATAGAAACAAAGATGCTGGGTTGTTTGGTGCCTTTGTGAATTCTGTCTCCCTACTGGGAGTGAGATGTAGAATAGACACAGATGTTCCTGCCAGGTTTGGAAGCCAGCGACGAGGAGTTCAGCGTTGGACAAAACGCATTCCCTGCTTCATAAAGGGGTGTGGACTTGCTCAGCTCAGGACCTGGGGCGTCTTGGTTCAGGGAAATGAGAGACAGAGCAGTTCCAGGCCAGGCTTTGCTTTTCTGCCCTCTTATCTGGACACAACCTCTCTGAGCATCAGTTTTTCCTGAGTCTTTGCCCTTTACTGGTCCTTTCCTGGTCCTTTCCTCAGTCATAGGAAGCCCTCAAGATGCATCAAGATGTATATTATTCCCTAAATCAATCTGAACCCAATGCTTGGTCCTTAGGCCAAGAATCAACCAGGGAAGGGGAGGAAGGATGAAAGGAGGATGCAGGGGAGAGGTGCACAGGTAAGGGTCCTAGCTCAGCTGTCACCTGCAGAACAGAAGCAAGTGGCCTTGATTGTTCACACCTCACTTTACCTGCCTCCAGATTGGAGCCTGAAGAGCTTGACTGGATTCAGTTCTCTCTATTAGAAAGTTGTTAGGTCATTTTCAAATGTCATTTTAATTTATTTTCTCATTTACACTTACTTTGGTTTTGCTTTCTGCTTTTTTCTCCTGATTTTGGCTTTATTACTTTCAAGTAACACTTTTCTTTCAATCACCATTTTCTTCTTCTTAATGCCAGTTTACGTTGTTTGCTAAGGGCTGATTTTGTTACCTTCACTCCTGTTTTGTCTATTTGACAGCCCCCTGAGATGATCTGTTTACTGCACTGTGTTCCCCAAGAAACAGTGGGGAAGCTGCCTAACAGACAATCTCCTGGGAGACTTTCCGCTACCCGTTTTCAGTGGGAAGCAGTTTCAGTCAGAACTGGCTCGCTCATCATAGCTGGGTAATATAAGCATCCAAATCACAGGGGGTGGGAGCACGTGGCCTCTCGGCGTTTATCTTGATTGAATCATGGGTGTGTAACTTTCCGTCGTCGTTCAGCTCTTGATTTGTATTAATGATTCAGAGTTCATTACCTTAAGATAAAAAAGGTGTTCCTGCTGGCAAGAGCTAGATAAGATTGTGGGCAATTTGAGACTCTCACTGTGTGAAGTTGATGATGACTATATTCCCTGGTAAGAACTGAGAAATTCTGTCCTGTCCTGCCACCGCGTGACACCAAGCAAGGTACAGTCGCAATGGGCTTTGTGTCACTGACATGAAATTGAGGGTGGGCGTGGTGGCACCCACCCAGAGTGCCCAGGAAATCTGCAGCTGTGGCTGGGACGAGTAGAGTTTCCCATTACCACAGGGAGTTCATAGGCAGGAAACTTTCTGTTTCTCATTGTATCAGTCTGGGTCTCATTGCTAACATTTCACCTAAATGAAAATGCACTTTTACTTTGTTTAAATTTTTCTTGTGGTAAAATATACATAACATATAATTTACCCTTTTAAGTATTTTAAGTGGCATTAAGTACACTCACATTGTTGTGTCACTATCACCCCACTATTCATCTTCAGAATTTTTTGAGAGGTAAAACAACTAATATTTACTGTGTATATTTTTTATACAATTTTTAAAGGTTACACTCCATGTTCAGTTATTACAAAATATTGGCTCTATTCTTCGTGTCGTACAAGGCATCCTTGTAGCCTCTCTTACACCCAATAGCTTGTACCTCCCACTCCCCACCCTTTTTTTGCCCCCCTCCCCCCGGTAACCACTAGTTTGTTCTCTATATCTGTGAGTCTGCTTCTTTTTTGTTATATTCACTAGTTTGTTATAGGTTTTAGATTCCACGTGTAAGTAATATCAGACAGTGTTTGTCTTTCTCTGTCTGACTTCTTTCATTCAGCACAATGCCCTCCAAGTGCATCCATCAGAACTTCTTTCATCGTCCCAAACTGAAACTTGCTACCCATTAAAAACTAACTCCCCATTTCCTTTCTTTCTCCAGGCGCTGGCAATCACCATTTTACTGGCTTTATAAATTTGAATAGATACCTCATATAAGTGGAATCATATAATTTTTGTTCTTTTGTAACTAGCTTATTTCACTTAATGTTTTCAAGGGTCATCCATTCTGTGGCATGTGTCAGAATTTCCTTCATTTTAAGGCTGAATAATATTCCACTGTATGTATATCCCAGATTTTTTTAATCCATTCATCTGTTGGTAGATATTTGGATTGTTTCCACCTTTTGGCTATGGTGGATAATGTTGCTGTGAACATGAGTGTACAGATATCTCCTTGAGACCCTTCTTTCAACTTTTTTGGATATATACCCAGAAGTGAAATTGCTGGATCATATGGTAATTCTATTTTTAATTTTTTGAAGAACTGCCATAACGGTCTTGCAAGTGGCTGCACTGTTTTACATTCCTACCAGCAGTGCACGAAGTTTCCTATATAACCTTGCCGACACATCTTATTTTCCATTAAAAAAAAAAAAATAGCCAATCTAAAGGGAGTGAAGTAGTATCTTACTATGGTTTTGATTTGTATTTCCCTAACAAACATCTTTTTCTGTGCTTATTGGGCATTTGTGTATCTTCTTTAGATAAATGTTTATTGCAGTACTTCGTGCATTTTAAAATCAGATTGATTTTTTTTGTTGTTGAGATGTACAAAGTTCTTTATATATTCTGGATATGAACCCCTTATCATATATATGATTTGCAAATATTTTCTGTTGTTCCATTGGTTGCCTTTTTCACTCTGTTGATAATGTTCTTTGATGTATCCAAGTTTTAAATTCTGTTGTTATGTTTTGATATTTCTTCTTTTTCAATGTAAGCATTTATAGCTATATGTTATACTATATGTTAACATATATGTTTATATGTTTCTTTGGCAAGAAATCATTGCCAAATCCAATGTGATGAAATTTTTATACTATGTTTTCTTCTAAGTGTTTTATAGTTTTAGGTCTTAGGTTTAGGACTTTGATCCATTTTGAGTTAATTTTTGTATATGGTGTAAGGTAAGGGTCCAGTTTTATTCCTTTACATGTGAATATCCAATTTTCCCAGCACCAATTGTTGAAAAGACTGTCCTTTCTGAATACATGGTACCCTTGTTGAAAATGATTTGTAGATCACTTTGGGAAACATTGACATCTTAAAAATATTAAGTTTTCTAATCCATGAACACAGAATGGTTTTCCATTTATTTGTGTCTTTAATTTCTTTTAGCAATGTTTTGTAGTTTTCAGAGTACAAGTCTTTTGCCTCCTTGACTAAGCTTATTCCAAAGTATTTTATTCTTTTTGATAATGTTGTTAATGGAATTGTTTTCTTAATTTTATTTTTGGATTGTTCCTTACTAGTGTATTGAATTGCAACTGATTTTTGTGTATTGATTTTGTATCCCGAAACATTGTTCCCTGATTAGTTCTAACAATTTTGGGGGGGGGGGGTGGATCTTTAGGGTTTTCTACATATAAAATCATGTTGTCTGCAGAGATAATTTTACTTCTTACTTTACAATTTGGATGTCTTTCATGCTTAATTTCTGTGGCTAGGACTTCCAGTATTATGTTGAACAGAAGTGACAAAATCTAGCATCCTTGTCTTGTTCCTGATCTTAGAGGAAAAGCTTTCAACCTTCACCAAAAATTATCATGTTCAGCGTGGGTTTTTCATATATGGCTTTTTATTATGTGGAGGTAGTTTCTTCTATTCTTAGTCTCTTGAGTGCTTTTATCATGTAAGTGTGCTGACTTTTGTCAAGTGCTCTTTCTATATCAGTTGAGATGATCCTGTGCTTTTCCCCTTCATTTCATTAATACTGTATATGACATTGCTGGTTTTCTATATATTGAACCACCCTTGCATTCCAGAAATAAATCCCACTTGGTCATGGTGCATAATCCTTTTAATATGCTGCTAAATTGGATTTACCAGTATTTTGTTGAGGATTTTTGCATCATTGTTTATAAGGCATGTTGGTCTACAGTTGTCTCTTCTTGTAGTGTCCATGTGGCTTTGGTATCAGAGAAATGCTGGCCTCAGAATGAGTTAGAGAGTGTTCCTTCTCCTTTAAGTTTTGTAAGAGTTTGAGAGGATTGGTGTTGGTTCTTCTTAGTTCTTCTAAATATTTGGTAGAATTCATCCATGAAGTCATCTGGTCCAAGGCTTTTCTTTGCCAGGAAACTTTTGGTTACCAATTAAATCTCCTTACTAGGTCTATTCAAATTTTCTGTTTCTTTTTGATTTAGTTTTGGTAAGTTATGTGTTTCTAGGAATTCATCCATTTCACCTGGATTATCCAGTTTTTTAGTGTACAGTTCATAGTAATCTCTTATAATCCTTTTATTTCTGTTAAATATGTAGCCATGTCTTTGTCTTTATTTCTGATTTCAATTATTTGAGTCTTCTTTTTTTTATTTTCCTTAGTCAATCTAGCTAAAGATTTGTCAATTTTGTTGATTTTCAGGGAACCAACTCTTGGTTTCATGGATTTTTTTCTATTGTTTTTCTAGTCTCTCTTTGTTTATCTCTGCTCTAATCTTTATTATTTCCTTCCTTCTTTGAGCTTTCAATTTAATTTGTTCTTCTTTTTCTAGTCCCTTAAGGTGTAAGGTTAGGTGGCTGATTGTGATATGTTTCTTCTTTTTCAATGTAAGCTTTTACATTATATTTTCCTCTAAGTACTGCTTTCCCTGCATCCCATGAGTTTTGGTAAGTTGTGCTTTCACTTTCATTTTCATTTCATTGTTTTCTTGATTTCCTTTAGTTCTTTGTTGGTGTATTCCTTTAACCTTTTGAGCATACATAAGATAGTTGTTCTAAAATCTTTTCCCAGTAAGTCCAAAACCTGTTTCTTGAGGTATGGTGTCTGGATATTTATTTTGTTCCTTTGAATGAGCCTAGTTTTACTGTTTCTTTGTATGCCTGGTGATCTTTTGTTGAAAACTGGGCATTTTAAAAAACAGCCACCTCTCCCAGTCTTCTTATACTTGCTCTACACAGGGGAAGACCTTTGTAATCAGCCTAATGTGATGTCTTAGGGTCTTTTCAGGCCTGTGTTGTCTCTGGACCAGTGTGTGTGTTTTTTTTCCCCCAGTTCTCCTATTTATACATCTGCTTTTAAATGTCTTGCTTTTCTAAGAGTCTCACTCTTGCTTACTCTTGGGGCCTTAGCTGTTCTATTGTACTCCTCAATCAGTAATCTCTTGTCCTTGGTGTCTGTGGGTCTGTAGTTACCTTTGCAACCGTTTTTACAAATCATACCCGCTGCTTCCCATGGCTCCCTTATTCTGAGATCTAAGCCATTTTTGTTTGTCTGAACTCTGAGTTAGGTGTCAAAAGACCAATCCTTAGGCAGCCCACAGACAGGTTAGAACATTGCAGATCAGTCTGCTCTCTCTCAGGTTTGCAAAAGGGGGCTGGGGATCTGGCTGCCACTTTCCTCAAGCTGCACTAAAAAGTGACTAAAAAATGCCACAGGTTTCCTACACTTTTAAATGTGACATTTTTTTGATGGTGCGTTCGCTTGGTTGTTGTAGATCTTTGACTCATTTCTATAGTTTGTATAATGCCTTTTTAGTCTGTTTCTGGTTATGTACTTAAATCAAAATAAGAACATATTCTCATCACTGCTGGAAGAAAAGAGTCTTTACTCTGCCAACCTGTCACGTGTGATGGATAAAAGGGCCCTTAGGACTGCACGTGGACACTGTCACTTTTTACAGAGAACCAATTGACCTTGTATAACTGGAGATGCTTCCCCTCAAACACAGCTCTGCTCCCTCTGCTGAGGGTGGTGTCAGTCTCTCCAGATGCTGCTAGAAATGGAACACTGCATGCCTGGACACCTCACAAAAATAAAGGGTACTGACGTGCTCCCAGGCCAATACTTGTTCAGGAAGTGAGAGAAGTACTGTAGATATAAAAACATGCCAGTTTCTAAGGCAGCCTTCACTCCACATAGGAAGTACCTGGCCAGGATTTGATTTGATAAAAAATTAGTATCACAGTTAGAAACCAGACCTGACCCTGAGCTCCTTTAATGACTTCATCTAATGTCTCCCTGTTGACCCACCCAGGCCTTATCTTATCCTGTGTCTGGCTATCATTGGCTCTGCCGGTCCCCTAAGCCCTTCCCTGCCCCAGGATCTCCTCTCTCTAGGTGCATTTCAGGTGACCTACACTTACCAATTTCTATCAGATGTTTCCTGAGGGCCATCTGGATGTGATCCTAACAACCCGGGCTGAGTGATGCCACTTTGTGGAGTCACTAAATGACACATTTCTGTAGGTCACGTCCTCCCAGCCCAGCGGCCCTAACAAGCACCAGCACGGAAGCTGCTGGCAAACGCTGGGAGGAGCCCTCAGTACTGCAGGGAGCTGCCGGGGGCAGCCTCTCAGGGCCCCACACCCAGGGCTCATCCCAGGAGACACTCCTGAGGAGGGGAAGGCAGGGCTGTGCCCTTGAGGAAGGAGGGACCGCTCACCTCTCTGACCTCGGGCTGGAGAAGGACGAGGGCTCGGGACCGTGGAAGACGGCAGGGAGCTCGCCCTCCTCCCTGAGAGCTCGGTGAGCTGCATCCAGGCGAGGAGGTGAGACCCTGCTCACTGCCCCTCCCTCCGGAATGCAGTCACTGCTACTGAGAACTCTACCCCAGCCCTGATTTCATTGTGGCTGGTTAGAAAAAAGGGAAAACAAACAAAACTAAAACCAAAACCTGACTCTGTACCAGAAGATAAATGAACTTCCATGTGTATGTAGCACCTTTTAAGGATTTGTCTAATTCCAAATGAAATGATCTCTATTTTAACTCATTACTGATTACTAATTTTCTTCATTTCAGATACAGTCTATAACAATAGATTCCCGTCTGTGTTCTGAAGCAAATCCCCCAGCCTCGCCTCCCACCCCTGTGGGGCCTGGGGAGGGGGGAGGCATCTTCCCCCAGAGAAGGTGGGCATATTCCCCCCTCTCCCCCGTGCCTCCCTGGGCACCCCCTTGCCTGGGGACTGCGGTCTCCCTTCCTTACTCTCACACTCAGGGCCCCTCACAGAGTGGCCCTGACCTGACTCCCCAGACTCTTCTCACCATCCTGTTTCCTAAACTTCAGCCAAGTTCCACCCAGCATCCTGCTTGTCGGGAGAGTGTACCGCCTTCTTCCAAGTCCAGGCCTCTGCGTGGAGGTTTGCTCTACCAGAAATGCCCCTCCTCTTGTGGCAACAGTTTAAATTCCTCGTTATTAAATTACAAATCTGCAGCCTCCTCCTCCTTGAGCATTGCCTGATTTCCTAGCAAACGTATCTGCTGCAATTCCCTGCAGAATCACGTCAGGTCAGGGGCCACTTGGTGCTAGTTTCGGTTCCTGCATCCCAGCCTGTGCATCCCTGAGCACACAGCTCCGTCTCATTTGTCTCTGCCTTGGGTGTTTCCTCATCAGTTAGTCTCCGTAAACGTTGTGAGTGAAGTATTTTCTACATTTCCAGGTATAAGCAGCTGCCATCTCATAAGGTAACTTTCTTAAAAGAAGTGATTCACGGTGTATAGAGCATATTGTAGTTTAACCAGTGGTGGGGGGCAGGGTTGATACAAGTTTCTTCTCATTATTCCTAATACCAGCTCACCAGAGTGATGCTTAAAGGCAAGGACAGCTATGCTAATTTTTGCAGAATAATTTTTAATTCACAAAAACCATTCATTCTAAGACTGAAAAGTTGTATGTGAGATAAGCGTATCGTTAATACATCCACAAGCAAATTTTTACAGCCCTGGGACATTACGATGCCCTTAAATCCTCTTGGAACAGGTTGAAAGTTAAACTGCATTGAGGATTTCTGAATTGCTGATACTATGATATACCATAGTTCTATAGTTCATCTAAATTAATAAAATGAGATTTAAAAATCATATTCAAAATTGAGCAAAAGCCAAACTAACTCTTTTCATATTAATTAAATGATAATAGTGAGAAGTATGATTGTCCCTTTCGTAAAACATACCAAAATTATATGTTAGATTACATTCACTTAGCACAAAATGTCTTTCAAAAATAAACTGTAAGCACTAAACAATCTGAGGGATACACCTGCACAATTTTAGTTGCATATCTGCGTGTACATGACTGACATCCCTGACAGCTTGTAATTCATGTTTTAAAAAATGATTCAGTATTTTAAAAGAATATAGCAGAAGGATAGCTTCTTATGCCTAAATCACCTGTTGTGCAAAGTCCTCACTCTAGTGCATTTTACACAATAGGGTTTTATTAGTCATAAACCATGGCTGACAGTCCTAAGCGCCAGTGTAAATGGGGAGGATGAAAATAAAGATGGGGCCTGAGAAACTGAGCTATTGTGAGCCAAGGTCCGGGAAACAGACTCTCTAATAGCTTATTGGGTGTCTAGGAGCCAACAGAACCTTCTAGATAGTCTGTATAGGAAATCATCTAGCTTTCCCAAACTGCATACATTTGGAATTAAAATTCCATTTGCTGCCAGTATCATTGTAAATGGGGGAGTAAGTCCCCCTTGTAGGGTCTTTAAGGGCCACTGCAATATTTCTGCAGAAGAAATTACAGGGTTTATTATACTCACAGGTCCTAGAGGAGAAGACAGGGCGCACCTCACCATTCAGCAGCCACCTAGCAGGTGGGGAGTCGAGAGAGAGTGAGGACCTTGGGCAAGTCTGGGTGGAGCAGAAACAAGGCTTGAGGAGATTTCATTGTTTCTTGGAATGTCTAGGTCACAGTCGGGGAGGGCAAAAAGGGAATCTTGCGGCAGGAACCAGCCTGGGCACACCCACGCACCTGGTCCCCTGGGTGTTGAGGCAGCAGGAAAATAGGAAATTTAAAAAACAATTTACAATCCAATCATCTTCACTCTTTATTCTCACTTTCAACCTTATTTTCCAAAATATACAATCCTTAGTTCTCCGAAAGTTAGGGAGAGGAAACTGGCTTCCTATTAGTTAACGGTGATGCAACATTGAAACACTGGACATCCTGCTGAGGTTTCCATGGTGTCCGCTGGGCTCTGCAGCACCCAGCTCCTGGAACTTTTCAGACTCCTCAGTGAATTCATTATTGTTTAACAAGAAAAGAACACCCCGTCTTTCTGTTTTTGTTCCTTCTGTCACTGTTTTTATTCTACCTTGCCTCATTCTACAAACCATCGGCCATGGAACTCCTGTATAGTTTTTCATTGTACATAAAACACCAATACATCTTCCATCGTGGAGGTAGTCAGGGCAATCACTGTTACCTCTCTTTTGCGCAGAAAAATGGAGGTTCATGGAGATTAAGAGATGTATACAAAGTTGGAATCACAACAGGTCAGGAACTCTAATTTAGTTCTTTGGACTTAAAAAAATATTGTTTTCTCCACAAATTCATCACTGCCTCACTAAGTTTGTATGTGCAGCAAACATGGACAGAAGGCTCTTAGGTCTGGGCATTCATCACTACCTCCAGGGAGGGAGCCGAGGGGCAGCGGTGCTGAGAGCTCTCACTGCCCTCAATCTCCACCTTTGCTCCCCTGAGCTCAGGTAGGACCCTGTGGGCAACTCATATGGCCCCCCAGGGCTCTCCTAATGGGTCCAACATTGAAGCCAGGACACAGACCCCATGGGGCCTGTAAACTGCCTGCCCATTTGCACAAGGATGACAGGCAGACTCAGTGATAGGACAGGCAGAGCCCACAGAGAAACAGTAAGGAAGTCACCTGCTCCTCTGTGCTTCATTGAACCTTTGAGAGACAGGCACGGAACCGAAAATGCCATCCTTGTATCAGGACACCTACCACACTTATGTCACTTTCAAACACAAAGGCAAAGAGACTTTATGTCACTCAAAAACACCAAGTAAAAGCTTCTTCAAGACAGGAGGTGAACAGAAGAATTCTATCTTTGACTATTCCTACAATATTTGTAGTGAGTATTTAACATGAAAAAGTAGTCAAAGTATTTTTCTTAAAATCACCTCCTATGCAGCTATATAAATCTTTAAGTAAAATAGTCCAGGATAGAAATATAATAGAGACTGCACACATTCATGAATTTATCTGCCTCCTAACAAGCCCAACTTGTGAAGTGTAGAGCATTTTATATGTTAGAGGCATAATTATAAATCGCTAAAATACCCGCTTGATCACACTGCAGTACATTTTCATTGCTTTACTTGAATGCTCACCTAAGATATTTCTCTGAAATGTACTCAGAGCAGAGACAGTTATACAATGAAAGTGAGAAATTGTAAGAGCATAACACTGTCTTAGAAATAGTCCATGTAGAAACCACTTACCCCAGCACAGTCTTTCCACATGTTTTATGTTCTGTCCACAGAGCCAGCCCATGGCAGCTCATAGTAAGGCGGTCAAAGAGAGTGTTCTGTCCTTTCCCTCTTACCTACTCAGACATCAACATTTTCTCCTGCTCTTTCTGTGTCAGCTGCTCTCAGGTGAAAATAAAGGAGGTGAAAATGTGAGCTTTCCTAGGAAAGCTCTGCCTCTGTCTCCCATCCTCTTCAGAGCCTTACACGGCGCCTGCTGGCAATTGTGGTTCAAGTAATATTGTTGGATGAATAAACGGATGAGAGACCCTGACTTGAAAGATTCACTTTGTTGTACAACAGAAACTAACACAGTATTGTGAAGCAATTATACTCCAATAAAGATCTATTTTAAAAAATAATTAATTAATTAATTTTTTTAAAAAAAGAATGCCACAAAGGGTAGTTCCATTTCAGAAAGACACTTCTTAAGATTGAAAAGTCTTTGAGATTCACAGTAAATCAATATTTCAATGCCATGGTGCCCCCTTAGACACTATGGGGAAGACTAGAAGGGATATTTTGAAAGACACTGCTATTTCTAGTATATTTCAAATCGTACCTCATGGTTTGCCCAGTGATTATAAATTTGATGCTGTTCATCATATAGTCCTTCTGTATAGTGAGGCGAGCGGGGGCTACTCTTCGTTGCAGTGCGCGGGCTTCTCATTGCGGTGGCTTTCTCATGTTGCAGAGCTTGCGGGCTCTAGAGCACAGGCTCAGTAGTTGTGGCGCACGGGCTTAGTTGCTCTGCAGCACATGGGATCTTCGTGGATCAGGGCTCAAACCCGTGTCCCCTGCATTGGCAGGCGGACTCCTAACCACTGCGCCCCCAGGGGAGTCCCTGTAGTTTGTCTTCTATAGACGTTTATTCATCTGTAGTAGCCTGTAGTAGTCAGGTGTTAAGTAAGTTTAAAGCATTAATTCTGCTATCTTGCTTTTTTAGCATTTTTGTGAATGAGATAAATCTTTGCTTTTACTTATTGGTAAAGAGTATATTATATTATATTACATTCTATATTTGCATTTCTGAAATTTTTATAGCTAAGACATGATAAAAACATGGGAAGATCTGCTAAACTAAAATGGGGAATTTTCTTCTAAAACTTCGATCTAATGTCTGTGAAATAATCCAGAAGAGAAGTAATAACAAGCAGTTTTCTTTATAAACCAGGGAACATCAGTGAACTCTTCCTTGCATTTCAACCAGTCAGACTGATTGAATTCATATTTAGGTGAGAGTGATTACGCTGTCGAGACAATTAAGTGAGGTGATCTAAGCCAAGTGCTTGGCTCAGGGCGTCATTTATGGGAAGCTCTCCACAAACACACAACATCATTATCATTATTATTTCATGAATAATTTGATAATATATTTGCTCCTGGCTTGGATTCTTCTCTCTTGGATACTTTTGCTAGCACAAAATTTTTTTTCAATTATTGTAAATTTCACTAAATTTTGGAAACTGCTGATGTTTTGTTGCCTAATGGTAAAATACCATCGGATTCTGATTTGAAATGGTACATAGAAAAACTCCTCTCTCATGCAGTTAAGAAGTGATTAGTTAGCAGTGTGCAAAACATTCAGGTAGAAATAGTGCCTCCAGGAGTCTCTATTTCAGAATTCCCCAGATAAGGGTAAACTCCCTGCTCCCTCATGTAAACCGACATGTTCATGTTATTGTAGCATGGTCTGTCATCCCGTTGGTTTGGAAGGAAACTAGGATGGTAGAAAGAAACATGCAGAAAGATGCAGTCCCACTTAAGTAGAACCTGTTTTTAAAAAGTGACCCTGTGATACTAGCCCATTAAAAGCTCCCTTAGGAACCTCTGACATCCCCAGGGTCAAACGTGCATCATTCAGTGGCTGTTTCATTATCTCAGTCCAGTGGGTGTCATCCTAGGCACAAGCTCCACCATCACCTTTATTTTTGTTCTTCACTCTGCCCAGATCAGAAGCTGCAAGTTGTTAGGGAACCAAAAGTGCAGCCCCACTAGAAATGGGTAAAAAAAAAACCCCAAATGTTTGTTTAGATGATATTATCTATCAGAGCTGGAGAGACACGAAGCCAATCATGAGAGAAGAGTCTCTGCTGTATATTAATGTGAACTTTTCTGGAACAACATGCTCTCTTTAGCTTTTCCACATGTCTATAATCACTAAGGGCTTGTCTAGCTACATGAAAAAAACAAAACCAAAAGCCCCACAACTGCCTAGAAGCTTATCAATATCAGAAGGGTACATCATTTTAAGTCCATTCAGTATAACACCATGCAGCTGTTAAAAAAGAATGAGCAACACTGAGATGTTCTGACATGGAAAGATCTATAAGACTTGAGTGGTTTAAATGGAAACAGGAGGTTGGAGAATAATTTGCAAAATATGATTCCATTTCTCTTAAAATGCATGAAGACAGCTCATGAGTGTTTGCACAGATTAAAAATAGGTATGACTATGATGGTAAAGGACTAGAAACACATCCACTGATGGTGACCCCTGGGAAGAGGGTGGGCAGGTGGGTAAGAGATGATTTACATGTTTTATTCTGTACACTTAGTCTTGGAATATTTTATAAGAATGCGTTGATGTCTATAAAGTAAATAATAATAAGAGCAGATACTTAGCAATTACTATGTGCCTGGCACTGTTCCTCAAAGCATGCTTCTGAAGTGAGTACTGTAATCATTTTACAGATGGAAAAACCGGGACACAAATGGGCTGAGAAAATTGTCCAAGACCCCCCATTTAGTGATTTAGTGATTGACAGTGAGGTAAACAAATTTATTCTATAGCATAAAGAGGGTTGGATCACATGAGCTCTAAGATCGCTCTTATTTTTTTTAAACGTTTGTTGTTGTTCTATTTTATTTTTGGCTGTGTTGGGTCTTTGTTGCCACGCATGGGCTTTCTTTAGTTGCACCCAGCGGGGACTACTCCTCGTTGCAATGCACGGGCTTCTCATTGCAGTGGCTTCTCTTGTTGCGGAGCACGGGCTCTAGGCATGTGGGCTTCAGTAGTTGTGGCCCACAGGCTCAGTAGCTGTGGCCCACGGGCTTAGTTGCTCTGCGGCATGTGGGATCTTCCCAGACCAGGGCTCGAACCCGTGTCCCCTGCCTTGACAGGCGGATTCTTAACCACTGCACCACCAGGGAAGCCCTCTAAGATCTCTTGAGTGATCATGTCTCAAAGGGCTAAGAGGCTGGGCCATGGATTCAGATGTCCCTTGTAATAATCCAGCTCTGAAACTGGCTAGTTGTTCACCGGGGGCAGGTAACTGAGTCCTTCTGAGCCAGTTTCCTTATCTGTACAAGGTAGAGTAGGCACTGCCTCACAGCATTACAAGTGAGGACATATAGGGAGGAATGCCTAGAGACCCAGTTGGACCCTCAGAGTTGGTATGGAGATTATTTTAAGCTCAAAACATTTGGGAATCAACAGATGCAGAAAGAGCTTTCCTTATTTGACGAAAAGCAGACATTTCTGAGAAATGAGGCTTCTATGATTCCCTCTTCAAGACAGGTCTACTCCCAGGAGAGAAATCAAGAGTAAACCTACCACAAATCCCCTCTCTGGGGAGATTCGCATAGAAGAAGGAAAGACCGCTTGAACGTGCAGACACAAAATAATCACAAAATTACTTATCGTTCATTTATTCTTCTAAAAGAATAGAAGTCCTTTCTTCCACTTTCCTTTTCTCTGCTAAGTTAGATATATAAACCTCTAACTTTAAACATTTAGTGAGATAGTTACTTCTCTTGTTAGCTCCCATATATATGAATAAACTTCTTCTCCTGTTAAACTATCTTTTGTCATTTTAATTTGCAGGCCTCTAATTACTAAACCTAATAGGGCAGAAGAAAAGTCTGCTTCCTGACACTAGCAATTGGTTGGTGAATGATACCATCATTGCCTGTGACTCTGAAATCGCAAGATCATAGATTAATCTGCATATCTAAAGAGTCCAACCTGTACTCTGAGGTTAAAAATAAGATCATCAAAGCATACTGAAGTATGGATATAAACATTTTGAAATGATAAAGACCTGGCTGTACACATAACATGTTTCTTCAATTCTGTTAAATTTTATGTAGGTGGAAATTTTACTGCAGAAACAAACTCAAAGACTGAAATTACATGAATAGAATATGGTGTAGCAAAATTTAGAGCTGAGCAAATGTGACATATAGTTAACGAGATGCATGCTTTTTATTATGTCACATTTTAATTAAAAATGAATGGTAATCAGTTCACAATAGTGACTTCAGTTGATCCTGCTTCTACATGGTTAAAGCAAAAATAAGCTCCTGATCTGCTCTTCAGAAGATTAACTATGGCCATGGTAGATCTTTTTCTCTTTCCCTTTTGGAAGAGAAAAGGGGAGGGTGTCCCCAGGTGACAGGGACTGGAGTCTTGTGGGCCCAGCACACTTCCCTGTTGGGAAGAGGAAGGAGGAAGTATTTGCTTACGTTTCCCCCAGTGCCTGGAACCTAAGCTGCAGCTTCCCTAGAACATTGTTAATGATGAGAAGGATCTCATGGCAGAGGGATGGTGGCCACCGTGCCTAAACCAGGAACCTGATGCCTTCCCTGTCTTAGATTGTGGAGTTTCCTACCAGAAAATCTGAAAAGAAAGGATTTATGGGAAGCAGTAAATGCAGAAGTAAAAGACAATTTTTTTTAAGCAGATATTCATTTTTAATTATTTATTTATTTATTTATTTATTTTTGGCTGTGTTGGGTCTTCGTTTCCGTGCGAGGGCTTTCTCCAGTTACGGTGAGCCGGGGCCACTCTTAATCGCGGTGCGCGGGCCTCTCACCATCGCGGCCTCTCTTGTTGCGGAGCACAGGCTCCAGACGCGCAGGCTCAGTAGTTGTGGCTCACGGGCCTAGTTGCTCCGCGGCATGTGGGATCTTCCCAGACCAGGGCTGGAACCCGTGTCCCCTGCATCGACAGGCAGACTCTCCACCACTGCGCCACCAGGAAAGCCCAGACAATTTTAATAAGCCATAAAAATGGTTAAGTTGGTGCTGGGTGGGAAAGAGTGGTTTCTGTGTTCCTTAAGCTTTTCTGTACTATTTGAATTTTCTAGCCAAGTGTGCCTATGTCTATTATTTATTTTTTAGGTCACCAGGGATTTTCTGACTAGTGAGACCACAGACTACATTTTTTTTCATTGTTATTTTCTATCAAAAAACAATGCAATACATACCATTTTTAAAAAGGAAACAAAGAAGAATTTCTAATCATGCATCAATAAAAAACAAAAGAGCACAAACATACATATATATTTTAACATATTGAGCAGATCAATATGTTAAAATATATAAATGTTTGCATAGTGACCTGAAATAAATAGATTATTTAGTCATAGACCTTTTCATATGCATTCTATAGTAAGTCTTCTGAGAGATGAACTTTAATCTTTCCATCCAGAACTTTGGAGTATCTGAGATTTTGCCCTATTTGCAACAAGTTAAGCTGCCGTTTTCCATGGATGCAGGTAGAAGACAGAAGACTTATGGGTCAGAAACAAAGGACTCTATTACTTACTTGGTTACTCATAAACCACTGCAGCCAGCATGGGCATCCGAATATTTGCCTTGGTTCTCCTTGACCCTGAGTCACACAGGGGCTGTGTGGCTAGGCCCAGATGGATGCCTGCACACACAGTGGGTTATAATACAAGAGTTCAGGGAATCAGAATCTTTTGGGAGGTAAGCATGCTTGCCCTTACCTCTGGAAGAAGACATTATCTTACAAGGCTGTTTTCTATATAAACATCCTTGGAAAGATAGCTGAGCATAAAGGGCTGTCGGTGCTTCTGTTTGTAAGATGTGCAGAAATGTGAGAAGCCCATGGAGAATTGTCTTACCTCTGCTCTGACTAACACACAGCCTTTTACTTTTCTTATGAAATGGCAATTATATGTTGCAAAGGACTTATTTCACATTTACTTAAACTTAGTTTTCAAATATATATTTCTTTGTCCTATTCTAAGATTAACTTCTCTTGTGTAAGAGTTAATTTTGAAATTACAGTGTGAACCGTATGACCTTAATCATTTTGGTTTAACAGTATTGCTAACTCAAATTTAAAAAGCATCTCTATTTTGTCACTAAAACTACCAAAAGAGCTTTAAATACACAATTAGTTTAAAAACAGCTGTTTGATCTTGACATATTTTTTTTAAAGAGCTTTTTCATATGGACCATTTTTAAAGTCTTTATTGAACTTGTTACAATATTGCTTCTGTTTTATGTTTTGCTTTTCTGGCCCTGAGGCATGTGGGATCTTAGCTCCCTGACCAGGGATCAAACCTGCACCCCCTTCATTGGAAGGCAAAGTCTTAATCACTGGACCACCGGGGAAGTCCCAATCTTGACATATTTTTAAACATATTTGGCTAAATCCTATGTAAGTTAACACTTCCTCTGAAATCGAAATTGTGACAAACACTGTAAGAGAGCTACTATTTTTTGCATAAATGAGAGCAAAATCTTGTGGTAGTAAGTATGTTTCCCTTACAAACACAGTGTAGGATAAATCTAAATATTCTGATTTGAGAAGAAAATTTTGAATGGAGGAATTTTTCATTCCACTGTTGCAGGATTGTCTACTTTTCCCTAATATTAAAATGGACAGTTAGCCTCTTGAAAGAGGTTAAAAATCCATACGGAATGTCTCAGAAGGGTTTAGTTGTTCAGTGGCTTTCACTCTTCCTCACAAATTATTTAAAAATGGAATTTTTGTTCAAGATGTCTACCATTAGCGTGAAACTTATTTTCCAGTTTTATTGAGACGTAATTGACACATGACACTGTGTAAGTTTAAAGTGTACAACAGAATGATCTGATGTATGTATATATTGTGAAATGATTACCACAATAAGCTTAGTTAACAAACATCACTTCACATTGTTACACATTCTTTTTCTTGTGATGACAAGTGTGAAGTTTGATGCTTACCTGGTTCTCTTCTTTTGGACTTTGGCAAATCTAAGAATTAATCCTACCACACATAGCCTATACTAGTCTACCCAAATCTAACAGTTAGTACAGACATTAACACATTTATTTGTTTGTATGTTTTATTGAGTGCAAGATAATAATCTCATTCTCAGAAGCAATGAAATCACCGAAAGAGCCAAATCTTGAGAAAGCCTCGTAGAGTTGCCCTGTTACTAGATAAAGCGCTTGGAATATATAAGTATGTTGTGTCACGCGTCTTCCTGTGACCTGTGATTGTTACTTGAAAGTGTGGAAATGCAGAACAGATCTCCTGTTATTATGAAAGGCCCATCTGTGACAGGTGGAAAGGAGGACGCTATGTTAAGAGCTTGTTCTGTGCAGTTCTCATGGAGGTGACTTGTGTCCTATAGGGAATGTCTCCAGGCTGCATTCCACTCTGGGTTCTTTGCCTCTGGCAGTTCTCCGTGATCACTCCTGTATTGGGGTCCCCCACGCCACTCCCAGGCTCCATGATTCACTGGAAGGACTCATAGGAATCAGCCTAGCGTTATATTCACAGCTGTGATTTCTTACAGCAGAAGGACACAAAGTACAGTCAACAAAGGAAAAGGCAAGTGGACCAAAGTCTGGAGGAAACCAGAGGCAAGTTCCCTCGAGTCCTCTGCCAGTGGAACCACACAGGACACGCTTAAGTCCTCCAGCGATGAGGACAACATGTGTGAAATGTTGCCAACCAGGGAAGTTTAGCCTCAGCCTAGGAGCCCAGGCTTTTATGGGGGATGGTCATGTAGGCACCCTCTCCCTGGTACATATCAAAATCCCAGATTCCAGAAGGAAAGCAAGTGTTCAGCACCAACCACATTGTTTGCATAAACATCTTAGGCAGCAGTGAGCCACTCTTATCAATTCTGGGAGTGGTGAAAGCCCTCCCAAAATTCAGGTGCCTAGACACCAGCAAGCCTTTCTCAGGATGGTGACTCAGGCCTGCGATGTTATCACTCTTATCTCTTTTGGTTCTGATTTTTTTTCTTCCTTTCCTTCAGTCTTTCTTACCTTCAATCTTATATTCTATTATTTTAATAAGATGATCTGATTTAACACCCTTAGTTTCTTACATGACAGTACCAGCATGGTCCTGCGCTAAGGTGGACAGAACACACCAAGTCCTTCTGAAGCTCTGGAGGCTCTGCTCCTGAGGAGGGCACGACCAAGGCCCTTCATTCATTACCTAAGAAATGGTCATTCCCTAGTAAGGCGCTTAATCTGTCACATTTCAAAAATAAGTGATGCCACATTTCAAAAATAAGGACTCAGGGTGATTTCCCTGAGTCCTTAAGAGCGATGGCTCATAGAGGACACCTCTGGACTGGCCCTCTCTATAGGAGAGAACAAGGAGCCTGCGCTAGAAAGAATGGAAAGGCCTAGAAATGACCAATTGGCCCTGAAAATTGAGTCAGTGGACAAGTGTCTGTTAGGCACGGACGGTGTGGAATGTGGTTAAGGATGGTCTGAGTTAGCTAGGAGGTACCATCGTGGTCCTTCTCAGACACAAACTCTTCCGGGAATTCAACTGGCAGACACAATTAAACTTGAAAACTTCCTGAATTTCAACAATGCCACCGAGTGCCTTCTGCTTGCCAGAACTAGACTGGTCAGTGATGGTCTGAGGAGAAACTTAAAGTACTTTGGAAATAAGGCAGACTTAGAGAGTGGTAGCGAACATGGCACCCACCTAGCATACAAACCTTGTGAGACCCTGAGGGTCATGAGTATAACGGATTGTGGCTGAGCCGGAAGGGACTCACCGATCCAAGTCACTCAGCAAGGCCACCACAGGCCAATCCAGAAGCTAAGAGTATTATTTTCCTCGGGCTGCAGTAACAAAATGCCACATTCAGACGGTTAAACAACAGAAATTTATTTTCTCACAGTTCTGGTAGCTGGAAGTCCCAGATCGAGGTGTTGGCAGGGTTGGTTTCTTCTGAGGCCTCTCTCCCTGGCTGACAGATGACTGTCTTCTTGCTGTGTCCTCACATGGTCTTTCCTCCGTGTGCACACTTCCCTGGTGCTTCTCTGTGTCCAGATTTCCTCTTCTAGTAAGGACGCCAGTCAGATTGGATTAGGACCCACCCTAATGGCCTCCTTTTACCTTAATCACCTCTTTAAAGACCCTTTCTCCAAATACAGTCACATTCTGAGGTACTGGGGGTTAGGGCTTCAACATAACAGTAGGTTAAAGGAATTCCCTACCATTTGAAGTAGTTTAATGTTGAACTAAACACATATTGGTATCACTTTAAGTCAATGGAACTTCTTAATGAGAAATCTTCCTAAATTTTGTACAAATGACCCAATTTGCATATTACTATTTTCAACATATACAGGAGGCCACTGGGTTAGTGCTATTCTCCCAGTAGTCCTAAAACAGTCTAGACTCACAGTTAAATACTTTAATTCCTTTAATTTCATTAATTTATTTAATTCCTTGAAGCTGCTAATAGAATATGCCCACTACCCAGCACTCCTTTGAGGCATTCCTTAATAACACTAAGCATACTTCATTTTCTTCTTTTGTGTTACTCTTGAAGTTTAGAAGCCAATTCATTTGTCAGAACTAAATTTGTGCCATGTATCAAATAACATACTTTTATTTGCAGTGTTCTAGTATTGTATTCAACAGCCATATATTGATTTTGAGACAGGCTGGGACCTGGGACCCTTTGCTGGGACCTGGGGCCCTTTGCTGCAGTGTTGCAGTGCTTGCACCTCGACACACCTCTCCTCGAGCAACAAAATAACAAAGAAACTGTATGGGACTAAAAATAACGACGTGCATGCCCAGTTGGGGCAAATTCTGGACAAAAGATACAAAGAGACCAAAAAACCCAACTGCCACTTTTGAAGATCCCAGAGCAAAAGCAGGGTACTGCACGTGCCGCCTGCACACAACACCACCTAAGCGGTGGGCAAACCACCTAAGCCACCCTTCTGGCCCGACCCCTGGACACACCCCTGCCCTCACGCCATATAACAGGGGTCCCCAACCCCCAGGCCACAGCCTGGTAGGAATCAGGCTGCACAGCAGGAGGTGAGTGGCAGGGGAGAGAGTAAAGCTTCATCTCCTGCTCCCCATCGCTCACATTACTGCCTGAAACATCCCCCCACCCCACCCCCTGCCGGTCCGTGGAAAAATGGTCTTCCATGAAACCGGTCCCTGGTGCCAAAAAGGTTTGGGGACCACTGCCATATAAGCAGCAAGCTCGCCCCCGCTTAGGGAGCACGCAAGCAAAGGAACCTGTTGTTTGTTCTCGCTCCCCCCTGCTGCAGCAGGGGCCCCAATAAAGCCTTGCCTGAATTTCTTGTCTGGCCTTTGATCAATTTTTATTGTTTAAGGACGCCAAGAACCCTGGTCGGTAACAATTTCAAAATACGGTCTTGATGTCACTGGAAGTAATTTTTTTCTGACTTTTTCTCTGTTTTCAACATCTTTGCCAGCAAAAGATATGTTCCCAGATGTCTTCTAAAATGTTTTCTTCCTGATCATTTAGAAAGATTGGGAACGAAAGAGTATTGAGAAACTTGAGCTGTACTTTTGCTGCACAGGAAGGGTGAGCTGTGTTCCATCCTAGATTAATAATATTTCAAGCAGGAGGGAAAAAAAAAAAGTAAAAGCCTATAACTTTAGCAATGTGTTTGAAAAATACTTGATTTCAATAATATTTCTATCATGCTTACGTTGCAGCTGTCTAAACAATACAGATAACAAAAGCATGTCAATTAAAAGCAGCATTTAGGACCCAGTTTCACAGATCTGCATTGGCCCTGGGGTTCGGATTATTTCAGGGCCAGGCGCTGTGAGTTCCTGTGTGGTGTAGTTGTGCTCAGCCATGGGGCAGGTGGGTTCCCTCTTGCTGTAGGAGAAGGTGGTGGGACACACGGAGATGGTTATCTCTTTCTGCTTTTGACTCTCCTGACTTGTTTCCACCAAGAGGCCATAAACCCAAACTGGAAATACTGATTAAGTGCATACTTTTTCCAACACATTGACCACAACTTGAGATTTTCATGGCGGAATATATTACCTAAATGTCTGGAAAGCAAATATTTTAAGTGCACTTTAGGTAGATGTTTGCTTACTTTAATCAAGCAGAAGGAGAGATTATTCTTTTCCCTTCTGGAACGTGTTGAGGTAAACTTATCTACAGAAGGGAAAACTTTAGAGTTCACCTGGTACAAAGCACCCGCATCCGGATAAACTAAGGTTGTTACCGAGTCCAAGCTCGCTGTGCTTGCCCCACGACAGGCCAATAAATCAGAGATGACGCATTGAGGGAAAGAATACGACTTTATTCGGAAAGCCAGCAGACCGAGAAGACGGCAGACTAAAGTCTCAAAATAACCATCTTACCGGGGTTTGGATGCCAGTTTCTTCTATAGCACAGAGATGGGGAGGAGATGAGGAGGTAAAGTAAAAGGGCCATAAGTTTTGCGAATATCCCCTGGAATGGCCAGCCTCAGGGAGGGGATGTGTTAATTTCTTTTTAATTGCAGCCATCCACAGGTGGACAGAGTCCGTATGTTTCTCTGAACAAAGGCACTTTGGATTAACATTCAGACAGAGGAACAGGGTTCCCAGAGGCAGGCCATTATGTATCCTTTTAGTGAACAAAAGCAGCGGAAGGCAAAGGTTAAAGTAAAAGAAACAGATCCACAGTGTAGTCAGATTTGGTTCTTCCCTGTAACAAGGTCTCAAAGAGTGAGTGACTCCCTCCAGGTCACATATAATAATAATATATAAAACAATAAAAATTATTCTGGTAGAGAAAAGAATGCAGAACTCTAGCCACTCTAACTCCTTCGTTAAAAAATGAGATTTATTTGCAGGGTAAGAATGATGCTGCTGTTAAAAACAATAATAGAAATAGCAAGTTTGAAAACTTTCACGTGGACCTATTCAGGTGCTTAATTGGCATTTAAGGCCTTCTAAGTATCTGTACTAGCCTCCTTCAGGTCAGCCTGTGTTGCTGGGAAACTGCTTTTCTCACTACTCTCTGGACAAAACTCTGGGTCTAGTTTCCATTATTCCGTGGAGTGTTTTTAGATCCCACCCGTTGTTAAACACACACACTTTTGTTATTAATACAAGAACAGATTTTTCAGAGTTTTTTCTTTGTCTTTTATTGTTAAAATTTTTTTAATTGAGGTATAACTGATGTAACATTACATTGGTCGCAGGTGTACAATGTCATGATTTGATGTTTGTAGATGTTGCAGAGTGATCACCGCAATAAGTCCACTTAACATCCACCACCTCACATAGTTACAACACTTTTTTTCTTGTGATGAGAATTTTGAAGAGCCACTCTTCTAGCTACCTTTAAATATGCAATACAGTATTATTAACATACATAGTCACCATGCTGTGAAAGTTCCATCCCCATGACTTACTCATTTTATAACTGGAAGTTTGTACCTTTTAACCTCCCTCACCCATTTGGCTCACTCATCCCCTGCCTCAGGCAGCCACCAGTCTGTTCTCTATCTGTGAGCTTGACATTTTTTTGTTTGTTTTTTAAGGTCCCATATATGTGAGATTATATGGTATTTATCTTTTTCTGTCTGGCTTATTTCACTTAGCATAGTGCCCTAAAGGTCCATCCATGATGTTGCAAACAGCAAGGTTTCATTCTTTTTTATGACTGAATAATCAAAAACAGATTTTGTATTGGTTCTGTAGTAGATGCCAGCTTCTGATATCAGCCTTTAGGTGAAATTCTTGTTAATCTTTTTATGTGTGATTTTATGAGTCAGAGTTCAGAAGACCATTTGGATTTGCTATTGTAGGCAGATGTTGAAAATTCAGGTTTTTAATAGAATCTTGTACTGTTTTGTAGATTTTACTTTTTGGATTTGATTCTCAAAAAGAAATCTTAACCTGTAAAATGTTTCTTACTTCCTTTTCTTACCAGGAAGAGATATTAGGAATCATCTAGGAAACAAATGTAGCAGTTTTATGCAATTTAAGCAATAAAAATGAGTTTCAAAATCCTCCTTTACTACCAGTAAAGCTTGAATTTTGTACTTCAATATAATATTTTCCCCCTTCCCCTTTTACCCAAGATTTACCCGCCTATTAATGTGCTGCCCTCGTTGTCTCGGTGAATGAAGTGGGCTATTGGAGAAGGTATGACCAGAAAGGATCATGCCGATGTATCTAACCAGCTGGTACGTATGTTTTCTCCAGGATTGTGTTTAAAGAAATGAATACTTTCTCAGTTCATTCTGCTGTCTTATACCTCTTGTCTTTCTTCCATATCACTTTTCTTCTCCCCCCATCAAAGTAGAATTTTAATATAGAATATATAATACAGAAGACTGGAATACAGAAACATTCATTAGAGCCAAACAGTCTTTTTCATAAGGATAACTGCTCATGACAAAGATTAAAGATCACATGCTTGAAACCCACCTCTAATGCTGTATGAGGTAGTTTTTAAATAAAAAAGGCATAAGACGATTACGTTTTTAGTAGTAACCTTTATTATAGAGTATTTCTGAAAGACTATTCTAACTAATTTTTTGTTTAACATATTAGGCAATCACCAGAACGCTAAGGGATACAGCTGTGTATATTCTATGAAATCCTTGGTTTCTATAGTCCTGAGATTGTATACCAAGCATAATTAAAGAAAAATACATTTGACCTTAAAGTAGAAATGATAAATAAACCTACTGATAACACAGATATTTTTTTTTTGAATAGAATTTAGAGATGGATTTCTCCTATTGTGTAAGTTGTGATTTTTAAATGCTCTACAAAATGGAAGCTCATTGATATATTGAGGGAGTGTATTTTTTGTAGAGTGTTAGTAATGTCTATGTATTGCATGCCTGAAGACTCCTTTCTTAGTGAGACTACTGTATAATAAAGTCTTTCCAGTACTTGCATATGTGAATTATGTTTGGAAATAATGTGAAATACTGTGAAGATAGCTACAGCAATACACTTATATAGCCCAGAGTACCGTTACCATTTATAAAGGTTCATGTAAACCTTCTTTTCTCTTTAGTATGCGTGCTATGCTATTGGTAAGGATGTGCAGGCCATGAAAGCCGTAGTTGGAGAAGAAGCCCTTACCTCAGATGATCTGCTTCACTTGGAATTTCTGCAGAAGTTTGAGAGGAACTTCATTGCTCAGGGTAAGATTACTATTTTCCTATGAATAGAAACCGCATCATATGTAGTTTTGAGGACTTCTTCCCTAGTCTGAGAGAATTTACATTGGTCTCCATACAGTTTTCCTTCTGATGAGAGAAGAGGTTCTTCCAGCCGCCTGCCATGTCTTTGTTCTTAGCCCTCTGGTTCCTTCCCCTCTACCTTCGATGTCTTTATCCCTTTATTTAGCTCCTGTCTTATTTTTTATCTTCCTTACAACCGGCCTTCTGCTCTCCTACCTCCATTGCCGCTTCTCCTCCCTCTTAACCTCTCTGCAATGCTCTCCTCTGGCTTTGGGGGTTTTGGACTTTCCCAGTCCATCTGTTTTCATCCTCCTGATTTCTTACCTTCCTGCTTCTTAATTGTTAATGTTCCCAAAGGCTTAATTACCTGTTCTTTCTGCGCTTTTTTTCCCCTATGCTGACGACTAACTTCCTGTGTATGAGCCTTTACCCTCTTTCTGAAGCTCTAATCCCACATCTCCAGCTAGGAAGCCTGTGTTTATGCCACCATCCTCTCTGGCTCAGCGTGGTGAGAGCCAGAGTATTTTCCCAACTGACCACCTGCCTAGCAATTCCCTTTTCAATTTCTGTCTACCTCTGGCATGACCATTACCCTAGTTAGCCCAAGCTCAGGAATTGGGCATTCTTAAGCCTCTTCATGTATTCTCCAGTCATCAAATATTTGCTAATTTGCATTGTTCTCCTTTGAAACATCTTATCCTGTTCTCTTTTCATTCCTATTAAAAAAACTTAGGCCAGTGTTTCTCAAAGTTGAATATGCTTTTGAATCTACCAGGGATCCTGTTGAAGTGCAGATTCTGATTCGGTAGGTGTGGGTGGGGCCAGAGAGCCTGTATTTTGACAAGTTCCTGGGTGACGTTGAAGCTGCTGATCTCTGACCACTCTTTGTGTCCCAAGACCTAGTCCAGACCTTTGTCCCATCATCCTTGACCGTTAGTGCCAGCATCTTCACCAGTCTCCCTGACTCTCTATGTGCCATTGCCGGGGTAAATTTAGTATTAATTTTATTGATTGTCCTTCTGTTAAAAAGTCTATAATGGTTTTTATTACATAGCATGTGTAGGGCTTTCAAGCTGTTTTGTTTGGTCTCTTCCCTGCCACCCCTGCTAATGCTGGTAAACTCTATTTTTGACCTCAGTGATACTTACAAACGATGTGTTTGTTTATTTTGGAATAATGCATCAGCTGCACACTTAGGATTTGTGCACTTTTCTATTTGTGTGATACATTTTTTAAGTAACATTAAAATCCCCAGAACATATGATTGTTGGGTTTTCTAAAAAAAAAAAAAAAATTTATGCAGAACCTTAATATCTTAAAAAGATAAAAATTATTCGGGTAGAGAAAAGAATGCAGAACTCTAGCCACTCTAACTCCTTCGTTAAAAAATGAGATTTATTTGCAGGATAAGAATGATGCTGCTATTAAAAATAATAATAGCAATAGCAAGTTTGAAAACTTTCACATGGACCTATTCAGGTGCTTAATTGGCATTTAAGGCCTTCTAAGTATCTGTACTAGCCTCCTTCAGGTCAGCCTGTGTTGCTGGGAAACTGCTTTTCTCACTACTCTCTGGACAAAACTCTGGGTCTAGTTTCCATTATTCAGTGGAGTGTTTTTAGATCCCACCCGTTGTTAAACACACACACACGCACGCACGCACGCACACGCCCAACGTCTCGCCTGCGGGCTTTCTCCCTTTTCTCTGATTCCCAGGGGTACTTACTGTCTAGACCCTCATTTCCACATTTGGTCACATCCAGTCCTGGGAGACCTGACTGCTTTGTGTCTCTTTTTTATACTTCATGCTCACAGTGCTAGACCCATAACAATAAATTTTGAATAACGCTGATAAGTTGGAAGTACTTGGCCTTTATTCATCTAATCTCAATGTTTTGTAAGGTCCTTAACGAAAAGCACACTGTCTATGAGACTTTGGACATTGGCTGGCAACTGCTCCGAATCTTCCCCAAAGAAATGCTGAAGAGAATCCCTCAGAGCACCTTGAGCGAATTCTACCCTCGAGACGCTGCAAAGCATTAGCTGCTACTTCATCGCTGGCTCGATGCTCTTGTGAAATACTGGTTCTGTTTTCTTTATTCCTTTTGCACTCGCCCATCCCCACCTTTGTGTTGGAGTTTACTGTGTAGCCCTGTAATTAAAAACAAAGAATAGGTAACATATTGTGCCAGTGTTGCAATGTTTCAAACTGCTAACAGACTTTAAAATATCCCCTGTTCAGAAAACCTGGACCTGCAATGCTTTGTTTAAAGTAGCTGAGGGTTGGAGGTGAACTTTTCGTACTGATGTGTGTATTTGTACGTAGTGGTGTAGTTAGCTGCCTAGTGTCCTCATTATTTGGGTCTCTCAGACCTTCCCTGTCCACCCCCTCCAGAGTATCACTATCTGAAGTTCTAATGCTTTGATCTCCAAACTAGGGACAAGATAGGGTCTGAAAGACGCTTCCTCTCTGAGCCGAGACGCTTTCCTGAGCACTTGTTTTTAGATTTCGGTGTGCCTCTGGGTCTGCTCTAGGCAGACGGCTTTTCCTGTCCACCTGCTGTTTCCTGTTTAATGAATAGATTAGAAAAGGAGTTTCCTTTTCCTCTTTGGTACGGATAAGTTTCAACTCCTGTGTCTTACCGTTCTCCCTCCCTCTGAGTAACACAGAATCATGCAGCTTTTGCCCAACTGGCATTGATCTGATAGTAGTGAGATGCCCTGTCTTGATGATCCCTTACTGGGTTTCCATGCAGAGGAATCATAATGAAAATAATTAACAGAATTGTTGGTTGGAAAGAGTTGGGATACAATTTTTTAAGAAAGAAAAAACCTATATCGGTTCTACATTCGGACATGCTAACAGTGGTTTTAAGTTTCTAAAGTGTTGACCGGATGCTAGAGGCAAGGTGGGGAAGAGAAAGCTCTTCTGTGTATGGAGTTTTATATATATATATAATCTATGGATATTTTAAACTCTGTTAGATAGCAGCCTTTGGAAAATCCCCTGTTTGGTCCTGCTTTCTGACCTATCTGCCTTTTCAGGGTAATCTTGAGGCACAAGTGATAGCATTTAAAAGCTTTAGTCTTTTAATTCCTCCTCCTTCCTGCTGCGAGCCCTGAGCTGTCTTCTATGCACTTCTGACATGTCTACTGTTTGGTCTCTCTGTGTTCTTTGTTACTTGGGTGCAATAGCAACTTCTCTGTGCATTCCATCTTTCTTTCAAGTTGTGTAAAGTTCTTCACTTTTTTTCTCTGAGGGTGTAGGGGGTGGGGGGAGTCAGCATGATTTTATATATATATATATATATGTATATATATATATATACTTTTTTTATGATTATATTTTAATGTAGAAAATGTGACCCGGATATAAAATGAAGATAAATATTAAATTAAATGGAAGTTACCTAAAGTGACTCTGTATCTTCTAATCAGAAAAGCAATAGCAACAAGCAAATATATAATAATGCACCTCTCTTTGATTGACAGTTTTGAACATCATGACCAGTATTGTGAACCAGCCCCTTGATTCACAATATTATGAACCATGTCCCCTTTACAGGGACATGGCCCATGTTCTGTACCCTCTGCCTTTTAGGCTGCCCTTTCAAGCTCTTTTCAGTAATACCTCTTCCAACATATTGTAGTTTGATCCAAGGTTGAGAGTTGCTAGGGTGTGGGGTTGTTTGTTTGTTTATTTGTTTGTTTTGCAGATTGTTAGTGGCTGTAAGTTCTCTGAAACTTGAAGTTTTGATTCAGGGTCCACTTAGCATTTTCGAGAGTTACTAAGGTGTTTTATAGCATTCTTTGTTTCAGACATTCTCAGGACCTCTAGAGCCTGTCTGCCATGAATGAAAGAGGGTAATAAATAGAAAATGAAATACATACTGAAGCAAGCCAAAACTTGCTTCAAATAAAATCTGAAATAGATGGTCCAGTATATAAAGAAAACATACTGGTTAAAGCACAGGATGTGGCATCACGGTGGCCTCCCATTTCTTTCCCCTCTTCAACTCAGAGTGACGTTTAGGAGATGTAGAGGAAGAGGCTCAGTCATAGCAAGAGTAGGTAGACCTGTGTTCTGATTCTGGTGCTGCCACTAAGTGTATGGTCTTGCTTAGTCATTTAACAGATTTGTATTCCTTTCAGGGTTATTATAAGGACTAGAGATTTTGCTTTTTATATTGCTTTTTAACTTACGTAAAAAAAAAAAAAAAGTTTGTTGTATTGGCATGTGTCTATTTCTGTATTCTCTATCCTATTCATTGAACTATGTATCTATCCTTCCACCAATACCACACTGTCTTACTTATAGCTTTACAGTAGGTCTTAATATCCTCTAACTATATTCTGCTTTCTCAAAATTGTGTTACTTGTTCTGGTTCCTTTGCCTTTACCTTTTGTTCATACATTTTAGAATAAGCTTGTCCATGTTGACAAAAAAATTCTGTTGGAAGTTGACCTTTTATTATGTTGGGTCTTCCAATCCATGAATGCGATATGTCTCTCCATTGATTTAGGTCTTGTTTGGTTGTATCATACAGATCCTCTATTAAAATATTTATAATCAAATATTTCATGTTTTGGAAGCATTGTGTATGGCATTGTGTTTTGTTTTGTTTTTTAATTTTTCTTTTTTTCTTTTTGTCTGTGTTGGGTCTTCGTTTCTGTGCGAGGGCTTTCTCTAGTTGTGGCGAGTGGGGGCCACTCTTCATCGCGGTGCGCGGGCCTCTCACTGTCGCGGCCTCTCTTGTTGCAGAGCACAGGCTCCAGACGCACCGGCTCAGTAGTTGTGGCTCATGGGCCTAGTCGCTCCACGGCATGTGGGATCTTCCCAGACCAGGGCTCAAACCCGTGTCCCCTGCATTGGCAGGCAGATTCTCAACCACTGCGCCACCAGGGAAGCCCCGGCATTGTATTTTTAGTTTTGGTTTCCAGTTGTTCATTGTTAATATTTGGAAATATGACTAATGTTTTTGTGTTGATCTTGTATCCTGAGACTTTGTTAAAGTAATTGCCACTTATTAATTGCTTCTTAGAGATTTCTTGGGATTTTCTATGCAGACAGTCATGCTATCCATGAGTATGGACAGTAATATTTCTTCCTTTCTAATCTGTGTGTCTTTCTTTCTTTTTCTTGCCATGCTGCACTGGCTAGTACCTACAGTACTAAGTTGAAAAGGAGAGATGAAAGAGGACATTCTGGCCTTCTTTTGAATTTAGGAGGAAAACATTCATTCTCTCACCATGAAGTATGATGTTCACTGTCGGTTTTTTGTAGATATTCTTTACTGGGTTGAAGTAGAGTCCTTCTATTCCTGAGAGTTTCTGACATGAATGTGTGTTAAAGTTCATCAAATGCTTTTTCTTCATTAATTGATGTGGCCATGTAGATTTTCTTCTTCAGTCTATTAATATGGCAAATTACGCTGATGCTTTTTGAATAGTAAACCAAGCTTGTGTTCCGAGAATAGACTCCAGTTGATCAGAGTGTATTGTTATTTGCTTCCTTCTTCATGTGTTGATTTTATTGTGCAATTTTTTTCCCGTTTCCGTGTGTGAAAGCTTAGATTATTGATCTGAGACCTTCCCTCTTTTCTATTCTAAGCATTTAGTGCCATTCGTTTCCCTCTTAATAATGTTTTATCTGGATCCTTCCACATTTTATGTGTTGTATTTTCATTTTCACTCAGTTCTATTTATCTTAAAAATTTTCCTTGAAATTCCTCTTTAACCATGGATTATTGAGAAGTGTGCATCTTAATTTCCAAATGTTTGGAGGCATTCTACTTCTCGTTCTCATTTTTATACAATTTAAAGCTTAGACTGTGGACACAGTGGAATAAAATGCGATTATGTTTGTATAGTTATTTTATAGAGGTTCTTCAAATATCACTGGAGTGAAGTTTTCAAATATTAGTTTTCCATAGTAGTTCTCAGTCTTTTGCACTTGTAACCATAAGAGAGTTCCCTAAAAATATGTAACCCTGGCTGCTGGAGCCATGTTTATCAGGGGCAGTTCACAGTCACAGGAATAGTGGGTAGTTTGTGGGTCCCCACTGCACACTTTGTTTTGGGCCAGCACACAGGGATCCAGTAGGGATCCAGGGTCCAGGAGAGGGACCCAAACTTTGGGCTCTGGTGTTTATATTGCAGAATCAGGGAAGCCCAGGTCCCGTGTGGGCAGGAACTAGGACCAGCACTGGGACACACAGGACCCAAGTCCAGTCCCTCTCCATGGAACGAGCACTCAGGCTGAGGGAGGCCCAGCCTCTCTCCTGCTGGTCAGGGCTGAGCCAAGCTGCGGTTGCAGCTGTATTGCTCAGTAGGCCCATGGCTGAGTCACCAGCTATGACAGCCGTAAGCCCTGGCTATGGGGAGTGTCCATGAAGTCTTGAGGAAGGCCGGCCTTCCTCCTGCAGGGAGGCAGTCTTGAACAAGTCAGCCCTGCCCTGTCACTACTTCAACAACCCAAATTTTCATTACTCCCTCTTGCTCCCCAACCCCACTCAGATAAAAGCATAGTTTCTCATGGGGTGGCCAACCTTTTATTTTTCAAACATTATCAACATCATTTCATCCAAGAAAGGACATTCGAACCCCAATTAACTAAGAAGCACATATTGCAGAATAAGCTCGTTTGCCCTAAAACAAGACCCTTCGCTATTTCCATGGACCATCCTTGATTTCTCCATTATGCTGCTGAGTAGTGCAAAGTTGGTGCTCAAGAACTCCTTGGATGATGGTGTGCTATCAACAGCTGCTGTGAACGCAAGCAGCTGGCACCCTCGGTGGCTATATGGGCAGAGGAGTTGAGGAGACAGTAGGTGATGGCTCTGTGCTGTCAGTGAGGGCTGTCCTCTGCCCGCACCCCTTTTAATCCCTTTGTATCCCTACCACCTGAGGAATGAAGGCAGTGATGAGTTATTGGCAGAATTGCCCTGTCTGATAAGAGGGTCACCTGCAAGCCAGAGGGCCCAAATCCTCCCTGGAACACATCACTCCCTACCCACCACTTAACAATTCCCTTCAAACAAAGGTGCAAATTTGTAATAGCTGTACCGTTAAGATATGCCGTCTGTGATTCGGACAACTGTGACTCCTTGGCCTGTTCTTGGAGGAACATGACATTTTGTAGGGAGAAGCCAGGCCAGGTGGCCAAATTCTCTGTCAAGTCTGTTTCTTCAGCCAATACTTGGATTCAAGTTGAGTGTGGTGATGAGTGGGCCTTCACCATGATAGCCTTTCCCTGGTATCACTGGCCAAGGTTCCCTTTGGTGAACATTACATACAAAAGCTTGCCCAGCACATGCCTCGCTCTCAGCCGAGCCGTGGCCACGCTGCTCCTGGGATTAGGCACCTCCTTTGCACACCCTGTGGATGGTGCTCATTTCCTTGATTCTGTGAATGGGGCATTTGTTAAACTATTATTTCTTTTTTTTTTTTTTTTGGCTGTGTTGGGTATTTGCCTCTGTGCGAAGGCCCTCTCCAGTTGCGGCAAGCGGGGGCCACTCCCCATCGCGGTGCGCGGGCCTCTCACCACCGCGGCCCCTCCCGCCGCGGAGCACAGGCTCCAGACGCGCAGGCCCAGCAGCTGCGGCCCACGGGCCCAGCCGCTCCGTGGCACGTGGGATCCTCCCAGACCAGGGCTCGAACCCGCGTGCCCTGCATTAGCAGGCAGACTCTCAACCACTGCACCACCAGAGAAGCCCTAAACTATTATTTCTTGATGTCTGTGCAAGTTTCAATTCTGCAATTTCTATTTCCTTCTTCTTACGGATTGAAAAACACTAGTGAAATTCCTCATCTTACAATCTATGCTCCTTAACATTAACCGTAGTCTTCTTAAAGTCCTTGGTCTTGCTCTCTCAAAGGCTCCCTGGGGCTTGATTCCAGTGGGCTGGTGAGGTGGACACCACTGAGCTTGACAACATGCCATACTCCACCCAAGCCTGGAGATCTCCGGTGTCTGGGGGAAAAGGCAGGGGCCGTGAGACAGGAGACAAGAATGGAGGTAAATTCAGGGGTAAAGCCCAGGGAAGAGTCCATATGTCAGTTACAGGTCAGCTATGGGCCCTGTGTCCGAGAAGACGCCCCTCAGTGTGGGATGACCAGCTGCTCTCAGAGAGAACGAGGCTCCTGGCCCCGGCTTCTCATGTGATACTGGGGCAGATCCTATGCACAGAGGCTGTGGCCTGCAGGGGGCGTGTATCAGCACCTCTGCAGGGTCGAGGGGCCAAAGGGGGCCATGGGCAACCTCTCCCAGGAGAAGTCACCTGCCCTGGGGCTGGGGCATCAGTCCCTCAGACCCACACCATCTACCTTTCTACCTGGGTTCCAAGCCCAGCAAGTCACAATCCTGACTTCCCCAGTGTAGGATTTCCCCAGTGTGTGACAAGCCAGGCTGTGGCCACCTACCCCGAGGGTATAGTTCAGCGGGGCAAAGCCCGTCACTGCCCCCTGGGAGGCAACTACAACAGAAAGGTGAGCTTTGGAGAGCAAGGGTCAGGAGTCAGGGAGGAGAGGCAGAAACCCAAGAAAGGACCCATCGCCTGAGCCCACATCCTTGTCCACCTCTGTGGGGTCAGTCAGCCTCCAGTGTCTGCTCTGAGATCACAAGACCCCACAGTACTGGCCATCACAACCACCTGCCTCAGAACAAAACAAGAGGGCACAAGAGCAGGAGGCCCGTATGATAAGCGTGGTCCGTTGAGGAGGTGCTCCCGGGGCCAAGTGACAAGACATGGCTTCTCAGGGCACAGCTGCCCCCAGACTCAGCATAAATGTCTGGGCTGTGAGCCCATTGGTTCTGGGAAGGGCACCAGCATAAGGTGAACAGATGCTCCATCCTGTGGGCCAGGCAAGCCAGGAGCCTTTGACAGTCAGCCTGCGCTACACCCTCATACTTCACAGGGCAGGAGCCTCGGGTGGGGGGGGCGGAATGGGGCCTGCCCTGAGGTCACAGCAGAGAAGGTTTGCTGCTGGAGGGCCACACACAGGACAGCTGTATAAAATGTGATCAAAGGCTCTCTGGTGCTTCATGCCATTCAAAACCAGGGGTCTTAAACAGCCCGAGGGTAAGATTCCGCCAAATCCTTGCTGAAATTTCTGAGCCCATCCTCAGATCCCAAATTTTGTCCAGATTGCCAAAAGTTTCCTGGACTTCTGGTCAAGGACCCGATTCATCTGTACTGCTCAGTGCACAGCAAGATTGCCAGGACGGGGCCTAGGGATCTTGCCCACACAACCGTCCCTGACATTTGCTCCTGGAGAACCACCTGCCCAGCTACCGACATCTCCTCCTTCCCTCTCATCAGGCTAAATGCAACTGGGAGAAAGGCAACACAAAAGGAGGCAAATGTGGAAACATAAACCCGACAGTGCTGTCTCCCCCAGCCAAGACTAAGAGTCCATGAGTCTACCCACTGCACTCACCTGAAAGCCCCCACATATCACCAGAAGCACAGAGAGCACACAGGCCATCAGATACACCTGACCTCAGTTTCCTCCTGAGAGAGCACTCAGGGGCCTCCCTGGGATTTGGAGGTGTCAACAATTCACTGCATTGTGGCTTATGCCACAGAGCAATTTTGAACAAGGATTCTAGTACCGGTAAACTTTAAGCACTGCTTTAAGTCCAATCACTTTCTGTTTAAAGAGAGAGGACTTGGGACTTCCCTGGTGGCGCAGTGGTTGGGAATCCGCCTGCCAATGCAGGGGACATGGGTTTGATCCCTGGTCTGGGAAGATCCCACATGCCGCCGAGCAACTAAGCCCGTGCTCCACAATTACTGAGCCTGCGCTCTAGAGCCCACGATCTACGACTACTGAGCCCGTGTGCCACGACTACTGACGCCCGCGCGCCTAGAGCCCGCGCTCCGCAACAAGAGAAGCCACCGCAATGAGAAGCCTGCTCACCGCGACTAGAGAAAGCCTGCGCACAGCAACGAAGACCCAACGCAGCTAAAAACAAATAAATAAATTAATGAATTTGAAAAAAGAGAGAGAGGAATGGAATATTTTAAACAGAGACATATGAGCCCTTTAAAGGGCAAAGAAATGTTGCTTACAGCTTTTCACATGGAAAAGGAAACAAAAAGTGACTGGGTTTGCCGTTTTCCTTGAATTTGTCTAGTACTAGCACTAGATAATATTGACGATCTTCACGCTTGATCACAAACAACATGATGCTGTAATATTCAAACTGTTGGTGAAACTTTTTTAATCTCATGATTTACTCTGGAACAATTGTGTTGACATAGGTACTGATGGTGCAAAAGCAAAGGTGGCAGAAGTGCTGGCACCTTAACCCAAATCAAGGAGTAGCACCAAACTGTACTAGTTGGGCTTGTATTCACTATCATACACTTGTATTAACAGTGCCAGTTCCAGTTAAGAATGTTCTGTCTTCAACAGTAAAAATGATTGATGTTAGTAAATCTTGACCATTGAAATTGAATATTTTATAGTGGATGATGAAATTCAACATACAAACATCACACATCTGTATATCAAAGGGAGTGGGAAAAAGTTAGATCAGATACTGACAAAGAGGACGTGGATGACATGGATGATAGATGTGAAAAATTAGCTAAAATGTAGCACAGAAAAGAAACGGTCAGAAATTATGAATGAGAAATGTATGGACCTAGAGTCTGCTGGTGGTTTGATTTTGGACTTTGCAGCCTCCAGAACTGTGAGAAATATACGTCTTTTGTTTAAGCCACCCAGTCTGTGGTAGTTTGTTATAGCCTTTTGAGCTAAGACATATTTTAGTACCAAGAAGTAACAAATACCTAAATATGTGGAAGTGGCCTTGGAATTGGATAGTAGGTAAAGGCTGAAAGAGATTTGAAGTGCATGCTAAAAAAGAGCTGAAATCTCCATAAAGTCCTTTCAGCCTATACCTATTAAAAGTGATTCTGGTGATGGCTCAGAAAGCAAAGAGGCACACTGGAGAGAAAGTCTCCATCTTTGTAGAGAATACAGAAATAATCATGAACAGATAGAAATATGGACGTTAGATGCTATTCTGGTGAGGTCTCCAACAGAAATGAGGAAGACATTATTAGAAATTGGAGGAGAGGCAATTCTTATTATAAAGTGGCAAAGAACTTGACTGAACTGTGTTCTAGCGTTTTTGGGAAGGTAGACCTTGTAAGTGATGAAATTGAATATTCATCTGAGGAGATCTCTGAACAAAGTTTGGAAGAAGTAGCTTGGTTCCTCATCACCGCTCCTAGTAAAACACATCAGGAGAGAGAGAAATTGAAGACCAAATTGTTAAGCAAAAAGAAATCAGAACTTAGAGATTTGGAAACTTCTCAGCCTATCCATATTTGAAAGTGAGAAAGCTTGTTCTGAAGAAACTCTAAGGGTGCAGCTGAGCAACCCTTTGAAGAAGAGATCATAGGTGTGATATTAATTTAATTAGTCATCTCAGCAGAGGCCAGGAGTAGAGAAGGGACACTGCCAGTTTGAACGAAAGGGGACAGAGAAAGCCAGGCAGAATGAGGAAGGCTGTCAGAATTCTTGGATTCTACAGAATGGGAGACTAGAGCAATTTGGCTGTGCATGTGTACTCCTCTTGAAGAAAAGGGAAGAAGGACCCCAAAGGTGATTCCGAGGTCATCGGGTCTGTCAATCCCACCACAGGCCCAGGGGTCTCAGTTTCAAAGTGTGAGATTGTCGCTCTCACAGAGAGTCATGGTGTAGGTGGAGGCCCTACAGAGAGCTGCAGTGTGGGTGGCACCCCACCAAGCTGAAGGAGTGGGGCTGCCCCACCGAGCTGTGGGGATGATGTTGCCACCCCAGTGGGCCTGGAGGGCAAAGCATCAAACTAAAGAATGTTATTCTCGTACCTTAAGATCTAATGGGACTGGCCTTGCTAGGCTTTGGACTAGCTTGGAAACTGTCACCCCTTCCTTCTTTGCTATTTCTTCCTTTTGGAGTAGGGATGTCTATTCTATGCCAGTCCCAACATGGTATTTGGAAACACTTAACTTGTTTGGGTCACAGATTTACAGCTACAGAGGAATTTTGCCTCAGGATGAATAGTACCTCCTGTCTCACCCATATGTGATTTAGATGGTGTTTAGATCAGACTTTGGACTTTAAATTTTACAGTTGATGTTGGAATGAGTTAAGGCTTTTGAGGCTGTTGGGATAGAATGAATGTATTTTGCATACAATAAGGACACGAATTTTGGGTCCCAGGGGCAGAATGCTATGGACGTATATCCCCCCCACCAATTCTTATGTTGAAGCCCTACCCTTCAATGTATTTGGGGATAGGGCCTTTGGGAGGTAATTAGGGCATGGGAATGGAGCTTTCATAATGGGTTTAGTGCCCTTAAAAGAAAAGACACAAGAGAGATCCCTCTTTCTCTCTGCCACGTGAGGACGCGGTAAGAAGACAACCATCTGAAAAGTAGGAAGAGAGCTCTCACCAGGAACTAAATATGGCACCTTGATCTTGGACTTCCAACCTTCAGAAGTGTTAAGAAAGTACCGTCTGTTTTTCAAGCCACCAGGTCTAGGGCATTTTGTTATAGCCGTCCAAGCTGATGAAGACACAGAGAATATATAAGATGGTCTAATATACATATATCCAGGGTTCTAGAAGTAGAGACAGGAGAGAATGAGTAGAAGTAACATATGAAAAAGATAATATTATGTTCTAGATGAGATGAAGAATGTGGATTATCAGTTAATGAAGCAAAATAGATCACATGGAGGATACATTTTTTTAACCTGAAACTAATCACACGTCAAGAAACTGGAGAACACAAAAGACAACAGACAGTCTTCCAAAAAACAATCAGCAAGGAAACTGATCACCCACCATGAAAGGGTGTATTGATGGCATAATTTGAAAAAAACAGTAACAAAAGCCATATTCGATGGAATAAATACTCAAAGTTCTGAAAGGAAAAACTTTTCCTCTGGAACTGATTACCCTGTCACATTATAATTTCTAAAAGTTCACCAACAAGGGAACTGATAAAATATTTTTAATGTATGCATACAATGCAAAATTATAAATAATTAAAAAATTAAAGAACATCTAATATATCCATTTTTCTTAAAGTAAGAATGTTGAAAGAAGAAGCCAAAGGCAATATGATTTACATGACACCATATATAACCAAAAATATTGTTATTATACATAATTTTGATTATCTACAGCTCTGCTAAAAGCATAAACATTTTTATAAGATGGATATATACCAAGTTCTTGATGGTAGCTATCTTTCTCATTGTTGGTGAGAGGTGTAAAATGGGACAACCCTTACGGAAAACAATATGAAGTTTCCTCAAAAAATTACAAATATAACTACCATGTGATCCAGCAGTCCCACTTCTGGGTATGTATCCAAAAGAATTCAAAGCAGGATCTCAAAGAGATCTTTGCACACCCACATTCGTCGTAGCATTATCCAAAATACCCAAGACGTGAAGAAGCCCAAATGTCCATCAACAGATGAAGGGATAATGGGGGTCTAAAAACACAAGGAAATATTTCCTTCCTTGAAATAAAAGGAAACCATGTCTCATGCTACAACATGGATAAACCTCTAAGACATTATGCTAAGTGAAATAAGCCACTCATCAAAGGACATATCATAGCCACTCACATGAAGTATCTACAGTAGTTAAAATCATAGAAACATACAAAGGTGATTGTCAAGATCTCAGGGAGGAGGAGGGAGAATTAGGGAGTCTCTGGTGTCCCAACCCCCGCCTGGGTCCTGGGGAAGGAATCAGAACTCAGAACCGGGAGAAGAGGCCTTGGCCAGCAGGGAAGGGGGGGTGAGGCCCAGGGCGGGTCCACAAAGGATCAGAGCATCTGAGTGCATTAGGAGGAAGGGGCTTCAGAGGTGGGCCAGCACAGGCCGTGACGGGGGCTAAGCAGGCTGCGAGGGGGGGCAGTTCAGGGAGACAGCAGGGGTCTGCTCCCTGCCCCTCATTGTTTGCTCGTCTCACCCTTATGAGCGGGTCATTTCCCCTGCTCTGATGATTCAGTCTCTGCCGGCAACCACAGGACGGTGACTGAGGCCTCTACACTCCTCAGCATGGATCCCAGCTCCCACCCAGATCTGGGGCCACAGACACCTCTCCCCACCCCTGCTGCCCCTGTGAGCAAGCTGTTCTTGTGAAACACGGTCATAGTTTGTCAGGAGGAACTGTTTTCTATGGGAATACAAATCAGTGTTGATACCAATACACACACATGTCCAGCCATGGGTGGAAAGGGAAGGGACAGTAGTTCTGGGGTGTCGTTGCACACCCCTAGGCCCCTAAGGCCAGTCCCCACAGCCACAGCCAGATGGGTCCTCCTCCCTCAGCTGAACGAGATGCTGCTGCACAGAAATCCCACAAGTCCCACAAAGGGGCCCCACTGTCACTACCCTTATACACACCTGTAACAGGTGCCCCATGAACTTCCCCGCGCCCATTCCCCTTGTTGCATCCTCATTGGGATTAAGAGGTAGCTGCCTCAACCACGCTCCACATTGCAATAATCCCAGTGGGACTAGAGAACGCTCCCGCTATGACGAGGCAGACAGTCCTGTCCCCATGGCCAAGACTTTTCCTGTCTGGTCAGGCCACCCACACAGGAAACCCTGGATGAGCGGAGGGTCACCCCAGCGCCATCGCCTGGCCACTTCAGGGAAGCAGAGAGAAGCTCCATAAAGACAAGGGCCGTCTCCAGGCTCCGTCCTAGAAACTGGTTAGTGTCCAGAGGGCTGAGAGGCACAAAAGCAGCTCTCCCTCCCCAGACGGTTCAGGGATGCAGAAGATGCTACAGATGCCCCAGAAGGCCCCTAGCCAAGCAGGCTTTAGAGAAGGGGATGATGAGGGGGTCCCTGGGGAAAGTGAGAGCTGTGCGTTCCCAGGGGCAGCCTGAGGAGTCCTTGTCTATGTGGAGGAAAGGTTTGGTCACCTGTAGATCCATAGCTCCTGTGACCTCCCTCACCCTTCCTTCTTCTCAGGATCGCTCTCTGTGGAGCAGCTCCACACGAACAAGATGACAGTGGCCTGAGAGCATTTCCCACCAAAACTATCTTTATTGACCATTTTCATACATCACTCCAAAGGTCCTGCCCACACCCACCTCCCCCACCTCCCTAACCCCCCACAATCCCACTCCCCCTCCCCGCCCTGGTGGTCCTGCCCTCCCTCCCTTCCCCCCACATCCTCCAGGATCAGCACTGGGGTGAGGAGGAGCCCCTAGGCTCCCGTGGGGGCCGCCCTGGGGGGCTCGCCCTGGAGGGCCGGCCCGGCTGTTCCCTACTAGCTGCAGCGCTTCCTCTTCCTGTTCCTCCTCTTCCCTGTGACAAACGGGTCACGCTTTCTCTTTCTCGGCTGTGAGGGGCGAGCCAGCCCCAGAGCCAAGGCTGGCCTCGCAGAGACCCCGTGGGCAGCCCCGGGGATGGGCAGCTTCTCAGCAGCGGCTGGGCGCCCACACAGAGCCCGCTTCTTCGACTTGGGAGCGGCTGGTGGAGCTGGACTGAGGCCCCTTCTCTGAGGGGAGGGGGCCTGGGGAGCACTCTGGGCCCCCCAACCTCCAGGGGAGGCCAGGCCTGAGGCAGGGGCACGACTCTGGGACAGCCGGCAAGGCGGCAGGCCCTGCGGAGAGGCCAAGAGGGAGGCCAGGCTGGGGCGCTCCTCCTTGTCCTTACCGGCCGCGTCCCTGGGCCTTCGGGCCTCCCGAACAGGAGGCGCCACTCTGAGAACAGACGCATCCCTGGGTCCCAGTCGAGGGCCAGTGCGCCTTTTACCCTGGGGAGGGGAGGGCCGCCCAGCCCGGGATGGAGAGACCTCCTGACGTCCTGGAGAGGGAACAAAGACTTTGGGCCCGAACGGGCCAGTGTCTGTTCGGATGGGCCTATGAAGAGCCTCAACATCAATCTCTGGTGGGCAGGCTTCATCACTGACCCCTCGACGGCGGTCCTGGTCGTGCCTCTGGGCACCTTGGCCGGCGTGGGACTCAGATGGACTTGAGCCCATTCCGGGTGCACTGTGGCTCGGGGCTGCCGGCCCACCCTCGTCCTTTTTCAAGGCCAGGAGTCGTTTCTGCACCAGCTGGTAGGAGGGAGGAGGACAGTGACGGCTCCACGCGCACGTGTGAGAGGAGGAGCACTGGGCAGTGGGACAATGGCCCTGGGGGGGAGGAGGGGACGGGTGACCCCAGGACTAGACTCCAAATCCAGACACGGTGGCATTCCTGCCATCCTCCTGCACCTTATTCCCAGCTGTGTGTCCTTCCCTGCGCTCCCGGCTCCCCATCCTCTCCTTCCTATCACCCTGCGCTGCACCCACCCCAGAGAGGGCCCTTCCCCATGCCAGGCCTCCGAGGCAGGGAAGGGATGGACAGAGCCATGTGGGCCTCCTGCTCTGGGGCCCTACCTCTCCCCTGCTCACTGGGGTCCCTCCGTGCCCTGGTCTTCCTGGGTGTCCCTTGTCTCCCCTGTTCTACCTGCGATCCCTCCCTCCTCGGGCTCCCCTGGGCCACCTGGTTTCCCCTGTCCCCTGGATCACCTGGGGTCCCCCCTCCCCTGGAGTCCCCTGGCTCCCTAAGTGTCCCTCTCCCTCCCCTGGCTCACTTCTTCAGGGGTGAGTCCTTCCTCCTGCTTCGACTCCTCAGCAAGGGCCGAGACATCCAGCTGTGGGTCTGGGGAAAACAATTCTGCCGGGAATCGAGGGTGAATGACTGCCTCCACCTCGGACAGAAAGAAGAGGCTGTGAGCATCCTTGGCCAGGAGTGGCCTGTGACACAAGAAGACCAGGAGGGAAAGTGAAAAGCAGAGACCCACCCCCACTCTCCTCCACAAGGCGGGGATGGTCAGCACACACACACACACACACACATGCACATACACAGTCACACAGAAAAGAGCACATATACAGATGCACATACACAGACACACAAAGGCATACACACAGACACAAACATATACACACATACATCTGCGTAAACCTCCCCTAACACCAGGCTCAGGAACAAGGAGCTGAGCTTAAGTCCCATCGGCCTGAGCAGAACCCAGATCTTGGGTGCTGAGAGTTCCATGCCCTGGCATCTTGTAGACCCCAGGCTCCAGGCCCAGCCTACCTTGGTGACAGAGTGTTCCCGGGAACGCAGCTCGTCAGTGTAGCTCAAGAGACACGGGTCCAAGTAGGTGTCGTCCTCTTCCTGCTTCAGCTCATTTCCGGCCTTTCCACATTCTGCATGTGACTTGCTTGGGGCTGAGTGGACGGGCCCCACCAGCGCCTCCATCCTGTCCACATCCTCCCTCACAGCCTCAGGGGGAATCTCCTTGGGCGCCTTGGGCTCCGGGTTCCGCTGGGATCTGTGTGGCTTCGGGTGCGAGGTCTGGGCCCTGGGGCCGGACATCCTGGGAGCACAGGCTGAGGCAGAGCAGGAGGAAGGGAAGGAAGGTGAGGGACTCCCGGTCCACCTCCTGACCACCGAGCGCACGTTGGTGAGGGCATTGTTTGGGGGACGTTGATGTGGGTGTGGGAGGGGTCAGGACCATCTGAAGCCTCATGCACAGTTGGAGAGGGGAGGTTAGGGGGTCATCTAAGAGAGTCACAAGTAAGGAAGTGGGGAACCTCCAATTTTCTAGGGGTCTCCCCATCAAGCCCACTTCTTAGGCAGACTTAGTGTGGGGTCCTTTGAAAGGGAGGTGTGAGAGGAGTTACAAAACTGACCAAGTCAATACCCCCTAGTGAAAAACGGCAGCTGAGACCCCCCCCCACCCCCCGCCTCGGTGGCTGTTTTGGTTGAAAGACCAATGCCCCTGTCTTGAAAGAAGAGGATCCACATGGGGACGGTGGCCAACCCTAGGCCCCTGTTACCTGTGCCTTCAGCTCCAGTGGGAACCTGGGTGCCTGGCTGAAGGCCCACTTTTGGGGCTGGGGGCCCCCGAGGATCCAGCTTCGGTGGGTCCTGCGCGCACTGCATCCACTGCAAATTCTGAATGTGCATATCCTCCTCGGCTGCAAATTCCATGAACCTGGGGGGTGACGGAGGCACAGGCCACCCTGAGAAAAACGCCTGGGTTCTGGAGCCCAACAAAGGCAGCCAAGAATGAGGCACTGGGAGAGGATGTGCCTTGGGGCCGTCAAGGCCCTGTGAGGTGCTGTCCACAGGAGAGAGCTGCTCCTGGAAGTGATAACAAGATCTGGGACCCTTCCTGCCTCACCAGCACTGCAGGGCATTCAACAGCATAGACCCAGGTCGCTGAATTGAACCAGGTCAACGGGACACATGGCTGACCCAGGGGGCACCCTCCTCATGCCCCCGTCCCCATCCAGGACCACATGCAGGGCTGCCAGCCAGAGGCTGGAACAGGCATGTGCTCCCCACAGGGGTCCTTGCCCGAATCCAGGACCCTGGGCTAGGACTGAGAGTCCTGCAACATAGACCTGGAGACAGGGCCCAGGAGAGGCTGGACGATGTGGATGCTGAGCTTAGAGGAGAGGCCTTCCCTTCCTCTGAGAGGCGCTCGTTTGTTTGGTTTTGTTTCTTAAACCAAGGGGATTACCATGGAGCAAACACTGGAAGGGCCGGAGACCCTTGGGCTGACGACAGCTGGCTTCCCCAGCCTCTTCAGGGATGCCAGGGTACCCACTCAGGGCACTCTTCATGAGGAGAGGTGGTCCCAAATCTATGTTAGTGGCCGCCAGCCACCCACCACTAAGGAAGCAGCAGGCTGGCGGGTGGAGCTCTTTCCCCGGCCCAGCCCATATGGCCGGAGTGGGACCCCTACTGGACTCACAGCTTCACCCTGCCCCGTCCTGAGACCTTCATGTCAAGGTAAGGGTAGGTCAAAATCAGGGGAGGGCAGAGCTCCTGGTGGAGGAAGGACAGAAGTCTCAATCTCTCAAGGTGAGGGAGGGGTTTCTGGGGGACAGTAGGGCCCCTGGGCTGCGGGGCCCCTGTGCTGGGTGACAGCCCTTCTCCTCTGTCCTCTCTGATGCGCACCCCCACGGCCAGACCCTGCCCTCACCCACTCGCCTCACCCTCCACGCAGCCCCTGGGCCCAGGACGCTGACTCACTTTTGCGCCGTCTCGTAGTAGGTCTTCCGGTCAAGGTTGCTCAGGCGCCGCCATTCCTGCACGGCCCTCCACAGTCCCTCCTCCAGCAGCATGGTGGGATTCAGGCGGGCCACGGATCGAAGCACTGGGCTGTAAGCCCTCGGGGTCAGTCTCCGGGCCCAGCCCAGCCCCCACCTGCCTGACCCCACCCGCCCATGTGGACCACACATCACTGAACCCAGAATGACTGAGCAACAGGAGGGTGAGAGGCGGGCGTCTGGGAGGGCAAAGACAAGCCTTCCCGGCCACTGCTGTCACCGCCTCACACTCACTCAAGGATGACCATCCACTCCCAGGCTAGAGCTGGCACATTGTGCCTTGGGGAGCTCTTTTCCTCCTCAAGGCTGCATTTTCATAATAAAAATCACTATCATCAATGAGGCATGGCAAGTGCCAAGCAATCTGCTCACACTTCATAGATTAGTCCAAGGCGTCTTCTGCACAGTCCTCTGAGTGAAGTGTAATTGTCCCCTTTTTACGAGGGACCGGAAGTTTAGGATGGAAATGCCTGCCAGGCTCACAACTCTAGTGGGAGAGAGCCCACGCCCTTAGGAGAGCTCTACCATCACCCTGTTCCTAGTGGAATTCTCCACAACGAAGTGGAGGCATGCATAAAGCGCTCTCCTGGGCCCCGCGCTCCTCCCCCTCCTCTGAAGTGACCTCCCCTGGCCATGTACGCTCAAGTCCTGTATGAAGGACACGGCACCACAGGAGAGTGCGGCATCCGCTCCTCGGCTCCTCACCTTACACCACGACCCTCTCTGACTGCAAGTCTTCAGTCCATATTACCATGAGAATCATGGAAGAGCAAGCTGGCCAGACTCACACGGTGGTGGGGCCAGTTGAGATAGGGCACATGTCAGTCCTGATGTCACGGACTGGCAGGCCCACCCATGTGACCGACAGTGTGCCTTCTCATAGCATGGACATCGCCCTCACACCTTCCTTCCAGTATCCCTAGAAACCTAACGTGCGAGTCCATCCCCAGTTCCTCTTTATCTAAAAGCTCCCATAAGCTCAGGACTCCCTGAGCGTTCACTCACATGAGAAAGCAGGAAAAAGCTTCTGCATCAGGACTCAGGCAAAAGTGTCTCCGGGCCAGGGGCTTGACGTGCTGCCAACGTCGGAAGTTACTGTACTCTCTCTGGGGGTTAGAGGAGCCATCCTGTGAGGCGTTGGACTGGTTGGTGGCCAGGCGGCCCTCCCTGGAAGTGCCATGTGGCCATGGCCCAGAGTTCACTGGGCGAATGAGAGGGGCCAGCTGGGCAGCTGGTGGTGGAGCTTGAGGAGGAAAGCCTGGGGTCCGGCCTCCCTTGCCAGCCTGACTAACTCCAACAGCTGAAGCAGTCACAACGGTCCCCATCACAGGGGTTGCTACGAATACGGGTGCAGGACATGAAGCACTCCTGCTGAGGGCCCCTGCCGCGCTCCAGTTGAGGGGGGCCTGAGTAACGACAAAGGTCTGAGTCTGGGGGACCTCCACTGTCCTCCCTTGTGACCTGACTTGTACAGTGAGGTTGCAAGCCCCAGGGGCACTGGGGCCACGGCCACCATTAGCCACCAAAGGCGTCCTGGGGAAAGCTGGCAACAGCAGGCTGCTGCCAGGAGGGAATGCTGGCGTGATGGGACGTGGCAGGTGCTGCTGCCAGGGTGGCCGGTGCTGGGCGCCAGGAATGGGTGGAGGGAAGGGCACTGCCGTGAAAGTAGACAAGGAGGCCCCGGGGCTCATGGTCATATCCGTTCCCAGCACTGCAGATGCTGTGGAGGCAAAGGAAAGGAGTGAATGCAGGAGGAGAATGGGCACGTGGCACTGAGGCTTTCTGTGGCATCAGAGTGTAAATCTCCACAGGGGAGGGACACTTGGACAAGGGAAACTGTGCAGCGTGCAAATGTCTTCCAGTGATTTTCATGCCCTGACCTCCAGTTGAGAATTATTCCACTGCTGACCCCGCGCCCATCCACCAAGGTCCCTGACCCCTGTCTGCCGAGAAGAAATCGCCTCAGCAAGCACTGACTTGGAGAGCCTCCCTAAGGCACCCCCTGGCACCTAAGCCTCACAGGCTGTCTCCCAAGACCTGGAACTGTGTGGACATCCGCTCTGTGAGAAATGCCCCTCAGCCGGCGTACTAGCAGGTAGGGACCTTCTCCAAAGTAAGTTCTAGGCACCCAAAGGCCCTTTGTGGACAGGTATTGTGTAAACTATTAGGGCCCCACCTCCTCCTCAGTCCTCCTTTTCCTGATGCTCAGTAGAAATCCCCTCTTTCTTTCCTAGCCTCACAAAACAAAACAAAATGCTGGAAAATATCTCTCTAATGGAATCCCGATACAAACCCAGAACACTGGCCCAGAATGCACCTGCATCTCAGAACAACCCACAGCAGACACGTAACATGGGCCAGGTCCTGCCACCCCCTCCCCAGTGCCCAGAGTCACTGTCATCACTCAGGAGTTCTGTTCCTAGGAGGCGGGGGTGGGGGGAGTGGTGTGTGAGAAGTAGGCACGTGTCCCTTAGATTCTGTCATTTCACAGCCAGTGATGGCTGCAGAGGATTAAACAAGGGCCAGGGAATTGTCATGTTACATTGGTCATGGGAGTACAGACCGCCTGTGGTCCTTCCCCCTCCAGCTCCCAATAACGGAAAGGCAATCTGAGAAGCAGACATAAGCCAGTTGCCATGGCGATCAAGTTGTCTGGATCACATCCCTGTTCAGGAGAACAAGGTACACACCACGGTGCACCTAATTAACCAGAACAGGTGTCATAGGACGTTTAATAATAACACAGAAGATCGTCTTCCTGCCCCTGGGCTACACTCCTTCCCCCTTTAAAAGAGGAAGCAGCCTTCACAGACATTCCACCCGAAACAACCCCACTCCACATCTGTCCCCTGTCCATGAAGGAGTGACAGGAAATATGAACAAACTCTTCCTCTCAAGGCAGCCTGAGGGTCCACCATGAGATACTGGACGAGATGAAGTAGGTCTGAAGTACTGCGATTCCACAAAAGGAAGAACAATTCAGAGCAACTCAGGAACCTGAGCCCTCTCTTGGCTGAAGTTACACGGTTGCCCATCCCCTGTGGAATCCAAAGCAACAGTTGCCTGAACTGAGAAGTGAGCTCTGGGCTGGGAGGAGTGGACGAGGTGTGGGCTGCGGCAGTTCGAGTAACCTCCGGCCTAGCTCTCGGAGAGGACACTTCACTGCAGGCGTGGCCACACACAGCCCCACTGAATAGTTTTCTCACCAAGACCATCTCTCCCCACGGCCCCCTGAGACACAGTATGCTCCTGTTCAAATCCCGTAGAAAGATACGGTGAGGCAAGCTTCAGGCGCCTCAGGAACACAAGACAGGTCTAGGCTTTCCTCATGACCCTCCCTGTGTCACCACCAGGACATCACACACATCCTTACACACACGTTTCAAAGTGGCTGGTCTCCCTTCTAGAAAGAATCAACCTGCCTGCTGCCATCCTTTCTCCATAGCCAGGGCGATTCCTCTTGATCCACCTCCAATGACCCCTCCTCCCCAGTGCAGTCTCAGGTTTCTTCAGGCTCCCCAGTCTCCCAGGTGAAATGTCCTTGTGTGTCCAGGGCTCTCTTCTCCCTCTACTTCAGTCCAACTGTGTGCCCACCGTGAAGTGTCACGTGTGAACCCGAAGGATGGGAGGGATGGCAGGGTCTCTGAGAACACACCCCCAGCCTATAGGCTTACCTCCTTCTGAAGCCATCCTGCAGGCTTGGGCACGGACTACTGCTGCCTGGTAGCCTCCATGAGAAAAGTCAAGACCAGGACCCAGAGAGTGACCTGCTTCAGCAGACGCTCAGGATCCAAGTGAAGGAGGGCCAGGTTTGAATCATAAAAGTAGAATGTGGCTGAAACGTTCTGCAGTGGGGGAGGGGCAGAGGGCACGTGGGTCTGGGTAGGGTGGGGGTGGGGAGACATTCCACGAGGGCTCTGGCAGGTAGGCAAGAACCGGAAGTTCCTTCCACCTCACACAGTGGCAACACAATTGGCGTGGGCCTCTTTACGCAGTTTATAGACTGTTTTCTTGATTCACGGCACCGAGGTTGGACTTGACGGTCCCTTCCTTTCACTTCTTTTTCCATCAACCTAGTTTTGTGTCCCTCAACACACTCTGCTTCCTACCTGGCTCTTGACTTACTTCAACAGAGACTAGACTTCCTGAACAAAATTCAGAACTGTTAGTCTGATAAACACTTGGGTATTTATGGCCACATGGAACTGAGTATTTGCAATTAGGATTGTCTCAGCAGATCCAGTGTCTTTGACTGCTGTATGTACATCACTCCTAAGGGAGTGGTCCTTGTGCTCCAACCAACATCCAGCAGGACCAGCCTTACTAATGTTCCTTTGTGCTGGAAAGCCCCCGTCCATGAAAAAACCATCATGCAGCCCCCATGTCCAAGACCAGAATTCACTAAATGTCTTTCTCATAGTATTCCATGGTTGTAAAAGATTTAGTTTTGTACCTTTTAAATGATTTTAGTATAATATTTTAAGCGAGCCACACCTTCTCATGGTTCAAAATTAAATTGTGCAAAATGGAATATGCAGTGGCGAGTCCTCCTCCCACCTCTTTCCCCTGTCAACCCAATCCTCTTTCCCGGAGGAAACCAGTGTTATCTCTTTCACTAAAATCTTCCCAGAGATACGTCATGCAACTAAAAGCGAAGGCAATCTGTTTTCAGTTTTTAAAATGCCTTCATTTTTTTTCTAGTTGAAAATTCATGTATGTTCCAATATATCTGAGGATATTTCCAATGATTGTCTTTGTACGGGTATCGTGGCTCCTCTGTTTCTGCACTAGATTCCTAGAACAAGAATTTCTAGTCTCTTAAAATTCAAAGCACCTGAAAGAATAGGGTGGCTCGATCTAGTAAAGAAAAGTAACAAATGCCTAACTGAATTTGACTTTTGAATTTCACATAAACAATGAATTCATTTTTAGTACAACTTTGTCCCATGCAACATTTTGGACATAGTTTTACTGCAAATTCTTTCCCTGTTTATCTGAAATTTACATTTAACTCGAAATCTGTATTTTATCTGGCAACACTACCAAAAAATCAGAACATACTAAGCTATTCTCAGTTACTCATCCTTATGACAAAGAGAACTTGGAGTGACGAGACTCAAGTGTGCACCTTGGTTCCAACAGAAAACACAACTGTAAACATCCACAAAATCTGCAGGCTCTTTGGATGAAATGGATTTGGAAGAGTCATCATATAGCACTGAACATCTTGGCTTAGTAGCGGTAAGGACAGAAGTAAGGAACAAGAAGGCAGAAAATCTTCTTCTCTTTCCTTATGTTAAAGGGACTAAACATCCTAGAGCCCTGGTTTTTCTAGGTGTTAAAAGTCCACTACCCATGAGATGGATGTGCACCTTGACACAGTGCCAAGAGTTTATCCACCAGTGTCCAATCCCCAGACAAGCCCACTTCCATCGAAATCCTAGCCTGCAAGCCCTGCTTACAAGTTTGTTCATTTCCTGTCTGCATTACATACACTTGCTCTTTACAATCTAGGCTCATCATTGCATATGGCCCCATCTGCATGGGAATCATGGTAGCATTCCTTTTACAAAACTTGTTTGATTATGATTTTCATATTGAGAATCCATGTCAGTCAGTTTACCACTATCAAAATGATATGAAAGAGTATTCGTGTTTTGTGTCGTGAGAAGAGAGGACTGTTAGGAAACTTGTCAAGGGAGATGAAGGCTGAAAACCTCAGAGGATGGCAACCAAATCTCTTGGGAGACGAGATTCTCTCACTGCTGTAGCTGCAGTAGAACTCCAACTGATTGTGGGGTGTTGGGGAAGGAAACAGAGGTTTAGAAGGACTGTTCCACAGTGTGAAAAAGACTCCTGTTGGTGCTTAAGAAGTTCCTTGCCCCTTGTCAGGAAAAACTGACTCAGAAGAAGATGAGAAGATAAGGTGAGAATATTTCAAGCAACATCATGGTGAACTTTATATCTAAAGAAACTCCTGTCGGGGGCTGAAAAAAATAAACAGTTTGGGAATATCGCTCAGTACTGGAGCTTTTACAATGAAGGAAAACGCATATGATTTTCACCCAATAACTTCATACTAGAGGGATGGTGAGGCAAAATATTGTACCCAGGCACTCGAGAAAGGCAGGCTTCCTTGTTGCTTCCTCCCTTTGTTCAGTCATTCAACCAATTATTTACAAGATTCTCACTCATAATTCTGATACAGTATTTGAAGGACTCTTCTCAAGGCCACTGATACAAAAATTGCACTGTGCAAAAATTAGCCAGTCCCAATTCTGCAATCACTTTTGTAATACTTCAAAATCCCACACCCCAGGGACAGAGATAATCAAATTAGCCCAAATGTAATTTGGGAAGAGCAGTCACAGAAGGGAGTATCTAAAATTCCTTTGGATCATGATCTCTGACTATTCCTGCACAGAGGCTGCGGGCAGGCATTGACTACTGAGAAAAAACAACTCTGGACATGCATCACAAGCCTCAGAAGACAGTTCATCTTCCACTCAATCACGAAACATTAAAAAAACGAAGAGATACCATGTTTGTGTCTTGTGGAGTTTTCAAGTCTGTGCACTTGGAGGCGCTTAGTGCTGTTAGACGTGAGGGGTCTTCAGAGGCATCCTGTTGAGTGAGAAATGCTCTAATCTTGCAATTGACCAGAAAGAGGATCTGATGATTGAAGTTTCTTTGGGAAGTATTACAAAGTCAGGTCAGTAAGTTGATCCCGCTACTATTTTTGTTGTTGTTGTTGTTATTTTTAATGCCAACTGAAAGTCTGCAAGATATTACAAAAAAAGGAGGGAGGGAAAGTAAAATTGTTCCCATACTACCTGCTGTGTTGAAATTGGCCCAGATTGTCCACTCTCTCTCAAAGTTATTTAAAAAAAAAAAAAACCGTACAAAGGAAACACCTGTGAATCAACATTTATTGAAAAACCTCCATGTATTAAATACACTGAGAAAAAATATTCTAGTAGAGTAAATGCGTTTGGAAAAACTTTAGGAACGGAGTCAGGAGACAGTAGCTTAAGAGTGTTTCCCAGGTCTGAATTCTTTGCTAGAATTGTTCTTTAACGGAAACTTCAGGCTTGCTAGGAAAAAGGACCTACTGTTTTTTGAAAGGCATAAACAAGAACCAAGGAACTGCAGTCCAAAGGGCATGAAAGCACTTGCCCCAATTGGAGGCTACTGTGCTTAGAGCAGAGCTCTCCAGAACACTTTGTAGCTAAGTGCATGGGTTTCACACGTGCAATAGAAAAATCACGAGTGCACATCTCACAAGAGCTGGTTTTAAGAAGAGACCATCACGAAAGTTCCCGGCGAGGAGCGTCGCCAGAGACGCTCCGCAGCGTGCCCGACACTCCACCTCTCTCCTCTCTGGCAGAGAGCTGCCAGAGCAGGTCCCCGCGCGCCCCGCGCCTGCACGCCTGCGCACGCTCACTAGGGCGGGGCTCTTGGGCACGCGGACCGCCGTCCTCCAACTGCTCCTGGCGTCTGTTGGGGCAGTCGGCTCCGGAAGACAGGAGCGCATGCGCGAGCGCGGAGGGTGGGGCCCCAAGGGCCGTCCGGCGGGGGAGGGGCCTGTCATGGCGGCCTCGAGAGTCAATTCCAGGAACCCTGAGGTAAAGGGTACGGGGACTTTTGACCCCTCAGGTGTCACCGCTCTGCGCTGTTGTTCACCCTGTGGGTTGTCTGTGCCCTTGTCCGTGTAAGGAGACTCCCCACAATGTGGATTCACGCCCCCATAGAGCTCGATTCCCTTGAGGGGTTTACCCCAGGGTTATTGGCCCCACTGGAGAGCCGGCTGCATGAAGGGTTCAGTGATTGCGAGGCCTACAGTGGGGGGGAAATAGTGTGTGTGAGCTATTAAACAGGTGCCGTTCTAGGCTGCGCGTTCTGAAGAGTACAAAACCTATAGGGACGTTCTTGCGAGTTGAAAACCCTCATCTGGTTCCAAAGGTGTAGCTCAGGTGATTGGAAAATGAGTGAAGAGCGAAGGAACACACTCATGGTTTCACTAGTGTCTTCCTTCTTATCATAAAAACATCAATCACCACTTATGTTCAAACTGCATTCTTTTGTCAGTGATGGGAGCAACTTTGCTGAATGTGGTAATAAACATGTATTTGTAGTCTGATGTCACATCATGATTGATTTGCAAGCATAGATGGGGTCTGTACATATTTAATTGGTTGGTGGGAATCTGATATGTAGTCAAATGTGTGGGTTGGTTTTGTCTGTGGATGTTTGTGTCTGAAGGGAGGTCGTGCCTGTGTTTTTGTGAGAGCGTGTAAGAGTGAGTGTTGTACTTGGAGGGTGTTGAGATGTGACGCAGGCATACTCAAGGAGTTGGTGGTTAGGTGTTTGTAATTAGGTGTTTGGGGAATATGTTTACATGTGTTTTTTTCACCCATGAATTTGGGGATTTATGTGTGTCTAATGGTGGATTTGGAAGGATTATCTGCATGTGCATAAGGGCAATGTCAGGAAAAGTTGTGGTGTATATTACTTTGGGTGTCCAGTCTGTTTATTTTGTATATTTGGGGAATGTAGGATGATCATTTGTGTATTCAGGGCATGTTGTATGGTTATGGGGTGTTTGTGTGTGTGCATTTTCAGGAGCTGTCTATGTATATTTGGATGTGTAGAGGGCAAGTCTGTGGCTATTTTATGGGACTGGTGGATGTTGTATATGTAGGTATGTTGTGTTTGTATGATTCTGTATTCTGCAAGATGGCAGAGTTAGTTCTGTGTGAGAGGTTGGGAATGTGGGGTTATGTATATGCCAGTAGTGTGGTACTGTATGTGTATTTGGAACAAAGGGCATATAGGGTGATATTATTGCATATTTGTAGTGTACTGGGTAATTGTGGTTCTATTTGGAACTTGTGGAGAGTTATGTGTTAAATGAGTTTGTGTGTGTATTCAAGGGGCATGGCCACTTGGAGGAATATTTGCTGAGGCTGTGCATTTGTAATTTTCGGTAGGAGCCTCTGAAGCTTATGTATTTTGGGAAGTGAGTATATGTGTATCTGATAAAGAGGTGGGGTTCTATGTTTCTACAGGGAAGTTGGACAATTGCATTTCTATGTATTAGAAATATGTGATACGGGTATTTGTGAGTACTTGCATATGTGTGAGCTGGCTCCTAATAGCTAGGGATAATTTGATATATGGAAGTTGTTTCATAAATGGTTTGCTGGAGACACTTCCATGTATCTTACTTGTGTATTCTAATCTGTGTGTGTGTCCATCATCAGGTTCATGCATTATCAAAGTTTGTTCATAAGGTATGGAGTTGTTAGGAGTATTCAAAGTGTATATCTTTGGAGAATGCTAGGGTGTTTATACATGTGTTTGGTAGGAGTAAGAGGTGGTCTGTCTATATATTCAGGGTGAGGGTAGAAATATATATATATGAACACCCACACACACATACACAGTTTATATGTTGGGGTAGTGGCGGGGAGCTTGTGTTCTGGAGAGGTAGCATAATGTATAGTGTTTGGGAGGGGATCTGTATGTTCAGGGCTTGGGAATATTTGCATGTGTGTGTCCATACGTGTGTGAGAATTGTGTATGTATATTAGTAAGACTGCAGAGGTTGTTGGTGTTTTTCTGTTTTGAGTGTGTCTGAGCATTTGGGGTGTATACTCATGAGTAGTTTGTGGGTGTGTGTATTTGTGATTTGTGAGTATATCAGGAGGCTTAGAGTCCTCTATGTATCTATTTCAAAATGTAATGCCTGAAGAATTGAGTGGTGTTGCTTGTATGTGTGTTCTCAGTATTAGTGAGGTGGACTTATATGTACCGTTGACCCTTGAACTACACACGTTTGAACCACACGGGTCCACTTATAGTGGATTTTTTTCCCAGTAAATACTACAGGACTACTACACGATCCATGGATGCAGAACCACTGCATGGAGGGTTGGCGCCCTAACCCCCAAGTTGTTCAAGGGTCAGCTGTATTTGATAAGTATAGGTTATTTGTGGCTGTGTGTGTTTTTGAGTTCCTGGGGCTTCTGGGGTATGTATTCTGGGGGATGTGAGAGTTTAGTTTGTGTGTTTGGAAACCAGTAGACGGTGTAGGTTATGTGTGTGTGCAGGAATCCTGAAGTATATGTATTTTAGGGCTGTGGGACTGCATGTGGGTCTTTTTTGGGTTGCACGTGAGACAGTTGTGTACTTGGTGAGCCTGTGTGTTTAGGTACTCAGTGTGTACATCTGGATGGCATATTGGTTGCACGTGTTTGTTTTCAGGCCCATGTTGTGCGTGTATATATAGTTGTGAGAGTGGAATGTGAATATTCAGGGTGAGTAAGGTTTCGTCTGTAAAAATTTAGATAGTAAGAGGTGGTCTGTTTGTGTATCTATTCAGGGTGAGGGTAGAAATGTACGTGTGTGTTCAGGATATATATATATATGTATGTATATGTACAAACACATATGTATATGTGGTATCCTTTTGGTTGTATATCTGTGGTGGGAGTTGAGGGGTCTACTTGGGGTGTAAGTGGATTGTGTGCACAAATTCATAGGAAAAGGTATGGGATGTGCTGGAACTGGTTCATACTATCTTGGGATAGTCAATGGTGCATACCTCTTCCCAGCTCTGTGTTCAGTGATGTCAGGTGGGTAGCTTGAAATTGGTCATGCTGGGAATATTTATACCATGTAGATAGCATAAGTGAAGTCTTTCCCACCTTTCTCGGAGAGTTTTTTAGCGCTTCCCAGCAGACCACTGATGTGCGTGTTTGGATGTATGTATGTATGAAGCAAGAATATTTGGGCATCGGTGGATACGTATGGGACACCCATGTGAATTGTGAGTGGGGCACCTGGGGCTATGGGCCCCTGTATATGTGCATTGACCCTGGTAATTGTGAATCATTGCATTGCTCCTATCAGGTTGGTCTGTTCTTTAGGGCCAAAGAATCCCCATAAATGTTGTAGATTCCCAGTAGAAATCATGCAGATGGATACAGGGGTGTCTGTACCTTAGGCAGGTGGACACTCCTTCAGCATTTGGGTGGTCCTAGCATCTGGGTCCCTAGAAGGGGGGGCCTGGTGGACAGATGGCCATGCAGAGCAGAACCTTCACAGGTGTGTTCTTGGCGTGACAGGCAGCAGTCAGAAAGTCACGGGGCTTCCTGGATAGGAGGTCAGATGACCAAGGGCTCTCCCAGGAAAATACCCTGAGAATCAGTTGGACAGCTACAGGCGTTACTGGCTCTTCTGGGGCACAGCTGACGTGCAAGGACACCCTCCACATGGGGTCCAGAGCCACGTGTCCCTGAGCCCAACTGCCCCAGGGTGGTGGGAACTGTTGCGTATCAGGCTGGTCAACTGTATCACTAGGTCTCAACCAACCTGTCTCCATGGAAATCTAAGTCCTCAGGGGTAGGCAGGACCTCTAGGGATCAGTGAGCTGACTAGGACAGGGGTGGGGAGGCTTTGTCCCTGAGGGAGAGTTGGGGACTGAGACCTGGAGAGCCTGGGGAGTCCCACTCTGAGGAGATATGGCTCTGTTGTTCCCAAACCCTTTAGCCATGTTCTCTGTTCTTTTCTGAAGGCTCATGATGCTTCTAGCAGTGGGAAGCTTATCTCAGTTTCATGTTTCTCTGATAGGATGAACTGACCCTTTTATTCACTATTCCACATCGAGCTGCAAACCCATCAGATGGAACCACGTGATCATTGTGGCCACCAGCTGACCCCACAGCCACCTTGTGCCTCCCTTGGACCCACCCAGGAATTTCTGAGCCTTCTTTATGGTGAGTCTTGTGGCCTTTTCTCCCTCATTGGGAATCCTCCTGCCAATAAAACATGCTGTGAATGTTAACAAAAGGAAACCTCAACTAGAATTGGAGTCTGGAAGGCCCGTAGAGGGAGCTCTCATGCCGTGTCACTCATCATCAATTACCCCAAGAGGAAGAGGTCATTCACTGACCCCAAACAGGAAGTGCGACCACTTTACTACCCCAGCTGGAGGAGGCAAGACTTCCTTCCTGGCCAGCAACAAGAAATAGAACATAGAAATAGCTAATAGAGAATTCCGCAGTTTAGCCAATGAGAAGCCATTGTCACCTGAAGTTTCACTTTCCTCCAGTGAACTTTCATTTTTTCCCTTGATGATGACTTTCTTTCCTTGTCCCACCCTCTTTACTTTGAAATCCTTCTGGGACTTTCCTGGTGGTCCAGGGGCTAAGACTCTGCTCTTCCAATGCACGGGGCATGGGTTCGATCCCTGGTCGGGGAACTAAGATTTCCACATGCCATGTGGCGTGGCCAAAAAACAAAAAGCCTTCCATGTTGTGTAACCCGTTGGAGTATCTCCCTTTCTATCAGATGAGATGCTGCCTGATTCATGAATCGTTTAATAAAGCCAATTTATTCAAACTTCAAAGTAAATCTTCACATTTACTCAGTTAAATTTTGTTTTTTAATACATTGGTGGCATTCAGAGGTGGCCGCTAACAGTTTCATATGTATCCCTCCAGAAATGTTCTGTATCAAAATAGGTATGTGCACTTTTTTAAAATCCACTCTTATGATTCCTCTTGCTAACAGGATGATTTTATGATTAAATGCTTATCTTTTTAAAAAGAAAAACATAAATATATTGGTGGCAGTGATGGGATCTGAAGCAAATTTCTGATAACATTTGGGACAAGGAGAAACAGGTGTAGTGCCCACAACTCCTTTGAGTTCACTGTCTTTCTTGCCATTCCTGAAGGTTGTTGGTAAGCTCCTCTTGGTTTGAGCTCCATTCTCTTTGATTGAGTTTGTGCTCGCAATCTAATTGGCTTTCCTTTACAGGGCAGGTCAGTTTGTCTGGTAGAGGATTCTCCCTGAGGCCAAACCCCTAGCCTTTCAGATGGAAATTCCCAGGACACAGTAACATCTCTTGGTTATTGCCAGTATATTTTTGAGTGGGAAACCCTAGCCCCTAATTTTGTTCCCTGGATTCCACATTGGGCACTGCTGGCAGTGTAGTCTGCACTTGCCCATCTGTTTGGAATCAGCCCTCAGTTTCCATGCTTGGAACTGTTGGTGGCGGCTATAGTTCTCCATTTTGTTTGGCATCAGTTTGCAGTCCCCATTCCTTGGGATTTGCTGGTTGGATCTTTTTCCTCAGTCCAGGGATCCCTGGGAATTGGTGGTGGTGCATACCAGGCCTTCTTTTGGCCAGGACATAGTGACATCTCTTTGTTACTGCTGATATATTAAGGCGCAGTTCTTTTGTGTGTTCTTTTGGGTTGACAAAGGCTAGCTAAGGAAATGAGATCCTTTATCACCAAAGAGTTGAGAATGCCAGCTTCTGGCACACCTGCTTATTTTATATTTGAGAACTATGGTCCTGGAGGCTGTAGATATTTAGAAAGATGGCAAAATTATACTAATATTGAGCTAGAATTACAATGGTCATTGTGGGGAATGTTCCAGTTAGACAAGATTGTTCATTTAAGGAAAACACTAGAGAGCAAGTGTTCCCAAATTGGACAGGGAGAATGAGATGCCTGCTTTAGTTGGTATGTAAAAGTTTACAGAAGGTTTCAAGATTCCAAAATAGCTTCGTTTAGAGACTTAGAACAAAAAGCTAATGAAAAATTGAAGAGACAAAAGGTACCTGAAACAAAAGACCATAGGACGGATGTGACTGCAGATTGAACTCCTACTGTCCCCCCCTTTCCTTTTTCACCTGAGTACTCTTGTTTTACTCATTTTCTGTCTGAAATACTTTTCTATTCCAAAGAGAATATTTAACAATTGCCATTTAAAGTAAAACTAGCTGAGGTTGCAGGTGAGCCCCCTCAGGTGTCCTTTACCCCTTGGTCAAAGACTGAACTGAGAGCTATAGTCAAAGAATTCTCTAAACCTAGCGAGGAACGCCCAACATTTTTTGAAGAATTTAGAGTCACTGTCACGGCCTATGTCCCCAAACTGCTAGATCTTTATCCGCTTGTACACATGTTGGTAGGACTGGGGGAAGCCCCAGAATGGACGTGGGAAGCAAAATGACATAATCCCTAGGATGATATTCAAGATCCTCGACCTAAAAAGGCTTGCAGAATAACAACTAACCTTTTATAAGCTATTCCTAAAATCTTCCCTGCTCACACTTGGTCTATTATTAATTGGCCTAATAATGATTGGCCTATTATTCACTCATACAAACAAAAGAGGGGTGAATCTGTGGAAGACTTTAGAGCCAGTTTGTAGGCTCTCTTTTTACAGCATTTGGGGTTCCAAGCAATAAAAAGGCCACTCAGCCTACTTTAACTGCCCTCTTTGTAAATGGATTATCTTCTGAGATTAATGGATTGATAAACGGGCAGAAAATAGGCTGGGAGGCTGTAGGCCTGACTGAACTCCTGACTATAGCTGAGCATTTTGAAAGGACCTTGGAGTAAGATCACAAACAGAAATCCACCAAGCTCATAGCCTTACAGTTACAGCAGCTCTAAGGCAAGAGACACAAAATAACACCTAGGCCTCCCCCATTACAACCTCCTAGGGGTCCATGATCAATTCGATGACCCAAAGTTGATGTTTCATTTGTAATCAGTGAGGACACTGGGAAAAAAGGTGTCCTCAAAGGTCCTATGCAAACTCTTCACAAATGCTCTCATATCTGTCTCAAAGGGAGGGCCCCCCCATGACCCTCTCCCCTAGTTGGCAGAACTCCAGAGGTTCTCTGGTAAACTATTACCAGCAATTACCTTAAACAGCCCAGAGGAAAATAGAATGAAAATTAATGAAAAACTGCCAAATTTTAGTTGATAGTGGAGCTATGCTTTATACTTTAAACCCCACTCTCATATTCTACTTTGAAATCTACATTAAACCCTAACCCTAACTGTAAACGTAATTACCTAACCCTTTAACACCCTAGCCCTAGCCCTAACCAGATCTGTGCTTTCTACTCTAAATCCCACCCTCAAAGAACAACAGGTCCCTCTGAGTCAAGAGGATGCTTCCATGGTGGGAGTACCTCATAAAGTTCACAGAGAATTTTTATCTCAACCAAGACTCCTTTTTGCTATGCAATATACCCCAGTTAACCTATTTGGTAGAGATCTCTTTTCTAACTTAAAAGGGCCAGTACATTTTGCCTCCAGTGGAGATCTCACCTTAAAGTTTCCTGATCAACCTGAACCTGATTATTTATGTTCCTTACAATCTGTCCTGGACATAAAAGAGGAAGTTCAGCACAAGTTCTCTAATTTGATGGAGATGCCTGCAAATTTGGGGGCTACTTCTGACAGCGTTAACATCAGAAGAATAAAAAAATGCAAACCTATAAAGATTCAGATAGATGTAGCTAAACCTCTCCCTAGGTTTCCTCAACAACTATTAAAGCCTGCGGTCATACAAGGTCTCACACCTATTGTAGAAGACTTAATTTCCCGGGAGGTAGTCATTCCTGTACTCGTCCCTGCAGCATGCCAATCTTGCCTGGTTGGAAACCTGGCAGGATGGCGATTTGTCCAGGACTTGGGAGCTGTTAATAAAAATAGTTATTCCCTGTTTTCCTGTTGTTCCAAACCTAGCCACCCTTCTGTCACAAGTTTCAACTGACTTGGAATGGTTTACTGTTGCAGACCTTTGTTCACCTTTCTTCAGCATCCCGGAGACCCAACAGCCAATATCTATATGCCTTTACTTGGAACAATCAACAATATACCTGCATTTTTATGCCTCAAGGGTTCACTGGGACCCCTTCTTTTTTCTCCCAAGTACCTCACCAAGATTTAAGTACCCTCTAGTTCCCTGAGAAATCCACCTTTTTACCATATGGAGATAACCTCCTGCTGTACTCAGCTACTGTAAAGATTCCATTAGGCATGCATAAAAGATTCCATTTATTTGCTGCAACAGTTAGCTGAGAAAGAACACGAAGGAAAAATTACAATTATCTCTAGACACTGTTCATTACCTAGGACATAATCTAAGCACTGAAGGAATTCAGCTATCTGCAGAGAGAATTAGGCTGATACAGGAACTTCCTAGACTCACAACTAAGTGCTAGCATTGTGGATTTCTAGGTTTAGCTGGTTATTGCAAGCTCTGGGTTCCAAATTTTTCTCTGTTACCTCTTCCACTCTATGAACTTATTAAAGATTTAGTTCCTGAATCCTTTGCTTGGGAAGATAAACATAAGCAGGCTTTTATAAGGCTAAAACAAGCACTGCAAGAGCTGCCTGCCTTAGGGTTCCCCAAATGATCAGGTTCAGGTTGATCCGGAAACTTTAAGGTGAGATCTCCACTGGAGGCAAAATATATTAGCCCTTTTAAGTTAGCAAAGAGATCTCTACCTAATAGATTAACTTTAGGTTATTCAAAACCTTTTACTTGATTTGTGCATGAATGGCATAATCAGGCCCCGCGGAACTATGTGAGCATGGTAGTAAACATAGGCCTATTGCCTATTATAGCATGCAACTTGATTCAGTTGCTTATGCCTATCTCAGTTGTCTTAAGGTTATAGCCACAACTGCAAATTTAGTGGAAGCCTTGGCAGATTTGACTCTAGAAAATGAAGTTTATTTGCAAACTCCACACATTGTCCACAGTCTTCTTAACTCTGAATTGGCAACGTTTCACTGCAAGTGTCACAAGATTCACTTCCTGTGAAATCCTGCTTTCACCACCTAATCTTTATCTTAAACTTTACAACGTTCTCCATCCTGCTGCACTACTACCTCTGTCTGACAAAGGTGAGGACCATGACTGCAAGGTAACAGTGTCCCATGGGAATTCCCTGGTAGGCCATTGCTTAGGACTCCGAGCTTCCACTGCAGGGAGCGCGGGTTCGATCTCTGGTCGAGGAACTAAGATCCCACAAGCCACGTGGCGCAGCCCAAAACAAAAACAAACACAAAAACAAAACAAACAAACAAAACAATGTCCCATTTTGTGACACCGTGTCCTGAGTAAAGATGTTACCAAGTCCAAGCTTGCTGTGCTTGCCGCACGACAGGCCAATAAATCGGAGATGAGGTGTTGAGGCAAGGAATATGACTTTATTCGGATGGTGACAGGGAATACCTGGAAGGGAGTTTTCCTCTTCCCTGACTCATATGCTGCCACTTCCCGTTTAGGGTGTCCCAGTCAGCCTCGGTGGGGTCAAGGGATGATTTGCAACAGCAGCAAGAATTGCAGCAACATAGGAGGCACTTACCTCAGCGGCATTTGCCCGCTCGGGGTGCCATGATGCCCCTGGTAGAGCTGCCTCTGTCATGGGTTAGGGCTGTGTGGGGAACTCATGGATGTATGTTTGGGGTATAGGACGGTTTGGGGTAATAGTAAAGCTGCGTAGAGACTGTGTATGTGTGATCTGGGGAGAGATGAGGGGCCTGAGTGCCTTTATGAGTGTACGGTTGGTGTAGCATGGTGCGGCTGGGTGGTGGGGCTGGTTCTGGGTGTTTTGAGGCTCTGTGTGCAGGCATTTGAGAAGAGGTAAGGGTATGCATTTTAATGTTTTGTGTGTTGGATCTGTGTGTATTCAGAGTATAGGGGTTATACATATGCTCATCCTGTAGGGTAAGAGTTTAGGGAGTGTATTTTTGGTGTGGAGGAATTTGCAGAGACTGGGGATGTCAGTGTAAATTGGGGTTGTTAGCTGTGTGTGTATAATCAGGGGATGTGACAGAGGCTGTTTATGGTATCTCAAGAGGGAGATGGGTGTATGTTTGTATTGGGGGTGTGAGTTCATCATGTGTTCTGGGGGGAGTATTTAGGAGAAGGTTGGAAACATTGTGTCTCTCTGATGGTATTTTGTGTTTGTCTCAGCTTCTGAGGCATTGTACATACGTGGATGTTCACAGCTGTGGGGGGACTGTATGTGTTATATTTGGATTTTGGGGTTTGTGTCTTATATTAAGAAGTATGTGAGTTTGGTTTGAATGTATTTGGCTATTGTTGAAGGGTTTGTGTGTTTGCATTGGGGGGTTATATGGGGTTGGGTGGATTTTTGTGGGATGTGAGGATTTCGGAGTTTGATTATCGGGGGCCGTTGGGGGTGTGTTTTTGTATTCAAGACTGTGGCTGTGATTTTATTGGGGTTTGTAGCGCATGTATATTGGAGCAGGAGGGGTCTGGGCACACAGGCATCTGCTTATAGGTAGGGAGTTTGTGTGTTTGAGGATGTTTGGAGCTTTGTGGGGCTGTGTGATGGTGGCACAGGCGACTGTGGGCAGGTGGAGTGTGTGTTGGGCTGGAAGGGAAACTCGAGGGCATGTTGGTGACTGTGAGGCGCCCATGTGAACTCCCACGTGGACTGACCTTTGTTCCTTCTGACCTTCTATGGCTTGTACCCATCCTGATCTTCTGTGGCAGCTACTCCCCTGGAATGGTCAGCAATACTCTGCTCATTCTTAGCCAGATGAGTCAGGAAATGTCACTTCCTCTGGCAGCTGGATGTGTCTCTTGCAAGTGAGTGGTCCTGGAGTCCAGGGTGCAGGACTGGTGGACAGATGCAGAGTGAGGCTGATTCCCCCGTGAGCCCTCTCCTCAGTGAGGTGGCCAGGAGGTCAGGGCTGTATCTCCAGAGGGTCAGACATGGCCAGTCCTCTCTAGAATGTGCTGGAGGGGCCAACTCATTGAACGGACCCTGCCAGGAGATAAACAGACCCCGAGGACAATTCCTAAGGGAGAAGTCTATACCTACCCATCTTCCACTTTCTCCTTTGGATGGCCTCTACCACAAGGTAAAAGCTAAGCCCCCTCACATGGCCCTTCTTGGCCTGGTCTTACTGACCGGCCAGTCTCTCCCCACATCCTGGCTCACTCTGGGCCCTCTGGTGATACCAGCATGAGGCCCCCCTGCATGTCAGTTCTCACCTCCTTGCCTTGGCCCTTGCTGCCCTTGCTGTTTGTCCTGCTCTTCCTCCCCCAAGGCCGTGAGTCACCTTCTCCCGGTGGGAAGGATCCACTGAAAATGCAACTTTGGGTAATTACTGCATCACCTGAGTCTCTAGCACGTGCCAGGCACTATGACGCTTGCCAAATCCATAAAAACCCCACAAAGCGGATGTGCTATTAGTTGCACTTTGCAGGTGATGAAGCTGAGGTTCAGAGGTGAGCAACCATGACCAAGTACCCTGTATGTACCAGAATATCAATCAGACTGGTCAACGTATCCAATAAAGCCAAACATTAGTCTGATCAGGACGCCTAGATGCCAGGCTGTAAAGGCGCAAAATATGTCCCAGCAAGAGAAGGAGCAGTGCCAAGTACCCCAGCAAAGAAGCAGAGTTCATATCCTGCTTTCTTAATCAAAATAGCTGCAGATCAACCCACAGTTTCCTACTCTGTTAATAGGAGGAAAATACCAATGTGCGTTGCCCCATAAAACTACCTTAAGACAGTATGTATGATCCCGAGTGCTTTGGTAATGACCCCAAATCATCATCATGAAGTTGGGATACTTCTTAAAACACTGCAAGTCTTACACACTGGCATATAGAATCTGTAAAGTCAGTTCTTTGGGTAATGATGGTAGATAGAAGTGGCCCAGAAGGACAGAAGACAGAAAATAGAGCAGAAACTATTTGTCCAGAGGTGACAATGGGTCATAGCCAAGGTTCAAGCATTACTAGGGAGGTGGTGAAAATAGTAATGGGCATAGAGTGTAATAAGTCAAGGATATCTCATGTAGTTTCCAATGAAAGTTTGTGAAAGACATATAACTAAAAAGATAATAGGCTGGGAGGTGAAATAGTACAAAACATTTGATATATTTTTTACAAGGATAAAAGAAGATAGAAATGAACATTAAAGAAGTCGGTCAAATAGAAAAACTGTAAGATGGTAATAACCTCACAATATGATGAGGCAACTTAGATTTATTTTGTTTAAATAAATTGGTAGACTATATTTAGAGTAGTTTTAAGTTTAAAGAGAATTTGAGCAGAGTATAGAGTTCTCATACACCCCCTCACATCTATTCCCCAAACCAAAGTTTCCCCTATTATTAACGTCTTGCATTAGTGTGGGGCATTTTTTACAATTGATGAGCCAAAGTTCATACATTACTATTAACTAATATCCATAGTTTACATTACAGTTTACTCTGTTGCATATCCTATGGGTTTTGACGAATGTATGACAAGCGTTGACCATTACAGTATCATACAGAATAGTTTCAGTGCCCTACCTTTTCCAGGATGTCATATAGCTGATATCATACAGTATGTATCCATTTCAGTTTGGCCTCTTTCATTTAGCAATATGTGTTTAGGGTTCCTCCATGTCTCTTCCATTTAGTACTCTTATAGCTCAAGCTGCCATAACATAATACTATAGGCTTGGTGACTTTAACAACTCACAGTTCTAGAGGCTTGGAAGTCTAAGATCACGGTGCTGGCCAATTCAGTGCCTGGTGAGGGCTCTCTTCCTGGCTTGCAGACAACTGTCTTTTCACTGTGTCCTCACATGGTGGAGAGAGACAGAAAAAACTCTCTGGTTTCCTCTTACAGGGGCACTAATAGAGCCTAATCCTCATGACATCATTTAATCTCATTACCTGCCAAAGGCCTCATCTCCAAATACCATCACTTTGTTAGAGCTTGAATGTATGAATTTTGGGGGGACAGAATTCAGTTGATAGCCTCATTCTTCTAACAGTATAAAATATGACGAATAAAGAAAGCTCATCATTAAATTATCTCTTTTCTAGAGTTTCTGTCCCCATGTAGTTATCAACTCCTGGGTAAGATAGCCTGGGAAAGCAAAATTTTAAAAAACACATGAACAAGTTTTTTTGAATCTCAAAATGATTTGAAGGCAAGAAACAGTGTTTGAGAGAAAATTGGGGAACCTTACTTGCATAAGAAAAGGTGATATTCCTCCTGTTCAGAGTTGAATGCCATTTTGGAGCCAGTCAAGCCAGGCTGAGGAAGCACATTCTAAGCAGAAGCAATAAAAATTGTGTGCAAAGAGCCAGGCTTGTTCTAGAAATTAAACAAGCCCCACTGTGAATGTGGAAGAGTGAATGAAGGGATGAGAAGCACGATAGGTGAATGGAAACTAGGTTACAGAGGCCTATGAGTACAGATGGGCATATGCATGTAAGAACACTACTCATGGCAGGGAAAGAACCACCTGGATGTATCAGAAGGAACAAGTTCTTAACACTCACAAAGGGAAAAAAAAAAAGAAAGCCTGGTCTTCCCAGCTAGAATGGAAAACTGTTTAATACATGAGTATTCAGAATAGTTTTCAATCCTGAAATGTGGGGAAAAAGTTAACATGGTCTAAACATTACTTGGGTTCCACCTAAAAAGCTTAAAAGCAAGACTCAGAAGGATAAAATTATTTTTAAGTAATTTAACTGCATCCCAGAACAAAGTTCAAGAATATGTACAGAAATACTAAAATATTTAGCACCAGAAAAAGAAAATCTACAGTGACTGTCATCCAATAAAAAAATTACCAGGTATATCAAGAAGCACGAATATAGAACCACAATGAAGGGGAAAAAACCTAATTAAAACTGACCCAGAAATAGAAAAATTAAAGCATTAGTAGACAACAAAACTAAAGTAGATATTATAATTATATTTCATATTTTCAAGAAGCTACAGGAGGGATTGGACATGTAAAGGAAGGTATTTTTTAAAAAGCAAATCAACGTTTTAGAGATTAAAATTAAAATAGCTGAGATTAAAAGTACATTGGATAGAATTAACAGTAGATTAGACATTGCAGAAAAGAATTAGTTAACTGAACAAAAAGCAATATACATTATTCAAAATAAACACACAAAGAAAAGAAAAAAAACTTTAAAAAGATATGAATATCAAGAGAATGGGAAGTCAAGTCATAGATGGGGAGAAAAAATTTGTAAAAGACAAATCAGATAAAGGATTGGTATGAAAATATACAAAGAACACTTACTGCTTACCACTAAAAAAAGAGGACAACCTGATTAAAAGTGGACAAAAAATCTAAACTGACACCTCAGTAAAGAAGATATAAAATATCAAATAGGCATATGACAAGATGCTCAACACCTTATGTGTTTGGAGAACTGCAAATTAAAACAGCAATGAGAAACCACTATGCAGCTATGAAGAGGACAAAAATTCAGAACACTGACAACACCAAATGCTGGTGAGGATGCAGAGCAGTAGGAACTCTCATGATTGCTGTAGGGAATGCAAAATGGTACAGACTCTTTGGAAGACAGTTTGGCAGTTTAATAAAAGAGTAAATATACATTTACCATAAAATGCAGCAATCAAGCTCTTTGGTATATACCCCAAAGAGCTGAAAATTTACGTCCATACAAAAGCCTGCACATGAATGATTGTGGCAGCTTTATTCATAATTGCCAAAAATTAGAGGCAACCAAGGTGCCCTTCCATAGATGGATGGATTAAAAACAAACAAACAAACAAACAAAAACCTGTTCCACATTCATACAATGGAATATTATTCAGCAACAAAAGGAAATAAACTACCCATGAAAAGACATGGAGGAACTTAAATGCATATTACTAGGTGAAATAAACCAATCTGAAAGGGCTACGTACGGTATAATTCTTAACTATATGATAGTTTAGAAGGCAAAGCTATGGAGACCGTAAAAAGATCAGTGGTTGTTGGGGGTTTGGGTGGAGGAAGGGAAGAGTAGGTTGAATAGGTGGAACACAGGGGATTCTTAGGTCAGTAAAAGTATTCTGTGTGATATTACAGTGGTGGATACATGTTGTATTAGTCAGAATTCTCCAAAGAAGCAGAACCTATAGAATACATGCATGTGTTTGTAACAGGGAATTAGCTCTTATGATAATGGAAGCTGAGAAATCCCACAGTCTGCCATCTGTAAGCTGGAGGCCCCAGAAAGCTAGTGATATAATTCAATCCTAGTCCAATGGCCTGAGAACCAGGGGAGGTGGTGATATAAATTCCAGTCTGAGGTCAGGAGAAGATGAAATATCTCACCTCACACCATGAGGCAGGAAAAAGGGGCAAATTCTTCCTTCCCCCAGCTCTTGTTCTATTCAAGCCCTCAACAGACTGGATGATGTCCACCCACATTGGGGGGGCGGCAATCAACTTTACTGAGTCCACCAATTTCAATGCTCATTTCACCTGGAAATTCCCTCACAAAATATACCCAGAAATAATTTTTAATCTGGGTCCCCCATAGCCAGTTAAGTTGACACATGAAACTAATCATCACAAGTCGACCCTGTGTCAACATGACACCCATATGCATCTCCTCAAATCTTACTTAATCCCCAAATAAGACAATAACAAGGTCTTAATTCCACTTAATATGATACAACAATTCTGAGTCCAATCAAAATACACTAACCTTATCCCCAGAAGAGGAGGTAAATCCTTGTGATATAACTTAAAGTACTATAATGTAAAATTAAGAGTACTTACATATTATGATATAAAATCAATACAACTCATGTTACATAATAAGGGAATATGAGAGAGAAAAAACAAATACACACTTAACACAAATATATTCATAGCAAAAAAAAATGGTGTACTCATGACAATTACAGTCCTCGTTTCTGTAAGTGGTCAGTTATAGCTGGTCTTTGTAACTACTTTCTTATACCCATTCTGTATTCTTTCTATCTTCAGCAAGCACCTCAGCAGATCGTGGTTCTTCCCTGGTGGGTGACCAAATCCTTGCTTCTTGAATAGTCTGGGTCATTAGTAGCCCTGCCTAGACTGGGTTGTTGTAGTTTTCCACTGAGCTTAATCAAAGAACATGGTAATACTAAGGGATGCCTTAAGCGATCTACTATATCCAGATACACTTTTCCTTACCCGCCGGTGGGGTCCGCATTTCTGGGGGGCCGGGCGCCTCAAGCCGGAGAGGGGATGGCGGCTCCGTTGCCATAACGGAGAGCTGAAGCGGCAGCAGCAGCGAGAGCAGGGAAGAAAATAAGGCGGAGGGAGGGGACGCCGGAGAACCCGGGGGTCGCTCAGGGTCGGCCGCGAGGAGGCCCGGGGGTTCCTGCGGCTGGTGCCCTCTGTGGCCCGAGGAGGGGGCCCATGACGCCGCGAAGGCGCGGGCTCTGCCGTGCCCAACACTCGGCGGAGCGCGTCTCTCGGCTCCCGGCTCTCGCTGCTCAGCCGCCGCGGCCGCCGACCCGGGCGCAGCCCAGGAGACTGACCTCAGCGGATAAGCGGCGGCGGCGGTGGCGCCCCGCGCTCCCTCAAGAGTTCTTTATATGTTCTTTATAGATACAAGTTCTTTATCAAATACGTTACTTACAAGTATTTTCTCCAGTCCATGGCTCCTATTTCGATTTTCTTAACTGTGAATGCTTTTTTCAAAGAGCAGACATTTTTATCATGATGAAGTCCAGTTTATTGATTTTTTCTTTTATGTATTGTGATTTTAGTGTCATATCAAAGAAATATTTGCCTAACCCAAGTTCACAAAGATTTTCTCCTATGTTTTCTTGTAAAAGTTGTATAATTTTAGGTTTTACAATTAGGTCTACAATCCATTTTGAGCTAACTTTTGTATAAAGTGTGCGATATGAATGAAAATTTATTTTTTGTTTACACAAGGATCAAATTGCTCCAGGACTATCTGTTGAACAGACGATCTTTTCTCTACTGAGTTGCCTTTGTAGCACAAAATCAAAACTATTATGTCATGAGTTTTGCCCAAACCCAGTCAGATTCCCATCTTGAAAATCCACCTTAAACCATTGGAGTTCAGACCCCTAATCTTGTAAATATGTTCCCACAACTCCTGCTTCTGATAACTGCTAAGATTCTGCCAAGGTGTGGTGTTCTCACTCGCTGATGGAGGTTTAAAAAACTTAGCGGTGCTTCATGGAGAGATAACCAACTGACAAATTCCAACCCAATCTGATAATTTCTTTATTTTAAATTGAAATAATTATTTAAGAATGTGTTTAGATAGGAGATAGTATACATAATTAGGGTTCATTTTGTCAGGTGTGATTTCACAAGGAATTTTTTATCATAACTTAAGATTTACTGTTGTGAAAAATATTTGACAGTAGCTTTTGAAAAGCACAATTAGTCAAATTTGCACTTAAAATTATAATTCTTTTATTTTTCAATTAGAACTGTTTATCCTTTAATATTTAATAAGGGCTTCATAGGAGTGCTTCTCACTTTTATTTGTTTATTCATTCAAAAATTACTTTGGGGAAACATTAGTTTGTAACACTGCAACAAGAAACTACAGGAACTATAGGACTAAAAACAGTAACATTTGGTCACAGCAACTCATGGCAAACATAATATAAACTACAGCTTAGAGACCACGATGGTATAGATTAAATCTTTGGGATAGAAATGAGTGATCCAAAATGCATTAGGTTATAAAACATATTCTTATTAGCTTCTTGTATTTATTTCTGTTAGTAATTATAAATATAAGCCATTTATTGAAGTCTCATGATATTTCTAGCCGTGACCATTTTCCAGGAAGTGTTTGTATAAAATACACGTGATTTTATTCTCATATTAAAAATGTGGATACTGAGGGCTTCCCTGGTGACGCAGTGGTTAAGAATCCACTTGCCAATGCAGGGGACACGGGTTCGAGCCCTGGTCTGGGAAGATCTCACATGCTGCGGAGCAGCTAAGCCTGCAAGCTACAACTACTGAAGCCCGCGCCTAGATCCCGTGCTCTGCAACAAGAGAAGCCACCGCAATGAGAAGCCTGCGCACCGCAAGAAAGAGTAGCTCCCGCTTGCCGCAGCTAGAGAAAGCCCACGAGCCCAAGGCAACCAAAAATAAAATAAATAAACATAAATAAATTTTTTTTAAAATGTGGATACTGAGATTTAGAGAGCTCTGGTGAGGAGCAGAGCTCCAACGCCTTCCTTGTCTCCTATCCTGTTGGGCTCTGTACCCTCTCCTTCCCTAGGTCCACAGAGCCTCAAGTCTATTGAAACTGATTTGGTCCTCTCTCCTCAACGTCAACCTGCCTGTTTTCTTTGTTACTTCTTTGCTCTAATACACTACCCAGATCGTGGCTTGGAGGATTTGTATGCGGGGTTATTTACCATACACAATTAGGAAACCCCTCCCCGTGTGTTCTTCGGTCTCTGGCCATGGCGTTGGCAGTAGTCTGGGCTCACTCTCACTTATCACTGAGCCTCTGATTGGAGTCCTGGCGGCCGAGGCACTGTCACTCATGACAGCACAGCCTTTCTCCTTTGATACTTTCATAATCTGAAAATGAAATGCACATCTTTCACTGGTGGATTAGAAATAGAATTTTCTTCTCTACTTTTCGTTTGCAGACTAGGTTTTAAAGCCTCAAGTGACTGTGTGAACTTTATCTTGTCTCTGCCAGCAGTCTGCATCAGCAGCATGGGGTGACTTTGGTTGCCAGACCTTTCTCATGCTCTCCACCCATCAAATGGCTTCAACCCAGGGTCCCAGGAGTGTGTTGGTTTCCTGAGGAACAAAATCCTATCTTCCAATAGAACGCTTACTTCCAGCTACTCACTGGCACATACAGAGTCATACAGAGTTTGTAAACCTAGCTTTTCTTCTTACTACTTGGAGATTAATCCTATAATGCCCTCATTCTTCCAGAACAATAGTTCTCCACATGAGAATTAAACAACTGCTTCTTTAAGCCACATTGAGCCACATCTGGCAGGAAATGTTGTACTGAAAATTGGAAGATCTAACTGGTGGCTGGATTTGACATCGCTGAGTCTTTTGTAATATTCTCTGCTTCATTTTGCTGAGAAATGAAAGTTTGCATTAGGTGGTCTGGAGTTGTGAAACACAAATGTGGACATATGGAAAAAATTCTCAAAGCTCTTTTTATTTTTCTTGAAGTGACAATATTGCCTTATGTTTAAATCCACTGAGTAGAATAATATTACTTATTTAAAAGCCTACATATTTTCAGCTTTATAATATCAGGCACGCCTATGGAAAGAAGCCTTTCATCAGAGAGGGGAAATAGTGAGTATTTAGAATGACAATTGTAATTTTAGCAGTTTAACTGGGACTTTTTATTTTTTATTATTTGGTTAAAGGGCCAGATAGTAAATATTTAGGCTCTGTGGGCCTGCAACTCCTGAACGCTGCCACTGCAGAGTGAAAGCAGCCTTGGACTGTACTTAATGAATGGGTGTGGCAGTGTTTCAATGAAACATTGTTTAGACAGGAACAAAGCAGATTTGGACCTCATGCCAGTTTGTTGACCCTTACCCTCGAAAAAACTCTGAGTTTCACATTCTTTTTTTATATCCCCATGACCCTCCTTTTTAAAATCATCTGCCATCTATACCGTGCAGTGCAATGTTAGGTTGCCAGATTTATATTTGTTGATTGTAAGTATGTCTCCCAAACTATATATTTATATGAAATTCAAATTTATCTGGGCATGGTGTATTTTACCTGGCAACCCTATCCCAGTGACCTTTTTCCCACATATTCCACCTTAATTTGGAGCTTGATGTCCTTCCCTAGATCAAAATCTTCTTTGGAAAATGTCTGAAGTTCTTAAAGATCAGCTGAGGGGGAATTTAGGGCCACACTGCCTTTCCTACAATTGCCTTTGTTGCATGTTAGGAACAATAATGAAGGAAAAGGAACAAAGTTTTTGTCTCAGGCTAAATACAAACACATCTGTACTTGTGCAAGAGAGGTTTGGTGGAGCCGTAATTTCCTTTCCATTCCCTGAACATCTGCCCTGGTCACAGGTTACCTATTGTTTCTAGGTAAGTGAATCCTGATGGAGTCAACATGGAGGACGATATTCAGAGAAGAGGGGTCTTAAAGGGATATGATACAGAAGAGAACCTACCTAGTACAGAGTAAATGCTTCAGTGCATACATGTTCATTATCATTCCCTAGTCCTTTAACATCCCAATTATTTCAATTCATTCAATATAAAATATTCAAAGAAAAATTCTGCCCATATACTCTGTACTTGCTTAATAAATAAGCCTCATTAAAGTTAAAATTTAGAAGAATGAGACTATACAAGTCACAAGATCAAGGTATTATTTCAGTCATTCTAAATGATGTTGGTATTTGAGTTCAAATTACATTGCACGCTGGCTCTGAAAGGGGCAGAATTATTTTCCAGAAAATGTTGGCAAAGATCTGCTAGGCTGTGAGAAGTTGGTTCTCATGTACTCTGGGCTGTGAGAGAACACTGTCTTTTCCCATAAACACGAGGGAAGGTGAAAGGGCTCTGGGGACTTCTGATGGGGAAGATAATGAAAGGTGCCTTCATACCTCAGCTGTTCAGCACCATTAACCTTCCCAGTAATTGAAACACACAAAAGGGGGGGGGGGGTAAGTGAGAGGCCTCCCTCTCATATATTACCTGGCAGGTACAATTACTTAAGCCTTCAAATAAAGGAACGACTTTAGGTTCCTTTTAAACCATTCTTTACAAAAAAATCAACCAAAGCTTTTTGTTTTTTAACTCTAATGTTATAATCATTTCTTTCTTTTGATTTGTGCCTGTGGATTAAAGCATACCCAGCTCAATAAGGTGGGCATTTGTTATTTAATTAATGTAACTAATAAAGTCCACCATGTAGAAAAGGTTACAGCAACAAAAAAAAGAGGTCTTAAAGGTTTACCATAGGAGACCAATTTACGATTCAAAGTGGTTTTAGACTGACAGGCAAAAATAAGATTTCATTTTCCACATGGAAATGAAAAATACAAATGCAAAATTTTAATCTAGTTCAAGCTGAGGAATAACATCATATTGTAATTACAATACAAGGAAAATGAACCTAATCCTATAAATGTGTGTATGGACATGAAGGAAACTAGTTTTCATCAGTTATGTCAATGACATAACAATAGAGCAATGGAAGTGTCTGTGTGTGTGTGTGTGTGTGTGTGTAGGGAGTTGTTATTAACACTTCTCTATGCGAATTATACATGTACATATAAGAATGTATTTCTGTGATAAGACAAGAACATCTAGAAAAGCATTTTAAAAAGTAGTTATCTTTGCAAAAGCTAAAAGTTCCTATAATTAAAAAGCAAGTCATCCAGCTCATGTCACATACTCACAGTATCATCCAGTGGCATTTATATCAAAACTTGCTATTATAAGTTAGATTGTATTTGCTTTTGAATCTACTTGAATTATGCAGCCATTATTTGAGCTAAATTACAAAAATGTTAAATGTTTCTATTATCTAAATCAGGATGAAACAGAAAGATATTTCAAAGTTTCTGATACAATTTTTTTTTCTTTTTTAAAGGGGAAGAGGAGGAAATGAGGAGTCTTTTGTTTTTTTTAATTGATTGATTGATTGATTGCTATGTTGGGTCTTCGTTTCTGTGCACGGGCTTTCTCTAGTTGCGGCAAGCGGGGGCCACTCTTCATCGCGGTGCGCGGGCCTCTCACTATCGTGGCCTCTCTCGTTGCGGAGCACAGGCTCCAGACGCGCAGGCTCAGTAGTTGTGGCTCACGGGCCTAGTTGCTCGGCAGCATGTGGGATCTTCCCAGACCAGGGCTCGAACCCGTGTCCCCTGCATTAGCAGGCAGATTCTCAACCACTGCGCCACCAGGGAAGCCCTCTGATACAATTTTAAGTGAAAATGGTGAGAAAGTGAAGCTGCCAGATGGCAAATATTTAATTTCTGCTCAGTTTTCTTCCATCACAAATCCCTGTGCTGGGCAGAGACTGAGGTCTAAATGGTCCTCATTCTTCACGCTCCTGGATTCACCCTCTTTGACACATGGCTTTTCAGCTCCTTTTACTGAAGAGGCAGAATCTGTTCTCCCGACGCTTGATCCCGAGTTAGGTTATGAGATTTACTTCGGTCAATGGAATGCCAGCTGATGTGACACACGAAGATCAGAACAGACTTGTATTTTTCTGCTTCTTCTCTTAGTTCTGTGCCACCGCGGTGAGAGGTGCCTGGGTTTGTTTGCTGAGCAATGATACACAAGTCCAGTCATCTCAGATGGGGCCATTCTCCATCAGCGGACAACAGCCTCCCCAAGGCAGGTGCGCAGGAGACCAGAACACCTGCTGAGCCAAGAGTGTGGTCTTGAGACCCCTGAGCTCAGTAAAGTGGTGTCTGCCACTGAGGTTTCTGGTTGATTCACAGCATTATTATGGCAGTAAATAACGGATATTGCTGCTTATGTTTTTTAACTCCCATTTTTCAGTTACATTTCTATTTGGAATAGTGTGGTAAAGTAGATGTCAATGGATTCAATGTTTTTCTAGAGTTTCTGTATTCCTTTTTAAAAACAGCTTTGAGATATAATTCACCTACTGTAGAATTCACCTACTTAAAGTGTCCAAATCAATTGTTTTTTTGTATATTCAGAGTTGTGCATTCATCTCCACAATCTATTTTATCAATTTTATTGATAAAAAAAATTTTGGAAATTTTATCAATTTCCAAAAAAAGAAATCTTTCTTTTTCTAGCCTACAAGTCTCCCATCTCCCACAGCCCCAAGCAAACACTCATCTACTTTCTGTCTCTATAGGTTTGTCCTTTTTGACATTTCATATCAATGGGCTCATATAATATATGGTTCCTTATGACTAACTAATTTCACTCAGAGTATTTTCAAGATTCCTCTACATTGGAATACTTCATTCATCAGTACTTCAGCCTAAAAATATATCACTGGAATTATGGAATAAACTTAATCCTTAAGGGTGTATTTTTTTAATTAACCAGCACTATTACGAGTTCTCAGTCTTGTTTTCAATTTAAAAAGACTTTTAATGATAATCATTGAAATGCTTATGGTTGAATTTAGATTCAATTCTGTGCAATAAAATCAAATTGGTTATAACACAATAAAGGCCGTATATGAGAAGCCCATAGCTGATGTCATACTCTGTGCTTTTCCTCTAAGATCAAGAATAAGAGAAAGATGCCCACTCTCGCCACTTTTATTCAACATAGTATTAGAAGTCCTAGTCAGAGTAATTAGGCAAAAAAAAAAAAAAGGAAATCAGCAGCACCCAGCTGGAAAGGAAGAAGTAAAATTGTCAATATTTGCAGATGACATGATATTATATATAGAAAACCCTAAAGACTCCACCAAAAAAACACTGTTAGAACTAATAAACAACTTTAGTAATATTGCAGAATACAAAATCAATATACAAAAATTGGTTGCATTTCTATATGCTAGTAATAAAACAATACCACTCACAATTGCATCAAAAGAATAAAATACCTATGAATAAATTTAACCATGGAGGTGAAAGACCTGTACATTGCAAACTATAAGACACTGATGAAAGTAACTGAAGGAGACACAAATAAATGGAAAGATATTCTGTGGCTCAAAGATTAGAAGAGTTAATATTGTTAAACTGTCCATACTACCAGAAGCAATCTACAGATTCAATTCAATCCCTATCAAAATTCCAATGGCATTTTACACAGAAACAGAGCAAAAAAATCCTAAAATGTGTAAGGAACCACAAAACACCCTGAATAACCAAAGCAATCTTAAGAGAGAACAAAGCTGGAAGCATCATGCTTCCTGATTGTAAGTTATATTACAAAACTATGGTATGGTATTGGTATAAAAAGAGGCACATTGATGAATGGAGCAGAATAGAGAGCTCAGAAATAAACGCACACATATATGGTCACTTAATTTATGACAAAGGAGCCAAGAATATACAATGGGGAAAGGACAGTCTGTTCAACAAATGGTGTTGGCAAAACTGGACAGCCACATGCAAAAGAATAAAACTAGACTACTACCTTACACCATACAGAAATTAACTCAAAATGGAATAAAGACTTGAATTTAAGACCTGAAATCATGAAACTCCTAGAAGAAAACATATACGGTAAGCTCCTGGACATTGGTCATGGCCATGATTTTTTGGATATGACACCAAAAGCAAAGGCAATAAAAGTAAAAATAAACAAGTGAGACTACATCAAACTAAAAAGCTTCTGTACAGTAAAGGAAACCATCAACAAAATGAAAAGGCAACCAATTGAATGGGAGAAATATTTGCAAATCATGTATCTGATAATGGGCTAATATCTAATATATATAAAGATCTCGCACAACTCAATAGCAAACAAACAATCTAATTAAAAATGGGCAAAGGATCTGAAGAGACATTTTTCCAAAGAACACATACAGTTGACCAACAGGTATAGGAAAAGATGTTCAACGTCACTAATCATCAGGGAAATGCAAATCGAAACCACAATGAGATATCACTTCACACCTGTTTGTATGATTATCATCAAAAGGTAAGAAATAACAAGTGTTGGCAAGGATGTGAAGAGAAGGAGACACTTGTGCACTCTTGGTGGGAATGTACATTGGTACAGACAGTATGGAAAATAGCATGGAGTTTCCTCAAAAGATCAAAACTGGGACTACCATATGATCCAGCAATTTCACTTCTGTGTATTTGTACAAAGAAAATGAAAACACTAACTCCAAAAGATATATGCACACCCATGTTTATTACAGAATTATTTACAATAGTTAAGACATGGGAACAACTTCAGTGTTCATTGATGGGTGAATGGATAAAAAAATGTGATACACACACTGGAATACTATTGAGCCATTAAGAAAAAGGAAATTGTGCCATTTGTGACAACATGGAGGGACTTCGAGAGCATTATGCTAAGTGAAATAAGTTAGAGAAAGATAACCTCTGGTCTCACTGATATGAGTAATCTTAAAAAGAAAAAAAAGGAGCTCATAAATACAGAGAACAGATAGTTGGTTGCCAGACTGGGGGGGTGGGGATGGGGGTGGGAAGTAGGTGACATGAGTGAAGGGGGTTCAAAAGGTACAAATTTCCAGTTATAAAATAAATAAGCCACAGGGATGTAATGTATAGCATGGTGAATATAGTTATTAATACTGTATTGCATATTTACAAGTTGCTGCAAGTAAATCTGAAAAGTTCTCATCACAAGAAGAAAGAAAAAAATCTGTGACTGTGTATGGTGATTGATGGTAACCAGATTTACTGTGATGTTCATTTTGCAGTACACACAAATGTCAAATCATTGAATTGTACACCTGAAACTAATATAGTGTTCTATGTCCATTATACCTCAATAGAAAAATTCTTAGGTCAAGATCAGATGTTGATTTTAATTTTAAATTAGAAAAGGACTTTTAAGGATGCACTCAACTCTGCCTCCCTCTTCCTACCCCAAAGGAGTAAAGAAAAATTGTGACCTTTTATGCCTTTCATAAAATTAGAAATTTTGTTTAAAGGGTATAATATATCTCAATTTAAAAAGTTTAAAAAAAAAAAGAATTTTTTTTCCTGGACACTCATGTAGTTGATTCTGTGAATTTATCCTTCTTTGTGATATGATAGAAGGAAGTTCTAGAATCTCCCTTTTCTCTCTATGTATGCACCTCAGCTGCTGCCATCAGTGGACATGTGTGCAAGATGATATTGGAGACTGTGGTGCTTGAATTGGGTAGAATGCTGGACAGCTGACTCTGCACTTCATTTTAACGTTAAGCCTCTCTGATTCTACTTGTGCCAGAATGTCAGGAAAAGTGTGTTGTTTATGCACAATCCTGTGAAATGTTTATTAAGCACTTTTGGAAATACCATGCAGTATTGCTTTTATACTTCAAGTTCTTAGTTGTGGTTTGTTCTATCTTAGATACCAGTGTTTGTTAGTCCCCAAAAGTCCTACTGGGTTGAAATGGGCTGAATTGGAAAGAAATATTATAAGCAGATAAGGTAGGGGGTCTATGGAGAAAGAAAACCAGGCATGGCTTTCTGGACATAAGAGAACACCTATTAATTTAGTACAAGCCATTTTGTGATCTAAGCCTGGCCAGAGTGCTTGCCCTTGAACAGGTCTCAGTAATGAAGGATCTTAAGGGAAAACAAGAATGCTGACTGTTATCAGGCAAGAGAAGTAGCACTAGTAACAATGTATCAGTTGTAAAGACTTCCAGTTCTGTTTCCATGGTAAAGATTAGCCTGAAGCACTCAACCACCAGGTCAAAGGGAATCTAAGGGATGATGGCGTTGACCTTTTCTGATCCTCCGGATTTCAATCAACTAAAGCCTGGGCTCTGCCTACCTCCCAAGCCCTTTCATGAATATACATGTACCCTTAGCTTAAAACTTCCCCAGTTTTGCTGTTTGGGGAGACACCGCTTTGGGAAAGATCCCTGGTGTTCTACTTACTTGCTGCAAGTAACAAATCCTTCCTTCTCTCACTCTTTGTGTTGGTTGTGTCTTTTGGCTCGACACCCACCAAGAGGCAAACTTAGTTTTTCGGATAACAATATGAGGCTGACTATTCTCTAGCTGAGATTTATGTAATTAGATGCATAATCCTTTGGTTGTTAAAACCAGGGCTTCCAAGGGCTAGTTACAGGGAACATAGCTCATCAGAGATAACCTGCGAAGACACCGTGCAGTGTGTTTTTTATCACACATGTGACAATTCTTCTCCCTGCAGTCTGTCTCTCCATAATTGTTCTTCAGGATTTGTTGCCTGGGGGCTTATGGGAAAAATAACTCCTAATAGAAATACGATTATATTTTATTCACAGTATTCTTTCAGAGGATTTAATGATACATCTGTTCCCATTACAAGAGTAAAGTTAAATGTATTCCCAGATTTAGATAAAACACGCAGAAATAATTTACAGGGAGAAAACTGCTGAATAGAGAAGAAAAATGAATGGAGTCATGTTTTGATCTATGGAGAGCATTGAGAAAGGATTTCATTCGGGTGGGGTGAGTTGATCCTTCCTCTTCTCGGTAGGGAATCCTGAGTGCACAGACTGCTCCCAGGTGAGCAGGATAACAGAAGACTTTGGTCAGGAAATGCCAAGGGTGTAGTTTCACTTAGAATATACTTTCCTAGGCAGCCTGTCTGCACTTACACATATGAGGGTCCACACACTTCTGAACATCGGAAGTTGATTTCTTGTCTTTTATTTGTGACGTGTGCTGATTTCAAGTTCTCTTTTGTGTTTGGTGTGAACTCTGCAGACACATACATATATGCGCGTGCGTGATTTGTGGGGTTTGAATCATCACTTATAGAAATGTGCAAGATTAGATCTACACATTTTCTTCACCTTTGCTTTGTTTTGATTTTTTAAAATTTAATTTAATTTTATATTGGAGTATAGCTGATTTACAATATTGTGTTAGTTTCAGTTGTACAGCAAAGTGATTCAGTTATACATATACATGTGTCCATTCTTTTACAGATTCTTTTCCCATATAGATTATGACAGAATGTTGAGTAGAGTTCCCTGTGCTATACAGTAGGTCCTTGTTGATTATCTGTCATCTTTCTTATATAAAAGAGCAAAGGGCTGTGCAAACAGGTCACAGAATGCAGCGGACTGCCCCTGACCTGCAGGGATTTAGCTTGGAGGCCTTGGCGGTCCCGTTAGGCATCCTTTCTCCTCTGAGCCTGGAGCTCTAGCATCAGCCTACCTGATCCAGCGCCCTGTGGATGAGCATGGTGTTAAGTACTTGACATTCATTTTCTCCTGTAACCCTTGGATCAGTTCTCTGCTGGTAAGACTTCTATTTTCTTATGAAACAGACAACGAAGCTGAGGATCACAGATGCTGAGCAGCTGCCGGGGGTCTCACGGGTGGGTACCAACTCCCAGGGCAGCTCTGGGACTGGTACGTGGAATGCTCAGCAGTTTCCATCCCTTTGTGGGGGTTTCAGACCTGTAATTTCATAATGGCTCTATGACTGGCTATCATCACCATTCTACACACAAGAAAAGTGAAGCACAAAGCCACGAAGTCTCCAGCGAAAGAAGGCAGCTGGAAAGCGGTAAAACCAGGAGTCGCATCAGCTGTCTGCTAGCAAGTCCCTGCTTTGGGCCTTGCTTTGCCTGGTCTCTTCAAGCCTCCTCACCTGGGGCTGCCCTTGTCTTGGAAGATCATGTAACAGCCCCAGTGCTGTCCAGTGGTCAATGCTGTGCACTGCACAAGGACATCTGCCTGCAAATCTCAATCCCTCGTGGGCTGTTTCATCTCTGACTTGGAAAATCCATCCTGAATGTCTGCTCAAGTAATTTACCAGCATTGTCCTTTTTGGTTTTAATTGACATCAATTACTGAGGCGCCTTCTAACCCATTTTAAATGGATTTCCCATGAACAACTGAATAGAGTTTTCACAGGTGACAACTTTTCTGTTTCAGAGACCTGAGGGCCAGTGAGAAGGGGTTTCAGAGCTCAGCTGACCTGGTCCAAGTCTGGCTTGCTTTGTGACACATCCATTAAACTCTCTGAGGTTAGTCTGTCTATCCATTAAATGGGCAGAGTAACATTTACTTCAAAGGAATGCTGTGACCATTTATTTAGATTACACACACACACACACAGACTGTCTGTTGTATAGGCTTTAAAAAATATTAGACACTTAATGTAAATCATTAATTTATATTTGCTTTAAAAATTAGAAATACCATATTCAGGTTCTGGGACATGTATTAGGCACTAGGAAAATGTCTGACTAATAAATGAAGGTCACTCTACCGCTTGTGGCTTTTTTCAAGGTTCTAAATGCACCCTCCGAGCAAGCTTTGCTCAGTGTTTCCCAGGACTGCTGATTGATGGGGTGGGTGGGAAGAGTTCCTGATTCCCAGGGGCCCTGAGTAGGAGTGGAGAAAGCTGGAAAGTTGGGATCAGAATCTACATATTTGGGTCAAATTCTACTTGTAAATTCTGTGGCCTTGCCAAGCTATTTACATTTTCTATTCCTGTTTTTGTTTTTTACCCAGGTTGCAGAATAGAAATAATAAAAACAGCTTTTCTGCTTTGTTCTCAGGCATATAATGCCCTACTCAAGGTTAAAGTTACTTTCATATTCTGATCACTTTGGATGGTGCAAGAATGCCTGGACACTGTTCCTAAGTCTCAGCACATTTGTCATGAGTCTGGTCACAGTTTTAGGAGAGTATTGATCCTAGTGATGCCATGCTCATACCTCCTTCATTTACATCTGCTGGCAGCCTCTTTAGGAAGTAGAGGAGGCCATGTGACTTACCTCAAGGTCATGGGTCTTGAAATCCTTCTTCCTCCATGGGCCATCAGGCCTCTATCTGTATACTCTGAAACAATTTATCTATTTATCTGCCTATCTATCTATCCATTTATTTATCTATCCATTTATTTATTTATTTAAGATGCCTTTTATATTCCATCATTTTTCAATATGAACTTTTGGGTAATTGTATTAAAGAATTTGAATGGAAAGGAATACACATACAGTATATAGAAGTTGATTCAAAACTCTTCATTCTTCAATTAAGTGTATTCAGTTTACCTACTTAACATAAGGTCACTTCCCTGATGATATTTGGAGTAAGATTCCTTCTCCCAGGATGCCAGTTTTTAGTTTTATATATCTGCTGACCACAATTCTCAAATCTCCAAGTAGGAATATACATAATAAAATGCTGACATTATAGTAGAAGTCGGGTCGGTGTTTTAATTAATTATTTTTTACTTTGAATATTTTCCAGCTTTATTGAGATGTATTTTGACACATAACACTGTATATATAACCGTATATATTTCGAAATGATTACCATAATAAGGTTCTTTAGGTTTTTATTTTTAAATATGAATCATTAAATGAGTTGAGAAATCAAAAGCAGTCTTTTTTACAACAGTTCTCAGTACATGTAAATATTTTCTTCAAACCGGGTTAGTTACTTGTCCTAACTTCTTTTCAACCAAAAAAAAAGAAACTCACATTTTTCCTAGCATCGGTGTTAATGCTCAAGCATCATCAGCGTGGTGAAGCTCGGTCTCAGACTGAAGTCCACTGACCTGCTCAGCTGTTCAGAGTGGGAAACCAGCCGGTGAAGGAGCTAGGACCGCGGATTCGGATTCGGAGCGAGTGCAGGTTGAAGACCTTCACCGACTTGACTCGCACTTCCTCCCGCCACCGCCAGGAGCGCCCGGGACGCGTGGAGCTCGCAGCGCGGCGGGAGCGGGTGGGGGTGGGGGTGTGGCTGCAGGTTGGGGCTCCCGCCCCGCCGGCTGCGCGGGTTCGCCGAGCCCGGAGGAGGGAGCGCTAGCTACCCCGAGCGGGAGGGAGCTTGCAGACTCCGGCTCAGAGCAGCTGTCTGGACACCTTGGGTTTTGGGGTGGGGAGCCCCGGCGACTGTGAACATGGACTCCGCCGCGGGAGCCTGTCTCATGATGCTCTTTCTTTTGTCTGCCCAGCCCTGGAGTACATTACCAGCAGGGAATACTTGTGAGTACAGCAAATCTTTTAAAACTTATACTGGCAACTGAGAATTCGTGTTTTTTTAAAAAAATAATTGAATTTTACAAATGGAATCACTGGTCTGCTTCTGAAAATGAGGCATTTAAAAAACATCGCAAAGTCCCAACGCTTGGATAGGATGGTTTACAATGGTTTTTCCACTTGTCAAGTCTGTAATACACAAAGCCTGTTTTGACTTGTCTGTGAGGTGAATTTTGTCTGTGTGCTGTTGTTTTGAATATTCATTGAGAAAGCTCAAGTTCTAGTAAAACCTAAAATTAGCATGAGAATATTGAGGCGGAGAGAGACCAGAGAGAGAGAATAGCAGGAGATGAAGACAGAAGAGCATGCCAATATGTCATTTATTTCTTTTTACTATGAATACATTTTGCAGGATTTATGTCAGAAAGGAAATCGTTGTCCGACCTGGCCGGGTCCTGCATTAGCGTAGATGTTTGCAGTTGGCGCCCTGCGGAATCGGGTACCAAGAACTCGGGCGCTGCAGCGGCGGGCAGGCTCCGCAGCAGAGCCCAGGCGGCAAACCTGGTTAGTCCCCAGAATTATGAGAAGGATAGACCCCTCAGAATTAGAAGGCTTTTGCTTAAAGGAAAAACATAACCTGCCATTCAGGTTCATTTGCAAGTGCACATGCTTGTATATTGTGATGTGCTGTGTTTCTCATTTTGTTGGTTCACTGAAGATGTATTAACCTCTCAGTTCTGGACTGGCAATGTGAGTCTGATCTAAAGATGCTAGCCAAATTGATTCAGCCGACCTCAAGGCATTTTAATCTGGAAATCGGAAAAAGTTTTCGAAGTGTTATTCAGATTGAAATCTCCATCACAGGGCTTTTCTTTCCTTGAGGGATTGGAAGAAAGCCCCGTTAGTCCTACATCCACACCCCATCCCCCTCAAGAATTTTTTTTAAATCAGGTTGTAGGGAGTAAGGCAAGCTATTATGCATTTCAAGAAAGTGCTAGTAGGCATGTTAGAAACCGACCTTGCTGCTGGGTATCCAGTGTTATCTGGGGGTGGGGTGGGCTGGGGAACTCTGCCCTTACCAGGAAGTTTGTGCTGAAGTGAAAAGCATATTGTACAAATAGTTACCCTTCCAGCATTCATCCATATATGCCCCGAGGCTGTGATAAGTTTGTGTTGTCATCATTTAGTATCAGCTGATTTAATGCCATATTATATGAGTCACTCCTGAAAATGAGCCTTAGTCTCCTTTAAGAAAATACTGCCCCGTGTTTCAGACAGAATTTTAATTTAGCTTTGGGCACAATTTCCATGAATTAATTAAAATGGAGGCATTTACATGAAATCCTTAGGTCCTGCAGTAAAGCATTTATCACTTTGCTAAGAAATTTAAAATGTAGTACTAAATGATTTGCTAGTATAAAAGAATTGTAGAATAATTTAACATAGTACACTGAGGTGCAATTAAAAAGTCACCAGAGGTCACTCTTACTTAAAGGAAACATGGCTTCAAAAATCCTCCCCTTATAAGAGAAGCAGAGTGCTGTGCTGCCTTTCTTGTCTCCTTAGTTGTGATTACAGGATATTGCAAGATCAGTTATTTTGATATTTCTTTATTTTCTGTTTGTATTTTATTCCCTGAAATCCACAGAGGTATCATGTTCTTCATACTGAGCATCTTTTTTAAGAGTCACATGCTCTGAGGTGCTCCATGTCTGAATATCCAGGCAGATAGCCTTTTCTGAATTGAATATATCTCTAAGCTCAGTTCGTCTGGGTCTCTGGCTGACTCTTCAAATGTCAATGCTAGTTTTCACTTTTCAGCCTCTGTTTTATTTAGATGTGTTTAGTACTCTGATTAAAAGTTCAGTAAGTTAAAAGTACCTATGTAAATTTGCATGGCTAAGAACATTTTAGATACTATAGAGTCCTTGATCACCGCAAAGATGGCTACTATAGTTGTTCAAGTGTCAAGTATATATTTAAATGTCTTTGCAGACTTAAAGATTCATAGAGGGTACACAAACTGTGTTTGATAATTGCTTGCTAATCTCATTTGACAGTATCCTTTGTAGCAGTAGAAGTAATGGTGAATGAATCTTATTATAGTCTAGATTAGCTAATTTGACCAATTGGATTTTTCCTTAACTCTCGAATATTTGGGAGGTGTTTGTTTGTATGTGTAGATGTATATACAAGCAAGGTATTTCAAACCCATATTTGAAATTTGTTACTACATAAATCAAGGTAGAGGGTTCTTTTAGTCCTGTCCCATCCTTTGAGAAATTCTAAAGAGGAGTTTGCCAGCAGGATGGGATTTAGGCTACCAACAAGAAATCACGAACACCAGCATTTGCTCAAGTCTTTTGATCGCTAACCTTTTATTCCTAAGAAGTGTTTTAAGAACTCAAGTAATCTTTTCAGACAAGACTTTAAGACTAACAAAAATGAAATATTCTTAAGCCCTGATAAAATAATGAGAACTGTATGTAAATTTTTAAAAAGGTAAAGATCTTCTCCCCAAAAGGATACAGTGACATTTTTCCTCTATTTACAACTGGTTCTCAGTAGTAAATTAGTCAGACGGGGCGGGGGGGGGGGGGTCAACCTGGGTGAGGTTCTGGCATAAGACATACTCTCATACAGGACTTGGTTGAAACATTTGACATCTCAGAAATTATCCATGTTTTGACATGAATCTTTATAATTAATGGGAAATTTTAAGTCAGGAGGAGTCTACACAGGGCGAGAGTAATGTTTCTAAATAGCCAAAAACATGGGCTTTTTTTTTTTTCTCTTATTCTCTGTCTTTTTGAAGGTAAAACAAGTTGAATGGACAGCATCCTCTAGGACCTGATATTTAAAAATTGTGCATCTCTACTTGGTCTGCCTTCTAGAACTCTTTGTATTTAGTCAAGATGAAAGTGTTATTCTAATGGAGTTATCCTCTTAAATGGAATGCAAGAGGAAAGTTAGAATATAGATTCCAAGTTAGAGCCCTGTTTTCCAGAAGTTGTTGTGCAGACAGTGGTTGGTTTGCTCACTTCCTACCATGAGCCACAAGTGGAAGAGGGCAGTAGCTCTCTGTTTTAGGATTATCCCTGTGAATCTACTATTTGTTTATGAACTTTCAGATCTTTTGGGGGGGGGGGAGGAAGAAGAGATATAATCTGAATAAGAAAATGTCAGTATTTTGATTGCATATTTAGTATTGTAAATCTGTCTCCTGGATCGCATGTCACTTTGAGGAGTAATGTTCACTCTTTCCCGATTAAGGAACAACACAATTGGAAGTTAATTTACAGCTGAATTATTTTCCCCATATAAGTAAAGTGCCAGCTATAGCTAGTAGCTGCTGTCCTCCCTAACTCTACTCCCCAGTGAAAAGAAAAAGGACTGAAGTCTCTGAAAAGGACTGAAGCCAGTGTTAGACATTTCAGCCGCTGTTGATGGTGATTATTTGACGTAAATGATGATATTTGTAGACCCAGGGGTTCAATTTAGTGAGTGTTACACACTCATCCGCACCTTGTTAAATCTCAGTACTTGTAATTTTCTCTAGAAGTCTTCTTTTGTTTCCTTCCCCTGTCAAAAGTGCCCTTCTTGTTGTGAGAAGAAAAGATGTATTTCTGGCCCACTACAGGTGGGGCACACAACTTGAATCACTGTTCTAGGAGTGGTAATCAGGATTTGTTTTTATCCAACAATGTCTCCTCCCTGTTATGTCCTGCATATGTATGAGAGGTCTCTGCCCTTGGTTGGGGGAGCAGATCAAGCCCATTTTGTTGGCCAGCATGGGAGACAAACATCATGTGCTCTTCATGTAATACCTAGTGCTTGATCTAGGCAAATATATTAGCACCTCAATTTGAAGATTTGTATCAGATTTGAATCCTTTCTTCACTGGAGCAATGGCTCCTTATGTGCTAAAGTGTTACTGTATCATCTTTAATGAAAGTTTATTAATATGATCCTCTAATAGATATTATCACACAATATTATTCTTTTAAAATAAAAATAACATACATCGTATAATAGTGAGACACTTGTATAAATTATCCTAACCCAATAACATGATTAACCTTAAGAATTTGGTATAAAAATACATGAATTGCAGAATGGAGGAACTGAACATAATGCTACAACTGCTAAGAAGTATAAAATCGTGAGAATTGATTTAAGTGAATGTCTAATAGTGTGTTTATCAAATGTCTCTTCTCAAGGGTATTGTTTGTCAGAACTCCTGTCATTTCAATGGGCACAGATTCTTTGTAATTATTTGCTAAGTGTCATCAACATATTCTATTGCTATGTGAGCACAATCTCAAGTAATGCCATGTGTGCTAAGACAATACAGTCCATAAAGAAGTTTTCACCTTGGGTAATATGGACTAAAATCCTGCTGCTGTTTTAATTGGTGCAGGCTTCTTTTTGTCTCAATAGTGTGCTTAGTGGTTTTCTAGAGTGAGTCGAATCCTCCAAGTTAATCAGGATTATCCCTGTGAATCTACTGTTTCTTTATGAAGTTTCAGATCTTTGGGGAGGAAGAAGAGATATAATCTGAATAAGAAAATGTCAGTATTTTGGTTGATATTTAGATTGAATTACTTATGTCTACCTATTTCTGAAAGGCATTAGACCATATGTAATATGTTCCTTGGTTTAGGGAGGGAGCCTATCAGAAGATGTGCCCCTGGAGCAGGTGAATGGGGAATCCATTCGTGATTCAGTGAAACATGTTGGGGAAAATGAGCATAGAATATGGAGAGAGGTATTTAGTAAGCACTGGAGCTTGGACTTGTTGGAAAGAGTCTTCAACAAACTGGTAAACGGACCGTTTTTTAAAAAAAATCATATTTGAATAAACTTCCCAGAAATACTGAGGTCAGAATATTTTTGAAAACTTCGGGAAAACAACAACATTTTTTTCTCCAAAAAAACTTACAAAGTCCATGTGACTATCAACACAGAGTGACAGGCAAGGCTAGAGCTGTGAGGGTCCTGAAGCTTATGCAACTGGGGGAGACTCTTTAAGCAAACAAACAAACAAAATGACCCTAAAGACACATTATCAGTGACCCTCCCACGCCTGAAAGCCTGTTCTGGGGAGAAGACTGGAGCTCAAGAATGTCTGCTCCTTTGAGTTGATTTGGAAAAACAACCCCAAATCATTCAAGAGTACTAAATAAAGGACATATTCACTGACAAAAATCTCAATTAACTGAGCAAATTTGAATTTGAATTTTTCCCTTTAAATCAAAATCAGAATTTGAATATAAAAGTATACTTATAAAAGTATAAAAGAGTTCAAACAATTTGGAATGAATAGATCCAGGGTTTACCTGCAATTCTAATTCTAATCCTGAAAAACAAATATGAAATTAACCTCTGGATCTTCTCCCCACTTAACTTTTCAGAGCCTTTAAAGGCTTGGCTTCAACATACAAAGTTCTTCAGAGTAACTTCCAAAGTGTCCCCACTCAATCTGCCTACCTGGGGCCCGTTGCGGTGCTGATTGCTATAGGCTCTGTTGCATCATATTGAATAACTTTTAAAAACGGAATTATTTATGTCTACCTATTTCTGAGAGGCAGGAAACCATATGTAATACGTTCCTTCAAAATATCATACATGTTTTTTCCAGTTTGAGTTCTATGGCATAAGGTTAAAATCTGTGTGCTAATTAAAGTTATACACAACTTGTAAATACTGTAAAAACTAACACAACATTGTAAATCAACTATACTCCAATGTAAAATAAAAAGTTAAAAAAAGAGAGGGTATGATAGAGTGACCTTTTGACATTATGCAGGAACATTGTTTAATAGGCCCACATGATTGTTTAATTACCTAGAAGAATGCACCCATGTCTGACTTGGTCATTTACTATTTGATTGGAGTTTAGAAGCTGAAATTGATGATTTTTTTTTTTTTTCAGGTACATATGGTAACTACAAAGGTTTTATTGCCCTGTAGGACATTGATCAGTTTTTTTGTAACCTAGCAATCTCATTCTAATGTTCTTCTATAAATGCCTGTAAATTCCTAGTTTCTCAAAATGCTCTTTTACTGGATTAGTCATTAATGAGTTTATGATTCTTTGGCATGCATTTGTTCTATATTTGTACGTGTTGTGTTTTTAACTTTTTGAAAACAATGCTTTGACATAGAGATTGCACATGTCTGGTAGGTGTACACATAACCTTGTGTGATAATACATGTGCTTAGTTTGAGTGTTGCTTTACAATAAATTTCCTTTCTGGTTCATTAGAAACTTTACTTTTCAATAATAATATAGGGAGTCTGGCTCACAATAAAAAATAAAAATATTCTCCTTAGTTTCCAGGTAATGGGTATTTTCAGTGTACTGATTTGAAATAGAATTGAAACATAAAGTACTTGAAATTTTGAGTAGTTTAAAGTTAGAAACTATATAATTTTTATTTAAATATATGCCCATTTAATGGACCAGTTTAAAAAAAAACCTCCCTCCAAGGCTGTTAATCACAAATGAAAAAATGATATATTTTATCTAGGCTATGGCTTTTATTAAGTTTTTACTCGGTAGTACATCAGGAAAAGATACTCATGGAGGATGTGCTAGTTATAGCTAACTCATGGAGAGAAACTTGAAAAAAGTTTGTTTTTTAAACTGGCAAATATGATACTTTCGGATGAGTCATTTTAGGGCTATGGTAAATGGTGTATCGGATATTTAAATGTATGTGTTCCTAAGTTGTATCACCTGTGGTTCCATCTCTGGCCTTAGTGGCTGTCACCTGTGGAGAAGGCATTTTTATGCCACGTGTTCACTGGACCACTGTGGGAGGAAGGGGCTGGTGAACCTTGTTTGGAATCAGTGGCAGTTTCGATAACCTCAGAAGCCACTTAACGCTGTGGCGTAGACCTAGGGTCCCCACATGCTCGTTTCAGTAGCATCTCATTACTTGGGGTGTTCGAGACCCAACAGAGGGTTTCTCTGGAGCTTAGGAGCAAGCAGTGACATTGCTGCTTGGATGATGCAGGAGCGACCTGCTGCCTTGAGACATAAGACCAGGTGCCACCTGCAGTTCTCAAGGTTGTAATTAGTTTTTATTTTAACATTTATAAATCCTCAGGCAGCCAAAGAGCTTGATAAAGTTAAGCTAAATACACTCTTCCTCGGAGTGGTGAATTGGTGGGAGAAGTGGCAGAATGAACCATGTGTGTGTACGTACGTTTGTGTGTCTTAAGGGAGGCTGGTTGGGTAGAGAGACCTGCCGAAGGAATTAAAAACCACTGTCAATAGTTGTAAGAGAGGCACAGATTAGATTAGGTGACAATCCAGTTACGTGGGATTGAGCTATTTCTTACTTGTTACCATGCAGAACGGATATTCTCCACTTTGGATTTCTGAGCATGTGAGTAATCAGGAAATACAAAGACATCTGCCCTGACCCAGTTGAACCCCAGTTGAAACTATTGCCTTCACGTGTCGGAGGTGTTTTGTGTTCTAGGATATTGCTATGCAGCCACCGTTAGAACCAGCAGCACTTAACCTGCCTCGGAGGCCTTCCCAGGTCCTGGTTCCTGTTAATACAGTTCTAAGGAATGGCTGGTAGGATTTTGATTTAAAGGCGAGTAGATATAATAAAGGGAATCTGATTAGCATGCGAAAATAATTCAGTAATTTGATTCAGGTCAAAGAAAGTAATTTTAATATAAACTTCTATTATGGAAGAAAATATTTTAAGAACTGTTAACTATTTTAATGTCTCAGATTTGGCTGATGTAAGAAAAAGAATACGTTTCTATAGACATCTGTTCAAATGTTTGGAGATTATCAAAATTAAGGATTTGTCATATAGCTTTACGTTTGCTGTGTCTTTGATGATTAGAAACTTGAGAATAAGGACATTGCTATACACTAAAAGTATAATAATACAACATAAAAAGAAAAATATAGCTGTGTAATATCATCAAGCTGGCTAGCTGCTGTGTGTCTGTGATTCTTAGGCTTCTCTGCAACGTTGTGTTAATTCATGGAAGTTTTCTTTTTTTAATTAATTAATTAATTAATTAATTTTTGGCTGAGTTGGGTCTTCATTGCGGCACTGAGGCTACGGGCTTTCTCTAGTTGCGACCAGCGTGGGTTACTCTTTGTTGTGGTGCGCGGACTTCTCATTGAGGTGCCTTCTCTTGTTTCGGAGCGTGGGCTCTAGGCGCAAGGGCTTCAGTAGTTGTGGTGCGTGGGCTTAGTTGCTCCGCGGCACGTGGGACCTTCCTGGACTAGGGATCGAACCCGTGTTCCCTGTATTGGCAGGCGGACTCTTAACCACTACTCCACCAGGGAAGTCTCGATTCACGGAAGTTCTGATAAGAAAACCTGTGAGCCTTGACATTTCAGAGCACATCCTTTTCTATGGTGTGAACCATGCCGTCATTGCGAGGGGTTAAAAAAATTGGGGGACTGAAAGAGGATATGTTGACTAGAGTTTAGTTAAGGTACGTATAAGAGAGTTTAAGGGAGCAAACGCCAAATTACTCTTTGCTTTCTTAAAGTGACAAGGAACATTTCTGAAAACTATTTTTTCTGGCATAGAACACAGTAGAATTGACAGATCTCAGAGTCAATTACCTATTAGAGGTAAGTCAAATGATCTATTTTGAACTATGGTACAAGGTTAACAAACATAATATTGATTTTCCAGTTTATAAGAATAAACTTTGGATCATAATTATTTACTATTCTTTTGTCATGATGAACTACTGATCTATTTTAAGAAACCTGAAAACCTGATCTTTGGGAGATTTGCATCGCTATGGACTGATTTCACTTGTTCTTCTTGTAAGTGATAGGATTCATTTGTTGGAAGATAGGCTGCATGCTTGCCTAGGGAAAGTTCCTTTTCCTCATGAATATTGCTGCAAGGTGAAGCAAGAGTGGGGAGATACATCCTGCAGGCTATTGCGCATTTGAGCATGAAAAGGACATATGTTGTATCTTAATCTCCATCCCAGTTCCCTAGGGATGAGACTGGCTTACCCACCCTCCCAAGGCCTCCTTCCCAACCCCCAGCATCAACATGCCCAGAGCCTTCACGAGCATCTTCTTCCATTTTCTTAGATGGAGGTGATGCCGAATGACTTCCTGGGTTGACTTGCGTGGATTTGGCCAGCCAAAGAGGTGTCCTTCCTCCTTCACTACTTCCTGTGGGATCCATCCCCCTGAGGTCTTCCACTGTTATTCCATTTCCCAGGTGTAAGAGGGACTGAAGTGGGAGGATGGCAGTGAGAATGAAAAAGTGACACTGCACACAAAGAACACTTTCAGGACTTAATGGTTGTTTGATTCTATGTGGAGTAATAAGAAATGGGAGTGTGAAGGACTGGGGTATTGGCAAGTGACTTAAACAAAACGGGGAATTGTTGGTTCACATCATTGCATTTCAGGCAAGGTTAGATCCAGATGAGGCTGTGCCATCAGGATCAGCCTCTCTTCATGTTTCCGCTCTGTCTTCCCAGTGTCAGCTTGATGCTCAGGCAGGAATCTGCTTGGTAGCTCCATGTCCAAGGTCGACCTTCCTAATCACAGTGATAGAATGCTTTCCTCTATTTGGACTTTGGTCCTTATTACCCTGAAGCACTAAGCATGTATTTATTTGTTTATTCCCTCAGCTCAAGCTCCAAGAAAGCAGAGACTTCCTCTTTCTTTTTTGTTGTTATTCCTACTTCCTAATCCCCAGAGCACAGGGATGGTCCTGGAAGACAGTGGGTTCTCAATACATATTTGTTGGATAAGTAAAAAGGTGAATGATTCTCTTTCCCCAAACATCCAGCAAGATCCCCAGATCTGACTTCCAGTGTTTTGTCTGTGTTGTGACTGCTCTTATCCAGCTACTGTGACAGGAAAGGTTGGCCCTCATGACCAGTGGTGGAGCCAGGAAGTGATTGCAACTTGATCCTTGACCAGGTGCTTTGACTGCATCACTTTGACAAGAAAGCAAAATGCACAATCCATTTAGGTAATTAGTTTAACATCTATTATGAAAAGCACTAGCTTTCAGGCTCTTACTGGCTTCATAGAACAGATGCTTGGTTACATGTCTCCCTCCTTAATCAGATTTTAAACTTCCTGAAAACAGAATCACGCTTCTTTGTTCCTGCAGTGCTTTGCTGATGGTACTCAGTAAGTACCAAATAAATGGAGAAATTAATATATTTTAAATATGCTACCTTGAAAGTATATAGAATATCTGCAGAATCCCCCCGTGTATTTTATAATCATTTTTTAGGTGGCCTAATAAAAATGAATTTTTATGTGACTATCCCTGAGCTCTCTACTAGCCAACTGATTTGTTCATGGAAGGATCCATTGGCTGATTTTGAGTGTTTTGTTTTCTTCCAGTAGGAAAATGCCTGACATAACTTCTGACCCAAGGCTTTGATAAAAAGCATGGTGCCTGTTCTAAAAGTTGCTGGGAAGCCCTGAGGGAGAGCTTGAAAAGGCCAGGTGTCAGGGGAACTACCAAAGACCAACAAGCAGCAAAGAGGAGGCCTTCTGGCAGGTATTATTAGGCAAGATGACTATTATCTAGGGAGATCTTGATCAAGTCTGATCTCAGCAAGGCTCCATATTCAGGAGGAGCCTGAAACAGAGGTGCCTGGGGGCAGTGTGTAATTGGCATTCTCCACAAGCCTGGTTCATAGTGTCTACCTGATACTTGAAGCAGCATCTAATCCAGGTGGGAAAGGCTCACTGCACATCAGGGCAGAGGGCCTGCAGGTGCACAGGTGGCCATTGCACTTCAGAGTAGGTGTCCAGTTGTCTCCTTGACACCCATGAGGCTAAATTCATTTGGGTCACAGCTGCCTCTGGGAGTGAGAACCATGGACTCTGTGTCCAGTAACCTGCAACATCAAGTGGAAGCTCCCATTGTGCTTGCAGACTTGACCCCCTGGTCTAGGGTGAGGAATTTCTGAGTCTGTTTATGGCTGGCCATTACTGTCAACAAAACCTGTTACTATCTTTGAGAAGTTTTATGACTAGCTAGCTCAAAGGCATGACAAAATGCACATGCTATCACTTAAAGACTACCTCTATTTTCAAACAAAGATTGTTCGTATTTTCAGAATTACATAGAAGGGCACAGTGGAGGTATATAAATGAAGATGATTCCAGCAGCACTCCTTCAAACAGCATAAAACTATAAAGTTCAACAAGATGTACTAACATAATGAGTCACACTTTCAGATAGGCAGTGGAATGGAGTGGTTATGAAAGGAATGTTTGGATTAGGTTTCTGCTTCCACTGATGAATGCCAGCTGTGTGACCCTGGGTAATTTGCTTATCCTTTCTGTGTCTCAGCTTCCTTGTCTCCAAAAATATAAGTAATAATTATAACCCATCTCATAGACTTGTTATGAAGATTAAATTAATTAATATATATAAATAATGCCTGGAACATAGTAAGTCCTCAGTGAATTTTATCCATTACTATTGCTCCTGTTGATCTCAAGTGTAAAATCAGAAATGTGACTTTGGTCCATGATTTTGGGTAGAATAATCAGATAAGCAATTTTAGGGAAAGGCATTTATACTGGGTATTTCCATTATTCAAAGTATTATCACTAATACTGCAAGATTAAGACAATATTACAAAAGAAGACTATTTAAAAATAAGTTTATGTCATAGAATTAGAAACTCTAACAGTACATTGATATGTTTCAGCTTTCTGTAATATTATATCTCTCTAAGCAATAAAGCTTTTCAGATTAAGCTATTTGGATTAAATTGTCACTAGCAACTTTGACTTCTTTCGGTTTTATATATTTTTCCGTTAGCTGAAAAGGACTCCCCAGATTAAGACAATATGCTGCTGAAACATATACTGCTTGTTATCTGGCTGTTTTTTATGAAGTCTTCTAAGACATATAGTATCTGACCATCAATATGGGTTGTTTGACATTTATGATAGTGAAATGAGTGTTAGTGTCCAAGTCAAACATATTTTGTATGCTGTGGAATGTCATCTCACTTAGAATGGGTATGAAAACTTTGGTGTGGATCCTTGGAAAGAGAGCATTACTGTTTGATTGTGAAAGGTTAGGTTTAGCCCCATCTCTTGAATTTTCTCATGTCCCCTTTTCTTCAGTCATCCCATCACTGACTTATTCAAACCCTCTAAATCTCTGGCATTTACTATTGTTGTCTTCATGATTTTCCTGTCTCTACCTCACCTCCTTCTGATCCATTTGCTATCCTGCTGCCAGAATAATCTTTCTAAAGACCACTTACCTGATGATCTTGCTTTTCTGGGTAAAGATTTTCGAATCTTCCCTCACATCACACACACACACACACACACACACACACACACACACACACATTTATTCCTTGAAAGGTCCCTTCCCTTCACTTCCTGTTCCTAGTCCCTCCTTTAACTGACCCTAAACTACAACCACCACCTAGCTACACTGGCATTCTTCCATCAGGACTTTCAGTTACCCCTCCCTCTACTTCTGGCACTTTCTCTCCATGTCTTGTCTTCCTGTTGAATATAGTCATCTAGGCTCTTACAGATCCATTTCCAGGAAACATATGCTCACAATAAAAATAAAAACATAAAATGCAAGAGGAAGAATCATCAGAAATAATAAACTACAGAATTAGACCAAAATAAATGTATATATTGAAATAGATTTAGGATATAAAATTTGTTTTATATGTATAAAGAAATAAAAGAGTAGAAGAATGGAAAGAATAAGAGACTATCAAAATGATCAAGTAGAATTGAAAAAGAGTAGTATTGAGAAATGAAAAATGTAATCACTGAAATAAAGAATTTAGTGAATGCTGAAACAGCAGATTAGACACAGGTGAAGAGAGACTCAACAAATTAGAAGACACGTTTGAAATAAATAACCAGCATGCACTACAGAGAGATGAAGAGATGGAAAATATGAAAGCCAGGTTAGGGGACAGGGTAAAGCGATTGATTTTTATATCTGATCTGAGTTCTAGAAGGAAGAGCATGTGGGAAAAAGAAATACTTAAGAGATAATCTATGGGAATTGCCCAAAATTGAAGAGAGTCACCAATGTTTAGATTCAGGAAACCTCTCAAATCCCTAGTGATACAAAGGAAAATAAATTCCCACCCAAAACAACACTTTATATTGGAACTGTAGAACACCAGAATCAAGAGATGTTAAAAGCAGATAAAAGGTAAGAATAACAAATAAACAAACAAAATCAGAGACAAGAACTGTTAAAGTTCTGAGAGGGAATAATTACCAACCAAGAACTGTAGACTCATTGACTTTCTCTTTCTTTCTCTTTCAAGAATGAAGGTAAGATAAAGCCATTCACAGAAATATAAAATCAAAGAGCATTTAAGGCCAATTAACCTTCACTAAAGAAGTGTTAATGGATATACTTAGCAAGAAAGAAAATTATTACAGAAGGCAGTTATGAGTACTTATAATCTAGTAGCTAGAAACAAATGGCAGGTCCTCAGGTATAATCACATATTTGAACAGTAATAAAGCTGTTTGTACAACAACATCTTTATGAAGTTGATGGAATTCAAAGAAGAAGACAAGATAAATCTAAGAGAACAATTGAAAATATAGTTGGAAAAGGCTTACCAGACTTAAAGCATTCTAAGGTCCCTGCATTATTTTGTTTAATTTTAGGCTTTGTTAAATTGTTAAGCAGAATGCAGTGTAAAATTTTAAGGATGACCACTTAAAGAAGAGTAATAAGACATACACATTTCAAACCAGTAGGAAAAATGGAATGGGATGGGGGTAGATTTCAGTCTGTTCAACAGAAAGCAAGAAGAGAGGGGAGGAGAAAATAACTGAGAAAAATAGACAAATAAGCATAAAATAGAATAAAATGAAGTGATAAGGATATAGAGATTTGAATAAATTATTTCTAACTTTGATTTTAAGGATATATATATAACAGTTAGAAAATATTATGCAGGCTTTTCAATTACATGTGGAATATTTACATTTTTACTTAACCATAAAACCAGTTTCAATAAATTTAAAAGAATTAGTAACATAAAAATAAAATTTCTTAAAACTGAAAAGCAATAATGTATCTCACTTATAAAAGCTCATATTGTGCTGCGTTAGATGAATGGAAAACAATAATTAAAAAAAAAATACCTAGAAACATGGTCACATTTTAAACCACCAAAAATAATGATATAAACTTATTTGCTATAATGGAATGAGAGCTAGTTTAACTTCAGCAGAGCTGTAATACAAGAAGCAAAAAGAAATATAGAAACAAGTATAAGTTCTGAAGGAAAATAACTTTTTTACTAGAAACTATTATTTAAACCATCGTAAAACATGAGTGGAGAGGATGAAGAGGGAGACTAAAATCTTGCTAATGTTCTTTGAGACATAAGTAGAATTTAACCATGGACATTGTTTAAAAATTGAGATAAAGTGTTGCGTTATAAATAGAAGGATGATCAGTAGAAAATAAATTAAATGTGATATTTTGTGTGCTTTTCAAAATCATGAAACTGATTTTCCTCCTCAGAAAAAGTCCTGTTTTCTGTTTCATGTTTTAATATGATTGCATGTTTTTTCATTCATTGTTCTTTCATCTGATAGTGAGAATATTCTTGGTTAAACAGTGAAAGTTTGTTTGTACTTTAGAATAGGTGTATGAAGCTGTTTAAGCATGTGGATTTTTTTACCCAATCTATTTTTTTTATAGACTACTGTTGGCTTGAGGAAGCAGACCTGTGAAAACTGTTAAGGATGATGAGTAGCACCACTGGGTGGATTTGGGTGACACAATATAATTCATGTCCTTAGCATCTTACTATTATTATACATAGAAACTTTCACCAATTATTGTTGCTGAGAAATAACTGAAACATTCTCCTGTAAGTGATTAAAATATTTGTCGATTTCTCAGATTTTTAAATAGAATGAAATTGGATCTTATCATGAATTTTCTATAAAAATCTGGAGTTCCTTTTAGGTTAACAGATTTGTATCTTTTATAAACTAATTTTAAGTTCTATAATCTTATATAATGCTTATATGTAGTCTTATGTATAATATACATATAGTCAGGTTTACGAAAGAGAAGGCCATTTCCATACCTGGTATAATTCAACAAATTCTGTGAATTTTTAATTTCCACTTGCTGCGGAATTAAAATGTTTCACCTTCTATTTTGACATGAGTGCTGTATACCAGCACAGTTTGGAAGTTTTGTACAGAAAGGGAAAAAAACACCCTCTTCAGAAAAATTTTTAAAGAAATGTTTAGTTGTACCTTGTGAAAATAATACCAAATAGCTATTTTATCTTTTTTTTTTTTGCAAATATGGACATTTTTTTAATCATCTTTTTTGGACTATAATTGCTTTACAATGGTGTGTTAGCTTCTGCTTTATAACAAAGTGAATCAGCTATACGTATACATATATCCCCATATCCCCCATATCTCTTCCCTCTTGCGTCTCCCTCCCTCCCACCCTCTCTATCCTACTCCTCTAGGTGGTCACAAAGCACTGAGCTGATCTCCCTGTGCTATGCGGCTGCTTCCCACCAGCTATCGGTTTTACATTTGGTAGTGTATATATGTCCACGCCACTCTCTCACATTGTCCCAGCTTACCCTTCCCCCTCCTCGTATCCTCAAGTCCATTCTCTAGTAGGTCTGCGTCTTTTTTCCCGTCTTGCCCCTAGGTTCTTCATGACCATTCTTTTTTTTTTTTTTTTTTTTTTTTAGGTTCCATATAAATGTGTTAGCATACGGTATTTGTTTTTCTTTTTCTGACTTACTTCACTCTGTATGACAGACTCTAGGTCCATCCACCTCACTACAAATACCTCAATTTCGTTTCTTTTTTAGGCTGAATAATATTCCATTGTATATATGTGCCACATCTTCTTTATCCATTCATCTGTCGATGGACACTTAGGTTGCTTCCATGTCCTGGCTATTGTAAATAGAGCTGCAATGAACATTGTGGTACATGACTCTTTTTAAATTATGGTTTTCTCAGGGTATATGTCCAGTAGTGGGATTGCTGGGTCATATGGTAGATCTGTTTTTAATTTTTTAAGGACCCTCCATACTGTTCTCCATAGTGGCTGTATCAATTTACATTGCAAGAGTGTTCCCTTTTCTCCACACCCTCTCCAGCATTTATTGTTTGTAGATTTTTTTATGATGGCCATTCTGACTGGTGTGAGATGATATCTCATTGTAGTTTTGATTTGCATTTCTCTAATGATTGATGTTGAGCATTCTTTCATGTGTTTGTTGGCCATCTGTATATCTTCTTTGGAGAAATGTCTGTTTAGGTCTTCTGCCGATTTTTGGATTGGGTTGTTTGTTTTTTTGATATTGAGCTGCATGAGCTGCTTGTAAATTGTGGAGATTAATCCTTTGTCAGTTGCTTCATTTGCAAATACTTTCTCCCATTCTGAGGGTTGTCTTTTCGTCTTGCTTATGGTTTCCTTTGCTGTGCAAAAGCTTTTATGTTTCATTAGGTCCCACTTGTTTATTTTTGTTTTATTTCCATTTCTCTAGGAGGTGGGTCAAAAAGGATCTTGCTGTGATTTATGTCATAGGGTGTTCTGCCTATGTTTTCCTCTAAGAGTTTGATAGTGTCTGGCCTTACATTTAGGTCTTTAATCCATTTTGAGTTTATTTTTGTGTATGGTGTTAGGGAGTGTTCTAATTTCATTCTTTTCCACGTAGTTGTCCAGTTTTCCCGGCACCACTTATTGAAGAGGCTGTCTTTTCTCCATTGTCTATTCTTGCCAGCTTTATCAAAAATAAGGTGACCGTATGTGCTTGGGTTTATCTCTAGGCTTTCTATCCTGTTCCATTGATCTATATTTCTGTTTTTGTGCCAGTACCATACTGTCTTGATTACTGTAGCTTTGTAGTATAGTCTGAAGTCAGGGAGCCTGATTCCTCCACCTCCGTTTTTCTTTCTCAAGATTGCTTTGGCTATTTGGGGTCTTTTGTGTTTCCATACAAATTGTGAAATTTTTTGTTCTACATCTGTGAAAAATGCCAGTGGTAGTTTGATAGGGATTGCATTGAATCTGTAGACTGCTTTGGGTAGTATAGTCGTTTTCACAATGTTGATTCTTCCAATCCAAGAACATAGTATATCTCTCCATCTATTTGTCTCATCTTTAATTTCTTTCAACAGTGTCTTATAGTTTTCTGCATATAGGTCTTTTGTCTCCCTAGGTAGGTTTATTGCTAGGTATTTTATTCTTTTTGTTGCAATGGTAAATGGGAGTGTTTCCTTAATTTCTCTTTCAGATTTTTCCTCATTAGTGTATAGGAATGCCAGAGCTGTCTGTGCATTAATTTTGTATTGTGCTACTTTACCAAATTCATTGAATAGCTCTAGTAGTTTTCTGGGAGCATCTTTAGGATTCTCTATGTATAGTATCATGTTACCTGCAAACAGGGACAGCTTTACTTATTCCTTTCCGATTCGGATTCGTTTTATTTCTTTTTCTTCTCTGATTGCTGTGGCTATAACTTCCAAAGCTATGTTGAATAATAGTGGTGAGAGTGGGCACCCTTGTCTTGTTCCTGATCTTAGAGGGAATGGTTTCAGTTTTTCATCATTGAGAAAGATGTTGGCTGTGGGTTTGTCATATATGACCTTTATTATGTTGCGGTAGGTTCCCTCTATGCCTACTTTCTGGAGGGTTTTTATCATAAATGGGTGTTGAATTTTGTTGAAAGCTTTTTCTGCATCTATTGAGATGATTATATGGTTTTTATCCTTCAATTTGTTAGTATGGTGTATCTCATTCTTTGATTTGCGTATATTGAAGAAGCCTTTCATTCCTGGGATTAACCCCACTTGATCGTGGTTTATGATCCTTTTAATGTGCTGTTGGATTCTGTTTGCTAGTATTTTGTTGAGGATTTTTGCATCTATGTTCATCAGTGATATTGGCCTGTAGTTTTCTTTCTTTGTGACATCTTTGTCTGGTTTTGGTATCAGGATGATGGTGGCCTCGTAGAATGAGTTTGGGAGTGTTCCTCCCTCTGCTATATTTTGGAAGAGTTTTAGAAGGATAGGTGTTAGCTCTTCTCTAAATGTTTGATGGAATTCCCCTGTGAAGCCATCTGGTCCTGGGCTTTTGTTTGTTGGAAGATTTTTAATCACAGTGTCAATTTCAATGCTTGTGTTTGGTTTGTTTATATTTTCTATTTCTTCCTGGTTCAGCCTTGGAAGGTTGTGCTTTAATAAGAGTTTGTCCATTTCTTCCAGGTTGTCCATTTTATTGGCCTAGAGTTGCTTGCAGTAATCTCTCATGATCCTTTGTATTTCTGCATTGTCAGTTGTTACTTCTCCTTTTTCATTTCTAATTCTGTTGGTTTGAGTCTTCTCCCTTTTTTTCTTGATGAGTCTGGCTAATGGTTTATCAATTTTGTTTATCTTCTCAAAGAGCCAGCTTTTAGTTTTATTGATCTTTGCTATTGTTTCCTTCATTTCTTTTTCATTTATTTCTGATCTGATCTTTATGATTTCTTTCCTTCTGCTAACTTTGGGGTTTTTTTTGTTTTTCTTTCTGTAATTGCTTTAGGTGTAAGGTTAGGTTTTTTATTTGAGGTGTTTCTTGTTTCTTGAGGTAGCATTGTATTGCTCTAAACTTCCCTCTAGGACTGCTTTTGCTGCATCCCATAGGTTTTTGGTGATCGTGTTTTCATTGTCATTTGTTTCTAGGTATTTTTTGATTTCTTCCTTGATTTCTTCAGTGATCTCTTGGTTATTAAGTAGTGTATTGTTTAGCTTCCATGTGTTTGTATTTCTTACCGATTTTTTCCTGTAATTGATATCTAGTCTCATAGCGTTGTGGTCGGAAAAGATACTTGATATGATTTCAATTTTCTCTAAATTTACCGAGGCTTGATTTGTGACCCAAGATATGATCTATCCTGGAGAATGTTCCATGAGCACTTGAGAAGAAAGTGTATTCTGTTGTTTTTGGATGGAATGTCCTATAAATATCAATTAAGTCCATCTTCTTTAGTGTATCATTTAAAGCTTGTGTTTCCTTATTTATTTTCATTTTGGATGGTCTGTCCGTTGGTGAAAGAGGGGTGTTAAAGTCCCCTACTATGATTGTGTTACTGTTGATTTCCCCTTTTATGGCTGTTAGCATTTGCCTTATGTATTGAGGTGCTCCTATGTTGGGTGCATAAATATTTACAATTTTTATATCTTCTTCTTGGATTGATCCCTTGATCATTATGTAGTGTCCTTCTTTGTCTCTTGTAATAGTCTTTGTTTTCACGTCCAAATAGTTATTTTATCTTTATATATGTATCTAATGAGGTACCTGAGAATGCACTGCTTTATTCAATAGTAATCTAATTTTTTATTTACTTGTTAAATATGTGCGTGCACGCATGCGTGTGCATGTGCACACACACACACACTTCGTAAAATGATTGGGTTTTCTACTCTTGTAACAGCAGTGGCCTGTAATTTTGAATAAACATGAACAATTAAGCATAATGATTGTTTTATGGAAACTTTTTGGTCAGAGACCCAAGTTTTCAGTGAACTGTTGCTATTAATAATTAAATAATTTTTAGGTAAACATTACATTAAACAGCAATGCTATATTATAATAGTGTACCTCAGTAGATTAAACCTGAAAATATTTACCAGGAATTAATTATTTTAAAACTTTAGGTGTCATTTGGATCCAAATTCCAAACTATAAAATTTTCCTTTTTCCCCTATATATTTTGTGTATATTCTTGGAACTCTACAAAGAAGTTACTGTCTTGTTTTTTTCCCCTCTGGCAAAATGAGAAAAGCGGTATTTTATGGAGGGATCATTAACAGGTACTTGTGCTTTGAATGGATTGATTGTACTTGCTGCCTTTAGCTATGAACATCTTTTTGACAACTGTCCCCTGTTGAATATCTTGGAGAAAAGAAGGAAGAGAGGAAAGGAGGAAGACAAGGAAGAAGGAGAGGGTGGGAGGAGGAGAGATGGATGGACAAAAGGAAAGTATTTCCAAATTGCAAGACAGCGTATGAATCGAGTTTTATCCTAGTTAAACAAGCTTTTTGAAACGCCCAGTTGATTATTTAAAGCACCAAATACACATTTCTTTGCAATGATGTGTATTCTCTTTTCTCATTCTACCACAAAGCAGTGAATCTTTAGCTTTGGAATATGTTGGTTATTTTATTTTAAATTTTTTCCAAAGAAAATGCCCAAATTACCAAACATAGTGTAAAAATTTCTTGTGTAACTTAAATCTTGTCCTAAAATTTTAACAATTGTTATAGTATTTATGGATCAAATATTACAGTATAGGTGTTATTTTTTTGTTAAATTTTGTAAGTTTTTAAAGTTACATGGACTTTTAGAAGAAGCACTCCTGTAAATATAAAGGAACATCTAACCCTTTCATGTTCATCACAGGTTTTTAAAAAATTTGTGCAGCAGTTTTTAACTCTTCTACAATCACATAATACAGAAAGAAATACATAATTTTGCCTCCAATTTTTAGTGGAGAAAATTGAAGGATAAAAAAATCTCTAAAGTTTCAAAATAAATTATTCACTCAAAAAATATTTATTAGGGGCTTCCCTGGTGGCGCAGTGGTTGAGAATCTGCCTGCCAATGCAGGGGACACGGGTTCGAGCCCTGGTCTGGGAGGATCCCACATGCCGCGGAGCAACAAAGCCTGTGAGCCACAACTAATGAGCCTGCGCGTCTGGAGCCTGTGCTCCGCAACAAGAGAGGCCACGATAGTGAGAGGCCTGTGCACCGCGATGAAGAGTGGCCCCCGCTTGCCGCAACTAGAGAAAGCCCTCGCATGGAAACGAAGACCCAACACAGCCAAAAATGAATTAAAAAAAAAAAATTTATTAGGTCCTTGCTCCATGAAGCAACTTATATAGCAGCAACATTTGTAGAAGAAAATTATGTGATTTTGGCAATTACAGTAACTTGGTAATTCACGTGAACAATGTATGAACAGAAAAATATAAAATTGCACACTTTTTTATTGAGTAAATTTGACTTGTAACATTGCATATGTTTCAGGTATACAGTATGTTACTTTGATACATTTATATATTGTTAATGTGATTGCTGAAGTAATATCACATTACATAATTATAATACACATGATCACGTTATGTAATTATAGTACAGTATTACTGTCTATTTATTATACTGTTCATTAGATCTTCATGGTTCATTTACCAATTCTTCCAAGTTTGTACCCTTAAAGACCATCCCTCTTGTCCCTGTCCCTGGTAACCACCGTTTTATTCTGTTTTTCACAGGTTTAACTTTTAGATTTCACATGTAAGTGACATCATACAGTACTTGTCTTTCTCTATCTGACTTACTCTCTTAGCATAATGTTGTAGCAAATGGGAGGATCTCTTCCTTTCTCATGGCTGAATAACATTCCACGGTGTATGTATACCACATATTTTTTTACCCATTCATCCACTGATGGTCTTTTGGGTTGTTTCCGTATCTTGGCTATTGTGAGTAATGCTGTGATAAACATGGGAGTGCGTATATCTTGTCAAAATCCTATTTTCATTTTCTTTGGTTGTATACCCAGAAGTGGAATACCTGGAGTATATGATAGATCTACTTTTAATTTTTTGAGGAGCTTCCATCTAGCTTTCTATAGTTGTTAGACTAATTTACATTCCCACATCCTCACCAGCATCTGTTGGTCCTTGTCTTCTTGATGATAGCCATTCTCACAGGTGTGAGGTAATGTTTCACTGTGATTTTGATTTGCAGTCCCCTTATGATTAGTGATGTTGAGCATCTTTTCATGTGTCTCTTGGCCATTTTGATGTCCTTTTCGGAGAAATGACTATTTACTTCTTCTTCCCATCTTTTAACCAGATTGTTTGTTTTTTGTTATTGAGTTGACTGAGTTCCTTATATATTTTGGATATTAATCACTTATTCGATAAATGGTTTGCAAAATTTTTCTCCCATTCTGTAGGGTGTCTTTTCATTTTGTTAATTAATTTATTCTTTTGATGTGCAGAAGCTCTTGAGTTTGATGTAGTCCCATGTTTTGATTATTTTCTTTTATTGTTTGTTATTTTGGCATCATGCCCACCAAATTATTGCCAAGACCAATATCAATAAACTTCTCCCCTAACATTTTCTTTTAGGATTCTTATGGCATCAGGTCTTATGTTTAAGTCTTTGACCCATTTTGAGTTAATTATTGTGAGTGGTGTGAGATAGGGGTCTACTTTCAGTGTTCTGCATATGTTTCTCCAATTTTTCCAGCACCATTTGTTGCAGAGGCTATCCTTTCTCCACCGGCTATTCTTGCCTTCCTTGTTGAATACTAGTTGACCGTATATGCCAGGGTTTAATTCTGGGCTCTCTATTCTGTTCCGTTGGTCAATTTGTCTTTTTTCCCCCCAAGTACAATACTGTTTTTCTACTATGGTTTTGTGGTATAGCTTGAAATCCAGAAGTGTGGTATCTCTGGCTTTGCTTTTTTCTCTCAAGATTGCTTTGGCTGTTTGAGATCTTTTGTGGTTCCACACACAGTTTAGGATTGTTTCTTCTATTTCTGTGAAGAATGCCTTTGGTATTTTGGTGAGGACTATGTTCAATTTGTTGATGGCTTTAGAACTATTGATATTTTAACAATATTAAGTCTTTGGATCCATGAACATTTGTTTGTGTCTTCAATTTCTTTGATTTTGTTTGTGTCTTTCCATTTGTTGGTGTCCTTGATTTCTTTCAGCAGTTTTGCAGTTCTAATTGTACAGATCTTCCACTTCCTTGGTTAAATTTATTCCTAAGTATTTTATTGTTTTTGATGCTATTGTGAAAGGGATGGTTTTCTTTATTTCTTTCTCAGATGCTTTATCATTAGTGTAGAGGAATGAAATTGAGTTCTGTACGTTGACTTTGTATCCTGCCAATTTACTGAAATTGTTGATTAATTTCAATAGTTTTTTGGCTGATTCTTTGGGATTTTCTATATATTCAATCATATCATCAGCAAATAATGACAGTTTTACTTTTTCATTTCTGATTTGGATATATTTTATATATTTATATATATATATTTATATATATATTTATATATTTATATTTATATATATTTTATTTCTTTGTCTTGCATAATTGCTCTAGCTAGGACTTCCAGTACTATATTGAATAAGAATAGTGAGACTGGGCATCCTTGCCTTGTTCCTGGTCTCAGAGGAAACACTTTCCATTTCTCTCCATCAGATATAATGTTACCCTTGTGTTTGTTATACATGGCCTTTATGTTGAAGTATGTTCCTTCTATACCCAGTCTGTTAAGGGTTTTTATTATGAAAGGATGTTGTTTTATGTCAAATGCTTTTTCTTTCTCTATTGAAAAGATCATGTGATTTTTATTTTTTCTTTTATTGATGTGATGTGTTGGATTTATTGATTTGCATATGTTGACCCATCCTTTCATCCTAGGAATAAATTCCGCTTGGTCATCGTATATAATTCTATTAATGTGTTCTTGAATTTGGTTTGCTAATATTTTGTTGAGAATTTTTGCACCTATGTTCATCAGGGATATTGGTCTATAGTTTGCTTTTCTTGTGGTATCCTTATCTGGCTTTGGTATCAAGGTAATGCTGGCCTCATAGAACAAGTTTGGAAGTGTTTTCTCCCCCTCAATATTTTGAAAGAGTTTGAGGAGGATTGGTATTACTTCTTTAAATGTTTGATAGAATTATCCAGGGGAGTTTTCTGGTCCTGGAGTTTTCTGTGTTGGGAATTTTTAAATTACTGATACAGTGTCTTTACTCATTATTGGTCTGTTCCTACTTTCTATTTCTTCCTGATTCAGTCATGGTAGGTTGTGTGTTTCTAGAAATGTATCCATTTCTTTTAGGTTGTATAATCCATTGGCATATAACTGTTCATAGTAGTCTCTTATGATTCTATGTATTTCTGTAGTATCAGTTGTAATGTCTTCTCTTTTCATTTCTAATTTTATTTATTTGACTCTTCTTTTTTTTCCTGAGTCTAACTAAAGGTTTGTCAATGTTGTTTATCTTTTTGAAGAAACATTTTGTAGTTTCCTTGATCCTTTCTGTTGTTTTTCTGGTTTCTAGTTCATTTATTTGCATTCTGATACTTACTATTTCCTTAGTTCTGCTAACTTTGGGCTTAATTTTTTCTTCTTTTTCTAGTTCCTTGAGGTATAAAGTTAGGTTGTTTACTTGAGATATTTCTAACAGCTTAATGTATTTATTGCTATAAACTTTCCACTCAGATCTGCTTTTGCTGCATGCCATGATATTTGATATGTTGTGTTTTCATTTTCATTTGTTTTGAGATATTTTTTATTTCCTTTTTGACTTCTTCTTTGACACAATGGTTGTTTAGACGTGGGTTTACTTTCCACATGTTTGTAGATCTTCTCATCTTCCTCTTGTTGTGGACTTCTAGTTTCATACCAATTGTGGTCACAGAAGATAGCTGATATGATTTCAGTCTTCTTAAGTTTGCTAAGATTAGTTTTGTGACCTATCATATGATCCAGCCTGAATGTTCTATGTGCACTTGAGGAGAATGTGTGTTCTGCTACTGTTGGATGGAATATTCTATATGTGTCTATTAAATCCATTTGTTCTAAGGTGTGGTTCAAGTCCAACGTTTCTTTGTTGATTTTCTGTCAAGACAATCTATCCATTGCTGATAGTGGGGTATTGAAATCCTGCAATTACTGCATTGTTGTCTATTTGTTCCTTAATATCCATTATTACATACTTGTATATTTCAGTGATCAGGTTTTGGGAACGTACATATTTATTATTGTTATATCTTCTTGATGTAGTGACCCCTTTACTGACCTTCTTTGTCTCTTCTTACCTTTTTTGGCTTGAAGTGTGTTTTGTCTGATACAAGGATGGCTATACCCACCTTCTTTTCATTTCTATTTGCTTGGAATATCATCTTCCATCCTTTCACTTTGAGCCTATGTGCCTTTAGAGCTGAAATGAGTCTTCTGTAGAGAGCATAGAGTTGGACCTTGTTTTTTCAGCCAACCACCCACTATGTGCCTTTTGATCGGTGAGTTCAATCTGCTTACATTTAGGGGTGATTATTGCTATGTAAGAATTTACTATTGCCATTTTATCTTTTGCCTTCTGCTTATTTTGTCTCTCTGTTGTTCCTTTTTTCTTCTCTTTCTGTCTGCCCTTACAAGTTGGTGGTTTTCCATGGTGATTTGCTCACTCTCCCCTTTTTTATGTTTATGTTTCTGCTCTAGATTTTTGCTTGTGGTTACCATGAAGTTTACATAAAACATCCTACAGGTAAAATAGCCCCTTTCCTGCTGATGCCAGTTTATCTTCATTCACCTATAAAGGTTTCATCTGCTTACTCTTCCCCTTTTATATTTTTAATGTTAGAAATGATCTCTATGCTGTGATTTCATTACCAAGTTGTAGTATCTATAGCTATTTTTAATGCTCTTTTCCTTTAACCATTATATTATAGTTAAGAATTTAATATACTGTTCTAGAAAAGATTTACAGTATTCTAATTATGAGTATTTATCATCTTAATCAGAGTTTTGTGTACTTTTGTCTTTTTGTTTCAGCTTGAAGAGCTCCTTTCAACATTTCTCATAAGGCAGGTCTAGTGGTGGTAAACTCCCTCAGCTTTAGTTTGTCTGGGAAAGGCTTTAATTCTCCTTTATATCTGAAGGATAACTGCCACATATTCTTAGATGGAAATTTTTTTTTTTTTTTTTTTTTTAATTTTTGGCTGTGTTGGGTCTTCGTTTCTGTGCGAGGGCTTCCTCTAGTTGTGGCGAGCGGGGGCCACTCTTCATCGCGGTGCGCGGGCCTTTCACTGTCGCGGCCTCTCTTCTTGCGGAGCACAGGCTCCACACGCGCAGGCTCAGTAGTTGTGGCTCACGGGCCCAGTTGCTCCTCGGCATGTGGGATCTTCCCAGACCAGGGCTTGAACCCGTGACCCCTGCATTGGCAGGCGGATTTTCAACCACTGCACCACCAGGGAAGCAAGGAAATTTTTATCTTTCAATATTTTGAATATGTCATTCCACTATCTATCTCCTGACCTTCAAAGTTTCTGCTGAGAAATCTACTGTAGCCTAATGGGGGTACCTCTGTAGGTTGCTGTCTTTTTTTTTTCCCCCTGCCTGCATTTAAAATTGCTTCTTTATAATTGAATTTTGACAGCTTCATTAAAATGTGTCTTGGAGGTCTTTCTGTGATGAGATAACAAGATATTCTGTTAGCTTCGTGGATCTGTATATTCATCCCTTCCCCAGATTTGGGAATTTCTCAGCTCTTATTTCTTTAAATAAACTCTGTCCCCTTCCCACTCTCTTCTCCTTCTGGGATGCCCATTATTCTTACGTTTCCCTTTCCAATAGAATCAGCTATTTCTCATAGGCTTCACTTTTTAAAAATCTTAGCTCTCTCTTTTCTTCCACCTGAATTATTTCTATATTTCTATCCTTGAGCTTGCTAATTCCTCTTCCACCTGATTTGCTCTATTTCCAGTGCATTGTAATGCATTCTTTATCTCATTTGAGTTCTTCAGCTCCAGAAATCTGTCAGATTCTTTTTTAGAATTTTAATCTCTTTGGTAAAGTATTCCTTCTGCTTGTTATTTTCATTCCTAATATCATTGCATTGCCTTTATGAGTTTTCCATTGAATTTCTTCGTAACAGCTATTTAAAACTCTTTATCAGTTAGAGCACAATATTCCATACCTTTGGGTTTGGCTACTGGAAAATTGTCTTTCTTTTTTTTGTGATACCGTATTACCATGATTCCCTAAATAAAAAATGGAACACCATTTTTATTTAGTTAAGACTTTGTTTACTTTGATCCTAAGAATGCAACAGGTCGGTAGTTAGGAGCTTTCCTTTCCAGAAGGTGGCGCTATGGCACAAGTTTTTGGTTTCTCTTACCAGCGTTAACTAGCGGCTTCTAAGATTGGGAACCCACACAGTTAAAACAAAACAAAACAAAAACAACAACAAAAACAATGCGTGGTGGCAGAATGTGGGCGCAGGGGGGAGGTGTGTGTACTTAGCACTTGGGGCTTTGTGGGTGTCCATGGCCTGGTAGAGGTATCCTCAAGTTGGGATGGGGGCGGTGTCCCAGGGGTCCTAGGGTGGTCGGTCCCCTTGCCTCCAGGGGCAGACAGCAGGAGACATTTTACTTCAGTTCTCTTTGTCTGTCTACTTACCTTTCCTTTCCCTCTGCCCATTCACTGCAGTCTCTCCTCAGAGAGAGCAACTGGTCCCGCCAGCTGTAACACACGTGGCTGGGCAGACTTCCAGTCACTGCCTTCATCCTCCAGCTCCTCTGCCAGAAAGGTGGTGCTGGCTCGCTGCCAGAACAGCAGCCGCCTTCTGTGCTGTCACAGCCTCCTGCCACCAGCTCTGCAGCCACTTACCTCAACCCCTGCTACCTACTCCATGGTCCAATCCACCCACTTTGGATGCACAGGTGGATGGATCTCTTGGATGTCGTTGTATGCTGTGGATAGGTGCTTTTGCTTTTTTTTTTTTTTCTGGTTATGGACGTCCTAATAGTTGTAAATCAAAGGAGAGAGAGAAAAAAGGAACGATTCACACTATCATGATACTGACGTCACCCCAAAACCGCATATTTCATTGCTCTGTGACTATTTCAACAATTTGAGTAAGTTGTGTGGAATATTAGACTTTGCCCCTTAAATGGATATTTCAGATTTATATACAAGCAAGGAAGTTTTCCAGTTAATGAGCTATGGATAGTGAAAGTCTTTTTAAACTAAATATCTAAAGTAATATCAATACTAATATGAGTCAACAGGTGAGTTTCCCAAGTGCATCTTTCTGGGCACTAGCGTGATAGGGCTTCAGATTTTTGAAAGTATGTCTTTTACACTGCCCAACTCTCCAATTCTGGTTTAATAACCACAGAACATAATACAGATACCAGGGCTACTCATATGAAAACTGCAATTTAGTGCACACTCCTGGTGGCCACGTTGAGGGTCTCTCCTGGCACAGTTGAGGTTTTCATCCACTGCAGAGATCTCTCAGCTCCTGTCCCGAGTGTTGTACATTTTCTTCTCTGAAGAACAGAATGTGTCTGCCTTAAGTACACAAATAACTCCTCTCACTAAATCAGAATTTCAGGGGCAGGGATGGGGAATTGCCCCTTGGGTATCAGTGTCTGAAAAACTGCTGTGTCTATTTCTCCCCTGAATTTCATTGCACAAAATTATACAATCTTGATAAATCTAGACATGTTACTTCTAACACAGACATGTTCTCATCTTTCCATTTGTGAATTATTTTTGAAAAATATCTGAGTGTGTTGGATTGCTGAATTTTACTGACATGCCCTGTTTAAGCAGGAATGAGAATGCCTTCTGAAATGAATACTTCATTGGCAGTCCCTTCCTATTAGTCAGAACCCCTCTTCTCTATCTATATTTTCCTGGGTCCCACTATCACATACCTACCCCACACCCAGCCTGGAAGTTAAGACCGCATGATTTTTCTGTTAGGATGAACTTGGCTGTTTCAGTGTTTTAAGCTCAATATATGTCAGGGTTGAAATATAACTTAGATATGGAGATTTAAGAAAGTTGCTCTCGGACTTGTGATCAATTTAATTCAGCAAACATTTATCAAATGCTTACCATGTGCCAGGCACTGTGATAGAAGCTGAAGAAATAAAGATAAATAGTGGTTCTTTAAAAAAAAAAAAAGTGCTGTTCCTGTATGAGAAGCAGTATGATTCATTAAACTGCCACAAGTTATAATTTTAGAAACACTCCCACCACTGGGAATCTGTTCCTTTTGTCGAGTATAATTTTTCAGCAGTCATGAGTGAATAATAATTGGGATAATTAAAATTGACCTTTAAAACAGGTCTAAATCCTTGTCTGCTTAGGGTGCTGAAGCAGGACAATCCATGAAAAACTACAGCCATTCTCCCTCCAGATATTTGATTCCTCTGAAGGCTGGTAGAGTCACACACCCTTGCACAATTTTAAAACCATGAAGGGCTAGAACTAAGTTTTATAAATGGGCTCCAGGATGTATAACTGGGGGGAAAAAACCCTGAAAGTTTCTCTTCTTTCTCAGTAAGTTATTTAAATCATAGCACTTATTTTTAAGTGAATACTCAGGGTAGTTGATAAAGAGAAAGCCCCCCTGCCCTTTTTTAAAAATAAACTTTATTTTTTGAGCAGTTTTAGGTTTATGTAAAATTGAGCAGAAAGTACAGAGATTTCCCATATACCCCCTTCCCTCACACATGCTTAGCCTCTGCCATTACCAGCATCCTTCTCCAGAGTGGTATTGATACTTTTTTTAGTTTACAATTGGTGAACCTGTGCTGACACATGATAGTCACCCCAAGTCCATAGTTGATGTTTCACTCTCGGTGTTGTACATTCTGTGGGTTTGGACAAATGTATAATGACATGTATCCAGCATTATATTATTATACAGAATAGTTTCACTGCTCTTAAAATCCCTTGTGTTCCTCTTATTCATTCCTCTCTCCCATCGAAACACTGGCAACCACTGATCATTTTACTGGCTTCACACTTCTGTTTTTTCCAGAATATCATATAGCTAGAATCGTATGGTATGTAGCCTTTAAAGACTGGCTTCTTTCACTTAGTAATATGCATTTGGGTTTCTTCTGTGTCTTTTCATGGCTTGATGGATCATTTCTTTTTATTACTAATGTTCCACTATATGGATGTACCACAGTTTGTTTATCCATTCCCTACTAAAGGTGTCTTGGTTGCTTCCAAGTGTTGACGTTTAATGACTAAAGCTGCTATAAACATTTTTGTGCCTGTTTTTGTGTAGACATAAGTTTTCAACCCCTTTGGGTAAATACCAAGGAACAGATTTTGGATTGCATGTAGGAATACGTTTAGTTTTGTAAGAACCGGCCAAACAGTCTTCCAAAAAGGCTGCACCATTTTGCATTCCCACCACCAATGAGAGTTCCTGTTGCTCTACATCCTTGCCAGCATTTGGTGTCATTAGTGTTCCAGATTTTGACCATTTTCATAGGAGTGTAGTGGTATCTCATTGTTGTTTTAATGTGCATTTCTCTGAAGACGTATGATGTGGAGCATCTTTTCATATGCTTCTTTCTCATCTGTATATCTTCTTCGGTGAAGTGTCTGTTAAAGTCAGCTTAGGACCATTTTTTAATTGGAGTTGTTTGTTTTCTTATTGGTAAGTTTGAGTTCTTTGCATATTTTGGATAAAAGTCATTTGTTCGATGTGTATTTTGCAAATATTTTCTCCCATCCTATGGCTTGTGTTTTCATTCTCTTGACTGTCTTTTGCAGGGCAGAAATTTTTAATTTTAATAAAGTCCATCTTATCAGTTCTTTTCTTCATGGATCGTGGCTTTGTATCTACAAAGTCTTTGCAGAACACAAGTTCATCTAGATTTTCTCCTATGTTATCTTCAAGGAGTTTTATAGTTTTGTGCTTTACAGTTAGATCTGTGAACCATTTTGAATTAATTTTTGTGAGGGGTAAAAAGTCTGTGTCTAGATTCATGTTTTTGCTTATGGAAGTCCATTTGTTCCATTACCACTTATTGAAAAGACTATCTTTGCTCTATTGTATTGCCTTCGCTACTTTGTCAAAGGTCAATTGATTATATTTGTGTAGGTCTACTTCAGGGCTCTCTGTTCTGTTTCACTGATCTATTTGTCAGTTCTTTTGCCAATACACTGTCTTAATTACTGTACCTTTATGGTAAGTCTTGAAATCAGGTAGTGTCATTCCTACCACTCTGTTCTTCTTCAATATTGTTTTGGCTATTCTGGGTCTTTTGCTTTACCACATAAACTTTAGAATCAGTTTGTTGATATCCACAAAATAACTTGCTTGAATTTTGATTGAGATTGCCTTGAATCTATAGATCAGATTGGGAAAAACTGAAATCTTGACAATATTGAGTATTGTCCATGAACATGGAGTATCTCTCCATTTATTTAGTTCTTCCTCGATTAATTCCTCAGAGTTTTGTAGTTTTCCTCATATAGCTCTCATGCATATTTTGTTAGATTTATACCTAAGTATTTTATATTTTTTAGGTGCTAATGTAAATAGCATAGTGTTTCAGATTCCTAATTCCACTTGATCATTGCTGGTATATAGAAAAACAATTGACTTTTGTATTTTAACCTTGTATCCTGTGACCTTGCTATAACCACTTATTAGTTCCAGGAGTTTTTGCATAGATGATCTTGTCATCCATAACAAAGACATTTCTTTCCTAATCTGTATCCCTTCTATTTCCTTTTCTTGTCTAATTGCATTAACTAAGACTTCTAGTAGGATGTGGAAAAGGAGTGGTGAGAGGGAAAATCTTTGCCTAGTCTTGATCTTAGTGGGGAAAGTTTCCAGTTTCTCACCATTAAGTGTGGTGTTAGCTGTAAGTTTTCGGTAGATATTCTTTATCAATTTGTGAAAGTTCAACTCTATTCCTAGTTTACCAAGAGTTTTTACCATGGATGGGTGTTGGATTTTGTCAGATGCTTTTCTTCATCTATCGATAGCACCATGTGATTTTTCTTTGTTAGCTTGTGGATGTGATGGATTACATAAACTGATTTTTGAATGTTGAACCAGCCCTGAATACCTGGGACAAATTCCATTTGTTTCAGTATGTAATTCTTCTTCTATTTTTTAAAAATCTGTTAAAATTTTTATTTTATTTTACTTTATTATTTTGTTTTTGGCCACACCGTGTGGCTTGTGAGATCCTAGTTCCCTCACCAGGGATTGAACCCGGGCCCCCTGCAGTGGAAGCATGGAGTCCTAACCACTGGACTGCCAGGGAATTCCCTGTAATTCTTCTTATACATTGTTGGATTTGATGGCTAATATTTTGTTGAGGATTTTGCATCTGTGTTCATGAGAAATATTGGTCTGTAGGTTTCTTTTCTTGTAATATCTGTGATTGGTTTTGGTATTATGGTACTATTAGCCTCATAGAATAAGTTAAAAAGTATTCCTCTGTTTCTATCTTCTAAAAGGGATTATGGAGACATGGCATGATTTCTTCCTTAAATGTTTGGCAGAATTCACCAGGGAAGCCCTCTGGACTTTGTGCTTTCTGTTTTGGAAGGTTAGTATTATATTATTAAAATAATTATTTGAATTATTGTTTCAAATTTTTTAATAGATATTTGTCTTTCTCCGTCTGACTTATTTCACTTAGTATGATAATCTCCAGGTCCATCCATGTTGCTGCAAATGGCATTATTTCATTCTTTTTAATGGCTGAGTAATATCCCATTGTATATATGTAGCACATCTTCTTTATCCATTCATCTGTCCTCAACAAAATACTAGCAATCCAAATCCAACAGTACATTAAAAGGATCATACACTATGATCAAGTGGGATTTATCCTAGGGATGCAAGGATTTTTCAGTATCTGCAAATCAATGGCTGTGATACACCACCACAAGTTAAAGAATAAAAACCATATGATCATCTCAATAGATGCAGAAAAAGCTTTTGACAAAATTCAACACCTATTTATGATTAAAGACTCTCCAGAAAGGGTCCTAGAGGGAACATATTTCAAAATAATATAGACCATATACAACTAACCTACAGCTAACATCATACTCAACAGTGAAAATCTAAAAGCATGTCCTCTAAGATCAGGAGCAAGACAAGGATGTCCAGTCTCACCACTTTTGTTCAACATAGTTTTGGAAGTCCTAGCTGTGGCAAACAGAGAAGAAAAAGAAAAGGAATCTAAATTGGAAAAGAAAGAAGTAAAACTGTCACTGTTTGCAGATGATATGATATTAGACATAGAAAATCCTAAAGGTGCTACCAGATAACTACTAGAGCTCATCAATGAATTCAGTAAAGTGACATTTTCTTTGCTGAGGAATTTTTAGTCTACTTTAGAACATAATGCATATTGAAAAGATGCCATTTATATACAGTTGTGTATAAACTGGATTTGAAAGTTCTGAAGAAACTAAGAGCATGCATCACCAAGGAGCTGTAGTAATCCAAAGAGATTTGTCTGGGACTGTTTTTTATTTATGGAGGGGGTAGATTTAAGTAGTTTTAGGAGGAGGTCAAGGGTCTGGAAAACACTCAGATAGTGTTACTTAGATTGAGAGGATTAAGGCAACTATGTTTTCCCCAGCTATGGGAAGTTCCAAATTTCTAAGATTTTACCTGGAGAAAAGAATATATATATAATATTTAAAAACAGAAGCTGAAATATTGTTTAATAATTTCAGTATAAAGCTGTTCTGTTGGCAGGACAAACAATAGGCTATTGATTAAAATGATGTTACAATAGGTACAACTACTGAGACAATGTTTGCTCATTTAATACATAAGAACTTATTCTAGAAGCATGCACACAAGGCTGTTCCGAGCACTCTGATCTGAATCACACATAAATCATGAACAATTACGGTGTGTCTGTATTTTCTACAAGACACGTTACAATGGATCATCAGTTTCCCTTTAGAGTTCCTAAGCTTTTCTGAGAACATTTGAGCTTCTGAGTACATTTGAACTTTTGAAGGAATAAGTGCATTTCAAAACTGAGATTATTTCATAGAATAATTTCTTCTTAATATGAGTGTTATTATGAAGAGAAATAAACTTGCTTTAGCCTATTGAACTGTAATATTATCTGTCTATTTTCATTTGTTAATTCTTACAAGATTATTACTTGTACTCACCTCATTTTCCCCCTAAGTGGTAAATAGTTGTACTTTTCAGTTGTTTTGCCATCTCGTTTGTTAAAAACAATTATTTATGAATAATTGTTGTAGCTTTGAAGCATTTCAGGATTCATCTTTTTTTTTTGGATAGAAATAGTATGTATCAGACTATTGATAAGAATAATATTCAGTGGAAATCAAATATTTTTTAATGATTCCAGAAAAAGAAAATTAAATTGTGTCTTAACAATTTTGGCTCCAGGAATCGTAGTATAAAATATAGACATTTCAGATTGAAAACAATGGTTTAGGAGATTTTTGGGTGGCATCTGAGACTTCACCTTACTTGAATGTAATTTAGTTAAAAACACAGTGAATGTACAGAAAACACTGTCCAAACACAGAGCAGCTCTTTTCCAAGTACCTTATTGGACGTGGTCACGTTTTTTGATCACGTGCATTCTCAAATTTGACTGTGTGGAAGTGAATTGGAACAACCAATTAGGGTTTTAAAGAAAATGATCACTTTTAAAATTGTTTCTCAAAGGCAAAGATGACTTCATAAGAGCAAGTACATCTTACTCTTTTTTTTTTTTTTTTTTAAAGGCTAAGATTCATATGCCTTCTTTTGAGGAAAGAATAAAAAATGAGAATATGGCTTGGAACGTTGAATGCTGCCTTCTATATCTCTCTATAGGGAAAACGTCCTTATAGAATATTTTGAAGAAGCTTATGTGATGACTTGTCTTACCATACTGAAAATAATAAAAGCAAACACTATTAATCCTCATAGAAACCCTATGAATTGTGTGATTCCCCTTTGTCCAGTTGTGTGATTCAGTTGTGTGACATCCTCATTGTACAGATGAGGTAACTGAGGCTTAGGGAGGGCCAGTGACTTCCCAAGAGTAGGCAGCTTGGTAAATGTCATGCCCACACCCTGTCTGGCTCCAGAATCTACACTTGGTCCTCACTGTTTCCAACCCAGAAAGGAGAGACCCCAATACGGTGAGATGAGAAAGATGTGAGCAGAGGGGACTGAGTGGGGAGCATCTGGGGAGACTCAGAAAGGAAGCCCTGCTGGGGGGGTTGGGGGAGGCTGGGAAAGGAGCAGGCTTCCCAAGCTAAACAGTTGATGGAGATAATCTTCATTTACCCTCAACCAGCTCTGTGACTTTGAGCAGGTTACTTAGATCCCTGGGACCCCTTTACCTAAAGGGGGAATGATGCAGGCCTGGTCTGCTCAACAGGCAGAGAAATTGTCCCCTGAGAAATTGTCACGTTAACATTCGAGTTAGCACAGCTGACTGTGGATTGTGGATGATCCCAATCTTCTGGAATTTTCTGAATGGCTAATAATGCCCCAGTAATGTCTCAACAGCTTTGTACTTGCAGTGCACACACTCACAACGGGTGCTTCTTTGCTCTTCCTTTTGCCAAGGACCCTTCGGGCACTTTGCTGAAGCCTGACTCCTTCTCACAGCAATGCTTGTAAATGCATAAAATGTATACATAGGGTTACAAAGTAAATAGTTATATTGAAATGCTGATATCAATGTACTAGAAATTGTAACATAGTGTCTTCTTAGTTATTAGCGCATTCAAAAACAAGATCTAGTGGTGACTTTAATAAATACTGTTATTTTGAAGTAAAGGGGACCATAAACAATATTTCTAGATGTCTGTGACAACGATTGCTATTAAAATATCTGTAACTTATGTTGGTAACATATGCACGGGCACTGGTGAATATAGTCTGGTTTGTCTACATTTGTGACTGAAGAATATGCTAAATTTTAGCTAGAGGTTAGTGAAAATAAAGATGTAATTTTTTTCTATTCATCTCAACAGACCCCCTATATCATATTTGTACCACATGTTAAGAACCCCTGAGCTGTGTGGTTCACTGCTTCAAGTTCTGTGAAAAACCCTCTTGAGCTTTGATTGAACTTCTAATGAATCTTTAGATCAAGCTAGGGAAAACCAGTACCTTAAAAGTAGTCTTCCTATTTGCAATCATTGTAGTCTGAATTTATGTAGTTTTTCTTTAATGTCTTTCAATACAATTTTTATAATAATCTCCATAAATGTCCTGCAAATTCTGTAAGATTCATTCTTAGCTACTTTATATGTTTTGTTAGTATTTGCTATTCTATTTAATTTCTAACTATGGATAAGTTTAGAAATACTATCAGCTTTTGTATAATGAATTGTTAAGCTAGCCAATGACTTTCAGAATTTCTACCTCCATAATCGTATCATCTGGAAACCATAACGGTTGCTCTTTTTTATCCAATTTTGTGCTTTTAATTTTTAAATTTTCTCTTACGTACTGATGGGACTTTCAGTGCAATGTTCAATAGAAACAGTGGTGTCTGTGAAAGTGTTCTTTCTGATTTTCAAGGAAATACTTTTAATATTTTCCCATTTAGGAGTGACGTGCTGGAACCAATTTTTAGCAGCTAGCAAGAGCCAATCATTAACTTTTCATGAATTTTGCATGAGAATACAATCATTATTAAAAATTAAATTATATAAACATAATTAATTAAATCATATTAAAACAAAAGTAATACATTCTGAAAACTCACCACTTCCTACTTTATTTTATGTCATCTTGCTGTTATCAGTGCTCTTGAGGTGATTTACATACCTTGTGTCTGCGTGGTGAAAATACTATATAATGATTCTTTTTCCAACTTCCTGGTCAGTGACATCACGTTGATAGCTTTGAATTGGCCATGGTATGAGTATTTACACCATGGAAAGTGGCAAATGCTGCCAATCAGGGTTTTTAATTTTCCTTAAGAGCCTGTTGTTCAATGTTTACTAACACACCTCTGATCAAGACTGATGTTTGCCACAGGCTCTAGCATTTTCCTAGCCTGTTAACTAAAAAGAAAGGAAATTAAGGAAGAAGAGAAGGGAGGGTGGCAGGGAAATAGGAAGGAAAGGAAAGTAAAAGGGAAGGAAGAAGAGAGGAAGAGAGGACAGGAAAGCTTTACTCAGTGTATTAACCCGCACGTGGTGTTTCCCCCCAGATAGCTGTGACGCTCCTCTGGAGTCTGCCCTCCCCCGGGCTTCCTTCAGCAGCTCCTCAGAGCGGTCCAGCAGCCACGGCCCTGGCTTTGCAAGCCTTAATCGCAGAGACGGTGAGTCTGCAGCTGTCTTCTTGTCAATCCACGCTGATTCTTTCCCAGAGAGAATTATATTCATTTTTAGTTCATATTCCTTCTTATAGGTCAAAACTTAATTATATTGAGTTTAATGAAACTGAAGAAAGCAGCAGGTTCATCATATCTGCTAGTATTCCTCTGCTAGCTTTCTTCTTGCTTATGATCCATTTTTTGGTTTGTTTTGATATCTTCCTTCCCTGTTGATTGCCAGCAAATGATCATCAATAAGATTTATGAGAAGGGAATTATTGGAGTCTAGATTTTTTCCGGGGTTATCATCCCTTTTTAGTTTTAGGACCGGCGACAGAAGGGTGACTAGTCAAGTGCACTGGTCATGAATAACTACAACAACACAAGAAGGAGCCAGTGCTGCAGCCACTGGGGAAAACTGAACAGGCCACCGCGTGATGTTTGCGAGATGTGAGGCTGCCAAAGGATGTCATGGGAAAATGACTCCATTCCCAGGACTTGGCCTGGGAGGAGACCAGGTGAAGGCTGCCACTGAAAATAAAGATTCCCTTCCTATTAGTGGGAAGGGAGTTAATGACTTACTTTTTGGAAAGGTCCATTTTTGCTACTTGAATGTTGTCCAGTGAATTACCTCTTCTATTGCACAAATACTAATTCAGTGGATTAAATAAGTGAATACATACACTTCAAATTCAAATGCTTTGCTACTTTTTTTGATTAACTTTTATTGGAGTAGGGTTGCTTGACAATGTTGTGTTAGCCTCCACTGCACAACAAAATGAATCAGCCACACCCGTACAGATATCCCCTCCCTTTTGGACTTCCCTCCCACTTAGGTCACCACAGTGCCTTAGGTAGAGCTCCCTGTGCTATACAGTATGTTCCCATCAGTTGTCTATTTTATACATAGTATCAATAATGTATATATGTCAATCCCAGTCTCCTAATTCCTCCCACCCCACCCCTTTCCCCCTTGGTATCCATACATTTGTTCTCTACGTCTGTGTCTCTATTTCTGCTTTTGTTTTGCTACTGTTTTAAGGGATAGATTTTTTAAATGAAAGATTAATTCAGAAAGTAAAAGTTAAAATTAACTGTGTCCCATGTAAACGCACTGCTGTAAATTCTGGAGATAATACTAAGGAATGGAGTGTTTTCCTCCCTTTCTTTGACATTTCTAAGATCAGAGTTAAAGTCTAGCTTGAGCTTTACTGTGTCCTTAAGGATCAAATTTGGGAACCTAGTAAGTGATCAAATAGATTGGCAGGGAAGAGTAAGAACACAGGTGAAGAAATTCAATGAGCTCAGGATGGGAAGGCATGTCCATTAATTGTCCAGCTTCATGGTCTTTTCCCAGGAAAAAGCATTTTGTGGCCAGATATTTACTCCTCAAAGCATCATTCATAATCATTTTTAGCACCCCAGTAAAAATATATTCTCATTGAAACCAGATTTCAATAAGATCAGTTATCAAATTACCCATTTTCGGTCTGGTGGTTATTCTAATATCAGCTTAACATCTAAACTTTCCAGTGGTTTCCCTAAAATTGTAAAAACTAAGTAAGCCATATTTAATTAGTTTAAAGAGGCCCGAGGGGCTTGTGTGTTGTGTTTCTAATTTGCATGTGTAGAGTCTCTTTATGATTCAGGCCTCCAGTGCTATCAATATGGTGGCACTGGGAAGTTTATAAACATTAGAAGGGAAAATCCTGAAGCTTAAGATGAACTTATTTCCATTATATTTAATTAAAAAACTAATAACTCAGAATATTATAAGCCATCATTATAAAATGGTAAGTACAAAGCTTATCTTTTATATTTAAACTACTCTCTTTGCAAATTTAAATTAATTATTTTAAGAGTGGCAATCAACTGATGAGGGTTTCTTTTTAATGGTTGTTGCTACTCTGATTGCATATAGTGTACATTTCACTAAATATCCCTAGATATTACCACCTGATTTCAGACCCATTTCTAAAGCATGCTTTAGACAGCACAATTTATCAATATTCCTTCTGAAGGATTATCTATATGTGTTTTCTGTTAAAAGCCAGCATCCCAGAGTCTTTATTGACATTTCCTTTGCCTTGGTAAATGCTAGAGAACATATTAGTTCACTTTAGTTTAGATTATTATGATGTAAAATGTGGATAGTATGAAATGTGGATGAATATAATGAGGGCGATGATGCTTCATATATAGTAGTTTTAGCTTTTTGGAATATTTTGTGTATGATCTAGTGAGGAAAATCATGTTAGACTCCCTGATTGTATGGTTAAAATTTCCTTGGTCTGTGTTGTGGTATTTGGAAGTTTTAAAGAAGGTGGTCTGTCTTACACCCCTAGTTTCTTATTTTGCCCATAAGTCATTGCGCTTCTAGAATGTTCATTAAGAATTAGAAATGTCTCAAATATCACAGCTTCCACCAAGAACTTTATACATAGCAGCTGATCAATTCATCTACCTGATACATAAAGGTAGTAAGAGAATAGTCTATACATAATTTTTGATTGTATGTGTGTGCATATATATAAATTTGACCCACTGTATAACCCCCCAAAGCCAAATAATTCAAACTTTAAGGCATTTGATGATTTTAAAGTACTTCACTGATTCAACACATAACAAATGTTAATTAATTGACTAGAACTTATTGCACATTTCATGTTTTCTCTTTTACATATTTTTTACTTATGCAGTTTATGTATTTATTTTGTTTTCTATTAATTTATGAAAAGTAGTAAAATATTTCTTAGAAAAGACTTTGCAATAAATAGAAGAAAGAAGTCTACGAAGGATATTAAGAGGAATGAGCAGAGAAGTTAGGAGGGATCCAGGCGTTTCTAGGGACAGGTGGGCCAAAGCAGAGAGATGCAGACCTTGCATCTTTGAAAACCATGATTCCTGAGCATGTTACCACCTGTTTGCCAGTGTTTTCTGTGAGCTCCCTAATGGAATTGTTGGTTATTGTAGAGATAGTAATGGGCTAGTATCATCACTCAACATTGGACTAAGTGCTCCTGGAGTTTACTTTTGAAATTTCTAGTCTGGTTCCTCTAGCATTCCCATTTTGAAGTCTGGGATTGGGTTCCAGATAATACATTTAACAAAGTATCCCCTCTGAGGTCATACACCTTACCTTTTTATACAGAGAAACACAAATTACTGGAAATGCCTGAATGTATAATTTTTCAGAACTGATGGATTTTTTTTAAGGGGTAAAACACAGACACGTACATGTATTCATATACCTATTCAAGAAAATTAATGCCATTAGATAAAAATGTAAAGTTCTTGAAGCTTTACATCTTTACAGTCAAATTGGGTTTGACTATTCATATTAGCTGAATTTCTTTCCATCAATATTAAATTGATATTTCCTAGAATTACAAGTGACCTAATATTTCTCATATAAAATCAAGGTTGCTGAAATCTGTGTATTCTAAATAAGAACATGCTATAATATTGACTTCAGTTTTTTCTTCTCAAAAATCTCCTAAAGGAACTTTATGCAGTTTATCCAAGTTTATTCAAAACAAAAGTTAAAAAACCAAAACCAAAAGTAAAAAAACTACCTTAGAGTAAACCATGCTGGACTTTCATTCTAGATCTTGCATGTGAAAATAACCTTTTGTTTTTACAATTATTGTTACTGTAGGTGACCCTTCATGAAACTGGCTTTAGCATTTCAGATGCTGCTTTCCAACTCCGGATAACATGTTCTTTTTAGCCACGTGACGTGTCCTCTTTAGTCACCGCAGGCATGGTGGTGAGATGAGTGGTCTGGCCAGAGCTGATTGAGATTGATTAGGAGGAAGTGTACACACATTTTGTTCTCCTTTTTTGTTCCCCCAAAGTGCTTGCATAAACAATCATCCCCAGAAAGAGGGACAACTCCATCCATGGCCCAGATGCTGAAAATCACGCCCACTAATGCGGCAAGCCACTCATCACTGACAGCAGAAATGAGACTGCTTTAAATTTAACTTGATCAAAAATGGCATATCAGATTACCATATTGTGTATTGCAAACAGAAAGTAGATGGAGACAAGCTGAACTGACTGGATGTTTTCTTTTCTCTTTGTAATTCTTCACCTTTCCCGTACCGAGACATTGATCATATTTCCTCACAACAGACTTATGTGTTGGTGGAGCCAGGAAAGATTTTGTCTAATGCTCCCAATACAATTAATGGCTGAGCATATTAGCAACAATTCTCAGCGTTAAGATATTTATTTCTCACTTTAGGAAGTACATTTACTAGTACAAGTTAATACTCCAGGTTTTAGCAGGAAATAAATACACATGATTCGATTAGGAGAAAATGCTTAGGCCTGGGCATCAGACACTAAATATTTTCTTATAACCTGGAACGTCTGATTATTTGGACTCTGCAATATCCCAAATAAGCTATGATGTAAAATTCACTGTTTTTTACAAAGAAATGTTAGAAAATGGAAAGAGTGAATAATAATTTAAAATATCTAGACGTATATCAACTCCTGATATAAATCAGAATATTACTGAATACATCAAAAATGTTTGATGCAAATCTTATAATAATAAACTTGTCCCTCATATTTTTTCATAAAATCGTAGTTCTCCAGTATTTCTATCTTTTATTCACAGGCTAGGTGCCTGGTAGAACTGGTCAGTATTCCCAAATACTAGTCTGAGCAATTCAGATGGCAATAAAAGGGCTTGCAAACCAGATTTTTATAAAGGCATATGAATGTACTGGGGAATTTTTGCCTCTGGATGTCAGATTTTTCATTCTGTTTATCTGTGCTTCCTAAAAGTTTTTAGACCTATTAGGGCCAAGACACATTCTTTTTCCGATTTTTCTTAACAAATGATCCTGCAGATGCAACTGTGGGTATTGAGTGCAGTGGACAGGCCAAATGTAATAGCATCCATGTAAAATACACCCATGTACTAAAGCACAGAGCACTGTCTTGGTGACCATGCAACTTTATTAAATCACGGCCTGATGGTAGCATGTGAGAGGAGAAGCCCCCAAATCCCAGGGTTCGTGCAGACCCTGCTGTACAGTTGTCACACAGAACTCATCTGCTCAGGTTTTCCCATGGTCCTTTTCAAGGTCTGGAGTCTCCAGGTTACCTCCATAGAACCTAAGATGCTAGATGAGACAAACCAGAACAAACCAAACGTGTTTTTCAGCGTTGTCAACAACCTTCAGGGAGGCAATGTTGTCATTTCTCTCTACCAAGTAGCCCAAATTATAGCACTACCCCCAGAATAAGGCAATCCTCAGTCTCTTTTGAATTCAGTGGACTCTTTTGAATGGGTGAGCATCTTCCAGGGATGCTCAGATTTCTTTGTTCCTCCTTCTTTCCAAGACAGTGTTTGGATTTACAGAAGGGCTGGTGCCCTCATGCAGCTGGATGGTGGGGCTTCTCACGTTGGGGCTCAGCTCCTTGCTATCTGCTGAAGGGAGTTTGTCTGCTTTTAACGCTGAGGGTTACTTGGCACCTGCTCCTGAAGCCTGTGGCGGATTTACCTCTTGGTAAGACCGTGTTCCCAGGGAACAGGTCATTGTCCCTTCCGGGATCTTTGCGATGTCACTTCTTGCCTCCCTGAAGCCTGACCATGAGTCTCATTTGGTTTCCAGCCTGAGCAGCCTTGGTTACAGGTTTAATTTGCCTTTGCCAAGTTGACCTTCTGTTCAGATCCAGTCAGACTCTCATCTCACTTCTGTGCCCCCTTTTGATGGCCTGTGGGCAGTCTGGTTCACCATACCAAGGGGAAAAAGATCGTCAAATGGTTTTGTTCTGGCAGTTTAGTCCAGAAGTAACCTATCACTTCCACTCAGAGCTTGTTGGCCAGAACTGGTCACATAGCCCCACCCAACCACCAGGGGGTGTGGAAATCGCAATCCTCCAAGTGCCTGGAAGGTAGAAGAAGGGAAATAGTTGGCAACCATTAGTAATGACTACACAGCCCCCTACAAGGTGATCTCCCAAAATTCCAAATGGAAGCCAAGACAAAGCCTTTCCACAGCTTGCTTATTCCTCTCACTTTTCTGATCCCCCTGGGACTTCGCTCCTGAGCAAGGTGTCTGAATCACCCTCCCACCACCTTTTGCCCTTCCTCCATTTCCTCTCTTTCCCACGATCGTCTGGGTTCCCATCTCTTCTTCCTGCCAAAGAGGGAGACAGCACACGTCCTGTTTCCTATTTTCTTAGTTGGTCTTTGCCCTCCCTGGCTTCGCTAGGGCTTCATGGGATAATGATCACCGGCTAACAGGATTTACCGGAGAGGAATGAAAAACACAACAGTTTATCCTTGCAAAATTATGTCTGTGTTTATTATCTGCCCAGTAAGTATCTTATGGTGGCCACAATTTTGCCATAGTATTTTTCCAAAAGTAAGTACTGCCTATGACGTACTTGGCAACTTCCCAAAAGATATGTGGAAGCCCTTCTAAGCACTATCCAAATTCAAAAATAGTTGTCTAGCAAATTCTACTCTGTTCTTTTCCAAAGTAATCACTTTTATATCATGTATAATATACAAAAATGTTCATGAAAATTATTTATTTAACAGTATGTATCCTTGACATACACCATGATGTCTTTGTTTCCTCCACTTTTAATAAATATTATTGGCATCCCTATGGAGATATATTTTATCCCATTACATACTGCTTTACTCATCCAATGCAATTACATTGCCTCTTGTAGGGATATTCCCTTTTTCTTGTTTGGAGTCACTGATGAAAGACGTACCAAGTGAGGCGACCTTCAATCCTGCCAAAGGGGTGAGGTTCAATTAGCAACCTTTCATGAGGCATCTGGGATCACTAATGACCAAAGCACACAGGAGTCTTGAACTTCTGGTTTAACTTGTGGCACAGAGACTGGTCCAGGAAGGCCACAGCCAGTGGCAAAGGCTAATGGAATATCTCAGTGGACCCTGTGGTCAGCTACTCCCACCTTTGCTCTGAACATTAATGAGGAGCTTCTGGACTAGGGGCTGACTGGAAGATGGTATTTCAGGGGTTCCCTGTTCTCTCTGTCCTGTGATCCTTGCAGTAGACTCTTCCTTGTTGCCGTGTTTCCTCCAAGGAAATCCAGTGGAGCAGGCTTTTCTCCGACACAAAATAATGCCATACTTTGCTGGGGATGAATGCCTACCCCCCAAAAAATGCACCTTTGTCAGTAGTATTTACATTTTGTGATGCTCAGACCTTATCCTTTTTGCATTCTCATTTTACCACTCTATTTTGTATAGCAGCTCGTCTGTACATATCTCTTTTTATCCAAGGCTTTCACAGTGTGCTTACAAATTGTAATGAATTCAGCTCCATAACATCACTAAAGAAAATGTAAGTTTTACCATCAATGGACTTTTTTTCCAAAGGCTTCTGGTTAACTGAGCAGTCAAGTATGGATGGATAATTTAGTACTCATGGTTTTATTTCTAAGCATCTCACCCTTGCATTTCCTGACATGATCCTACACTGAATTTAATTAAAAAGAAAAAGGAGCTCTTGCCTTAAGAAGAGTAACGGTGTGTCCCTGGGAAGTGGTGGGGGCCTTGGAGCAGAACGCCTGGCCTCCTGCCTTTCTGGGCATCCTGGATTCCCCACTGTTCTCTACATATCAGAGGGAGATGCAGCTATTCTGAGTGGCCTCAAGAATGATCTGGAATCATATCTGTTCTGAATAACTCAGGGGGCCTCTGAAAGATGCACAATGATGCTTTTATAGAATTAGACCAGATCTCAGAGCTGCATCTCTCCTAAACATGAAGATTTCCCGGGAGATGCACAAATAAACTTGGTCATACATTTTATTCAGTCATGAATGAGGTATTTAGTACATGTTCGGATGGTTTATAGGCTTGCTGGGCAATTCGTATTTTATTTCTAAGGTGAGAAATTAGCAAAATCATCTTATAGTCTTGTCAATACAGAACTTCAAACACATAAGAACTGCAAAGCCTGAGATCAACTCAGATCTGAATGCCTCGCTACTGTGTGTTTCTTTAAAACTTGGTCAGGAGTGTCTATGAGAGAAGCAAAACAAAACACACAGTAGCAGTGGATTTTTGTTTATTTTATGCAGAAAGAGCTGCAGCGATGAATGTTAATTGCCAAGGGCATTGAAAGTTGTCCCTCGGGACACTGCACACAGAACTTAAGGGAGTCACGTGTGAACAGTCACACTGTACTTTTTTTCTTTAATATCACTGGCATTTAATTTGAATCACAAATTAACAAGTATACACTTATTTTTTATTTAATTTTAAATTGTCTGTTTACAAAACCATTACTGGGTATGTCTGCATTTAGTAGAGGAATCTGTTTTACAATTAGGCAGCTCTGTGTGATTTTTTCATTATGGATGCACTTTTTGGAAAACTACCTGTTGTCTCCTGCTCAGGCTGCTAGCAGACTGCAGGAAGCACAGCAGAAAGGGAATCAGAGGTTACCTAGACAGGTCCAGAGGGAGGATTTCTGCATTTTTTACATCCTGATAGCCAGAAATGGTATATGTAGAGAGTTGGAATTGCTCCTTAAGAAATCAGAGCTGGAGCAAATGCTTAAATTTCCCTCAGCAATGTAGGCAGGGTTGTGACAAAAACACCAATATATAAATCCCAGAGATCTCTGAGTGGGATGGTCAGGGAGCATCCCCAGGGCCTGCTGCCCTATGGCCCCTTTTTCCTGGGAACATCTGTTACTCCTGCTTATCTCACCCTCTCCCCACTCACCCAGCACCGCCTGGAATCTGGAATGAGTTTTCTGTGAATTAAGATGCATTGAAGTGAGGAAAGAAATACACAGAGCTTGATGAGCTCCCATTTGAGACAATGTAATGAAGATCTTGGAGGGAAACTTCCCTTGGTTACAGTTTCAATGTAGCCATTTACTTGCTTGACATTTAGATGCCCTGGAGATAGGTTAGTCTGTTCACTTCAGATTATCCCACTTGACTTTGCTCCCTTTGGTATCTTTCTGCTCTGGACCTTGTTCCAACTTGAAGAAGGCATGAGCTATTCTCCTTTTCACCTCTGGGTAATTTCCACCTCTGGGTAATTTCCCCCTCTGCACAAAGCTGACACTCATTATGACAGTGCATGCCCCGTGGCCACCAGGGGCAGGGGTCATTTTCATCTTGATCAGTGACCAGAATAATTAAGGCCCTCGCTGAGAGTTTCCTGTTCAGCCTTTCCTCTCCCCAAAGACACAAGTCACTGCCTGTGTCTGAGCCAGCGAAAGGTGGGGGAAACAATCACGCAGGCATAACTAGAGACAGAAACCTTCCAATATATCTGCCAGTGTGTATCACTATAAAAGACAGTCTGCTATTGATGAGCAAACAATACTGAATAACTGACACATCACAGGGATATGTTCTTAGAAGGGGTAGAGAATGAAAAGGGAGCTAAGCTTTAACAAAATACCCTCACCCCAACCTAAAATGATTGTTTTTTGCTTGTCTGCAAAGCAGAGACTGTGACACCCGTCCCACTTGCCGGGTGCATGGAGGAGTTGTGAGGTAGCACTTAGAGCATCTGGGAGGGTCCTGAACACATCACATGCTTGTGACAAGTTTTGGCTTTCCTCATTTTCTCTCCTTTATCTAGTATAAAGTGGCAGGTAACGGGCCATTCAGTAATGAAAAGACTGCAATGCCCCACACTCTGGATGTCACTCCTCTTTCACCATGACTGTCTCCCGTCTTGTGATCGTGTATGGGAGAGAAAGTATTGTGCTAGATGCTCTAACACAGTTTCTTGTTGAATTCTCATTGCAGCCCTAAAGCATACCTATCACACTTTGCTGGGAGGGATGTTTTGTGTTCAGTGTCCTAAGCTGTGGAACCTTGTTCTGTGCAAGTCAGATCCTCTGGACATGTTTTCCTTTGTATGAATTGTGACACTTCATTCAACTAAGGGGCTGAGGCAGGAGACAGGACGGTGACAATGGAAAAAGACAGTCTGTGGTGTGGTCAGGGGAAGAGCTGGGTGGGAGGGCAAGTGCCTTTCTTGTGGGTTCAGCACTGGTGACTCCAAAACAGTAATTGCAAATCCCTGGGCTCTGTTTCAGGGGGTGTTGGTTCCCAGGGGGAATTTACTGAAGATTTGCAACATTGAATAATGCAGGCTGATCAGTTTCAGAACCACTGCTCTGCAGCTAAGAGCTGGTGGGGCGGCTGTGCTCAAGCGTACCCACTTTAATGTTGTTTCAGTGTATTTTGTTTTGTTTTCCATTACAGAACAGTGATCTCCCTTACCCGTCAGTAAAACTGTTCGGGGCTCCCTAACAGTCCTCAGGTTATGTTTGTGCATTTCCCACTTTTTCCAGTCATTAGAAAAATGGGCATCTACCCCAGTGGACTGCGTGCATGGGCAAATGCACAGTAATTCAACATCATCACCCTACAGGGGTCTGGGGATTACGCCGTGGCTGTGTTACCCAGCTGAAATGAATTGCTTTGCAGCACAGGGAATTCTGCAGTTTCATTACTTTATCAGAGTACCTACTTAATCAGATAGCTTAATTTGCATACCAGTAGCACCTTCTCACCACAGGTAAGGAATATGAAATGTTCAAGGTTGATTACCTGCAGATGGTGAAGAGTGGCTGACAGAGACGTGGCTGCATCTGTGGGAGAGGCTGGTCCCAGGGCAGATGCTGGAAGCATGCTGACGCTTTTTACTCTGTTGCGTTTCTGTACATGTGGTGCCCGTGTTGATGATACTTCCCGCTTCAAGAGAGATGAAAGATGACAGAGAAAGATTGTGAAATGCAAAAAGAAGAAGTATCTTCAGTACATTCTTTACAACCTTGATACTAAGAATACAGGACATTTAGCAGTTTCTCAGAGATTGAAACTGATTCATATAAAACTTCAAATGTAGAACCTTTAAGTTAAAATGATCAGCTAAAAGCCAACACCTAATTTCTGACTTCTTTTGGCAATTATTATAAAATTACAGGCAGTTGCAGAGTAATGTTACTTGGGACTGTTAGTTAACCCTCAGCTAGAACCCAGAAGGACTTATCATTCATCAAACATTAGATGGGACCTTCGCACAAATCAGTAGAAGTAGCAGGGAGGTGTTGGGTGGTGATCAATCTTGTTATTAAAGACAAAGAAAGACTGAAAACTATCACAGTTTGGAAGACACTAAGGAGACAAGGTGACTAAATGCAATGTGGGGTTCTGGAACAGAAAAAGGGAGTTAGTTAGTGGAAAAACTGGAGACATCAAAATAACGTTTGTCGTTTTGTTACCATTGTACCAGTGTTAATAGCTTAGTTTTGATCAAAATACCATGGTGATGTCAGATATTAACATTAGGACACACTGAGTAAAAAGTAGACAGGAACTCCCTATCCCATCTTTGCAACTCGTTTGTAAATCTGAAATTATTTCAAAATAAAAAGTTTAATAATGCATTACAGAACAGCCAGAGTTGTGGCATGTTTAAGATGTGGATCAAAGGAAAAGACATTGTGCTTGTGGTTGAGAGGAAATTTTGGAATTTTGGAATAAAGATTGCAGGAAATGAGGAAATCTTAGAAAGAATTTGAGTTTTAAAGAATTTGTAAGCTTTAAATTTTGCTAAGGGTTATACACGTAGTGCCATTAGCGGAGGACATAGTGAAGCAACAGATGTGCCCACTTGGTAGTTTCACCTCCACACCCTGATGTAAGCGCTCCACTTCCATTTTCCTTTGAGCTGTCTTGTAACCATGTCACACACCTCCTGACATGTACTTGGTCGTAACAGCTTTTGTAAACAGGACATGGATGTTAATAATAGCCCCTAATAAAAAAGATAATAAATGTTGTCTAAAGTGTCAGACCTTATTATGAGAGCCTCAAATGAGATGTCAGGACAATGGGGAAAATTTTTTTTAAAGCTAGTTTTTTTGTGTTAGGGACTGTTTACATGACACTGTGTTTTCTAGACATGGATAATTAGCAAAATATCAGTTCCAGAATGCATTTCAAACCTGTTTCCCAATTTTTATATTGCATAATAATTTAAATTCAGAAAATTTAATATGACATCTAAATCCAAATTCAAAACTCATGTTTCTGTTAAACTAGAAGAACAAGATATATCAATCATACATTCACAGGTATCCCTAATTCTTCGGTGTCTCACAGGCACTGGAGAAGACAAAGCACAGTAATTTCCACTCTGCACCTATTGTCTTGAATACCTGAGAAACTCCTCCTCATTCACTTCCTCTGGGTTCTCTCTCACCCTCCTTGCTACCTTTTTAGAACTCTCCCTCCCTGCACAGAAATCACTTTCACCTCCACCCCTCCCATATTGCATTTCAAATTGTTCTTTGAAATGTCTGCTTCTCCTATGAGTCTGTAAGCACCTTGAGTGTAGGGCTATGCCATAGCCATCTTTGTTATCCCAACATTCAACATGGTACTTCCTCATGCTGGGAATCCAGAATTAAGGTTTTCTAGCTTTATTTTCCAACAAAGGAAAGTTTGTTATTTTCCAACAAAGGAAGGTTTGCCCTTTGTTTATGTCCAACAAATGGCAAGTCATGCATTGAAGCCAATAAAGACACTAGTTCCAAGCACTGATGTAATGGCATGGTGTTTAGTTGTCCACCTATTACATTAAGCAATTTCACTTAGCGGGACACCCCAATACCAGAGAGTCAGGGGTTATGAACTAAGAAACAAAACAATTAATATAGGCTTCATCCATTTACATTTAACCTGTGTTTTTATTTTGTGTTTGTGTGTGTGTATGTGAGTGTGTTTATATAATTATGAGGCGCATTATATAATGCAGAATTTGAAACTATGATTTTCATAAATCTTATTTATGACCCCATTCTTACAGGTTAATATAGATTTCAAAGATTTCTCTGTCTTTACCGGTTTTCTTATTTTTATTCCCACAAAAAGGAGCTGGTGGCTGGTCTCCCCTTGTGTCAAATAAATACCAGTGGCTGCAGATTGACTTTGGAGAAAGAATGGAGGTCACAGCTGTGGCCACCCAGGGAGGATACGGGAGCTCCGACTGGGTGACCAGCTACCTCCTGATGTTTGGCGATGGCGGGAGGAACTGGAAGCAATATCGACGAGAGGAAAGCATCTGGGTATGTGCTTTATTGAAAAGCAGTCTGTCGGAGTATGAATTATGCCAGTTACTGCCTGTTGCTGCCCATCTGTCAGATCAAGTATAGAACCAGAGCCTCCTAAGTTACTTGAAAATGTTTCCACTGAATGTAAGCCACATGTGACGTTCCAGAATACACCGTCCATGGCTAATTTATGAAATAAGTAAAACAATTTTATAATGTAGCGAAATATTGAAAATGTCTTCCCATTATTCCTTTAAATAGTGTGAAGTCTAAGGAATAAATAAGTCACATACAACTGATTTTATTTTTGTTTTATAACAAACACAATAGTTTATATTGCCTCAGCATTTTTAAATAAAGCAAATTCATTTTCTCTGTGCCCTCTGATAAACTGAAATTTCTGAAAGACCCTGAACATGTAAAAATAGATGTAATGGAGAGTCTCTCTGTGGAGGACTTGTTGAGGGATATGTTGAGTTCCTGCTCCAACAGGACCTTGGGCACCATGTGGCCCCTTGTAATTTATGGACAATAGATCCCTAGGATTCTTTGGAATCATAACTGTTTTACATCAGTGACATAGATTCTACTTCTGATTACATATCCATGCTTCTTTTAGAAGAATTAAATTTTGTTTGCTTAACTTTTTGAATATTAAAATTTATGTAATTTATTCTATATTTATCATTTCATATCTTTAAATCACAGTCTGCTCTGAATGAGAAGCTCTAAGAGTAGAGTGTTGTAAAGGTCTGCAGCAGGTTTGCAATTGGCTGAGGGGGTGTGGCCTGAAGAAGATTCATCAGGTGGAGAAGAAATTACTTTTTTCTTCTTTTTTTTTTTTTTTTTTAATTTTTTTTTTTTTTTTTTTTTTTATTTATTTATCTATGGCTGTGCTGGGTCTTCGTTTCTGTGCGAGGGCTTTCTCCAGTTGTGGCAAGTGGGGGCCACTCCTCATCGCGGTGCGCGGGCCTCTCACCATCGCGGCCTCTCTTGTTGCGGAGCACAGGCTCCAGACGCGCAGGCTCAGCAGTTGTGGCTCACGGGCCCAGCTGCTCCGCGGCACGCGGGATCTTCCCAGACCAGGGCACGAACCCGTGTCCCCTGCATTGGCAGGCAGATTCTCAACCACTGCGCCACCAGGGAAGCCCACTTTTTTCTTCTTATTAAAAATATAATTTAGATGGTTGCCAAGAGCCAGGGGAAGGGAGTAATGGACTGTAAGTGTTTTAATGGAGACAAAGTTTCAGTTTCAGAAGATGAAAAAGTTCTTGAGATGGAAGGTGGTGATGTTTGCACAACAATGTGAATGTTAATGTCCAGAACTGTACACTTAAAAGTGGCTAAAATGCTAAACTTTTTGTTATGTATATCTTACCACAATAAAAAATACACAGTGTATCTTCCATTTAATTTAGGCTAAGAATGTTGTATCACTTAAGAAATTTTTTTTCTTAATTGTCAGAGTAAGAAGAAAATTGTCAGCTAAAAAGCCGTTATGTCTTAGCACATAGCTTATCTATAAAACTAACAGGCAACAAAATGATAATATTCGTTGTGTAACAAACTGCCCTCATTTGAATTTCCTTAGAACTCTGTAGCTTATTATAACTTAATGGATTGTGGTCTACTTAATTTCTTATCCCTGGAGCTTTTATTAGTTAGTCAATAAATGTTGATGCAAATTGAATCAAGAAAAACTAGTTTGTTGTCTAATACTAGATAAAAGAACAAAGTGGGAAGGGCTATGTGAATGTTTTTAGGGCTGGCTGACCTAAGGTTTCCAAACAAGTAATTGCCATGTGTATGATCCGAAGCAGATATTAATGTTGTGCTTATTCTAAGAACACCAAGTCCAAAGCAGGGTTAAGGTCAATATTGCTTAAGTAAGTTAAAGCTTAATGAAACATCTACTTACATAGAGAACTTTTGTTCAAAATTAAATATTATTTTTCAAAATTAGTTAACTAATAGTTAATGCCTACTTATTCTTCATTGTATTAATTAAGGTTCATATTTTCGCCCCGCTCCAATCCCATTTGATTGAGCAACTCTAACAATTCTTGTTTTTAGTTAAGCAGGTTGGAGAGGAATCAAATGTAAGCATCACCCTCTGCTGATTTCTTTAAAGGTCAGGCACCCTTGGGGAAGTAGGGTCAAGAATATAGTGGCATTATTAATCCTAGATCATGCAGGTGAGGGCAGAAGTGGACCCCTCAATCCTATCCATCCTGTCACACAATAAACATGGGTAAAGTGGCCTGCCTTACACTCCTGCTGAGCTTGCATCCCTCCCTGTGTCCCCAGCACTTCATGGTGCCTGGGGCCAAGCACGTTGGTAAATGTTTGCTGAATTAAAACGAATGAGTGGAATCTACGTTCTGGCAGGATGCCTTCCTTGGCTCCCTGCTCTGTGCTTCTCTGTAGCCCTTGGTCTCAACTTAGTGATCCTTGAAGCTCCAGTGGAGGTGTTTCTCCTCTCTTACAGTTTGAGCTCCTTTAGGAAAAGGGCTCATCCTCACATCTTCTGCGTGCACCACCGTGGGTTAAGTGAATTCTTCTCCTAATCTGGGCCCGACTATACACAACTGGCATTGACAGCAGTAAATCACACTAGTTGATGATTCTGACATTATACTCACAGTTTCTTTAAAAAGATTGGGCTGGTTTGGCTGCTTTCCAGACCTCTCACAAAATGTCAGCTGCTCTTAAAAATCAACCATATACCTTACCAGAGGTTCTACCCCTTCTTCACGTGGTTGTTTTAGATATGAATTGCTGATGTTAACTTGAGAATGAATTTAAGATTTTAAAAAATGTCCTTGAGATATTATACTCTTCATTAGTGAAAGTAATATGTTTATTCATGGTGCCATTTACTTAATTTCCTATCACTGCTTTAACAAATTTTCATGGATTTAGTGACCTAATACAAGACAGAGTTATTATGTCATAGTTCTGTAGGTCTAAAGTACAGTAGACCTGGCTGGGTTCTCTGCTTAAGGCATTTTTCCTGGAGCCTCTGGGGAAGACTTGTCCTTCAAGGTGTCTGGAGAGTCCCAGAACCTTCCCCAGGTTCCATGATTTGCTGGGAGGATTCACAGGACCAGTGTGTAGTCATACAGCTATGATTTAGCACAGTGAAAGGACACAGAGCAAAATGAGCAAAGGAAGGGGGTGCTTGGGGTGAAGCCCAGAGGAAATCAGGCCCAGGTTTCTACAGTCCTCCCCCAGGGAAGTCATATGGGACTAGCTTAATCCCCCAGCAGTGAGTTATAGAAACCCACATGGAATATTACCAACCAGGTGAACTCATGTACTGGGGGCTCATCATGTAGGCACCCTCTGCCTTGCATGTAACAAAATCCCAGACTCCCAGAAGGAAGGCAGGTATTGAGTAGGAACCACACTGTTTGAACAAACATTAGGCACAGTAAGCCACCTTTATCATTAGAGTCTTGGGAATGGGCCAGCCTTGCAAGCAGGCCTTTCAGAGGGCAGCAGTCAGGACTGCCCTCCTGATGCTTCTGCGTACACACTCACTCACTTCCTTGTGGGTGTAGGACTGAGACACTGATCTCCTGTAGGTTGCCAGCTGGGGGCTGGTCTTTGCTCCTAGAGGTTTCCCACATCCCTTATGCTTTCTGTGTGGCCTGTTCTTGCAGCAGGGGGTCAAGTCCCTTTCATCTTTAAATTGCTCTTTGTTCTTGTTCTTCTGCTGCACCTCTCTGATTTCCTCTTCTTCTAGCTGGAGAAAGTCCTCTACTTTAAGGGCTCATGTGGTTAGACTGGATCGACTTGGGTAATCCAGGACAGTCTTCCTAACCATAATCCCATCTGCAGAGTCCCTTTTGCCATGCAAAGTAACATATTCACAGTTCCTTTCTTTAGGGCCTGGACATCTTTGAGGCCTTTCTGCCCACCCCACTGTATTTATACATCTCTGATTTTTTTTTTCTTTCTGCATTTGGTATCCTTTCCTAGCAAACACATTTCTCATTGGATCTGAAGATGTTTTCCAGAGTCATATGAAGTCATGTTGCAGGGGTATCTGAGCACCTGCTCGCAGTTGGTGTGTCACAGGTGTCCCCCCTGAGAGGCTGCTGCCCCGCCATCACTAGTGTAGCTCTCACCCACAGCAGTGTCCCCAGCTTGTGGTCTCGCTGATGTAACCTTGACCCCCAGCAAGAAAGACTGTGTATTGGCTTTCTTCTCAGGAAGCCTCCTTCTACTTTTATAAGAAAGTCCAAATCAAGCACTCCTTCTCTGGCCTTAAAAGTTTTGTGGATGTTCTCCCTGTCATAATTTTTTTAAGTGACTTTTCTTGTTCTTCTGGGTCTGTCTGCTGTCTGTGCTAACTCTGTCCGCTAATACATGTTAACTCTTTCCAAATTCCGAAAACGCTGAGAAAAAGGTCTATCCTAACTCCTTACTGAAAATGGACATGAGATGATAATAAGACAAAAGGTCTTTACTTATGTTCCTTTGGGCAAGTTGTCCATATGCTTTGCCACATGTCTGCCATGGAATATTAATTAATATGTGAAATGCAATGTATACCTCTTTAAATTCTCAAAATTATAAAATTGAGACATGGCTGGCCACAAAGTCTTTGAAGAAAAGATTTGAGGACTGCAGGTCCAGTTACTGAAGGTTAGTTATCCAAATTGACTTTCTTAAAAAAAGAAATTATGTTCTTCACTGGTGATATGGTCCACTTTAATATTTTTTCTTAATGAGTGACTGCTTCCATGGCTGAGTTGGATTTCTATGTGAAAATAACCAAAAAAATTAAACAAATACTCAGATCTGTGAAATACATTCCAAAAGGGTTTTATTTAAATGGAAATATAGGCATGTGTCTTACATGACAGAAAAGGCATCACCATCTCTCACCAAGGGATGCACTACATCTCACGACATACAAACTCTTTTGATGTGCAGAGTAAATGTCCTCACTTGAAATGTAGTGGAAGAAGTATCACTGTTGGAACAAGTTTAGAAGGGGTGCATTTCCTATACGATGTGAACAATCATGGTTTATATCGGTCATTTAGTAAACCAGGTGGCTTGACCAAGCTTGGTGCTAAACGTCCATAGGACTTAGAAGATGAGTTTGCAACTTCAGCCCAACTAAATCAGGAAGTGGCCAGAGTCTTAGGACGCTGAGGATCATAGAACAGCATTGCAGTGAGCAGTGCAGCAGATCAGTGATCACTGACAGAGCTCACTAATGTTTATTTTCTACTGTTTCCCTGAGAATATGTCAGCCAACACTTACATCAATCTACTGTGACTCTTAGATTCATTACAAGAATTTTGTGGGGCAGCCCTTGCGAACCAGGATTCTTACCTGCAAGCTAATGTGAGCTCTGAGCTCCCTGGGGGCCTCTGGACCAGGCTGGGGAGAGGTGTGGGCGCCAACCACTGTCCTGCTCTGAGTCTGGGTCTGTGAGCATCCCTGGTGGGCAGGAGAGATCTGTGAGTGGGCAGCCTAGAGCGCTGGCAGTATTCTAGAGGGGTGTTGGGGCAGCTCCATCACCACCCTCCTGGGCACCTATTTGGTCTTCTTGGGACCCTATAGCAAGCCTTGTCCCTCCCAGACCACCTGCCTGCCCTGACTCTGTCTCTTCTCCCTCCCCGTTCCAGTTGTTTGGGAACAATGGGCTGACTCAATGAGAGCCAGGCCAATACCCACCTCTCCTTTCGGGAGACCGTGCCTAATGGTGTCCACTGCAATGGTGTCCTCTGTTGAGGCTTATCTGGCCCAGGGACCACTGGGTCCCTATTGGCCATGGGGACCTTTCCTCCTGCAATTCCTGGGTGTTTTTTCTTCTATTTTATCAATACTTTGTCTTCATTCTCATCTCCTTACTATTTCTCCCTCTTCTCCTCTATCCTTCTATTCTTTCCTTATGTATTTTTTTCACCTATCATTAAATACTTTTCTCCTTATTTCTCTCTTCTCTCTCCATTTTTCCCTATATCCCTCTTCTATCTGTATTGTTACAAATTCTAGAAAATCAACTTGAATCAGTCTAGGTAATTTGGGAATCCGACCACACGGAGAAGGGGAGGATTTAGCTGGGTCTCTGGCATGGCTGTAACTAAGAGGCAGCCCTGCCCTGTGCCTTCTGTGGATTAGCTTCTGGCATTCATTTTCCTATATTGGTTCAAAAATCTGAGGAAATGCTCGGACTTACTTGGCTCTGGCTGAGGGGAGTCTCAGATCTCACCACCTGTGAAGAGCTGATCTGATCAGGACGGCTCCCAGGCCACCCTACACTTAGCACCGAAGCCCCTGGATTGGGGGGTGGGGCCATGTAAAGACTTGATGTCCACCCTAATGGGGGCACTTAGAAGGGAGGGATGCTGGGAGGGCCATATTATCAAATTTCCTGTTCTTTGTCTCTCTCTCTCTCTCTTTCACTCTCTCTCCGTGACCTTTTGCTTTCTTTTCTATTTCTCTGCTTTCCTCTCCTTATACATCTTATCTTTCTCCTCCTCGCCTTCCTTTTTTCTCTATGAATTAAAGGACCTAGATTGCTATGAGTCCTGCTACTCAACATGTAACCTACGGACCAGCAGCATCACCCGGGATCTTGATACAAATATGGAATCTCAGCCCCCACCCCAACCTATTGAATAGAATCTGCATTTTAACAAGATGAGCAGGGGATTCCAGTACAAGCTAGATTGTGAGAAGCACTGACTGGGATGAACCAAGTCCCATCTGTGGGGGAAATTGTTTTGCCCCTTAACTATCCTCCAGCTGCCTGGATCAGAGGAGACTGTGCCGCCTGCTCTAGGATGCAGCTTATCCCACGCACGTGTTAGCCTGAACAGGTGATGCTCTCTGTAACAGGGCCTCAGGAAGCTTGCTCCAGTGCCCTCTGACTGCAAGACACCCTCTTTCTTCCTGATAGTCACCAACCTAGGGGGGCGGAGCCCAGGTATTTTCTCATTGTTATCAGTGAATAACAATCAAGTGGTTAAAGTTAGTCCTATCTTTGAGAACTATAATATTTCCTGAATCGCTATACTCTGCATTCATTAGGAGTTTATTCTTCATATTAAAAACTCATCAGAACGCTAATTCAGAAGTTATATCCTTTATGAATTTAAGATGGAAATTGTTATTCAAGATGCATTGAATTAAACTTAGAATTTAAGTGCATTTTTCTTCCTATGCAGGCCCTCTGTGTGAAAAAGGCATTCTTCTAGGAAAGGACTGGCAAAATATATTTGAGAAAAATAAGAAAAGAAATTACTTGAAATAAACATCAGTTCTAGTATAAATAATTCTATTTAATAGATTTCTTTCGCCTTGAAAAAATAGGTAGCAGTAGGTGCTTAAATGAATATAAAATAGACATAGCAAATCGTTTGAACCTTTGTTCTTCTCTAGATCATTTCCAACCTAGAACACCAAGTAGACTAATTAATAAGGCTAATTAATATTGTATTGAAAGATTCACAACAATCTCACAGTGCTCTAAGAGAGCAACAAAGGTGACCCCAAATTTGCAGGGCAGAAGAAAGACACGGAAATACTGGAAGCATGGGGGTTGGGAAGGGGACTGTTTGTTATACCTGCACCACTTCATTTATTTAAGAGAAAGAGCTGATGCACATATGGCAAAATATTTACCTTGTTAAAATAAATCTAGATTATCAGTACATGCATATCTGTTTTGGGGGGATGTTTGAAATATTGCATAATCAAATTAATAAAGAATATTGGATTCAGGTTTAAAAGAATTACGTTTACTTGGTATAAATAGAAAGATCATATGACTGTGTAGTTTCAGAATAAAGAGGGATAAGAACAGTGTCAAATCATAATAAGAAAAACTGGACTCAGAGATAAGGAGGGTTTGTATGTAAGGAAGCAGACACTCTGCTAAGTGTGAAGCTCTATTGGTAGAAGGAGCGGAAATTCTCTTGACAGAGATTCCTGCTAATTCAGTCATTTAAATATATGTTGGTTTATTTCAGGTCTAGGTTAATACATTTATTGCTAATGAGTTGATGACTCAACAGAGCCAAGCCCCACATCAGGTAGGAGGTTGCAAAGAAGGGTCTGCAGAGTGTGCCTTGGCTGTCTGAGGCTTGTGCCAGCTCCAGGCTTGCCGATTTCAAGTTTGGCTCTGAGACTGGGTGGTTTTGGGCAGAATAGGAGCAGCCTTTCAATGATTGTGTATCGATCTCTTCCATGTACTTGGCCTTGTCAGGGACACGGCCCTCTCCGTCCTAACCATTCACCTCATTACGTCAAGCGCATTGATCCCCGAGGCAGTGACTTTGTACCATGGACAGTCTTGTTGATTGCACTTACCATTGTGGACCACAGTCGAATTTTCTGTACATGTCTCCCCCTCCTGGGCTCTGAGAGCCGTTAGGTCAGGGGTTAATCTCCTCAGAGGGCGAGGCCTATTACAGATTCTCAATAAGGAGTTGTTAGATTGAGTTAAGGAAAAGTTGCTGTTCTCAAACAGACCTCAACCCAGATGGTTAGTTAAGTTAAAACTTAGCCAACTGTGTGATGCTGCTTGTGTGATGAGAGGCTTTCGGTGCCAAGCCTGAGTGTAACAAGAGGCTTAACACTTCTTCCCCACAAAGTTGTACAAGGACGATGCCCTACTGAACCTGAGAGAGAGGTGGTTCCATTTGCCCTTCATTGCAGGTCTCAGTGACAATAGAGATAAAAGCTGGATTTGGTCTGTCGAAAACTCTCAGAGCAGCTGAAAAGGTTGAGGCAGAGAAGTGAATGAGACACCTGAGCTGCTACCACAAAGTAGCCGATGGGTCCCTGGAAACCCAGGATCCAGTAACAACTGCCTCTCGCCAGGGCCAGCTGCATTCGGTGGGTGTGGAGCGTCCTTCCTTCCATTTGTCGATTACACTCCTTCCCAACTTGAAAACCTTCACTCAAATCCCTTTTACTCTGTACTAAAATTGTGTAGACACGCCCTTCTTTTTCTACTCCTAGGATTTTTCATTTTTATTTCTCAAGTATTACTTTTCTTTTGCCATATTTATTCACCTCGTGCTTATTTCACATCAATTCTGGCATCAGGGACTACAGCTTGTTTATCCCGATATCCTTTGTACTTACTTTATTGCTTTGCAAAAGTAACGATTTTGCTCATTTGAATTGCCAGGTATTATCAGGTTGGGAGGGAGGGGTGTGGTGGTGAGTAGAATTTTAAATATGCAGCAGGATAAATAGCAACTATTGAGACATCTTACAAATTACAGTTTTACTTTTCCTGGAATGAAGTAGTTCCAGAAGTGGTGTTATTAGAGATATATGGAAATTAGGATATATTTTATGAAAAAGGTAAATCTTAAACAGTAATATGAACAGAGTATGGCAGAGTTGTGGGGGAAATAGCTTTATAAGTAGACTTTTTTATTCATTTGGGAGATGGCAAGAGTATTGTTTTTGATCAAGAAAAGTAAATGATGGAAAAAGTGAATTTTTACCAAAAAAGGTGCTCCGGCAGCAGACTCATTGAAAGGAAGTGCTGCAGAGCCAAGTTTTGGGAAGGTGGAAGGCAGGACAGCCCAGGGAGCATCTCACCAGGGTTTCATGGAAATTCTTCCTCGTGACTGCAGTTCTGGCAGCTTAGCTTCATAGGATGTTGTACTAATAGTGGGTCTCATAGGGAACGACAGGCAAAGTCTACAAATTCTACAATTTGCACACATAATGTAAATGTACAGAAGGTACAGATATGGTATGTACTTCAGGCTATTCATGGGTGATTTCCTGGGTCTGTTGTTTTGACATAAAAGACTCAAGTGGTTTGGTACCAAACTAATTGGGATCTTGAGAAAATGGCCCACAGCAGAGGTGGAGTGTTTAGAGCACTGCTGTGTTCACAGCCCTTGATAACTCCTATGGTTTCTGCACTCTGCAGTCCTATGCCACTTAACAGTTAGAACAATTTTCTGCCTTTGATGCAGACCACATTTTATATATTTGTATAGACAAAAGCAATGATGAAAGTTTAAAATTTTGCAAAACAGGAAGACAGGCTTTGAGTACTTTTTTTAATATTAATATCACAGTCTCAAAACTCTTGAGATGTTGAGAATTTCTGATCAGCAAACCTCAAACTTTCAGAGTGGCTAAGACTAGGGCAGCAGTTGAGAAGCTGGATGCTGTCCAAGCATGTTTAAGGGTCTCAGACAGAGAGAAATATTGGTTTAGACCAGGGGCCAGCCAACTTTCTCTATAAAGGGACAGATAATAAATATTTTTGGTTTTGTAGACCATGCAGTCTCTGTTGTGACTGCTCAACTCTGCTGTTGTGTGAAAGTAGCCAGAAGCAATATGTAAATGAACGAGTGTGGCAGTGTTCCAATACAACTTTATTTAAAAAGCCACACAGCCAGCTGGTTCTGGGTTTAGGTTGCTTACCCCTGGTCTAGTCCACTTTGTATCTATTTAAGGTATGTGTGGATTCAGTATGAAGAAATGAAAATTACAACATCAGTGTGACACAATGTAACCTCTCCCACTTGAACTCCACAAAACCTTTGCTAATACTCTTGCTTAGGACAGTCCTTTTCAAACTGTGTCCTAGAAAAACTTTCTTTTCATTTTAAATGTATGCATGTAATTTGATGTCTTTCAGAATAAGATATAGATAGTATACATCTGATCTATGATATTATTACATAGCATTTAGCATAAAACTAAGGTTAAAAAGAGAATCAATTTAAAGAAAACTATTAAACCAATAAGAAGTGTTATACTGAGTACTTAGTGAGTGCCTGACACTGCTTCATGCGCTTTATACGTATTTATTAAACACATCCTCACAACAGCCCTCTTATGCCCAGTTTACAGAAAAGGACACTGAGGCATGAAAAGTTCAAGTTCACTATCCTCAAATCACAGAACTAGTTAGTGATGTAATAAGGATTTGAACCCTAGCTGTCTGGCTGCAGGGCCCACACTCAAACCACCTCACCACAGTACAGAGGATTCATGTTGGAGGTGAATAAAGTGATGATACAGGATGGGGATCCTCCTCCTCAGGGCGTGGGAAGCAAGCACTCTCAGACAGTGCTGGTAGGAGCATAAAATGGCCTAAGATGGGGATATGCCCAAAGCATATACCCAAAGCGGGATCTTGAAGAGATGTTTGTACACCCATGTTCATCACAGCATTATGCACGTCCTTGGAGGACAATTTCCATAAACTTAAGTGTTCAAAAGCACCCGCTAGTTAGAGCGCTGAAGATGACAGCCCAAAAGGAGTAATGCTTTGAAGTCCTGTCAATATATCGTCTACACCAAGTAACAATTCCACTTCTAGGAGTTAGTCCCACAGGAACACTCAGAGGTGCACAGAAAGTGCCTGTAAGAAAACTAAGTGCATTGTTTACAGTCAAGATCCAGTTTTCTGTCAATAGGTGAACACAAAGAAATTACGATACTCCATTTTATGGAATAATATAGTATTATATGGAATTCATTCCTTTGAAAACAATGAGGTTATTTAATTAATTGATCTGTTTATTTATTTGAGGTAACGTTGGTTTAAAACATTATATAAGTTTCATGTGTACAAGATTATCAAATGCATTTATTCATAATGAGATTTAAGAAACCTTTTTTTTTTTACAGCTAGGAAAAGGGATGTATTTATTGTGCTCCCATTAGAAATTTCCAAGATGAACATATACGTATATGTGCATGTAAATATATATAGACTATTTCTGGAAGCATACAAGATAAATTATTAATAGCATTTCTCATTCTGGGTAAAGATATGCCATGAGTACGCGATGAATGGTATTTTTAAACTACATGCGTATATTGCTGTTCAATTCAATACCAGGTTTTGAAAGGATTAGAGGAAAAAAAGCAAAGGAAATACAAAATAGTTTTTTAATTGTGGTAAAAAACACATAACATTAAATTTACCATCCTTACCATTTTTAAGTGTACGGTTCAGTGGTGTTAAGTATATTCACATTGTTGTGGAATAGATCTCTAGATCTTTCTCAACTTGTAAAGCAAACTTAAACCCACTAAACACAAATTTCCCTCCCCATCCCCTCAGCCCTTGGCAACCATCTCTCTACTATCTGTTTCAATGATTTTGACTACCTTAGATACTTCATATTAGTGAAATCATACAGTGTTTGTCCTTTCGTGATGGTTTATTTCCAGTAGCATAATGTCCTTGAGTATCCATATTATAGCACATGACAGAATTTCCTTCTTTTTAGGGCTGCATAATATTCTATTGTATGTATATCCCAGATTTTGTTTATCAGTTGCTATGGTCTGAATGTTTGTATCCCACCAGAATTCATACGTTGAAATCCTAACCCCTTAAGGTGATAGTATTAGTAGGTAGGGGGTTTTGGGAAGTGACTAAGTCTTCCACTAAGAAAGGGCTTAGTGCCTCATAAAGAGGCTCCAGAGAGATCCCTACCTGATTCCAACATGAGAGAATGCAACAAAAGTCTGAGACCCAGGGCTTCCCTGGTGGCGCAGTGGATGAGAGTCTGCCTGCCAATGCAGGAGACACGGGTTCGAGCCCTGGTCTGGGAAGATCCCACATGCCGCGGAGCGACTAGGCCCGTGAGCCACAATTGCTGAGCCTGCGCGTCTGGAGCCTGTGCTCCGCAACAAGAGAGGCCGCGATAGTGAGAGGCCCGCACACCGTGATGAAGAGTGGCCCCAATTGCCGCAACTAGAGAAAGCCCTCGCACAGAAACGAAGACCCAACACAGCCATAAATAAATAAATAAATAAAATAAAATTAAAAAAAAAAAAAAGTCTGAGACCCACAAGAGGGCCCTCACCCAAACTTACTGGCACCCTGACCTCAGACTGTCAGCCTCTAGAACCGTGAGCAATAAATTTCTATTGTTTGTAAACCACCCAGTCTGTGGTATTTTGTTATATCAACTTGAATGGACTAAGAGAGCTATTCATCCATCTACGGGCAGTTGGGTTGTTTGCACCTGTTGGCTATTGCGAATAATGCTGTGATAAACATGGGTATACAAATATCCCTTCAAGATCCAGATTTCAGTTGTTTTGGACATATACCCGGCAGAGGAATTGCTGGAGCTTATTATGCTAATTCTATTTTTACTTTTTTTGAGGAACCTTCATATTGTTTTTTATAGTGGCTGCACCATTTTGCATTTCCACAAGGGTTCCAATTTCTCTGCATCCTCCCCTAAATAGTGTTTTTATTTGGTTCCCTTACCCACTGAAATAGCCTCAAGATATGTGGGGAGATGCAATCCACATGGACCCTGAGTGCTTGTGTGCTCTTTCTAGATAGGCTAAGAGTGAAGGCTCTAGCTGCATTTTATCCAGGCCATTCTCAGGGTGTGCTAGCGAAACAGCAGTCCTGAGAGATGAGAGGCCAGCCTCCCCCAGGCAAGGAGCAGGTCTGCATCTTCTCATTACAAGAGCAGTGAATCCCCCGAGCGTGGTGCTTGATCCTCTAAGGCAGCCCACTGCCTGCAGCATCATCCGCCCTGGACCCTTTGCATTACCTGCAGCACATAGGGAGGTTCATGGGAAACCGAGGCAGTATTCACTAAGCCGTGTCTCTGCCACGCGAACAGCTTCCAAAATGGTGCCGTTTCTCAGATGTCTTTCTGGATGACCATGAACTATACGACGCTCAGTCTCTCTGTGCTGGTGTTTGGAATGCTTTCAGTTATCGTCTTTTCTCTTTCATGGTGCTTTTCTGCTGATCTTGTTTCCCAAATTATACACTCGACCTAAATTATGTCAAATATAAGATCTGTGTACTAACTGTTAGAAGTCAAACCATTTATATGGCCTTTTTATTAAACATAAAAAATATAAAAATATGCTCATTACTTACTTGAGATTTTCAGCTCAAATTGGGATTTAGACTTAAGTTTCCTTCATGTAAGTAGATTCTAAGTCATTTCCACAGTGAATATATTCCTAATACAGGCTTTTAGATGATATAGATAAGAGTAAGTACTATTTCAAGTTAAGAAAAACCTTTTTGGGTGACTTTCTTCTTTTTTAAAAATGAATTTTATCGAAATATAGTTGATTTACAATGTTGTGTTCATTTCTGCCATGCAGCAAAGTGATTCAGTTATGTATATATACACATTCTTTTTCATATTCTTTTCCATTATGTTTTATCACAGGATATTAAATATAGTTCCCTGTGCTATACAGTAGGACCTTGTTGTCTATCCATTCTATATATAACAGTTTGCATCTGCTAATCCCAAACTCCCAATCCATCTCTCCCCCAGCCCTCCTCACTCTTGGCAACTTCAAGTCTGTTCTCTATGTCTGTGGGTCTGTTTCTGTTTCCTAGATAAATTCATTTGTGTTGTATTTTAGATTCCACATAGAAGTGATAGCATCTGATATTTCTTTTTCTCTATCTGACTTACTTCACTTCATATGATCATCTCTAGGTCCATCTGTGTTGCTGCAAATGGCATTATTTCATGCTTTTTATGGCTGAGAAGTATTCCGTTGCATATGTGTACCATGTCTTCTTTATCCATTCATCTGTCGATAGACATTTAGGTTGTTTCCATGTCTTGACTATTGTAAATAGTGCTGTAAAGAACATTGGGGTGCATGTATCTTTTCTAATTATAGTTTTCTCTTGATATATGCCCAGGAGGGGGATTGCAGGATGATATGGCAACTCTATTTTTAGTTTTTTGAGGAACCTCCATACTGTTTTCCAGAGTGGCTGCACCAGTTTACATTCCCAGCAACAGTGTAGGAGGGTTCCCTTTTCTCCATACCCTCTCCAGAATTTGTTATTTGTAGACTTTTTAATGATGGCCATTCTGACTGGTGTGAGGTGGTACCTCATTGTAGTTTTGATTTGCATTTCTCTAACAATTAGCAGTGTTGAACATCTTTTCATGTGCATGTTGGCCATTTGTTTGTCTTCTTTGGAGAAATGTCTATTTAAGTTTTCTGCCCATTTTTCAATTGGGTTTTGTTGTTGTTGTTGTTATTGAGTTGTATGAGCTGTTTGTATATTTTGGAAATCAAGCCCTTGTTGGTTGCATCATTTGCAAATATTTTGTCCCAGTCCGTATGTTGTCTTTTCATTTTGTTTATAGTTTCCTTTACTGTACAAAAGCTTGTGTGTTTGATTAGGTCCCATTTGTTTATTTTTGCTTTTATTTCTATTGCCTTGGGACACTGACCTAAGAAAACATTGGTACTATTTACGTCAGAGGTTGTTTTGCCTATGTTCTCTTCTAAGAGTTTTATGGTGAGGTGGCTTTCTTCTGGCATATATAAGGGTAAGCTAGGGCTTCCCTGGTGGCGCAGTGGTTGAGAATCTGCCTGCCAATGCAGGGGACACGGGTTCGAGCCCTGGTCTGGGAGGATCCCACATGCTGTGGAGCAACTGGGCCCGTGAGCCACAACTACTGAGCCTGTGCGTCTGGAGCCTGTGCTCCGCGATGGTGAGAGGCCCAGGCACCGCGATGACGAGTGGCCCCAGCTCACCACAACTGGAGAGAGCCCTCGCACAGAAACGAAGACCCAACACAGCCAAAAATAAATAAATAAATTTATTTTTTTAAAAAAAGGATAAAATCAATCAGTTCAATTTAAAAAAAATAAAAAAAAATAAAAGGATAAGCTGTCTCTGAGATTATATTACATTGGTTTGGATGCATGGACAGGAGTGCATCTGTCTGCCATGCACCCTAAATACCTATAGGGTGAGCTCCGGACCTGAAGCACATGACTCATCTTCCAGTCATTTCCCCAATTACCCTGTGGTGTGCTTGAAAACCTCTGCTTATTTTATTGGCATACTCTACCTTTCACTTTGTCCTTGAGGAGGGATCAGTTAAGAGCTAAGGAAGAGCAGTTTTGAAGAAGAGTCAAAGGTCAGGGCATTTCTCTAGAAGGAGCTGTGCATAAGAAAGAAGAAGGGCAGGTGGTGGAAATACCAGAACTTAGCCTCACACTACAGCTATGGCCAAGGGAGAGAAGTTCAAAATAAATAATGTTTGATGTGCATTAGACAAATGAAGTTTATTTGGATTTGAACTCCTGTCTTCTCTTTTATGTTTTTTTAATGTTCTTAATCATTCAACCTGAATGGCTTATCTTCCTCTCAGAGCTTTGAACATTTTAATAATTCAGTATCCTTCTTTTTTAGAAGAGAGAGAAGAGAAAAATCACTTGAGCAGTGGAAAGAGATCCCTGGGGAGCTCTTGTGTATGCTGCAGCAAATGCTTTATTAGCTAAAGTTCCCACTGATGGAAAATTCAGACATAGGAAGAGCTCCTACATATTGGAAGCAAATTTGAGAGTTACCAAAAAATATCGTCAGAATGGAATGCAAAATTACTGTGGCAACACTTTTTCATCCATATATACCCAAGTCATAATAAGTGAAATGGTCAGTGAATTACATCGCCAATAAGTTTTCTATCCTGAGATTAAATAAATAATAAATACATGAGTCACTTATTAAAGGAACCTGACTGTGATATCTAGGGTCTTTTGAAAACCTTCCCCTGTCAAACAGTACAGGGCACCTTTAAACTGAAAGGAATTAAATCTCTCCCTGTATGAGTTTCCTAGGGCTGCTGTAACAAAGTACTGGAAATTGAGGGGCTTAAAACAACAGAAATTTATTCTCTCATAATTCTGGAGGCTGGAAGTCCAAAATCAGTGTCTTGGCAGGGCATGGGCAGGGCAAGGGTCTCGGGAGAATCTCTTCCAGGTCATTCTCTTAGTTTATGATGTTGTCAGTAATTCTTGGAGTTCTTTGGCTTGTAGATCATCACTCCAATCTCTGCCTCCACTGTCATGGGGTGTTCTCCCTCTGTGTCTTTATTTCATCTTCCCTCTGTGCATGTCTCTTCTCTTCTTGTAAGGACTCAGGTCATATTGGATTAGGGTCCACTGTCATGACCTCATCTTAACGTGATGACTTCTGCAAAGACCAGATTTCCAAATAAGTTCACATTCACAGGTTCCGGAGTAAGAACTCCAATATATCTCAACGTGAACATGACAGTGGCCTGGAAGGACAGAGGTGGCTATCGTCAAACGATGCTTATCGTAAAGGAAAAGAGGCACTTTCTCATTTTGTTTGTTGTGCCCACTTTTTGTAAGGGAAGAAGAAGATTAATCTGGAATTGATGAGAAATTGATAAGAAATGCTCTGGACACCATGGCAAATGGAATGTGAGAAAATGAGCAAACAACACCCCTGAGTACTACAAGGAGTGGCATCTAGAAAGGGAGGCTGGAGTTTGTGTCAAGGTGAAGAACCGTGGTTGGTGTCTGACATTTACTGAGTGTTTATTGTGAGCCAGTCATGGTTTTAAGCATTTCAGGTGCATCATGTCATTTAATCTTTCTCCATGAGTGTCTTCATTTTACAGACGAAGAAACTGAGGCTCAGAGTTACACAATGGTCAATTTCTGTGTTACTCTGGAATATTCTAAGGTATGATTGAAGTAGCCCTTTATTTTCCTGTTTATTATTATTATTAATTATGTGCAGTGAGATGGATTCCCAGAACACACAGAAGAAAGAGAGGATGAGAGGGAGGAAGACTTTACAACGCAATCGTGTTCTTGGTGGGGCAGAGGCAAGTCTGGGTCACCTCAGGGCTGGGTTTAGGAGGTGAGGGTGCACCCAAGGGCAGTGGTCAGAAAAGACCTGGAGAACTGCTGACCTCAGGATCCTGAATGGACACCTATGTGCTGTGGTTTTGCTGTTGTCCCAGCCTAGGCTGTAGCTCTGTTCTTAGGGATCTGCCATCTTTGCTCAAGGTTCCACATAGAAACAAAGATGCTGGATTGTTTGGTGCCTTTGTGAATTCTGTCTCCCTACTGGGAGTGAGATGTAGAATAGACACAGATGTTCCTGCCAGGTTTGGAAGCCAGCGATGAGGAGTTCAGCGTTGGACAAAATGCATTCCCTGCTTCATAAAGGGGTGTGGACTTGCTCAGCTCAGGACCTGGGGCGTCTTGGTTCAGGGAAATGAGAGACAGAGCAGTTCTAGGCCAGGCTTTGCTTTTCTGCCCTCTTATCTGGACACAACCTCTCTGAGCATCAGTTTTTCCTGAGTCTTTGTCCTTTCCTGGTCCTTTCCTCAGTCATAGGAAGCCCTCAAGATGCATCAAGATGTATATTATTCCCTAAATCGATCTGAACCCAATGCCTGGTCCTCAAGAAGTACGTTAGGCCAAGAATCAACCAGGGAAGGGGAGGAAGGATGAAAGGAGGATGCAGGGGAGAGGTGCACAGGTAAGAGTCCTAGCTCAGCTGTCACCTGCAGAACAGAAGCAAGTGGCCTTGATTGTTCACACCTCACTTTACCTGCCTCCAGATTGGAGCCTGAAGAGCTTGACTGGATTCAGTTCTCTCTATTAGAAAGTTGTTAGGTCATTTTCAAATGTCATTTTAATTTATTTTCTCATTTACACTTACTTTGGTTTTGCTTTCTGCTTTTTTCTCCTGATTTTGGCTTTATTACTTTCAAGTAACACTTTTCTTTCAATCACCATTTTCTTCTTCTTAATGCCAGTTTACGTTGTTTGCTAAGGGCTGATTTTGTTACCTTCACTCCTGTTTTGTCTATTTGACAGCCCCCTGAGATGATCTGTTTACTGCACTGTGTTCCCCAAGAAACAGTGGGGAAGCTGCCTAACAGACAATCTCCTGGGAGACTTTCCGCTACCCGTTTTCAGTGGGAAGCAGTTTCAGTCAGAACTGGCTCGCTCATCATAGCTGGGTAATATAAGCATCCAAATCACAGGGGGTGGGAGCACGTGGCCTCTCGGCGTTTATCTTGATTGAATCATGGGTGTGTAACTTTCCGTCGTCGTTCAGCTCTTGATTTGTATTAATGATTCAGAGTTCATTACCTTAAGATAAAAAAGGTGTTCCTGCTGGCAAGAGCTAGATAAGATTGTGGGCAATTTGAGACTCTCACTGTGTGAAGTTGATGATGACTATATTCCCTGGTAAGAACTGAGAAATTCTGTCCTGTCCTGCCACCGCGTGACACCAAGCAAGGTACAGTCGCAATGGGCTTTGTGTCACTGACATGAAATTGAGGGTGGGCGTGGTGGCACCCACCCAGAGTGCCCAGGAAATCTGCAGCAGTGGCTGGGACGAGTAGAGTTTCCCATTACCACAGGGAGTTCATAGGCAGGAAACTTTCTGTTTCTCATTGTATCAGTCTGGGTCTCATTGCTAACATTTCACCTAAATGAAAATGCACTTTTACTTTGTTTAAATTTTTCTTGTGGTAAAATATACATAACATATAATTTACCCTTTTAAGTATTTTAAGTGGCATTAAGTACACTCACATTGTTGTGTCACTATCACCCCACTATTCATCTTCAGAATTTTTTTGAGAGGTAAAACAACTAATATTTACTGTGTATATTTTTTATACAATTTTTAAAGGTTACACTCCATTTTCAGTTATTACAAAATATTGGCTCTATTCTTCGTGTCGTACAAGGCATCCTTGTAGCCTCTCTTACACCCAATAGCTTGTACCTCCCACTCCCCACCCTTTTTTTGCCCCCCTCCCCCCGGTAACCACTAGTTTGTTCTCTATATCTGTGAGTCTGCTTCTTTTTTGTTATATTCACTAGTTTGTTATAGGTTTTAGATTCCACGTGTAAGTAATATCAGACAGTGTTTGTCTTTCTCTGTCCGACTTCTTTCATTCAGCACAATGCCCTCCAAGTGCATCCATCAGAACTTCTTTCATCGTCCCAAACTGAAACTTGCTACCCATTAAAAACTAACTCCCCATTTCCTTTCTTTCTCCAGGCGCTGGCAATCACCATTTTACTGGCTTTATAAATTTGAATAGATACCTCATATAAGTGGAATCATATAATTTTTGTTCTTTTGTAACTAGCTTATTTCACTTAATGTTTTCAAGGGTCATCTATTCTGTGGCATGTGTCAGAATTTCCTTCATTTTAAGGCTGAATAATATTCCACTGTATGTATATCCCAGATTTTTTTAATCCATTCATCTGTTGGTAGATATTTGGATTGTTTCCACCTTTTGGCTATGGTGGATAATGTTGCTGTGAACATGAGTGTACAGATATCTCCTTGAGACCCTTCTTTCAACTTTTTTGGATATATACCCAGAAGTGAAATTGCTGGATCATATGGTAATTCTATTTTTAATTTTTTGAAGAACTGCCATAACGGTCTTGCAAGTGGCTGCACTGTTTTACATTCCTACCAGCAGTGCACGAAGTTTCCTATATAACCTTGCCGACACATCTTATTTTCCATTAAAAAAAAAAAAATAGCCAATCTAAAGGGAGTGAAGTAGTATCTTACTATGGTTTTGATTTGTATTTCCCTAACAAACATCTTTTTCTGTGCTTATTGGGCATTTGTGTATCTTCTTTAGATAAATGTTTATTGCAGTACTTCGTGCATTTTAAAATCAGATTGATTTTTTTGTTGTTGAGATGTACAAAGTTCTTTATATATTCTGGATATGAACCCCTTATCATATATATGATTTGCAAATATTTTCTGTTGTTCCATTGGTTGCCTTTTTCACTCTGTTGATAATGTTCTTTGATGTATCCAAGTTTTAAATTCTGTTGTTATGTTTTGATATTTCTTCTTTTTCAATGTAAGCATTTATAGCTATATGTTATACTATATGTTAACATATATGTTTATATGTTTCTTTGGCAAGAAATCATTGCCAAATCCAATGTGATGAAATTTTTATACTATGTTTTCTTCTAAGTGTTTTATAGTTTTAGGTCTTAGGTTTAGGACTTTGATCCATTTTGAGTTAATTTTTGTATATGGTGTAAGGTAAGGGTCCAGTTTTATTCCTTTACATGTGAATATCCAATTTTCCCAGCACCAATTGTTGAAAAGACTGTCCTTTCTGAATACATGGTACCCTTGTTGAAAATGATTTGTAGATCACTTTGGGAAACATTGACATCTTAAAAATATTAAGTTTTCTAATCCATGAACACAGAATGGTTTTCCATTTATTTGTGTCTTTAATTTCTTTTAGCAATGTTTTGTAGTTTTCAGAGTACAAGTCTTTTGCCTCCTTGACTAAGCTTATTCCAAAGTATTTTATTCTTTTTGATAATGTTGTTAATGGAATTGTTTTCTTAATTTTATTTTTGGATTGTTCCTTACTAGTGTATTGAATTGCAACTGATTTTTGTGTATTGATTTTGTATCCCGAAACATTGTTCCCTGATTAGTTCTAACAATTTTGGGGGGGGGGGGTGGATCTTTAGGGTTTTCTACATATAAAATCATGTTGTCTGCAGAGATAATTTTACTTCTTACTTTACAATTTGGATGTCTTTCATGCTTAATTTCTGTGGCTAGGACTTCCAGTATTATGTTGAACAGAAGTGACAAAATCTAGCATCCTTGTCTTGTTCCTGATCTTAGAGGAAAAGCTTTCAACCTTCACCAAAAATTATCATGTTCAGCGTGGGTTTTTCATATATGGCTTTTTATTATGTGGAGGTAGTTTCTTCTATTCTTAGTCTCTTGAGTGCTTTTATCATGTAAGTGTGCTGACTTTTGTCAAGTGCTCTTTCTATATCAGTTGAGATGATCCTGTGCTTTTCCCCTTCATTTCATTAATACTGTATATGACATTGCTGGTTTTCTATATATTGAACCACCCTTGCATTCCAGAAATAAATCCCACTTGGTCATGGTGCATAATCCTTTTAATATGCTGCTAAATTGGATTTACCAGTATTTTGTTGAGGATTTTTGCATCATTGTTTATAAGGCATGTTGGTCTACAGTTGTCTCTTCTTGTAGTGTCCATGTGGCTTTGGTATCAGAGAAATGCTGGCCTCAGAATGAGTTAGAGAGTGTTCCTTCTCCTTTAAGTTTTGTAAGAGTTTGAGAGGATTGGTGTTGGTTCTTCTTAGTTCTTCTAAATATTTGGTAGAATTCATCCATGAAGTCATCTGGTCCAAGGCTTTTCTTTGCCAGGAAACTTTTGGTTACCAATTAAATCTCCTTACTAGGTCTATTCAAATTTTCTGTTTCTTTTTGATTTAGTTTTGGTAAGTTATGTGTTTCTAGGAATTCATCCATTTCACCTGGATTATCCAGTTTTTTAGTGTACAGTTCATAGTAATCTCTTATAATCCTTTTATTTCTGTTAAATATGTAGCCATGTCTTTGTCTTTATTTCTGATTTCAATTATTTGAGTCTTCTTTTTTTTATTTTCCTTAGTCAATCTAGCTAAAGATTTGTCAATTTTGTTGATTTTCAGGGAACCAACTCTTGGTTTCATGGATTTTTTCTATTGTTTTTCTAGTCTCTCTTTGTTTATCTCTGCTCTAATCTTTATTATTTCCTTCCTTCTTTGAGCTTTCAATTTAATTTGTTCTTCTTTTTCTAGTCCCTTAAGGTGTAAGGTTAGGTGGCTGATTGTGATATGTTTCTTCTTTTTCAATGTAAGCTTTTACATTATATTTTCCTCTAAGTACTGCTTTCCCTGCATCCCATGAGTTTTGGTAAGTTGTGCTTTCACTTTCATTTTCATTTCATTGTTTTCTTGATTTCCTTTAGTTCTTTGTTGGTGTATTCCTTTAACCTTTTGAGCATACATAAGATAGTTGTTCTAAAATCTTTTCCCAGTAAGTCCAAAACCTGTTTCTTGAGGTATGGTGTCTGGATATTTATTTTGTTCCTTTGAATGAGCCTAGTTTTACTGTTTCTTTGTATGCCTGGTGATCTTTTGTTGAAAACTGGGCATTTTAAAAAACAGCCACCTCTCCCAGTCTTCTTATACTTGCTCTACACAGGGGAAGACCTTTGTAATCAGCCTAATGTGATGTCTTAGGGTCTTTTCAGGCCTGTGTTGTCTCTGGACCAGTGTGTGTGTTTTTTTTCCCCCAGTTCTCCTATTTATACATCTGCTTTTAAATGTCTTGCTTTTCTAAGAGTCTCACTCTTGCTTACTCTTGGGGCCTTAGCTGTTCTATTGTACTCCTCAATCAGTAATCTCTTGTCCTTGGTGTCTGTGGGTCTGTAGTTACCTTTGCAACCGTTTTTACAAATCATACCCGCTGCTTCCCATGGCTCCCTTATTCTGAGATCTAAGCCATTTTTGTTTGTCTGAACTCTGAGTTAGGTGTCAAAAGACCAATCCTTAGGCAGCCCACAGACAGGTTAGAACATTGCAGATCAGTCTGCTCTCTCTCAGGTTTGCAAAAGGGGGCTGGGGATCTGGCTGCCACTTTCCTCAAGCTGCACTTAAAAGTGACTAAAAAATGCCACAGGTTTCCTACACTTTTAAATGTGACATTTTTTTGATGGTGCGTTCGCTTGGTTGTTGTAGATCTTTGACTCATTTCTATAGTTTGTATAATGCCTTTTTAGTCTGTTTCTGGTTATGTACTTAAATCAAAATAAGAACATATTCTCATCACTGCTGGAAGAAAAGAGTCTTTACTCTGCCAACCTGTCACGTGTGATGGATAAAAGGGCCCTTAGGACTGCACGTGGACACTGTCACTTTTTACAGAGAACCAATTGACCTTGTATAACTGGAGATGCTTCCCCTCAAACACAGCTCTGCTCCCTCTGCTGAGGGTGGTGTCAGTCTCTCCAGATGCTGCTGGAAATGGAACACTGCATGCCTGGACACCCCACAAAAATAAAGGGTACTGACGTGCTCCCAGGCCAATACTTGTTCAGGAAGTGAGAGAAGTACTGTAGATATAAAAACATGCCAGTTTCTAAGGCAGCCTTCACTCCACATAGGAAGTACCTGGCCAGGATTTGATTTGATAAAAAATTAGTATCACAGTTAGAAACCAGACCTGACCCTGAGCTCCTTCAATGACTTCATCTAATGTCTCCCTGTTGACCCACCCAGGCCTTATCTTATCCTGTGTCTGGCTATCTTTGGCTCTGCCGATCCCCTAAGCCCTTCCCTGCCCCAGCATCTCCTCTCTCTAGGTGCATTTCAGGTGACCTACACTTACCAATTTCTATCAGATGTTTCCTGAGGGCCATCTGGATGTGATCCTAACAACCCGGGCTGAGTGATGCCACTTTGTGGAGTCACTAAATGACACATTTCTGTGGGTCACGTCCTCCCAGCCCAGCGGCCCTAACAAGCACCAGCACGGAAGCTGCTGGCAAACGCTGGGAGGAGCCCTCAGTACTGCAGGGAGCTGCCGGGGGCAGCCTCTCAGGGCCCCACACCCAGGGCTCATCCCAGGAGACACTCCTGAGGAGGGGAAGGCAGGGCTGTGCCCTTGAGGAAGGAGGGACCGCTCACCTCTCTGACCTCGGGCTGGAGAAGGACGAGGGCTCGGGACCGTGGAAGACGGCAGGGAGCTCGCCCTCCTCCCTGAGAGCTCGATGAGCTGCATCCAGGCGAGGAGGTGAGACCCTGCTCACTGCCCCTCCCTCCGGAATGCAGTCACTGCTACTGAGAACTCTACCCCAGCCCTGATTTCATTGTGGCTGGTTAGAAAAAAGGGAAAACAAACAAAACTAAAACCAAAACCTGACTCTGTACCAGAAGATAAATGAACTTCCATGTGTATGTAGCACCTTTTAAGGATTTGTCTAATTCCAAATGAAATGATCTCTATTTTAACTCATTACTGATTACTAATTTTCTTCATTTCAGATACAGTCTATAACAATAGATTCCCGTCTGTGTTCTGAAGCAAATCCCCCAGCCTCGCCTCCCACCCCTGTGGGGCCTGGGGAGGGGGGAGGCATCTTCCCCCAGAGAAGGTGGGCATATTCCCCCCTCTCCCCCGTGCCTCCCTGGGCACCCCCTTGCCTGGGGACTGCGGTCTCCCTTCCTTACTCTCACACTCAGGGCCCCTCACAGAGTGGCCCTGACCTGACTCCCCAGACTCTTCTCACCATCCTGTTTCCTAAACTTCAGCCAAGTTCCACCCAGCATCCTGCTTGTCGGGAGAGTGTACCGCCTTCTTCCAAGTCCAGGCCTCTGCATGGAGGTTTGCTCTACCAGAAATGCCCCTCCTCTTGTGGCAACAGTTTAAATTCCTCGTTATTAAATTACAAATCTGCAGCCTCCTCCTCCTTGAGCATTGCCTGATTTCCTAGCAAACGTATCTGCTGCAATTCCCTGCAGAATCACGTCAGGTCAGGGGCCACTTGGTGCTAGTTTCGGTTCCTGCATCCCAGCCTGTGCATCCCTGAGCACACAGCTCCGTCTCATTTGTCTCTGCCTTGGGTGTTTCCTCATCAGTTAGTCTCCGTAAACGTTGTGAGTGAAGTATTTTCTACATTTCCAGGTATAAGCAGCTGCCATCTCATAAGGTAACTTTCTTAAAAGAAGTGATTCACGGTGTATAGAGCATATTGTAGTTTAACCAGTGGTGGGGGGCAGGGTTGATACAAGTTTCTTCTCATTATTCCTAATACCAGCTCACCAGAGTGATGCTTAAAGGCAAGGACAGCTATGCTAATTTTTGCAGAATAATTTTTAATTCACAAAAACCATTCATTCTAAGACTGAAAAGTTGTATGTGAGATAAGCGTATCGTTAATACATCCACAGGCAAATTTTTACAGCCCTGGGACATTACGATGCCCTTAAATCCTCTTGGAACAGGTTGAAAGTTAAACTGCATTGAGGATTTCTGAATTGCTGATACTATGATATACCATAGTTCTATAGTTCATCTAAATTAATAAAATGAGATTTAAAAATCATATTCAAAATTGAGCAAAAGCCAAACTAACTCTTTTCATATTAATTAAATGATAATAGTGAGAAGTATGATTGTCCCTTTCGTAAAACATACCAAAATTATATGTTAGATTACATTCACTTAGCACAAAATGTCTTTCAAAAATAAACTGTAAGCACTAAACAATCTGAGGGATACACCTGCACAATTTTAGTTGCATATCTGCGTGTACATGACTGACATCCCTGACAGCTTGTAATTCATGTTTTAAAAAATGATTCAGTATTTTAAAAGAATATAGCAGAAGGATAGCTTCTTATGCCTAAATCACCTGTTGTGCAAAGTCCTCACTCTAGTGCATTTTACACAATAGGGTTTTATTAGTCATAAACCATGGCTGACAGTCCTAAGCGCCAGTGTAAATGGGGAGGATGAAAATAAAGATGGGGCCTGAGAAACTGAGCTATTGTGAGCCAAGGTCCGGGAAACAGACTCTCTAATAGCTTATTGGGTGTCTAGGAGCCAACAGAACCTTCTAGATAGTCTGTATAGGAAATCATCTAGCTTTCCCAAACTGCATACATTTGGAATTAAAATTCCATTTGCTGCCAGTATCATTGTAAATGGGGGAGTAAGTCCCCCTTGTAGGGTCTTTAAGGGCCACTGCAATATTTCTGCAGAAGAAATTACAGGGTTTATTATACTCACAGGTCCTAGAGGAGAAGACAGGGCGCACCTCACCATTCAGCAGCCACCTAGCAGGTGGGGAGTCGAGAGAGAGTGAGGACCTTGGGCAAGTCTGGGTGGAGCAGAAACAAGGCTTGAGGAGATTTCATTGTTTCTTGGAATGTCTAGGTCACAGTCGGGGAGGGCAAAAAGGGAATCTTGCGGCAGGAACCAGCCTGGGCACACCCACGCACCTGGTCCCCTGGGTGTTGAGGCAGCAGGAAAATAGGAAATTTAAAAAACAATTTACAATCCAATCATCTTCACTCTTTATTCTCACTTTCAACCTTATTTTCCAAAATATACAATCCTTAGTTCTCCGAAAGTTAGGGAGAGGAAACTGGCTTCCTATTAGTTAACGGTGATGCAACATTGAAACACTGGACATCCTGCTGAGGTTTCCATGGTGTCCGCTGGGCTCTGCAGCACCCAGCTCCTGGAACTTTTCAGACTCCTCAGTGAATTCATTATTGTTTAACAAGAAAAGAACACCCCGTCTTTCTGTTTTTGTTCCTTCTGTCACTGTTTTTATTCTACCTTGCCTCATTCTACAAACCATCGGCCATGGAACTCCTGTATAGTTTTTCATTGTACATAAAACACCAATACATCTTCCATCGTGGAGGTAGTCAGGGCAATCACTGTTACCTCTCTTTTGCGCAGAAAAATGGAGGTTCATGGAGATTAAGAGATGTATACAAAGTTGGAATCACAACAGGTCAGGAACTCTAATTTAGTTCTTTGGACTTAAAAAAATATTGTTTTCTCCACAAATTCATCACTGCCTCACTAAGTTTGTATGTGCAGCAAACATGGACAGAAGGCTCTTAGGTCTGGGCATTCATCACTACCTCCAGGGAGGGAGCCGAGGGGCAGCGGTGCTGAGAGCTCTCACTGCCCTCAATCTCCACCTTTGCTCCCCTGAGCTCAGGTAGGACCCTGTGGGCAACTCATATGGCCCCCCAGGGCTCTCCTAATGGGTCCAACATTGAAGCCAGGACACAGACCCCATGGGGCCTGTAAACTGCCTGCCCATTTGCACAAGGATGACAGGCAGACTCAGTGATAGGACAGGCAGAGCCCACAGAGAAACAGTAAGGAAGTCACCTGCTCCTCTGTGCTTCATTGAACCTTTGAGAGACAGGCACGGAACCGAAAATGCCATCCTTGTATCAGGACACCTACCACACTTATGTCACTTTCAAACACAAAGGCAAAGAGACTTTATGTCACTCAAAAACACCAAGTAAAAGCTTCTTCAAGACAGGAGGTGAACAGAAGAATTCTATCTTTGACTATTCCTACAATATTTGTAGTGAGTATTTAACATGAAAAAGTAGTCAAAGTATTTTTCTTAAAATCACCTCCTATGCAGCTATATAAATCTTTAAGTAAAATAGTCCAGGATAGACATATAATAGAGACTGCACACATTCATGAATTTATCTGCCTCCTAACAAGCCCAACTTGTGAAGTGTAGAGCATTTTATATGTTAGAGGCATAATTATAAATCGCTAAAATACCCGCTTGATCACACTGCAGTACATTTTCATTGCTTTACTTGAATGCTCACCTAAGATTTTTCTCTGAAATGTACTCAGAGCAGAGACAGTTATACAATGAAAGTGAGAAATTGTAAGAGCATAACACTGTCTTAGAAATAGTCCATGTAGAAACCACTTACCCCAGCACAGTCTTTCCACATGTTTTATGTTCTGTCCACAGAGCCAGCCCATGGCAGCTCATAGTAAGGCGGTCAAAGAGAGTGTTCTGTCCTTTCCCTCTTACCTACTCAGACATCAACATTTTCTCCTGCTCTTTCTGTGTCAGCTGCTCTCAGGTGAAAATAAAGGAGGTGAAAATGTGAGCTTTCCTAGGAAAGCTCTGCCTCTGTCTCCCATCCTCTTCAGAGCCTTACACGGCGCCTGCTGGCAATTGTGGTTCAAGTAATATTGTTGGATGAATAAACGGATGAGAGACCCTGACTTGAAAGATTCACTTTGTTGTACAACAGAAACTAACACAGTATTGTGAAGCAATTATACTCCAATAAAGATCTATTTTTAAAAATAATTAATTAATTAATTTTTTTAAAAAAAGAATGCCACAAAGGGTAGTTCCATTTCAGAAAGACACTTCTTAAGATTGAAAAGTCTTTGAGATTCACAGTAAATCAATATTTCAATGCCATGGTGCCCCCTTAGACACTATGGGGAAGACTAGAAGGGATATTTTGAAAGACACTGCTATTTCTAGTATATTTCAAATCGTACCTCATGGTTTGCCCAGTGATTATAAATTTGATGCTGTTCATCATATAGTCCTTCTGTATAGTGAGGCGAGCGGGGGCTACTCTTCGTTGCAGTGCGCGGGCTTCTCATTGCGGTGGCTTTCTCATGTTGCAGAGCTTGCGGGCTCTAGAGCACAGGCTCAGTAGTTGTGGCGCACGGGCTTAGTTGCTCTGCAGCACATGGGATCTTCGTGGATCAGGGCTCAAACCCGTGTCCCCTGCATTGGCAGGCGGACTCCTAACCACTGCGCCCCCAGGGGAGTCCCTGTAGTTTGTCTTCTATAGACGTTTATTCATCTGTAGTAGCCTGTAGTAGTCAGGTGTTAAGTAAGTTTAAAGCATTAATTCTGCTATCTTGCTTTTTTAGCATTTTTGTGAATGAGATAAATCTTTGCTTTTACTTATTTGTAAAGAGTATATTATATTATATTACATTCTATATTTGCATTTCTGAAATTTTTATAGCTAAGACATGATAAAAACATGGGAAGATCTGCTAAACTAAAATGGGGAATTTTCTTCTAAAACTTCGATCTAATGTCTGTGAAATAATCCAGAAGAGAAGTAATAACAAGCAGTTTTCTTTATAAACCAGGGAACATCAGTGAACTCTTCCTTGCATTTCAACCAGTCAGACTGATTGAATTCATATTTAGGTGAGAGTGATTACGCTGTCGAGACAATTAAGTGAGGTGATCTAAGCCAAGTGCTTGGCTCAGGGCGTCATTTATGGGAAGCTCTCCACAAACACACAACATCATTATCATTATTATTTCATGAATAATTTGATAATATATTTGCTCCTGGCTTGGATTCTTCTCTCTTGGATACTTTTGCTAGCACAAAATTTTTTTTCAATTATTGTAAATTTCACTAAATTTTGGAAACTGCTGATGTTTTGTTGCCTAATGGTAAAATACCATCGGATTCTGATTTGAAATGGTACATAGAAAAACTCCTCTCTCATGCAGTTAAGAAGTGATTAGTTAGCAGTGTGCAAAACATTCAGGTAGAAATAGTGCCTCCAGGAGTCTCTATTTCAGAATTCCCCAGATAAGGGTAAACTCCCTGCTCCCTCATGTAAACCGACATGTTCATGTTATTGTAGCATGGTCTGTCATCCCGTTGGTTTGGAAGGAAACTAGGATGGTAGAAAGAAACATGCAGAAAGATGCAGTCCCACTTAAGTAGAACCTGTTTTTAAAAAGTGACCCTGTGATACTAGCCCATTAAAAGCTCCCTTAGGAACCTCTGACATCCCCAGGGTCAAACGTGCATCATTCAGTGGCTGTTTCATTATCTCAGTCCAGTGGGTGTCATCCTAGGCACAAGCTCCACCATCACCTTTATTTTTGTTCTTCACTCTGCCCAGATCAGAAGCTGCAAGTTGTTAGGGAACCAAAAGTGCAGCCCCACTAGAAATGGGTAAAAAAAAACCCCCAAATGTTTGTTTAGATGATATTATCTATCAGAGCTGGAGAGACACGAAGCCAATCATGAGAGAAGAGTCTCTGCTGTATATTAATGTGAACTTTTCTGGAACAACATGCTCTCTTTAGCTTTTCCACATGTCTATAATCACTAAGGGCTTGTCTAGCTACATGAAAAAAACAAAACCAAAAGCCCCACAACTGCCTAGAAGCTTATCAATATCAGAAGGGTACATCATTTTAAGTCCATTCAGTATAACACCATGCAGCTGTTAAAAAAGAATGAGCAACACTGAGATGTTCTGACATGGAAAGATCTATAAGACTTGAGTGGTTTAAATGGAAACAGGAGGTTGGAGAATAATTTGCAAAATATGATTCCATTTCTCTTAAAATGCATGAAGACAGCTCATGAGTGTTTGCACAGATTAAAAATAGGTATGACTATGATGGTAAAGGACTAGAAACACATCCACTGATGGTGACCCCTGGGAAGAGGGTGGGCAGGTGGGTAAGAGATGATTTACATGTTTTATTCTGTACACTTAGTCTTGGAATATTTTATAAGAATGCGTTGATGTCTATAAAGTAAATAATAATAAGAGCAGATACTTAGCACTTACTATGTGGCTGGCACTGTTCCTCAAAGCATGCTTCTGAAGTGAGTACTGTAATCATTTTACAGATGGAAAAACCGGGACACAAATGGGCTGAGAAAATTGTCCAAGACCCCCCATTTAGTGATTTAGTGATTGACAGTGAGGTAAACAAATTTATTCTATAGCATAAAGAGGGTTGGATCACATGAGCTCTAAGATCGCTCTTATTTTTTTTAAACGTTTGTTGTTGTTCTATTTTATTTTTGGCTGTGTTGGGTCTTTGTTGCCACGCATGGGCTTTCTTTAGTTGCACCCATCGGGGACTACTCCTCGTTGCAATGCACGGGCTTCTCATTGCAGTGGCTTCTCTTGTTGCGGAGCACGGGCTCTAGGCATGTGGGCTTCAGTAGTTGTGGCCCACAGGCTCAGTAGCTGTGGCCCACGGGCTTAGTTGCTCTGCGGCATGTGGGATCTTCCCGGACCAGGGCTCGAACCCGTGTCCCCTGCCTTGACAGGCGGATTCTTAACCACTGCACCACCAGGGAAGCCCTCTAAGATCTCTTGAGTGATCATGTCTCAAAGGGCTAAGAGGCTGGGCCATGGATTCAGATGTCCCTTGTAATAATCCAGCTCTGAAACTGGCTAGTTGTTCACCGGGGGCAGGTAACTGAGTCCTTCTGAGCCAGTTTCCTTATCTGTACAAGGTAGAGTAGGCACTGCCTCACAGCATTACAAGTGAGGACATATAGGGAGGAATGCCTAGAGACCCAGTTGGACCCTCAGAGTTGGTATGGAGATTATTTTAAGCTCAAAACATTTGGGAATCAACAGATGCAGAAAGAGCTTTCCTTATTTGACGAAAAGCAGACATTTCTGAGAAATGAGGCTTCTATGATTCCCTCTTCAAGACAGGTCTACTCCCAGGAGAGAAATCAAGAGTAAACCTACCACAAATCCCCTCTCTGGGGAGATTCGCATAGAAGAAGGAAAGACCCCTTGAACGTGCAGACACAAAATAATCACAAAATTACTTATCGTTAATTTATTCTTCTAAAAGAATAGAAGTCCTTTCTTCCACTTTCCTTTTCTCTGCTAAGTTAGATATATAAACCTCTAACTTTAAACATTTAGTGAGATAGTTACTTCTCTTGTTAGCTCCCATATATATGAATAAACTTCTTCTCCTGTTAAACTATCTTTTGTCATTTTCATTTGCAGGCCTCTAATTACTAAACCTAATAGGGCAGAAGAAAAGTCTGCTTCCTGACACTAGCAATTGGTTGGTGAATGATACCATCATTGCCTGTGACTCTGAAATCGCAAGATCATAGATTAATCTGCATATCTAAAGAGTCCAACCTGTACTCTGAGGTTAAAAATAAGATCATCAAAGCATACTGAAGTATGGATATAAACATTTTGAAATGATAAAGACCTGGCTGTACACATAACATGTTTCTTCAATTCTGTTAAATTTTATGTAGGTGGAAATTTTACTGCAGAAACAAACTCAAAGACTGAAATTACATGAATAGAATATGGTGTAGCAAAATTTAGAGCTGAGCAAATGTGACATATAGTTAACGAGATGCATGCTTTTTATTATGTCACATTTTAATTAAAAATGAATGGTAATCAGTTCACAATAGTGACTTCAGTTGATCCTGCTTCTACATGGTTAAAGCAAAAATAAGCTCCTGATCTGCTCTTCAGAAGATTAACTATGGCCATGGTAGATCTTTTTCTCTTTCCCTTTTGGAAGAGAAAAGGGGAGGGTGTCCCCAGGTGACAGGGACTGGAGTCTTGTGGGCCCAGCACACTTCCCTGTTGGGAAGAGGAAGGAGGAAGTATTTGCTTACGTTTCCCCCAGTGCCTGGAACCTAAGCTGCAGCTTCCCTAGAACATTGTTAATGATGAGAAGGATCTCATGGCAGAGGGATGGTGGCCACCGTGCCTAAACCAGGAACCTGATGCCTTCCCTGTCTTAGATTGTGGAGTTTCCTACCAGAAAATCTGAAAAGAAAGGATTTATGGGAAGCAGTAAATGCAGAAGTAAAAGACAATTTTTTTTAAGCAGATATTCATTTTTAATTAATTAATTAATTATTTATTTATTTTTGGCTGTGTTGGGTCTTCGTTTCCGTGCGAGGGCTTTCTCCAGTTGCGGTGAGCCGGGGCCACTCTTAATCGCGGTGCGCGGGCCTCTCACCATCGCGGCCTCTCTTGTTGCGGAGCACAGGCTCCAGACGCGCAGGCTCAGTAGTTGTGGCTCACGGGCCTAGTTGCTCCGCGGCATGTGGGATCTTCCCAGACCAGGGCTGGAACCCGTGTCCCCTGCATCGACAGGCAGACTCTCCACCACTGCGCCACCAGGAAAGCCCAGACAATTTTAATAAACCATAAAAATGGTTAAGTTGGTGCTGGGTGGGAAAGAGTGGCTTCTGTGTTCCTTAAGCTTTTCTGTACTATTTGAATTTTCTAGCCAAGTGTGCCTATGTCTATTATTTATTTTTTAGGTCACCAGGGATTTTCTGACTAGTGAGACCACAGACTACATTTTTTTTCATTGTTATTTTCTATCAAAAAACAATGCAATACATACCATTTTTAAAAAGGAAACAAAGAAGAATTTCTAATCATGCATCAATAAAAAACAAAAGAGCACAAACATACATATATATTTTAACATATTGAGCAGATCAATATGTTAAAATATATAAATGTTTGCATAGTGACCTGAAATAAATAGATTATTTAGTCATAGACCTTTTCATATGCATTCTATAGTAAGTCTTCTGAGAGATGAACTTTAATCTTTCCATCCAGAACTTTGGAGTATCTGAGATTTTGCCCTATTTGCAACAAGTTAAGCTGCCGTTTTCCATGGATGCAGGTAGAAGACAGAAGACTTATGGGTCAGAAACAAAGGACTCTATTACTTACTTGGTTACTCATAAACCACTGCAGCCAGCATGGGCATCCGAATATTTGCCTTGGTTCTCCTTGACCCTGAGTCACACAGGGGCTGTGTGGCTAGGCCCAGATGGATGCCTGCACACACAGTGGGTTATAATACAAGAGTTCAGGGAATCAGAATCTTTTGGGAGGTAAGCATGCTTGCCCTTACCTCTGGAAGAAGACATTATCTTACAAGGCTGTTTTCTATATAAACATCCTTGGAAAGATAGCTGAGCATAAAGGGCTGTCGGTGCTTCTGTTTGTAAGATGTGCAGAAATGTGAGAAGCCCATGGAGAATTGTCTTACCTCTGCTCTGACTAACACACAGCCTTTTACTTTTCTTATGAAATGGCAATTATATGTTGCAAAGGACTTATTTGACATTTACTTAAACTTAGTTTTCAAATATATATTTCTTTGTCCTATTCTAAGATTAACTTCTCTTGTGTAAGAGTTAATTTTGAAATTACAGTGTGAACCGTATGACCTTAATCATTTTGGTTTAACAGTATTGCTAACTCAAATTTAAAAAGCATCTCTATTTTGTCACTAAAACTACCAAAAGAGCTTTAAATACACAATTAGTTTAAAAACAGCTGTTTGATCTTGACATATTTTTTTTAAAGAGCTTTTTCATATGGACCATTTTTAAAGTCTTTATTGAACTTGTTACAATATTGCTTCTGTTTTATGTTTTGCTTTTCTGGCCCTGAGGCATGTGGGATCTTAGCTCCCTGACCAGGGATCAAACCTGCACCCCCTTCATTGGAAAGCAAAGTCTTAATCACTGGACCACCGGGGAAGTCCCAATCTTGACATATTTTTAAACATATTTGGCTAAATCCTATGTAAGTTAACACTTCCTCTGAAATCGAAATTGTGACAAACACTGTAAGAGAGCTACTATTTTTTGCATAAATGAGAGCAAAATCTTGTGGTAGTAAGTATGTTTCCCTTACAAACACAGTGTAGGATAAATCTAAATATTCTGATTTGAGAAGAAAATTTTGAATGGAGGAATTTTTCATTCCACTGTTGCAGGATTGTCTACTTTTCCCTAATATTAAAATGGACAGTTAGCCTCTTGAAAGAGGTTAAAAATCCATACGGAATGTCTCAGAAGGGTTTAGTTGTTCAGTGGCTTTCACTCTTCCTCACAAATTATTTAAAAATGGAATTTTTGTTCAAGATGTCTACCATTAGCGTGAAATTTATTTTCCAGTTTTATTGAGACGTAATTGACACATGACACTGTGTAAGTTTAAAGTGTACAACAGAATGATCTGATGTATGTATATATTGTGAAATGATTACCACAATAAGCTTAGTTAACAAACATCACTTCACATTGTTACACATTCTTTTTCTTGTGATGACAAGTGTGAAGTTTGATGCTTACCTGGTTCTCTTCTTTTGGACTTTGGCAAATCTAAGAATTAATCCTACCACACATAGCCTATACTAGTCTACCCAAATCTAACAGTTAGTACAGACATTAACACATTTATTTGTTTGTATGTTTTATTGAGCGCAAGATAATAATCTCATTCTCAGAAGCAATGAAATCACCGAAAGAGCCAAATCTTGAGAAAGCCTCGTAGAGTTGCCCTGTTACTAGATAAAGCGCTTGGAATATATAAGTATGTTGTGTCACGCGTCTTCCTGTGACCTGTGATTGTTACTTGAAAGTGTGGAAATGCAGAACAGATCTCCTGTTATTATGAAAGGCCCATCTGTGACAGGTGGAAAGGAGGACGCTATGTTAAGAGCTTGTTCTGTGCAGTTCTCATGGAGGTGACTTGTGTCCTATAGGGAATGTCTCCAGGCTGCATTCCACTCTGGGTTCTTTGCCTCTGGCAGTTCTCCGTGATCACTCCTGTATTGGGGTCCCCCACGCCACTCCCAGGCTCCATGATTCACTGGAAGGACTCATAGGAATCAGCCTAGCGTTATATTCACAGCTGTGATTTCTTACAGCAGAAGGACACAAAGTACAGTCAACAAAGGAAAAGGCAAGTGGACCAAAGTCTGGAGGAAACCAGAGGCAAGTTCCCTCGAGTCCTCTGCCAGTGGAACCACACAGGACACGCTTAAGTCCTCCAGCGATGAGGACAACATGTGTGAAATGTTGCCAACCAGGGAAGTTTAGCCTCAGCCTAGGAGCCCAGGCTTTTATGGGGGATGGTCATGTAGGCACCCTCTCCCTGGTACATATCAAAATCCCAGATTCCAGAAGGAAAGCAAGTGTTCAGCACCAACCACATTGTTTGCATAAACATCTTAGGCAGCAGTGAGCCACTCTTATCAATTCTGGGAGTGGTGAAAGCCCTCCCAAAATTCAGGTGCCTAGACACCAGCAAGCCTTTCTCAGGATGGTGACTCAGGCCTGCGATGTTATCACTCTTATCTCTTTTGGTTCTGATTTTTTTTCTTCCTTTCCTTCAGTCTTTCTTACTTTCAATCTTATATTCTATTATTTTAATAAGATGATCTGATTTAACACCCTTAGTTTCTTACATGACAATACCAGCATGGTCCTGCGCTAAGGTGAACAGAACACACCAAGTCCTTCTGAAGCTCTGGAGGCTCTGCTCCTGAGGAGGGCACGACCAAGGCCCTTCATTCATTACCTAAGAAATGGTCATTCCCTAGTAAGGCGCTTAATCTGTCACATTTCAAAAATAAGTGATGCCACATTTCAAAAATAAGGACTCAGGGTGATTTCCCTGAGTCCTTAAGAGCGATGGCTCATAGAGGACACCTCTGGACTGGCCCTCTCTATGGGAGAGAACAAGGAGCCTGCGCTAGAAAGAATGGAAAGGCCTAGAAATGACCAATTGGCCCTGAAAATTGAGTCAGTGAACAAGTGTCTGTTAGGCACGGACGGTGTGGAATGTGGTTAAGGATGGTCTGAGTTAGCTAGGAGGTACCATCGTGGTCCTTCTCAGACACAAACTCTTCCGGGAATTCAACTGGCAGACACAATTAAACTTGAAAACTTCCTGAATTTCAACAATGCCACCGAGTGCCTTCTGCTTGCCAGAACTAGACTGGTCAGTGATGGTCTGAGGAGAAACTTAAACTACTTTGGAAATAAGGCAGACTTAGAGAGTGGTAGCGAACATGGCACCCACCTAGCATACAAACCTTGTGAGACCCTGAGGGTCATGAGTATAACGGATTGTGGCTGAGCCGGAAGGGACTCACCGATCCAAGTCACTCAGCAAGGCCACCACAGGCCAATCCAGAAGCTAAGAGTATTATTTTCCTCGGGCTGCAGTAACAAAATGCCACAGTCAGACGGTTAAACAACAGAAATTTATTTTCTCACAGTTCTGGTAGCTGGAAGTCCCAGATCGAGGTGTTGGCAGGGTTGGTTTCTTCTGAGGCCTCTCTCCCTGGCTGACAGATGACTGTCTTCTTGCTGTGTCCTCACATGGTCTTTCTTCCGTGTGCACACTTCCCTGGTGCTTCTCTGTGTCCAGATTTCCTCTTCTAGTAAGGACGCCAGTCAGATTGGATTAGGACCCACCCTAATGGCCTCCTTTTACCTTAATCACCTCTTTAAAGACCCTTTCTCCAAATACAGTCACATTCTGAGGTACTGGGGGTTAGGGCTTCAACATAACAGTAGGTTAAAGGAATTCCCTACCATTTGAAGTAGTTTAATGTTGAACTAAACACATATTGGTATCACTTTAAGTCAATGGAACTTCTTAATGAGAAATCTTCCTAAATTTTGTACAAATGACCCAATTTGCATATTACTATTTTCAACATATACAGGAGGCCACTGGGTTAGTGCTATTCTCCCAGTAGTCCTAAAACAGTCTAGACTCACAGTTAAATACTTTAATTCCTTTAATTTCATTAATTTATTTAATTCCTTGAAGCTGCTAATAGAATATGCCCACTACCCAGCACTCCTTTGAGGCATTCCTTAATAACACTAAGCATACTTCATTTTCTTCTTTTGTGTTACTCTTGAAGTTTAGAAGCCAATTCATTTGTCAGAACTAAATTTGTGCCATGTATCAAATAACATACTTTTATTTGCAGTGTTCTAGTATTGTATTCAACAGCCATATATTGATTTTGAGACAGGCTGGGACCTGGGACCCTTTGCTGGGACCTGGGGCCCTTTGCTGCAGTGTTGCAGTGCTTGCACCTCGACACACCTCTCCTCGAGCAACAAAATAACAAAGAAACTGTATGGGACTAAAAATAACGACGTGCATGCCCAGTTGGGGCAAATTCTGGACAAAAGATACAAAGAGACCAAAAAACCCAACTGCCACTTTTGAAGATCCCAGAGCAAAAGCAGGGTACTGCACGTGCCGCCTGCACACAACACCACCTAAGCGGTGGGCAAACCACCTAAGCCACCCTTCTGGCCCGACCCCTGGACACACCCCTGCCCTCACGCCATATAACAGGGGTCCCCAACCCCCAGGCCACAGCCTGGTAGGAAGCAGGAGGTGAGTGGCAGGGGAGAGAGTAAAGCTTCATCTCCTGCTCTCCATCGCTCACATTACTGCCTGAAACATCCCCCCACCCCACCCCCTGCCGGTCCGTGGAAAAATGGTCTTCCATGAAACCGGTCCCTGGTGCCAAAAAGGTTTGGGGACCACTGCCATATAAGCAGCAAGCTCGCCCCCGCTTAGGGAGCACGCAAGCAAAGGAACCTGTTGTTTGTTCTCGCTCCCCCCTGCTGCAGCAGGGGCCCCAATAAAGCCTTGCCTGAATTTCTTGTCTGGCCTTTGATCAATTTTTATTGTTTAAGGACGCCAAGAACCCTGGTCGGTAACAATTTCAAAATACGGTCTTGATGTCACTGGAAGTAATTTTTTTCTGACTTTTTCTCTGTTTTCAACATCTTTGCCAGCAAAAGATATGTTCCCAGATGTCTTCTAAAATGTTTTCTTCCTGATCATTTAGAAAGATTGGGAACGAAAGAGTATTGAGAAACTTGAGCTGTACTTTTGCTGCACAGGAAGGGTGAGCTGTGTTCCATCCTAGATTAATAATATTTCAAGCAGGAGGGAAAAAAAAAAAGTAAAAGCCTATAACTTTAGCAATGTGTTTGAAAAATACTTGATTTCAATAATATTTCTATCATGCTTACGTTGCAGCTGTCTAAACAATACAGATAACAAAAGCATGTCAATTAAAAGCAGCATTTAGGACCCAGTTTCACAGATCTGCATTGGCCCTGGGGTTCGGATTATTTCAGGGCCAGGCGCTGTGAGTTCCTGTGTGGTGTAGTTGTGCTCAGCCATGGGGCAGGTGGGTTCCCTCTTGCTGTAGGAGAAGGTGGTGGGACACACGGAGATGGTTATCTCTTTCTGCTTTTGACTCTCCTGACTTGTTTCCACCAAGAGGCCATAAACCCAAACTGGAAATACTGATTAAGTGCATACTTTTTCCAACACATTGACCACAACTTGAGATTTTCATGGCGGAATATATTTCCTAAATGTCTGGAAAGCAAATATTTTAAGTGCACTTTAGGTAGATGTTTGCTTACTTTAATCAAGCAGAAGGAGAGATTATTCTTTTCCCTTCTGGAACGTGTTGAGGTAAACTTATCTACAGAAGGGAAAACTTTAGAGTTCACCTGGTACAAAGCACCCGCATCCGGATAAACTAAGGTTGTTACCGAGTCCAAGCTCGCTGTGCTTGCCCCACGACAGGCCAATAAATCAGAGATGACGCATTGAGGGAAAGAATACGACTTTATTCGGAAAGCCAGCAGACCGAGAAGACGGCAGACTAAAGTCTCAAAATAACCATCTTACCGGGGTTTGGATGCCAGTTTCTTCTATAGCACAGAGATGGGGAGGAGATGAGGAGGTAAAGTAAAAGGGCCATAAGTTTTGCGAATATCCCCTGGAATGGCCAGCCTCAGGGAGGGGATGTGTTAATTTCTTTTTAATTGCAGCCATCCACAGGTGGACAGAGTCCGTATGTTTCTCTGAACAAAGGCACTTTGGATTAACATTCAGACAGAGGAACAGGGTTCCCAGAGGCAGGCCATTATGTATCCTTTTAGTGAACAAAAGCAGCGGAAGGCAAAGGTTAAAGTAAAAGAAACAGATCCACCGTGTAGTCAGATTTGGTTCTTCCCTGTAACAAGGTCTCAAAGAGTGAGTGACTCCCTCCAGGTCACATATAATAATAATATATAAAACAATAAAAATTATTCTGGTAGAGAAAAGAATGCAGAACTCTAGCCACTCTAACTCCTTCGTTAAAAAATGAGATTTATTTGCAGGGTAAGAATGATGCTGCTGTTAAAAACAATAATAGAAATAGCAAGTTTGAAAACTTTCACGTGGACCTATTCAGGTGCTTAATTGGCATTTAAGGCCTTCTAAGTATCTGTACTAGCCTCCTTCAGGTCAGCCTGTGTTGCTGGGAAACTGCTTTTCTCACTACTCTCTGGACAAAACTCTGGGTCTAGTTTCCATTATTCCGTGGAGTGTTTTTAGATCCCACCCGTTGTTAAACACACACACTTTTGTTATTAATACAAGAACAGATTTTTCAGAGTTTTTTCTTTGTCTTTTATTGTTAAAATTTTTTTAATTGAGGTATAACTGATGTAACATTACATTGGTCGCAGGTGTACAATGTCATGATTTGATGTTTGTAGATGTTGCAGAGTGATCACCGCAATAAGTCCACTTAACATCCACCACCTCACATAGTTACAACACTTTTTTTCTTGTGATGAGAATTTTGAAGAGCCACTCTTCTAGCTACCTTTAAATATGCAATACAGTATTATTAACATACATAGTCACCATGCTGTGAAAGTTCCATCCCCATGACTTACTCATTTTATAACTGGAAGTTTGTACCTTTTAACCTCCCTCACCCATTTGGCTCACTCATCCCCTGCCTCAGGCAGCCACCAGTCTGTTCTCTATCTGTGAGCTTGACATTTTTTTGTTTGTTTTTTAAGGTCCCATATATGTGAGATTATATGGTATTTATCTTTTTCTGTCTGGCTTATTTCACTTAGCATAGTGCCCTAAAGGTCCATCCATGATGTTGCAAACAGCAAGGTTTCATTCTTTTTTATGACTGAATAATCAAAAACAGATTTTGTATTGGTTCTGTAGTAGATGCCAGCTTCTGATATCAGCCTTTAGGTGAAATTCTTGTTAATCTTTTTATGTGTGATTTTATGAGTCAGAGTTCAGAAGACCATTTGGATTTGCTATTGTAGGCAGATGTTGAAAATTCAGGTTTTTAATAGAATCTTGTACTGTTTTGTAGATTTTACTTTTTGGATTTGATTCTCAAAAAGAAATCTTAACCTGTAAAATGTTTCTTACTTCCTTTTCTTACCAGGAAGAGATATTAGGAATCATCTAGGAAACAAATGTAGCAGTTTTATGCAATTTAAGCAATAAAAATGAGTTTCAAAATCCTCCTTTACTACCAGTAAAGCTTGAATTTTGTACTTCAATATAATATTTTCCCCCTTCCCCTTTTACCCAAGATTTACCCGCCTATTAATGTGCTGCCCTCGTTGTCTCGGTGAATGAAGTGGGCTATTGGAGAAGGTATGACCAGAAAGGATCATGCCGATGTATCTAACCAGCTGGTACGTATGTTTTCTCCAGGATTGTGTTTAAAGAAATGAATACTTTCTCAGTTCATTCTGCTGTCTTATACCTCTTGTCTTTCTTCCATATCACTTTTCTTCTCCCCCCATCAAAGTAGAATTTTAATATAGAATATATAATACAGAAGACTGGAATACAGAAACATTCATTAGAGCCAAACAGTCTTTTTCATAAGGATAACTGCTCATGACAAAGATTAAAGATCACATGCTTGAAACCCACCTCTAATGCTGTATGAGGTAGTTTTTAAATAAAAAAGGCATAAGACGATTACGTTTTTAGTAGTAACCTTTATTATAGAGTATTTCTGAAAGACTATTCTAACTAATTTTTTGTTTAACATATTAGGCAATCACCAGAACGCTAAGGGATACAGCTGTGTATATTCTATGAAATCCTTGGTTTCTATAGTCCTGAGATTGTATACCAAGCATAATTAAAGAAAAATACATTTGACCTTAAAGTAGAAATGATAAATAAACCTACTGATAACACAGATATTTTTTTTTTGAATAGAATTTAGAGATGGATTTCTCCTATTGTGTAAGTTGTGATTTTTAAATGCTCTACAAAATGGAAGCTCATTGATATATTGAGGGAGTGTATTTTTTGTAGAGTGTTAGTAATGTCTATGTATTGCATGCCTGAAGACTCCTTTCTTAGTGAGACTACTGTATAATAAAGTCTTTCCAGTACTTGCATATGTGAATTATGTTTGGAAATAATGTGAAATACTGTGAAGATAGCTACAGCAATACACTTATATAGCCCAGAGTACCGTTACCATTTATAAAGGTTCATGTAAACCTTCTTTTCTCTTTAGTATGCGTGCTATGCTATTGGTAAGGATGTGCAGGCCATGAAAGCCGTAGTTGGAGAAGAAGCCCTTACCTCAGATGATCTGCTTTACTTGGAATTTCTGCAGAAGTTTGAGAGGAACTTCATTGCTCAGGGTAAGATTACTATTTTCCTATGAATAGAAACCGCATCATATGTAGTTTTGAGGACTTCTTCCCTAGTCTGAGAGAATTTACATTGGTCTCCATACAGTTTTCCTTCTGATGAGAGAAGAGGTTCTTCCAGCCGCCTGCCATGTCTTTGTTCTTAGCCCTCTGGTTCCTTCCCCTCTACCTTCGATGTCTTTATCCCTTTATTTAGCTCCTGTCTTATTTTTTATCTTCCTTACAACCGGCCTTCTGCTCTCCTACCTCCATTGCCGCTTCTCCTCCCTCTTAACCTCTCTGCAATGCTCTCCTCTGGCTTTGGGGGTTTTGGACTTTCCCAGTCCATCTGTTTTCATCCTCCTGATTTCTTACCTTCCTGCTTCTTAATTGTTAATGTTCCCAAAGGCTTAATTACCTGTTCTTTCTGCGCTTTTTTTCCCCTATGCTGACGACTAACTTCCTGTGTATGAGCCTTTACCCTCTTTCTGAAGCTCTAATCCCACATCTCCAGCTAGGAAGCCTGTGTTTATGCCACCATCCTCTCTGGCTCAGCGTGGTGAGAGCCAGAGTATTTTCCCAACTGACCACCTGCCTAGCAATTCCCTTTTCAATTTCTGTCTACCTCTGGCATGACCATTACCCTAGTTAGCCCAAGCTCAGGAATTGGGCATTCTTAAGCCTCTTCATGTATTCTCCAGTCATCAAATATTTGCTAATTTGCATTGTTCTCCTTTGAAACATCTTATCCTGTTCTCTTTTCATTCCTATTAAAAAAACTTAGGCCAGTGTTTCTCAAAGTTGAATATGCTTTTGAATCTACCAGGGATCCTGTTGAAGTGCAGATTCTGATTCGGTAGGTGTGGGTGGGGCCAGAGAGCCTGTATTTTGACAAGTTCCTGGGTGACGTTGAAGCTGCTGATCTCTGACCACTCTTTGTGTCCCAAGACCTAGTCCAGACCTTTGTCCCATCATCCTTGACCGTTAGTGCCAGCATCTTCACCAGTCTCCCTGACTCTCTATGTGCCATTGCCGGGGTAAATTTAGTATTAATTTTATTGATTGTCCTTCTGTTAAAAAGTCTATAATGGTTTTTATTACATAGCATGTGTAGGGCTTTCAAGCTGTTTTGTTTGGTCTCTTCCCTGCCACCCCTGCTAATGCTGGTAAACTCTATTTTTGACCTCAGTGATACTTACAAACGATGTGTTTGTTTATTTTGGAATAATGCATCAGCTGCACACTTAGGATTTGTGCACTTTTCTATTTGTGTGATACATTTTTTAAGTAACATTAAAATCCCCAGAACATATGATTGTTGGGTTTTCTAAAAAAAAAAAAAAAATTTATGCAGAACCTTAATATCTTAAAAAGATAAAAATTATTCGGGTAGAGAAAAGAATGCAGAACTCTAGCCACTCTAACTCCTTCGTTAAAAAATGAGATTTATTTGCAGGATAAGAATGATGCTGCTATTAAAAATAATAATAGCAATAGCAAGTTTGAAAACTTTCACATGGACCTATTCAGGTGCTTAATTGGCATTTAAGGCCTTCTAAGTATCTGTACTAGCCTCCTTCAGGTCAGCCTGTGTTGCTGGGAAACTGCTTTTCTCACTACTCTCTGGACAAAACTCTGGGTCTAGTTTCCATTATTCAGTGGAGTGTTTTTAGATCCCACCCGTTGTTAAACACACACACACGCACGCACGCACGCACACGCCCAACGTCTCGCCTGCGGGCTTTCTCCCTTTTCTCTGATTCCCAGGGGTACTTACTGTCTAGACCCTCATTTCCACATTTGGTCACATCCAGTCCTGGGAGACCTGACTGCTTTGTGTCTCTTTTTTATACTTCATGCTCACAGTGCTAGACCCATAACAATAAATTTTGAATAACGCTGATAAGTTGGAAGTACTTGGCCTTTATTCATCTAATCTCAATGTTTTGTAAGGTCCTTAACGAAAAGCACACTGTCTATGAGACTTTGGACATTGGCTGGCAACTGCTCCGAATCTTCCCCAAAGAAATGCTGAAGAGAATCCCTCAGAGCACCTTGAGCGAATTCTACCCTCGAGACGCTGCAAAGCATTAGCTGCTACTTCATCGCTGGCTCGATGCTCTTGTGAAATACTGGTTCTGTTTTCTTTATTCCTTTTGCACTCGCCCATCCCCACCTTTGTGTTGGAGTTTACTGTGTAGCCCTGTAATTAAAAACAAAGAATAGGTAACATATTGTGCCAGTGTTGCAATGTTTCAAACTGCTAACAGACTTTAAAATATCCCCTGTTCAGAAAACCTGGACCTGCAATGCTTTGTTTAAAGTAGCTGAGGGTTGGAGGTGAACTTTTCGTACTGATGTGTGTATTTGTACGTAGTGGTGTAGTTAGCTGCCTAGTGTCCTCATTATTTGGGTCTCTCAGACCTTCCCTGTCCACCCCCTCCAGAGTATCACTATCTGAAGTTCTAATGCTTTGATCTCCAAACTAGGGACAAGATAGGGTCTGAAAGACGCTTCCTCTCTGAGCCGAGACGCTTTCCTGAGCACTTGTTTTTAGATTTCGGTGTGCCTCTGGGTCTGCTCTAGGCAGACGGCTTTTCCTGTCCACCTGCTGTTTCCTGTTTAATGAATAGATTAGAAAAGGAGTTTCCTTTTCCTCTTTGGTACGGATAAGTTTCAACTCCTGTGTCTTACCGTTCTCCCTCCCTCTGAGTAACACAGAATCATGCAGCTTTTGCCCAACTGGCATTGATCTGATAGTAGTGAGATGCCCTGTCTTGATGATCCCTTACTGGGTTTCCATGCAGAGGAATCATAATGAAAATAATTAACAGAATTGTTGGTTGGAAAGAGTTGGGATACAATTTTTTAAGAAAGAAAAAACCTATATCGGTTCTACATTCGGACATGCTAACAGTGGTTTTAAGTTTCTAAAGTGTTGACCGGATGCTAGAGGCAAGGTGGGGAAGAGAAAGCTCTTCTGTGTATGGAGTTTTATATATATATATAATCTATGGATATTTTAAACTCTGTTAGATAGCAGCCTTTGGAAAATCCCCTGTTTGGTCCTGCTTTCTGACCTATCTGCCTTTTCAGGGTAATCTTGAGGCACAAGTGATAGCATTTAAAAGCTTTAGTCTTTTAATTCCTCCTCCTTCCTGCTGCGAGCCCTGAGCTGTCTTCTATGCACTTCTGACATGTCTACTGTTTGGTCTCTCTGTGTTCTTTGTTACTTGGGTGCAATAGCAACTTCTCTGTGCATTCCATCTTTCTTTCAAGTTGTGTAAAGTTCTTCACTTTTTTTCTCTGAGGGTGTAGGGGGTGGGGGGAGTCAGCATGATTTTATATATATATATATATACTTTTTTTATGATTATATTTTAATGTAGAAAATGTGACCCGGATATAAAATGAAGATAAATATTAAATTAAATGGAAGTTTCCTAAAGTGACTCTGTATCTTCTAATCAGAAAAGCAATAGCAACAAGCAAATATATAATAATGCACCTCTCTTTGATTGACAGTTTTGAACATCATGACCAGTATTGTGAACCAGCCCCTTGATTCACAATATTATGAACCATGTCCCCTTTACAGGGACATGGCCCATGTTCTGTACCCTCTGCCTTTTAGGCTGCCCTTTCAAGCTCTTTTCAGTAATACCTCTTCCAACATATTGTAGTTTGATCCAAGGTTGAGAGTTGCTAGGGTGTGGGGTTGTTTGTTTGTTTATTTGTTTGTTTTGCAGATTGTTAGTGGCTGTAAGTTCTCTGAAACTTGAAGTTTTGATTCAGGGTCCACTTAGCATTTTCGAGAGTTACTAAGGTGTTTTATAGCATTCTTTGTTTCAGACATTCTCAGGACCTCTAGAGCCTGTCTGCCATGAATGAAAGAGGGTAATAAATAGAAAATGAAATACATACTGAAGCAAGCCAAAACTTGCTTCAAATAAAATCTGAAATAGATGGTCCAGTATATAAAGAAAACATACTGGTTAAAGCACAGGATGTGGCATCACGGTGGCCTCCCATTTCTTTCCCCTCTTCAACTCAGAGTGACGTTTAGGAGATGTAGAGGAAGAGGCTCAGTCATAGCAAGAGTAGGTAGACCTGTGTTCTGATTCTGGTGCTGCCACTAAGTGTATGGTCTTGCTTAGTCATTTAACAGATTTGTATTCCTTTCAGGGTTATTATAAGGACTAGAGATTTTGCTTTTTATATTGCTTTTTAACTTACGTAAAAAAAAAAAAAAAGTTTGTTGTATTGGCATGTGTCTATTTCTGTATTCTCTATCCTATTCATTGAACTATGTATCTATCCTTCCACCAATACCACACTGTCTTACTTATAGCTTTACAGTAGGTCTTAATATCCTCTAACTATATTCTGCTTTCTCAAAATTGTGTTACTTGTTCTGGTTCCTTTGCCTTTACCTTTTGTTCATACATTTTAGAATAAGCTTGTCCATGTTGACAAAAAAATTCTGTTGGAAGTTGACCTTTTATTATGTTGGGTCTTCCAATCCATGAATGCGATATGTCTCTCCATTGATTTAGGTCTTGTTTGGTTGTATCATACAGATCCTCTATTAAAATATTTATAATCAAATATTTCATGTTTTGGAAGCATTGTGTATGGCATTGTGTTTTGTTTTGTTTTTTAATTTTTCTTTTTTTCTTTTTGTCTGTGTTGGGTCTTCGTTTCTGTGCGAGGGCTTTCTCTAGTTGTGGCGAGTGGGGGCCACTCTTCATCGCGGTGCGCGGGCCTCTCACTGTCGCGGCCTCTCTTGTTGCAGAGCACAGGCTCCAGACGCACAGGCTCAGTAGTTGTGGCTCATGGGCCTAGTCGCTCCACGGCATGTGGGATCTTCCCAGACCAGGGCTCAAACCCGTGTCCCCTGCATTGGCAGGCAGATTCTCAACCACTGCGCCACCAGGGAAGCCCTGGCATTGTATTTTTAGTTTTGGTTTCCAGTTGTTCATTGTTAATATTTGGAAATATGACTAATGTTTTTGTGTTGATCTTGTATCCTGAGACTTTGTTAAAGTAATTGCCACTTATTAATTGCTTCTTAGAGATTTCTTGGGATTTTCTATGCAGACAGTCATGCTATCCATGAGTATGGACAGTAATATTTCTTCCTTTCTAATCTGTGTGTCTTTCTTTCTTTTTCTTGCCATGCTGCACTGGCTAGTACCTACAGTACTAAGTTGAAAAGGAGAGATGAAAGAGGACATTCTGGCCTTCTTTTGAATTTAGGAGGAAAACATTCATTCTCTCACCATGAAGTATGATGTTCACTGTCGGTTTTTTGTAGATATTCTTTACTGGGTTGAAGTAGAGTCCTTCTATTCCTGAGAGTTTCTGACATGAATGTGTGCTAAAGTTCATCAAATGCTTTTTCTTCATTAATTGATGTGGCCATGTAGATTTTCTTCTTCAGTCTATTAATATGGCAAATTACGCTGATGCTTTTTGAATAGTAAACCAAGCTTGTGTTCCGAGAATAGACTCCAGTTGATCAGAGTGTATTGTTATTTGCTTCCTTCTTCATGTGTTGATTTTATTGTGCAATTTTTTTCCCGTTTCCGTGTGTGAAAGCTTAGATTATTGATCTGAGACCTTCCCTCTTTTCTATTCTAAGCATTTAGTGCCATTCGTTTCCCTCTTAATAATGTTTTATCTGGATCCTTCCACATTTTATGTGTTGTATTTTCATTTTCACTCAGTTCTATTTATCTTAAAAATTTTCCTTGAAATTCCTCTTTAACCATGGATTATTTAGAAGTGTGCATCTTAATTTCCAAATGTTTGGAGGCATTCTACTTCTCGTTCTCATTTTTATACAATTTAAAGCTTAGACTGTGGACACAGTGGAATAAAATGCGATTATGTTTGTTTAGTTATTTTATAGACGTTCTTCAAATATCACTGGAGTGAAGTTTTCAAATATTAGTTTTCCATAGTAGTTCTCAGTCTTTTGCACTTGTAACCATAAGAGAGTTCCCTAAAAATATGTAACCCTGGCTGCTGGAGCCATGTTTATCAGGGGCAGTTCACAGTCACAGGAATAGTGGGTAGTTTGTGGGTCCCCACTGCACACTTTGTTTTGGGCCAGCACACAGGGATCCAGTAGGGATCCAGGGTCCAGGAGAGGGACCCAAACTTTGGGCTCTGGTGTTTATATTGCAGAATCAGGGAAGCCCAGGTCCCGTGTGGGCAGGAACTAGGACCAGCACTGGGACACACAGGACCCAAGTCCAGTCCCTCTCCATGGAACGAGCACTCAGGCTGAGGGAGGCCCAGCCTCTCTCCTGCTGGTCAGGGCTGAGCCAAGCTGCGGTTGCAGCTGTATTGCTCAGTAGGCCCATGGCTGAGTCACCAGCTATGACAGCCGTAAGCCCTGGCTATGGGGAGTGTCCATGAAGTCTTGAGGAAGGCCGGCCTTCCTCCTGCAGGGAGGCAGTCTTGAACAAGTCAGCCCTGCCCTGTCACTACTTCAACAACCCAAATTTTCATTACTCCGTCTTGCTCCCCAACCCCACTCAGATAAAAGCATAGTTTCTCATGGGGTGGCCAACCTTTTATTTTTCAAACATTATCAACATCATTTCATCCAAGAAAGGACATTCGAACCCCAATTAACTAAGAAGCACATATTGCAGAATAAGCTCGTTTGCCCTAAAACAAGACCCTTAGCTATTTCCATGGACCATCCTTGATTTCTCCATTTTGCTGCTGAGTAGTGCAAAGTTGGTGCTCAAGAACTCCTTGGATGATGGTGTGCTATCAACAGCTGCTGTGAACGCAAGCAGCTGGCACCCTCGGTGGCTATATGGGCAGAGGAGTTGAGGAGACAGTAGGTGATGGCTCTGTGCTGTCAGTGAGGGCTGTTTCCTGCCCGCACCCCTTTTAATCCCTTTGTATCCCTACCACCTGAGGAATGAAGGCAGTGATGAGTTATTGGCAGAATTGCCCTGTCTGATAAGAGGGTCACCTGCAAGCCAGAGGGCCCAAATCCTCCCTGGAACACATCACTCCCTACCCACCACTTAACAATTCCCTTCAAACAAAGGTGCAAATTTGTAATAGCTGTACCGTTAAGATATGCCGTCTGTGATTTGGACAACTGTGACTCCTTGGCCTGTTCTTGGAGGAACATGACATTTTGTAGGGAGAACCCAGGCCAGGTGGCCAAAGTCTCTGTCAAGTCTGTTTCTTCAGCCAATACTTGGATTCAAGTTGAGGGTGGTGATGAGTGGGCCTTCACCATGATAGCCTTTCCCTGGTATCACTGGCCAAGGTTCCCTTTGGTGAACATTACATACAAAAGCTTGCCCAGCACATGCCTCGCTCTCAGCCGAGCCGTGGCCACGCTGCTCCTGGGATTAGGCACCTCCTTTGCACACCCTGTGGATGGTGCTCATTTCCTTGATTCTGTGAATGGGGCATTTGTTAAACTATTATTTCTTTTTTTTTTTTTTTGGCTGTGTTGGGTCTTCGCCTCTGTGCGAAGGCCCTCTCCAGCTGCGGCAAGCGGGGGCCACTCCCCATCGCGGTGCGCGGGCCTCTCACCACCGCGGCCCCTCCCGCCGCGGAGCACAGGCTCCAGACGCGCAGGCCCAGCAGCTGCGGCCCACGGGCCCAGCCGCTCCGCGGCACGTGGGATCCTCCCAGACCAGGGCTCGAACCCGCGTGCCCTGCATTAGCAGGCAGACTCTCAACCACTGCACCACCAGAGAAGCCCTAAACTATTATTTCTTGATGTCTGTGCAAGTTTCAATTCTGCAATTTCTATTTCCTTCTTCTTACGGATTGAAAAACACTAGTGAAATTCCTCATCTTACAATCTATGCTCCTTAACATTAACCGTAGTCTTCTTAAAGTCCTTGGTCTTGCTCTCTCAAAGGCTCCCTGGGGCTTGATTCCAGTGGGCTGGTGAGGTGGACACCACTGAGCTTGACAACATGCCATACTCCACCCAAGCCTGGAGATCTCCGGTGTCTGGGGGAAAAGGCAGGGGCCGTGAGACAGGAGACAAGAATGGAGGTAAATTCAGGGGTAAAGCCCAGGGAAGAGTCCATATGTCAGTTACAGGTCAGCTATGGGCCCTGTGTCCGAGAAGACGCCCCTCAGTGTGGGATGACCAGCTGCTCTCAGAGAGAACGAGGCTCCTGGCCCCGGCTTCTCATGTGATACTGGGGCAGATCCTATGCACAGAGGCTGTGGCCTGCAGGGGGCGTGTATCAGCACCTCTGCAGGGTCGAGGGGCCAAAGGGGGCCATGGGCAACCTCTCCCAGGAGAAGTCACCTGCCCTGGGGCTGGGGCATCAGTCCCTCAGACCCACACCATCTACCTTTCTACCTGGGTTCCAAGCCCAGCAAGTCACAATCCTGACTTCCCCAGTGTAGGATTTCCCCAGTGTGTGACAAGCCAGGCTGTGGCCACCTACCCCGAGGGTATAGTTCAGCGGGGCAAAGCCCGTCACTGCCCCCTGAGGAGGCAACTACAACAGAAAGGTGAGCTTTGGAGAGCAAGGGTCAGGAGTCAGGGAGGAGAGGCAGAAACCCAAGAAAGGACCCATCGCCTGAGCCCACATCCTTGTCCACCTCTGTGGGGTCAGTCAGCCTCCAGTGTCTGCTCTGAGATCACAAGACCCCACAGTACTGGCCATCACAACCACCTGCCTCAGAACAAAACAAGAGGGCACAAGAGCAGGAGGCCCGTATGATAAGCGTGGTCCGTTGAGGAGGTGCTCCCGGGGCCAAGTGACAAGACATGGCTTCTCAGGGCACAGCTGCCCCCAGACTCAGCATAAATGTCTGGGCTGTGAGCCCATTGGTTCTGGGAAGGGCACCAGCATAAGGTGAACAGATGCTCCATCCTGTGGGCCAGGCAAGCCAGGAGCCTTTGACAGTCAGCCTGCGCTACACCCTCATACTTCACAGGGCAGGAGCCTCGGGTGGGGGGGGCGGAATGGGGCCTGCCCTGAGGTCACAGCAGAGAAGGTTTGCTGCTGGAGGGCCACACACAGGACAGCTGTATAGAATGTGATCAAAGGCTCTCTGGTGCTTCATGCCATTCAAAACCAGGGGTCTTAAACAGCCCGAGGGTAAGATTCCGCCAAATCCTTGCTGAAATTTCTGAGCCCATCCTCAGATCCCAAATTTTGTCCAGATTGCCAAAAGTTTCCTGGACTTCTGGTCAAGGACCCGATTCATCTGTACTGCTCAGTGCACAGCAAGATTGCCAGGACGGGGCCTAGGGATCTTGCCCACACAACCGTCCCTGACATTTGCTCCTGGAGAACCACCTGCCCAGCTACCGACATCTCCTCCTTCCCTCTCATCAGGCTAAATGCAACTGGGAGAAAGGCAACACAAAAGGAGGCAAATGTGGAAACATAAACCCGACAGTGCTGTCTCCCCCAGCCAAGACTAAGAGTCCATGAGTCTACCCACTGCACTCACCTGAAAGCCCCCACATATCACCAGAAGCACAGAGAGCACACAGGCCATCAGATACACCTGACCTCAGTTTCCTCCTGAGAGAGCACTCAGGGGCCTCCCTGGGATTTGGAGGTGTCAACAATTCACTGCATTGTGGCTTATGCCACAGAGCAATTTTGAACAAGGATTCTAGTACCGGTAAACTTTAAGCACTGCTTTAAGTCCAATCACTTTCTGTTTAAAGAGAGAGGACTTGGGACTTCCCTGGTGGCGCAGTGGTTGGGAATCCGCCTGCCAATGCAGGGGACATGGGTTTGATCCCTGGTCTGGGAAGATCCCACATGCCGCCGAGCAACTAAGCCCGTGCTCCACAATTACTGAGCCTGCGCTCTAGAGCCCACGATCTACGACTACTGAGCCCGTGTGCCACGACTACTGACGCCCGCGCGCCTAGAGCCCGCGCTCCGCAACAAGAGAAGCCACCGCAATGAGAAGCCTGCTCACCGCGACTAGAGAAAGCCTGCGCACAGCAACGAAGACCCAACGCAGCTAAAAACAAATAAATAAATTAATGAATTTGAAAAAAGAGAGAGAGGAATGGAATATTTTAAACAGAGACATATGAGCCCTTTAAAGGGCAAAAACATGTTGCTTACAGCTTTTCACATGGAAAAGGAAACAAAAAGTGACTGGGTTTGCCGTTTTCCTTGAATTTGTCTAGTACTAGCACTAGATAATATTGACGATCTTCACGCTTGATCACAAACAACATGATGCTGTAATATTCAAACTGTTGGTGAAACTTTTTTAATCTCATGATTTACTCTGGAACAATTGTGTTGACATAGGTACTGATGGTGCAAAAGCAAAGGTGGCAGAAGTGCTGGCACCTTAACCCAAATCAAGGAGTAGCACCAAACTGTACTAGTTGGGCTTGTATTCACTATCATTCACTTGTATTAACAGTGCCAGTTCCAGTTAAGAATGTTCTGTCTTCAACAGTAAAAATGATTGATGTTAGTAAATCTTGACCATTGAAATTGAATATTTTATAGTGGATGATGAAATTCAACATACAAACATCACACATCTGTATATCAAAGGGAGTGGGAAAAAGTTAGATCAGATACTGACAAAGAGGAAGTGGATGACATGGATGATAGATGTGAAAAATTAGCTAAAATGTAGCACAGAAAAGAAACGGTCAGAAATTATGAATGAGAAATATATGGACCTAGAGTCTGCTGGTGGCTTGATTTTGGGCTTTGCAGCCTCCAGAACTGTGAGAAATATACGTCTTTTGTTTAAGCCACCCAGGCTGTGGTAGTTTGTTATAGCCTTTTGAGCTAAGACATATTTTAGTACCAAGAAGTAACAAATACCTAAATATGTGGAAGTGGCCTTGGAATTGGATAGTAGGTAAAGGCTGAAAGAGATTTGAAGTGCATGCTAAAAAAGAGCTGAAATCGCCATAAAGTCCTTTCAGCCTATACCTATTAAAAGTGATTCTGGTGATGGCTCAGAAAGCAAAGAGGCACACTGGAGAGAAAGTCTCCATCTTTGTAGAGAATACAGAAATAATCATGAACAGATAGAAATATGGACGTTAGATGCTATTCTGGTGAGGTCTCCAACAGAAATGAGGAAGACATTATTAGAAATTGGAGGAGAGGCAATTCTTATTATAAAGTGGCAAAGAACTTGACTGAACTGTGTTCTAGCGTTTTTGGGAAGGTAGACCTTGTAAGTGATGAAATTGAATATTCATCTGAGGAGATCTCTGAACAAAGTTTGGAAGAAGTAGCTTGGTTCCTCATCACCGCTCCTAGTAAAACACATCAGGAGAAAGATAAATTGAAGACCAAATTGTTAAGCAAAAAGAAATCAGAACTTAGAGATTTGGAAACTTCTCAGCCTATCCATATTTGAAAGTGAGAAAGCTTGTTCTGAAGAAACTCTAAGGGTGCAGCTGAGCAACCCTTTGAAGAAGAGATCATAGGTGTGATATTAATTTAATTAGTCATCTCAGCAGAGGCCAGGAGTAGAGAAGGGACACTGCCAGTTTGAACGAAAGGGGACAGAGAAAGCCAGGCAGAATGAGGAAGGCTGTCAGAATTCTTGGATTCTACAGAATGGGAGACTAGAGCAATTTGGCTGTGCATGTGTACTCCTCTTGAAGAAAAGGGAAGAAGGACCCCAAAGGTGATTCCGAGGTCATCGGGTCTGTCAATCCCACCACAGGCCCAGGGGTCTCAGTTTCAAAGTGTGAGATTGTCGCCCTCACAGAGAGTCATGGTGTAGGTGGAGGCCCTACAGAGAGCTGCAGTGTGGGTGGCACCCCACCAAGCTGAAGGAGTGGGGCTGCCCCACCGAGCTGTGGGGATGATGTTGCCACCCCAGTGGGCCTGGAGGGCAAAGCATCAAACTAAAGAGGGTTATTCTCGTACCTTAAGATCTAATGGGACTGGCCTTGCTAGGCTTTGGACTAGCTTGGAAACTGTCACCCCTTCCTTCTTTGCTATTTCTTCCTTTTGGAGTAGGGATGTCTATTCTATGCCAGTCCCAACATGGTATTTGGAAACACTTAACTTGTTTGGGTCACAGATTTACAGCTACAGAGGAATTTTGCCTCAGGATGAATAGTACCTCCTGTCTCACCCATATGTGATTTAGATGGTGTTTAGATCAGACTTTGGACTTTAAATTTTACAGTTGATGTTGGAATGAGTTAAGGCTTTTGAGGCTGTTGGGATAGAATGAATGTATTTTGCATACAATAAGGACACGAATTTTGGGTCCCAGGGGCAGAATGCTATGGACGTATATCCCCCCCCACCAATTCTTATGTTGAAGCCCTACCCTTCAATGTATTTGGGGATAGGGCCTTTGGGAGGTAATTAGGGCATGGGAATGGAGCTTTCATAATGGGTTTAGTGCCCTTAAAAGAAAAGGCACAAGAGAGATCCCTCTTTCTCTCTGCCACGTGAGGACGCGGTAAGAAGACAACCATCTGAAAAGTAGGAAGAGAGCTCTCACCAGGAACTAAATATGGCACCTTGATCTTGGACTTCCAACCTTCATAAGTGTTAAGAAAGTACCGTCTGTTTTTCAAGCCACCAGGTCTAGGGCATTTTGTTATAGCCGTCCAAGCTGATGAAGACACAGAGAATATATAAGATGGTCTAATATACATATATCCAGGGTTCTAGAAGTAGAGACAGGAGAGAATGAGTAGAAGTAACATATGAAAAAGATAATATTATGTTCTAGATGAGATGAAGAATGTGGATTATCAGTTAATGAAGCAAAATAGATCACATGGAGGATACATTTTTTTAACCTGAAACTAATCACACGTCAAGAAACTGGAGAACACAAAAGACAACAGACAGTCTTCCAAAAAACAATCAGCAAGGAAACTGATCACCCACCATGAAAGGGTGTATTGATGGCATAATTTGAAAAAAACAGTAACAAAAGCCATATTCGATGGAATAAATACTCAAAGTTCTGAAAGGAAAAACTTTTCCTCTGGAACTGATTACCCTGTCACATTATAATTTCTAAAAGTTCACCAACAAGGGAACTGATAAAATATTTTTAATGTATGCATACAATGCAAAATTATAAATAATTAAAAAATTAAAGAACATCTAATATATCCATTTTTCTTAAAGTAAGAATGTTGAAAGAAGAAGCCAAAGGCAATATGATTTACATGACACCATATATAACCAAAAATATTGTTATTATACATAATTTTGATTATCTACTGCTCTGCTAAAAGCATAAACATTTTTATAAGATGGATATATACCAAGTTCTTGATGGTAGCTATCTTTCTCATTGTTGGTGAGAGGTGTAAAATGGGACAACCCTTACGGAAAACAATATGAAGTTTCCTCAAAAAATTACAAATATAACTACCATGTGATCCAGCAGTCCCACTTCTGGGTATGTATCCAAAAGAATTCAAAGCAGGATCTCAAAGAGATCTTTGCACACCCACATTCGTCGTAGCATTATCCAAAATACCCAAGACGTGAAGAAGCCCAAATGTCCATCAACAGATGAAGGGATAATGGGGGTCTAAAAACACAAGGAAATATTTCCTTCCTTGAAATAAAAGGAAACCATGTCTCATGCTACAACATGGATAAACCTCTAAGACATTATGCTAAGTGAAATAAGCCACTCATCAAAGGACATATCATAGCCACTCACATGAAATATCTACAGTAGTTAAAATCATAGAAACATACAAAGGTGATTGTCAAGATCTCAGGGAGGAGGAGGGAGAATTAGGGAGTCTCTGGTGTCCCAACCCCCGCCTGGGTCCTGGGGAAGGAATCAGAACTCAGAACCGGGAGAAGAGGCCTTGGCCAGCAGGGAAGGGGGGGTGAGGCCCAGGGCGGGTCCACAAAGGATCAGAGCATCTGAGTGCATTAGGAGGAAGGGGCTTCAGAGGTGGGCCAGCACAGGCCGTGACGGGGGCTAAGCAGGCTGCGAGGGGGGGCAGTTCAGGGAGACAGCAGGGGTCTGCTCCCTGCCCCTCATTGTTTGCTCGTCTCACCCTTATGAGCGGGTCATTTCCCCTGCTCTGATGATTCAGTCTCTGCCGGCAACCACAGGACGGTGACTGAGGCCTCTACACTCCTCAGCATGGATCCCAGCTCCCACCCAGATCTGGGGCCACAGACACCTCTCCCCACCCCTGCTGCCCCTGTGAGCAAGCTGTTCTTGTGAAACACGGTCATAGTTTGTCAGGAGGAACTGTTTTCTACGGGAATACAAATCAGTCTTGATACCAATACACACACATGTCCAGCCATGGGTGGAAAGGGAAGGGACAGTAGTTCTGGGGTGTCGTTGCACACCCCTAGGCCCCTAAGGCCAGTCCCCACAGCCACAGCCAGATGGGTCCTCCTCCCTCAGCTGAACGAGATGCTGCTGCACAGAAATCCCACAAGTCCCACAAAGGGGCCCCACTGTCACTACCCTTATACACACCTGTAACAGGTGCCCCATGAACTTCCCCGCGCCCATTCCCCTTGTTGCATCCTCATTGGGATTAAGAGGTAGCTGCCTCAACCACGCTCCACATTGCAATAATCCCAGTGGGACTAGAGAACGCTCCCGCTATGACGAGGCAGACAGTCCTGTCCCCATGGCCAAGACTTTTCCTCTCTGGTCAGGCCACCCACACAGGAAACCCTGGATGAGCGGAGGGTCACCCCAGCGCCATCGCCTGGCCACTTCAGGGAAGCAGAGAGAAGCTCCATAAAGACAAGGGCCGTCTCCAGGCTCCGTCCTAGAAACTGGTTAGTGTCCAGAGGGCTGAGAGGCACAAAAGCAGCTCTCCCTCCCCAGACGGTTCAGGGATGCAGAAGATACTACAGATGCCCCAGAAGGCCCCTAGCCAAGCAGGCTTTAGAGAAGGGGATGATGAGGGGGTCCCTGGGGAAAGTGAGAGCTGTGCGTTCCCAGGGGCAGCCTGAGGAGTCCTTGTCTATGTGGAGGGAAGGTTTGGTCACCTGTAGATCCATAGCTCCTGTGACCTCCCTCACCCTTCCTTCTTCTCAGGATCGCTCTCTGTGGAGCAGCTCCACACGAACAAGATGACAGTGGCCTGAGAGCATTTCCCACCAAAACTATCTTTATTGACCATTTTCATACATCACTCCAAAGGTCCTGCCCACACCCACCTCCCCCACCTCCCTAACCCCCCACAATCCCACTCCCCCTCCCCGCCCTGGTGGTCCTGCCCTCCCTCCCTTCCCCCCACATCCTCCAGGATCAGCACTGGGGTGAGGAGGAGCCCCTAGGCTCCCGTGGGGGCCGCCCTGGGGGGCTCGCCCTGGAGGGCCGGCCCGGCTGTTCCCTACTAGCTGCAGCGCTTCCTCTTCCTGTTCCTCCTCTTCCCTGTGACAAACGGGTCACGCTTTCTCTTTCTCGGCTGTGAGGGGCGAGCCAGCCCCAGAGCCAAGGCTGGCCTCGCAGAGACCCCGTGGGCAGCCCCGGGGATGGGCAGCTTCTCAGCAGCGGCTGGGCGCCCACACAGAGCCCGCTTCTTCGACTTGGGAGCGGCTGGTGGAGCTGGACTGAGGCCCCTTCTCTGAGGGGAGGGGGCCTGGGGAGCACTCTGGGCCCCCCAACCTCCAGGGGAGGCCAGGCCTGAGGCAGGGGCACGACTCTGGGACAGCCGGCAAGGCGGCAGGCGCTGCGGAGAGGCCAAGAGGGAGGCCAGGCTGGGGCGCTCCTCCTTGTCCTTACCGGCCGCGTCCCTGGGCCTTCGGGCCTCCCGAACAGGAGGCGCCACTCTGAGAACAGACGCATCCCTGGGTCCCAGTCGAGGGCCAGTGCGCCTTTTACCCTGGGGAGGGGAGGGCCGCCCAGCCCGGGATGGAGAGACCTCCTGACGTCCTGGAGAGGGAACAAAGACTTTGGGCCCGAACGGGCCAGTGTCTGTTCGGATGGGCCTATGAAGAGCCTCAACATCAATCTCTGGTGGGCAGGCTTCATCACTGACCCCTCGACGGCGGTCCTGGTCGTGCCTCTGGGCACCTTGGCCGGCGTGGGACTCAGATGGACTTGAGCCCATTCCGGGTGCACTGTGGCTCGGGGCTGCCGGCCCACCCTCGTCCTTTTTCAAGGCCAGGAGTCGTTTCTGCACCAGCTGGTAGGAGGGAGGAGGACAGTGACGGCTCCACGCGCACGTGTGAGAGGAGGAGCACTGGGCAGTGGGACAATGGCCCTGGGGGGGAGGAGGGGACGGGTGACCCCAGGACTAGACTCCAAATCCAGACACGGTGGCATTCCTGCCATCCTCCTGCACCTTATTCCCAGCTGTGTGTCCTTCCCTGCGCTCCCGGCTCCCCATCCTCTCCTTCCTATCACCCTGCGCTGCACCCACCCCAGAGAGGGCCCTTCCCCATGCCAGGCCTCCGAGGCAGGGAAGGGATGGACAGAGCCATGTGGGCCTCCTGCTCTGGGGCCCTACCTCTCCCCTGCTCACTGGGGTCCCTCCGTGCCCTGGTCTTCCTGGGTGTCCCTTGTCTCCCCTGTTCTACCTGCGATCCCTCCCTCCTCGGGCTCCCCTGGGCCACCTGGTTTCCCCTGTCCCCTGGATCACCAGGGGTCCCCCCTCCCCTGGAGTCCCCTGGCTCCCTAAGTGTCCCTCTCCCTCCCCTGGCTCACTTCTTCAGGGGTGAGTCCTTCCTCCTGCTTCGACTCCTCAGCAAGGGCCGAGACATCCAGCTGTGGGTCTGGGGAAAACAATTCTGCCGGGAATCGAGGGTGAATGACTGCCTCCACCTCGGACAGAAAGAAGAGGCTGTGAGCATCCTTGGCCAGGAGTGGCCTGTGACACAAGAAGACCAGGAGGGAAAGTGAAAAGCAGAGACCCACCCCCACTCTCCTCCACAAGGCGGGGATGGTCAGCACACACACACACACACACACATGCACATACACAGTCACCCAGAAAAGAGCACATATACAGATGCACATACACAGACACACAAAGGCATACACACAGACACAAACATATACACACATACATCTGCGTAAACCTCCCCTAACACCAGGCTCAGGAACAAGGAGCTGAGCTTAAGTCCCATCGGCCTGAGCAGAACCCAGATCTTGGGTGCTGAGAGTTCCATGCCCTGGCATCTTGTAGACCCCAGGCTCCAGGCCCAGCCTACCTTGGTGACAGAGTGTTCCCGGGAACGCAGCTCGTCAGTGTAGCTCAAGAGACACGGGTCCAAGTAGGTGTCGTCCTCTTCCTGCTTCAGCTCATTTCCGGCCTTTCCACATTCTGCATGTGACTTGCTTGGGGCTGAGTGGACGGGCCCCACCAGCGCCTCCATCCTGTCCACATCCTCCCTCACAGCCTCAGGGGGAATCTCCTTGGGCGCCTTGGGCTCCGGGTTCCGCTGGGATCTGTGTGGCTTCGGGTGCGAGGTCTGGGCCCTGGGGCCGGACATCCTGGGAGCACAGGCTGAGGCAGAGCAGGAGGAAGGGAAGGAAGGTGAGGGACTCCCGGTCCACCTCCTGACCACCGAGCGCACGTTGGTGAGGGCATTGTTTGGGGGACGTTGATGTGGGTGTGGGAGGGGTCAGGACCATCTGAAGCCTCATGCACAGTTGGAGAGGGGAGGTTAGGGGGTCATCTAAGAGAGTCACAAGTAAGGAAGTGGGGAACCTCCAATTTTCTAGGGGTCTCCCCATCAAGCCCACTTCTTAGGCAGACTTAGTGTGGGGTCCTTTGAAAGGGAGGTGTGAGAGGAGTTACAAAACTGACCAAGTCAATAGCCCGTAGTGACAAAGGGCAGCTGAGACCCCCCCCCACCCCCCGCCTCGGTGGCTGTTTTGGTTGAAAGACCAATGCCCCTGTCTTGAAAGAAAAGGATCCACATGGGGACGGTGGCCAACCCTAGGCCCCTGTTACCTGTGCCTTCAGCTCCAGTGGGAACCTGGGTGCCTGGCTGAAGGCCCACTTTCGGGGCTGGGGGCCCCCGAGGATCCAGCTTCGGTGGGTCCTGCGCGCACTGCATCCACTGCAAATTCTGAATATGCATCTCCTCCTCGGCTGCAAATTCCATGAACCTGGGGGGTGACGGAGGCACAGGCCACCCTGAGAAAAACGCCTGGGTTCTGGAGCCCAACAAAGGCAGCCAAGAATGAGGCACTGGGAGAGGATGTGCCTTGGGGCCGTCAAGGCCCTGTGAGGTGCTGTCCACAGCAGAGAGCTGCTCCTGGAAGTGATAACAAGATCTGGGACCCTTCCTGCCTCACCAGCACTGCAGGGCATTCAACAGCATAGACCCAGGTCGCTGAATTGAACCAGGTCAACGGGACACATGGCTGACCCAGGGGGCACCCTCCTCATGCCCCCGTCCCCATCCAGGACCACATGAAGGGCTGCCAGCCAGAGGCTGGAACAGGCATGTGCTCCCCACAGGGGTCCTTGCCCGAATCCAGGACCCTGGGCTAGGACTGAGAGTCCTGCAACATAGACCTGGAGACAGGGCCCAGGAGAGGCTGGACGATGTGGATGCTGAGCTTAGAGGAGAGGCCTTCCCTTCCTCTGAGAGGCGCTCGTTTGTTTGGTTTTGTTTCTTAAACCAAGGGGATTACCATGGAGCAAACACTGGAAGGGCCGGAGACCCTTGGGCTGACGACAGCTGGCTTCCCCAGCCTCTTCAGGGATGCCAGGGTACCCACTCAGGGCACTCTTCATGAGGAGAGGTGGTCCCAAATCTATGTTAGTGGCCGCCAGCCACCCACCACTAAGGAAGCAGCAGGCTGGCGGGTGGAGCTCTTTCCCCGGCCCAGCCCATATGGCCGGAGTGGGACCCCTACTGGACTCACAGCTTCACCCTGCCCCGTCCTGAGACCTTCATGTCAAGGTAAGGGTAGGTCAAAATCAGGGGAGGGCAGAGCTCCTGGTGGAGGAAGGACAGAAGTCTCAAACTGTCAAGGTGAGGGAGGGGTTTCTGGGGGACAGTAGGGACCCTGGGCTGCGGGGCCCCTGTGCTGGGTGACAGCCCTTCTCCTCTGTCCTCTCTGATGCGCACCCCCACGGCCAGACCCTGCCCTCACCCACTCGCCTCACCCTCCACGCAGCCCCTGGGCCCAGGACGCTGACTCACTTTTGCGCCGTCTCGTAGTAGATCTTCCGGTCAAGGTTGCTCAAGCGCCGCCATTCCTGCACGGCCCTCCACAGTCCCTCCTCCAGCAGCATGGTGGGATTCAGGCGGGCCACGGATCGAAGCACTGGGCTGTAAGCCCTCGGGGTCAGTCTCCGGGCCCAGCCCAGCCCCCACCTGCCTGACCCCACCCGCCCATGTGGACCACACATCACTCAACCTAGAATGACTGAGCAACAGGAGGGTGAGAGGCGGGCGTCTGGGAGGGCAAAGACAAGCCTTCCCGGCCACTGCTGTCACCGCCTCACACTCACTCAAGGATGACCATCCACTCCCAGGCTAGAGCTGGCACATTGTGCCTTGGGGAGCTCTTTTCCTCCTCAAGGCTGCATTTTCATAATAAAAATCACTATCATCAATGAGGCATGGCAAGTGCCAAGCAATCTGCTCACACTTCATAGATTAGTCCAAGGCGTCTTCTGCACAGTCCTCTGAGTGAAGTGTAATTGTCCCCTTTTTACGAGGGACCGGAAGTTTAGGATGGAAATGCCTGCCAGGCTCACAACTCTAGTGGGAGAGAGCCCACGCCCTTAGGAGAGCTCTACCATCATCCTGTTCCTAGTGGAATTCTCCACAACGAAGTGGAGGCATGCATAAAGCGCTCTCCTGGCCCCAGCGCTCCTCCCCCTCCTCTGAAGTGACCTCCCCTGGCCATGTACGCTCAAGTCCTGTATGAAGGACACGGCACCACAGGAGAGTGCGGCATCCGCTCCTCGGCTCCTCACCTTACACCACGACCCTCTCTGACTGCAAGTCTTCAGTCCATATTACCATGAGAATCATGGAAGAGCAAGCTGGCCAGACTCACAGGGTGGTGGGTCCAGTTGAGATAGGGCACATGTCAGTCATGATGTCACGGACTGGCAGGCCCACCCATGTGACCGACAGTGTGCCTTCTCATAGCATGGACATCGCCCTCACACCTTCCTTCCAGTATCCCTAGAAACCTAACGTGCGAGTCCATCCCCAGTTCCTCTTTATCTAAAAGCTCCCATAAGCTCAGGACCCCCTGAGCGTTCACTCACATGAGAAAGCAGGAAAAAGCTTCTGCATCAGGACTCAGGTGAAAGTGTCTCCGGGCCAGGGGCTTGATGTGCTGCCAACGTCGGAAGTTACTGTACTCTCTCTGGGGGTTAGAGGAGCCATCCTGCGAGGTGTTGGACTGGTTGGTGGCCAGGCGGCCCTCCCTGGAAGTGCCATGTGGCCATGGCCCAGAGTTCACTGGGCGAATGAGAGGGGCCAGCTGGGCAGCTGGTGGTGGAGCTTGAGGAGGAAAGCCTGGGGTCCAGCCTCCCTTGCCAGCCTGACGTCCTCGAGAGGGAACAAAGACTCTGAGCACGACCGGGCCAGTGTCTGCTCGGATGGGCCTATGAAGAGCCTCAACATCAATCTCTGGTGGGCAGGCTTCATCACTGACCCCTCGATGGCGGTCTTGGTCCTGCCTCTGGGCACCTTGGCCAGCGTGGGACTCAGATGGACTTGAGCCCATTCCGGGTGCACTGTGGCTCGGGGCTGCCGGCCCACCCTCGTCCTCCTTCAAGGCCAGGAGTCGTTTCTGCACCAGCTGGTAGGAGGGAGGAGGACAGTGACGGCTCCACGCGCACGTGTGAGAGGAGGAGCACTGGGCAGTGGGACAATGGCCCTGGGGGGGAGGAGGGGACGGGTGACCCCAGGATTAGACTCCAAATGCAGACACGGTGGCATTCCTGCCATCCTCCTGCACCTTATTCCCAGCTGTGTGTCCTTCCCTGCGCTCCCGGCTCCCCATCCTCTCCTTCCTATCACCCTGCGCTGCACCCACCCCAGAGAGGGCCCTTCCCCATGCCAGGCCTCCGAGGCAGGGAAGGGATGGACAGAGCCATGTGGGCCTCCTGCTCTGGGGCCCTACCTCTCCCCTGCTCACTGGGGTCCCTCTGTGCCCTGGTCTTCCTGGGTGTCCCTTGTCTCCCCTGTTCTACCTGCGATCCCTCCCTCCTCTGGCTCCCCTGGGCCACCTGGTTTCCCCTGTCCCCTGGATCACCTGGGGTCCCCCCTCCCCTGGAGTCCCCTGGCTCCCTAAGTGTCCCTCTCCCTCCCCTGGCTCACTTCTTCAGGGGTGAGTCCTTCCTCCTGCTTCAGCTCCTCAGCAAGGGCCGAGACATCCAGCTGTGGGTCTGGGGAAAACAATTCTGCCGGGAATCGAGGGTGAATGACTGCCTCCACCTCGGACAGAAAGAAGAGGCTGTGAGCATCCTTGGCCAGGAGTGGCCTGTGACACAAGAAGACCAGGAGGGAAAGTGAAAAGCAGAGACCCACCCCCACTCTCCTCCACAAGGCGGGGATGGTCAGCACACACACACACACACACACATGCACATACACAGTCACCCAGAAAGGAGCACATATACAGATGCACATACACAGACACACAAAGGCATACACACAGACACAAACATATACACACATACATCTGCGTAAACCTCCCCTAACACCAGGCTCAGGAACAAGGAGCTGAGCTTAAGTCCCATCGGCCTGAGCAGAACCCAGATCTTGGGTGCTGAGAGTTCCATGCCCTGGCATCTTGTAGACCCCAGGCTCCAGGCCCAGCCTACCTTGGTGACAGAGTGTTCCCGGGAACGCAGCTCGTCAGTGTAGCTCAAGAGACACGGGTCCAAGTAGGTGTCGTCCTCTTCCTGCTTCAGCTCATTTCCGGCCTTTCCACATTCTGCATCTGAGTTGCCTGGGGCTGAGTGGACGGACCCCACCAGCGCCTCCATCCTGTCCACATCCTCCCTCACAGCCTCAGGGGGAATCTCCTTGGGCGCCTTGGGCTCCGGGTTCCGCTGGGATCTGTGGGGCTTCGGGTGCGAGGTCTGGGCCCTGGGGCCGGACATCCTGGGAGCACAGGCTGAGGCAGAGCAGGAGGAAGGGAAGGAAGGTGAGGGACTCCCGGTCCACCTCCTGACCACCGAGCGCACGTTGGTGAGGGCATTGTTTGGGGGACGTTGATGTGGGTGTGGGAGGGGTCAGGACCATCTGAAGCCTCATGCACAGTTGGAGAGGGGAGGTTAGGGGGTCATCTAAGAGAGTCACAAGTAAGGAAGTGGGGAACCTCCAATTTTCTAGGGGTCTCCCCATCAAGCCCACTTCTTAGGCAGACTTAGTGTGGGGTCCTTTGAAAGGGAGGTGTGAGAGGAGTTACAAAACTGACCAAGTCAATAGCCCGTAGTGACAAAGGGCAGCTGAGACCCCCACCCCCACCCCCCGCCTCGGTGGCTGTTTTGGTTGAAAGACCAATGCCCCTGTCTTGAAAGAAAAGGATCCACATGGGGACGGTGGCCAACCCTAGGCCCCTGTTACCTGTGCCTTCAGCTCCAGTGGGAACCTGGGTGCCTGGCTGAAGGCCCACTTTCGGGGCTGGGGGCCCCCGAGGATCCAGCTTCGGTGGGTCCTGCGCGCACTGCATCCACTGCAAATTCTGAATATGCATCTCCTCCTCGGCTGCAAATTCCATGAACCTGGGGGGTGACGGAGGCACAGGCCACCCTGAGAAAAACGCCTGGGTTCTGGAGCCCAACAAAGGCAGCCAAGAATGAGGCACTGGGAGGGGATGTGCCTTGGGGCCGTCAAGGCCCTGTGAAGTGCTGTCCACAGGAGAGAGCTGCTCCTGGAAGTGATAACAAGATCTGGGACCCTTCCTGCCTCACCAGCACTGCAGGGCATTCAACAGCATAGACCCAGGTCGCTGAATTGAACCAGGTCAACGGGACACATGGCTGACCCAGGGGGCACCCTCCTCATGCCCCCGTCCCCATCCAGGACCACATGCAGGGCTGCCAGCCAGAGGCTGGAACAGGCATGTGCTCCCCACAGGGGTCCTTGCCCGAATCCAGGACCCTGGGCTGGGACTGAGAGTCCTGCAACATAGACCTGGAGACAGGGCCCAGGAGAGGCTGGACGATGTGGATGCTGAGCTTAGAGGAGAGGCCTTCCCTTCCTCTGAGAGGCGCTCGTTTGTTTGGTTTTGTTTCTTAAACCAAGGGGATTACCATGGAGCAAACACTGGAAGGGCCGGAGACCCTTGGGCCGACGACAGCTGGCTTCCCCAGCCTCTTCAGGGATGCCAGGGTACCCACTCAGGGCACTCTTCATGAGGAGAGGTGGTCCCAAATCTATGTTAGTGGCCGCCAGCCACCCACCACTAAGGAAGCAGCAGGCTGGCGGGTGGAGCTCTTTCCCCGGCCCAGCCCATATGGCCGGAGTGGGACCCCTACTGGACTCACAGCTTCACCCTGCCCCGTCCTGAGACCTTCATGTCAAGGTAAGGGTAGGTCAAAATCAGGGGAGGGCAGAGCTCCTGGTGGAGGAAGGACAGAAGTCTCAATCTCTCAAGGTGAGGGAGGGGTTTCTGGGGGACAGTAGGGCCCCTGGGCTGCGGGGCCCCTGTGCTGGGTGACAGCCCTTCTCCTCTGTCCTCTCTGATGCGCACCCCCACGGCCAGACCCTGCCCTCACCCACTCGCCTCACCCTCCACGCAGCCCCTGGGCCCAGGACGCTGACTCACTTTTGCGCCGTCTCGTAGTAGATCTTCCGGTCAAGGTTGCTCAGGCGCCGCCATTCCTGCACGGCCCTCCACAGTCCCTCCTCCAGCAGCATGGTGGGATTCAGGCGGGCCACGGATCGAAGCACTGGGCTGTAAGCCCTCGGGGTCAGTCTCCGGGCCCAGCCCAGCCCCCACCTGCCTGACCCCACCCGCCCATGTGGACCACACATCACTCAACCCAGAATGACTGAGCAACAGGAGGGTGAGAGGCGGGCGTCTGGGAGGGCAAAGACAAGCCTTCCCGGCCACTGCTGTCACCGCCTCACACTCACTCAAGGATGGCCATCCACTCCCAGGCTAGAGCTGGCACATTGTGCCTTGGGGAGCTCTTTTCCTCCTCAAGGCTGCATTTTCATAATAAAAATCACTATCATCAATGAGGCATGGCAAGTGCCAAGCAATCTGCTCACACTTCATAGATTAGTCCAAGGCGTCTTCTGCACAGTCCTCTGAGTGAAGTGTAATTGTCCCCTTTTTACGAGGGACCGGAAGTTTAGGATGGAAATGCCTGCCAGGCTCACAACTCTAGTGGGAGAGAGCCCACGCCCTTAGGAGAGCTCTACCATCACCCTGTTCCTAGTGGAATTCTCCACAACGAAGTGGAGGCATGCATAAAGCGCTCTCCTGGGCCCCGCGCTCCTCCCCCTCCTCTGAAGTGACCTCCCCTGGCCATGTACGCTCAAGTCCTGTATGAAGGACACGGCACCACAGGAGAGTGCGGCATCCGCTCCTCGGCTCCTCACCTTACACCACGACCCTCTCTGACTGCAAGTCTTCAGTCCATATTACCATGAGAATCATGGAAGAGCAAGCTGGCCAGACTCACAGGGTGGTGGGGCCAGTTGAGATAGGGCACATGTCAGTCCTGATGTCACGGACTGGCAAGCCCACCCATGTGACCGACAGTGTGCCTTCTCATAGCATGGACATCGCCCTCACACCTTCCTTCCAGTATCCCTAGAAACCTAACGTGCGAGTCCATCCCCAGTTCCTCTTTATCTAAAAGCTCCCATAAGCTCAGGACCCCCTGAGCGTTCACTCACATGAGAAAGCAGGAAAAAGCTTCTGCATCAGGACTCAGGCAAAAGTGTCTCCGGGCCAGGGGCTTGACGTGCTGCCAACGTCGGAAGTTACTGTACTCTCTCTGGGGGTTAGAGGAGCCATCCTGCGAGGTGTTGGACTGGTTGGTGGCCAGGCGGCCCTCCCTGGAAGTGCCATGTGGCCATGGCCCAGAGTTCACTGGGCGAATGAGAGGGGCCAGCTGGGCAGCTGGTGGTGGAGCTTGAGGAGGAAAGCCTGGGGTCCGGCCTCCCTTGCCAGCCTGACTAACTCCAACAGCTGAAGCAGTCACCACGCTCCCCATCACAGGGGTTGCTACGAATACGGGTGCAGGACATGAAGCACTCCTGCTGAGGGCCCCTGCCGCGCTCCAGTTGAGGGGGGCCTGAGTAACGACAAAGGTCTGAGTCTGGGGGACCTCCACTGTCCTCCCTTGTGACCTGACTTGAACAGTGAGGTTGCAAGCCCCAGGGGCACTGGGGCCACGGCCACCATTAGCCACCAAAGGCGTCCTGGGGAAAGCTGGCAACAGCAGGCTGCTGCCAGGAGGGAATGCTGGCGTGATGGGACGTGGCAGGTGCTGCTGCCAGGGTGGCCGGTGCTGGGCGCCAGGAATGGGTGGAGGGAAGGGCACTGCCGTGAAAGTAGACAAGGAGGCCCCGGGGCTCATGGTCATATCCGTTCCCAGCACTGCAGATGCTGTGGAGGCAAAGGAAAGGAGTGAATGCAGGAGGAGAATGGGCACGTGGCACTGAGGCTTTCTGTGGCATCAGAGTGTAAATCTCCACAGGGGAGGGACACTTGGACAAGGGAAACTGTGCAGCGTGCAAATGTCTTCCAGTGATTTTCATGCCCTGACCTCCAGTTGAGAATTATTCCACTGGTGACCCCGCGCCCATCCACCAAGGTCCCTGACCCCTGTCTGCCGAGAAGAAATCGCCTCAGCAAGCACTGACTTGGAGAGCCTCCCTAAGGCACCCCCTGGCACCTAAGCCTCACAGGCTGTCTCCCAAGACCTGGAACTGTGTGGACATCCGCTCTGTGAGAAATGCCCCTCAGCCGGCGTACTAGCAGGTAGGGACCTTCTCCAAAGTAAGTTCTAGGCACCCAAAGGCCCTTTGTGGACAGGTATTGTGTAAAATATTAGGGCCCCACCTCCTCCTCAGTCCTCCTTTTCCTGATGCTCAGTAGAAATCCCCTCTTTCTTTCCTAGCCTCACAAAACAAAACAAAATGCTGGAAAATATCTCTCTAATGGAATCCCGATACAAACCCAGAACAATGGCCCAGAATGCACCTGCATCTCAGAACAACCCACAGCAGACACGTAACATGGGCCAGGTCCTGCCACCCCCTCCCCAGTGCCCAGAGTCACTGTCATCACTCAGGAGTTCTGTTCCTAGGAGGCGGGGGTGGGGGGAGTGGTGTGTGAGAAGTAGGCACGTGTCCCTTAGATTCTGTCATTTCACAGCCAGTGATGGCTGCAGAGGATTAAACAAGGGCCAGGGAATTGTCATGTTACATTGGTCATGGGAGTACAGACCGCCTGTGGTCCTTCCCCCTCCAGCTCCCAATAACGGAAAGACAATCTGAGAAGCAGGCATAAGCCAGTTGCCATGGCGATCAAGTTGTCTGGATCACATCCCTGTTCAGGAGAACAAGGTACACACCACGGTGCACCTAATTAACCGGAACAGGTGTCATAGGACGTTTAATAATAACACAGAAGATCGTCTTCCTGCCCCTGGGCTACACTCCTTCCCCCTTTAAAAGAGGAAGCAGCCTTCACAGACATTCCACCCGAAACAACCCCACTCCACATCTGTCCCCTGTCCATGAAGGAGTGACAGGAAATATGAACAAACTCTTCCTCTCAAGGCAGCCTGAGGGCCCACCATGAGATACTGGACGAGATGAAGTAGGTCTGAAGTACTGCGATTCCACAAAAGGAAGAACAATTCAGAGCAACTCAGGAACCTGAGCCCTCTCTTGGCTGAAGTTACACGGTTGCCCATCCCCTGTGGAATCCAAAGCAACAGTTGCCTGAACTGAGAAGTGAGCTCTGGGCTGGGAGGAGTGGACGAGGTGTGGGCTGCGGCAGTTCGAGTAACCTCCTGCCTAGCTCTCGGAGAGGACACTTCACTGCAGGCGTGGCCACACACAGCCCCACTGAATAGTTTTCTCACCAAGACCATCTCTCCCCACGGCCCCCTGAGACACAGTATGCTCCTGTTCAAATCCCTTAGAAAGATACGGTGAGGCAAGCTTCAGGCGCCTCAGGAACACAAGACAGGTCTAGGCTTTCCTCATGACCCTCCCTGTGTCACCACCAGGACATCACACACATCCTTACACACACGTTTCAAAGTGGCTGGTCTCCCTTCTAGAAAGAATCAACCTGCCTGCTGCCATCCTTTCTCCATAGCCAGGGCGATTCCTCTTGATCCACCTCCAATGACCCCTCCTCCCCAGTGCAGTCTCAGGTTTCTTCAGGCTCCCCAGTCTCCCAGGTGAAATGTCCTTGTGTGTCCAGGGCTCTCTTCTCCCTCTACTTCAGTCCAACTGTGTGCCCACCGTGAAGTGTCACGTGTGAACCCGAAGGATGGGAGGGATGGCAGGGTCTCTGAGAACACACCCCCAGCCTATAGGCTTACCTCCTTCTGAAGCCATCCTGCAGGCTTGGGCACGGACTACTGCTGCCTGGTAGCCTCCATGAGAAAAGTCAAGACCAGGACCCAGAGAGTGACCTGCTTCAGCAGACGCTCAGGATCCAAGTGAAGGAGGGCCAGGTTTGAATCATAAAAGTAGAATGTGGCTGAAACGTTCTGCAGTGGGGGAGGGGCAGAGGGCACGTGGGTCTGGGTAGGGTGGGGGTGGGGAGACATTCCACGAGGGCTCTGGCAGGTAGGCAAGAACCGGAAGTTCCTTCCACCTCACACAGTGGCAACACAATTGGCGTGGGCCTCTTTATGCAGTTTATAGACTGTTTTCTTGATTCACGGCACCGAGGTTGGACTTGACGGTCCCTTCCTTTCACTTCTTTTTCCATCAACCTAGTTTTGTGTCCCTCAACACACTCTGCTTCCTACCTGGCTCTTGACTTACTTCAACAGAGACTAGACTTCCTGAACAAAATTCAGAACTGTTAGTCTGATAAACACTTGGGTATTTATGGCCACATGGAACTGAGTATTTGCAATTAGGATTGTCTCAGCAGATCCAGTGTCTTTGACTGCTGTATGTACATCACTCCTAAGGGAGTGGTCCTTGTGCTCCAACCAACATCCAGCAGGACCAGCCTTACTAATGTTCCTTTGTGCTGGAAAGCCCCCGTCCATGAAAAAACCATCATGCAGCCCCCATGTCCAAGACCAGAATTCACTAAATGTCTTTCTCATAGTATTCCATGGTTGTAAAAGATTTAGTTTTGTACCTTTTAAATGATTTTAGTATAATATTTTAAGCGAGCCACACCTTCTCATGGTTCAAAATTAAATTGTGCAAAATGGAATATGCAGTGGCGAGTCCTCCTCCCACCTCTTTCCCCTGTCAACCCAATCCTCTTTCCCGGAGGAAACCAGTGTTATCTCTTTCACTAAAATCTTCCCAGAGATACGTCATGCAACTAAAAGCGAAGGCAATCTGTTTTCAGTTTTTAAAATGCCTTCATTTTTTTTCTAGTTGAAAATTCATATATGTTCCAATATATCTGAGGATATTTCCAATGATTGTCTTTGTACGGGTGTCGTGGCTCCTCTGTTTCTGCACTAGATTCCCAGAACAAGAATTTCTAGTCTCTTAAAATTCAAAGCACCTGAAAGAATAGGGTGGCTCGATCTAGTAAAGAAAAGTAACAAATGCCTAACTGAATTTGACTTTTGAATTTCACATAAACAATGAATTCATTTTTAGTACAACTTTGTCCCATGCAACATTTTGGACATAGTTTTACTGCAAATTATTTCCCTGTTCATCTGAAATTTACATTTAACTCGAAATCTGTATTTTATCTGGCAACACTACCAAAAATTCAGAACATACTAAGCTATTCTCAGTTACTCATCCTTATGACAAAGAGAACTTGGAGTGACGAGACTCAAGTGTGCACCTTGGCTCCAACAGAAAACACAACTGTAAACATCCACAAAATCTGCAGGCTCTTTGGATGAAATGGATTTGGAAGAGTCATCATATAGCACTGAACATCTTGGCTTAGTAGCGGTAAGGACAGAAGTAAGGAACAAGAAGGCAGAAAATCTTCTTCTCTTTCCTTATGTTAAAGGGACTAAACATCCTAGAGCCCTGGTTTTTCTAGGTGTTAAAAGTCCACTACCCATGAGATGGATGTGCACCTTGACACAGTGCCAAGAGTTTATCCACCAGTGTCCAATCCCCAGACAAGCCCACTTCCATTGAAATCCTAGCCTGCAAGCCCTGCTTACAAGTTTGTTCATTTCCTGTCTGCATTACATACACTTGCTCTTTACAATCTAGGCTCATCATTGCATATGGCCCCATCTGCATGGGAATCATGGTAGCATTCCTTTTACAAAACTTGTTTGATTATGATTTTCATATTGAGAATCCATGTCAGTCAGTTTACCACTATCAAAATGATATGAAAGAGTATTCGTGTTTTGTGTTGTGAGAAGAGAGGACTGTTAGGAAACTTGTCAAGGGAGATGAAGGCTGAAAACCTCAGAGGATGGCAACCAAATCACTTGGGAGACGAGATTCTCTCACTGCTGTAGCTGCAGTAGAACTCCAACTGATTGTGGGGTGTTGGGGAAGGAAACAGAGGTTTAGAAGGACTGTTCCACAGTGTGAAAAAGACTCCTGTTGGTGCTTAAGAAGTTCCTTGCCCCTTGTCAGGAAAAACTGACTCAGAAGAAGATGAGAAGATAAGGTGAGAATATTTCAAGCAACATCATGGTGAACTTTACATCTAAAGAAACTCCTGTTGGGGGCTGAAAAAAATAAACAGTTTGGGAATATCGCTCAGTACTGGAGCTTTTACAATGAAGGAAAACGCATATGATTTTCACCCAATAACTTCATACTAGAGGGATGGTGAGGCAAAATATTGTACCCAGGCACTCGAGAAAGGCAGGCTTCCTTGTTGCTTCCTCCCTTTGTTCAGTCATTCAACCAATTATTTACAAGAATCTCACTCATAATTCTGATACAGGATTTGAAGGACTCTTCTCAAGGCCACTGATACAAAAATTGCACTGTGCAAAAATTAGCCAGTCCCAATTCTGCAATCACTTTTGTAATACTTCAAAATCCCACACCCCAGAGACAGAGATCATCAAATTAGCCCAAATGTAATTTGGGAAGAGCAGTCACAGAAGGGAGTATCTAAAAGTCCTTTGGATCATGATCTCTGACTATTCCTGCACAGAGGCTGCCGGCAGGCATTGACTACTGAGAAAAAACAACTCTGGACATGCATCACAAGCCTCAGAAGACAGTTCATCTTCCACTCAATCACGAAACATTAAAGAAATGAAGAGATACCATGTTTGTGTCTTGTGGAGTTTTCAAGTCTGTGCACTTGGAGGCGCTTAGTGCTGTTAGACGTGAGGGGTCTTCAGAGGCATCCTGTTGAGTGAGAAATGCTCTAATCTTGCAATTGACCAGAAAGAGGATCTGATGATTGAAGTTTCTTTGGGAAGTATTACAAAGTTAGGGCAGTAAGTTGATCCCGCTACTATTTTTGTTGTTGTTGTTGTTATTTTTAATGCCAACTGAAAGTCTGCAAGATATTACAAAAAAAGGAGGGAGGGAAAGTAAAATTGTTCCCATACTACCTGCTGTGTTGAAATTGGCCCAGATTGTCCACTCTCTCTCAAAGTTATTTAAAAAAAAAAAAAAACCGTACAAAGGAAACACCTGTGAATCAACATTTATTGAAAAACCTCCATGTATTAAATACACTGAGAAAAAATATTCTAGTAGAGTAAATGCGTTTGGAAAAACTTTAGGAACGGAGTCAGGAGACAGTAGCTTAAGAGTGTTTCCCAGGTCTGAATTCTTTGCTAGAATTGTTCTTTAACGGAAACTTCAGGCTTGCTAGGAAAAAGGACCTACTGTTTTTTGAAAGGCATAAACAAGAACCAAGGAACTGCAGTCCAAAGGGCATGAAAGCACTTGCCCCAATTGGAGGCTACTGTGCTTAGAGCAGAGCTCTCCAGAACACTTTGTAGCTAAGTGCATGGGTTTCACACGTGCAATAGAAAAATCACGAGTGCACATCTCACAAGAGCTGGTTTTAAGAAGAGACCATCACGAAAGTTCCCGGCGAGGAGCGTCGCCAGAGACGCTCCGCAGCGTGCCCGACACTCCACCTCTCTCCTCTCTGGCAGAGAGCTGCCAGAGCAGGTCCCCGCGCGCCCCGCGCCTGCACGCCTGCGCACGCTCACTAGGGCGGGGCTCTTGGGCACGCGGACCGCCGTCCTCCAACTGCTCCTGGCGTCTGTTGGGGCAGTCGGCTCCGGAAGACAGGAGCGCATGCGCGAGCGCGGAGGGTGGGGCCCCAAGGGCCGTCCGGCGGGGGAGGGGCCTGTCATGGCGGCCTCGAGAGTCAATTCCAGGAACCCTGAGGTAAAGGGTACGGGGACTTTTGACCCCTCAGGTGTCACCGCTCTGCGCTGTTGTTCACCCTGTGGGTTGTCTGTGCCCTTGTCCGTGTAAGGAGACTCCCCACAATGTGGATTCACGCCCCCATAGAGCTCGATTCCCTTGAGGGGTTTACCCCAGGGTTATTGGCCCCACTGGAGAGCCGGCTGCATGAAGGGTTCAGTGATTGCGAGGCCTACAGTGGGGGGGAAATAGTGTGTGTGAGCTATTAAACAGGTGCCGTTCTAGGCTGCGCGTTCTGAAGAGTACAAAACCTAGAGGGACGTTCTTGCGAGTTGAAAACCCTCATCTGGTTCCAAAGGTGTAGCTCAGGTGATTGGAAAATGAGTGAAGAGCGAAGGAACACACTCATGGTTTCACTAGTGTCTTCCTTCTTATCATAAAAACATCAATCACCACTTATGTCCAAACTGCATTCTTTTGTCAGTGATGGGAGCAACTTTGCTGAATGTGGTAATAAACATGTATTTGTAGTCTGATGTCACATCATGATTGATTTGCAAGCATAGATGGGGTCTGTACATATTTAATTGGTTGGTGGGAATCTGATATGTAGTCAAATGTGTGGGTTGGTTTTGTCTGTGGATGTTTGTGTCTGAAGGGAGGTCGTGCCTGTGTTTTTGTGAGAGCGTGTAAGAGTGAGTGTTGTACTTGGAGGGTGTTGAGATGTGACGCAGGCATACTCAAGGAGTTGGTGGTTAGGTGTTTGTAATTAGGTGTTTGGGGAATATGTTTACATGTGTTTTTTTCACCCATGAATTTGGGGATTTATGTGTGTCTAATGGTGGATTTGGAAGGATTATCTGCATGTGCATAAGGGCAATGTCAGGAAAAGTTGTGGTGTATATTACTTTGGGTGTCCAGTCTGTTTATTTTGTATATTTGGGGAATGTAGGATGATCATTTGTGTATTCAGGGCATGTTGTATGGTTATGGGGTGTTTGGGTGTGTGCATTTTCAGGAGCTGTCTATGTATATTTGGATGTGTAGAGGGCAAGTCTGTGGCTATTTTATGGGACTGGTGGATGTTGTATATGTAGGTATGTTGTGTTTGTATGATTCTGTATTCTGCAAGATGGCAGAGTTAGTTCTGTGTGAGAGGTTGGGAATGTGGGGTTATGTATATGCCAGTAGTGTGGTACTGTATGTGTATTTGGAACAAAGGGCATATAGGGTGATATTATTGCATATTTGTAGTGTACTGGGTAATTGTGGTTCTATTTGGAACTTGTGGAGAGTTATGTGTTAAATGAGTTTGTGTGTGTATTCAAGGGGCATGGCCACTTGGAGGAATATTTGCTGAGGCTGTGCATTTGTAATTTTCGGTAGGAGCCTCTGAAGCTTATGTATTTTGGGAAGTGAGTATATGTGTATCTGATAAAGAGGTGGGGTTCTATGTTTCTACAGGGAAGTTGGACAATTGCATTTCTATGTATTAGAAATATGTGATACGGGTATTTGTGAGTACTTGCATATGTGTGAGCTGGCTCCTAATAGCTAGGGATAATTTGATATATGGAAGTTGTTTCATAAATGGTTTGCTGGAGACACTTCCATGTATCTTACTTGTGTATTCTAATCTGTGTGTGTGTCCATCATCAGGTTCATGCATTATCAAAGTTTGTTCATAAGGTATGGAGTTGTTAGGAGTATTCAAAGTGTATATCTTTGGAGAATGCTAGGGTGTTTATACATGTGTTTGGTAGGAGTAAGAGGTGGTCTGTCTATATATTCAGGGTGAGGGTAGAAATATATATATATGAACACCCACACACACATACACAGTTTATATGTTGGGGTAGTGGCGGGGAGCTTGTGTTCTGGAGAGGTAGCATAATGTATAGTGTTTGGGAGGGGATCTGTATGTTCAGGGCTTGGGAATATTTGCATGTGTGTGTCCATACGTGTGTGAGAATTGTGTATGTATATTAGTAAGACTGCAGAGGTTGTTGGTGTTTTTCTGTTTTGAGTGTGTCTGAGCATTTGGGGTGTATACTCATGAGTAGTTTGTGGGTGTGTGTATTTGTGATTTGTGAGTATATCAGGAGGCTTAGAGTCCTCTATGTATCTATTTCAAAATGTAATGCCTGAAGAATTGAGTGGTGTTGCTTGTATGTGTGTTCTCAGTATTAGTGAGGTGGACTTATATGTACCGTTGACCCTTGAACTACACACGTTTGAACCACACGGGTCCACTTATAGTGGATTTTTTTCCCAGTAAATACTACAGGACTACTACACGATCCATGGATGCAGAACCACTGCATGGAGGGTTGGCGCCCTAACCCCCAAGTTGTTCAAGGGTCAGCTGTATTTGATAAGTATAGGTTATTTGTGGCTGTGTGTGTTTTTGAGTTCCTGGGGCTTCTGGGGTATGTATTCTGGGGGATGTGAGAGTTTAGTTTGTGTGTTTGGAAACCAGTAGACGGTGTAGGTTATGTGTGTGTGCAGGAATCCTGAAGTATATGTATTTTAGGGCTGTGGGACTGCATATGGGTCTTTTTTGGGTTGCACGTGAGACAGTTGTGTACTTGGTGAGCCTGTGTGTTTAGGTACTCAGTGTGTACATCTGGATGGCATATTGGTTGCACGTGTTTGTTTTCAGGCCCATGTTGTGCGTGTATATATAGTTGTGAGAGTGGAATGTGAATATTCAGGGTGAGTAAGGTTTCGTTTGTAAAAATTTAGATAGTAAGAGGTGGTCTGTTTGTGTATCTATTCAGGGTGAGGGTAGAAATGTACGTGTGTGTTCAGGATATATATATATATGTATGTATATGTACAAACACATATGTATATGTGGTATCCTTTTGGTTGTATATCTGTGGTGGGAGTTGAGGGGTCTACTTGGGGTGTAAGTGGATTGTGTGCACAAATTCATAGGAAAAGGTATGGGATGTGCTGGAACTGGTTCATACTATCTTGGGATAGTCAATGGTGCATACCTCTTCCCAGCTCTGTGTTCAGTGATGTCAGGTGGGTAGCTTGAAATTGGTCATGCTGGGAATATTTATACCATGTAGATAGCATAAGTGAAGTCTTTCCCACCTTTCTCGGAGAGTTTTTTAGCGCTTCCCAGCAGACCACTGATGTGCGTGTTTGGATGTATGTATGTATGAAGCAAGAATATTTGGGCATCGGTGGATACGTATGGGACACCCATGTGAATTGTGAGTGGGGCACCTGGGGCTATGGGCCCCTGTATATGTGCATTGACCCTGGTAATTGTGAATCATTGCATTGCTCCTATCAGGTTGGTCTGTTCTTTAGGGCCAAAGAATCCCCATAAATGTTGTAGATTCCCAGTAGAAATCATGCAGATGGATACAGGGGTGTCTGTACCTTAGGCAGGTGGACACTCCTTCAGCATTTGTGTGGTCCTAGCATCTGGGTCCCTAGAAGGGGGGGCCTGGTGGACAGATGGCCATGCAGAGCAGAACCTTCACAGGTGTGTTGTTGGCGTGACAGGCAGCAGTCAGAAAGTCACGGGGCTTCCTGGATAGGAGGTCAGATGACCAAGGGCTCTCCCAGGAAAATACCCTGAGAATCAGTTGGACAGCTACAGGCGTTACTGGCTCTTCTGGGGCACAGCTGACGTGCAAGGACACCCTCCACATGGGGTCCAGAGCCACGTGTCCCTGAGCCCAACTGCCCCAGGGTGGTGGGAACTGTTGCGTATCAGGCTGGTCAACTGTATCACTAGGTCTCAACCAACCTGTCTCCATGGAAATCTAAGTCCTCAGGGGTAGGCAGGACCTCTAGGGATCAGTGAGCTGACTAGGACAGGGGTGGGGAGGCTTTGTCCCTGAGGGAGAGTTGGGGACTGAGACCTGGAGAGCCTGGGGAGTCCCACTCTGAGGAGATATGGCTCTGTTGTTCCCAAACCCTTTAGCCATGTTCTCTGTTCTTTTCTGAAGGCTCATGATGCTTCTAGCAGTGGGAAGCTTATCTCAGTTTCATGTTTCTCTGATAGGATGAACTGACCCTTTTATTCACTATTCCACATCGAGCTGCAAACCCATCAGATGGAACCACGTGATCATTGTGGCCACCAGCTGACCCCACAGCCACCTTGTGCCTCCCTTGGACCCACCCAGGAATTTCTGAGCCTTCTTTATGGTGAGTCTTGTGGCCTTTTCTCCCTCATTGGGAATCCTCCTGCCAATAAAACATGCTGTGAATGTTAACAAAAGGAAACCTCAACTAGAATTGGAGTCTGGAAGGCCCGTAGAGGGAGCTCTCATGCCGTGTCACTCATCATCAATTACCCCAAGAGGAAGAGGTCATTCACTGACCCCAAACAGGAAGTGCGACCACTTTACTACCCCAGCTGGAGGAGGCAAGACTTCCTTCCTGGCCAGCAACAAGAAATAGAACATAGAAATAGCTAATAGAGAATTCCGCAGTTTAGCCAATGAGAAGCCATTGTCACCTGAAGTTTCACTTTCCTCCAGTGAACTTTCATTTTTTCCCTTGATGATGACTTTCTTTCCTTGTCCCACCCTCTTTACTTTGAAATCCTTCTGGGACTTTCCTGGTGGTCCAGGGGCTAAGACTCTGCTCTTCCAATGCACGGGGCATGGGTTCGATCCCTGGTCGGGGAACTAAGATTTCCACATGCCATGTGGCGTGGCCAAAAAACAAAAAGCCTTCCATGTTGTGTAACCCGTTGGAGTATCTCCCTTTCTATCAGATGAGATGCTGCCTGATTCATGAATCGTTTAATAAAGCCAATTTATTCAAACTTCAAAGTAAATCTTCACATTTACTCAGTTAAATTTTGTTTTTTAATACATTGGTGGCATTCAGAGGTGGCCGCTAACAGTTTCATATGTATCCCTCCAGAAATGTTCTGTATCAAAATAGGTATGTGCACTTTTTTAAAATCCACTCTTATGATTCCTCTTGCTAACAGGATGATTTTATGATTAAATGCTTATCTTTTTAAAAAGAAAAACATAAATATATTGGTGGCAGTGATGGGATCTGAAGCAAATTTCTGATAACATTTGGGACAAGGAGAAACAGGTGTAGTGCCCACAACTCCTTTGAGTTCACTGTCTTTCTTGCCATTCCTGAAGGTTGTTGGTAAGCTCCTCTTGGTTTGAGCTCCATTCTCTTTGATTGAGTTTGTGCTCGCAATCTAATTGGCTTTCCTTTACAGGGCAGGTCAGTTTGTCTGGTAGAGGATTCTCCCTGAGGCCAAACCCCTAGCCTTTCAGATGGAAATTCCCAGGACACAGTAACATCTCTTGGTTATTGCCAGTATATTTTTGAGTGGGAAACCCTAGCCCCTAATTTTGTTCCCTGGATTCCACATTGGGCACTGCTGGCAGTGTAGTCTGCACTTGCCCATCTGTTTGGAATCAGCCCTCAGTTTCCATGCTTGGAACTGTTGGTGGCGGCTATAGTTCTCCATTTTGTTTGGCATCAGTTTGCAGTCCCCATTCCTTGGGATTTGCTGGTTGGATCTTTTTCCTCAGTCCAGGGATCCCTGGGAATTGGTGGTGGTGCATACCAGGCCTTCTTTTGGCCAGGACATAGTGACATCTCTTTGTTACTGCTGATATATTAAGGCGCAGTTCTTTTGTGTGTTCTTTTGGGTTGACAAAGGCTAGCTAAGGAAATGAGATCCTTTATCACCAAAGAGTTGAGAATGCCAGCTTCTGGCACACCTGCTTATTTTATATTTGAGAACTATGGTCCTGGAGGCTGTAGATATTTAGAAAGATGGCAAAATTATACTAATATTGAGCTAGAATTACAATGGTCATTGTGGGGAATGTTCCAGTTAGACAAGATTGTTCATTTAAGGAAAACACTAGAGAGCAAGTGTTCCCAAATTGGACAGGGAGAATGAGATGCCTGCTTTAGTTGGTATGTAAAAGTTTACAGAAGGTTTCAAGATTCCAAAATAGCTTCGTTTAGACACTTAGAACAAAAAGCTAATGAAAAATTGAAGAGACAAAAGGTACCTGAAACAAAAGACCATAGGACGGATGTGACTGCAGATTGAACTCCTACTGTCCCCCCCTTTCCTTTTTCACCTGAGTACTCTTGTTTTACTCATTTTCTGTCTGAAATACTTTTCTATTCCAAAGAGAATATTTAACAATTGCCATTTAAAGTAAAACTAGCTGAGGTTGCAGGTGAGCCCCCTCAGGTGTCCTTTACCCCTTGGTCAAAGACTGAACTGAGAGCTATAGTCAAAGAATTCTCTAAACCTAGCGAGGAACGCCCAACATTTTTTGAAGAATTTAGAGTCACTGTCACGGCCTATGTCCCCAAACTGCTAGATCTTTATCCGCTTGTACACATGTTGGTAGGACTGGGGGAAGCCCCAGAATGGACGTGGGAAGCAAAATGACATAATCCCTAGGATGATATTCAAGATCCTCGACCTAAAAAGGCTTGCAGAATAACAACTAACCTTTTATAAGCTATTCCTAAAATCTTCCCTGCTCACACTTGGTCTATTATTAATTGGCCTAATAATGATTGGCCTATTATTCACTCATACAAACAAAAGAGGGGTGAATCTGTGGAAGACTTTAGAGCCAGTTTGTAGGCTCTCTTTTTACAGCATTTGGGGTTCCAAGCAATAAAAAGGCCACTCAGCCTACTTTAACTGCCCTCTTTGTAAATGGATTATCTTCTGAGATTAATGGATTGATAAACGGGCAGAAAATAGGCTGGGAGGCTGTAGGCCTGACTGAACTCCTGACTATAGCTGAGCATTTTGAAAGGACCTTGGAGTAAGATCACAAACAGAAATCCACCAAGCTCATAGCCTTACAGTTACAGCAGCTCTAAGGCAAGAGACACAAAATAACACCTAGGCCTCCCCCATTACAACCTCCTAGGGGTCCATGATCAATTCGATGACCCAAAGTTGATGTTTCATTTGTAATCAGTGAGGACACTGGGAAAAAAGGTGTCCTCAAAGGTCCTATGCAAACTCTTCACAAATGCTCTCATATCTGTCTCAAAGGGAGGGCCCCCCCATGACCCTCTCCCCTAGTTGGCAGAACTCCAGAGGTTCTCTGGTAAACTATTACCAGCAATTACCTTAAACAGCCCAGAGGAAAATAGAATGAAAATTAATGAAAAACTGCCAAATTTTAGTTGATACTGGAGCTATGCTTTCTACTTTAAACCCCACTCTCATATTCTACTTTGAAATCTACATTAAACCCTAACCCTAACTGTAAACGTAATTACCTAACCCTTTAACACCCTAGCCCTAGCCCTAACCAGATCTGTGCTTTCTACTCTAAATCCCACCCTCAAAGAACAACAGGTCCCTCTGAGTCAAGAGGATGTTTCCATGGTGGGAGTACCTAATAAAGTTCACAGAGAATTTTTATCTCAACCAAGACTCCTTTTTGCTATGCAATATACCCCAGTTAACCTATTTGGTAGAGATCTCTTTTCTAACTTAAAAGGGCCAGTACATTTTGCCTCCAGTGGAGATCTCACCTTAAAGTTTCCTGATCAACCTGAACCTGATTATTTATGTTCCTTACAATCTGTCCTGGACATAAAAGAGGAAGTTCAGCACAAGTTCTCTAATTTGATGGAGATGCCTGCAAATTTGGGGGCTACTTCTGACAGCGTTAACATCAGAAGAATAAAAAAATGCAAACCTATAAAGATTCAGATAGATGTAGCTAAACCTCTCCCTAGGTTTCCTCAACAACTATTAAAGCCTGCGGTCATACAAGGTCTCACACCTATTGTAGAAGACTTAATTTCCCGGGAGGTAGTCATTCCTGTACTCGTCCCTGCAGCATGCCAATCTTGCCTGGTTGGAAACCTGGCAGGATGGCGATTTGTCCAGGACTTGGGAGCTGTTAATAAAAATAGTTATTCCCTGTTTTCCTGTTGTTCCAAACCTAGCCACCCTTCTGTCACAAGTTTCAACTGACTTGGAATGGTTTACTGTTGCAGACCTTTGTTCACCTTTCTTCAGCATCCCGGAGACCCAACAGCCAATATCTATATGCCTTTACTTGGAACAATCAACAATATACCTGCATTTTTATGCCTCAAGTGTTCACTGGGACCCCTTCTTTTTTCTCCCAAGTACTTCACCAAGATTTAAGTACCCTCTAGTTCCCTGAGAAATCCACCTTTTTACCATATGGAGATAACCTCCTGCTGTACTCAGCTACTGTAAAGATTCCATTAGGCATGCATAAAAGATTCCATTTATTTGCTGCAACAGTTAGCTGAGAAAGAACACGAAGGAAAAATTACAATTATCTCTAGACACTGTTCATTACCTAGGACATAATCTAAGCACTGAAGGAATTCAGCTATGTCCAGAGAGAATTCGGCTGATACAGGAACTTCCTAGACTCACAACTAAGTGCTAGCATTGTGGATTTCTAGGTTTAGCTGGTTATTGCAAGCTCTGGGTTCCAAATTTTTCTCTGTTACCTCTTCCACTCTATGAACTTATTAAAGATTTAGTTCCTGAATCCTTTGCTTGGGAAGATAAACATAAGCAGGCTTTTATAAGGCTAAAACAAGCACTGCAAGAGCTGCCTGCCTTAGGGTTACCCAAATGATCAGGTTCAGGTTGATCCGGAAACTTTAAGGTGAGATCTCCACTGGAGGCAAAATATATTAGCCCTTTTAAGTTAGCAAAGAGATCTCTACCTAATAGATTAACTTTAGGTTATTCAAAACCTTTTACTTGATTTGTGCATGAATGGCATAATCAGGCCCCGCGGAACTATGTGAGCATGGTAGTAAACATAGGCCTATTGCCTATTATAGCATGCAACTTGATTCAGTTGCTTATGCCTATCTCAGTTGTCTTAAGGTTATAGCCATAACTGCAAATTTAGTGGAAGCCTTGGCAGATTTGACTCTAGAAAATGAAGTTTATTTGCAAACTCCACACATTGTCCACAGTCTTCTTAACTCTGAATTGGCAACGTTTCACTGCAAGTGTCACAAGATTCACTTCCTGTGAAATCCTGCTTTCACCACCTAATCTTTATCTTAAACTTTACAACGTTCTCCATCCTGCTGCACTACTACCTCTGTCTGACAAAGGTGAGGACCATGACTGCAAGGTAACAGTGTCCCATGGGAATTCCCTGGTAGGCCATTGCTTAGGACTCCGAGCTTCCACTGCAGGGAGCGCGGGTTCGATCTCTGGTCGAGGAACTAAGATCCCACAAGCCACGTGGCGCAGCCCAAAACAAAAACAAACACAAAAACAAAACAAACAAACAAAACAATGTCCCATTTTGTGACACCGTGTCCTGCGTAAAGATGTTACCAAGTCCAAGCTTGCTGTGCTTGCCGCACGACAGGCCAATAAATCGGAGATGAGGTGTTGAGGCAAGGAATATGACTTTATTCGGATGGTGACAGGGAATACCTGGAAGGGAGTTTTCCTCTTCCCTGACTCATATGCTGCCACTTCCCGTTTAGGGTGTCCCAGTCAGCCTCAGTGGGGTCAAGGGATGATTTGCAACAGCAGCAAGAATTGCAGCAACATAGGAGGCACTTACCTCAGTGGCATTTGCCCGCTCGGGGTGCCATGATGCCCCTGGTAGAGCTGCCTCTGTCATGGGTTAGGGCTGTGTGGGGAACTCATGGATGTATGTTTGGGGTATAGGACGGTTTGGGGTAATAGTAAAGCTGTGTAGAGACTGTGTATGTGTGATCTGGGGAGAGATGAGGGGCCTGAGTGCCTTTATGAGTGTACGGTTGGTGTAGCATGGTGCGGCTGGGTGGTGGGGCTGGTTCTGGGTGTTTTGAGGCTCTGTGTGCAGGCATTTGAGAAGAGGTAGGGGTATGCATTTTAATGTTTTGTGTGTTGGATCTGTGTGTATTCAGAGTATAGGGGTTATACATATGCTCATCCTGTAGGGTAAGAGTTTAGGGAGTGTATTTTTGGTGTGGAGGAATTTGCAGAGACTGGGGATGTCAGTGTAAATTGGGGTTGTTAGCTGTGTGTGTATAATCAGGGGATGTGACAGAGGCTGTTTATGGTATCTCAAGAGGGAGATGGGTGTATGTTTGTATTGGGGGTGTGAGTTCATCATGTGTTCTGGGGGGAGTATTTAGGAGAAGGTTGGAAACATTGTGTCTCTCTGATGGTATTTTGTGTTTGTCTCAGCTTCTGAGGCATTGTACATACGTGGATGTTCACAGCTGTGCCCCGGGGGACTGTATGTGTTATATTTGGATTTTGGGGGTTGTGTCTTATATTAAGAAGTATGTGAGTTTGGTTTGAATGTATTTGGCTATTGTTGAAGGGTTTGTGTGTTTGCATTGGGGGGTTATATGGGGTTGGGTGGATTTTTGTGGGATGTGAGGATTTCGGTGTTTGATTATCGGGGGCCGTTGGGGGTGTGTTTTTGTATTCAAGACTGTGGCTGTGATTTTATTGGGGTTTGTAGTGCATGTATACTGGAGCAGGAGGGTTCTGGGCACACAGGCATCTGCTTATAGGTAGGGAGTTTGTGTGTTTGAGGATGTTTGGAGCTCTGTGGGGCTGTGTGATGGTGGCACAGGCGACTGTGGGCAGGTGGAGTGTGTGTTGGGCTGGAAGGGAAACTCGAGGGCATGTTGGTGACTGTGAGGCGCCCATGTGAACTCCCTCGTGGACTGACCTTTGTTCCTTCTGACCTTCTATGGCTTGTACCCATCCTGATCTTCTGTGGCAGCTACTCCCCTGGAATGGTCAGCAATACTCTGCTCATTCTTAGCCAGATGAGTCAGGAAACGTCACTTCCTCCGGCAGCTGGATGTGTCTCTTGCAAGTGAGTGGTCCTGGAGTCCAGGGTGCAGGACTGGTGGACAGATGCAGAGTGAGGCTGATTCCCCCGTGAGCCCTCTCCTCAGTGAGGTGGCCAGGAGGTCAGGGCTGTATCTCCAGAGGGTCAGACATGGCCAGTCCTCTCTAGAATGTGCTGGAGGGGCCAACTCATTGAACGGACCCTGCCAGGAGATAAACAGACCCCGAGGACAATTCCTAAGGGAGAAGTCTATACCTACCCATCTTCCACTTTCTCCTTTGGATGGCCTCTACCACAAGGTAAAAGCTAAGCCCCCTCACATGGCCCTTCTTGGCCTGGTCTTACTGACCGGCCAGTCTCTCCCCACATCCTGGCTCACTCTGGGCCCTCTGGTGATACCAGCATGAGGCCCCCCTGTATGTCAGTTCTCACCTCCTTGCCTTAGCCCTTGCTGCCCTTGCTGTTTGCCCTGCTCTTCCTCCCCCAAGGCCGTGAGTCACCTTCTCCAGGTGGGAAGGATCCACTGAAAATGCAACTTTGGGTAATTACTGCATCACCTGAGTCTCTAGCACGTGCCAGGCACTATGACGCTTGCCAAATCCATAAAAACCCCACAAAGCGGATGTGCTATTAGTTGCACTTTGCAGGTGATGAAGCTGAGGTTCAGAGGTGAGCAACCATGACCAAGTACCCTCTATGTACCAGAATATCAATCAGACTGGTCAACGTATCCAATAAAGCCAAACATTAGTCTGATCAGGACGCCTAGATGCCAGGCTGTAAAGGCGCAAAATATGTCCCAGCAAGAGAAGGAGCAGTGCCAAGTACCCCAGCAAAGAAGCAGAGTTCATATCCTGCTTTCTTAATCAAAATAGCTGCAGATCAACCCACAGTTTCCTACTCTGTTAATAGGAGGAAAATACCAATGTGCGTTGCCCCATAAAACTACCTTAAGACAGTATGTATGATCCCGAGTGCTTTGGTAATGACCCCAAATCATCATCATGAAGTTGGGATACTTCTTAAAACACTGCAAGTCTTACACACTGGCATATAGAATCTGTAAAGTCAGTTCTTTGGGTAATGATGGTAGATAGAAGTGGCCCAGAAGGACAGAAGACAGAAAATAGAGCAGAAACTATTTGTCCAGAGGTGACAATGGGTCATAGCCAAGGTTCAAGCATTACTAGGGAGGTGGTGAAAATAGTAATGGGCATAGAGTGTAATAAGTCAAGGATATCTCATGTAGTTTCCAATGAAAGTTTGTGAAAGACATATAACTAAAAAGATAATAGGCTGGGAGGTGAAATAGTACAAAACATTTGATATATTTTTTACAAGGATAAAAGAAGATAGAAATGAACATTAAAGAAGTCGGTCAAATAGAAACACTGTAAGATGGTAATAACCTCACAATATGATGAGGCAACTTAGATTTATTTTGTTTAAATAAATTGGTAGACTATATTTAGAGTAGTTTTAAGTTTAAAGAGAATCTGAGCAGAGTATAGAGTTCTCATACACCCCCTCACATCTATTCCCCAAACCAAAGTTTCCCCTATTATTAACGTCTTGCATTAGTGTGGGGCATTTTTTACAATTGATGAGCCAAAGTTCATACATTACTATTAACTAATATCCATAGTTTACATTACAGTTTACTCTGTTGCATATCCTATGGGTTTTGACGAATGTATGACAAGCGTTGACCATTACAGTATCATACAGAATAGTTTCAGTGCCCTACCTTTTCCAGGATGTCATATAGCTGATATCATACAGTATGTATCCATTTCAGTTTGGCCTCTTTCATTTAGCAATATGTGTTTAGGGTTCCTCCATGTCTCTTCCATTTAGTACTCTTATAGCTCAAGCTGCCATAACATAATACTATAGCCTTGGTGACTTTAACAACTCACAGTTCTAGAGGCTTGGAAGTCTAAGATCACGGTGCTGGCCAATTCAGTGCCTGGTGAGGGCTCTCTTCCTGGCTTGCAGACAACTGTCTTTTCACTGTGTCCTCACATAGTGGAGAGAGACAGAAAAAACTCTCTGGTTTCCTCTTACAGGGGCACTAATAGAGCCTAATCCTCATGACATCATTTAATCTAATTACCTGCCAAAGGCCTCATCTCCAAATACCATCACTTTGTTAGAGCTTGAATATATGAATTTTGGGGGGACAGAATTCAGTTGATAGCCTCATTCTTCTAACAGTATAAAATATGACGAATAAAGAAAGCTCATCATTAAATTATCTCTTTTCTAGAGTTTCTGTCCCCATGTAGTTATCAACTCCTGGGTAAGATAGCCTGGGAAAGCAAAATTTTAAAAAACACATGAACAAGTTTTTTTGAATCTCAAAATGATTTGAAGGCAAGAAACAGTGTTTGAGAGAAAATTGGGGAACCTTACTTGCATAAGAAAAGGTGATATTCCTCCTGTTCAGAGTTGAATGCCATTTTGGAGCCAGTCAAGCCAGGCTGAGGAAGCACATTCTAAGCAGAAGCAATAAAAATTGTGTGCAAAGAGCCAGGCTTGTTCTAGAAATTAAACAAGCCCCACTGTGAATGTGGAAGAGTGAATGAAGGGATGAGAAGCAGGATAGGTGAATGGAAACTAGGTTACAGAGGCCTATGAGTACAGATGGGCATATGCATGTAAGAACACTACTCATGGCAGGGAAAGAACCACCTGGATGTATCAGAAGGAACAAGTTCTTAACACTCACAAAGGGAAAAAAAAAAAGAAAGCCTGGTCTTCCCAGCTAGAATGGAAAACTGTTTAATACATGAGTATTCAGAATAGTTTTCAATCCTGAAATGTGGGGAAAAAGTTAACATGGTCTAAACATTACTTGGGTTCCACCTAAAAAGCTTAAAAGCAAGACTCAGAAGGATAAAATTATTTTTAAGTAATTTAACTGCATCCCAGAACAAAGTTCAAGAATATGTACAGAAATACTAAAATATTTAGCACCAGAAAAAGAAAATCTACAGTGACTGTCATCCAATAAAAAAATTACCAGGTATATCAAGAAGCACGAATATAGAACCACAATGAAGGGGAAAAAACCTAATTAAAACTGACCCAGAAATAGAAAAATTAAAGCATTAGTAGACAACAAAACTAAAGTAGATATTATAATTATATTTCATATTTTCAAGAAGCTACAGGAGGGATTGGACATGTAAAGGAAGGTATTTTTTAAAAAGCAAATCAACGTTTTAGAGATTAAAATTAAAATAGCTGAGATTAAAAGTACATTGGATAGAATTAACAGTAGATTAGACATTGCAGAAAAGAATTAGTTAACTGAACAAAAAGCAATATACATTATTCAAAATAAACACACAAAGAAAAGAAAAAAAAACTTTAAAAAGATATGAATATCAAGAGAATGGGAAGTCAAGTCATACATGGGGAGAAAAAATTTGTAAAAGACAAATCAGATAAAGGATTGGTATGAAAATATACAAAGAACACTTACTGCTTACCACTAAAAAAAGAGGACAACCTGATTAAAAGTGGACAAAAAATCTAAACTGACACCTCAGTAAAGAAGATATAAAATATCAAATAGGCATATGACAAGATGCTCAACACCTTATGTGTTTGGAGAACTGCAAATTAAAACAGCAATGAGAAACCACTATGCAGCTATGAAGAGGACAAAAATTCAGAACACTGACAACACCAAATGCTGGTGAGGATGCAGAGCAGTAGGAACTCTCATGATTGCTGTAGGGAATGCAAAATGGTACAGACTCTTTGGAAGACAGTTTGGCAGTTTAATAAAAGAGTAAATATACATTTACCATAAAATGCAGCAATCAAGCTCTTTGGTATATACCCCAAAGAGCTGAAAATTTACGTCCATACAAAAGCCTGCACATGAATGATTGTGGCAGCTTTATTCATAATTGCCAAAAATTAGAGGCAACCAAGGTGCCCTTCCATAGATGGATGGATTAAAAACAAACAAACAAACAAACAAAAACCTGTTCCACATTCATACAATGGAATATTATTCAGCAACAAAAGGAAATAAACTACCCATGAAAAGACATGGAGGAACTTAAATGCATATTACTAGGTGAAATAAACCAATCTGAAAGGGCTACGTACGGTATAATTCTTAACTATATGATAGTTTAGAAGGCAAAGCTATGGAGACCGTAAAAAGATCAGTGGTTGTTGGGGGTTTGGGTGGAGGAAGGGAAGAGTAGGTTGAATAGGTGGAACACAGGGGATTCTTAGGTCAGTAAAAGTATTCTGTGTGATATTACAGTGGTGGATACATGTTGTATTAGTCAGAATTCTCCAAAGAAGCAGAACCTATAGAATACATGCATGTGTTTGTAACAGGGAATTAGCTCTTATGATAATGGAAGCTGAGAAATCCCACAGTCTGCCATCTGTAAGCTGGAGGCCCCAGAAAGCTAGTGATATAATTCAATCCTAGTCCAATGGCCTGAGAACCAGGGGAGGTGGTGATATAAATTCCAGTCTGAGGTCAGGAGAAGATGAAATATCTCACCTCACACCATGAGGCAGGAAAAAGGGGCAAATTCTTCCTTCCCCCAGCTCTTGTTCTATTCAAACCCTCAACAGACTGGATGATGTCCACCCACATTGGGGGGGGGGCAATCAACTTTACTGAGTCCACCAATTTCAATGCTCATTTCACCTGGAAATTCCCTCACAAAATATACCCAGAAATAATTTTTAATCTGGGTCCCCCATAGCCAGTTAAGTTGACACATGAAACTAATCATCACAAGTCGACCCTGTGTCAACATGACACCCATATGCATCTCCTCAAATCTTACTTAATCCCCAAATAAGACAATAACAAGGTCTTAATTCCACTTAATATGATACAACAATTCTGAGTCCAATCAAAATACACTAACCTTATCCCCAGAAGAGGAGGTAAATCCTTGTGATATAACTTAAAGTACTATAATGTAAAATTAAGAGTACTTACATATTATGATATAAAATCAATACAACTCATGTTACATAATAAGGGAATATGAGAGAGAAAAAACAAATACACACTTAACACAAATATATTCATAGCAAAAAAAAATGGTGTACTCATGACAATTACAGTCCTCGTTTCTGTAAGTGGTCAGTTATAGCTGGTCTTTGTAACTACTTTCTTATACCCATTCTGTATTCTTTCTATCTTCAGCAAGCACCTCAGCAGATCGTGGTTCTTCCCTGGTGGGTGACCAAATCCTTCCTTCTTGAATAGTCTGGGTCATTAGTAGCCCTGCCTAGACTGGGTTGTTGTAGTTTTCCACTGAGCTTAATCAAAGAACATGGTAATACTAAGGGATGCCTTAAGCGATCTACTATATCCAGATACACTTTTCCTTACCCGCCGGTGGGGTCCGCATTTCTGGGGGGCCGGGCGCCTCAAGCCGGAGAGGGGATGGCGGCTCCGTTGCCATAACGGAGAGCTGAAGCGGCAGCAGCAGCGAGAGCAGGGAAGAAAATAAGGCGGAGGGAGGGGACGCCGGAGAACCCGGGGGTCGCTCAGGCTCGGCCGCGAGGAGGCCCGGGGGTTCCTGCGGCTGGTGCCCTCTGTGGCCCGAGGAGGGGGCCCATGACGCCGCGAAGGCGCGGGCTCTGCCGTGCCCAACACTCGGCGGAGCGCGTCTCTCGGCTCCCGGCTCTCGCTGCTCAGCCGCCGCGGCCGCCGACCCGGGCGCAGCCCAGGAGACTGACCTCAGCGGATAAGCGGCGGCGGCGGTGGCGCCCCGCGCTCCCTCAAGAGTTCTTTATATGTTCTTTATAGATACAAGTTCTTTATCAAATATGTTACTTACAAGTATTTTCTCCAGTCCATGGCTCCTATTTCGATTTTCTTAACTGTGAATGCTTTTTTCAAAGAGCAGACATTTTTATCATGATGAAGTCCAGTTTATTGATTTTTTCTTTTATGTATTGTGATTTTAGTGTCATATCAAAGAAATATTTGCCTAACCCAAGTTCACAAAGATTTTCTCCTATGTTTTCTTGTAAAAGTTGTATAATTTTAGGTTTTACAATTAGGTCTACAATCCATTTTGAGCTAACTTTTGTATAAAGTGTGCGATATGAATGAAAATTTATTTTTTGTTTACACAAGGATCAAATTGCTCCAGGACTATCTGTTGAACAGACGATCTTTTCTCTACTGAGTTGCCTTTGTAGCACAAAATCAAAACTATTATGTCATGAGTTTTGCCCAAACCCAGTCAAATTCCCATCTTGAAAATCCACCTTAAACCATTGGAGTTCAGACCCCTAATCTTGTAAATATGTTCCCACAACTCCTGCTTCTGAAAACTGCTAAGATTCTGCCAAGGTGTGGTGTTCTCACTCGCTGATGGAGGTTTAAAAAACTTAGCGGTGCTTCATGGAGAGATAACCAACTGACAAATTCCAACCCAATCTGATAATTTCTTTATTTTAAATTGAAATAATTATTTAAGAATGTGTTTAGATAGGAGATAGTATACATAATTAGGGTTCATTTTGTCAGGTGTGATTTCACAAGGAATTTTTTTATCATAACTTAAGATTTACTGTTGTGAAAAATATTTGACAGTAGCTTTTGAAAAGCACAATTAGTCAAATTTGCACTTAAAATTATAATTCTTTTATTTTTCAATTAGAACTGTTTATCCTTTAATATTTAATAAGGGCTTCATAGGAGTGCTTCTCACTTTTATTTGTTTATTCATTCAAAAATTACTTTGGGGAAACATTAGTTTGTAACACTGCAACAAGAAACTACAGGAACTATAGGACTAAAAACAGTAACATTTGGTCACAGCAACTCGTGGCAAACATAATATAAACTACAGCTTAGAGACCACGATGGTATAGATTAAATCTTTGGGATAGAAATGAGTGATCCAAAATGCATTAGGTTATAAAACATATTCTTATTAGCTTCTTGTATTTATTTCTGTTAGTAATTATAAATATAAGCCATTTATTGAAGTCTCATGATATTTCTAGCCGTGACCATTTTCCAGGAAGTGTTTGTATAAAATACACGTGATTTTATTCTCATATTAAAAATGTGGATACTGAGGGCTTCCCTGGTGACGCAGTGGTTAAGAATCCACTTGCCAATGCAGGGGACACGGGTTCGAGCCCTGGTCTGGGAAGATCTCACATGCTGCGGAGCAGCTAAGCCTGCAAGCTACAACTACTGAAGCCCGCGCCTAGATCCCGTGCTCTGCAACAAGAGAAGCCACCGCAATGAGAAGCCTGCGCACCGCAAGAAAGAGTAGCTCCCGCTTGCCGCAGCTAGAGAAAGCCCACGAGCCCAAGGCAACCAAAAATAAAATAAATAAACATAAATAAATTTTTTTTTAAATGTGGATACTGAGATTTAGAGAGCTCTGGTGAGGAGCAGAGCTCCAACGCCTTCCTTGTCTCCTATCCTGTTGGGCTCTGTACCCTCTCCTTCCCTAGGTCCACAGAGCCTCAAGTCTATTGAAACTGATTTGGTCCTCTCTCCTCAACGTCAACCTGCCTGTTTTCTTTGTTACTTCTTTGCTCTAATACACTACCCAGATCGTGGCTTGGAGGATTTGTATGCGGGGTTATTTACCATACACAATTAGGAAACCCCTCCCCGTGTGTTCTTCGGTCTCTGGCCATGGCGTTGGCAGTAGTCTGGGCTCACTCTCACTTATCACTGAGCCTCTGATTGGAGTCCTGGCGGCCGAGGCACTGTCACTCATGACAGCACAGCCTTTCTCCTTTGATACTTTCATAATCTGAAAATGAAATGCACATCTTTCACTGGTGGATTAGAAATAGAATTTTCTTCTCTACTTTTCGTTTGCAGACTAGGTTTTAAAGCCTCAAGTGACTGTGTGAACTTTATCTTGTCTCTGCCAGCAGTCTGCATCAGCAGCATGGGGTGACTTTGGTTGCTAGACCTTTCTCATGCTATCCACCCATCAAATGGCTTCAACCCAGGGTCCCAGGAGTGTGTTGGTTTCCTGAGGAACAAAATCCTATCTTCCAATAGAACGCTTACTTCCAGCTACTCACTGGCACATACAGAGTCATACAGAGTTTGTAAACCTAGCTTTTCTTCTTACTACTTGGAGATTAATCCTATAATGCCCTCATTCTTCCAGAACAATAGTTCTCCACATGAGAATTAAACAACTGCTTCTTTAAGCCACATTGAGCCACATCTGGCAGGAAATGTTGTACTGAAAATTGGAAGATCTAACTGGTGGCTGGATTTGACATTGCTGAGTCTTTTGTAATATTCTCTGCTTCATTTTGCTGAGAAATGAAAGTTTGCATTAGGTGGTCTGGAGTTGTGAAACACAAATGTGGACATATGGAAAAAATTCTCAAAGCTCTTTTTATTTTTCTTGAAGTGACAATATTGCCTTATGTTTAAATCCACTGAGTAGAATAATATTACTTATTTAAAAGCCTACATATTTTCAGCTTTATAATATCAGGCACGCCTATGAAAAGAAGCCTTTCATCAGAGAGGGGAAATAGTGAGTATTTAGAATGACAATTGTAATTTTAGCAGTTTAACTGGGACTTTTTATTTTTTATTATTTGGTTAAAGGGCCAGATAGTAAATATTTAGGCTCTGTGGGCCTGCAACTCCTGAACGCTGCCACTGCAGAGTGAAAGCAGCCTTGGACTGTACTTAATGAATGGGTGTGGCAGTGTTTCAATGAAACATTGTTTAGACAGGAACAAAGCAGATTTGGACCTCATGCCAGTTTGTTGACCCTTACCCTCGAAAAAACTCTGAGTTTCACATTCTTTTTTTATATCCCCATGACCCTCCTTTTTAAAATCATCTGCCATCTATACCGTGCAGTGCAATGTTAGGTTGCCAGATTTATATTTGTTGATTGTAAGTATGTCTCCCAAACTATATATTTATATGAAATTCAAATTTATCTGGGCATGGTGTATTTTACCTGGCAACCCTATCCCAGTGACCTTTTTCCCACATATTCCACCTTAATTTGGAGCTTGATGTCCTTCCCTAGATCAAAATCTTCTTTGGAAAATGTCTGAAGTTCTTAAAGATCAGCTGAGGGGGAATTTAGGGCCACACTGCCTTTCCTACAATTGCCTTTGTTGCATGTTAGGAACAATAATGAAGGAAAAGGAACAAAGTTTTTGTCTCAGGCTAAATACAAACACATCTGTACTTGTGCAAGAGAGGTTTGGTGGAGCCGTAATTTCCTTTCCATTCCCTGAACATCTGCCCTGGTCACAGGTTACCTATTGTTTCTAGGTAAGTGAATCCTGATGGAGTCAACATGGAGGACGATATTCAGAGAAGAGGGGTCTTAAAGGGATATGATACAGAAGAGAACCTACCTAGTACAGAGTAAATGCTTCAGTGCATACATGTTCATTATCATTCCCTAGTCCTTTAACATCCCAATTATTTCAATTCATTCAATATAAAATATTCAAAGAAAAATTCTGCCCATATACTCTGTACTTGCTTAATAAATAAGCCTCATTAAAGTTAAAATTTAGAAGAATGAGACTATACAAGTCACAAGATCAAGGTATTATTTCAGTCATTCTAAATGATGTTGGTATTTGAGTTCAAATTACATTGCACGCTGGCTCTGAAAGGGGCAGAATTATTTTCCAGAAAATGTTGGCAAAGATCTGCTAGGCTGTGAGAAGTTGGTTCTCATGTACTCTGGGCTGTGAGAGAACACTGTCTTTTCCCATAAACACGAGGGAAGGTGAAAGGGCTCTGGGGACTTCTGATGGGGAAGATAATGAAAGGTGCCTTCATACCTCAGCTGTTCAGCACCATTAACCTTCCCAGTAATTGAAACACACAAAAGGGGGGGGGGGTAAGTGAGAGGCCTCCCTCTCATACATTACCTGGCAGGTACAATTACTTAAGCCTTCAAATAAAGGAACGACTTTAGGTTCCTTTTCAACCATTCTTTACAAAAAAATCAACCAAAGCTTTTTGTTTTTTAACTCTAATGTTATAATCATTTCTTTCTTTTGATTTGTGCCTGTGGATTAAAGCATACCCAGCTCAATAAGGTGGGCATTTGTTATTTAATTAATGTAACTAATAAAGTCCACCATGTAGAAAAGGTTACAGCAACAAAAAAAAGAGGTCTTAAAGGTTTACCATAGGAGACCAATTTACGATTCAAAGTGGTTTTAGACTGACAGGCAAAAATAAGATTTCATTTTCCACATGGAAATGAAAAATACAAATGCAAAATTTTAATCTAGTTCAAGCTGAGGAATAACATCATATTGTAATTACAATACAAGGAAAATGAACCTAATCCTATAAATGTGTGTATGGACATGAAGGAAACTAGTTTTCATCAGTTATGTCAATGACATAACAATAGAGCAATGGAAGTGTGTGTGTGTGTGTGTGTGTGTGTGTGTGTGTGTGTAGGGAGTTGTTATTAACACTTCTCTATGCGAATTATACATGTACATATAAGAATGTATTTCTGTGATAAGACAAGAACATCTAGAAAAGCATTTTAAAAAGTAGTTATCTTTGCAAAAGCTAAAAGTTCCTATAATTAAAAAGCAAGTCATCCAGCTCATGTCACATACTCACAGTATCATCCAGTGGCATTTATATCAAAACTTGCTATTATAAGTTAGATTGTATTTGCTTTTGAATCTACTTGAATTATGCAGCCATTATTTGAGCTAAATTACAAAAATGTTAAATGTTTCTATTATCTAAATCACGATGAAACAGAAAGATATTTCAAAGTTTCTGATACAATTTTTTTTTCTTTTTTAAAGGGGAAGAGGAGGAAATGAGGAGTCTTTTGTTTTTTTTAATTGATTGATTGATTGATTGCTATGTTGGGTCTTCGTTTCTGTGCACGGGCTTTCTCTAGTTGCGGCAAGCGGGGGCCACTCTTCATCGCGGTGCGCGGGCCTCTCACTATCGTGGCCTCTCTCGTTGCGGAGCACAGGCTCCAGACGCGCAGGCTCAGTAGTTGTGGCTCACGGGCCTAGTTGCTCGGCAGCATGTGGGATCTTCCCAGACCAGGGCTCGAACCCGTGTCCCCTGCATTGGCAGGCAGATTCTCAACCACTGCGCCACCAGGGAAGCCCTCTGATACAATTTTAAGTGAAAATGGTGAGAAAGTGAAGCTGCCAGATGGCAAATATTTAATTTCTGCTCAGTTTTCTTCCATCACAAATACCCTGTGCTGGGCAGAGACTGAGGTCTAAATGGTCCTCATTCTTCACGCTCCTGGATTCACCCTCTTTGACACATAGCTTTTCAGCTCCTTTTACTGAAGAGGCAGAATCTGTTCTCCCGACCCTTGATCCCGAGTTAGGTTATGAGATTTACTTCGGTCAATGGAATGCCAGCTGATGTGACACACGAAGATCAGAACAGACTTGTATTTTTCTGCTTCTTCTCTTAGTTCTGTGCCACCGCGGTGAGAGGTGCCTGGGTTTGTTTGCTGAGCAATGATACACAAGTCCAGTCATCTCAGATGGGGCCATTCTCCATCAGCGGACAACAGCCTCCCCAAGGCAGGTGCGCAGGAGACCAGAACACCTGCTGAGCCAAGAGTGTGGTCTTGAGACCCCTGAGCTCAGTAAAGTGGTGTCTGCCACTGAGGTTTCTGGTTGATTCACAGCATTATTATGGCAGTAAATAACGGATATTGCTGCTTATGTTTTTTAACTCCCATTTTTCAGTTACATTTCTATTTGGAATAGTGTGGTAAAGTAGATGTCAATGGATTCAATGTTTTTCTAGAGTTTCTGTATTCCTTTTTAAAAACAGCTTTGAGATATAATTCACCTACTGTAGAATTCACCTACTTAAAGTGTCCAAATCAATTGTTTTTTTGAATATTCACAGAGTTGTGCATTCATCTCCACAATCTATTTTATCAATTTTATTGATAAAAAAAATTTTGGAAATTTTATCAATTTCCAAAAAAAGAAATCTTTCTTTTTCTAGCCTACAAGTCTCCCATCTCCCACAGCCCCAAGCAAACTCTCATCTACTTTCTGTCTCTATAGGTTTGTCCTTTTTGACATTTCATATCAATGGGCTCATATAATATATGGTTCCTTATGACTAACTAATTTCACTCAGAGTATTTTCAAGATTCCTCTACATTGGAATACTTCATTCATCAGTACTTCAGCCTAAAAATATATCACTGGAATTATGGAATAAACTTAATCCTTAAGGGTGTATTTTTTTAATTAACCAGCACTATTACGAGTTCTCAGTCTTGTTTTCAATTTAAAAAGACTTTTAATGATAATCATTAAAATGCTTATGGTTGAATTTAGATTCAATTCTGTGCAATAAAATCAAATTGGTTATAACACAATAAAGGCCGTATATGAGAAGCCCATAGCTGATGTCATACTCTGTGCTTTTCCTCTAAGATCAAGAATAAGAGAAAGATGCCCACTCTCGCCACTTTTATTCAACATAGTATTAGAAGTCCTAGTCAGAGTAATTAGGCAAAAAAAAAAAAAAAAAGGAAATCAGCAGCACCCAGCTGGAAAGGAAGAAGTAAAATTGTCAATATTTGCAGATGACATGATATTATATATAGAAAACCCTAAAGACTCCACCAAAAAAACACTGTTAGAACTAATAAACAACTTTAGTAATGTTGCAGAATACAAAATCAATATACAAAAATTGGTTGCATTTCTATATGCTAGTAATAAAACAATACCACTCACAATTGCATCAAAAGAATAAAATACCTATGAAGAAATTTAACCATGGAGGTGAAAGACCTGTACATTGCAAACTATAAGACACTGATGAAAGTAACTGAAGGAGACACAAATAAATGGAAAGATATTCTGTGGCTCAAAGATTAGAAGAGTTAATATTGTTAAACTGTCCATACTACCAGAAGCAATCTACAGATTCAATTCAATCCCTATCAAAATTCCAATGGCATTTTACACAGAAACAGAGCAAAAAAATCCTAAAATGTGTAAGGAACCACAAAACACCCTGAATAACCAAAGCAATCTTAAGAGAGAACAAAGCTGGAAGCATCATGCTTCCTGATTGTAAGTTATATTACAAAACTATGGTATGGTATTGGTATAAAAAGAGGCACATTGATGAATGGAGCAGAATAGAGAGCTCAGAAATAAACGCACACATATATGGTCACTTAATTTATCACAAAGGAGCCAAGAATATACAATGGGGAAAGGACAGTCTGTTCAACAAATGGTGTTGGCAAAACTGGACAGCCACATGCAAAAGAATAAAACTAGACTACTACCTTACACCATACAAAAATTAACTCAAAATGGAATAAAGACTTGAATTTAAGACCTGAAATCATAAAACTCCTAGAAGAAAACATATACGGTAAGCTCCTGGACATTGGTCATGGCCATGATTTTTTGGATATGACACCAAAAGCAAAGGCAATAAAAGTAAAAATAAACAAGTGAGACTACATCAAACTAAAAAGCTTTTGTACAGTAAAGGAAACCATCAACAAAATGAAAAGGCAACCAATTGAATGGGAGAAATATTTGCAAATCATGTATCTGATAATGGGCTAATATCTAATATATATAAAGATCTCGCACAACTCAATAGCAAACAAACAATCTAATTAAAAATGGGCAAAGGATCTGAATAGACATTTTTCCAAAGAACACATACAGTTGACCAACAGGTATAGGAAAAGATGTTCAACGTCACTAATCATCAGGGAAATGCAAATCGAAACCACAATGAGATATCACTTCACACCTGTTTGTATGATTATCATCAAAAGGTAAGAAATAACAAGTGTTGGCAAGGATGTGAAGAGAAGGAGACACTTGTGCACTCTTGGTGGGAATGTACATTGGTACAGACAGTATGGAAAATAGCATGGAGTTTCCTCAAAAGATCAAAACTGGGACTACCATATGATCCAGCAATTTCACTTCTGTGTATTTGTACAAAGAAAATGAAAACACTAACTCCAAAAGATATATGCACACCCATGTTTATTACAGAATTATTTACAATAGTTAAGACATGGGAACAACTTCAGTGTTCATTGATGGGTGAATGGATAAAAAAATGTGATACACACACTGGAATACTATTGAGCCATTAAGAAAAAGGAAATTGTGCCATTTGTGACAACATGGAGGGACTTCGAGAGCATTATGCTAAGTGAAATAAGTTAGAGAAAGATAACCTCTGGTCTCACTGATATGAGTAATCTTAAAAAGAAAAAAAAGGAGCTCATAAATACAGAGAACAGATAGTTGGTTGCCAGACTGGGGGTGTGGGGATGGGGGTGGGAAGTAGGTGACATGAGTGAAGGGGGTTCAAAAGGTACAAATTTCCAGTTATAAAATAAATAAGCCACAGGGATGTAATGTATAGCATGGTGAATATAGTTATTAATACTGTATTGCATATTTACAAGTTGCTGCAAGTAAATCTGAAAAGTTCTCATCACAAGAAGAAAGAAAAAAATCTGTGACTGTGTATGGTGATTGATGGTAACCAGACTTACTGTGATGTTCATTTTGCAGTACACACAAATGTCAAATCATTGAATTGTACACCTGAAACTAATATAGTGTTCTATGTCAATTATACCTCAATAGAAAAATTCTTAGGTCAAGATCAGATGTTGATTTTAATTTTAAATTAGAAAAGGACTTTTAAGGATGCACTCAACTCTGCCTCCCTCTTCCTACCCCAAAGGAGTAAAGAAAAATTGTGACCTTTTATGCCTTTCATAAAATTAGAAATTTTGTTTAAAGGGTATAATATATCTCAATTTAAAAAGTTTAAAAAAAAAAAGAATTTTTTTTCCTGGACACTCATGTAGTTGATTCTGTGAATTTATCCTTCTTTGTGATATGATAGAAGGAAGTTCTAGAATCTCCCTTTTCTCTATATGTATGCACCTCAGCTGCTGCCATCAGTGGACATGTGTGCAAGATGCTATTGGAGACTGTGGTGCTTGAATTGGGTAGAATGCTGGACAGCTGACTCTGCACTTCATTTTAACGTTAAGCCTCTCTGATTCTACTTGTGCCAGAATGTCAGAAAAAGTGTGTTGTTTATGCACAATCCTGTGAAATGTTTATTAAGCACTTTTGGAAATACCATGCAGTATTGCTTTTATACTTCAAGTTCTTAGTTGTGGTTTGTTCTATCTTAGATACCAGTGTTTGTTAGTCCCCAAAAGTCCTCCTGGGTTGAAATGGGCTGAATTGGAAAGAAATAGTATAAGCAGATAAGGTAGGGGGTCTATGGAGAAAGAAAACCAGGCATGGCTTTCTGGACATAAGAGAACACCTATTAATTTAGTACAAGCCATTTTGTGATCTAAGCCTGGCCAGAGTGCTTGCCCTTGAACAGGTCTCAGTAATGAAGGATCTTAAGGGAAAACAAGAATGCTGACTGTTATCAGGCAAGAGAAGTAGCACTAGTAATAATGTATCAGTTGTAAAGACTTCCAGTTCTGTTTCCATGGTAAAGATTAGCCTGAAGCACTCAACCACCAGGTCAAACGGAACCTAAGGGATGATGGCGTTGACCTTTTCTGATCCTCCGGATTTCAATCAACTAAAGCCTGGGCTCTGCCTACCTCCCAAGCCCTTTCATGAATATACATGTACCCTTAGCTTAAAACTTCCCCAGTTTTGCTGTTTGGGGAGACACCGCTTTGGGAAAGATCCCTAGTGTTCTACTTACTTGCTGCAAGTAACAAATCCTTCCTTCTCTCACTCTTTGTGTTGGTTGTGTCTTTTGGATCGACACCCACCAAGAGGCAAACTTAGTTTTTCGGATAACAATATGAGGCTGACTATTCTCTAGCTGAGATTTATGTAATTAGATGCATAATCCTTTGGTTGTTAAAACCAGGGCTTCCAAGGGCTAATTATAGGGAACATAGCTCATCAGAGATAACCTGCGAAGACACCGTGCAGTGTGTTTTTTATCACACATGTGACAATTCTTCTCCCTGCAGTCTGTCTCTCCATAATTGTTCTTCAGGATTTGTTGCCTGGGGGCTTATGGGAAAAATGACTCCTAATAGAAATACTATTCTATTTTATTCACAGTATTCTTTCAGAGGATTTAATGATACATCTGTTCCCATTACAAGAGGAAAGTTAAATGTATTCCCAGATTTAGATAAAACACGCAGAAATAATTTACAGGGAGAAAACTGCTGAATAAAGAAGAAAAATGAATGGAGTCATGTTTTGATCTATGGAGAGCATTGAGAAAGGATTTCATTTGGGTGGGGTGAGTTGATCCTTCCTCTTCTCGGTAGGGAATCCTGAGTGCACAGACTGCTCCCAGGTGAGCAGGAAAACAGAAGACTTTGGTCAGGAAATGCCAAGGGTGTAGTTTCACTTAGAATATACTTTCCTAGGCAGCCTGTCTGCACTTACACATATGAGGGTCCACACACTTCTGAACATCGGAAGTTGATTTCTTGTCTTTTATTTGTGACGTGTGCTGATTTCAAGTTCTCTTTTGTGTTTGGTGTGAACTCTGCAGACACATACATATATGCGCATGCGTGATTTGTGGGCTTTGAATCATCACTTAGAGAAATGTGCAAGATTAGATCTACACATTTTCTTCACCTTTGCTTTGTTTTGATTTTTTAAAATTTAATTTAATTTTATATTGGAGTATAGCTGATTTACAATATTGTGTTAGTTTCAGTTGTACAGCAAAGTGATTCAGTTATACATATACATGTGTCCATTCTTTTACAGATTCTTTTCCCATATAGATTATGACAGAATGTTGAGTAGAGTTCCCTGTGCTATTCAGTAGGTCCTTGTTGATTATCTGTCATCTTTCTTACATAAAAGAGCAAAGGGCTGTGGAAACAGGTCACAGAATGCAGCGGACTGCCCCTGACCTGCAGGGATTTAGCTTGGAGGCCTTGGCGGTCCCGTTAGGCATCCTTTCTCCTCTGAGCCTGGAGCTCTAGCATCAGCCTACCTGATCCAGCGCCCTGTGGATGAGCATGGTGTTAAGTACTTGACATTCATTTTCTCCTGTAACCCTTGGATCAGTTGTCTGCTGGTAAGACTTCTATTATCTTATGAAACAGACAACGAAGCTGAGGATCACAGATGCTGAGCAGCTGCCGGGGGTCTCACGGGTGGGTACCAACTCCCAGGGCAGCTCTGGGGCTGGTACGTGGAATGCTCAGCAGTTTCCATCCCTTTGTGGGGGTTTCAGACCTGTAATTTCATAATGGCTCTATGACTGGCTATCATCACCATTCTACACACAAGAAAAGTGAAGCAAAAAGCCACGAAGTCTCCAGCGAAAGAAGGCAGCTGGAAAGGGGTAAAACCAGGAGTCGCATCAGCTGTCTGCTAGCAAGTCCCTGCTTTGGGCCCTGCTTTGCCTGGTCTCTTCAAGCCTCCTCACCTGGGGCTGCCCTTGTCTTGGAAGATCATGTAACAGCCCCAGTGCTGTCCAGTGGTCAATGCTGTGCACCGCACAAGGACATCTGCCTGCAAATCTCAATCCCTCGTGGGCTGTTTCATCTCTGACTTGGAAAATCCATCCTGAATGTCTGCTCAAGTAATTTACCAGCATTGCCCTTTTTGGTTTTAATTGACATCAATTATTGAGGCGCCTTCTAACCCATTTTAAATGGATTTCCCATGAACAACTGAATAGAGTTTTCGCAGGTGACAACTTTTCTGTTTCAGAGACCTGAGGGCCAGTGAGAAGGGGTTTCAGAGCTCAGCTGACCTGGTCCAAGTCTGGCTTGCTTTGTGACACATCCATTAAACTCTCTGAGGTTAGTCTGTCTATCCATTAAATTGGCATAGTAACATTTACTTCAAAGGAATGCTGTGACCATTTATTTAGATTACACACACACACACACACAGACACACACACACAGACTGTCTGTTGTATAGGCTTTAACAAATATTAGACACTTAATGTAAATCATTAATTTATATTTGCTTTATAAATTAGAAATACCATATTCAGGTTCTGGGACATGTATTAGGCACTAGGAAAATGTCTGACTAATAAATGAAGGTCACTCTACCGCTTGTGGCTTTTTTCAAGGTTCTAAATGCACCCTCCGAGCAAGCTTTGCTCAGTGTTTCCCAGGACTGCTGATTGATGGGGTGGGTGGGAAGAGTTCCTGATTCCCAGGGGCCCTGAGTAGGAGTGGAGAAAGCTGGAAAGTTGGGATCAGAATCTACATATTTGGGTCAAATTCTACTTGTAAATTCTGTGGCCTTGCCAAGCTATTTACATTTTCTATTCCTGTTTTTGTTTTTTACCCAGGTTGCAGAATAGAAATAATAAAAACAGCTTTTCTGCTTTGTTCTCAGGCATATAATGCCCTACTCAAGGTTAAAGTTACTTTCATATTCTGATCACTTTGGATGGTGCAAGAATGCCTGGACACTGTTCCTAAGTCTCAGCGCATTTGTCATGAGTCTGGTCACAGTTTTAGGAGAGTATTGATCCTAGTGATGCCATGCTCATCCCTCCTTCATTTACATCTGCTGGCGGCCTCTTTAGGAAGTAGAGGAGGCCATGTGACTTACCTCAAGGTCATGGATCTTGAAATCCTTCTTCCTCCATGGGCCATCAGGCCTCTATCTGTATACTCGGAAACAATTTATCTATTTATCTGCCTATCTATCTATCCATTTATTTATCTATCCATTTATTTATTTATTTAAGATGCCTTTTATATTCCATCATTTTTCAATATGAACTTTTGGGTAACTGTATTAAAGAATTTGAATGGAAAGGAATACACATACAGTATATAGAAGTTGATTCAAAACTCTTCATTCTTCAATTAAGTGTATTCAGTTTACCTACTTAACATAAGGTCACTTCCGTGATGATATTTGGAGTAAGATTCCTTCTCCCAGGATGCCAGTTTTTAGTTTTATATATCTGCTGACCACAATTCTCAAATCTCCAAGTAGGAATATACATAATGAAATGCTGACATTATAGTAGAAGTCGGGTCGGTGTTTTAATTAATTATTTTTTAATTTTAATTTTTTCCAGCTTTATTGAGATGTATTTTGACACATAACACTGTATATATAACCGTATATATTTCGAAATGATTACCATAATAAGGTTCTTTAGGTTTTTATTTTTAAATATGAATCATTAAATGAGTTGAGAAAACAAAAGCAGTCTTTTTTACAACAGTTCTCAGTACATGTAAATATTTTCTTCAAACCGGGTTAGTTACTTGTCCTAACTTCTTTTCAACCAAAAAAAAAGAAACTCACATTTTTCCTAGCATCGGTGTTAATGCTCAAGCATCATCAGCGTGGTGAAGCTCGGTCTCAGACTGAAGTCCACTGACCTGCTCAGCTGTTCAGAGTGGGAAACCAGCCGGTGAAGGAGCTAGGACCGCGGATTCGGATTCGGATTCGGAGCGAGCGCAGGTTGAAGACCTTCACCGACTTGACTCGCACTTCCTCCCGCCACCGTCAGGAGCGCCCGGGACGCGTGGAGCTCGCAGCGCGGCGGGAGCGGGTGGGGGTGGGGTGGGGGTGTGGCTGCAGGTTGAGGCTCCCGCCCCGCCGGCTGCGCGGGTTCGCCGAGCCCGGAGGAGGGAGCGCTAGCTACCCCGAGCGGGAGGGAGCTTGCAGACTCCGGCTCAGAGCAGCTGTCTGGACACCTTGGGTTTTGGGGTGGGGAGCCCCGGCGACTGTGAACATGGACTCCGCCGCGGGAGCCTGTCTCAGGATGCTGTTTCTTTTGTCTGCCCAGCCCTGGAGTACATTAGCAGCAGGGAATACTTGTGAGTACAGCAAATCTTTTAAAACTTATACTGGCAACTGAGAATTCGTGTTTTTTTTAAAAAAAATTGAATTTTACAAATGGAATCACTGGTCTGCCTCTGAAAATGAGGCATTTAAAAAACATCGCAAAGTCCCAACGCTTGGATAGGATGGTTTACAATGGTTTTTCCACTTGTCAAGTCTGTAATACACAAAGCCTGTTTTGACTTGTCTGTGAGCTGAATTTTGTCTGTGTGCTGTTGTTTTGAATATTCATTGAGAAAGCTCAAGTTCTAGTAAAACCTAAAATTAGCATGAGAATATTGAGGTGGAGAGAGACCAGAGAGAGAGAATAGCAGGAGATGAGGAGAGAAGAGCATGCCAATATGTCATTTATTTCTTTTTACTATGAATACATTTTGCAGGATTTATGTCAGAAAGGAAATCGTTGGCCGACCTGGCCGGGTCCTGCATTAGCGTAGATGTTTGCAGTTGGCGCCCTGCGGAATCGGGTACCAAGAACTGGGGCGCTGCAGCGGCGGGCAGGTTCCGCAGCAGAGCCCAGGCGGCAAACCTGGTTAGTCCCGAGAATTACGAGAAGGATAGACCCCTCAGAATTAGAAGGCTTTTGCTTAAAGGAAAAACATAACCTGCCATTCAGGTTCATTTGCAAGTGCACATGCTCGTATATTGTGATGTGCTGTGTTTCTCATTTTGTTGGTTCAGTGAAGATGTATTAACCTCTCAGTTCTGGACTGGCAATGTGAGTCTGATCTAAAGATGCTAGCCAAATTGATTCAGCCGACCTCAAGGCATTTTAATCTGGAAATCGGAAAAAGTTTTCGAAGTGTTATTCAGATTGAAATCTCCATCATAGGGCTTTTCTTTCCTTGAGGGATTGGAAGAAAGCCCCGTTAATCTTACATCCACACCCCATCCCCCTCAAAAAATTTTTTAAATCAGGTTGTAGGGAGTAAGGCAAGCTATTATGCATTTCAAGAAAGTGCTAGTAGGCATGTTAGAAACCGACCTTGCTGCTGGGTATCCAGTTTTATCTGGGGGTGGGGTGGGCTGGGGAACTCCGCCCTTACCAGGAAGTTTGTGCTAAAGTGAAAAGCATATTGTACAAATAGTTACCCTTCCAGCATTCATCCATATATGCCCCGAGGCTGTGATAAGTTTGTGTTGTCATCATTTAGTATCAGCTGATTTAATGCCATATTATATGAGTCACTCCTGAAAATGAGCCTTAGTCTCCTTTAAGAAAATACTGCCCCGTGTTTCAGACAGAATTTTAATTTAGCTTTGGGCACAATTTCCATGAATTAATTAAAATGGAGGCATTTACATGAAATCCTTAGGTCCTGCGGTAAAGCATTTATCACTTGGCTAAGACATTTAAAATGTAGTACTAAATGATTTGCTAGTATAAAAGAATTGTAGAATAATTTAACATAGTACACTGAGGTGCAATTAAAAAGTCACCAGAGGTCACTCTTACTTAAAGGAAACATGGCTTCAAAAATCCTTCCCTTATAAGAGAAGCAGAGTGCTGTGCTGCCTTTCTTGTCTCCTTAGTTGTGATTACAGGACATTGCAAGATCAGTTATTTTGATATTTCTTTATTTTCTGTTTGTATTTTATTCCCTGAAATCCACAGAGGTATCATGTTCTTCATACTGAGCATCTTTTTTAAGAGTCACATGCTCTGAGGTGCTCCATGTCTGAATATCCAGGCAGATATCCTTTTCTGAATTGAATATATCTCTAAGCTCAGTTCGTCTGGGTCTCTGGCTGACTCTTCAAATGTCAATGCTAGTTTTCACTTTTCAGCCTCTGTTTTATTTAGATGTGTTTAGTACTCTGATTAAAAGTTCAGTAAGTTAAAAGTACCTATGTAAATTTGCATGGCTAAGAACATTTTAGATACTATAGAGTCCTTGATCACTGCAAAGATGGCTACTATAGTTGTTCAAGTGTCAAGTATATATTTAAATGTCTTTGCAGACTTAAAGATTCATAGAGGGTACACAAACTGTGTTTGATAATTGCTTGCTAATCTCATTTGACAGTATCCTTTGTAGCAGTAGAAGTAATGGTGAATGAATCTTATTATAGTCTAGATTAGCTAATTTGACCAATTGGATTTTTCCTTAACTCTCGAATATTTGGGAGGTGTTTGTTTGTATGTGTAGATGTATATACAAGCAAGGTATTTCAAACCCATATTTGAAATTTGTTACTACATAAATCAAGGTAGAGGGTTCTTTTAGTCCTGTCCCATCCTTTGAGAAATTCTAAAGAGGAGTTTGCCAGCAGGATGGGATTTAGGCTACCAACAAGAAATCACGAACACCAGCATTTGCTCAAGTCTTTTGATCGCTAACCTTTTATTCCTAAGAAGTGTTTTAAGAACTCAAGTAATCTTTTCAGACAAGACTTTAAGACTAACAAAAATGAAATATTCTTAAGCCCTGATAAAATAATGAGAACTGTATGTAAATTTTTAAAAAGGTAAAGATCTTCTCCCCAAAAGGATACAGTGACATTTTTCCTCTATTTACAACTGGTTCTCAGTAGTAAATTAGTCAGACGGGGCGGGGGGGTGGGGGTGAGGTCAACCTGGGTGAGGTTCTGGCATAAGACATACTCTCATACAGGACTTGGTTGAAACATTTGACATCTCAGAAATTATCCATGTTTTGACACGAATCTTTATAATTAATGGGAAATTTTAAATCAGGAGGAGTCTACACAGAGCGAGAGTAATGTTTCTAAATAGCCAAAAACATGGGCTTTTTTTTTTTTTCTCTTATTCTCTGTCTTTTTGAAGATAAAACAAGTTGAATGGACAGCATCCTCTAGGACCTGATATTTAAAAATTGTGCATCTCTACTTGGTCTGCCTTCTAGAACTCTTTGTATTTACTCAAGATTTAAGTGTTATTCTAATGGAGTTATCCTCTTAAATGGAATGCAAGAGGAAAGTTAGAATATAGATTCCAAGTTAGAGCCCTGTTTTCCAGAAGTTGTTGTGCAGACAGTGGTTGGTTTGCTCACTTCCTACCATGAGCCACAAGTGGAAGAGGGCAGTAGCTCTCTGTTTTAGGATTATCCCTGTGAATCTACTATTTGTTTATGAACTTTCAGATCTTTTGGGGGGGGGGGAGGAAGAAGAGATATAATCTGAATAAGAAAATGTCAGTATTTTGATTGCATATTTAGTATTGTAAATCTGTCTCCTGGATCGCATGTCACTTTGAGGAGTAATGTTCACTCTTTCCCGATTAAGGAACAACACAATTGGAAGTTAATTTACAGCTGAATTATTTTCCCCATATAAGTAAAGTGCCAGCTATAGCTAGTAGCTGCTGTCCTCCCTAACTCTACTCCCCAGTGAAAAGAAAAAGGACTGAAGTCTCTGAAAAGGACTGAAGCCAGTGTTAGACATTTCAGCCGCTGTTGATGGTGATTATTTGACGTAAGTGATGATATTTGTAGACCCAGAGGTTCAATTTAGTGAGTGTTACACACTCATCCGCACCTTGTTAAATCTCAGTACTTGTAATTTTCTCTAGAAGTCTTCTTTTGTTTCCTTCCCCTGTCAAAAGTGCCCTTCTTGTTGTGAGAAGAAAAGATGTATTTCTGGCCCACTACAGGTGGGGCACACAACTTGAATCACTGTTCTAGGAGTGGTAATCAGGATTTGTTTTTATCCAACAATGTCTCCTCCCTGTTATGTCCTGCATATGTATGAGAGGTCTCTGCCCTTGGTTGGGGGAGCAGATCAAGCCCATTTTGTTGGCCAGCATGGGAGACAAACATCATGTGCTCTTCATGTAATACCTAGTGCTTGATCTAGGCAAATATATTAGCACCTCAATTTGAAGATTTGTATCAGATTTGAATCCTTTCTTCACTGGAGCAATGGCTCCTTATGTGCTAAAGTGTTACTGTATCATCTTTAATGAAAGTTTATTAATATGATCCTCTAATAGATAGTATCACACAATATTATTCTTTTAAAATAAAAATAACATACATCGTATAATAGTGAGACACTTGTATAAATTATCCTAACCCAATAACATGATTAACCTTAAGAATTTGGTATAAAAATACATGAATTGCAGAATGGAGGAACTGAACATAATGCTACAACTGCTAAGAAGTATAAAATCGTGAGAATTGATTTAAGTGAATGTCTAATAGTGTGTTTATCAAATGTCTCTTCTCAAGGGTATTGTTTGTCAGAACTCCTGTCATTTCAATGGGCACAGATTCTTTGTAATTATTTGCTAAGTGTCATCAACATATTCTATTGCTATGTGAGCACAGTCAATCTCAAGTAATGCCATGTGTGCTAAGACAATACAGTCCATAAAGAAGTTTTCACCTTGGGTAATATGGACTAAAATCCTGCTGCTGTTTTAATTGGTGCAGGCTTCTTTTTGTCTCAATAGTGTGCTTAGTGGTTTTCTAGAGTGAGTCGAATCCTCCAAGTTAATCAGGATTATCCCTGTGAATCTACTGTTTCTTTATGAATTTTCAGATCTTTGGGGAGGAAGAAGAGATATAATCTGAATAAGAAAATGTCAGTATTTTGGTTGATATTTAGATTGAATTACTTATGTTTACCTATTTCTGAAAGGCATTAGACCATATGTAATATGTTCCTTGGTTTAGGGAGGGAGCCTATCAGAAGATGTGCCCCTGGAGCAGGTGAATGGGGAATCCATTCGTGATTCAGTGAAACATGTTGGGGAAAATGAGCATAGAATATGGAGAGAGGTATTTAGTAAGCACTGGAGCTTGGACTTGTTGGAAAGAGTCTTCAACAAACTGGTAAACGGACGGTTTTTTTTTAAAAATCATATTTGAATAAACTTCCCAGAAATATTGAGGTCAGAATATTTTTGAAAACTTCGGGAAAACAACAACATTTTTTTCTCCAAAAAAACTTACAAAGTCCATGTGACTATCAACACAGAGTGACAGGCAAGGCTAGAGCTGTGAGGGTCCTGAAGCTTATGCAACTGGGGGAGACTCTTTAAGCAAACAAACAAACAAAATGACCCTAAAGACACATTATCAGTGACCCTCCCACGCCTGAAAGCCTGTTCTGGGGAGAAGACTGGAGCTCAAGAATGTCTGCTCCTTTGAGTTGATTTGGAAAAAAAACCCCAAATCATTCAAGAGTACTAAATAAAGGACATATTCACTGACAAAAATCTCAATTAACTGAGAAAATTTGAATTTGAATTTTTCCCTTTAAATCAAAATCAGAATTTGAATATAAAAGTATACTTATAAAAGTATAAAAGAGTTCAAACAATTTGGAATGAATAGATCCAGGGTTTACCTGCAATTCTAATTCTAATCCTGAAAAACAAATACGAAATTAACCTCTGGATCTTCTCCCCACTTAACTTTTCAGAGCCTTTAAAGGCTTGGCTTCAACATACAAAGTTCTTCAGAGTAACTTCCAAAGTGTCCCCACTCAATCTGCCTACCTGGGGCCCGTTGCGGTGCTGATTGCTATAGGCTCTGTTGCATCATATTGAATAACTTTTAAAAACGGAATTATTTATGTCTACCTATTTCTGAGAGGCAGGAAACCATATGTAATACGTTCCTTCAAAATATCATACATGTTTTTTCCAGTTTGAGTTCTATGGCATAAGGTTAAAATCTGTGTGCTAATTAAAGTTATACACAACTTGTAAATACTGTAAAAACTAACACAACATTGTAGATCAACTATACTCCAATGTAAAATAAAAAGTTAAAAAAAGAGAGGGTATGATAGAGTGACCTTTTGACATTATGCAGGAACATTGTTTAATAGGCCCACATGATTGTTTAATTACCTAGAAGAATGCACCCATGTCTGACTTGGTCATTTACTATTTGATTGGAGTTTAGAAGCTGAAATTGATGATTTTTTTTTTTTTTTCAGGTACATATGGTAACTACAAAGGTTTTATTGCCCTGTAGGACATTGATCAGTTTTTTTGTAACCTAGCAATCTCATTCTAATATTCTTCTATAAATGCCTGTAAATTCCTAGTTTCTCAAAATGCTCTTTTACTGGATTAGTCATTAATGAGTTTATGATTCTTTGGCATGCATTTGTTCTATATTTGTACGTGTTGTGTTTTTAACTTTTTGAAAACAATGCTTTGACATAGAGATTGCACATGTCTGGTAGGTGTACACATAACCTTGTGTGATAATACATGTGCTTAGTTTGAGTGTTGCTTTACAATAAATTTCCTTTCTGGTTCATTAGAAACTTTACTTTTCAATAATAATATAGGGAGTCTGGCTCACAATAAAAAATAAAAATATTCTCCTTAGTTTCCAGGTAATGGGTATTTTCAGTGTACTGATTTGAAATAGAATTGAAACATAAAGTACTTGAAATTTTGAGTAGTTTAAAGTTAGAAACTATATAATTTTTATTTAAATATATGCCCATTTAATGGACCAGTTTAAAAAAAAACCTCCCTCCAAGGCTGTTAATCACAAATGAAAAAATGATATATTTTATCTAGGCTATGGCTTTTATTAAGTTTTTACTCGGTAGTACATCAGGAAAAGATACTCATGGAGGATGTGCTAGTTATAGCTAACTCATGGAGAGAAACTTGAAAAAAGTTTGTTTTTTCAACTGGCAAATATGATACTTTCGGATGAGTCATTTTAGGGCTATGGTAAATGGTGTATCGGATATTTAAATGTATGTGTTCCTAAGTTGTATCACCTGTGGTTCCATCTCTGGCCTTAGTGGCTGTCACCTGTGGAGAAGGCATTTTTTATGCCACGTGTTCACTGGACCACTGTGGGAGGAAGGGGCTGGTGAACCTTGTTTGGAATCAGTGGCAGTTTCGATAACCTCAGAAGCCACTTAACGCTGTGGCATAGACCTAGGGTCCCCACATGCTCGTTTCAGTAGCATCTCATTACTTGGGGTGTTCGAGACCCAACAGAGGGTTTCTCTGGAGCTTAGGAGCAAGCAGTGACATTGCTGCTTGGATGATGCAGGAGCGACCTGCTGCCTTGAGACATAAGACCAGGTGCCACCTGCAGTTCTCAAGGTTGTAATTAGTTTTTATTTTAACATTTATAAATCCTCAGGCAGCCAAAGAGCTTGATAAAGTTAAGCTAAATACACTCTTCCTCGGAGTGGTGAATTGGTGGGAGAAGTGGCAGAATGAACCATGTGTGTGTACGTATGTTTGTGTGTCTTAAGGGAGGCTGGTTGGGTAGAGAGACCTGCCGAAGGAATTAAAAACCACTGTCAATAGTTGTAAGAGAGGCACAGATTGGATTAGGTGACAATCCAGTTACGTGGGATTGAGCTATTTCTTACTTGTTACCATGCAGAACGGATATTCTCCACTTTGGATTTCTGAGCATGTGAGTAATCAGGAAATACAAAGACATCTGCCCTGACCCAGTTGAACCCCAGTTGAAACTATTGCCTTCACGTGTCGGAGGTGTTTTGTGTTCTAGGATATTGCTATGCAGCCACCGTTAGAACCAGCAGCACTTAACCTGCCTCTGAGGCCTTCCCAGGTCCTGCTTCCTGTTAATACAGTTCTAAGGAATGGCTGGTAGGATTTTGATTTAAAGGCGAGTAGATATAATAAAGGGAATCTGATTAGCATGCGAAAATAATTCAGTAATTTGATTCAGGTCAAAGAAAGTAATTTTAATATAAACTTCTATTATGGAAGAAAATATTTTAAGAACTGTTAACTATTTTAATGTCTCAGATTTGGCTGATGTAAGAAAAAGAATACGTTTCTATAGACATCTGTTCAAATGTTTGGAGATTATCAAAATTAAGGATTTGTCATATAGCTTTACGTTTGCTGTGTCTTTGATGATTAGAAACTTGAGAATAAGGACATTGCTATACACTAAAAGTATAATAATACAACATAAAAAGAAAAATATAGCTGTGTAATATCATCAAGCTGGCTAGCTGCTGTGTGTCTGTGATTCTTAGGCTTCTCTGCAACGTTGTGTTAATTCATGGAAGTTTTCTTTTTTTAATTAATTAATTAATTAATTAATTTTTGGCTGAGTTGGGTCTTCATTGCGGCACTGAGGCTACGGGCTTTCTCTAGTTGCGACCAGCGTGGGTTACTCTTTGTTGTGGTGCGCGGACTTCTCATTGAGGTGCCTTCTCTTGTTTCGGAGCGTGGGCTCTAGGCGCAAGGGCTTCAGTAGTTGTGGTGCGTGGGCTTAGTTGCTCCACGGCACGTGGGACCTTCCTGGACTAGGGATCGAACCCGTGTTCCCTGTATTGGCAGGCGGACTCTTAACCACTACTCCACCAGGGAAGTCTCGATTCACGGAAGTTCTGATAAGAAAACCTGTGAGCCTTGACATTTCAGAGCACATCCTTTTCTATGGTGTGAACCATGCCGTCATTGCGAGGGGTTAAAAAAATTGGGGGACTGAAAGAGGATATGTTGACTAGAGTTTAGTTAAGGTACGTATAAGAGAGTTTAAGGGAGCAAACGCCAAATTACTCTTTGCTTTCTTAAAGTGACAAGGAACATTTCTGAAAACTATTTTTTCTGGCATAGAACACAGTAGAATTGACAGATCTCAGAGTCAATTACCTATTAGAGGTAAGTCAAATGATCTATTTTGAACTATGGTACAAGGTTAACAAACATAATATTGATTTTCCAGTTTATAAGAATAAACTTTGGATCATAATTATTTACTATTCTTTTGTCATGATGAACTACTGATCTATTTTAAGAAACCTGAAAACCTGATCTTTGGGAGATTTGCATCGCTATGGACTGATTTCACTTGTTCTCCTTGTAAGTGATAGGATTCATTTGTTGGAAGATAGGCTGCATGCTTGCCTAGGGAAAGTTCCTTTTCCTCATGAATATTGCTGCAAGGTGAAGCAAGAGTGGGGAGATACATCCTGCAGGCTATTGCGCATTTGAGCATGAAAAGGACATATGTTGTATCTTAATCTCCATCCCAGTTCCCTAGGGATGAGACTGGCTTACCCACCCTCCCAAGGCCTCCTTCCCAACCCCCAGCATCAACATGCCCAGAGCCTTCACGAGCATCTTCTTCCATTTTCTTAGATGGAGGTGATGCCGAATGACTTCCTGGGTTGACTTGCGTGGATTTTGGCCAGCCAAAGAGGTGTCCTTCCTCCTTCACTACTTCCTGTGGGATCCATCCCCCTGAGGTCTTCCACTGTTATTCCATTTCCCAGGTGTAAGAGGGACTGAAGTGGGAGGATGGCAGTGAGAATGAAAAAGTGACACTGCACACAAAGAACACTTTCAGGACTTAATGGTTGTTTGATTCTATGTGGAGTAATAAGAAATGGGAGTGTGAAGGACTGGGGTATTGGCAAGTGACTTAAACAAAACGGGGAATTGTTGGTTCACATCATTGCATTTCAGGCAAGGTTAGATCCAGATGAGGCTGTGCCATCAGGATCAGCCTCTCTTCATGTTTCCGCTCTGTCTTCCCAGTGTCAGCTTGATGCTCAGGCAGGAATCTGCTTGGTAGCTCCATGTCCAAGGTCGACCTTCCTAATCACAGTGATAGAGAGAATGCTTTCCTCTATTTGGACTTTGGTCCTTATTACCCTGAAGCACTAAGCATGTATTTATTTGTTTATTCCCTCAGCTCAAGCTCCAAGAAAGCAGAGACTTCCTCTTTCTTTTTTGTTGTTATTCCTACTTCCTAATCCCCAGAGCACAGGGATGGTCCTGGAAGACAGTGGGTTCTCAATACATATTTGTTGGATAAGTAAAAAGGTGAATGATTCTCTTTCCCCAAACATCCAGCAAGATCCCCAGATCTGACTTCCAGTGTTTTGTCTGTGTTGTGACTGCTCTTATCCAGCTACTGTGACAGGAAAGGTTGGCCCTCATGACCAGTGGTGGAGCCAGGAAGTGATTGCAACTTGATCCTTGACCAGGTGCTTTGACTGCATCACTTTGACAAGAAAGCAAAATGCACAATCCATTTAGGTAATTAGTTTAACATCTATTATGAAAAGCACTAGCTTTCAGGCTCTTACTGGCTTCATAGAACAGATGCTTGGTTACATGTCTCCCTCCTTAATCAGATTTTAAACTTCCTGAAAACAGAATCACGCTTCTTTGTTCCTGCAGTGCTTTGCTGATGGTACTCAGTAAGTACCAAATAAATGGAGAAATTAATATATTTTAAATATGCTACCTTGAAAGTATATAGAATATCTGCAGAATCCCCCCGTGTATTTTATAATCATTTTTTAGGTGGCCTAATAAAAATGAATTTTTATGTGACTATCCCTGAGCTCTCTACTAGCCAACTGATTTGTTCATGGAAGGATCCATTGGCTGATTTTGAGTGTTTTGTTTTCTTCCAGTAGGAAAATGCCTGACATAACTTCTGACCCAAGGCTTTGATAAAAAGCATGGTGCCTGTTCTAAAAGTTGCTGGGAAGCCCTGAGGGAGAGCTTGAAAAGGCCAGGTGTCAGGGGAACTACCAAAGACCAACAAGCAGCAAAGAGGAGGCCTTCTGGCAGGTATTATTAGGCAAGATGACTATTATCTAGGGAGATCTTGATCAAGTCTGATCTCAGCAAGGCTCCATATTCAGGAGGAGCCTGAAACAGAGGTGCCTGGGGGCAGTGTGTAATTGGCATTCTCCACAAGCCTGGTTCATAGTGTCTACCTGATACTTGAAGCAGCATCTAATCCAGGTGGGAAAGGCTCACTGCACATCAGGGCAGAGGGCCTGCAGGTGCACAGGTGGCCATTGCACTTCAGAGTAGGTGTCCAGTTGTCTCCTTGACACCCATGAGGCTAAATTCATTTGGGTCACAGCTGCCTCTGGGAGTGAGAACCATGGACTCTGTGTCCAGTAACCTGCAACATCAAGTGGAAGCTCCCATTGTGCTTGCAGACTTGACCCCCTGGTCTAGGGTGAGGAATTTCTGAGTCTGTTTATGGCTGGCCATTACTGTCAACAAAACCTGTTACTATCTTTGAGAAGTTTTATGACTAGCTAGCTCAAAGGCATGACAAAATGCACATGCTATCACTTAAAGACTACCTCTATTTTCAAACAAAGATTGTTCGTATTTTCAGAATTACATAGAAGGGCACAGTGGAGGTATATAAATGAAGATGATTCCAGCAGCACTCCTTCAAACAGCATAAAACTATAAAGTTCAACAAGATGTACTAACATAATGAGTCACACTTTCAGATAGGCAGTGGAATGGAGTGGTTATGAAAGGAATGTTTGGATTAGGTTTCTGCTTCCACTGATGAATGCCAGCTGTGTGACCCTGGGTAATTTGCTTATCCTTTCTGTGTCTCAGCTTCCTTGTCTCCAAAAATATAAGTAATAATTATAACCCATCTCATAGACTTGTTATGAAGATTAAATTAATTAATATATATAAATAATGCCTGGAACATAGTAAGTCCTCAGTGAATTTTAGCCATTACTATTGCTCCTGTTGATCTCAAGTGTAAAATCAGAAATGTGACTTTGGTCCATGATTTTGGGTAGAATAATCAGATAAGCAATTTTAGGGAAAGGCATTTATACTGGGTATTTCCATTATTCAAAGTATTATCACTAATACTGCAAGATTAAGACAATATTACAAAAGAAGACTATTTAAAAATAAGTTTATGTCATAGAATTAGAAACTCTAACAGTACATTGATATGTTTCAGCTTTCTGTAATATTATATCTCTCTAAGCAATAAAGCTTTTCAGATTAAGCTATTTGGATTAAATTGTCACTAGCAACTTTGACTTCTTTCGGTTTTATATATTTTTCCGTTAGCTGAAAAGGACTCCCCAGATTAAGACAGTATGCTGCTGAAACATATACTGCTTGTTATCTGGCTGTTTTTTATGAAGTCTTCTAAGACATATAGTATCTGACCATCAATATGGGTTGTTTGACATTTATGATAGTGAAATGAGTGTTAGTGTCCAAGTCAAACATATTTTGTATACTTTGGAATGTCATCTCACTTAGAATGGGTATGAAAACTTTCGTGTGGATCCTTGGAAAGAGAGCATTACTGTTTGATTGTGAAAGGTTAGGTTTAGCCCCATCTCTTGAATTTTCTCATGTCCCCTTTTCTTCAGTCATCGCATCACTGACTTATTCAAACCCTCTAAATCTCTGGCATTTACTATTGTTGTCTTCATGATTTTCCTGTCTCTACCTCACCTCCTTCTGATCCATTTGCTATCCTGCTGCCAGAATAATCTTTCTAAAGACCACTTACCTGATGATCTTGCTTTTCTGGGTAAAGATTTTCGAATCTTCCCTCACATCACACACACACACACACACACACACACACACACACATTTATTCCTTGAAAGGTCCCTTCCCTTCACTTCCTGTTCCTCGTCCCTCCTTTAACTGACCCTAAACTACAACCACCACCTAGCTACACTGGCATTCTTCCATCAGGACTTTCAGTTACCCCTCCCTCTACTTCTGGCACTTTCTCTCCATGTCTTGTCTTCCTGTTGAATATAGTCATCTAGGCTCTTACAGATCCATTTCCAGGAAACATATGCTCACAATAAAAATAAAAACATAAAATGCAAGAGGAAGAATCATCAGAAATAATAAACTACAGAATTAGACCAAAATAAATGTATATATTGAAATAGATTTAGGATATAAAATTTGTTTTATATGTATAAAGAAATAAAAGAGTAGAAGAATGGAAAGAATAAGAGACTATCAAAATGATCAAGTAGAATTGAAAAAGAGTAGTATTGAGAAATGAAAAATGTAATCACTGAAATAAAGAATTTAGTGAATGCTGAAACAGCAGATTAGACACAGGTGAAGAGAGACTCAACAAATTAGAAGACACGTTTGAAATAAATAACCAGCATGCACTACAGAGAGATGAAGAGATGGAAAATATGAAAGCCAGGTTAGGGGACAGGGTAAAGCGATTGATTTTTGTATCTGATCTGAGTTCTAGAAGGAAGAGCATGTGGGAAAAAGAAATACTTAAGAGATAATCTATGGGAATTGCCCAAAATTGAAGAGAGTCACCAATGTTTAGATTCAGGAAACCTCTCAAATCCCTAGTGATACAAAGGAAAATAAATTCCCACCCAAAACAACACTTTATATTGGAACTGTAGAACACCAGAATCAAGAGATGTTAAAAGCAGATAAAAGATAAGTATAATAAATAAACAAACAAAATCAGAGACAAGAACTGTTAAAGTTCTGAGAGGGAATAATTACCAACCAAGAATTGTAGACTCATTGACTTTCTCTTTCTTTCTCTTTCAAGAATGAAGGTAAGATAAAGCCATTCACAGAAATATAAAATCAAAGAGCATTTAAGGCCAATTAACCTTCACTAAAGAAGTGTTAATGGATATACTTAGCAAGAAAGAAAATTATTACAGAAGGCAGTTATGAGTACTTATAATCTAGTAGCTAGAAACAAATGGCAGGTCCTCAGGTATAATCACATATTTGAACAGTAATAAAGCTGTTTGTACAACAACATCTTCATGAAGTTGATGGAATTCAAAGGAAGAAGACAAGATAAATCTAAGAGAACAATTGAAAATATAGTTGGAAAAGGCTTACCAGACTTAAAGCATTCTAAGGTCCCTGCATTATTTTGTTTAATTTTAGGCTTTGTTAAATTGTTAAGCAGAATGCAGTGTAAAATTTTAAGGATGACCACTTAAAGAAGAGTAATAAGACATACACATTTCAAACCAGTAGGAAAAATGGAATGGGATGGGGGTAGATTTCAGTCTGTTCAACAGAAAGCAAGAAGAGAGGGGAGGAGAAAATAACTGAGAAAAATAGACAAATAAGCATAAAATAGAATAAAATGAAGTAATAAGGATATAGAGATTTGAATAAATTATTTCTAACTTTGATTTTAAGGATATATATATAACAGTTAGAAAATATTATGCAGGCTTTTCAATTACATGTGGAATATTTACATTTTTACTTAACCATAAAACCAGTTTCAATAAATTTAAAAGAATTAGTAACATAAAAATAAAATTTCTTAAAACTGAAAAGCAATAATGTATCTCACTTATAAAAGCTCATATTGTGCTGCGTTAGATGAATGGAAAACAATAATTAAAAAAAAAATACCTAGAAACATGGTCACATTTTAAACCACCAAAAATAATGATATAAACTTATTTGCTATAATGGAATGAGAGCTAGTTTAATTTCAGCAGAGCTGTAATACAAGAAGCAAAAAGAAATATAGAAACAAGTATAAGTTCTGAAGGAAAATAACTTTTTTACTAGAAACTATTATTTAAACCATCGTAAAACATGAGTGGAGAGGATGAAGAGGGAGACTAAAATCTTGCTAATGTTCTTTGAGACATAAGTAGAATTTAACCATGGACATTGTTTAAAAATTGAGATAAAGTGTTGCGTTATAAATAGAAGGATGATCAGTAGAAAATAAATTAAATGTGATATTTTGTGTGCTTTGCAAAATCATGAAACTGATTTTCCTCCTCAGAAAAAGTCCTGTTTTCTGTTTCATGTTTTAATATGATTGCATGTTTTTTCATTCATTGTTCTTTCATCTGATAGTGAGAATATTCTTGGTTAAACAGTGAAAGTTTGTTTGTACTTTAGAATAGGTGTATGAAGCTGTTTAAGCATGTGGATTTTTTTACCCAATCTATTTTTTTTATAGACTACTGTTGGCTTGAGGAAGCAGACCTGTGAAAACTGTTAAGGATGATGAGTAGCACCACTGGGTGGATTTGGGTGACACAATATAATTCATGTCCTTAACATCTTACTATTATTATACATAGAAACTTTCACCAATTATTGTTGCTGAGAAATAACTGAAACATTCTCCTGTAAGTGATTAAAATATTTGTCGATTTCTCAGATTTTTAAATAGAATGAAATTGGATCTTATCATGAATTTTCTATAAAAATCTGGAGTTCCTTTTAGGTTAACAGATTTGTATCTTTTATAAACTAATTTTAAGTTCTATAATCTTATATAATGCTTATATGTAGTCTTATGTATAATATACATATAGTCAGGTTTACGAAAGAGAAGGCCATTTCCATACCTGGTATAATTCAACAAATTCTGTGAATTTTTAATTTCCACTTGCTGCGGAATTAAAATGTTTCACCTTCTATTTTGACATGAGTGCTGTATACCAGCACAGTTTGGAAGTTTTGTACAGAAAGGGAAAAAAACACCCTCTTCAGAAAAATTTTTAAAGAAATGTTTAGTTGTACCTTGTGAAAATAATACCAAATAGCTATTTTATCTTTTTTTTTTTTGCAAATATGGACATTTTTTTAATCATCTTTTTTGGACTATAATTGCTTTACAATGGTGTGTTAGCTTCTGCTTTATAACAAAGTGAATCAGCTATACGTATACATATATCCCCATATCCCCCATATCTCTTCCCTCTTGCGTCTCCCTCCCTCCCACCCTCTCTATCCTACTCCTCTAGGTGGTCACAAAGCACTGAGCTGATCTCCCTGTGCTATGCGGCTGCTTCCCACCAGCTATCGGTTTTACATTTGGTAGTGTATATATGTCCACGCCACTCTCTCACATTGTCCCAGCTTACCCTTCCCCCTCCTCGTATCCTCAAGTCCATTCTCTAGTAGGTCTGCGTCTTTTTTCCCGTCTTGCCCCTAGGTTCTTCATGACCATTCTTTTTTTTTTTTTTTTTTTTTTTTTAGGTTCCATATAAATGTGTTAGCATACGGTATTTGTTTTTCTTTTTCTGACTTACTTCACTCTGTATGACAGACTCTAGGTCCATCCACCTCACTACAAATACCTCAATTTCGTTTCTTTTTTAGGCTGAATAATATTCCATTGTATATATGTGCCACATCTTCTTTATCCATTCATCTGTCGATGGACACTTAGGTTGCTTCCATGTCCTGGCTATTGTAAATAGAGCTGCAATGAACATTGTGGTACATGACTCTTTTTAAATTATGGTTTTCTCAGGGTATATGTCCAGTAGTGGGATTGCTGGGTCATATGGTAGATCTGTTTTTAGTTTTTTAAGGACCCTCCATACTGTTCTCCATAGTGGCTGTATCAATTTACATTGCAAGAGTGTTCCCTTTTCTCCACACCCTCTCCAGCATTTATTGTTTGTAGATTGTTTTATGATGGCCATTCTGACTGGTGTGAGATGATATCTCATTGTAGTTTTGATTTGCATTTCTCTAATGATTGATGTTGAGCATTCTTTCATGTGTTTGTTGGCCATCTGTATATCTTCTTTGGAGAAATGTCTGTTTAGGTCTTCTGCCGATTTTTGGATTGGGTTGTTTGTTTTTTTGATATTGAGCTGCATGAGCTGCTTGTAAATTGTGGAGATTAATCCTTTGTCAGTTGCTTCATTTGCAAATACTTTCTCCCATTCTGAGGGTTGTCTTTTCGTCTTGCTTATGGTTTCCTTTGCTGTGCAAAAGCTTTTATGTTTCATTAGGTCCCACTTGTTTATTTTTGTTTTATTTCCATTTCTCTAGGAGGTGGGTCAAAAAGGATCTTGCTGTGATTTATGTCATAGGGTGTTCTGCCTATGTTTTCCTCTAAGAGTTTGATAGTGTCTGGCCTTACATTTAGGTCTTTAATCCATTTTGAGTTTATTTTTGTGTATGGTGTTAGGGAGTGTTCTAATTTCATTCTTTTCCACGTAGCTGTCCAGTTTTCCCGGCACCACTTATTGAAGAGGCTGTCTTTTCTCCATTGTGTATTCTTGCCAGCTTTATCAAAAATAAGGTGACCGTATGTGCTTGGGTTTATCTCTAGGCTTTCTATCCTGTTCCATTGATCTATATTTCTGTTTTTGTGCCAGTACCATACTGTCTTGATTACTGTAGCTTTGTAGTATAGTCTGAAGTCAGGGAGCCTGATTCCTCCACCTCCGTTTTTCTTTCTCAAGATTGCTTTGGCTATTTGGGGTCTTTTGTGTTTCCATACAAATTGTGAAATTTTTTGTTCTACATCTGTGAAAAATGCCAGTGGTAGTTTGATAGGGATTGCATTGAATCTGTAGACTGCTTTGGGTAGTATAGTCGTTTTCACAATGTTGATTCTTCCAATCCAAGAACATAGTATATCTCTCCATCTATTTGTCTCATCTTTAATTTCTTTCAACAGTGTCTTATAGTTTTCTGCATATAGGTCTTTTGTCTCCCTAGGTAGGTTTATTGCTAGGTATTTTATTCTTTTTGTTGCAATGGTAAATGGGAGTGTTTCCTTAATTTCTCTTTCAGATTTTTCCTCATTAGTGTATAGGAATGCCAGAGCTGTCTGTGCATTAATTTTGTATTGTGCTACTTTACCAAATTCATTGAATAGCTCTAGTAGTTTTCTGGGAGCATCTTTAGGATTCTCTATGTATAGTATCATGTTACCTGCAAACAGGGACAGCTTTACTTATTCCTTTCCGATTCGGATTCGTTTTATTTCTTTTTCTTCTCTGATTGCTGTGGCTATAACTTCCAAAGCTATGTTGAATAATAGTGGTGAGAGTGGGCACCCTTGTCTTGTTCCTGATCTTAGAGGGAATGGTTTCAGTTTTTCATCATTGAGAAAGATGTTGGCTGTGGGTTTGTCATATATGACCTTTATTATGTTGCGGTAGGTTCCCTCTATGCCTACTTTCTGGAGGGTTTTTATCATAAATGGGTGTTGAATTTTGTTGAAAGCTTTTTCTGCATCTATTGAGATGATTATATGGTTTTTATCCTTCAATTTGTTAGTATGGTGTATCTCATTCTTTGATTTGCGTATATTGAAGAAGCCTTTCATTCCTGGGATTAACCCCACTTGATCGTGGTTTATGATCCTTTTAATGTGCTGTTGGATTCTGTTTGCTAGTATTTTGTTGAGGATTTTTGCATCTATGTTCATCAGTGATATTGGCCTGTAGTTTTCTTTCTTTGTGACATCTTTGTCTGGTTTTGGTATCAGGATGATGGTGGCCTCGTAGAATGAGTTTGGGAGTGTTCCTCCCTCTGCTATATTTTGGAAGAGTTTGAGAAGGATAGGTGTTAGCTCTTCTCTAAATGTTTGATGGAATTCCCCTGTGAAGCCATCTGGTCCTGGGCTTTTGTTTGTTGGAAGATTTTTAATCACAGTGTCAATTTCAATGCTTGTGTTTGGTTTGTTTATATTTTCTATTTCTTCCTGGTTCAGCCTTGGAAGGTTGTGCTTTAATAAGAGTTTGTCCATTTCTTCCAGGTTGTCCATTTTATTGGCCTAGAGTTGCTTGCAGTAATCTCTCATGATCCTTTGTATTTCTGCATTGTCAGTTGTTACTTCTCCTTTTTCATTTCTAATTCTGTTGGTTTGAGTCTTCTCCCTTTTTTTCTTGATGAGTCTGGCTAATGGTTTATCAATTTTGTTTATCTTCTCAAAGAGCCAGCTTTTAGTTTTATTGATCTTTGCTATTGTTTCCTTCATTTCTTTTTCATTTATTTCTGATCTGATCTTTATGATTTCTTTCCTTCTGCTAACTTTGGGGTTTTTTTTTGTTTTTCTTTCTGTAATTGCTTTAGGTGTAAGGTTAGGTTTTTTATTTGAGGTGTTTCTTGTTTCTTGAGGTAGCATTGTATTGCTATAAACTTCCCTCTAGGACTGCTTTTGCTGCATCCCATAGGTTTTTGGTGATCGTGTTTTCATTGTCATTTGTTTCTAGGTATTTTTTGATTTCTTCCTTGATTTCTTCAGTGATCTCTTGGTTATTAAGTAGTGTGTTGTTTAGCTTCCATGTGTTTGTATTTCTTACCGATTTTTTCCTGTAATTGATATCTAGTCTCATAGCGTTGTGGTCGGAAAAGATACTTGATATGATTTCAATTTTCTCTAAATTTACCGAGGCTTGATTTGTGACCCAAGATATGATCTATCCTGGAGAATGTTCCATGAGTACTTGAGAAGAAAGTGTATTCTGTTGTTTTTGGATGGAATGTCCTATAAATATCAATTAAGTCCATCTTCTTTAGTGTATCATTTAAAGCTTGTGTTTCCTTATTTATTTTCATTTTGGATGGTCTGTCCGTTGGTGAAAGAGGGGTGTTAAAGTCCCCTACTATGATTGTGTTACTGTTGATTTCCCCTTTTATGGCTGTTAGCATTTGCCTTATGTATTGAGGTGCTCCTATGTTGGGTGCATAAATATTTACAATTTTTATATCTTCTTCTTGGATTGATCCCTTGATCATTATGTAGTGTCCTTCTTTGTCTCTTGTAATAGTCTTTGTTTTCACGTCCAAATAGTTATTTTATCTTTATATATGTATCTAATGAGGTACCTGAGAATGCACTGCTTTATTCAATAGTAATCTAATTTTTTATTTACTTGTTAAATATGTGCGTGCACGCATGCGTGTGCATGTGCACACACACACACACTTCGTAAAATGATTGGGTTTTCTACTCTTTTAACAGCAGTGGCCTGTAATTTTGAATAAACATGAACAATTAAGCATAATGATTGTTTTATGGAAACTTTTTGGTCAGAGACCCAAGTTTTCAGTGAACTGTTGCTATTAATAATTAAATAATTGTTAGGTAAACATTACATTAAACAGCAATGCTATATTATAATAGTGTACCTCAGTAGATTAAACCTGAAAATATTTACCAGGAATTAATTATTTTAAAACTTTAGGTGTCATTTGGATCCAAATTCCAAATTATAAAATTTTCCTTTTTCCCCTATATATTTTGTGTATATTCTTGGAACTCTACAAAGAAGTTACTGTCTTGTTTTTTTCCCCTCTGGCAAAATGAGAAAAGCGGTATTTTATGGAGGGATCATTAACAGGTACTTGTGCTTTGAATGGATTGATTGTACTTGCTGCCTTTAGCTATGAACATCTTTTTGACAACTGTCCCCTGTTGAATATCTTGGAGAAAAGAAGGAAGAGAGGAAAGGAGGAAGACAAGGAAGAAGGAGAGGGTGGGAGGAGGAGAGATGGATGGACAAAAGGAAAGTATTTCCAAATTGCAAGACAGCGTATGAATCGAGTTTTATCCTAGTTAAACAAGCTTTTTGAAACGCCCAGTTGATTATTTAAAGCACCAAATACACATTTCTTTGCAATGATGTGTATTCTCTTTTCTCATTCTACCACAAAGCAGTGAATCTTTAGCTTTGGAATATGTTGGTTATTTTATTTTAAAATTTTTCCAATGAAAATGCCCAAATTACCAAACATAGTGTAAAAATTTCTTGTGTAACTTAAATCTTGTTCTAAAATTTTAACAATTGTTATAGTATTTATGGATCAAATATTACAGTATAGGTGTTATTTTTTTGTTAAATTTTGTAAGTTTTTAAAGTTACATGGACTTTTAGAAGAAGCACTCCTGTAAATATAAAGGAACATCTAACCCTTTCATGTTCATCACAGGTTTTTAAAAAATTTGTGCAGCAGTTTTTAACTCTTCTACAATCACATAATACAGAAAGAAATACATAATTTTGCCTCCAATTTTTAGTGGAGAAAATTGAAGGATAAAAAAATCTCTAAAGTTTCAAAATAAATTATTCACTCAAAAAATATTTATTAGGGGCTTCCCTGGTGGCGCAGTGGTTGAGAATCTGCCTGCCAATGCAGGGGACACGGGTTCGAGCCCTGGTCTGGGAGGATCCCACATGCCGCGGAGCAACAAAGCCTGTGAGCCACAACTAATGAGCCTGCGCGTCTGGAGCCTGTGCTCCGCAACAAGAGAGGCCACGATAGTGAGAGGCCTGTGCACCGCGATGAAGAGTGGCCCCCGCTTGCCGCAACTAGAGAAAGCCCTCGCATGGAAACGAAGACCCAACACAGCCAAAAATGAATTAAAAAAAAAAAATTTATTAGGTCCTTGCTCCATGAAGCAACTTATATAGCAGCAACATTTGTAGAAGAAAATTATGTGATTTTGGCAATTACAGTAACTTGGTAATTCACGTGAACAATGTATGAACAGAAAAATATAAAATTGCACACTTTTTTATTGAGTAAATTTGACTTGTAACATTGCATATGTTTCAGGTATACAGTATGTTACTTTGATACATTTATATATTGTTAATGTGATTGCTGAAGTAATATCACATTACATAATTATAATACACATGATCACATTATGTAATTATAGTACAGTATTACTGTCTATTTATTATACTGTTCATTAGATCTTCATGGTTCATTTACCAATTCTTCCAAGTTTGTACCCTTAAAGACCATCCCTCTTGTCCCTGTCCCTGGTAACCACCGTTTTATTCTGTTTTTCACAGGTTTAACTTTTAGATTTCACATGTAAGTGACATCATACAGTACTTGTCTTTCTCTATCTGACTTACTCTCTTAGCATAATGTTGTAGCAAATGGGAGGATCTCTTCCTTTCTCATGGCTGAATAACATTCCACGGTGTATGTATACCACATATTTTTTTACCCATTCATCCACTGATGGTCTTTTGGGTTGTTTCCGTATCTTGGCTATTGTGAGTAATGCTGTGATAAACATGGGAGTGCGTATATCTTGTCAAAATCCTATTTTCATTTTCTTTGGTTGTATACCCAGAAGTGGAATACCTGGAGTATATGATAGATCTACTTTTAATTTTTTGAGGAGCTTCCATCTAGCTTTCTATAGTTGTTAGACTAATTTACATTCCCACATCCTCACCAGCATCTGTTGGTCCTTGTCTTCTTGATGATAGCCATTCTCACAGGTGTGAGGTAATGTTTCACTGTGATTTTGATTTGCAGTCCCCTTATGATTAGTGATGTTGAGCATCTTTTCATGTGTCTCTTGGCCATTTTGATGTCCTTTTCGGAGAAATGACTATTTACTTCTTCTTCCCATCTTTTAACCAGATTGTTTGTTTTCTGTTATTGAGTTGACTGAGTTCCTTATATATTTTGGATATTAATCACTTATTCGATAAATGGTTTGCAAAATTTTTCTCCCATTCTGTAGGGTGTCTTTTCATTTTGTTAATTAATTTATTCTTTTGATGTGCAGAAGCTCTTGAGTTTGATGTAGTCCCATGTTTTGATTATTTTCTTTTATTGTTTGTTATTTTGGCATCATGCCCACCAAATTATTGCCAAGACCAATATCAATAAACTTCTCCCCTAACATTTTCTTTTAGGATTCTTATGGCATCAGGTCTTATGTTTAAGTCTTTGACCCATTTTGAGTTAATTATTGTGAGTGGTGTGAGATAGGGGTCTACTTTCAGTGTTCTGCATATGTTTCTCCAATTTTTCCAGCACCATTTGTTGCAGAGGCTATCCTTTCTCCACCGGCTATTCTTGGCTTCCTTGTTGAATACTAGTTGACCGTATATGCCAGGGTTTAATTCTGGGCTCTCTATTCTGTTCCGTTGGTCAATTTGTCTTTTTTCCCCCCAAGTACAATACTGTTTTTCTACTATGGTTTTGTGGTATAGCTTGAAATCCAGAAGTGTGGTATCTCTGGCTTTGCTCTTTTCTCTCAAGATTGCTTTGGCTGTTTGAGATCTTTTGTGGTTCCACACACAGTTTAGGATTGTTTCTTCTATTTCTGTGAAGAATGCCTTTGGTATTTTGGTGAGGACTATGTTCAATTTGTTGATGGCTTTAGAACTATTGATATTTTAACAATATTAAGTCTTTGGATCCATGAACATTTGTTTGTGTCTTCAATTTCTTTGATTTTGTTTGTGTCTTTCCATTTGTTGGTGTCCTTGATTTCTTTCAGCAGTTTTGCAGTTCTAATTGTACAGATCTTCCACTTCCTTGGTTAAATTTATTCCTAAGTATTTTATTGTTTTTGATGCTATTGTGAAAGGGATGGTTTTCTTTATTTCTTTCTCAGATGCTTTATCATTAGTGTAGAGGAATGAAATTGAGTTCTGTACGTTGACTTTGTATCCTGCCAATTTACTGAAATTGTTGATTAATTTCAATAGTTTTTTGGCTGATTCTTTGGGATTTTCTATATATTCAATCATATCATCAGCAAATAATGACAGTTTTACTTTTTCATTTCTGATTTGGATATATTTTATTTCTTTGTCTTGCATAATTGCTCTAGCTAGGACTTCCAGTACTATATTGAATAAGAATAGTGAGACTGGGCATCCTTGCCTTGTTCCTGGTCTCAGAGGAAACACTTTCCATTTCTCTCCATCAGATATAATGTTACCCTTGTGTTTGTTATACATGGCCTTTATGTTGAAGTATGTTCCTTCTATACCCAGTCTGTTAAGGGTTTTTATTATGAAAGGATGTTGTTTTATGTCAAATGCTTTTTCTTTCTCTATTGAAAAGATCATGTGATTTTTATTTTTTCTTTTATTGATGTGATGTGTTGGATTTATTGATTTGCATATGTTGACCCATCCTTTCATCCTAGGAATAAATTCCGCTTGGTCATCGTATATACTTCTATTAATGTGTTCTTGAATTTGGTTTGCTAATATTTTGTTGAGAATTTTTGCACCTATGTTCATCAGGGATATTGGTCTATAGTTTGCTTTTCTTGTGGTATCCTTATCTGGCTTTGGTATCAAGGTAATGCTGGCCTCATAGAACAAGTTTGGAAGTGTTTTCTCCCCCTCAATATTTTGAAAGAGTTTGAGGAGGATTGGTATTACTTCTTTAAATGTTTGATAGAATTATCCAGGGGAGTTTTCTGGTCCTGGAGTTTTCTGTGTTGGGAATTTTTAAATTACTGATACAGTGTCTTTACTCATTATTGGTCTGTTCCTACTTTCTATTTCTTCCTGATTCAGTCATGGTAGGTTGTGTGTTTCTAGAAATGTATCCATTTCTTTTAGGTTGTATAATCCATTGGCATATAACTGTTCATAGTAGTCTCTTATGATTCTATGTATTTCTGTAGTATCAGTTGTAATGTCTTCTCTTTTCATTTCTAATTTTATTTATTTGACTCTTCTTTTTTTTCCTGAGTCTAACTAAAGGTTTGTCAATGTTGTTTATCTTTTTGAAGAAACATTTTGTAGTTTCCTTGATCCTTTCTGTTGTTTTTCTGGTTTCTATTTCATTTATTTGCATTCTGATACTTACTATTTCCTTAGTTCTGCTAACTTTGGGCTTAATTTTTTCTTCTTTTTCTAGTTCCTTGAGGTATAAAGTTAGGTTGTTTACTTGAGATATTTCTAACAGCTTAATGTATTTATTGCTATAAACTTTCCACTCAGATCTGCTTTTGCTGCATGCCATGATATTTGATATGTTGTGTTTTCATTTTCATTTGTTTTGAGATATTTTTTATTTCCTTTTTGACTTCTTCTTTGACACAATGGTTGTTTAGACGTGGGTTTACTTTCCACATGTTTGTAGATCTTCTCATCTTTCTCTTGTTGTGGACTTCTAGTTTCATACCAATTGTGGTCACAGAAGATAGCTGATATGATTTCAGTCTTCTTAAGTTTGCTAAGATTAGTTTTGTGACCTATCATATGATCCAGCCTGAATGTTCTATGTGCACTTGAGGAGAATGTGTGTTCTGCTACTGTTGGATGGAATATTCTATATGTGTCTATTAAATCCATTTGTTCTAAGGTGTGGTTCAAGTCCAACGTTTCTTTGTTGATTTTCTGTCAAGACAATCTATCCATTGCTGATAGTGGGGTATTGAAATCCTGCAATTACTGCATTGTTGTCTATTTGTTCCTTAATATCCATTATTACATACTTGTATATTTCAGTGATCAGGTTTTGGGAACGTACATATTTATTATTGTTATATCTTCTTGATGTAGTGACCCCTTTACTGACCTTCTTTGTCTCTTCTTACCTTTTTTGGCTTGAAGTGTGTTTTGTCTGATACAAGGATGGCTATACCCACCTTCTTTTCATTTCTATTTGCTTGGAATATCATCTTCCATCCTTTCACTTTGAGCCTATGTGCCTTTAGAGCTGAAATGAGTCTTCTGTAGAGAGCATAGAGTTGGACCTTGTTTTTTCAGCCATCCACCCACTATGTGCCTTTTGATCGGTGAGTTCAATCTGCTTACATTTAGGGGTGATTATTGCTATGTAAGAATTTACTATTGCCATTTTATCTTTTGCCTTCTGCTTATTTTGTCTCTCTGTTGTTCCTTTTTTCTTCTCTTTCTGTCTGCCCTTACAAGTTGGTGGTTTTCCATGGTGATTTGCTCACTCTCCCCTTTTTTATGTTTATGTTTCTGCTCTAGATTTTTGCTTGTGGTTACCATGAAGTTTACATAAAACATCCTACAGGTAAAATAGCCCCTTTCCTGCTGATGCCAGTTTATCTTCATTCACCTATAAAGGTTTCATCTGCTTACTCTTCCCCTTTTATATTTTTAATGTTAGAAATGATCTCTATGCTGTGATTTCATTACCAAGTTGTAGTATCTATAGCTATTTTTAATGCTCTTTTCCTTTAACCATTATATTATAGTTAAGAATTTAATATACTGTTCTAGAAAAGATTTACAGTATTCTAATTATGAGTATTTATCATCTTAATCAGAGTTTTGTGTACTTTTGTCTTTTTGTTTCAACTTGAAGAGCTCCTTTGAACATTTCTCATAAGGCAGGTCTAGTGGTGGTAAACTCCCTCAGCTTTAGTTTGTCTGGGAAAGGCTTTAATTCTCCTTTATATCTGAAGGATAACTGCCACATATTCTTAGATGGAAATTTTTATCTTTCAGTATTTTGAATATGTCATTCCACTATCTATCTCCTGACCTTCAAAGTTTCTGCTGAGAAATCTACTGTAGCCTAATGGGGGTACCTCTGTAGGTTGCTGTCTTTTTTTTTTTTTTTTTCCCCCTGGCTGCCTTTAAAATTGCTTCTTTATAATTGAATTTTGACAGCTTCATTAAAATGTGTCTTGGAGGTCTTTCTGTGATGAGATAACAAGATATTCTGTTAGCTTCGTGGATCTGTATATTCATCCCTTCCCCAGATTTGGGAATTTCTCAGCTATTATTTCTTTAAATAAACTCTGTCCCCTTCCCACTCTCTTCTCCTTCTGGGATGCCCATTATTCTTACGTTTCCCTTTCCAATAGAATCAGCTATTTCTCCTAGGCTTCACTTGTTAAAAATCTTAGCTCTCTCTTTTCTTCCACCTGAATTATTTGTATATTTCTATCCTTGAGCTTGCTAATTCCTCTTCTACCTGATTTGCTCTATTTCCAGTGCATTGTAATGCATTCTTTATCTCATTTATTGAGTTCTTCAGCTCCAGAAATCTGTCTGATTCTTTTTTAGAATTTTAATCTCTTTGGTAAAGTATTCCTTCTGCTTGTTATTTTCATTCCTAATATCATTGCATTGCCTTTATGAGTTTTCTATTGAATTTCTTCGTAACAGCTATTTAAAACTCTTTATCAGTTAGATCACAATATTCCATACCTTTGGGTTTGGCTACTGGAAAATTGTCTTGCTTTTTTTTGCGATACCGTATTACCATGATTCCCTGAATAAAAAATGGAACACCATTTTTATTTAGGTAAGACTTTGTTTACTTTGATCCTAAGAATGCAACAGGTTGGTAGTTAGGAGCCTTCCTTTCCAGAAGGTGGCGCTATGGCACAAGTTTTTGGTTTCTCTTACCAGCGTTAACTAGGGGCTTCTAAGATTGGGAACCCACACAGTTAAAACAAAACAAAACAAAAACAACAACAAAAAAAACAATGCGTGGTGGCAGAATGTGGCGCAGGGGGGAGGTGTGTGTACTTAGCACTTGGGGCTTTGTGGGTGTCCATGGCCTGGTAGAGGTATCCTCAAGTTGGGATGGGGGCGGTGTCCCAGGAGTCCTAGGGTGGTCGGTCCCCTTGCCTCCAGGGGCAGACAGCAGGAGACATTTTACTTCAGTTCTCTTTGTCTGTCTACTTACCTTTCCTTTCCCTCTATCCATATAGTAGTGATATTTTTAGTTATTTAAGGAAACTCCATACTATTCTCCATAGAGACTGTATCAATTTACATTCCCACCAACAGTGTAATAGGGTTCCTTTTTCTCCACACCCATTTATTGTTTATAGATTTATTGATATTTTTGATGATGGCCATTCTGACTGGTATGAGGTGATACCTCACTGCAGTTTTGATTTACATTTCTCTAATAATTAGTGATTTTGAGCATCTTTTCAAGTGTTTGTTGGCCATCTGTATATCTTCTTTGGAGAAATATCTATTTAGGTCTTCCACCCTTTTTTTGATTGAGTTGTTTGTTTTTTTGACACTGAGCTGCATGAGCTGTTTGTATATTTTGGAGATTAATCGCTTGTCAGTTGTTTCCTTTGCAAATATTTTCTCCCATTCTGAAGGTTGTATTTTTGTCTTGTTTATGGTTTCCTTTGCTGTACAAACCTTTTAATTTTAATGAGGTCCCATTTGTTTATTTTTGTTTTTATTTTCATTACTCAAGGATGTGAGTCAAAAAAGATCTTGCTGGGATTTATGTCAAAGAGTGTTCTGCCTATGTTTTCTTCTAAGAGTTTTATAGTGTCTGGGCTTACATTTAGGTCATTAATCCATTTTGAGTTTATTTTTTGCATATGGGTTAGGGGGTGTTCTAATTTCATTCTTTTACATGTAGCTGTCCAGTTTTCCCAGCACCACATATTGAAGAGACTGTCTTTTCTCCATTGTGTCAATATATTCTTGTCTCCTTTGTCATAGATTAGGTGACCATAGATGCGTGGGTTTATATCTGGGCTTTCTATCCTGTTCCATTGATCTGTATTTCTGTTTTTGCACCAGTACCATGCTGTCTTGATTACCGTAGCTTTGTAGGATAGTCTGAAGTCAGGAAGCCTGATTCCTCCAGCTCCGTTTCCCTTTCTGAAGATTGCTTTGGCTATTCGAGGTCTTTTGTATCTCCATACAAATTTTAAGATATTTTGTTCTAGTTCTGTGAAAAATGCCACTAGTAATTTGATAGGGACTGCATTGAATCTGTAGATTGCTTTGGGTAGTATAGTCATTTTCACAATATTCATACTTCCAATCCAAGAACATGGTATATCTCTCCATCTGTTTGTGTCATCTTTGATTTCTTTCATCTGTATCTTATAGTTTTCTGAGTACAGAAACTTGGCCTCTTTAGGTAGGTTAATTCCTAGGTATTCTTTTTGTGGTAATAGTAAATGTGATTGTTTCCTTAATTTCTCTTTCTGATATTTTGTTGTTAGTGTATAGGAATGCAAGAGATTTCTGTGCATTAATTTTGTATCCTGCAACTTTACCAAATTCATTGATGAGCTCTAGTAGTTTTCTGGTGGCATCTTTAGGATTTTCTATGTATAGTATCATGTCATTGGTAAGCAGCAACAGTTTTACTTCTTCTTTTCCAATTTGTATTCCTTTTATTTTTTTTCTTTTCTGACGGCCATGGCTGGGACTTCCAAAACTATGTTGAATAATAGTGGTGAGAGTCAACATCCTTGACTTGTTCCTGATCTTAGAGGAAATGCTTTCAGTTTTTCACCATTGAGAATGATGTTTGCTGTGGGTTTGTCATATATGGCCTTTATTATGTTGAGGTAGGTTCCCTCTATGCCCACTTTCTGGAGAGTTTTTATCATAAATGGGTGTTGAATTTTGTCCAAACATTTTTCTGCATCTGTTGAGATGATCATACGGTTTTTATTCTTCAGTTTGTTAATATGGTGTATCACATTGATTGATTTGTGTATATTGAAGAATCATTGCATCCCTGGGATAAATCTACCTGATCATGTTGTATGATCCTTTTAGTTTGTTGTTAGATTCTGTTTGCTAGTATTTTGTTGAGAATTTTTGTATCTATATTCATCAGTGATATTGGTCTGTAATTTTCTTTTTTTGTAATATCTTTGTCTGGTTTTGGTATCAGGGGGATGGTGGCCTGGTAGAATGAGCTTGGGAGTTTTTCCAAGCTTTCTCTGCAATTTTTTGGAAGAGTTTGAGAAGGATGGGTGTTAGCTCTTTAAATCTTTAATAGAATTCCTCTGTGAAGCCATCTGGTCCTGGACTTTTGTTTGTTGGAAGATTTTTAATCACAATTTCAATTTCATTACTTGTGATTCATCTGTTTATATTTTCTGTTTCATCCTGGCTCAAACTGGGAAGGTTGTACCTTACTAAGAATTTGTCCATTTCTTCCAGGTTGTCTATTTTTTTGGCATAGTGTTGCTTGTAGTAGTCTCTTATGATCCTTTGTAGTTCTGCAGTGTCCATTGTAATTTTTCTTTTTCATTTCTAACTTATGGATTTGAATCCTCTCCCTTTTTTTCTTGATGAGTCTGGCTAAAGGTTTATCAATTATTTTTCTCTTCACAAAGAACCAGGTTTTAGTTTTATTGATCTTTGCTACTGTTTTCTTCATTTTTTAAAAAATATTTATTTATTTATTTATTTATAGCTGTGTTGGGTCTTCGTTTTCTGTGTGAGGGCTTTCTCTAGTTGTGGCAAGCGGGCGCCACTCTTCATCATCGTGCGCGGGCCTCTCACTATCTCGGCATCTCTTGTTGCGGAGCACAGGCTCCAGACGCGCATGCTCAGTAATTGTGGCTCACGGGCCCAGCTGCTCCGCGGCATGTGGGATCTTCCCAGACCAGGGCTCAAACCCGTGTCCCCTGCACTGGCAGGCAGACTCTCAACCACTGCGCCACCAGGGAAGCCCTGTTTTCTTCATTTTTATATCATTTATTTCTGCTCTGATTTTTACAGTTTCCTTCATTCTAACTTTGGGTTTTGTTTATTCTTTCTCTAGTTGCTTTAGGTGTAAGGTTACGTTGTTTATTTGAGATTTTTCTTGTTTCTTGAGGTAGGATTGTATTGATATAAGCTTCCATCTTAGAACTGCTTTTGCTGCACCCCACAGGTTTTGGATCATGATGTTTTTGTTGTCATTTGTTTCTATGTATTTTTGATTTCCTCTTTGATTTCTTCAGTGATCTCCTGGTTATTTAGTAGAATATTGTTTAGCCTCTATGTGTTTGTGGGTTTTTTTTTTTTCCTGTAATTGATTTCTAATCTCATAGCATTGTGGTCAGAAAAGATGCTTGATATGATTTCAATTCTCTTAAATTTACTAGGCTTGATTTGTGACCCAAGATGTGATCTATCCTGGAGAATGTTCCATGTGCACTTGAGAAAAAAGTGTATTATGGTGCTTTCAGATGCAATGTCCTGTAAATATCAATTAAGTCTATTGGGTCTATTGTGTCATTTAAGGCTTGTGTTTCCTTATGGAGTTTCTGTCTGGATGACATGTCCATTGATGTAAGCAGGGTGCTAAAGTCCCCCACTATTATTGTGTTACAGTCAAGTTTTCCTTTCATGTCTGTTAATATTTGCCTTATATATTGAGGTGCTTCTATGCTGGCTGCATATGTATTTACAATTGTTATATCTTCTTCTTTGTTGATCCCTTGATCAGTATGTAGTGTCCTTCTTTGTCTCTTGTAACAGTCTTTATTTTAAAGTCTATTTTGTCTGATATGAGTATTGCTGCTCCAGCTTTCTTTTGATTTCCATTTGCATGGAATATCTTTTTCCATCTCCTCACTTTCAGTCTGTATGTGTCCCTAGGCCTGAAGTGGGTCTTTTGTAGACAACATATATACAGGTCTTCTTTTTGTATCCATTCAGCCAGAATGTATCCATTCTGTGTCTTTTGGTTGGAGCATTTAATCCATTTATATTTAAGGTAATTATCAATATGTGTGTTCCTATGACCATTTTCTTAATTGTTTTGGGTTTGTTTTTGTAGGTCTTTTTCTCCTCTTGTGTTTCCCTTTTAGAGAAGTTCCTTTAGCATTTGCTGTAGATCTGGTTTGGTGGTGCTGAATTCTCTTAGCTTTTGCTTGTCTGTAAAGCTTTTGGTTTCTCATCGAATCTGAATGAGATCCTTGCTGGGTAGAGTAACCTTGGTTGTAAGTTTTTCCCTTTTATCACTTTAAATATATCCTGCTGCTCCCTCCTGGCCTGCAGAGTTTCTGCTGAAAAAGCAGTTGATAATCTTATGGGGATTCCCTTATATGTTCTTTTTTGCTTTTCCCTTGCTGCTTTTAATATTTTTTTCTTTGTATTTAGTTTTTGTTAGTTTGATTAATATGTGTCTTGGCATGTTTCTCCTTGGGTTTACCCTGTATGGAGCTCTCTGTTCTTCCTGGACTTGATTGACTATTTCCTTTCTCATGTTAGGGAAGTTTTTGACTGTAATGTCTTCAAATATTTTCTCAGACCCTTTATCTTTTTCTTCTTCTTCTGGGACCCCTATAATTTGAAAGTTGGTATGTTTAATGTTGTCCCAGAAGTCTCTGAGACTGTCATTTCTTTTCATTCTTTTTTCTTTACTCTGCTCCTTGGCAGTAATTTCCACCATTCTATCTCCCAGCTCACTTAATCATTATGCTGCCTCAGTTATTCTTTAATTCTTCTAGGTCTTTGTTAATCATTTCTTGCATCTTCTCAAGCTTTGCCTCCATTCTTATTCTGAGGTCCTGGATCATCTTCACTATCATTATTCTGAATTCTTTTTCTGGAAGGTTGCCTACCTCCACTTCATTTAGTTGTTTTTCTGGGGTTTTTTCTTGTTCCTTCATCTGGTACATAGCCCTCTGCCTTTTCATCTTGTCTATCTTTCTGTAACTGTGGTTTTTGGTCCACAGGCTGCAGGATTGTAGTTTTTCTTGTTTCTGCTGTCTGCCCTCTGGTGGTTGAGGCTATCTAAGAGGCTTGATGGGAGGCTCTGGTGGTGGGTAGAGCTGACTGTTGCTGTGGTGGTCAGAGCTCAGTAAAAGCCTCAGTTATTCTGCTATTGATTCCTTTTAGTGTATTTTTCATTTCAACTATTGTGTTGTTCATCACTGTTTGTTCTTTAGTTCTTTGTCTTTGTTAAACATTTCTTTTATTTTCTCAATCCATGCCTCCATGCTATTTCTGAGATTTTGGATCATCTTTACTGTCATTACTCTGAATTCTTTTTCAGGTAAGTTGCCTATTTCCTCTTCATTTATTTGGACTTGTAGGTGTTTACCTTGCTCTTTCATCTGTACCATATTTTTCTATAGTCTCATTTTTTTTTTCTGATGGGTGGGGCCGTGTTCCTGTCCTGCTGGTTGTTTGGACTGAGGCAGCCAGCACTGGAGTTTGCAGGCAGTTAGGTGGAGCCAGGTCTTGGTACTGAGATGAGGACCTCTGAGAAAGCGACACCAATTAATATTCCTTGGGGCCTGAAGTTCTATGTTAGCCCAGAAGCTTGGACTCAGCACTCCCATCACAGACGCTCAGGCCTGACCCCTGGGCTTGGAACAAAGGCCCTGGTCATGCGGGGATTCGTCCCGTCCTCTTCGGTGCCTTAGGTCCCCTTCCAGCACCCATTAGGTGCTCTGCAAGAATTGCTCTGATGCATTCTTGTTGTACTTGTGGGGAGATGCGAACTTCACATCCTCTTACTCCACCATCTTAACTCCACCTGCCTCCAGATTCTTAACTTCTTGTGGGCAGGAACCTCATCCCAAACAGCCAGGGATTCCAGCAACCAGCACACACCTGGTGCGGCAGGTGCTCAGAACTGCTCACTGAATGAAGATGCACTGTCTGTCCGTCATATTCACATGGAGACTTTCAGCTTTCACAGGACATCATTTTATTGGTACTTTGATTCAGACACTGAATCTTCCAGCTCCTTGGTGTCAGATTTCCCAGCCTACAGAACTACCGTTCCATGAAATCCCATGTGGAACTTGGCACCCAAGCAGGACAGCCAATGGGAAGGGAACTGCAGATCAGTGCCCTCAAGCCAGACGGGTCCAGCGCCCCTGCCCAGGGAAGGCAGCCTGTGGGCCTGTACTGTATATTTGAAAGTTGCTAAAAGAGTAGATCTTAAAAGTTCTTATCACAAGTAAAAATAAAAATTCTAACCATGTGAGGTGATAAATGTTAACTAAACTTATTGTGGTGATCATTTCACAATATATACATATATCAAATTCTTATGTTGTATACCTTAAAGTTATATGATATTATATGTCAAATATATCTCAATATAACTGGAAAAAATAAATAAACTTATGGCCTTCTTCTGGAAAAAAAAATAAAAGTATTCCAAGGAGCCAGAAACTAGATCACTGATAGAATTAGGGAGAGGGGATTAAGGTGGAGTGTCTGCCACACCCTGGACAGAAGATTCAATCAGAGAGGAAGATGAGAGGTGTCATCAGCAGCCTGTAATCTCCCAGGCTGATTGCATCTGCAGTCTGTCTAATGGGATAAAAGAAAGGAGTCTCCCTACAGGCTTATAAGGCCCAAGGGGCCAGATTCTGACCCCAGCAGTGAACAGAGAAGGTGGGCTGTGTTGTGCCTTCAGACCTGGATCAAGACCTGGATTGAGGAAGACCTTGTGCTCTGTGAGGAAGAAGCCCAGAGTCCCAGTGGGTGGAGCCAGGATGCCCCCAAGGCCTTGAGGACACAGAGAAGCTCCCCCAGCACAGAACCAAGACTGAGAAGCATGGGCAGGTGAGCATGGACTTGGGGCCAGAATCTCAGGTGGGCCTGAGCAGGGACAACATAGCTGCCCAGGGGACACTGGGTGACCACACTCTGATGGAGAAGGGCCAAGTTGGGATGGTCTGGGAGGTGCTAGAGGGCAGGAGGTTCTCAATGGATTAATTTGGAACAGACTCTCTGGCCAGCAGAGTGGAAAATTCCATGGGTTCAGAGGAGGATGCAGTAGGGGGAAGGAAGCCCCAGTTGTGGGTGTGGGTGTGACCTGGAATCTGCCTGTCACCTGGACCATACCTGCGGGAGGTGTGGGCAAGTCCTAGGGGCTCCTGTGGGATGGACCTGCTGTGTGCCAGGCACCCTGCTCACTGCTGTTCCGTTTTCTTCTCAATATATGGGCTCCTTAGTTAAGGTTTTATGTATGTACCTGTGTGGTTACTTTATGGAAGATAAATATTTGCTAGCTATCATAAGGACATATATACACAGTTTCTTTTTATACTGTAATCACCTGTGACATTTGTTTTAGTGTAATAGAGATAAGGTCAATCTTTTAAGCCCTGTTTCTTTTTCTTTTTTTTTTTTTTTCCTTCTTTTGGGAATCAGACCCCAGGGAGTTCGTTCTTTAGCCTGCAGTGCCTGTTTTGCCCAAGGCCATTCCTAGGTCTTTTTCCAGAATGGCTGTGCTCTTGTCTTCCTGTCTCAGAATAATAGTATTATTTTCATGTGTTTGAACTTGCAGCCAACTCACAACAATTACTTATAATGGTGGTACGTCATTTTTTAAAAATTGAAGTAGAGTTGATTTACAATATTGTGTTAATTTCAGCTGTATAGCAGAGTAATTCACATTACATATATATACATTCTTTTTTATATTCTTTTCCATTATGGTTTATAACAGGATATTGAATATAGCTCCTTGTGCTGTACAGTAGGACCTTGTTGTTTATCCATTCCATATATAATAGTTTGCATCTGCTAACACCAAACTCCCACTCTGTCCCTCTGCCACCCCCTCCCTTCCTCTTTCAAACCACAAGTCTGTTCTGTATGTCTGTGAGTCTGTTTCTGTTTCATAGATAGGTTAATTTGTGTCATATTTTAGATTATACATGTAAGTGATATTATATGACATTTGTCTTTCTCTTTCTGACTTACTTAGTATGATAATCTCTAGTTCCATCCATGTTGCTGCAAAAGGCATTATTTTGTTCTTTTTAATGGATGAGTAGTATTCCACTGTATACATGTGCTACATCTTCTTTATCCATTCCTCTGTTGATGGACATTTCGGTTTCTTCCATGTTTTGGGTATTGTGAATAGCGCTGTTATGAAAATAGGGATATATGTATCACTTTGAATTATAGTTTTGTTCAATATGTGCCTAGCAGAGACATTGCTGGATAATATGGCATTTCCATTTTTAGTTTTTTTGAGGAAATTCCATGCTGTTTTGCGTATTGGCTACTCCAAATTACATTTCCAGGTTGGTATGCCTTTTGAGTCTTCTGTAATCTCTAAATTTCCCTTGGAGATAGAGACTGAAGAGATGTGGACACTTTAGGATGCAGGGAGAGGGAGAGTTGTGGCTCAAAGAAGGAAGAGAGAAGCTGGCGTGGCCTGGCTGAGGCAGGAGCACACTGAGAACACTGGTCAGCCCTATGAAAAGCGTTTTTACATAGAACATGTTAAGCTTGGAAATTAATAGAAAAATAGTAGAACAAACATAATGTACCAGTTTCCAAGGGCTGCCACAACAAAACACCACACATCAGGGTGACTTCAGCAATAGAAACTCATTGTCCCAGTCCTGGAGACTGGAAGTTGAATATCAAAGGGTCAGCAGGTTCACTTTCTCCTGAAGCCTCTCTCCTTGGCTCCCAGGTGGCCTCCTCGTGGCTGTGACCTCACATGGCCTTTTCTCTGTGGGTCCCCGTCCCTGATGTCTCTTCCCCTTCTAAGAACACCCATCAGTGTTGCATTAGGACCTCCCCCAGCCGCCTCATTTTACCTTAATCAGCACATTACAGACTTTATTACCATATAGGGTCCCATTCTGATGTACTGGGAGTTACAGCTTCAACTTATGAACTGTGAGGGGCACACAGTTCAGCCCACAACATCCCATGTACACATCCAGTGAGGGATGCCCCCAGCCATCCCTACTCCTCATCACTGTGAAGCAAATCCTGCATATCATAGAGTTTTAAATGTAAATAGTGTACTCTGTGTCTTTCAAGTATAGGATGTCTTTTCATTAATAACCTTTAAAAAATCATCAGATATCCAGAATCCCAACTGGCTGCAACCATCTTTTTGTTTGGATGTATGTATTTGAATTCAGAATAAAAGCCTTGTCAAATATTGTTGATTGTATGTATGCTCTTAGTCTCTAATATACTTTTTTTCCCTCTTGTTACTATTTTCTTGAAGGAGCCTGGTGAGTTGTGCCACAGAGTTGCCCACATCTGGATTTTGCTGATTGTGTCCCCGTGCTGTTGATCTTCATCACTACTGGGAGCAGTGGCTCTATATGAAGAAGAGGATACCTAGCAACCTCGATTTCAGCCCATTAAGTAAAAGGGACAAAAGTGCCAAAGGAAGCAGAGACTGACTGGGGCTCTCAGTCCTCCTGGAGGCTGCTGTAGAGTTGAAGGGAAGGGGTAGAAATAGGCCTGTGTGGCCACAGCTCCCTGCAGATCCTGGCAAACCTACTGGCAGCCGTGAAGGAGCAGAGAGAAGGCTGAAGAGTCAGACGTTTCTCATTTGTCCCCGCCCCTGGAGAGCCAGGTTTCTCTGAAGGGAGTCTCCTCAGACAGAAACCCTCCCTGCACAATGGCCCTGGCATCTTCCCTGGCACAGCTCCAAGCAGAGGCCAGCTGCCCCATCTGCCTGGATTACCTGAGAGACGCAGTGACCACTGATTGGGCACAACTCCTGTCACCCCTGCATCCAGCAGTGCTGGGAGGGTCTCCAGGACATCTTCCCCTGTCCTGTCTGCCTCCAGCCCTGCCCTGACAAGGGCATCAGGAGAAACAGCCAGCTATGTCACATGATTGATTTTGTGAAGCAGCTCCCCAACACAAGGGGCAAGAGGAAAAGGCTGGAAGAGAAACCTCTGTGTGAGAAGCACAAGCAGGTTCTGAGCCTGTTCTGTGAGACGGACCTGGAGCTGCTGTGTCTGCAGTGCAGGGTCTCCTCTGACCACCGCCATCACCCCCTGGCACCCATGGAGCAGGCTGCAGCCTGTCACAGGAGGAGGCTCAAAGTCCACATTGAGCCCCTGAAAAAGCAACTTGAAGATGCTGAAAAGTCATTAGAAATGCAAGCCTCAAAATCATTTGAGTTGGTGCGGAAGGTGAACAATCAAAGGAGGGAACTGCACTCCGAAGTTGAATGCATTAAGCATTTCTTGGGAACAGAGCATGATGAAATTCATGTTAGGTTACTAAGTAAAGAGAAGGATGTTCAAGATAAAATAATTGAAAAAAACACCAAATATCGGGCCACAGATCCACACTGAAAAATCTGCTTGGTGAAATAAATAAGTGTTGCAACCTGACCTGGATTTACTGACAGGCAGTGAAAGGACGCACAGCACATATGGAAACCTAAAGAGCCCGGCAGCCTTTTCCTACAAATTAAAGAAGGCGGTTTTCACTCTCCCCCCGCAATATTTTGGCCTCCACAAAATGATCTGCACATTTCAGGTACATCTGACACTAGATGCTGAAACTGCTCACCACAGTCTCAAAGTTTCACAAGACAGGAAAACTGCAACATTTCGAAGGATGGAACCAAACTGCGTTCATAATCCTGAGGCATTTACTTCTCACCTAGAAGTCCTGAGTTCTGAGAGATTTAATGCTGGCAGGCATTTTTGGCAGGTAGAAGAGGCCTAGGTGACTGCTCCTTAGGTGTGTGTAAAGAATCTTTCCCCAGAAATGCGCCTATATCACCATCCCCAAGCAATGGCTGCTGGTAAATTCAGCTCTGGGGTAGTACACCTAACACAGGGGATTCAGGAAACCCATGTCGGATTGGCGTTTTTCTGGACTACGAGTTGGGAGAAATTTCTTTTTATAATTTGAAAAAGAGATCTCCTTTATATTTATTCAGTAACATTTTTACAGAAAAACTTATGCCCTATTTCTCTATTGGACCTTTTTCAAAATCACTTACAATAAGTCTAGTTGAAGATGAGTACTGAGCCCCCTAGAAGACATTGTGTATGTTCTGTTTTCTCCCTGTGTTCAGGGAACATCCTTGTAATAAACAGTAATAAACAAAAAAAAACAAAAAAAAGTTACTTCCTCGGGGAGGCCGGGCACAATCTTCACCCACCCAGAAGAAACTGATCCAAAGAGGTGACTGATTGTTCTTAGGTTTCAGAAACAAAACTACCCCTCCCCCGCTGCACCCTGTGACCCCAGCCCACCTGAAGCCTTTGGAGCTGTGCTCTTCACTCCTCTACTGCGCAGGGAAGAAGGAAGACGCGGTGGTGAAGCTTTTCAAACCAACCTCAAAGCACTAATAACGTGAAAATGTAGCTCCGGAATTAGAGAATCAGCAGAAGCCAATGACGGCCCGGTCACCTGGGAAACGACCCCGCCCCACCATCTTGCTCAGGCTCTTCCGGGTCCCCGCCCTTAGACATTGAGCATGCGCAGGCCCATCCGCGCCCACTTCCGGTGCAACCACCCAGCACCATGGCCCAGAGCGCGTTTCCAGGGACTGGCCTCTCAGGGGCCGGAGGTGTGAGCCTTGCCCTGGAGCCTCCAGACTCCTCAGAGCCTCGGACCTGAGAGGGCTGAGCTACGTGCTCCAGGTGAGCCGGGAGGGCCCTGCGGAAGGGCGGAGGGAGCTTAGCTGAGCAGGGGGCTTTCTGGGCATCTCCTGGCGCCAGACTTCGTGGTCTCTTAAGAAAAGTCACAGGTCGAATCTTGAGAGCTGGGAATCCGCCACAGGTTTAATTTCTTAGCCTGATGTTTATTGAGCCCACGCTAGCCGAGCTTTTCAACAGCTATAAGAACAGAGTAGATAATCAGTTTTGAGGAAAAATAGCAAAGAATTCAGACCATGAACCATACACTCTAGTGTCATTAACCAATGGCTGACAAAAATAAATGTAAAATCTCAAGTGGGATTTGTGGTTTGACACATGTGTGGTGGCAGGAAGCGAGCAGAGGGGCCAGAGGGCCGCATCCTCAGGATCTCGCTGTTTTAACAGTAATGAACATTGGAGAGTAAGAGGATTACATTTGAGTGTAGAGTGCTGTAGAGTTATGAAATTGATGGTCGGCATGGAGTAGAAGACGGTAGTCAGAATAGTCGGCCTGTGTATGTAGCCTGGACTGGAAAAGTGTCCCCCAAAACTGTTCTTTTCACTCCAAGGCCTGAGTCTGGAAGGTGGGGTTGGGGAGATAAGTATGGGGGAGGGGGGAACCCATTAGGAATATGTGTGGGAATGCCAGGGCACCTGCTTAATTTAAATGAAATACTCTTTATGAAACAATAGAATGGTTCCTTCTGGTTCCAGAAATTTCAGTCTTTTTTTTTTTTTTTTTGGCTGCACTACACAGCTTGTGGGATTTTAGTTCCCTGACCAGGGATTGAACCTGGGCCCTAGGCAGTTAGAGTGCAGAGTCCTAAACCCTGGACTACCAGGAAATTCCCTTTTTTCTTCTTTTTAGTCTTTTTTTAATTGGAGTATAATTGCTACAATGTTGTGTTAGTTCCTGCTGTACAATGAAGTGAATCAGCTACATGTATCCACATATTCCCTCCTTCTTGGACCTTCCTCCCACCCCACCCCCCATCCCACCCATCCAGGTCATCACAGAGCACTGAGCTGAGCTTCCTGTGCTTTATAGCATGTTCCCACTAGCTATCTATTTTATGCATGGTAGTGTATATATATCAATCCCAATCTCCTAATTGGTCTCACCCTCCCCGTCCCCCACTGTGTCCACATGTCCATTCTTTATGTCTGCGTCTCTATTCCTGCCCTGAAAATAGGTTCATCTGTACCCTTTTCCTAGATTCCACATATATGCGTTAATATATGATATTTGGTTTTTTTCTTTCTGGCTTACTTCATTCTGTATGACAGACATTAGGTCCATCCACATCTCTACAAATGACCCAATTTCATTCCTTTTTATGGCTGAGTAATATTCCATTGTGTACATGTGCCACATTTTCTTTATCCATTTATCTGTTGTTGGACGTTTAGGTTGTTTCCATGTCCTGGCTATTGGAAATAGTGTTGCAATGCATATTGGGGTACATGTGTCCCTTTGAGTTATGGTTTAGTCAGGGTATATATGCCTGGTAGTTGGATTACTGGGTCATATAGTAGTTCTAATTTTAGTTTTTTAAGGAACATCCATACTGTTCTCCATAGTGGCTGTACCAGCTTACCTTCTCACCAACAGTAGAGGAGGGTTCCCTTTTCTCCACACCCTCTCCAGCATTTATCGTTTGTAGATTTTTTGATGATGGCCATTCTGACTGGTGTGATACCTCATTGTAGTTTTGATTTCTATTTCTCTAATAATTAGTGGTGTTGAGCATCCTTTCATGTGCCCCTTGGCCATCTGTGTATCCTCCTTGGTGAGATGTCTGTTTAGGTCTTCCACCCATTTTTTGATTGGGTTGTTTGTTTTTTTGATATTGAGCTCCATGAGCTGTTTGTATATTTTGGAGATTAATCTGTTGTCTGTTGCTTCATTTGCAAATATTTTCTCCCATTCTGTCGGTTGTCTTTTCATCTTGTTTATGGTTTCCTTTGCTGTGCAAAAGCTTTTAAGTTTAGTTATGTCCCATTTGCTTACTTTTGTTTTTATTTTCATTACTCTAGGAGGTGGGTCAAAAAAGATCTTGCTGTGGTTTATGCCAAAGAGTGTTTTTCCTATGTTTTCCTCTAAGAGTTTTATAGTGTCCACCCTTAAATTTAAATCTTTAATCCATTTTGAGTTTATTTTTGTGTATCATGTTAAGTAGTATTCTAATTTCATTCTTTAACATGTAGCTGTCCAGTTTTTGTAGCACCACTTATTGAAGAGTCTGTCTTTTCTCCATTGTATGTTCTTGCCTCCTTTGTCATAAATTAGGTGACCATATGTGCTAGGGTTTATCTCTGGGCTTTCTACCCTGTACCATTGATCTATATGTCTCTTTTTGTGCCAGTACCATACCATCTTGATTACTGTAGCTTTGTAGTATAGTTTGAAGTTGGGGAGCCTGATTCCTCCAGCTCAGTTTTTCTTTCTCAAGGTTGCTTTGGCTATTCAGGGTCTTTTGTGTTTCCATACAAACTGTAAGATTTTTTTGTTGTAATTCTGTGAAGAATGCCATTGGTAATTTGATAGGGATTGCATTGAATCTGTAGATTGCTTTGGGTTATATAGTCATTTTCACAACATTGATTATTCCAATCCAAGAACATGGTATATGTCTCCATCTGTTTATGTCATCTATGATTTCTTTCATCAGTGTTTTATAGTTTTCTGAGTACAGGTCTTTTGCCTCTGTAGGTAGGTTTATTCCTAGGTATTTTATTCTTTTTGTTGCAATGGTAAATGGGATTGTTTCCTTAATTTCTCTTTCGTTGTTAGTGTATGCAAATGCGAGAGATTTCTGTGCATTAATTTTGTATCCTGCAACCTTACCAAATTCATTGATTAGTTCTAATATTTTTCTGGTGGCATCTTTAGGATTTTCTATGTATAGTATCATGCCATCTGCAAACAGTGACAGTTTTACCTCTTCTTTGCCAATTTGGATTCCTTTTATTTCTTTTTCTTCTCTGCTTGTTGTGGCTAGGACTTCCAAAACTGAATAACAGTGGTGAGAGTGGACATCTTGTTCCTGATCTTAGTGGAAATGCTTTCTATTTTTCACCATTGAGAATAATGTTTGCTGTGGGTTGGACATATGTGGTCTTTATTATGTTGAGGTAGGCTCCCTCTTTGCCCATTTTCTGGAGAGTTTTTATCATAAATGGTTGTTGAATTTTGTCAAAAGCTTTTTCTGCACCTATTGAGATGATCATATGGATTTATTCTTTAATTTGTTAATATGGTATATCACATTGATTGATTTGCATATTTTGAAGACTCCTTGTATTCCTGGGACAAATACCACTTGATCATGGTGTATGATCCTTTTGATGTGTTGTTGCAGTCTGTTTGCTAATATTTTGTTGAGAATTTTGCGTCTATGTTCATCAATGATATTGGTCTGTAATTTTCTTTTTTTGTGATATCTTTGTCTCATTTTCATATCAGGGTCATGGTGGCCTCATAGAACGAATTTGGGAGTGTTCCTTCCTCTGCAATTTTTTGCAAGAGTTTTAGAAGGATAGGTTTTAGCTCTTCTCTAAATGTTTGATAGAATTTGCCTGTGAAGGCATCTGGTCCTGGAATTTTGTTTGTTGGAAGATTTTTTTTTTTTAAACATCTTTATTGAAGTATAATTGCTTCACAATGGTGTGTTAGTTTCTGCTTTATAACAAAGTGAATCAGCTACACATATACACACGTTCCCATATCTCCTCCCTCCCGCATCTCCCTCCCTCCCACCCTCCGCATCCCAACCCCCCAGGCGGTCACAAAGCACCGTGCTGATCTCCCTGTGCTATGCGGCTGCTTCCCACTAGCTATCTATTTTACATTTGGTAGTGTATATATGTCCATGACACTCTCTAATCCTGTCACATCTTACCCCTCCCCCTCCCCATATCCTCAAGTCCATTCTTTAGTAGGTCTGTGTCTTTATTCCCATCTTGCCACTAGGTTCTTCATGACCTTTTTTTTTTTTTCCTTAGATTCCATATATATGTGTTAGCATACTGTATTTGTTTTTCTCTTTCTGACTTACTTCACTCTGTATGACAGACTCTAACTCCATCCACCTCATTACAAATACCTCCATTTCATTTCTTTTTATGGCTGAGTAATATTCCATTGTATATATGTGCCACATCTTCTTTAACCATTCATCCAATGATGGACACTTAGGTTGATTCCATGTCCTGGCTATTGTAAATAGAGCTGCAATGAACATTTTGGTACATGACTCTTTTTGAATTATGGTTTTCTCAGGGTATATGCCCAGTAGTGGGATTGCTGGGTCGTATGGTAGTTCTATTTTTAGTTTTTTAAGGAACCTCCATACTGTTCTCCATAGTGGCTGTATCAATTTACATTCCCACCAACAGTGCAAGAGTATTCCCTTTTCTCCACACCCTCTCCAGCATTTATTGTTTCTAGATTTTTTGATGATGGCCATTCTGACCGGTGTGAGATGATACCTCATTGTAGTTTTGATTTGCATTTCTCTAATGATTAATGATGTTGAGCATTCTTTCATGTGTCTGTTGGCAATCTGTATATCTTCTTTGGAGAAATGTCTATTTAGGTCTTCTGCCCATTTTTGGATTGGGTTGTTTGTTTTTTTGTTATTGAGCTGCATGAGCTGCTTGTAAATCTTGGAGATTAATCCTTTGTCAGTTGCTTCATTTGCAAATATTTTCTCCCATTCTGAGGGTTGTCTTTTTGTCTTGTTTATGGTTTCCTTTGCTGTGCAAAAGCTTTTAAGTTTCATTAGGTCCCATTTGTTTATTTGTATTCTTATTTCCATTTCTCTAGGAGGTGGATCAAAAAGGATCTTGCTGTGATTTATGTCATAGAATGTTCTGCCTATGTTTTCCTCTAAGAGTTTGATAGTGTCTGGCCTTACATTTAGGTCTTTAATCCATTTTGAGTTTATTTTTGTGTATGGTGTTAGGGAGTGTTCTAATTTCATACTTTTACATGTACCTGTCCAATTTTCCCAGCACCACTTATTGAAGAGGCTGTCTTTTCTCCACTGTATATGCTTGCCTCCTTTATTGAAGATAAGGTGACCATATGTGCGTGGGTTTATCTCTGGGCTTTCTATCCTGTTCCATTGATCTATATTTCTGTTTTTGTGCCAGTACCAAACTCTCTTGATTACTGTAGCTTTGTAATATAGTCTGAAGTCAGGGAGCCTGATTCCTCCAGCTCCATTTTTCGTTCTCAAGATTGCTTTGGCTATTCGGGGTCTTTTGTGTCTCCATACAAATTGTGAAATTTTTTGTTCTAGTTCTGTGAAAACTGCCAGTGGTAGTTTGATAGGGATTGCATTGAATCTGTAGATTGCTTTTGGTAGTAGAGTCATTTTCACAATGTTGATTCTTCCAATCCAAGAACATGGTATATCTCTCCATCTATTTGTATCATCTTTAATTTCTTTCATCAGTGTCCTATAATTTTCTGCATACAGGTCTTTTGTCTCCTTAGGTAGGTTTATTCCTAGATATTTTATTCTTTTTGTTGCAATGGTAAACGGGAATGTTTTCTTAATTTCACTTTCAGATTTTTCATCATTAGTATATAGGAATGCAAGAGATTTCTGTGCATTAATTTGTATCCTGCTACTTTACCAAATTCATTGATTAGCTCTAGTAGTTTTCTGGTGGCAGTTTTAGGATTCTTTATGTATAGTATCATGTCATCTGCAAACAGTGACAGCTTTACTTCTTCTTTTCCGATTTGGATTCCTTTTATTTCTTTTTCTTCTCTGATTGCTGTGGCTAACTTTTCCAAAACTATGTTGAATAATAGTGGTGAGAGTGGGCAACCTTGTCTTGTTCCTGATCTTAGTGGAAATGGTTTCAGTTTAAATCTTCCAACAAACAAAAGCCCAGGACCAGATGGCTTCACAGGCGAATTCTATCAAACATTTAGAGAAGAGCTAACACCTATCCTTCTCAAACTCTTCCAAAATATTGCAGAGGGAGGAACACTCCCCAACTCATTCTATGAGGCCACCATCACCCTGATACCAAAACCAGACAAAGATGTCACAAAGAAAGAAAACTACAGGCCAATATCACTGATGAACATAGATGCAAAAATCCTCAACAAAATACTAGCAAACAGAATTCAACAGCACATTAAAAGGATTATACACCATGATCAAGTGGGGTTTATTCCAGGAATGCAAGGATTCTTCAATATACGCAAATCAATCAACGTGATACATCATATTAACAAATTGAAGGAGAAAAACCATATGATCATCTCAATAGATGCAGAGAAAGCGTTCGACAAAATTCAGCACCCATTTATGATAAAAGCCCTGCAGAAAGTAGGCATAGAGGGAACTTTCCTCAACATAATAAAGGCCATATATGACAAACCCACAGCCAACATTGTCCTCAATGGAAGATTTTTAATGACAGTTTCAATTTCATTACTTGTGATAGGTCTGTTTACATTTTCTAATTCTTCCTGGTTCACTCTTGAAAAATTGTTCCTTTCCAAGAATTTGTCCATTTCTTCCAGGTTGTCCATTTTATCAGCATATAGTTGCTTATAGTAGACTCTTATAATTCTTTGCATTTCTGCAGTGTCAGTTGTCATTTCCCTTTTTTCATTTCTAATTTTATTGATTTGCTTCCTCTCTGTTTTTTTCTTGATGAGTCTAGCTAAAGGTTTATCAATTTTGTTTATCTTCTCAAAGAACCAACTTTTAGTTTTATTAATCTTTGTTATTGTTTTTCATTTGTATTTCATTTATTTCTGCTCTGATGTTTATGATTTCTTTCCTTCTACTGACTTTGGGTTTTCTTTGTTCTCTTTCTCTAGTTGCTTTAGGTGTAGGGTTAGATTGTTTATTTGAGATTTTTCTTGTCTCTTGAGGTGAGATTGAATTGCTGTAAACTTCACTCTTAGAACTGCTTTTGCTGCATGCCATATGATTTGGGTTGCCGTGTTTTCATTGTCGTTTGTTTCTATGTATTTTTTAATTTCCTCTTAGATTTCTTCAGTAATATCTTGGTTATTTAGTAGCACACTGTTTAGCCTCCATGTATTTGTGAGTTGTACAGTTTTTTTTCCTGTAATTGATTTCTAATCTCATAGCATTGTGGTTGGAAAAGATCCTTGATATGATTTCAGTTTTCTTACATTTTCTGAGGCTTGATTTGTGACCCAAGGTGTGATCTGTCCTGGAGAATGTTCGGTGTGCACTTGAGAAGAAAGTGTATTCTGCCACTTTTGGGTGGAATGTCCTATAAATATCAATTAAATCTATCTGGTCTATTTTGTCATTTAAAGCTTGTATTTTCTTATTTATTTTCTGTTTGGATGATCTGTCCATTGGTGTAAGTGGGGTGTTAGTGCCCCCTACAATTACTGTGTTACTGTTGATTTCCCCTTATATGGTTGTTAGCATTTGTGTTATGTGTTGAGATGCTCCTATGTTAGGGGCATAAATATTTATAATTGTTATATCTTTTTCTTGCACTGATCCCTTGGTCATTATGTAGTGTCCTTCCTTGTCTCTTGTAACATTCTTTATTTTAAAGTCTATTTTATCTGATATGAGTATTGCTACTCCAGCTTTCTTTTGATTTCCATTTGCATGGAATATCTTTGTCCATTCCCTCACTTTCAGTCTGTATGTGTCCCTAGGTCTGAAGTGGGTCTGTTGTAGACAGCATATATATGGGTCTTGTTTTTGAATCCATTCAGCCAGTCTGTGTCTTTCTGTTGGGACATTTAGTCCATTTACATTTAAGGTAATTATGGATATGTATGTTCCTATTACCATTTTCTAAATTATTTTAGGTTTGTTTTTGTAGATCCTTTTCTTCTCTTGTGTTTCCTGCCTAGACAAATTCCGTTAGCATTCGTTGTAAAGCTGGTTTGGTGGTGCTGAATTCTCTTAGCTTTTACTTATCTGTAAAGCTTTTGATTACTCTGTTGAATCTGAATGAGATCTTTGTTGGGTAAAGTAATCTTGGTTGTAGATTTTTCTCTTTCATCACTTTAAGTATATCCTGCCACTCCCTTCTGGCCTGCAGAGTTGCTGCTGAAAAATCAGCTGATAACCTTATGGGGATTCCCTTGTATGTTAGTTTTTGCTTTTCCCTTGCTGCTTTTAATATTTTTTTCTTTGAATTTAATTTTTGTTAGTTTGAGTAATATGTGTCTTGGTGTTTTTCTCCTAGGGTTTATCCTGTACGGACTCTCTGGGCTTCCTGGACTTGGGTGGCTATTTCGCTTCCCATGTTAGGGAAGTTTTCGACTATAATCTCTTTGAATATTTTCTCAGACCCTTTTTTTTTCTCTTCTTCTTCGGGACCCCTATAATTTGAATGTTGGTGCCTTTAGTGTTGTCCCCCGAGTCTCTGAGATTGCCTTCAATTCTTTTGATTCTTTTTTCTTTGTTCTGCTCCTTGGCATTTTTTCCCACCATTCTGTCTTCTAGATCACTTATTTGTTCTTCTGCCTCAGTTATTCTCTTATTGATTCCTTCTAGTGTATTTTTCATTTCAATTATTGTGTTGTTTATCTCTGTTTGTTTGTTCTTTAGTTCTTCTTTGTTAAACATTTTTGTATTTTCTCAATCTGTGCTTCCATGCTATTTCTGAGATTTTGGATCATCTTTACTATCATTACTCTGAATTCTTTTTCAGGTAGCTTGCCTATTTCCTCTTCATTTATTTGTTCTTGTAGGTTTTTACCTTGCTCCTTCATCTGTAACATAGTTTTTTGTTGTCTCATTTCTTTTTTTTTGATGGGTAGACTGTGTTCTTGTCTTACTGGTTGTTTGGCCTGAGGCTTCCAGCATGGAGTTTGTAGGCTGTTGGGTACAGCCGGGTCTTGTTGCTGAGATGAGGACCTCCAGGAGACCTCACTCTAATTAATATTCCTTGGGATCTGAGGTTATCTGTTAGTCCATTCGTTCGGACTCAGAGCTCACCACAGGAGCTCAGGCCTTATGCCCTGCCTGTGAACCAAGATCCCACAACCCATGCGGGGCAGCAAAAAAAGAAAAAAGAAAAAAGAAAAAAAAAGGGGCAGAACAATAACAAACAGTAAAAATTAAAATAAAATTAGAAAACTAACAAATATGTTAGAAAAAATATATATATAGATGAAATATGACCAGAAGGTAAAACAGAACCACAGTAGCAAAAATGAGGAAAAAAAAAAAAAGCTGTGAAAGGACTTGGCCATAGGGGATGGGGCTTATGTGGGGGCAGGGCTTTGGCACAGGCGGGGTGTAGGTGGCGGCCTATGCTTAAGAACCAGACAGAAAAGACCCTGGGGGGGTGGGGGGCGGGGCTTAGGGTCATCTGGAGGGGCCCTTGAGTGCCTCAGGCCTTGGAGTGTGGATGATCAAGCCCAGGAACCCAGCAGGCTCCAGTGGGTGGGGAAAACGCCATCCATGCCTTCCCTCCCCCCCATCCTCAGATCCCAGAGGGTCCCTCCCTATCTGCCCCTCCTCCGTTTTTCACCCCTCCCTCCCTCCTATGCCCCTAGGATCTCTGCAGCCAGAGGGGGCCCCAGAGGGTGGAGGACACCCCTGGGACCCCAGCAGGCTTCCCCAAACCTGATTGGGCAGGAGAAATGCCAGCTGCATTCTCCCCTGATCATCTAAAGCCCTGAGGGTCCCTCCAGGTGTGGGAAGCCCTCCCTCTCCCAGCCACCCCTCAATGGCACCGATTCCATCTGGCCTCCACCCCTCCTTCTCGCTTACTACCCCCGTGTCCTACCCGGTCACTCGGGAGTTCCTCCTATCTCCTTGGGTGTTGAGGTCCCCCCCTAGCATCTGGTAGGTGCCCTAGTTGTGGGGAGACACAAACTCTGCATCCCTCTACTCTGCCATCTTCTTTAGTCATACTTGTAATGTACTACCTGTATAGCCTTGGGCAATATTCTTAAAACCTTATATATTTAATCAGCCAAAATGCATTTGTAAAATATGGAATCTTAAACAAGGATTAGGAATCCATGACATGACAGTGTTGTTTATGAACATTAGATTGGAAGGTCAGAAGAGTTGGAAGACACATTTTCATTATTTTATACATTTCTTTTTATACCATAGAGGAGGAAAAATATTTTTCCCTCTACTCTGCTAGGTTCTTGGCTGAGACACCCCTCTGCCCTTCCATAATTAAAGATTAACAGGAGAAAAAACAAAACAACTTCAAATGCATATGATCATGTAGGAGCCCCACAAAGGAATGAGACTCAGAAGGCAGCCCGGCAAATGAGGCTTATATACCAGACTGAGAAGAGCAAAGGGATAGGGGCCTGGGTTTCAAATGGGAGGAAGGCAATTCACTGGAAGGTGAGTAGAGGAAATTGTTGGTAAAGTTTGCTCTGCCATGCAAATAAGTCAGGTAGATGAGTGATCTCTGGAAATAGAGCACTTCCAGTTACAGTCTCCCTTTCTAATATAAATTTCCCTAAATTCTTCTCTGTTTTCTGAGCTTCTGTGTCTACAGTTTCTCAAAATAGTCTGCTCAAAATCATCCTTATGCCAAATGAGCATATTTTGGGGTGGCATATTCTGTTATCCTTTAATTACAATGTAACAAAAAAGAATTTTAATGCACTAATACCTTACAGCTCCTTCAAAACTAGAATGCATGCAAACTTTCTTTGCCAAACTACTGCCATGAGCAGTTAACACCTTTTCTTCTCACTAAAGATTTAACAGTACCAAAATTTATAGTAGCTTTTAGACTGAAATAGTGCTGTCGTATATACTTTAATACAATGTTACATGATATAATAAAAATCTAGGCAGTTGAGATAGATTTCTAAGAGCTTTTTTTTACTTTGAAAATGTATAAGATCTTGTGTCTAGGAGTCCCCAAGACTATACCTAGGTACAGCTATTACTTGTGTCTAGGAATCCCCAAGACTATACCTAGGTACAGCTATTACTAGGGGGACTCAGAAATCTCAGGGTAAAGTATATTCAGACCTGTGATTAATTATAGTGAATGAATACAGCAAAATCAACAAAGGGAAAAGATGCATGAGATGAAGTCTCAGGAAACCAAGGCAGACTTCCAAAAGTCCTCTCCTAGTAGAGTCACACAGACCCACTTAACACCTCCAGCAACAAGTTGTGACAACACGTATGAAATGTTGTTACCAGGGAAGCTCTTTAGAGGCTTGTTGCCCCAAAATCTGGGGGGAACAGGTCATGTAGCGAGCCTCTGCCTAGCATGTATCAGATCTCCAGATTCCGAGAAGGAATACTGGTGGTTAGCATAAACCACATCATTTGTACCTACACTTTAGCACAGTGAGCCATTATCAGGGAATGGTGGTAACCCTTACAGAATCCAAGTTCCCAGACAGGACCCAAGGGCCAGCCTTTTTTTTTTTTTTTTTTTTTTTAATTTGTTTATTTGTTTTTATTTTTGGCTGTGTTGGGTCTTCGTTGCTGTGCGTGGGCTTTCTCTAGTTGGGGTGAGCGGGGGCTACTCTTCGTTGCGCTACAGGGCTTCTCTTCGTTGTGCTATGTGGGCTTCTCATTGCGGTGGTTTCTCTTGTTGCAGAGCACGGGCTCTAGGCATGCGGGGTTCTGTAGTTGTGGAGCGCAGACTCAGTAGTTGTGGTGCACAGGCTTAGTTGCTCCGCAAGGGCCAGCCTTTTAAGCAGGCCTTTCTAAGGACAGCAGTCTTAAGCCTGCTCTTTTAACTCTTTTTTGTACAATGCCACTTATTGAGCATCTGTTCTGGGTTAGGTACTGCATGTCATCCCCAAAGCACCATGGTGTATTCATCAACCCAGAAGTTCTCTGAACCCTAACATTCAGAGATTTTTTTTGTTTTTTGTTTTTTAATGGAGGTTTCATTATGTTGACATGGTTTATTAAGTCATTGGTCATTGGTGATTACCTCAATCTCCAGTGCCTCTCCCCAGGAAGTCACAGGTTAGGACTGAAAGTCCCAACCCTGTAATCACACCTTGATTTTTCTGGTGACTTGCCTCCATTCTGGTGCTATCTATGGGTCCTTGGCCATCACTCATCTCATTAGCATACAAAAGACCCTCTTAACACTAGGGAGATTTCAAGGTTGTTAAGAGTCCTGTGTCAGGAACCTGGGATAAAAACTAAATATATATTTATTAGGTACAGAAGTAACAAGAAGTACAGTGTGCTTAATGGTTTAGAGTTTTACACTACTGGGAAGTTAATAAGTTAGCCTGTTAATGTTTCATAGTTGGTGCCAGATGACACAAACTCCTGGGTCAGAGACAGAGGACTCTTACTATTGGCACAGCCAGCAGCATGAGCATCATGTTGTGTCAGTTCCCCATACCTCCCAAGTCCCACAGAGGTGATGTGGAGGGGCCACGCGGATGCTGTGCACACTGCGGGTTTGCAACACATTCAGAGATCCCTGAGTTTGGGGGATCCCCTTTCATAGCAAGCCTGTTTCTGGTCCCACGGGGAGACTTGAACTCCTCTTTCAAGGATGCTTTCTGCAAACACAACCCTGAGAAATGGCCCTAATGGTATAGGTATATTAGTGTAAACTGGGTGCAATAAAGTTTTATAATAAAAAAGGAGACTGTCCATATTCTCAAGAAATATTTTAGTTTACGTATTTAAGGGAAAACTGACATGATGTCTGTAATTTAAACTGTTTGAAATAATATATTCTACACACGTATATATTCATACACACTCTTGCCCTCACATGTAGTGAGAAAGAATACTGGTCAACCCAAATCTTAAAAACTGGACACTCTAAGCAAGGGAATAAGGGGGTTGACTACATTATTGTTTCAATATCGCTGTAGTTTTGAAGACTTTCAAAAGGAAAAGTTAGAGAAACCTCTGGTTGGTTTATTCTGTCCTGTCATGCCTAATTTCCAGGCAGAGTTATTCTCTCAAATAGTGGCTACTCAACCATCAGTACACTGTTCCTTTTCCTTCTCCCCCACATTATCAGGCACCATTTTTTAACTTTTTCTGCTGTTCGCATTTCACATAAAATGATGCTTGAACATAGTAAAATTGCCATGATTTCACATTTAATGCTGGACTTGTGCTTATAACCAAGGGGAAATTACCCCATTCTGACTCATCCCTTCTATGCTATCTTATTTCAGAATTATTAAAATGTGAAAAAAAATATGCATCTTAGAATTAATAAAATATGGTTGTATATACTTGTCATGCATTTTAACGTCCCTCCTGGCCCATTATAATCCAGCTCACTTTAGGAGAACATTGGGCGTTAGGTCCTGAAGGAACTTAAGCCAATTGGACTGTGTATGGCCTGCCTTCCTGAATATACATGCAGGTAATCCTCTTCTAGAGGTAAATCACACTCCCCACCCCACCTCAGCTAACACTTACCTTGAGTAGGAATTACTTGCCAGATATTCTGGCCACTGTTATCCACATGTGTGTGTTTAGATAGCAGGGTTTGTGTGGTGTGTGTGAATGGTAGGAATGGGCTGGTAGAAGGTGGGTTTTCAAACACAGACTGACTCACAACTCCTGTCTCCTTTTCCTCTGATCTAGCAGGGCTCAGTATTTCTGAAACCCTTCTATGTTAGTGTCTCATCTGTATAAATATTATTCTCTTTGACTAGGTGACCCTTTCCTTACCTTTCCCTGGGTTGAGTTGAGGCTTTGTGGAAGGAGCTTGAGTCCCCTTCTCTGGTAAGGTTTGCTGTGTGTCAGGCACTGTGGTAAGTGCCTTCCACACAGTCACTGATTCTCAATTAAACCCTCACACCAACTATGAAATTAGTTCTGGGAGAGGAATTTCAACATAGGCCTTTGAAGTCTTTTATGTATGCCAAGAATGCAGGGCCCTGACCGCCCTTCAACCAGACCATCTAATACCAGTTCATGTATAAATATTCTCAGTTGCACCTACAATGTCCTTTATAACTTCTTCTCTCTATTCCCAGAGAAATACAGATTGTATTTGGTTGTCTCTTCTCTTTAATTTTTTGTAATTGAACAGTCTCCCCACTTTTGTCTTTTATATAACATTGACATTTTTAATATTAATGTTTTTTAGTGTTTATTCATTTTGTATTCATTATTATTATTTATTTTTTAATAAAAAGCCCTTCTTGAATATCTACTACAGGCCAATGAGCAAGGTAGACTAAGAACCTACTTATCTTACTCACTATTGATGGACGAAAGAGAAACTAACCAACAAACACACACATGAAGTAGACAATTTTAGATTATGATTGCATTCTGTGAAAGAAAATAGAGGGGATAGCAAGAAAGTACAGGGAGAGGAAGACAGTCAAACTATGTGAGTAGAAACTGTTTCCTCGAGGAGATAGTATTTGAGAGAGGAGACCTGAAAGAAAACACAGAGGTGTACAAAGATTCCTGCGGAGAATGCTTAACTCCATAGCAATGACCTCAGCATCGATGAAATAGAATTTATATTTTAAGGCAGGACAGGAAAATTTAAGCATAAAATCCTCTTTCTGTGTTTGTTTGGGCCACCTCTCTCCCTCCCCAATGTGCAGGGTGCTTCTGCATTACACATAAACCAGAGCTCTTCAAAGATGGGACTGCCTGCTCAACCTTAAAGATCAATTGTTTTCCTGTTCATCTGACCCTAGCAACTTAACTTCTTAAAAGAATAGCATGCTTTCCCAACTCTGTAGGAGGTCATAGTGACTTGCTGCTCACTTTGGACATGCTTATCTGGACTATGTATCCCTCATGAACTTTATGTAAAATATCAGTATATCATTTTGATATATGATCCTTTGTCTTGAAAATGTATATGACTTTGCTTTCCAACTTCTAACAGGTGGAACAATTCTTTCTGAGGGTCTGTCTCCCAGATTATAATCCTCAGTTTGGCTCAAATAAAATTTCCCCTTTTTTCTTCTTAACTTGATTAATTAAATTTTTGTAATCACCATATTCAACCAAAAAAAAGTTAATTTTTTTTTTTAAAGATTGATTGATTGATTGATTGATTGCTATGTTGGGTCTTCGTTTCTGTGCTAGGGCTTTCTCTAGTTGCAGCAAGCGGGGGTCACTCTTCATCGCGGTGCGCGGGCCTCTCACTATCGTGGCCTCTCTTGTTGCGGAGCACAGGCTCCAGACGCACAGGCTCAGTAGTTGTGGCTCACGGGCCTAGTTGCTCTGCGGCATGTGGGATCTTCCCAGACCAGGGCTCGAACCCATGTCCCCTGCATTAGCAGGCAGATTCTCAACCACTGCGCCACCAGGGAAGCCCCAAAAAAGTTAATTTTTGCTGCAGTGTACCAAGGAAGAAAGAACGATAGGACTCAAACTCAAAGTGACTAGTCAGGATCAGTACTTAAGATTTTATATAACATGTTGAGGAGTTGAGGTTTTAAAGTGCATTCAGACACTGGAAAAATTTAATCACTGGGAAGAGAGGATATAAGTTGTCTATTCAATGGAAACTTTTGATTACTGAGTGGGAATGGATGCAAGGGAGCAAGAGTGGAAGCAGGCTGACCAGGTAGAAGGGTGGTACCATAACCAAGTGGAGAGCTGTTGGTGGCTTGGTCTAGGTTAGGCTTCTGTACTGCATTCATATACCTCACAAGGTAGGGGACTGCCCCCAAAATGTACAGAACAATAGATGAGTAGAAAAAGCAAGGGATATAGTGATTTATATCCCAGTGTACTACAAAATGAATGAAACTACTTCCATTTAAGTTAACCATTTGGATGAGCCTGCAGGTGATTTTTCTAAAACTTTAATACTTTGAAATAATGATAGATTCAAGGAACTTTTAAAGATAGTACAGAGGGGTCCCATGGACCCACTGTCTACGTTCCCATGTTTCTTAACAATATTATATGAAAACCAAGAATTTGATATTGGTCAAATGAGTACATATAGTTCTGTGACACTTATCACATGCAGATTTATGTAGCCACCACCAAAATCGAGATAGAGAACTATTCCATCTCTATGAAGTCTCTTTTATAGTCTTATAGTCACAGCCATCATACTCCCACATCATACCAAAACCATGACACCCACTTTTTGTAAAGTAGTATTTCAGAGTAACATTCAAAGATCATGACCCCTCATCTATAAGTATTTCATTATGTATTTCCTGAGAATAGAATACTTTCTTATGTAGCTAAAGTGTAATTTTAGAATTCAAGAAGGTTAACTATGATACTCTTATCCAATAAATAGTGCATATTCCAATTTTCCCCGTTGTCCCATGCTATCCACTTTATAGCAGTTTTTCTCCCTATCTAGAATCAAAGCTTAAGATCATGAATTTCTCTTAGTTGTTTCTTTAGTCTCTTTTAATGTAGAACACTCCCCCATATTTTTTTCAGTGTCATTCTTGTTTATGCAGTGTTTAAGACCATTGAATGTTCCATGGTTTCAATTTTGGTGATTATTTCCCTGTGATTAGATTTGGGTAACGGTGGGTGGGCAGAACTGTTCCATATGTGCTGTTTTTCTTCCCATCGCAGGCCATCAGTTTATCCATTCATTGGTCAGGAGGTGTTCTCTAGTCTCTACATTGTAAAGGTACTTATTTTGTCTCTCTACACATGAACTATAATTCTTAGAATAATATTTTGAGATTGTGTGAATATATTATTTCCCATGAAATTTTACCTTATAGTATTTGCAGTTATTGATGATTCTTGCTTGAATTAATTACTATATTGTGATTGCCAGTCTAGGAAATTTTGAAATTAAAAGCTTTTCTCCCCCATAGGAATGATTGCTTTCTTGAACCTGTGGCTACTTACTTGTAGAAGAAACTCAATGTTATATTTGGGTGGGCTAATTTGCGATAGAGCTACAAGCAGTGAATCTCTCTTGCCCTTCAAGTTGAGGTAGGTGCAGGGGACTCAGCAAGACTTCGGTGGCTGTCATCAGCATGCCGGTCCAGTGCAACGTAAAGCTGGTCAATCTGTGATCTCTGCAGGAAGATATCCACTTCTCACTGGGTCTTGAGCTTGAGGCAGGCCTTGCCAGAGGGAGCATTCTTATCCACCACTTTTGTTCTCAACTCAGTGGAGTTCATGACAGCCCTGGTATAGGCACAAGAGGTGTCTACTACCCCATCTGTGTGGATAACTTGAAAGATCCAGTAACCATCAACTGTGGGCACAGCTTCTGTTGCTCATGCATCAACATGACTTGGAAAGATCTAGGTGATACCTTCCCCTGTCCTGTCTGCCATTTTTGGTTTGGAGACAAGAACATCAGGAGCAAACCCAGCTCAGTCATTTGACTGAAATTGCTAATTTACTCCAGATCAGAAGGAGCATGTGGAAGGGGCAGGAAGAGAATTCTGTGTGTGAGAAGCACAATCAGTTTCTGACCCTTGTTTGTGGGAAGAACCTAGAGGTTTTATGTACACAGTGCTGTTTCTCCATTCAACACCAGAAACACTACAATTGCCCCATCATGAAAGCTGCCTCTCATCACAGGAAAATTCTAGAATGTACTGTTGAGCCCTTGAAGAGTGATATGGAACAAGTTGAAAAAGTGATAACTCTGCAAGCCAGCCAATCAGTTGAACGTGAGAAACCAGGTTAAATGTAGGAGAGAAGAAATAAATTCTGAATGTGAGCAATTTAGACTGTTTCTACAGAATCAGCAAGAGGATATTCTTAGGCAGATGGAAGATGAAGAGATGGACATTTTAACAAAACTCTATGAAAACTTTGTAACATTTACAGGTCATGCTTCCATACTGAAACATCTGCTGAGGGAGGTAGGGGAATCTTGCCATGACGTAAGAACAACCACTCTGCGGATGTGGTTAGACTACCCTTGCAAACTTGTTTGTTCTTTTTGTTCACCTATAGACTCTGGCTAATGTATTTTGTCAACTCAGCCAATTTATAAGCATGAAAGTTACCAGTATGGGAAGACATGGCAAAATTGAGTCCTTATCATTAACTTGTAATGAAATGTTATCTAAAAGAATAATTTGGAATGAGAAATATTAATTCAGATTATTGACAGTAAGAAGAAATTTGGTGTAATGTCACAAAGTGCAGAAAAAAATACACTCACTGTTAGCTTTCATATATATGTCTAAAAACAAATTCACTCTGAAGTTCAAATATATAAAATTCCTTTAACACACTCAAGATCATTAACTATGAGTTTTAATATATCCCTGCACTTCTGGTTCACTTAAGAAAAATCAGAAAATACAGTTTAGTAAAAGAAAAAAAAGAATATTTACTGATAGTCTCACCACACAGAAATAACCATGATAAGCATTTGTTATCATTTTTTAGGACATTTTAAATGTAGATATATAGTCATGCATTGAAAAAAAATTGCATACGTAAATTTGCTTTTTTTTAATTTAAAATGAACATTTTGCATGTTAATAAATATATATGTGCAACATCATTTTCAATTCTTGCATGGTATATATGTGCCACTGTTTATTCAGTTTATCCATTATTGTTAGATAATTTATTTTTCAGGACTCTTTCAGTTGCAAGGAACACAAAACTTAAACTGCTCCAGACCAAAAGAGGAAAAGTCTTAGGCAGGCTGTCCTCTGTTGGCAAGATAACTACCAGCAGTTCTGGAATAATATCCTTTCAACTCCAAGTTCAGCAGGTGGGGGAAAAGCCATGCCTTCAAATGTTCTAGTTCTAGAGTTCACTCTAACTAGACCAATTTGGATTCGACCACTGTATGGAGAGGAGGAGCTGGGTGTAACCCGACAAAATCAGAGCGATCTTACCAGAATAAGGGAATATGAAAGCTGATGGGCAAAAACAGCATCTGTCCACTACAGACATTTTCAGTGTTTGCAACTATTTGCCTTCATGGACTGTATACCCCAGGGACTATCCTTGAACATAAATCTTTAGAAACATGATTGATTATTTCCTTGGGATATATACTTAAAAGAGAAATTACCAGATCTAAGACCATGGTATATTTTTAATGAATTTTATACCTTTTGCCAAATTGCCTTCCAGAAAATGCTGCCAATTAACCTGTGCTTTAGAAAATAGGAAGTTCTGTGGAAATTTCTCTCTCACTTTTTTTTCTTAAAGCTTAGACATATATTTATGGCTTAAAAAGATTGCCAGTTTAATTATATAGAATGAAAGTATTCTGTACATTGAAAAACAACTCAAACAAATGAAGTTTCCTCATATCCTTACCATTACTGCTAGGCAAAAATTTCATCTTTTTTTACTTTGTATTTATATTAATTACTCCTAAAAAAATTTTATATACATATAAATATTGGTATTTTTATTCTGTAAATTTTCTGCTAATGTCCTTAGGCATTTATCCATTAGTGTATTGTCTTATCCATTCATAAAAGTTGTCATGTATTCACCCTTAATCTTTGTCCTATATGTTGCATTTACCTCTTAGTTAGGAGCTAATAAAGTTTAGAGTATATAATATAGAGGCCTGGTTTGTTGCCCATGTTTAAAGCCTGATTCCACCACTTTGTTTTGTGTCTTTGGGCAAGTTCTATAACCCCGCCTCTGCCTAAGTTTCCTTTTTGGGAAATGGAGATCATAAATAGTATTTATTTCACAGAATTGCTGTGAGGATTAAATGAAATAATGCATCTGAATAACTGAGGACAGTGTCTGGTATATAGTGATCAATTTTAGGTATTATTTTTGTTTGTGTTGTTTTTCAATGTACAGAAGATATACATTTTATGTAATTGAATCTAGCAATCTTTCTTTTAAGCCTTCAGTAAGTGTCTAAGCTTTAAAAAAAAAAAAAAAGGATAAAAAGAGAACTTTCCACAGCTTTCTATTTTCCAAAGCACAGATTAATTGGCAAGAATTTACTTTGTATAATTGCTAATCTGGGGACTTCTCTGGTGGCGCAGTGGTTAAGAATCTGCCTGCCAATGCAGGGAACACGGGTTAGATCCCTGGTCTGGGAAGGCCCCACATGCCGCGGAGCAACTAAGCCCGTGCACCGCAACTACTGAGCCTGTGCTCTAGAGCCCGCAAGCTGCAACTACTGAGCCTGTGTGCCACAACTACTGAGGCCCGTGCACCTAGAGCCCATGCTCCGCAATAAGAGAAGCCACCACAACGAGAAGCCCACGCACCACAAAGAAGAGTAGCCCCTGCTCGCTGCAACTAGAGAAAGACCACGCACAACAGCAAAGACCCAACGCAGCCAAAAATAAATAAATTTTTAAAAATTCATTAAAAAAAAATTGGTAATCTGTACAGGCTTAGAGAAAAACAATCTATCTGGTAATTAATGCCACTGAATTATACACTTAAAAATAGTTAAAATAGTAAATTTTATATTATAAATATTTTTGTATAATTTTTAAAAATTAATAATGTAATATTCCAAAACCCATTGAATTGTACACCTAAGTGAGTGAATTATATGGTATGTGAATTTATATCTCAATAATGCTGCTTTCTTTAAAAGCCTAGCTGGAAAAGTAATGTCCACTTAGAACATGACAAATTTCCCTTCTCTTTCCAAATGAGGGCACTATGACAATAAGAATTGCTTTGCATTTTGATTCATTCATTTGACAAATATTTACTGAGTACCTATTATAGGCCAAGCACTGTGCCAGCCCCTGGGGATTCATTGGAGACCAAAACAGTCATGGAGATTATTATAGTAAAGGTATGGGGGCCAGACATTAAAAAAATTCACCCAAATGAATATTTAATTACAAGTCCAAGATGTGCTTCTTGGAAAACTGAAGATTACCGTATAATGGGAAAATAATTTAGACTAGGGGTCAGGAAAGACCTCTTTGTGGAAATCAAGCTAAGGCTTAAGGGAAGAATAGGACTTATGCTGGAGAATTTCCCAATGAGTTCCATGAACATATTATAGTAAATAACGAACAGCCTATAGCAATATTAAATTTTAGGGGAACAGCTACAACAAAAACAAACACCCTACCAATTTTCCTAACAAGACATTTAAACCTACTCAGTTCTTACACTGATAAATGATGCTGGGATGCAGTAAATGTTCTATGCCAGCACTTCTTAGACTTTGCTGTGCCTATAAATTTTCCTGAGGATCGTCTAGAATGCAGATTCTGATTCAGTAGGTCTGGGCCAGGCCCTGAGATCCAGATGTGGCCATGCTGCCTGGCAGAGCACCACATTTAACTAAGGAAAACAGACATCGCAATTAAATAGATGCAGCAGCTTTCCTGAATGATCTTGTGAACTCTCTCTTGAACTGTTTATTTTCAGTTCAAGCAAGTTTGCTGCTGTTGGATTTCATAAAGCTTTGACTGAAGAACTGGCTGCCTTAGAAAAAACTAGAGTCAAAACAACATGTCTCTGCCCTAATTTCATAAACACTGGCTTCATCAAAAACCCAAGAACCAGGGAAGTTGAGACAGAAATGGACAAAAAAAGATTGGGGATTGCTATGAATATCAACAATTCTGTGGGTTTTCCTAAGTATTTTAATCCTTGAAACACCTGATATTCGAGGCCTTTACCTCATCTCAGTTTCAGCTTCTGTAGACTGTGGGAAAATAGGTGGAGAGACAGAGAGAGGGAGAGAATGTATATAATTATAGATATGAATGACACAGTGAAGTTGCTAATCCTTCCTTTAAGTCTGGTGGTTCTCAGACTTAAGTATACATACATTTCTCCAGGAGAGCTTGGGAACTATGTAGGGGTCCCACCCCACAGAGATGTTGATTTATTCCCTTTGGTTGGGATGCACTAGTGATGGGGAAGGGAGCCTGGACCTCTGTATGTTTAACAAGCATCATAAGTAATTCTAATAGAGGTGACCCAGGACCACAATGTAAAAAAAGGCCTTTCCTTTGGTAATCTAGAGATTATCTTCCAAAATAAGTAGCAGACCATAGTCTGTCCTTGGTTAAAAAATAAAATTACAAAGGATCGCTGCTGAGGTTTATTTTTAATGTTTCCTCTGTTTGGGAATAGCTTTAACGTTTTTGTAAACATGATGCATACTTTTAAAAAAAATTCCAACATACACAGAAATACAAATAAAGTTTCTTTTTAAATTTCCTTAAAACCCTCTATCCAGTGGAAACTACTTTCAACATTTTGAAGAACATTCATTTGGACATCTCTTTATGTACAGATTAAATGTCTAAATTTCATATAATTAGCATATGTTACATATGGGATTCTGGAAGCAGTAAGTAAACTGCTTGCTTCCCTAAGCATTATGATTATAGATAACAATACTGTATTAAAAAGTTCGAAGTTGCTAAGAAGATAGATCTTTTTCTTTTATAACATCTTCGTTGGAGTATAATTGCTTTACAAGGTTGTGTTAGTTTCTGCTGTATAACAAAGTGAATCAGCTATACATATACATATATCCCCATATCCCCTCCCTCTTGCGTCTCCCTCCCACCCTCCCTCTCCCACCCCTCTAGGTGGTCACAAAGCACCGAGCTGATCTCCCTGTACTATGCGGCTGCTTCCCACTAGCTATCTATTTTACATTTGGTAGTGTATATATGTCAATGCCACTCTCTCACTTTGTCCCAGCTTACCCTTCCCCCTCCCCGTGTCCTCAAGTCTGTTCTCTACGTCTGCGTCTTTATTCCTGTCCTGTGCCTAGGTTCATCAGAACCTTTTTTTTTTAGAGTCCATATATATGTGTTAGCATACGGTATTTGTTTTTCTCTTTCTGACTTCACTCTGTATGACAGACTCTAGGTCCATCCACCTCACTACAAATAACTAAATTTCGTTTCTTTTTATGGTTGAGAAATATTCCATTGTATGTGTGTGCCACATCTTCTTTAACCATTCATCCAATGATGGACACTTAGGTTGCTTCCATGTCCTGGCTATTGTAAATAGTGCTGCAATGAACATTATGGTACCTGACTCTTTTTGAATTATGGTTTTCTCAGGTATATGCCCAGTAGTGGAATTGCTGGGTCATATGGTAGTTCTATGTTTAGTTTTTTAAGGAACCTCCATACTGTTCTCCATAGTGGCTTTATCAATTTACATTCCCACCAACAGTGCAAGAGGGTTCCCTCTTCTCCACACCCTCTCCAGCATTTATTGTTTGTATATTTTTTGATGATGGCCATTCTGACCAGTGTGAGGTGATACCTCATTGTAGTTTTGATTTGCATTTCTCTAATGATTAGTGATGTTGAGCATCCTTTCATGTGTTTGTTGGCAATCTGTATATCTTCTTTGGAGAAATGTCTGTTTAGGTCTTCTGCCCATGTTTTTGATTGGGTTGTTTGGTTTTTTGATATTGAGCTGCATGAGCTGCTTGTATATTTTAGAGATTAATCCTTTGTCAGTTGCTTCATTTGCAAATATTTTCTCCCATTCTGAGGGTTGTCCTTTCGTCTTATTTATGGTTTCCTTTGCTGTGCAAAAGCTTTTAAGTTTCATTAGGTCCCATTTGTTTATTTGTGTTCTTATTTCCATTTCTCTAGGAGCTGGGTCAAAAAGGATCTTGCTGTGATTTATGTCATAGAGTATTCTGCCTATGTTTTCCTCTAAGAGTTTTATAGTGTCTGGCCCTACATTTAGGTCTTTAATCCATTTTGAGTTTATTTTTATGTATGGTGTTAAGGAGTGTTCTAATTTAATTCTTTTACATGTAGCTGTCCAGTTTTTCCAGCACCACTTATTGAAGAAGCTGTCTTTTCTCCATTCTATACTCTTGCTTCCTTTATCAAAGGTAAGGTGACCATATGTGCGTGGGTTTATCTCTGGGCTTTCTATCCTGTTCCATTGATCTATATTTCTGTTTTTGTGCCAGTACCCTGCTATCTTGATTACTGTAGCTTTGTAGTATAGTCTGAAGTCAGGGAGCCTGATTCCTCCACCTCTGTTTTTCTTTCTCAAGATTGCTTTGGCTATTCGGGGTCTTTTGTGTTTCCATACAAATTGTGAAATTTTTTGTTCTAGTTCTGTGAAAAATGCCATTGGTACTTTGATAGGGATTGCATTGGATCTGTAGATTGCTTTGGGTAGTATAGTCATTTTCACAATGTTGATTCTCCCAATCCAAGAGTATGGTATATCTCTCCATCTGTTTGTATTGTCTTTAATTTCTTTCATCAGTGTCTCATAGTTTCCTACATACAGGTCTTTTGTCTCCTTAGGTAGGTTTATACCTAGGTATTTTATTCTTTTTGTTGCAATGGTAAATGGGAGTGTTTCCTTAATTTCTCTTTGAGATTTTTCATCATTAGTGTATAGGAATGCAAGAAATTTCTGTGCATTAATTTTATATCCTGCTACTTTACCAAATTCGTTGATCAGCTCTAGTAGTTTTCTGGTAGCATCTTTAGGATTCTCTATGTATAGTATCATGTCATCTGCAAACAGTGACAGTTTTACTTCTTTTCTGATTTGGATTCCTTTTATTTCTTTTTCTTCTCCGACTGCTGTGGCTAAAACTTCCAAAAGTATGTTGAATAATAGTGGTGAGAGTGGGCAACCTTGTCTTTTTCTTGATCTTAGAGGAAATGGTTTCAGTTTTTCACCATTGAGAACGATGTTGGCTGTGGGTTTGTCATATATGGCCTTTATTATATTGAGGTAAGTTCCCTCTATGCCTACTTTCTGGAGAGTTTTTATCATAAATAGGTGTTGAATTTTGTCAATAGCTTTTTCTGCATCTATTGAGATTATCACATGGTTTTTATCCTTCAATTTGTTAATATAGGGTATCACATTGATTGATTTGCATATACTGAAGACTACTTGCATTCCTGGGATAAACCCCACTTGATCATGGTGTATGATCCTTTTAATGGGCTGTTGGGTTCTGTTTGCTAGTATTTTGTTGAGGATTTTTGCATCTATGTTCATCAGAGATATTCGCCTGTAGTGGGTTTTTTTTGTGACATCTTTGTCTGGTTTTGGTATCAGAGTGATGGTGGCCTCATAGAATGAGTTTGGGAGCGTTCCTCCCTCTGCTATATTTTGGAAGAGTTTGAGAAGGATAGGTGTTAGCTCTTCTCTAAATGTTTGATAGAAGTCTGTGAAGCCATCTGGTCCTGGGCTTTTGTTTGTTGGAAGATTTTTAATGACAGTTTCAATTTCAGTATTTGTGATTGGTCTGTTTATGTTTTCTATTTCTTCCTAGTTCAGTCTCAGAAGGTTGTGCTTTTCTAAGAACTTGTCCATTTCTTCCAGGTTGTCCATTTTATTGGCATATAGTTGCTTGTAGTAATCTCTTATGATCTTTTGTATTTCTGCAGTGTCAGTTGTTACTTCTCCTTTTTCATTTCTAATTCTGTTGATTTGAGTCTTTTCCCTTTTTTTCTTGATGAGTCTGGCTAATGATTATTCAATTTGTTTATCTTCTCAAAGAACCAGCTTTTAGTTTTATAGATCTTTGCTATCATTTCCTTCATTTCTTTTTCTTTTAACAGACCCATCTCCTTTTTATTTATTTATTTATAAAGTTATTTATTTATTTATTTATTTTTGACTGCGTTGGGTCTTCGTTGCTGTGCGCTGGCTTTCTCTAGTTGCGGCAAGCAGGGGCTACTCTTTGTTGTGGTACGCGGGCTTCTCATTGTGTTGGCTTCTCTTGTTGCAGAGCACGGGCTCTAGGTGCGCGGGTTTCAGTAGTTGTGGCACACGGGCTCAGTAGTTGTGGCTTGTGGACTTAGTTACTCCACGGCATGTGGTATATTCCCAGACCAGGGCTCGAACCCATGTCCCCAGCCTTGGCAGGCGGATTCTTAACCACTAGGCCACCAGGGAAGTCCTGTGTCCTTCATTTCTTTTTCATTTATTTCTGATCTGATTTTTATGATTTCATTCCTCTGCTAACTTTGGGGTTTTTTGTTCTTCTTTCTCTAATTGCTTTAGGTGTAAGGTTAGGTTGTTTATTTGAGATTTTTCTTGTTTCTTGAGGTAGGATTGTATTGCTATAAACTTCCCTCTTAGAACTGCTTTTGCTGCATCCCATAGGTTTTGGGTCCTCATGTTTTCATTGTCATTTGTTTCTAGGTATTTTTTGATTTCCTCTTTGATTTCTTCAGTGATCTCTTGGTTATTTAATAGTGTATTGTTTAGCCTCCATGTGTTTGTATTTTTTACAGATTTTTTCCTGTAATTGATATCTAGTCTCATAGCATTGTGATTGAAAAAGATACTTGATATGATTTCAGTTTTCTTAAATGTACCAAGTCTTGATTTGTGATTCAAGATATGCTCTCTCCTGGAGAATGTTCTATGAGCGCTTGAGAAGAAAGTGTATTCTGTTATTTTTGGATGGAATGTCCTATAAATATCAATTAAGTCCATCTTGTTTAATGTATCATTTAAAGCTTGTGTTTCCTTATTTATTTTCAGTTTCGATGATCTGTCCATTGGTGAAAGTGGGGTGTTAAAGTCCCCTACTATGATTGTGTTACTGTCAAGGTCCCCTTTTATGGCTGTTAGCATTTGTCTTATGTATTGAGGTGCTCCTATGTTGGGTGCAGTTTACAATTGTTATATCTTCTTCTTAGATTGATTCCTTGATCATTACATAGTGTCCTTCCTTGTCTCTTGTAACATTCTTTTCAAGTCTATTTTGTCTGATATGAGAATTGCTGCTCCAGCTTTCTTTTGATTTCCATTTGCATGGAATATCTTTTTCCATCCCCTCACTTCCAGTCTGTATGTGTCCCTAGGTCTGAAGTGGGTCTCTTGTAGACAGCATATATAAAGGTCTTGTTTTTGTATCCATTCAGCCAGTCTATGTCTTTTGGTTGGAGCGTTTAATCCATTTACATTTAAGGTAGTTATCGATATGTATGTTTCTATTACCATTTTCTTAATTGTTTTGGGTTTGTTATTGTAGGTCTTTTCCTTCTCTTGTGTTTCCTGCCTAGAAAAGTTCCCTTAGCATTTGTTGTAAAGCTTGTTTGTGGTGCTGAATTCTCTTAGCTTTTGCTTGTCTGTAAAGGTTTTAATTTCTCCGTCGAATCTGAATGAGATCCTTGCTGGGTAGAGTAATCTTGGTTGTAGGTTTTTCCCTTTCATCACTTTATGCCACTCCCTTCTGGCTTGCAGAGTTTCTGCTGAAAGATCAGCTGTTAACCTTATGGGGATTCCCTTGTATGTTCTTTGTTGTTTTTCCCTTTCTGCTTTTAGTATTTTTTCTTTGTATTTAATTTTTGATAGTTTGATTAATATGTGTCTTGGTGTGTTTCTCTTTGGATTTATCCTGTATGGGACTCTCTGTGCTTCCTGGACTTGACTGACTATTTCCTTTCCCATATTAGGGAAGTTTTCAACTATAATCTCTTCAAATATTTTCTCAGTCCCTTTCTTTTTCTCTTCTTCCTCTGGGACCCCTATAATTCGAATGTTGGTGCGTTTAATGTTGTCCCAGAGGTCTCTAAGACTGTCCTCAATTCTTTTCATTCTTTTTTCTTTAATATGCTCTGTGGTAGTTATTTCCACTATTTTATCTTCCAGGTCACTTATCTGTTCTTCTGCCTCAGTTATTCTGCTATTGATTCCTTCTAGAGAATTTTTCATCCCATTTGTTTTGTTGTTCATCATTTTTTGTTTGCTCTTTAGTTCTTCTAGGTCCTTGTTAAATGTTTCTTGTATTTTTTCCATTCTATTTCCAAGATCTTGGATCATCTTTACTATCATTACTCTGAATTCTTTTTCAGGTAGCCTGCCTATTTCCTCTTCATTTGTTTGGTCTGGTGGGTTTTAACCTTGCTCCTTCATCTGCTGTGTGTTTCTCTGTCTTCCCATTTTGCTTAACTTACTGTGTTTGGGGTCTCCTTTTTGCAGGCTGCAGGTTCGTAATTCCCATTGTTTTTGGTCTGCCCCCAGTGGCTAAGGTTGGTTCAGTGGGTTGTGTAGGCTTCCTTGTGGAGGGGACTGGTGCCTGAGGCTAGATTTGTCTTTCTGGGGGGTAGGACCGTGTCCATTGGTGTGTTTTGGGGTGTCTCTGAACTTCTTATGATTTTAGGCAGCCTCTCTGCTAATGGGTGGGGTTGTGTTCCTGTCTTGCTAGTTGTTTGACATGGGGTGTCCAGCACTGGAGTTTGCTGGTCGTTGAGTGGAGCTTGGTCTTAGCCATTGAGATGGAGGTCTCTGGGAGAGCTCTCGCCAATTGATATTACATGGGGCCGGAAGGTCTCTGGTGGTCCAATGTCCTGAACTCGGCTCTCCCACTTCAGAGGCTCAGGCCTGTCAGCCACATGGCTCAGAAGGGAGAAAAAAAAGAAAGAAGAAAAATAAATAAATAAATAAAATAAAATAAAGTTATTAAAATAAAAAATTTTTTAAATATTGTTAAAATAAAAAACTTTAAAAAGTAAAAAAATAAAAATAAAAGAATAGAGCAACCAAACCAACAAACAAATCCAACAATAACAGGTGCTAAAAACTATACTAAGATACACATAAAAATCAGAAACTAGTCAGTCACATATAGCAAACCCCAAGTCTACAGTTGCTCCCAAAATCTACCATCTCAATTTTGGGATGATTCATTGTTCAGGTATTCCACAGGTGCAGGGTACATCAAGTTGATTGTGGGTATTTAATCCGCTGTTCTGGAGGCTGCACAGAGAAATTTCCCTTTCTATTGTTTGTTCGCGCAGCTCCTGGGGTTCAGCTTTGGATTTGGCCCCGCCTGCGTGTGTAGGTCACCCTCTGGCATCTGTTCTTCGCCCAGACAGGATGTGGTTAAAGGAGTGGCTGATTAGGGGGCTCTGGCTCACTCAGGCCGGGGCGGGGGAAGGAGGGGTACAGAATGCGGGGCGAGCCTGCAGCGGCAGAGGCCAGCGTGACACTGCAACAGCCTGAGGTGCGCCATGTGTTCTCCCAGGGAAGTTGTCCCTGGATCACGGGACCCTGGCAGTGGCGGGCTGCACAGGCTCTGGGAGGGGAGGTGTGGATAGTGACCTGTGCTTACACACAGGGTTCTTGGTGACTGCAGCAGCAGCCTTAGCGTTTCCTGCCCATCTCTTGTGTTCGTGCTGATAGCTGCGGCTCACACCCTTCCCTGGAGCTTGTTTACGTGGTGCTCTGAATCCCCTCTCCTCCGAGCAACCTGAAACAATGGTCTCTTGCCTCTTAGGCAGGTCCAGACTTTTTCCCGGACTCCCTCCCGGCTAGCTGTGGTGCACTAGCCCCCTTCAGGCTGTGTTCACGCAGCCAACCCCAGTCCTCTCCCTGGGATCTGACCTCTGAAGCCCGAGCCTTGCAGGTGAGCAGACAAGCCTCTCAGGCTGGTGAGTGCCGGTGGGCACCAATCCTCTGTGCAGGAATCTCTCTGCTTTGCCCTCTGCACCCCTGTTGCTGTGCTCTCCTCCGAGGCTCCAAAGCTTCCCACCCGCCCACCCCCCATCTCCACCAGTGAAGGGGCTGCCTAGTGTGTGGAAACTTTTCCTCCTTCACAGCTCCCTCCCAGAGGTGCAGGTCCTGTCCCTATTCTTTTGTCTCTGTTTTTTCTTTTTTCTTTTGCCCTACCCTAGGTACATGGGGAGTATCTTGACTTTTGGGAAGTCTGAGGTCTTCTGCCAGCATTCAGTAGGTGTTCTATAGGAACTGTTCCACACGTAGATGTATTTTTGATGTATTGGTGGGGAGGAAGGTGATCTCCACGTCTTACTCCTCCGCCATCTTGAAGGTCCTCCAAGAAGATAGATCTTAATTGTTCCCATCACAAAACAGACATAACCATGTAATATGATAGAGGTGTTAGCTAATGCTAAGGTGGCAATCATATTGCAATATATAAATATATCAAATCAACTGGTTGTACACCTTAAACTTATATCATATGATATGTCAGTTGTATCTCAATAACAATTATTTAATTAGCTAATTAATTTTAAAAAGAGTTCACTGAAACTGAAAGATGCTATCTAAGGAGGAGGAGAGTACCATCCCCAAGGATAAAATTTGCCAATATTTAGACACTAAAATAATATATTTGAGTCAAGTTTTTCACTCAGACTGTCTTTCAGCAGTTAAAAACAGACATTATATTGAATATATTTTTTAATTATAATTGAATTTTTTACCCTTGCCCCCAGAAGAATCCGGCACAAAGCTAACCTTCATGTGGGCAAGGGTGCCCTCTCCTGGCAAAGCTCTACTAGTGCAATTAAAAAATCACTGGGATGCTTGCTGTGGGGGGTGGGGAGGGGAAGTATAAATAGAAGTTGGCCTGATTCTAGCCTAATCACAGGAATATAACCTGGCTAAGGAAGGGTCTGGGGCTTGTCCTGCCACAGGAACCCCTTTGAAGATAAGCTGATATTAGAGTGGATGCCAAAGGTGAAGTTAGTTTTAATATAGAAACTTAGTTTTAATTAGAGAACAGAAAAATTCTTTAGTTTATATTTTGGACCCTATATAAAATCTGTAATTTTCTTAAACCTCACAATAATACTTTGCTTAGAGAGATAAAGTAACTTGACTTAAATTGGCAGAACTGAGATTCAGACTAAACTTTCCTTTTTACGCAGAGGGATAGCCTTTGAGGAAAAAGGAAACAACCTCTAGATGAACAATTCAAAATAATTTGTATTATATTAATGTTGGAACTTAAATTCTCTTTTAAAGCACCTCAAAGATGTAGTTCATTGGTTATATTTACACATCTAACATACTGCAAAGAAACTTGTTTACTGTAAGTGTTATAATGCAGCATAATAATATAATGAGTTTATTGGAATTAAGTATAATCAGGTGCTCCAAGTAATCTTTTTGACAGCTAAGAGTTATTTTTGTTAAATAAACTTGGATATCAAGAAATCATCTTATTAAAAGCATTTATTGAAAGCCTACTAGATACCAGGTACCCTACTAGGATACCTAACATAAATTACCTCTAATCTTTAAAACAAGAGGTCTAGATTTGGACCCACACCATAGTTTGCCTACCTCAGCTCTAATCCTTATAACAATCTGCAAGATAAGTTTTACTATGCTCATTTTATGGAGAAAGAAACTGAAATTTGGAGAAATTAAGAAAATTGTCCAAGGTCACACAGTCCCAGAGCTGCAGACTAGAATTCTTACCTAGGTCCCTGACCCCAAAAGCCTCATTATTCCCAACTTTATTCTATTTATTTTATTTATTTGTTTGTTTATTTATTTATGGCTGCTTTGGGTCTTTGTTGCTGCACGCAGGCTTTCTCTAGTTGCGGCTAGAGAAAGAAACGGGGGCTACTCTTCATTGCGGTGCAAGGGCTTCTCATTGCGGTGGCTTCTCTTGTTGTGGAGCATGGAGTCTGGGTGTGCGGGCTTCAGTAGTTGTGGCACGCGGGTTCAGTAGTTGTGGCGCACGGGCTTAGTTGCTCTGCAGCATGTGGGATCTTCCTGGCTCAGGGCTCGAACCCATGTGCCCTGCATTGGCAGGTGGATTCGTAACCACTGCGCCACCAAGGAAGTGCCTTCTAGCTTTATTTTTTTAACATAATTTTTTAAAATAAATTTATTTACTTATTTTTGGCAGGGTTGGGTCTTTGTTGCTGCACACAGGCTTTCTCTAGTTGTGGCGAGTGGGGGCTACTCTTCCTTGCGGTTCGCGGGCTTCTCATTACAGTGGCTTCTCTTTGTTGCAGAGCATGGACTCTAGGCATGTGGGCTTCAGTAGTTGTGGCACATGGGCTCAGTAGTTGTGTCTCGCAGGCTCTAGAGTGCAGCCTTAATAGTTGTGGCACACGGGCTTAGTTGCTCTGCAGCACGTGGGATCTTCCCGGACCAGGGCTCGAACCCATGTCCCCTGCATTGGCAGGCAGATTCTTAACCACTGCGCCACCAGGGAAGTCCTTAATTTCTTTTTTTATATATATGAAATATATGAAATATAGCTGATTAACAATATTATGTTAGTTTTAGGTGTACTATGTTGTGATTTGACATTTACATGCATTATGAAATGATCATCATGATAAGTCTAGTAACCATTTGTCCCCATACAAAGTTATTACAATATTATTGATCATATTCCTTATGCTGTATATTACGTCAGTGTGTCTTATTTATTTTATAACTGGAGGTTTGTCCAGTTCACCTATTTTGTCCCCACTCCTTCCCCCTCCCCTCTGGCAACCACTTATTTGTTCTCTGTATCTATGAGTCTGTTTTCATTTTATTTTGTCTATTTGTTTGTTTTGGTTTTTAGATTCCACATATAAATGAAATAATATGGGATTTGTCTTTCTTTGTCTGACTTATTTCACTTAGCATAATACTCTCTAGATCCATTCATGCTGTTGCAAATAGCAAGGTTTTTTTTAAGGGCTGAGTAATATTCTGTTGTATATATATACCACATTTTCTTTATCCCCTCATCTATTGATAGACACTTAGATTACTTCCATATCTTGGCTATTGTAAATAATGCTGCAATGAACATTGGTGTGTATTGTTATTGATTTCTAATTTCATCCCACTGTGGTCAAAGAACATACTTTTTATGATTTCAATATTTTTAAATTTAATGAGATTTGTTTTGTGGCCTAATATATGATCTGTCCTGGAGAATGTTTCTTGTGCCCTTAAGAAGAATACATATTCTACTGTTGTTGGATTAATTGTTCTATAGATGCTCTTAGGTCCAGTTGATTTATACTGTTGTTCAAGTTTTATATTTCCTTGCTGATCTTCTGTCTAGCTTTTCAATCCATTGTTGAAAGTGGGATTAATGTCTCCAACTCTTACTTTTAAACTGTCCATATCTCCCTTCAATTCGGTTATTTTTTACTTCATCTATTTTGAGACTCCATTATTAGATATATGAACAATTTTTAATTAAGTGCTTTTCCCTTAAATAAGTTATTTTTTTCTTTTCTGTTAGCATATAAATAATGCAGCATAATCTGGATTTATTAGATTAACAATAATTGTATGTTCTGATTCATCCTTTTAAAACGTCTACTCTCCTATATGTAACATACATAACAAAATTTATTTTCTCTAAAAATTTAGCTTTTGTGTGTGTGCTACAGAAAGATATTAGTTTTCATTGACTAGTACCATAAAAATAGATGTTATATAAGAAGGTGACAAGTAACATTTGTATAGTATAACTGTATAAGTACTTATATATACATTTCCCATTTAACCATCATGTTACCCCTAGAGTGCTAAAGCTGGCTTATATTCATTCAGTGACACCATGTTGGTAGCTTGAAATTGGCTATTTTGGTGGGAGTATTTATACCATAGAAACTGGAAAATGCTACAAAACTGGTAATTCTGTCCCCAGGAGAGCCAGTTGTTACACATTTACCAGCATACCACTGCATTATCTCCATTTTTCAGATTAAACATAAAAACAAAAACCTGAGCTTTAAAGAGTAGAGATGTCATCCCCAAAATTATTCAGCTACTTAAGTGGTAAAATTAGATAATCAAACAGTTCTACCTGAAAGTACTCTTTCTCCCTAAGTATTCTTATGATCCTACATGGATTTTTCTTCTCAACCCCAGCAGATTGGCCTGAAGTGATTTTGCATAGTTTCTACAAAATCTGTTACCTACATTTATTTAATAGGATTTGCAACTCTTGTTAAAATTAGACTATCAGGGAATAAAATATTTCCACGTACTGATATTTTAATGATTAAGATTTTAGTCTGCCAAGAAATTGAATTTTTTCTGGAAGACTTTTCTTTTGGTCTTTTTAATATCATGATATTGGACAGCCTTTAAGTTTAATGAAAATTCTTCTGACAGAGGCTAAGACCTTAGGTAAAGAGATCAAGTAACTAAGTTCAGTAAATGCAACAGCATTTGATTCGTAGGTTAGCAAGGCCACAGTGTGAATGAGATAGTATGCTATACTGTTTACACAGGTGTTTGTGAACTTTGATGGAGCTTGGGAATATTGAAGTCTGGTAGCGATATGCTTGAAAGTGAATTTCCCTCTGAACACTTTTCAAGGCACTAGCATCCTTCAACTTCTAGAGTCATCCTCCTCAGCACCCATTACCTTCTTATCCCACAGGCTAAAGGACTGCTTAGTCTTCTTCAAGTTTCCATTGCCTTTCATTTTTGCCTCTATTGAGCCAAAAGCCATCGCTTTCATTATTATAATTCCTCTGCAGTGACATCTCCAAGCTTTTCGTATGTAATACTGTTGCGTCGGGGTGCTGGGGTGAACACAGTGTTCTAATAAATGACTGACCTATGCTGAGAATGAAAGATTATATCATGTATGTTTTAAGCTCTGCTCTCCTTCATGTATCCAATTATCATGCTCACTTTTAAGTACAATACTACACTTTCCAATTGTCCCAGTTTTACTTTACTACATGTTCTTCTTTCTAAATGAACTATTCTGTATTTGTTCCTAAAGAATCTCATCCTTGGGCTTCCCTGGTGGCGCAGTGGTTGAGAGTCTGCCTGCTAATGCAGGGGACGAGGGTTCGAGCGCTGGTCTGGGAAGATCCCACATGCCGCAGAGCAACTAGGCCCGTGAGCCACAACTACTGAGCCTGCGCGTCTGGAGCCTGTGCTTCGCAACAAGAGAGGCCACAATAGTGAGAGGCCTGTGCACCGCAATGAAGAGTGGCCCCCGCTTGCCGCAACTAGAGAAAGCCCTAGCACAGAAACGAAGACCCAACATAGCAATCAATCAATCAATCAATCAATCAATCAAATCTTTAAAAAAAAAAAATCTCATCCAATTTTTTTTGCCTCACTTCTCTCAACTAATGGCACACATTTAAAATCTGCCTCCCCAAAATGTTAGTCACCCAGTTTGGTGACATTAGCAAATTTCATGAATAAATTTGATTATGTATCCTTTTTCTAAGTCATTAAAAAAATGTTAGGGACTTCCCTGGTGGCGCGGTGGTTAAGAGTCCACCTGCTAATGCAGGGGACACGGGTTTGAGCCCTGGTCCGGGAAGATCCCACATGCCGTGGAGCAGCTGAGCCCGTGCACCACGGCTGCTGAGCCTGCGCTCTAGAGTTGGCGAGCCACAACTGCTGAGGCCCGCGTGCCTGGGGCCCGTGCTCCGTAATAAAGAGTGGCCCCCACTCACCGCAACTGGAGAAAGGCCTGCGTGCAGCAACAAGGACCCAACGCAGTCAAAAGTAAATAAATAAAATAAATTTATTTTTTTTTTAAATGCTAAAAACTCAGGACCAACTCTTGTGCAACTCCGTCCTAAGTGTCCTTATTCTAACACCTAGATAACAGAGGCCACTTTTTAGGGACTACTTGCTACTCAGTAGTACATATACCAGGATGATTACACAGTAAAGATGTAACATGGAACTAAGTAAGAAAGCTGAAAATTAAATCAAGACCTAATAAATATAAGGGTTACATACGGAGATCAAGGACTTAGAGCTGAGCATATTCCTATATTTTAATTCCTTTGATACTCTAGAAATTGTTCATTAAATAGTCTTAATAGGATAATAAAACTTGTATAATGGCATCTGACTTCTTTCCCAAGACTTCTAGAGATTTAAAAGTGAAATTTGTCAGTCCTAATCTAGCTAAATTATTTTTGAGGTCTAGTTACTCCTATAGTTCTCATTTGCAAAATAGGGACTATAGTATCTCCTTCATAGGGTTGTTGGAAAACTTTAGTGAGATAACTTATGTAGGTTGTTTAACACAGTGTGCAGTACATGATAAGCACTAAATAAATGGTTTTGTTTTTGTTATTTTTTTATATATACTGCAATTTTATTTCAATCGCACAAACGAAGTTAGTATGTAGGAAATTTAAATGAAACAGTACGGTAAAAATAGCAGAGAACCAAAAATTCTAATAAGGAAGTACACCTAAAGCATGAGAATTCAACATTCATTAGTGTTTCATCTTCAGTTTTGATTGACACTTGATGCTTGCAAATTTTGGGACAAACTTTGAGATCATGATGACTATTCTGAAGAGATTTCAGCACCAGCACTAAGATTTGTACATTCAGTTGGTTTGCAGTTGATTTGTTAGCCATTTACATAGTGTATAGTACAGATTTGTCACAGGTCAGATCACAGTGTTGAAGGAAATAAGTACCTTCCTGTAATTAGAAAGGATCCCCTAAACTGCACTCAGTTTAAGACATCCAATGTACAAGAGCACGAAAACCATCATAATATTGTGGCTCCAAGGAATATAGTTTCGATAAGGAAAATAACCTAAGCTTCTGTTTCCCATGTTAATTACTGAAATCTCTAACAATGACAAAACTGTCACATAGGACAGTAAATGTATACAGTAATTCAATCAAACTTCTTGGAAAGAACACATTTAGCAATCTGGGATAATGCAGAACGACAGGAAATAAAACGTGACTCAACACTGGTTCTTTTTGTCATTTTACACAGACATCATGTTAATATTAGACCAAGGCACAAAACGTTTAGTGCATAAACCAGTTTCTTTTTTAAGATCCAACATTTTTACCGTAGTCTTTTACCTTACTTTGGACCACTTGTACCCAGTACTCTATCCTACTATAGACTGTTTAACTTAATCAACAAAATCAAAAGTGATCTCTGACCAGATTTATGGGGGACATAAACATTTGTATCATCAAAGTGTTTGCCTAACCAAAAGTACAATAATAAAGATGAAAATGCCTCCTATTTCTTTTAGAAAGTAGTACTTCATAAGCTTGCCTGCATCTTTAATGTCTTCACTATTGGATGACAATGAGTAGTTGATAGAAAAAAAGAACTATATACTTGAATTATGATAGCTCATCCATCACAGATCTAAAAATGAAGTTTCTACAGAAACAGGAACTATTTTAACAAGGGAAAGAAATTCCCTCATTCAAACCTCTTTGAAGTGGTAATGGCTGCAAACTTGCAGCACTTAGAATTCTAACTATGCTATCAACAAGTTCTGTCTTACGAACTTAGATTAAGAAATCTAGAAAGCAGATGAAAGTGGATTATTTCTTCAAAATTTTAGTAAAACTACTGATAATCAAAGGTTTCAAAGCAAATATGGCACATAACAACTCAAGCATAAATCAAGATGGAGAGCCTGGAGAATTTTGATTTCCTAAAATTTCAAAAAATTCTATCATCTCAACATACAGGATTTCTCCCCTATTTTAATCTTAGAAGTTTCAAAGAAAAGGGAGTGGATAACATACACACACGTGAGTGCCCGCACAAACACGCACGCATGCACACACACATGGTGGTAAGTAGAGTATCTAGTTCCTTCTTCCCACCACCTAAGTCTCACTTTATTTATTAAAAGAAAATTATGTGGGACCCCCCCTTGTTGTTTTCCCTTTATCTAATGACTTCTGTGACCTTAATTGCTGCCATCATTGTTACTTTTCTAGTATTTCAACATAACAAGATTCAAAAGCAGCTTTGTAGTTAGGAACGTGTACCTGAACAACACCTGTATAACTGCAGGGCGCCTAGGTAATAACAACTGCCAAATTCAGGGATGGAACTTTTGAGTTCCACAGTAAGATGTAATTCATGTGAAGCTCAGAATCATGTTTCAGACCACTGAACTTACTCAAGTTAAAATCCAAATAGCTGAAGACATGTAAAAGATTAAGTACTTGGTGCTGTTAACATATTTACCAATAAAAGTCACAAAATATTCCTCATTATTATTCATGCAGGTAACTGAGAACGAAGATAGAAATTAACTTTGAATAAAAAATTATTCCTTCCCTTCCTCCTGCTCCCCTATACTCTACAAAATGTTTTCCCTGGGACTAGGCCTTGAAAAGGCCACTACATATTAGTTTGACATGCATTACCATCTGCAATTTAAAAAGCTAATTTTGTGGTGGTTGTAATTACATTATGAAAATGTCCACATGCATAAATCTAAAAAAGGTTGAAAACCTACAGTAAATCTACAATATGCTGTTTTACATTTGACCACTGGTTTGTGTTATGTACTGGATTGTGTTGTACTGTATTGTACTCAAACACTGGTTTGTGTTGAGTCACAGATTTGGTAAAGCATTGTAACAATTTAGGAAGGCATCTAAATCTTTAAATTCTGGACAAATGTTTGAATCTACAAAATTGCATGAAGGCTAAACTCGAGAGACTTCCTATCATTCTAAAATTCCTCACTCCGAACAAATCATTTTTAGGACACTTTCTTATAAATATCACCCTTTGAAAGCACATACAATTCCATTTGTTCCACATTTTATCATCTTAACCTACATAGGGCTGAACTCAATTATTCATGGAATATCAAATATGATAGGAAGACAAACCTGAGAGAAACATTTACAATACAATAGCATAACTTGTAAATTCCTCATCACCATTCTCTGAAAAAAACTTCTCAAGCCTTTCTTCTCTTTATTTGGGAAAGGATTGTGGAAAATGTGCGATTTTCTCTTGACATGAAAATATTTCAATGCACGGTGATCTTGCCTGACGGATTCAGTATCTTCTGCATAACTCATACAGGAACTCCTATACGACTCTCTTCCATCCTGTTGTAAAGGTCAGAAAAAAGCAGCAAACTGGGAGGGAAACAGCTTATCACCAGGGCAGTAATGCCTGAAGTCTTTCAAAGTATGCTGGTTTTTCCCTCCTTCCGACTGTTTGTCTCCGTTTTCTTCTTACAGCTCACAAAATGTAAGGGTTTTGCTGTTGTTAACACAGTTGTTCTTTGTAGGTTTTTTTTTTCCTTTCTCCAGATTAAAGTCCTATCTCTCCTTAGTTTGATTCTCTATGCAGTATTTGACTTGCTCAGTTCCTGCCTGATTGCATCAATGAGCTCTGCTTTCAGCTTAGTTAATTCTTTTCTCATTTCATCTAAAATGTCCTGCTTCAGTCTGTCAGAGTCCAGTCCCTCCATCTGGACTCCGTTGGCACTGGGCTGTGACAAGGGCACAGATTTTGGTCTGTGTAATGAATCATAGGACCTGTTGTCGAAAACAACCTGATTTTACCTTGGAGAATCCCATCTGGAAATAACAGGTGACTTGCTGCCACTCATTGTATTTGTTCTTTCCCAAGGTTTTCTTGTCGGTTCAGGTGTACTTGTTGAAGAGGTCTTAGAAGTTACAGGCTCTGAATCTTCATTTTTGTCCTCTTTTTGTTCTGTTTCTATTGTTGATCCCTTTTTTAGCAATTCTTCTCCTCCTGGCCAGCAGAGCACTCATTTCTTCCATTAAACCACTACCCTCTAATGGAAGGGGTCCATTTCCACCACCCGTATCTGTTTTAGATGAGGCTGAATTCACACCAGTGGTATTCCCTCTGCTTGGGAAGGAGGCATGCTCCATCCATGACACTTTCCTAAGTTTTGCTCCAGCAATTGCAGCTGCAAGTCCAGTTAAAGGGCGATTGTCTTCAGACATGGATCCCAAAAAAAATCCAGATGCAGGGAGGGGAGGAGCAGCAGGTGGGGGTGGGGGAGGAGGGGGTACCTGATTAGGAAGAGGTAGTGGAGGAGGCGGAGGCAGGGGCCCTGAGGATGGAAGTGGAGGGGGTGGAGGGGGCCCTGGGGAAGGAGGGAGTGCGGCTGATGCCTGGGCAGGACCTGGTGGGAGTGGAGGAGGGGGTGCAGGTGCAGGTGGTCCCAAGACAATGCCCTGTTGGGTTGGAGTCTTGGCCGGCTGAGAGGCTGCCTGCGAGCCTGGCTTAGAAGCAGAGGAGTCTCCCAGCACAGAGTTTAGAGGAGTCTCCACAGAGGCAGGGGCAGCAGCATTTGCCATTCTTCGCTCTCGCTCCCATTCCAGCTGCTCCCTTTCTAGCTGCTCTTGCCACTCTCTTTCTTGCCTTTCCCGGTCCAGTTTCTCCAGCCTCTCCCGCTCTTGTCTCTCCCGCTCCAGATGATCCTGACATTCCCTTTCTTGTCTCTCTCTCTCCAGCTGCTCCTGTTCTAGTCACTCCCTCTCTAGCCTTTCCCTTTATAACCTCTCCCTCTCCAATCTCTCCCTTTCCATCCTTTCTCTCTCCAGCCTTTCCTGCTCCAGCTCCTTTTGTCGTTGCTGTTCTTGTAGTTGCCTTCTTTGAATTTCCAATTCTTCTTGTGATGGGCCATTCTGAACTTGGGCAGGTAGTTGTGAATTTTGTCTAGGCAATATTGGCCCTGTTTCCTGTGAATTCAGCACTTCTAAGGCATGCGTCATGGCACTTGTGAAGACATTGGCATCTTCTTTGCTGCCAAAGTTGAGACCATACACCTGTCTAGCAACCCTTTAGGAATGGCACAACTTATCACGACCTGATGGTCCTGAATCTTCCCACCCACCACTCTGAATGTGTTGTTGCCTGTATGATGAAATATATTAACTCTGCTGAACCTGATTGAACCACCAGCTGGCACCCACTTTATATTGGCATCATCGTAAACCATCACAGCAGCTCTTGCCTGACAGATACTCTGTTCACGTCTCATTGTGCTTTCTTCTTTATGCCTTTAGATGTAGAAGATCTTTGTAGGTTCCAGTCTTTTTTATCGATGGTTGTTCAGATGTTAGTTGTGATTTTGGTGTGTTAATGAGAGGAAGTAAGCTCAAGGTCCTTCCACTCCACCATCTTGAAAAACTCCTCCTGTTTTTGTTATTATTAATGCTAAAACAGCTATCATTTTTGAGCATCTGTGTTGGGCTAGATGCTACAAGTCAGTTATGTTATGGTTTGTATGGTAACTTAACTTACTCACTTAGCACCAAACCAAAGCTAAAACGTCATTGAAATGTTTTGTTTCTGAAGACTGCTTCTGATTTCAGTTTGGGACCCACACTGGAACCTGAGGCAGTGGTAAACAAGGTGATAGATGGGATCCTGACTGAGCAGAAAATGATCTTTATTCCATCTTCTATAAAATTTTTAACAGTGGTGGAAAGGTAAGCCACAGTGATGTTTGTCAGCATTATAAATAAAGGTTATCTATTACATGTTTTTACTCAGATTTAAAACCAGGCATTTGATAAAAGTACAATTAAATGTAATTAAATTAATAAAAATAATAGGCTTAAAGAATCCATCCATTTTTAAAACCACATTTGTTAATCATTCAAGCAAGATTGGTATAGCAGTTGGGTAAAGGAACTGAATAATTTCCATATGTTTTTTAAGTTTTTTGTGTTTTTTTTTTGAAGAAAGAAATTTGTATAATTCTGGAAGTCCTGTCTTATAAATGAATGCATATGAAGGAGGATAGTTTTTTTGGTTTTTGTTTTTTTTAATATTAATTAATTAATTAATTAATTTTGGCTGTGTTGGGTCTTCGTTTCTGTGCGAGGGCTTTCTCTAGTTGCGGCAAGTGGGGGCCACTCCTCATTGCAGTGTGCGGGCCTCTCACTATCGCGGCCTCTCCTGTTGCGGAGCACAGGCTCCAGACGCGCAGACTCAGTAATTGTGGCTCACGGACCCAGCCGCTCCGTGGCATGTGGGATCTTCCCAGAGCAGGGCTTGCACCCGTGTCCCCTGCATTGGCAGGCAGATTCTCAACCACTGCGCCACCAGGGAAGCCCGAAGGGGGATAGTTTTTAAGCATTATTACATAATGGAATTATGGGACAATGATTTTGGAGGAGACCATAGTCAGGTTTTAGATATTCATTTAAATACACAACAGATAATCACTGAGCTCTTACTTTGTGCAAAATTATACTGAAGCATAGGAATTGCTAAATAATCTTTTATAATTTTGGAGACCCTTGAGCCTTGCTACTTCATATGTGGTCCATGGACCAAGCAGCATCAGCATCACCTGGGAGTTTGTTGGAAATGCAGAGCCTCCTGATCTCTTGAATCAGAATTTGTATGTTAATATGACCCACAGGTGACTGACTGTATGCATATTCAAATTTGAGAAACATTTCTTGGGAGCAGTAGCTCTCAACTTTGGTGCCCATTAGAATTCACCTGGGATTTTAAAAAATGCTAACGCCTGATACCTGCTCCCAAGATCCTGATCTAAATGGTCTGATCTAAACGGTCTGTGGCCTGGTCTCTGAGGGATACAACCTTCTAGGTGATTCTAATGTACAGCCAAGATTGGAAACTGCTGGCTTAAAGACTGTCTCATCATAGCACATTACCCCATTACTTTTCTGGGAAGGCTGTGTGGCAGTGAGTCTGGTCAGGGGAAAGTGAAGAGGTGCCTTTGGTCAGGAAAAGAAAAAAAAAGCCTCCTCCTGCCTGTCTCTAAAGTCAGGCTTCCTCGACATGGATCACTTGGGAAGTCAATTTAAAAAATAGAAAAATCTCACCTCTAGAGATTTTAATATAGGATGTTTGAATTGGGATCCAGGAATCTCTATTTTAACAAGCAACTGTCACAGGCATTTGGTTCAAAGATCATACTTTGAGAACTACTGACCTAGAGCCTTAAAAAAAAATTCAAGAGATCAAAAGCATTAAGTGGTTTGTGTCAGGCTTTTTAGCCCCTTCTTCTAGGAACTATGGTTGAAACTAACTTAAAGGTTTAGGTAGTAAAGCTCAAGGATCTTCTTGGTGAATAAGTGAATTAAAACCTGTGAAGTGTTTCACATTTGACTTGTCACATTATGTGAGCCCTCGGTGATCAGAGTCCTTTAGAAGGTAACTCTCTGAGGGAAGGAACTTTGCCTGGTTTTCATCACTATATCCTCGCACTTTGAAGAGTTCATGGACACATAGGAGGCACCAAAATGTTTGTTAATTAAATAAAGATTACCTAGACCTTAACATAGAGACTCACAGTTTGTGTTCTGGAGTTATATGAAGTTGTGTTTTTGTGACTTGCTCGCTACATGAACATGGATGAGTTATCTAACTTCTTTGAAGCTCAGTTTCTTCATGGAGACAACAACAAGTCTTTATAGGGCTGTGAGGAATAAACAAAATAATACATTTAAAATATTCAGTATACTATATTATATAAGTAATATAATATATACTATATATAGTATATATGTTATATATACTATAAAATATTATAGTATACTATAAGTAATAAATGTTATACACTACTATCATTGTAATTATCACTATTATTAATATTGCCCTGATTTTCCTCCAACTATGAATGTTTGGTGCTCAATTTCCAAACCTTATTTTAATGCCATCTAAGCAGATGTCTGTATATAGTTACACTGACTTACTTATATATTCTGTTTAGTTTCTCTCAGACTCATTGGAATGTGACAAGTTCCTCAAAATTCTTAAGTATAGGGTGGGGAGAAAAAAATTAAACCTACTGTGTGTCCATCACCATTTAAGGCATTTATGTTAACACATTGATTCTTCACAACAACACTCTGGGGTATGTGTTAACTCTCGTTTACATGTAAGGAATTTAAACCCTTTTGTTAACTTGTTCAACATTATGCTCAAAACCAAGTATATTGTTTGCATTTTCTTTTTTTTTTGCAATTCTTTTTTTTTTAATTTAATTTAATTTTATTTATTTTATTTATGGCTGTGTTGGGTCTTCGTTTCTATGCGAAGGCTTTCTCTAATTGCGGCAAGTGGGGGCCACCCTTCATCGCGGTGCGCGGGCCTCTCACTATCGCGGCCTCTCTTGTTGCAGAGCACAGGCTCCAGACGCGCAGGCTCAGTAGTTGTGGCTCACGGGCCTAGTTGCTCCGCGGCATGTGGGATCCTCCCAGACCAGGGCTCAAACCCGTGTCCCCTGCATTGGCAGGCAGATTCTCAACCACTGCGCCACCAGGGAAGCCCCTGTTTGCATTTTCTTTTAGCAATTATGCTTCCACAGTCTCTTAGTGGAACATTTTAATAGTTTCTGGATTATAAAGTATAAAATTATTTCCTATTCTTATTTCCTTTCCAATGTCAGGTTTCTTTTTTTTTAAGAGCCTTTAGCATCTGAACTATTCAGTTCTATACACCTTGTATCTTAGATCTTTTGAAGAATTTTCAAGTATATTTATTTTGAAGACTAAATCTTTCGGGGCTTCCCTGGTGGCGCAGTGGTTGAGAATCTGCCTGCCAATGCAGGGGACACGGGTTCGAGCCCTGGTCTGGGAAGATCCCACATGCCGCGGAGCAACTGGGCCTGTGAGCCACAATTACTGAGCCTGCGCGTCTGGAGCCTGTGCTCTGCAACAAGGGAGGCCGCGATAATGAGAGGCCCGCGCACCGCGATGAAGAGTGGCCCCTGCTTGCCACAACTAGAGAAAGCCCTCACACAGAAACGAAGACCCAACACAGCCATAAATAAATAAAAATAAATAAATTAAAAAAAAAAAAAAAAGACTAAATCTTTCAAGTCACTCCTACCCTAAAGAAGACTAAACTTCCTTCCTTTTCCTTTTCAAAAGGAAATGGATTTCATTAGAAAGAACATATAATAGTGACTCAGAGTAATGTTCTTAATCTTATTTAAGATGAACATGGACATGATATATGATAAATATAAGTATTCTTAAAGATATTTTACAAATGTACTTAATATTAATTTCCTAATGATTTTCATGTATCTTTCTTTTAGGATCCTTCCTGAGCGTTTCCTGGCAATTTTAAAACGAACGATTGATGTTAGGTTTGATGCAGTTATTGGATATAAAATGAAAGAAAAATAAGTGCTTGGTCTTTTGAAAACTGATTTACAAAGTTTAAGTTGATTTCATCTAATATTAATCAGAATTTTAATGTTTGGACTTCTGCTTTTCCTAATTATCTTTTTTTCTTCAATGCCACCTTTTGAGGTTCTGGCAGGTCCTAATTTCGTATAATACACAGAAATATATTAGGAACTGATTTTGTGAAAAAAATGAAAAAAAAGAGAAGCAGTTTTACAATAATTCCCAAGATTTTGTAGCTCATTGAAGGCTCTGCAAGGTTTGTACTAAAAATATTTAAGATATATTTTTATTTTTAATTACACTTAAATTTTATATAGTTCACATTTCCTTTTCTATTCTACATCAAAATGGAAACTTTAAGCTCGCTAAATATAATGAAGGACTCTATCTAATGGTATTTCATAATGAATTTCATGCGATATAAGAAATATTGCTCAAACATTCCAGCCTACACGTTACTGCTGTTTTCTGAGAAATACCTCACATTCCAATGCCACACATTTCAGCACAAGGAAATTAGAGATGAACACGTGTTGCAAGGATAAAAGCATCATTGGGATTTGAGGCAGAGAATTGGGAGAACGTACCCATAAGTAGCAACAATAATAAATGGATCAAACTTAAACTTTTGGTGTTTCTATCTTTTTATTTTGAACAGAACATAGCTTAACCTTCAAATGAAAGGAAAATGGATTATGTGATCAAGGTCTTTTTCTTTTTCTCTTTTAGTATCTGTAAATCTGTTTAAGGAAAGTTATACTATAGATTCGGTAACATATAAGTAAATTTCATCCGAAGGTATTTCTACAATAAATTTCTCCCTCTTTCCCATCAACTAACTTCTTCTAATACGGAGAGTCAAAATTAAATGTAGAATATATATCAAAATGTATATTCTACATTTAGTTGACGAAAGTACGTATCTGAGTCAAAAATGCCTGCTTTCCAGGGACTTTCCTGGTGGTCCAGCGGTTAAGACTCTGCATTTTCATTGCAGGGGGTATGGGTTTGACTAAGATCCCGAATGCCACATGATGCAGCCAAAAAAAAAAAAAAAAAAGTCTGCTTTCCAAAACATCATTATATTGAATATTGTAACTTGGAGTCCTCTCCATACTTTAGTTCTACTAGAGTATCTGTGAATCGCCAGCGTTTATGGATTTACCTAGACCCTATTACGTTAGCAGAGAATGACACTAGAAGGTGGCGAGTCCGTTATAGTCATCTTCTAACTCATTTTGAAACAGATTGTTTATTCTTTTGATTAAGTTGTACCTGTTCCAGCTTGTCAAGTGGCAAGTTTCAACAGGCTAGGAGAAAGCCTTTAGTGAAACTTCAGTAAAATAACTGAGGCCCAAAATGTACTGACAACTTTCCTCTCTTCACAGTAAACTTGCTTTGGCTCTTAACACACTTGTCTAAAATTAGCACTTGGATGAATTTTGGCATTGACCATTGTGAGAAATAAGTACTACTTCTCTCTTTTGCGAGGTACTTCTTGGATATTATGCTAACTCTGAACCCATTTCTCAATAGTTTAATGGGAAAATCCATCTCAGCCATCAACCGTGCTACTTGTAAGGGTCACGCCAAAATCAGAGAGGCTTACATTGTTTTCAGGTAAATGCAGAAAGACTCCCAACTGTCAACTGTCATGGTACCCTGTGGTCCTAAACTAGGACCTTGAAGACCGATGGCTCTCGCCTTTGCAGGGTACAGAAATCCTGACTGTGGCGGTGAGCCACCCTCTCTGGACACACCCTAAAGCCTTCTTCTGAGCCCTTGCTATCACGCTGGGGCTCTGCCATGGGACTGCTGAGGCTCACCAGCCTCTCTCCTATTCCCTTTGAGACTATTCCCATGCTTGCTTCAGAAACACTCTTCCCCACCCCTGCCCCCCTGCCACCATTCTCACTTGCCAGAAATCTACACTTTTTAATGGAAATGAGGGTTAGAAAGAGTGGGGAATCAGACCAAAGAAAAGGGTTAAAACTGACCCTCAGTACCTTCTCAACACCAACCTGGCTAGTGAGTAAACTGCCAATAAGTATTTTACAGTGGGGAAGGGGAGCAATTAAGAGCCTCCTCTCCCAGGCTGGGTGATAGATTTACCTCCTTGGACAATTCTCTGTGTGTGACATCATTATCCCCATTTCAAAGATGAGATAACTATAGCCCAGGGAAGTTCACCAAACACATAAAATCACATGGCTACTTAGAAGTCAAGCTCAGGATTTGAACCCATGTTTGCTGACCTCACTATCATACAGCCTCAGTGGAATTCTTGGAGAGTTGAACCATCACCCTGTACAACCTCTACTTTTACCCAAGCTTTCCTTTATGTTTAAACAATATTCCAAAATCAGCCAATGAAAATCTCTGATGGCAATTGAAGCTATTCAATCTGGGATTATTTTAAAGTAGAATAAAATGCTACAATGCAGATGCCCAATTATTCCACTTAAAAAAGTCCAGGGCTTCCCTGGTGGCGCAGTGGTTGAGAATCTGCCTGCCAATGCAGGGGACACGGGTTCGAGCCCTGGTCTGGGAGGATCCCACATGCCGCGGAGCAGCTGGGCCCGTGAGCCACGATTACTGAGCCTGCGCGTCTGGAGCCTGTGCTCCACAACAAGAGAGGCCGCGATAGTGAGAGGCCCGCGCACCGCAATGAAGAGTGGCCCCCGCTTGCCGTGACTAGAGAGGGCCCTCGCACAGAAACAAAGACCCAACACAGCCATAAATAAATAAATTAATTAATTTAAAAAAAAAAATCCAACCAGGCCTGGCCCCAAATCACCATAGTCTAAAGTTTCCTGGAATTAGGAATTCCGTGGCGGTCCAGTGGTTACAACTCTTTGCTTTCACTGCCAAGGGTGCAGGTTCAATCCCTAGTTCGGGAACTAAGGTTCCACAAGCCACATAGATAGATAGATAGATAGATAGATAGGAAAAGTTTCTTGAAATTAAAATGCTGAGCCTGAAAATATTGGAATAGTCGTAATCTACACTGGACATCAAATCCTTCCCCCAAATAGATAGGAGTTTCCACTTGACCTGAGAGCCAATCTGACCACTCGAGTTCTTTGGTTTTGGGGGGTTTTTTGGTCTAGGAATGACTAGGTCAACCTCAGCATTGGGGAGATGTGCCTTTTACTTTTATAGTCTTCCCTATAATTACAGGCACCCTAGAAGTGCAAAAAGAGCACTGGTCAATGTAATTCAAGTTAGCTGTTCTGAAATCTCAGTTTTTTCATCTATAAAAGGATCAAATTAGATTATATAGTCTCCTATATTATCTCCAGTTCCAGTTAAATAGATGTTTTTAAATCAATGCATGGAAAACCTGGCATCTTCTCTACCCCATCTGTGTTCCCTAACAGAATGACACTTTTAACAAGTGTCTAAACCAGAAACCTGGAGCTATACCTGCCTCCTCTTCCCTCACCTTCATCTCTCACCTCACCAACATCCTAATCCCCAGCACACACATTCAATATCAATCATCATTCCCACGTTTATACTTCCAGCCCAAATCTTCCCTCTGAACACCAGACAGATATCCAGTGCCCTCTTGATATCTCTGCCCATACGGCCAATAGGCATTTCAAGGTAGCATTGCCGAAAGTGAGCTTTTAATGTTATCCCAAACCTGTTCCAAACCCCATTAATTAGTTGCTCAGGCCAAAAAGATTCGTGTCATCCTCAATTCCTCTCTCTCACTCCCATATCCATCACGAAAACAATTCTATTTGCTCCACTTTGAAAATATATCCAGAATTCTGTCACCTCTTTTCATCCCCACTGCTACCCCCAATCCAAGTCTCTCTCACCTCTTGTTCCCCTTTCTGCTACTCCAAACACAGCAGCCAGATTGACTCTTTGAAATATGAGATCATGTCATGCTTCAGCTCAAAATCCTTCATTAACTTCTTATCTAAAACTTAAAGCTAAAGTCCTTACCATGACCTACAAGGCCATATGTTGTCCAGTCTTCTTACCTGCTACTTTACTACCTTACTAGGGTTCTCCAGAGAAACATAACCAGTAGGAGGTTTTATATACATACATACTGGCAGACAGAGAGAGAGAAAGAGAGCGATGTATTTCAAGGAATTGAGGAATCGGCTCATATGATTGTGCAGGCTAGAAAATTTGAAATTTGTAGAGGAAGCTGGCAGGCTGGAAACTCTTGGGCAGAAGTTGATACTGCAGTCTTGAGGCAGAATTTCTTCTTACTCAAGGTGTCTTAGTTCAGGCTGCTGTAACAGAATGCCAAAGACCAGGTGGCTTATGAACAACAGAAAATTATTCTTCACAGTTCTGGAGGCTGGAAGTCCAAGATCAAGACACCAGCAGATTCAGTGTCTGGTGAGAGCCTGCTTCCTGGTTCACAGTCAGCCAGCCTGTCTTCTCGCTGTGTCGTCACAGGACAGAAGGGACAGGGGAGCTCTCTGAGGTCTCTCTCTTTTTTTTTTTTTAATTTATTTTATTTATTTATTTTTGGCTGCGTTGGGTCTTCGTTGCTGCGCGCGGGCTTTCTCTAGCTGCAGTGAGCGGGGGCTGCTCTTCGTTGCGGTGCACAGGCTTCTTATTGCAGTGGCTTCTCTTGTTGCGGAGCACGGGCTCTAGGCGCACGGGCTTCAGTATTTGCAGCACGTGGGCTCAGTAGTTGTGGCTCGAGGGCTTAGTTGCTCCAAGGCACGTGGGATCTTCACGGACCAGGGCTCGAACCCGTGTCCCCTGCACTGGCAGGTGGATTCTTAACCACTGCGCCACCACGGAAGTCCCGTGAGGTCTCTTTCATAAGATACTAATTTCCTTCATGAGGGCTTCACCTTCATGACCTAATCACCTTCCAAAGGCCCCAAGTTATAATGGCCAACGTCAACTTCAATATTAGTTGTTTTGAAACGTCTGGTATAGAACTGCAAGTGTGTTAGAGTGATAAATTAAGTGTGTTCCTTTAAATAAGGAATTTTGGAGGCAGCGTCCACAGAAAGAGTTCATTGGAACAGGAGTAACTGATAGAGACAAGATCCCCTGGGGCATAATCGTTACACCCCACTTGCAGACTCCTTGAAATGAACCCACTGAACGCTCTTCACTAGAAGACCGGACTCCCCCTGCTGAGAGCTGTTCTAGACGGACAGCTGCTGGAGGCTCTGTCAGAGTAGAGGGCGACTTCCGCTCACAACCTGTGGCAGGACCAGAGACCACGGTTTGTGCTGAGATGCCTCCTTCCCAGACTTCTCCTTGGAGTGGTTCTTAACCCCCTTTCCTATTTTTCCTACTTTGACTAACCTGTGTTTTGTGCAAAAACCAAGTGATTTGTGAATTGAATATTGGCTACATTTTGTATAGGTCCAATGTCATGATTCTTCGCTGGACCCTGAGACAAACACCACACTTCCAAATACCATTACATTGGAGATTAGGTTGCAACTTGTGAACCTCGGAGGGACACAAACATTCAGTCTATAGCACAGAGAAAGCTTGGTTTTGCTTTCAAAGCCTTGCAATGGATGCAGTGAAGCCCATCCACATTATCAAGAATAACTTCCTTTTATTTAAAGACTGCTGATTGTAGATGTTAACCACATCTACAAAATACCTTCACAGCAACACCTAGATTAGTGTTTGATTGAATAACTTGGGAACTGTAGCCTAACCATGTTGACCTATAAAACTAACCATCACACTACCCTCACCCTCTTGCAATTAACTCCAGCCACACTAGTCCCTTTTTTTTTTTAATTTATTTTATTTATTTATTTTTAGCTACATTTGGTCTTCGTTGCTGCGCGCGGGCTTTCTCTAGTTGTGGTGAGTGGGGGCTACTCTTCGTTGCGGTGCGCAGGCTTCTTATTGCGGTGGCTTCTCTTATTGTGGAGCACGTGCAGGCTTCAGTAGTTGTGGCACATGGGCTCAGTAGTTGTGGCTCGCGGGCTCTAGAGCACAGGCTCAGTAGTTGTGGTGCACGGGCTCTAGAGCACAGGCTCAGTAGTTGTGGCGCACGGGCTCTAGAGCGCAGGCTCAGTAGTTGTGGCGCACGGGCTTAGTTGTTCCCTGGAATGTGGAATCTTCCCGGACCAAGGCACAAACCGATGTCTCCTGCATTGGCAGGAGGATTCTTAACCACTGCGCCACCAGGGAAGCCCCACACTAGTCCCTTGATGTTTCTCAACCCACCAGACATGCTCCCATTTCAAGACCTTTGTACATTACTCTTTTCTCTCCAGAACCTTTTCCTCCAGATATCCACATAGCTAGCTCCCTCTTAAGTCTTTTTCCTTAGGTCTTTTCAGAATTTCTCACTCCATATCTAAAACTGCAACCCTGCCTACACAGCCTACACACATTTCCATTTCTCCCTCTGTTCTCTAATCTTCTCCTTGGCACTTATCATTATGGAGCATGCTACATATGTTGCTTACTTATGCTCTTTATTGTCAACATTGCCCTTAGAGCGTAAGCTTCCCAAGGGAAGAGATTTGTTTTGCTTTTAATATTTATTTATTTATTCATTCATTCATTTGGCTGCTCCGGGTCTTAGTTATGGCATGCGGGATCTTTGTTGCCACGTACGGGAGCTTCATTGCTGCACGCAGGATCTTTAGTTGCGGCATGGAGGATCTAGTTCCCTGACCAGGGATTGAACCCAGGCCCCCTGCATTGGGAGCTCAGAGTCTTAGCCACTGGACCACCAAGGAAGTCCAGGAGGTGATTTGTTTTTATGTATTTTGTTCACTGCTGTACCCTCAATGCCTGGAATGGCCCATAAAACATACCAAGTATTTGATATATATTTTTTAAATGAATGCATATTTCTTCCATGATTCTAGCTCTTAAATATCTCCTTTGCCACCACCCTCATTCAGACCACCATCATTTCTGACCTGGATTACTGAAAAGCCTCCTAACTGGTCTCCCTTCATCTCTTCTTAAGCTGCAGTCTCCAGCTTGCAGCGTTTCTGAATCTGATGATAGCAGTCTCCCGCTCAAAACCTTTTACTAACCCTCACTGTTGTTAAGACTCTGAGAGATTAAACCTTCGCTGTGTCTCTATCTTCTCTCTACCCCACACTCTGTGCTCCAAGACAGAACTTCCTATTCCTTGAATGTGCCATGATCTCTCACCTCCTGGTACCCATACACCTGGCTTCCTGTATCTGTAACATTTGTATCCCCTTCATCATCCAGCTAACCCCTTCTCACCCTTAGGTCCCATTTATGGCTCACCTTCCACCCCCATCTTCAGGACTAGATGATTTGCACTTCCTGTGAGCTCACTTAGCTCCTTATATTTAGGACGGTCACAGCACTTTGTACCAGGTGGTACAGTAAAAGGGCAAGAGATTTTTATATTCCCAAGAAAATGGGTAGCCAAACCACAAGGCAATCACTATAATTAACCTGACAGTAAGAGATGAAAGACAGGATGGCAAACGGGGATGGGGAAAGAGTTCACTGAATATTTTTATGATGGAAGAGATCAAAGAACAGTTGAAAGCAAAAAAGACAGGTCCTATAACAGGAAGAGTGTAATTAATAGGGAAAGAAGAATAATGAGAGGAACAAGGAACGAATGGTTGAGAAGCAAATTATAGAGAGCAGGACCCTTTCTTTGCTACTGCAGGGAAAGAAGCAGGATTGATGTGTAGAGATGAAGCGAGGGGTTTTATAAACCAAAAATAAGCTGAGGCTCTATATGAGGTGTGAATTGGGGGTTTGTTTAGTTGGATATACACTAGGTTTGGAAACCTCAAGATAAAGTTTATATGACCTTTAAGACTACCTAATACTGCTTTATCAATTTGGCAGTACACAGAATCCTTGATGGTGAACTAATGAACCCCTCCAGAAAGGGGGAAAAAAAGTATTTATTTGAAAAGATTATATTCTTAAACTTCTACTTGGCAGATTACTATAGTTAGACTAAACAAACTGTGGATTAAAACAATGTGCACAGATCCCATAACTTCCTCATTTTATGGCCTCCAAAGAAATAATGGCTTAGTGTTGACCTTTCTTTACACCATGATATACCAGCTACCCATCATCAATTACAATATCATATCAACTCTTCTGAACTCTACAGTGTGCAAGTGACATTCACAGAATGGCTCTGCTCAGAAGGTAAAGTCCAACTCGGATGATACCTCTGCCAATGTTCTCTCCACATTCTCCTTTTCCTTCCCTTTCTTTTGCTATGTAAATGCTATGATTAATATTACCATCATTATTATCTGTGTTCCAAATTATAAATCTGCTAGTTATGCTATTCCATCTTTTTCCCTTTCTGGTTATTATTACCTGTGTAAAAATCATTACATTTCTAAAATTGGCAGTCAGAGGGGTGGCTCTCAAGAGGGATATTAATTTAAAAGAAAAAAAAAAAGCAGACGAAATTCAAAAAATATTTCAGTTTAATAAGAATCTAAATGTTATAGATGATATTAGTTTAGTCAAGAAAATTTTTCCAAAAGCAACTCAACCTAAAATGTAATGCAAAGAGAAATTAATGATAAACTTGATGTGCCTTCATTCATATCAGTAGGAAAAAACTGATGTAACATGTGATCAGAGTAAACTAAACGTTTTTACTTGTTGCGAAAATTTGTTGAAATGAAGCCAATGATGTCATGAAGACATGCAAACAAAACTCTTCAACACTTAAAAAAAAAAAAAAAAAGCAAGGGGGTAGATTCTATGTTTCTAGCATTTGTTGAGAAGGTTAAACCTGTATTTGAGGAATATGAACATTCTCACCCCAAGGTAACAAAAAAAATAACAAAAGGTAGTTTTCCAAGTTATCTCAGTCTGAATGAAATTTCTCAGCATCCAAAGTATTTGAGCATAATGTGAACTAAGTAACATTAACAAAGTGATTTTCACTTTCTCAAAGTTTCTTAATTCTTGGATAATACAGATATCCCAGAAGGTAAAAGAATCTAGATCCTGCTATAAAATTTTTAATTGCCTTTTAGAAGTATATCAGTAGTATATGAATTTGCATGGTGTGAGTCCTCTGGTCTGGCCCACTCTGAGCAAGTGAAATATTGAACTTAGAGGCATTCAACCTGAAAACAGATTCCTGATGTTGCAGCCAGCATGAGGTCTGATCTAAATCACCTATGTTAATATTTAAATATTTAAATGGCTCCATATAAACATCACTGCAAACCTGCATGCAGACTGATATAGTCAAGTACTCTTTTTTTATAAATACACTCAGGGTTAAAACTAGACAGCCAATTATACTCTCTCCAATGCAATATAGTATAGCGTAGGTCAGGATGCCTCAACCTTGGTACAACTGACACTTGGGGATGGATAATTCTTTCCTTCAATGCACAGGGCTGTCTGTGGATTGTAAGATGTTTAGCAGCATCCCAGGCCTTTACCCACTAGATGCCACTGGCATGCCTGAGGTGTGACAACCAATAATGTCTCCAGTCATGGCAAACTGTTTCCTTTGGGGCAAAAGTATCCTTGGTTGAGAACTATTTGGCTGGTTGGTTTTAACTTAGTTGGTCTGAGTTAAAAGTTGGGGCTCTGCAATCTGACTTCCTGAATCCTAACTCAACCTCTTACTGGCTATGTGACTTTAGCAAGTTACTTCACTTTTCTTTTCATCAGTTTCTTCATCTATACAATGCTCATTCTAATAGGACCTACCTCAAATATTTCCTGTGAGGATTAAATAAGTTGTTACATAAAGCCCTTATATCAGTCTATGGCATATAGTAAGCACTTAATAAATTTAAGCTATTACTATTATTATTATTTGATTTATACAACCATTTACTACTTGCAAATCTACTTCATATACATGCTCTCTCATTTGAGTCTCATATCCCCCTTGTGTGTGGGTATGTGAGGAAGGTTGAACTTATGATGTGTTGGTAAAGGTCTGTGTTGGGTAAAAGCATTTTACCCAGAAGCATTTATATTTATCATTATTTTCCAGATAAGAAAAGTGAGACATAGAAAAACTAAAAAGAATTGCTTGGGGCTTCCCTGGTGGCGCAGCGGTTGAGAATCTGCCTGCCAATGCAGGGGACACAGGTTCGAGCCCTGGTCTGGGAAGATCCCACATGCCGCAGAGCAACTGGGCCCGTGAGCCACAACTACTGAGCCTGCGCGTCTGGAGCCTGTGCTCCACAACAAGAGAGGCTGCGATAGAGAGAGGCCCGCGCACCGCAATGAAGAGTGGCCCCCGCTCACCGCAACTAGAGAAAGCCCTCGCACAGAAACGAAGACCCAACACAGCTAAAAATAAAATAAATAAATAAATAAATGTATTTTAAAAAAAAAAAGATTTGCTTGAAGTCATGCCACTTTGTGTGTGTGTGTGGTAAAATATACATAATGTAATGTTTACTACTTCAACCATTTTTATTTGTATTTTATTTTATTTTATTTTATTTTTTTAAATCTTTTGGCAGTGCGGCATGTGGGATCTTAGTTCCCAGACCAGGGATCCAACCTGCCCCGTGCATTGGAAGCATGGAGTCTTAACCATTGGACCGCCAGGGAAGTCCCTTAACCACTTTTAAAAGTAGAGTTTAATGGCATTAAGTATATTCATGTTATTGTGGAACCATCATCACCATTCATCTCCATAGCTGTTTTTAAACTAAAGTATAGTTGATTTACGATATTGTGTTAGTTTCAAGTATACAACAAAGAGATTCAGCTATACATATTTTTTCAGATTACTTTCTGTTATAGCTTATTATAAGATATAGAATGTAGTTCCCTGTGCTATACAGTAAATCCTTATGTTTATCTATTTTATATATAGTAGTGTGTACTATTAAACTCATACTCCTAATTTATCCCTCCCTGTTCTTTCCCCTTTAGTAACCATAAGTTTATTTTCTTTATCTGTGAGTCTGTTTCTGTTTTGCAACTAAATTCATTTGTATTATTTTTTAGATTCCACGTATACGTGATATCATATAATATTTGTCTTTCTCGGTTTGACTTAATCCACTCAGTATGATATCCTCCAGGTCCTCCATGTTGCAGCAAATGGCAACATTTCATTAGTTTTTATGGCTGAGTAATATTCCATTGTATATATTTAGCACGTCTTCTGGGAATAGGCCCCTTATCTAAATTCTTTAGTCAGCCTATGCGGAAGTAAAAAGAAAGACTTCCCAAGTCTTCTGTTTCTTAAAAATAATCAGCCTAAATTAATCTTCATGCCAAGGAGACACATTTTGGGGTGGAAAATTTTGTTCCCTTATGTATGCATATATCACATTTTGTTTATCCATTTATCCATTGATGAACACTTAAGTTGTTTCCACTTTTGAGGTATTGGAAGTCACACCCCTTGTAAGTGAATACTTCTGGCTCTTGGTCTAATGCTCTTTTCCAAATTATCACAAAGGGAACTGATATAACCTATAATCTCCCCCAAATACAAGAGGTTTTCAGGGAAATGGGCATCTCATGTAAAATGATTAGCAAATTGAGACTGATACTGAGCTTTTATGAATAAATCAATCAAACTAAGCTTGGTTAGTCCATGCTTTAAGATTCTTTAAGATAATATCTCTACTTTCTTCTTTTCCTTCATTAAAAAACAAAACAAAACCAAAAACATTTCACAGAGAGATACCAAGTGACCATTAGCTGCTGCAGTATCTCTAGGATTATTTCTAGAGGTAAAACTTCATGGTTGTGGACAAAGAATCGTTGCCTGCCATTTCGTAAACAATGAATGTTGCTCTCCATCAAGCCATCAGCCACTGCAGCTGCCCAACCATGTACCTTGAGGGGAATTCAGGATACAGAAAGACAGGACACTGGCCCAAAATAGTTAAGATGCATATCAAAGGACTAATGTCAAGGAGCCCAGATTCTTGCATCTTCCCATACATAGAAAAGCACTAAAATTATTAACTTGAGATGTCTGTTTTTTGTGATTAGCAATAAACTTTGATGTTCGACTACATTTTCTTCCCAGCAAAAACTACTATATATCCTGGCTCTGAAACCACAGAAATGCATCTCAGGGTGGGGGGGCGGGGGGTGTGTGGCTCGGAGGAGCTCTGGCTCTTTTAGTCTCAGCGTAGAAAGAATTCAGCAAGAGGCAAAGTGATAGATAAGAAGTGATTTATTAGAATAGGACACTTGTGAGGCTTACAAACAAACAGGCAGGCAAGCAAGCGTTAGTGGGTTACATTTTTGTAATCAAAGGAGAAGGCAGGCGGGGGCGGGGAGGGGGGAGACCATCTTCTTCCTCCTTCTTTGAGTCTTCCATCAACTCCTCCTACCTGTTGGGTGGGGGAGTTTTTGGCACTATGTGGCCCATCCGGGACTGTCATGGTGCCTATGGAAAAATTATTTCAGGTCTCAGTATAATGACAGTCTTTCACTTTGAAGTGTCACCTTTCCCAAATTACTGCTTTTTATGTGTGAAGAGAGCATGTCCTAGGGGGTCATTAACTTGTTGACATTCACTGGGCGGGATGTAGGCCTTATTTTTCCACTATTGTTTTATCGTCTTCAGGCATGACTCATGCCTCCATTGCATGGTTTTGTTGCTAAGCAAGCCTGTCTGGCTTTGCTGCTAAGCGATTTGCTCTGTTTCACAAGTCAAGCAAGCCCACAAAGTTTCAAGATTTTCCCATTGCTTTCTTGAGTGATCGTTAACTTACTGTGGTTTCCCAAAGCCCCCTAAAGTTCCCTCTCTAGCTACAGTCCCCTAGTGGGACTTCTAAACTAATTTTTTTTTTTTTTTTTGGCTGCACCATGCAATGTGCGGGATCTTAGTTCCCCGACCAGGGATTGAACCTGCGCCCTCAGCAGTGAAAGCACAGAGTCCTAACCACTGGACTTCCAGGGAATTCCCTAAACTAACTATTTGATTATCCTACTCTATCCCTATCAGCTCCTCCTTTACCTCTTTGGAGCAGTACACTGTCTGAGAGGGTATAACATCAGGCTATAGTCCTCAGTGAGGCCACAAAATAAAACATAATTCTCATTTTTTAGGTTGTGCATCTTTTTTTCAGTTGCCATGGTGAAACAGAGAACAGAACTGCTTCTCAGAAAGTAAGTCCATATTATGCCAGAGAGCTGCTTAAGAAGGATAAAAGGTGCTAATGTTTCTCCTGAATTTAAAAAAGTGAGTTTTTTTATTAGCAGAATAAAAAGAATTGGTCGTAATTAACTTTGGGCAAATAAATCAGAGTATTGATTTCCCTACAGTAATAAATATTGATCTTTTTTTAAATAAATTTATTTTATTTTATTTTTTTTAATTTTTGGCTGTGTTGGGTCTTTGTTACTGCATGTGGGTTTTTCTCTTGTTGCGGAGAGCAGGAGCTACTCTTCGTTGCGGTGCGCGGGCCTCTCATTTTGGTGGCTTCTATTGTTGCGGAGCACGGGCTCTAGGTGCGCGGGCTTCAGTAGTTGTGGCTCGAGGGCTCTAGAGCGCAGGCTCAGTAGTTGTGGCGCACGGGCTTAGTTACTCCGCAGCATGTGGGATCTTCCCAGACCAGGGCTCGAACCCGTGTCCCCTGCATTGGCAGGCGGATTCTTAACCACTGCACCACCAGGGAAGCCCCAATATTGATCATTTTTGTTCATAAACTGAACTGCAAGAAAAGTGTGCCTCCTGAAAGTAGAGGAAGTTTAAAACTATGCCTTTACTGTGGAATGTAATAGCAATTAGCACATGGGAATAGGCATGGATCACGGAGGTGCAAATGTAGAGAAATGGAATGATAGATACAGTAAGAGGGCACCATTTCATTGAACTGTTAGCTACCATAAATCCCATGACCTGATTTCACTCCAATGATAAATGCTTTACTTTTTTTTTTTTTTTTTTTTTTTTAAAATGCTTTACTTTTAAATAACTTATGCCCTATATTATGCTTGCATTCATTTTAAACTTAATTGAGTATAAGCTGAATACAAAATAAAAGATAAACTTTTAAATCAAGGTATATAGATGTCAAATCAGTGCTTGAAAACTAATAAAATATAGTATTAAACAACAACAACCAAAAAGTAAATCCAGAGAGGACTTTCTCTTGAGTTCCCTTGACCCCATGCCAAGTTTTTACTAGCAATTGATACCACTTCAAAAGCTCAAAGTGTATCTAACGCATTAGAACACATGGACAAAGCCTGCCTGCAAATCTAGCTTACCTCTGCCAGTCCCATCAACACCTGGAACACAGCTCTTCCCTGGAGCTCTCTGAAGAGGGTGGCTCTTTGCTGGGAATAGACAGGGACTGAACCAGAGGAGAAGAGTGCAGAGCAGAGCCATGAATATTATCTTGGATCTCCTCCTGCTTCTCATCATCATCGTCTACTCCTACTTAGAATCCTTGGTGAAGGTTTTCATTCCCCAGAGGAGAAAATCTGTGGCTGGGGAGATTGTTCTCATTACAGGAGCTGGGCATGGAATAGGAAGGCAAACTGCCTATGAATTTGCAAAACGGAAGAGCAGACTGGTTCTGTGGGATATTAATAAGGTACTGGATTCATTTACCCACCTTTTAAAGTTACAAGTGAGACAGGTGTTTAAAAACTTATTTGACTTAACATTTGCTTATATTTGTATTTTTCTTTCTCAAAGTTTGGTAACTAAATTCCCTGGAGCCTTACTCTACATATGCATCAGGATGGGTTTTTTGTTGTTGGTGTTGTTTAAAGTACAAGTGCCATATTACCCATCACATCTAGTTGCAGAGAGCGTGTTGGAAGAGGACTATGGTCATGGCACCCAATAGCTTTTTTTTTTTTAAGATTTATTATTTATTTATTTATTTATTTTTGGCTGTGCCAGGTCTTAGTTGTGGTGCGGGATCTTCATTGAGGCATGTGGGACCTTTCATTGCTGCGTGAGGGCTTCTCTCTAGTTGTGGCATGCAGGTTTTCTCTCTCTAGTTGTGGTGCGCAGGCTCCAGGGCTCATGGGCTCTATAGTTGTGGCGCGCAGGTTCCAGGGCACGTGGACCCTGTAGTTTGCACGCAGGTTCTCTAGTAAAGGCGCACGAGCTCAGTAGTTGTAGCGCAAGAGCTCAGTTGCCCCTCGGCATGTGGGATCCTAGTTCCCTTACCAGGGATCAAACCCTCGTCCCCTGCATTGGAAGGTAGATTCTTTACCACTGAACCACCAGGGAAGTCCCCATCAGGATCATTTGATGAAGGGAACATAACTGAGACCTTAGCAGTGATTTTTATGCCATGATATGCAGGTTTGATAACATAGACTCAGGAGCCAGGGTACTTCCAAACTGTTTAAATTGAGCAGACAATTTCTCTCAGCCTCAGTTTCCTTATCTGAAATGGGGATAATATTGGGTTGGCCAAAAAGTTCGTTTAGGTTTTTCTGTACGATGTTCTGTAACAGAAAGAACATCTTACAGAAAAACCGAACAGAACATCGTACAGAAAAACTCAAACGAACTTTTTGGCCAACCCAATACCTCACAGGATAGGCAAGAACAGGGGTTAGCAAACTACAGCCAATGGACCAAACCTGGCCCCAGAGCAGACTGTTGAGCTAGGAATGTATTTTTTAAAGGTCTGGCAAGGCAAAAACCAAATAAAAAACAAAGAAGAATATGTGACAGAATTTCTTCGTGCCTTCTCTCACATGCACGCAATCCTAAAATTTTTACAATCTGCTAGGTGCTTTACTGCCTATTACATAGTTGGTGCTCAACAAACATATGTTAAATATATTGTTGAGTATTCTTCTCCATACTCAAACATCTCCTTTCATGATACCACAAAGAGCAACATCTTTCAAGCATGTTCTTTAAGCTATGAGAATGTAGCAAAACAAGTGAAAACACGTGAGACTAACATGAGCCTTCCCTGGCAGAAAAGCCAGGTATAATCTCTGCGAGTTAGGCAAGCGGTGCCTCTCAGGAAATTTGCTTACAAACAAGTGGGACATTTTGGACGTGAATTTTAATCTTAAAAAAAATTTCTTGTCCAATGCTTTCTCCCTCACTTTTGTCCCCTCACTGACCTACATCTTTTGGAATTTGTTTTTTCCAATTACAGCATGGCGTTGAGGAAACTGCAGCTGAATGCAGAAAACTAGGGGCCATTACACATGTGTTTGTGGTAGACTGCAGTAACAGAGAAGAGATTTATGACTCTGTAAACCAGGTGAGACTTCAGAATACAAATTTCTTCCCATAATTTTGTGTCCCCTTACATGGAATATGAAAAGGTTCTTTATGACTACCTAATTTAAATTAGATTTTTTTTTTTTTAGCCTTTGCTAACTGAGGTAGTTGTGTGAACAAGGAAGGACATAGAACTTTTCCTTCCATATAATCCACTCAACTCTGCCTATTATTATTGTTTCATATTATTAATCGATTTCATTCTGGTCAGAAGTTTGAGCAGCTGTACAGAGTGACAGAGAAAAGATTTATCACCAGGGAAAAGGATAACTTTCTACTTTCATTTTAGTCCTATTACTTCTGCAGTAATTCCTTTATTTTTTCCTTTAAATATTTCCTCTTTGAGATTTTATTTATGTTGGTGCCAATCTAATCTTCGATAGAAAATATAATATTAATAATTATTATAACAATTTTTAAGGGTAAATATCAAATACAATGGACCAAGCACTCTGAAAATGGTTGTACCCTTTGATTTAATCCCTACAATAACCCTTTTAACCTCACTTGACAGGTGAGCAAACAGATTCAGAGGGTTTAAGCCAGACCAAGGTCATGTAGCTAGTAGGTGGCAGAGCCAGGATTACTCAAATAGTACTTTAAAAATATTTGGTAAGAACTGATATGTCAGACCAAGGTCATGTAGCTAGTAGGTAGTGAAAACAGGATTACTCAATTAGCACTTTTAAAATATTTGGTTAGAACAGATATATCAATCAACACAAATATTAATTTCATTTTATTGGTAAGTTTCAAAAAATATCTATGATGTACTGGGTACTGAAATTTAGATGTTAAAAAAACAGTTTACCCCAGCTTTATGACAGTGTCCCCTTGGCAACCACTCTTTGGACTAAAGCTCTTTCCTGCCTGAACTCTGAGAGATCTCATCAAACAGAATAAAGAATCTAATCCCTGGATGATATCAGCCCCAAAACTTTGAGTTTCGATACTACACCCAATGAATGTGTTCTTTCTATTTCACAGGTGAAGAAAGAGGTGGGTGATGTAACTATTGTGGTGAATAATGCTGGGACAATATATCCAGCTGACCTTCTTAGTACAAAGGATGAAGAGATTACCAAAACTTTTGAGGTCAACATCCTAGGACATTTTTGGGTGAGCGTGAGTCAGAAATATTCCTAGTTTGTGTATGTCTGACAACTCCTCTTAAGGTACATGAAGTTCATAATTGAGTTCACATCCTTCTGGATGGGAATCTCCATATCTTTGCCTTAAAACAACAATCATCCAATATTCGTGTCTCTGACAGAAGGGCACAGATTTCAAAGGGACACGACTCACCAGAATGTAGGATAGTTAGTCTGCCTTATCCACCAGTACCTAACACAAAGCCTGGCATGTACTGGGCGCTCAAAAAATATTCATGGAGCTTTCCTAAGGATTGTCAGTGTACACCTTTTCGTGATTTAGAGAAAATACATACAGTGTACATTCACTTGTGACCTCATGTCATGGAATTTTAGAACAGAAAGGACGAAGAACTCACTACTTGGGTTATATAGGGGTTGGGGGTTCTTCTGGCTGGAACTCTGAGCAAAGCTCTAGGTCAAGCTGGAGCTTAGAGATAAGGCTCTACAGACCTCTTATAATTGTTTGGTTTTGTGAGAGACTGAAATATGTCTTTGTAGAGAGCATTTATATGAATTAATCTTCCAGTGCCTCAATATTAGTGTAGAACATAGGACAGATCTGGATTCTGGAAGAGAGAAGAAAAAAAGAGATGTGTTCCCCCATTTTCCCAAGCCCCTCACACATGCTAATGAGAATTAATTATTGTGCCCACCAAACTACTTAGAGACCCCATGTATTCGATGTCTACAGCTGCATAACAATTACATCAAAACTTAGTGGATTAAAGCCAGAATAAATGTTCATATTCCTCTCACGGTTTCCGTGGGTCAGGAATTTGGAGGTGGCTTGGTTTGGCAGTTCTTGGCTCTGTGAATTTGCACAGGGTCCATAGGGTGGGTTTATAAAATTCTCATAAAATAATATTGATATTTCTCACCAAACAGTAAAGCTTTTTGGAGGTAAAGAAAGACTTTTTGTTTCCTGTAACATCAACATATAATGCACAGTATTACAAATAGGGAGATACTAAATCTAATCATGATGCATAATGACCATGGGTCAGTACAGGACTCAGCTTTTTCAACTCAACTTGATATAGGTACACAAGATTTTAACTCTTCTCATTAGAAAGATAAAGCCCCAAAAAAACAAACAAAAAAATCACATGATACCAGATTACCATACGGAATTTTCTCAGCTCTGAAAACTCTGAATTTTTCCCTTAATAATATTGTTTAGATGATGGATCCATAAAAGAGATATTTGATTCCCTCTGAAGGGAAGAAGAGGGATATTAAGATGAGTTCTTTGCATGTGATATGCAGTGCACACTCAGTGCCAGCTCAAAACAATCGTTTTAATCTTTTTTCATTTCTGTCATCGGTGGAGAAGTAATCATGGAATCTTGGCACGTATTTCATTTCATCGAAAAAGTTGTCTCAAATGACATTTTGTCTTAAAAATAAAACTACCTAATTTGGAAACTTAACACCTGTGTCATTGTTTCTTTTGGTTCTGCAATGATCCTGAAGATCACAAAGGCACTTCTTCCAGCGATGATGCAGAGAAACCACGGCCACATTGTCACAGTGGCTTCAGTATGCGGCCACGGAGTGATTCCTTATATTATTCCATATTGGTAGGTATTACTTTCTAGCAGTGCTATATATTTTTATACTTTTAAGGTTTTATTAGACCTCAGATTCCAGTCCTCATAACAGGTAATTTGTTTAATTTTTCTTTATTTTCTTTATTTATTTTTGGAGAGCTAGAATTGTGTTTTCTTCATTTTTGAATCTTCTTAGAACAAAAAGTCAAATGCCTTGCAAAAAATAAAAGCTAAAAAAAATCTCATAGCAGATAATTTGGATTTACAGAATGTATACAGTAGTTTAGAACAAACTCTTAAAAATGACTTCTCCTAAAACAATGAAACTGGTTTTAAATGAAAAATCATTTAAAATATTTTTAGATTTCTGAGAACTCCTCCACAGAGCAATGAAAGAAAACAGTAATGCCAAGCATGTTTCCATTGTATCCTGGAATGAGTAGATGCTCATAAAGGAAATAAGGAACTAAAAAAAGAAAAAGAAAGAAGGAACTCACAGACTAAGAAGCAAAATATAAGGAAGTCCAAATGAACACAAATCTATGCCATGGCCTGCATGCCCAAGATAAGCTAAACAGAGTGGCTCCTGGATCAAAACATTTTCCAGTGTGCTTGTGCCATGAAAGATTGTGTGTGTGTGTGAGAGAGAGAGAGACAGAGAGACAGACAGAGAGGGATTGAGAGAAAGCCTTCACCGTATTAAAAGATGCAGATAGCATATTCCATGCTCTACCAAGGACATAAGAGACGAAGGTGGGAACTCCCTAAAGACACACTATTTGCAAAATATCTTTTCTTCATACACTCCTTCAATGGCATCTCATTTCCTTATTCTGGTCTTATATCAACCTCATAGAAAAATTTAATTTGTTAACGTTTTGGCCAATTCTTTTTGTAACAGCCAATACATGTGTATCAGTGGGTGGGGATGGGGGTGGGTAGTTAGTTGGTTTATTACTTACCTACACATCCATGTTCAAGGTTGAATTTGGTCACGGACCAAATTATTTCTGACACCAAATGTAGTCACAGATGTAGTTAATTTTCACTGTAGGTTAAGGTGTCCTTGCACATACATATGGTTGTTTCAAGCTGCCTCTACCATCTTAAAACACAAATCAGAATTTCACAGATTAAACATTTAATATTGTTTTAATGTTTAGAAATGTGGAAACCCAATGTAATAATAGTTTTCCTTTTTTCTTTTCCTTTAAGAGAGCAGCCCGCCTTTAACTTTATGGTTCTTGTCATCTGGGTCAAAAATACAATTAACATTACATAGCTCCTTATAGGTAATAAAGTTATTATGCATATGCTATTTGATTTAATCCTCAAGATGGCTCTATATTTTATTACCAGCATCTTTTTATAAATGAATTTTATTTTATTTTTTTGTTTTTTGGCTGCACTGTGCGGCGTGTGGGATCTTAGTTCCCCAACTCAGGATCAAACCTGCACCCCCTGCACTGGAAGCGCAGAGTCTTAACCACTGCACCACCAGGGAAGTCCCTATTACCAGCATTTTAAAGATCAGAAAATCAAAGGAAGAAGACAAAGTAGTATGTTGAATGTTACACACACTAACACACCCACACCACCTGAAGTCTTTTTACTCCAGATCTTCACAATGAAATTAAGAAGCCAAAGTGAACTCCACATTTCAAAAGAGAAACTATCAAGAGAGAGAGGAGATATGTGTAGAGTCCCACAGAAGTTTGTTAATACAGATATTAGTTACATAGTTTTTCTAAACATGATTTTCCTGATTCATATTTTTCAAAATAAAAACAGCAGTAAAAACTGATTAGAAAACAGTTTAAAGATTGAATGGAAAAACCTTATAGGTAGAATGAGCAGTAAGCAAGTCAATCAAAGTTATTAGAATTTGTTCTATTGTTATCACCGCTAATAAAAAAATTGGTACATTCAGAATTCAGTGAAATCAGATAAGAAAATGTAAATGAAAATAGATGACCACGTGGAAGATTTGGGGGTTTGGCTTTTATTTGTTCTCAAACAAAATCAACATTTTCCTCTCACAGAAAGCTGAGGAATGTTTCACTTTCCCTTAGCTAACAGGAGTGGATAATTCTCTTACAGTTCCAGCAAATTTGCTGCTGTTGGCTTCCACCGAGCTCTGACATCAGAATTTGAAGCCTTGGGAAAAACGGGTATCAAAACCTCGTGTCTCTGCCCAGTTTTTGTGAATACCGGGTTCACCAAAAACCCAAGCACAAGGTAAGGTCAAAATCAAGTTAAGATGGAAATATGGCATGAGAAATTGGTATGAAATCTACATGAGAAATTTTTAGGTGGGTCAACTCAGAAAACAGAAAACAAAAAAACGAAGAAGGAAAAACATTTATTAATGTTATTGTATTGCCTTTACGTTTTCACTTTGAAATTAGATGAACAAAGGGGGAAAATGCATTAGGGACTAGTAGGAGTGATCAGCTGCCAATGAATCAGGCATTGGGTATTTATTCGTGTCCAGGTGAAAGACTCAACACACACGCAGGTGTTAAGAGGGAGTGAGAACGGGGGTGGGCAGGATGGAGAGGTGTGCTTCGGGGGTGATGGCAAGAGTGTCCTCTCCTGGAAACCACACCCCCAAAACGAATGTTACCTCACCTCCCCCCTCCCGCTCGCGGTTCATCCTCCTCAACAGAGTATGGAAAGGCACAGGTATACGCCCCGTTTCCACATTCGACAGCACTGGCCGCAGTGCTAGCACAAAGTACTCCAACATCTTCCAAACTTGCCTGATCCTAAGCATCATCACCGCGCTTACATAAAAAATAAATGTTCTTAGGCTCTTCCTTAGAGATTCTGATTCAGTAGAGCGAAATGAGCTCCAAGAATGTTTTGCTTTGTTTTGCTTTGTTTGCAAGGAAACCAGGTAACTCTGGAGGCAGGTTTGGAAAACATTGACATAGTAAATATAACCACATGCATTTGATCATGGCTACCACCCTGTCCTCCTTTAAAATGCAGATGTTCCTAGAAGCGGCAGTAAGCTGAGTCTTTAACCCCTCAGTCACGGTGAATTTCTTTTTTTTTTTTTTTTTTTATAAATTTATTTATTTATTTTTGGCTGTGTTGGGTCTTCGTTTCTGTGCGAGGGCTTTCTCCAGTTACGGCAAGCGGGGACCACTCTTCATCGCGGTGGTCGGGCCTCTCACTATCGCGGCCTCTCGTTGCCGAGCACAGGCTCCAGACGAGCAGACTCAGTAGTTGTGGCTCACGGGCCCAGTTGCTCTGCGGCATGTGGGATCTTTCCGGACCAGGGCTCGAACCCGTGTCCCCTGCATTGGCAGGCGGATTATCAACCACTGCACCGCCAGGGAAGCCCCCTTTTTTTAAAAAAAAAACTGAGACCTTTTCTTTTTTAAAAAATTTATTTATTTATTTATTTTTAGCTGCATTGGGTCTTCCATTGCTGCGTGCGGGCTTTCTCTAGTTGCGGCGAGCAGGGGCTGCTCTTCATTGTGGTGCGCGGGCTTCTCGTTGTGGTGGCTTCTCTTGTTGCGGAGCACGGGTTCGAGGCACACGGGCTTCAGTAGTTGTGGCATGAGGGCTCGGTAGTTGTGGCGCACGGGCTCTAAAACACAGGCTCAGTAGTTGTGGCACGTGGGCTTAGCTGCTCCACAGCATGTAGGATCTTCGCGGACCAGGGCTCGAACCCGTGTCCCCTGCGTTGGCAGGCAGATTCTTAACCACTGCACCACCAGGGAAGTCCAAGGTGAATTTCTTCACCAAGTACTTTGTTTCTGGTAAAGGAGGATTTGAGACGATAAGAGAGGAGAAATTGGCCCTGAAAAGAGAGGAAAAAAGCAGAAAGGTGAGGATAAGGACCCTAAAATTAATACACCTGCTTCACAATTTGCCTCGATTCTAATAAACATTCTGCTACAGGTTAACAAAATATACTGAGCTTGCTAATCTGAAGCCAATTTATTATTGGAAAGGAATTAGTCCTAAATATAGTCATTCAAAGGAGCTAACAAATTCCCTTTTAAGCTCAGCCTCATCTGAAGCTACAGACTCTGAAACTCTTAATTAGCTGCGTCATCTCCAGAGCTGTAGCCACTCCCTGGCAGTTGAGTCCTTAACTGTGTTAGAACACAAGTACTTAACAAGTACACAGTACTGTACGTAAGTAAATACAATGATATAATTGGGACTCTAGGCTCAGTTTTCTTAAATAGGAAATTGGGCCCAATACAAATCCTCTTGGTAAGCATTCAGGCTTAGTGTGAGCCCAGAGTACCAGGTCTACCAGAGGGGAAGGCAAAATAGATGACAAGGGTAAGGCTAATATAACCTCGGGTATGTGGGTTCCTGGGGATGACCCGGGGGACTGAGCCAGGCAATGCTGCAAATTTGGAATTGGTCTCACCCAGACTACCTGATTCTGAACTTCCTTGGCAAAGGCTAACATGTCCATATACTAATGTGAGGCTTGGCTCAGAGACAGGGTTGATAGACCCAGGTAGGGGAAATCAGGGAGGGAAGAAGTAGTACCCAATAATTTAGAAAACTATTGATTTGTATTACTCTCTGCTGGCTTGCCACTCAAAGTCATGGAAACCTCAATCACATAATAATCTGAAGTAAATCACATGATATCTCAGGGAAGGAAGTTATAACAGCCACTACTTACTTAACTCCTCCGCACAACCTTTGTATTCACTAAGCCATTCAGCCTATGCCTAGACAACTTAACTTTGGTGCAATACTTTCAATCCATTTACATTTTAATTTCCTGTCATCATCTTGCATTAATGGGCATTCTATACTGGCCTGTGGTTATGAATACTTCTCAAGAACCCACGTATACAGTCTTCAGTATAAGCAAGGTCACACCTCTAGTTGTAATGTAATACTCCCTATGCATGTCTTGAACTCTCATGAAACTTCAGCATAGGCAAGTCAGCAGTGAATCTCAAGTACTAAATGCCCTCAAAACAATCCAGCTTTGTGGGATACCTCCACAAGAAAGCAAGTGTACTTAGCTATAGATTTCTCTTCTCATAAGAAGAAAGCAAGTGTACTTAGCTATAGATTTCTCATCTCATATCTAACAAGCCCTGAAGAAAGATGCCAGATGTTTCCTTTCTATCCTTTGATCAGTCCTACCCACTACTGTTCCTTGCCTGGCTCCTCTTCTCTTCTATTATCTAATTCCTCACCACCATTTTGATGTTTTGACTGAGTGAGCCATGAAGCACACCTACTGGATGTGAAAGTAGTAGATTGTGATAACAAAACATCAACGTGGCATGGGGTATTTGTGCAGTGAATCCTGGAAGCTTTTATTTTTTTATTATTTTTTTAAATAAATTTATTTATTTAATTTATTTTTTATTTTTGGCTCCATTGGGTCTTTGTTGCTGCGTGCAGGCTTTCTCTAATTGCGGCGAGCGGGGGCTGCTCTTCATTGTGGTGTGCGGCCTTCTCATTGTGGTGGCTTCTCTTGTGGCGGAGCACGGGCTCTAGGCTTGTGGGCCTCAGTAGTTGTGGTGCGCGGGCTCAGTAGTTGTGGCTTGTGGGCTCTAGAGCGCAGGCTCAGTAGTTGTGGTGCACGGGCTTAGTTGCCCCATGGCATGTAGGATCTTCCTGGACCAGAGCTCAAACCCGTGTCCCCTGCATTGGCAGGCGGATTCTTAACCACTGCGCCACCAGGGAAGCCCCTGGAAGCTTTTAAATCCTAATTAGTGAAAAGATAAGTTAATTTTCCTGCTTTTGTTAATTATAAAAAACAACAAAAAGGACCAAACTTTTCTTTTTTAATCACAGACTATGCCCTGTATTGGAGACAAATGAAGTTGCAAGAAGATTGATAGATGGAATACTTACCAATAAGAAAATGATTTTTGTTCCATCATATCTCAGTATCTTCCTAACACTAGAGAAGTAAGTACAGCACAAAACACCTAAAATACTACAACACTGATAGAGCTATCATTATGGAGAGTTTTTCAGTTGTGAAAGTTGCCATGGAAACTCTCCATGCCTGGGGAGAAGAGTTAAGTTTCCTCTACTATTACCTTACTCAATCTAGAAAGAGAATGATTCATTTTCTCTACTCCATCTATCACCTCTGCCTAGTCTTTGCCAGAGACTATTCTAACTGAAGGAAAAACAGTTTAAAAAGAATGCAATATGGTGAACTAGCTAAAACGAAAGGGTCTATAAAGAAGCCTGCTGGGGTTTTGATTAAGACTGCATTGAATCTATAGATCAATTGGGGGAGAGCAAACATATTAACAATATTGTCTTCAAATCCAAGAGAACAAAGAACACAAGGTATCTTTTTATTTTTTCATCTTTTTCAATATATCTACACAGTATTTTGTAGTTTTCCGTGTACAAGTCTTACACACCTTTTTGTCAGGTTTATCCCAAAGTATTTCATGGTTTTTATGCTATTGCAAATGGCATTTAAAAAAATTTTCTATTTCCCATTGTTTGTTGCTAGCATATATTTGATTTTTGCACTTTGATCTGTATTTAGCAACCTTGCTAAACTCACTTCTAGTAGCTTTTTTGTAGATTCTAACAGACATTTTTACACAGATGATCATATTTCCTGCAAATAAAGACACTTTTACTTCTTTTTTTCCAGTCTATATGTTTTTTATTTCTAGCCTTATCACACTGGCTAGAACCTCCTATGCAATGTCAGAGAGGATTGGTGAAAACACACATCCAAGTGTTGTTTCTGATCTTCAGAGGAAAGTAGTCAGTCTTTCACAATTAAGAATGATATCAGCTATAGATTTTTTTTCATTTTCTCTTTATCGGGTTGAAGAAGTTCCCTTCTATTACTACTTTGATGAGCGTATTCATCAAGAGTAGATACGGATTTTGTCAAATGCTTTTACTGAATATGTTAAGATATTATGGTCTTTCTATTTTAGTTTGTTCATATGGTGCATTACACTGACTCGTTTTAAAAATTAAACCAACCCTGCATGGTAATGTCTTTGTCTGATTTTTGTGTCAGGATAACACCTCATAAACTGAGTTGGAAAGTATTCCCTCCTCTTCTCTTTTCTGGAATAACTTGTGTTGAATGGGTATTATTTCCTTCTTAAACATTTTGTAGAATTCAACAGTGAAGCCATCTGAGCCTGTTGTTCAGCCTCTTAGCTAAACAATAAGCTCCTCAAAGGGAGTAGCTGCTTTTAAAGTACTTTAGTCTACCTTATTATAGAGGGCATAATATCAATAGACATTCAGTAAAAACTCAAGGAGAGGTGGAGAGGCAGATGGAATGGATTCTGGTGGTGCTGCTCTGTGAACTCTTAGCATCAGGATTCATTGACAGTTACAGCAATAAGCCTAGATCTTCAGTTTTAGGTCTTTACTCTCATAGGATTTCATGTAATAGTTTACTAATATGAGAAGGTGAGAAGAGTGGTATATATCAGTGCTTTCTTTATATTTGCATAATATTTGAACTGTGAGTATTAAAAGACACACAAAAAAAGAGAGAGGTAGATGTGAAGAAAGAACAGAAGAAAACTAAATGCAAACCAGATAACTCTCAGGGTATTTTTAACTGACAACAAAAAAGAACTCTGGTGTCAAAGATTTTAAATTGAAATTTTGTCATCTTTTTTTCATACAGATTTCTTCCTGAACGTGCCTTGGCAGCCATAAATCACATACAGGATATTCAATTTGAAGCAGTGGTTGGCCACAAAACCAAAATGAAATGAATAAATGTGCTGCAGGCTGAGATGTATGCACCTTAATGATGTGGAACTAAGTTTAGAGTCAATGCTTCAAAGCTCTATTTCACATTTTTCAATGCCATTAATATGAAAAACATTGGTTTGACATTAGCAGTGGTCAAATGAACAAGACTAATCACCTGTCTTTCTATTTCTCGAGATTATTTATGTAGTTTTAATAGTCAGATCTATTTTTTATTCCATGCCTCTTAAAAACTTCTATGCTTACATAAACATACTTAAAAGGGTCATTTTTCTTTAAGAGATTTCATTTCTTTTCTTTCCATTTAAGGGTGGACAAAGCTACCTCCGTGACCATAAATACCAAAAGAACTTATTTACACAGGGAAGTTTTAAGACTGTTCTTAAAGTAGTCTTCCAAACTGTAGCCAGGCCACAGAATGTCAGCAAGTACACAGTGTGAGTGAAAAGTTAGAGATCAAGTTTAAGCAGGCAGCTGTGCTCCAAAAGGCAGAAAGATTACTCCTATGAAACTCAATGTTTGGGAGCTTTCTCTAGCTTCTCCCTTTTTCATCAGCCCCAAACAGAACTTTCTCACCTGATTCTGTCCCTTATATAGCTCTTATATCCACCAAGAGTGGACCCGCCACACTTTCTGCCCTTTTCATAATCTCTTAAAATACTATGACATTTCAAAAGGTGACTCTCTCTTGAATCTCAGAGTATCTAAGATTTTAACCCCATGGTAACCTCTTCTTTGTAGTTTATGCTTTCACATGTCATTGGTACCAGAGATGTTTAGACAGTTTTGAGCTTCAAAAATGAAAGCTAACCCAGGGAAAGGAACTAGGCTGGCTACCTAATAGTACACCACGGATCTGAGAGATGGGGGGGAAAACAAAGTGGTCTTTTTTTTTTTCTTAATAGAAAGAAAAATTTGATTCCACTACATCAAGAATAATCTTGTTTTCTGTTTTTCACACATGTTATAGGCTGCTTTTACATTGACTATCCTCCTATTTTATCCTCATTAAAAACAAATCATTAATAAAAGCAATTTCTTAAAAACAAATGATAAATGTGTTGTTGTGCTTTTAAAAAATGACCTCTTGTAGTTATAAAATTACGAGTTTTGATTTCTAATCTCTGAGTCTCTGTGAGCCTCCTTCAGGAAGCAAGGATCTGGGTGGTAGCAGAGAGACCTTGCAGATGTTGAGGGGGACAAGGGGTTCTCCCAACTCCGACTTCTTTGACAAGAGTGTTGGTGTATGTGCTGAAACTTACTGAGTCCTTTGTATGTGAGGCACTGAGCAGAGTACTATTGTTTTAAGATTTTTTTCCTTATTACTTTGGCAATAATTTTTGTTCATGATATTCTTTTAATTGTTTGCCTTAAAACTAAGAACTTTATGAGCGAAACCTTAAAATGTATTATTTTAAAAGTATGATTACAAAACTTCAAAAGAGAAGTATGTATAGTAAAAAATATAAACCCGCCCCGCACAATCCCAGTCCCTAAATGTACTATTAATGTACAATCTTCCTATCTTTTTCTAATGCAGGCACAAGCACATATATGAGAAATACATTACATTCTTTTACTGCATGTGTTACACAAATTGTTTCAAGACAAGACACGCATTATATTCTGTAACTTGCTTTTTTAACTGACCAACACATGCCCAAAGCCTTTTCTTTCAGTATATAGAGTTTAACCTCATCCTTTTTCATGGGCACACAGTACTAAATGGTACTATATTTAACCATTCCTTTGTAATATAACATTTAGGATGTTTCCAATTTTTCTCAGTTTATTTACTTTTTATTTACTTAACAAATACTTATTGAGTGTCAGCCACAGTTCTAGACCCCAGGAAACATGAGTGAATAAAGCAAACTTCTTGCCTTAATGGAGCTCACATTCTAGTAGGTAGGACAAACAACAGACTGCAGGTGCCATGAGAAAGAGTTTCTAAAATAGTAGAGTTGGGACTTCCTGGTGGTGCAGTGGTTAAGACTCCGAGCTCCCAATGCAGGGGACCTGGGTTCAATCCCGGGTCAGGGAATTAGATCCCACATGCCGCAACTAAAGATCTCGCGTGCCGCAACTAAGACCCAGCCCAGCCAAATAAATAAATAAATAATAAAATAGTAGAGTCAAGGAAGAACTCTCTGAGAACTAACATTTTTGGGTAGAAATATGTGTGAAGTTAAAGTATGGCCTGTGCAAATATCTAGGGAAAGGAAAGTGCAAATTCTGACGAAGGAACAAACTTCTCTGAAGAACTGTATGAGGGCCACTGAGGCCAGAGTGGACGAGCAAGTGGGCAGTGCTGTAGGTGATGTGCCAAAAGAGATACCAGACTGTTGGAGACCACACAGGCCACAGTAAGAAGTTTTGATTTTTCTGAGTGTGAGAGAAAGGATGTGAGGATTTGAGTTAGGAACTGACCCATATAAATGAAATCCCAACGTTAGATGCAAAGAAAAAACTTTCCCTTTTTAATCCAATTTTTGGCTTTAAGCCTTTGTGAGTGAAACTCAGAGCAATACCTGGAAGCACAAATATCAAGCTCTCTTTGCCTATTTTTCCTGTATACTTTGACTATTGACTTCTTCCTTGTCAGTTCCAGGTGTGTTTCTAAATGTTTTACTATGACAATCTCCATCTCAGAAATCTCCTCAAGGGTACTCACTAACACCAAAATCCCAGTTCCGGGGCTAACTCTAGGGTGTGCAGGGCCCTGGGCAAATGTTTCCTGTGGGTTCCTGTCTATATAAATAAGTCGATTAAAAATGTATTACAGGGGGCTTCCCTGGTGGCACAGTGGTTGAGAATCTGCCTGCCAATGCAGGGGACACGGGTTCGAGCCCTGGTCTGGGAAGATCCCACATGCCGCGGAGCAACTAGGCCCGTGAGCCACGACTACTGAGCCTGCGCGTCTGGAGCTTGTGCTCTGCAACAGGAGAGGCCGCGATAGTGAGAGGCCCGCGCACCGCGATGAAGAGTGTCCCCCGCTTGCCGCAACTAGAGAAAGCCCTCGCACAGAAACGAAGACCCAACACAGCCAAAAATAAATTTAAAAAAAAAAAAAAGTATTACAGGGACTTCCCTGCCAGTCCAGTGGTTAAGACTCCACACTTCCACTGCAGGCGGCACAGGTTCGATCCCTGGACGGGGAACTAAGATCCTGCAAGCCGCGTGGTGTGGCCAAAAAAAAAGAAAAAGTATTATATAATTCATAGGTCCATTGAGATATAGGGATATATTGATTAAGATTTAGAATAATAAGAAAATTATTTATTTATTGTCCACTCTATGCAAGTAAAGATTCTTCTTGGTATCCAGGTGCTATTTCTTCTTGTTTGGGTCAAGAGTCATTTCTTTTTTTTTCTTTATTATCAAATGAGCCATTTCTTGCCAATTTCATATCTTTCAACACAAGAAACGGTAGTAATGCTATTATTTCTCATAACACCATGGTGCTTGTAACATGTTTGTATTAAAATAATATGAATCTTCTAGCCTCTACAACACTCTACTACCATCTGTGTCATGTTAGTCACATCATTACTCTTGATTTTGCACCATCCATTGTGCTACTTGTAAATACTAGCTTCCAATCACTCGAAGATTGTTATGGCACTTCTTTGATAATAACCACAAATTCAAGCCTGACCCAGAGTGTGCAGGAAACGTGAATAATTTGTTTTCTGGTCATCTTAAATTTATCATTTAGTATGTTATAGCATAACATGGAACAACACATATTCTATGTCTTGCCTTGAACTCTTTAGGCCATAATTATTGCATTCCTAGAATGTGATCTTTTTCAACACTACTGCACCTTGTCTCTCATACATCACCACCAGCAGGAAGGGGATTTTAGGTATAACAAAATAAATAGTCGAATTCATGCAAGGAATGTCTGTTTCTTAACTGGGAGAGCTTAACACTAACCAGGGAGAACAGAGCATCACCACATCCATCAGAAGGGTCCATTGTTGTGGTGAAGAACATCTAGAAAGCCCTCAGAAGTGACAGATGCAGCCACTCCCAAAGGACTCCTTGACCCATGGTGTAGAGCCTACAAAAGGGATGGGGCAACTGCCCTAAATGCCAGTGGCAAGGAGCGTAAGGACACCTGATGCCACCCCTGGAGCCCTTGGGTGTTATACAGCAGAAGTGGCAGCATGGTTAGCACATAGACAGTAAAAGTGGATGCCTGGGCCCACACATATGGCCTGAGCAGTGGACCTTAGATAGCCCAGAGCCCTAAATTAGACCTATATCCAAAATAAGTGTGAATCACCCCAAATCAGCATGTCAGCATCACTCCAACAGCCCAATTCCACATGATCCTGCAAAGAAAATACCTTGCCAACCAGCAGCAGCAGCAATCTGCTCACCAGGCACCTCTCCTAGAACTGGGGTCTGAAAACAGCCCCAGGATGACACCATACATACAAGAGCTCCAGGACATCTGGTCAATTCCATGTGCACAGAGAGACAGACAGCTCTCCAAAGGAAGAAACAGGGCCAGCACCAAAAGAGGACTTAGAACATTTCAAAGAAGTCACTTCAAAGAGGAAGACTCTCTGAGGCGCAGGGCTGGGGCAAGGTGTCTGCATGCCCAGGTCTAAGAGTAGCAGTGCCCAGCTCCTCCAGATTTGCGCACAGCTTAAAGGGACACCAAAGTAAATGTATGGCTGAAGAGAAATTTTTCAGTTAGTCTTGGATCTAAATCTTATATTGTGAATATGATAATGTTTTTAAGGATGAGATAACATCTAACATTCAAGTTCCCCATTTATTGAGGGCATGATACTCAAAAGACTCATCACAGCATTGTTCTATTCCCTTGCATCACGGTCATCACGTGAGAGCATGTTGGAAATGCAAACTCTTGGGCCCCACCCCAGACTTACATAATCAGTGTCTGTACTTTTTTAAAGGACCCCTAGGTGATTGATATGTACATTAAAGTTTGAGAAGCATTGCTTTTCATGACATTAACTTTGAATTTAGTGCAGCTCCGTGTCAGAACTTGGCTGTCCTAAATATATGATAATTACAACAAATCCAACAGTTACCTCTGTGCTTATTTCTTCAAAAATTATATGAGAAACCATAGGGAGGAAATTCCAACCCCTGTCCTAAGGGTCCTTTCACACTTTCTTTTTGCTTTCTCTTGTATCTAAGATTATTGGATAGCATAACTTTTTCAATTTACTTCTTCAAATATGCTAGGTGTTTTGCTGAAAACCCCTTCTTTATTTGATTGGATACGCTACATCTGATCAAATTTGCCTGTCAGCTGCTTGCAACAAGAATGGGATTGTAGGAAAGTTAAGTGACATGTATTTCATGGGAATTGTCTTAGTCTGTTCAGGCTGCTATAACAAAATACCATAAACTGGGTGGCTTATAAACAACAGAAATTTATATCTCACAGTTCTAGAGGCTGGGAAATCCAAGATCAAGATGCTGGCAAATTCAATTTCTGGTGAAGGTTTTTTCCCTGTGTATTCACATGGCAGAAGAGTTGAAAGATTCCTCTGGGGAATATTATTCCTCTTTAATAAGGGCACTAATCCCATTCACGAGGTTTCTGCCCTCATGACCTAATCATTTCCCAAAGGCCCCACCTCTAAATACCATCACACTGGGGATTAGCTTTCCACATACGAATTTTGGAGGAACACAAAATTTCTGTCTACAGAAGGAATCTTTTACAGTAACGGTAATCACATTCTGACTTGCCTAGGATACAATCACTTCCCATTCAAACTAGCTTTACAAACACAGGGTGCAGTTAAAGAACGGTCATAAATTCACATCAAAACACTTATGAAAAGCAAAATCATTTACCTATTGGACTCTAATAATGAACCATTATTTCAATAGAGATTTTGTTACTTTTAAATATGAGGCTAACCTGTGTAAATTAAGATAACAATTTCAGGACAATAACTCAAAACCTAAATTGCCTATTCCAATATCTAATTCAAATAGCTAGAATTTTTTTCTTTTGGTTTCTCAATACCTTTTCCATTCCGATGGCCCTTTATTCATTAGTTCATACTTTGTTGAATTATTTTGGTGCATTTAGTCCTCACTTTCTCCTCCATTATATTCATTCTCTTTTCAGCCTCCCCTTTCCAAGCTCTTACCCACACTCCGATCTGGTCTGAAAACATACCCTATTTTTCAATCACCAAAATTATACTATCTATGTAGGAGGAAAAGAAGACCACTCAATGTTGAATTCAATTTGGAATGATATAACTTAAATACTTCAAACAATATTGTAGTTCTAGCCTACCTGGTTATCTAATAATATTGCAAATTTGAGTACTCCTTTTTATCTTAGTGAATTCAACATACAGAATATCCAAAATAAACAGACTGCACCAACTCACAGACTATTTTCGAACCAAACAGGTCTTTTTCTATAGTTCATACATGAAAAGATATTATTCAGCATGAATTTCATTAAAGAAATGTTGATAGGAAACGGATGATACTAGGCTATAGAAAAATCAGAGATTACGATGTGATTCTTGCTTTAAAAATTACAACAGAGCAGGGCACCACGTACATTATAAATAACTGCTCACCCAAAGAAAAGTGAAATTAGTGTCAGTGAAAATTACTAACAAAGTGTTTTAATCCAGCCTTAGGTGGTTATTTTCCCTTGGTGAAGATGTGTGTTAAGAATTTCAAAGTTGAATTCAATTTTTTTAAAGTCCTTCAAAATTTTCCTTAATGAAGAAATGACTGGCTGCAGAGTTGTTTGAATTGAATATATAACCTAAAGTACTGGTTCTCAACCCATTTAAGTCACAGTAGCCTTTGAAACCTTGGTGAAAGCTTTGGCTTCCCTACAGGGGAAAAAAAGCCTGTGTATAAACACATAGTTTTGCATATACAGTGTGTAATAGCTAATTTATGTGCTATTTTGAAAGACTTCCTCGATAAACAAGGAAGAAGTCATTTTCTACATGGTGTCAGTATAGGTTCTTTTTCTCTGACAGTAACAAACTGACATTAAAAAATATTCTTTGGGGCTTCCCTGGTGGCGCAGTGGTTGAGAATCTGCCTGCCAATGCAGGGGACACGGGTTCGTGCCCTGGTCTGGGAAGATCCCACATGCCGCGTAGCAACTGGGCCCGTGAGCCACAACTACTGAGCCTGCGCGTCTGGAGCCTGTGCTCCGCAACAAGAGAGGCCGCGATAGTGAGAGGCCCGCGCACCGCGATGAAGAGTGGCCCCCACTTGCCACAACTAGAGAGAGCCCTCGCACAGAAACGAAGACCCAACACAGCCATAAATAAATAAATAAATAAATAAATAATTAAAAATATATATATATTCTTTGTTTAAAATTCTGGAGTAAAAGGGAATTCCCTGGTGGTCCAGTGGTTAGGATTCCGGGCTTTCACTGCCAAGAGCCCGGGTTTGAGCCCTCGTCAGGGAACTAAGATCCTGCAAGCTGTGTGAAGCAGCAAAAAAAAAAAAAAAAATTTGGAGTATATACGCTAAAATACTTCTAGTGGGTGGTAGGATTTGAGATGATTTTAAATTTTTTTCTAGTGTCATCTCTGTTGTCAAGGTCTTTCCAGGGTTGTTGTTTTTTTTTAATTTTGAGTTTTATTTTGACAGTTAACAATTCAGCTAAAATATTTTCATAAGAGAAATGCTATTTTCATTTTGGATCAAGAATGCTGTGTGATTATAAATAATGCTACAAAAATATTATCCAGGAGTTAGAAACCTTTCTTTCTTTCTAAATATTTATTTATTTATTTATTTGGCTGTGCCAGGTCTTAGTTGTGGCATGCAGGATCTTTTTAGTTGTGGCATTCGGGATCTTTAGTTGCGGCATGTGAACTCTTAGTTGAAGCATGCAGGATCTAGTTCCCTGACCAGGGATCAAACCCAGGCCTACTGCATTGGGAGCATGTAGTCTTAACCACTGGACCACCTGGGAAGTCCTTTCTTTCTTCCTTTCTTTCTTCTCTTTCTTTCTTCTCTTTCTTTCTTTCTTTCTTCTTTCTTTCCTTCTTTCTTTTTCTTTTTTTTCTTTCTTTCTTCCTTCCTTCCTTTCTTTCCTTCTTTCCTTCTTTCTTTCTTTCTTTCTTTCTTTCATCTTTTTATTATACAGACTTCTAAAATATATTTTAAAATAGTATAATGACTCATATACCCATCACGCTGCCTCTCCGATTGTCAGCTTTTCACCAGCTTGTTTGATCCTTATTTCTAACTGCTTCCACCTCTTCTATTATTTTTTTAAATTGTGACTTTAAAAACTACATAACATTAAATTCACCATCCTAACCACTTTGAAGTGTACAGTTCAGTGGTGTTCAGTGTACTGACATTCTTGTGGAACAGATTTCTAGAGCTTTTTCATCCTGCAAAATTGAAACTCTCTGTCCATTAAGCACTAATTCCCTCTCCCCTCCTGCCCTCAGCTCTTAGCAACCACCTTTCTACTTTCTGTTTCTAGGATTTTGACTACTTTAGATACTTCATAGGAGTAGGATCATACAGTATTTGTCCTTTTGTCACTGGCTCACTTCATTCAGCATAATGTCCTCAAGGTTCATCTATGTGGATTTTCTTTTTTAAAGCTGCATAGTATTCCATTATGTATATACCACATTTTATGTAGTCATCTGTCAATGAACATTTGGATTGCCTCCATATCTTTCTTCTATTATTTTTGAATATATCCTACATATCATGTTATTGGGAATATTCTTTATTTCATATCAATCCAATCCAAGTTAGGCCATTTCATATTAAGTAAGTCAAGTCCCTAATACAATACTATATACATCTGGGTTATCATTATGTTACATGATATATCATTGGGCAGAGGGCATAATCAAAGAAGAGAAAGAAATTTTCAGTGGGTAAAATATTCAATTTTTTAAATCTAGAAATTGTTGCATTGTTATTGAAGTTCACAAATTCATCTTTCCAGAGTTTAGAGGAAACAAATTTCCCATTCAAGCACTAAAACTGGATCATTTATAGAGAAAGATTGTCTTAATATGACAATTTCAGATTTTCACCAGCATCAGTGTTTCCTCTAAGATTACAAACAACTCAGATGGTAAACACATTTTAGGGGAAAATTCTTAAATCAGAAAACTACATGTTATCAGCTACATCTTACTACAAAATCAGCTTGAACATTTTAAAACCAGTGAGATAACTGGCAAAATTTGAATAAGATCTATAGATTATAGAATGATAACAATGTTAATTTCCCAGTTTTAATAATTGTACTATGATGTGTGTAAGATATTAACATTTAGAGAAATTGGTTGAAGGTTACACTTGTATTATTTTTGCCACAGTTGTGCAAATCTGAAATTATTTCAGAATAAAAAAGTTTTTGAGTGCTAGTTTCTCTATAGATAATTGGCATCTTCTGAATAAAACTTAGATTTGCCCTTTTAAAATCCCAAACTTGGTGGATTAGAGATTGAGAAATGCACATCCTGGAGGAAGGCAAAAATAAAAGGGTGATAATCTTGGTTATCCTACATCTGAGCAAGAGTAGGGCATGCTGGGAGATTCCTGCCCAGAAACCCAGCTACCTTTCTGTGGGTAAAGGACAGCTAGGTGTCAACAACCAAGCAGAGATACCCAGCAAGTTCCTAATCTTTGACTTTTTTGTAAGAACATAATTTTTATTGGCAAAAAAGAAACTAAATATGAAACTTGGAACTATGTAGAATACAGGAGAAAGGGAGCCTAATATCATTTTAATTTATTATTTTTAGCATAAAAGAAAATATACGAGTTAAATGAACTAATTCAGCCTTCCTAATAATTGGACATAATTACATTTTTATGAATTTCTTCTCCATGCATTTTTCCTGTGTGCCTGCATGAACTTATCACAAGCTCTCCCTCTGTTCAATAAATGTGAGCTAACACTTGACCCTTTATTGTGCAACTAATATCATCTCTGAGCCTGATATTAAAAACTATGAGTAGCTATTAATTTCACAGTTGTCATTTTCCAGTAAGCAAGCACAAGTCTTATCTTAAAGATAAAGCTCTAGAGAGTGGAGCCAGGTATGAAAGAAAACTCTGAGCTAAATTCATATACCACAAGGTAAATAGTTGGCTTGAGAAAAATTCAAACAAGCAACCATTTTACTTAAATGGTGCCAAAGTTCCAGTTTCAGTAAACCAGATCGTTTTATATCATATAGACACTGTTGGAGTTCCTTTTCTAACTTTCTAGTTAAGTTAATATGTTGAAGACAAGACCAACTTCATGGACATTTGTACATTTGCACAGAGTCTTATGCCCAGAAGAACCCCACGAATAATTTAATGGTCTGCTGTTGCCATCTTGAAATTCTTAATAATTTAGGAACAAGGGATCCTGCATTTTCATTTTGCTCAGGGCCCTGCAGATTATGGATCTGGTCCTGACTGAAGGCACCTCCAGTACCAATCAGCCCTCATCCAGGGTAAGACTTCATAGACATCATGCCTAAACCCCAGCCTCAGCCTCTGTCCCTTCAGGCTGGAAAGTGAGACTCCACCTCAAGGTGGTTTACCATTTATGTAGAGGTACTCAGTGATGGTTAATTTCCAACCCTTTCCCTCTCTCCTCCTTATTTCCCATTTTTCTGTTCCCCTTTCCTTCTTTCCCACTTTATTCTCCCTTTCTCCTTCCATTTCCTCACCTCCTAATTCATCTACCACATTGCCAAGTCCTTCTTCCTCATTTTGCTCCCTCTCTCTCATTTCTGTTTTCCAATTTCTAACCATTTGTAATGTTTTAAATTCCCATTCCTCTCTCCCCCTTCCCTTTCTATCCAACCCTCACCCACCTCCATCCCCCATTCAAGTGGGACCTTTGAGAGCTGGTGCCCCAGGACCCAGTGTGGCCAGAGACAACGAGGCTTGGTGTTTCAGCTAATGACAGCTCTGAACTCCAAGAGTGACCGTGCTCCGAGGGCCTTTTGATCCCACAGAGTTGGAGTCAACTACAGTTCCTTGACTTTTCCAACACACATTTCAAATTTTTTATTACCTGCTTTTTAATCATTCCAGATTGAATCCAAGGAAAATTCACCTGTCAGTTAAAGGATGTCTTAGAGAGCAACTTATCTTTTTGAAATGGCCTGAAAATAGATTTGAGGGAAGAAAGCTCAGAGATCTCTAGGGCTCCTGAAATCCTGGAAATCTGGGCGGAGAGTCTGACCCTTTGGTCATTCTCATCAGCATGGAAACAACGTGTTTTATTTACACTTAGGTAACTTATCACCCGATGGTGGCTGCATCATATCAGAGTCTGTACACTCTTCATAGCACGCTCTGCCCTCTTTTTTCAGGACCTTGCTGAACAGGAGAAAGTTGAGCATTATAAACTCTGGCTGGCAATGCTTAAACAAAAACACACCAACATAACACATCCGGAGGTGGTGTCAACACAAATGGCAGCAGTTGCTCTTGATTTGCCAGGGCCCCTGCCAAGTGGAGGCCTGATGACTTTGGTATGAAGAACTTGGTTCAGTCTCAGTTCAAGAAAATTCATTATTTGAACTGAAACATGATCCATGTTCACACAGAAGGATATCTTAGTTCAGTCAAGGTGAGAGATGGGCTAATCTAGAATAGGTTCCAGAAAAGACATCACAATTCCTACTTTTAGTGGCGGGGAAGGGGGAGGGGGAGTGCAAAGTGCCACTTCATTACTGTTTGCTTTCTTGATTTTTAAGGGACTGTGGTTTTCTAGAAGCAGAGAAATTGTGGAAGTAAAGAGAGAAAAAAAATAGTTTCATGGGTCAGTGGCCAAAAAGTGTTTTGCCAAGTAGATAAAGGAGTATGAGAAGCCTGATAATGCTTGTTGTGGTAAAACAAGATACTGTAGCAAATAACCTCCACATTTCCAGTGGTTAGCTAATACAATGAAAGTGTTTTTCTTATTCATATAAAGGACCCAGGCAGGTGTGCCTGGTCAGAGGGCAGCTTTCATGGTTATTCCAGGGTACACGGCCCTTCCTTCTTGTAGTTCTGTTTTCTAGGATCTCAGAGTTCTCTGAAGTGGATGGTGTAAGAGAGAATGGAGACGAATAGAGAAGTTTCAGCCACTTCTAAGAAACCTGCAGCCCCACCTCATCCACAGATGAATGGAGAAATGAAATGTGCTATATCCATACAATGGAATATTATTCACCCTTTAGAAAGGAAGGAGATTCTGACACATGCTACAACATAGGTGAACTTTGAAGACGTTATATTAAGAGAAATAAGCCAGACACAGGAGGACAAATACTGTATACTTCCAGTTATATGAGGTATCTAGAATAGCCATACACATGTAGACAGAGAGTAGAACAGTGGTTACCAGGAGATGGGGGGAAGGAGGACTGGGGATTGTACCTTTAAAAGGTACAGAGTTTTAGTTTGGGATGATGGAGAGTGGTGATGATTGTACAACAATGTGAATGTACTAAACACCACTGAACTGTACACTTAAAAATGGTAAATTTTATGTTAAGCATATTTTACCATAATAAAAAAAGGCCTCAGTGTAGAACTAGTCAAGAACATCCAGGAAAAAACAATCTTTGGCTGAGCAGCTGCTTTCCAGTGATACCTGCACACTGTGAGAGGGAGCATGGAGTTTGGGTGGACATTTAACTTTTTCTGCCAAACTGGGAAGGAAGAGGTACAAAGCACCGAAATATTCTTTCTAAAAATGATCCATTCCTAGGGACTTCCTTGGCGGTCCAGTGGTTAAGACACTGTGCTTCCTCTGCAGGGGGCACAGGTTCGATCCCTGGTCGGGAAACTAAGATCCTGTATGCCACGTGGCATGGTCAAAAAAAAAAAAAATGCTTCTTGTCAACAGAAGCATTTGAAAATGCAGCTGAGGCATCCTTCAGACTTCAGCGTCCATGATCACCCCATCTAAATTAGCCTCTTTATCCTGTCATTCTTCACTTTATTGTATTTCTTTCATAGCACCTCCCACTGATATTTGTTTACTATTTATTTGCTTACTTGCTTAGTGGTTCTCTCCCTTCTGAGGGAGTGTAAGCTCCAAGAACTTTATCAGTCTTATTTACCACTGTATCGCAACTACCTGATAAAAGTGCCTGCTATTTATTAGATGTTAAATATTTCTTGAATAACTCAATGTGCAAAATAGTTGTGTAAAGAAGTGTATTCATTAAGGTAACAATAATCACTTTTACAGATAAATCCCCAAATCCCAGCTGTTCATAGAATAAGATTTTATTTATCATTCACATTGTTACCAAGCAAGGACTCGCTGCCCAACACAAATAGAAGCCTATTCTGTAATAGGGAAGAAACTTGTATTCTACTACAAGTCAATCACTAAAGGGATGTTGCCTATAAGCTTAAATTATACGTAATGGCCCATCTCTAGGAACCCTGCCTCCCAGGTAATGAGCATTACGCTAAAATACCTTTGTTTAGCTCATAGGAAATAACCTGACCAGGCCCACCTGTGAATGACTGCAGACAGGAGGAAATTAACACATCCCATCCAGAGGCTGATGGGAAGCAGGAAATGTTTCACTTTACTCCTCCTTTTGGTATAAAAGAAGCCTGAGTACCAAGTCAGGCAAGATGGTTTGGGGGGACATGAGTCCACCGTCTTCTCGGTCTGCTGGCTTTCCAGATAAAGTTGCCATTCCTTGCCCCAGCAGCTCGTCATCTCGACTTATTAGCCTGTTGTGTGGCGAGCAATACGAGCTTGGACTCGGTAACACTACTATGGTAGTGGCTTTTGAGAAAAGAGCTTTATTGTGAGGTTGACGACAAGGAAACAGGAGGCAGGCCTCAAATCTGTCTCCCATATCTGGGGTTCCGGATGAAATTTAAGGGGTTGGGAAACAGCTTGGTATGTGGAAATGCTGGTGGGGCAGGTTTCCATCAGAGGTTTGGAAATTGGCCATTTATGGTAAAATACGGCAAAGGGCTTCAGCTCTGGATCTTCCTGGACAACAGACCCTTGGCTTCTGAAAGGGTTCCGGTGTTCAGGTTTTGGTCACATCCTGGTCCTTTGGTTCTGAGTGTTATTTGAGGTCAGAATTTTCTGTGCGCATGCTTCAGCTGCATGACTTGTGGCTTTGTTCCGTTGTCTCTGAAAAACAACTCAGAATCTTGTCGCTGACAGAGCAGAACCAGTTCAAGCTGGTCCTGTGGTTACAACATGAAATCCATTCAGGAGACCAATTTACTCTCATGTGGCTCTGCCCTCCTAGAGGACTTTGTCCTCGGCATTCCATCAACAGAAGGTGAAAAAGAGAATGGAGGTTTTGGTAGGCTAAGCTTACAAGTGACATATATTGCTTCCTCTTGCCTTATTTTGGCTGGAACTCAGTCACATGGCTACCTCCATGTAAAATTTGTTTTGAAGCTGAAAGTTTTTGATGGATGGATGAATCGTCAGTATTAGAAGCACTAAAATTACTGTTCTTTCCCCAGTGTTCCCAATGACAGCAAGATGTTCAAACATGAAAACCTAAAGGTAAATTGTTTATGTAAAATGCATTCAGTTATAACAGAATTGTAGTAAATTTAAAGGAAAATAAAATTATAAAATTACTTTTTAATAAATACTTATGGAAACTACAAGTTTAAAACATTTTATTTCCAGTAAACCTCTGCCCATATTTTTGTTGGGGGTGTCCTTAATGGCTGTGTGCTTCTCTTCCCAGCTCTGCATTCAGGGATATCACATTGATAGCTTGAAATCTGCCATGGTGGGAGTATTTACACAGGAGAAGGGAAAAAGCCAAATATCAGGGTTTTTAACCTTCCCACCCCAGGAGAGCTAGTTGTTAAACATTTACCAGCCCTGAACCTAGCATTTGCTGCTAAGTTTACTATATGGAAATTGATATTAAGAGGTATTTTACAAACCTATTGGGAATTGTGGGCAAGTTGATCCATAAGTTCAAAAAAAACTAAACAAGTGGGAAAAAATGAAGCAATTATTATCTCTAGGAAAAGCAAAACATATAAATATACTATAATTATAATGCATTATCTGGCTCAGCTAGGGGCAAAATTTTATATAATCATTATAATGAAAGCACTGAATATGGGTTTAATCAAAACTGGAGTGTAATTATATTGGAGGGAAGAAAAACAGGAAGGTCTGTGTAAGGGAGCTAAAATCTTCACCTGTTGTATTGGAACTGGTGACAGGCATGAGAATGTCCTCTCTCAGATCTCTAGATGCGGGGAGCATATCTACCATGGGCCCGGTTACTGCACTTTGAAATCCATCACCATGTTTATGTGGAGGTCATACCCATGGTGTGCTCCCAGCCAATGACTGAGAGACAGGGGATTCCTCCGATGGGTCACTGTGACTCAAGGACTCCCCAGTGGCCTTGCTGACCTTTCCTTATAGCTGCTCTGTGGTCTAAGGTAACTCCACCCTATCTTCTGCCCTTCCCTAGCTCTTGACTTAGTAAGAACTGCAGGCAGTCTGACAGCATTTCCTAGCCTTCTCCAAGGTCCCTTTCCATTTTTTCTCACAGGTATTTACTCTAATGAAGTTCTCACTTCTGTGTCTGCCTCTTAGAGGGACTGCGCTAACACTGAAGTCAATAATATCTAAAATTGATGAATCTAATGATTATATCTTTTTTTCCTTGAAATACACATGTAAATATCAGAAGAAATAGCTAAAAGCAGTAAAAGTGGCGAAGGGGCACACATTTTTAAGTGTTTAGCACTACTTGACTTTTTAATATGTGTATGTATTAACTGTTTTTAACCACATGGTTTAAAAAGTAAAAGACCACTGCTCTAGATATTGGTTGCTTTAGATTGTTGAGGGGAAACAAAATTTTATCTAAACTTTATCATCTGTTCTTCTAGCAATGACTCCTTTCATTTTCTTTTTGGATACCAGCAGCGACAGGCTGATTCAGTAAACTCCTTGCAAACAGCCCCTCCCAGGGAGCAAAGTGATCTGCCATCTAAGCGCTACTCTGCGATGAAAGTACTATTGGCAATGCCCTTGAGTTGTTCTTTCTACATTTAATATATAGAAGAGGATAATTTTGAGAGATGTTATTTTTTTCCTTGTCTCCTCCCCACTTCAGGTAGACAAGCCCTCACTATGACTTTTCCTTGGGGGTTTTTGCAAAGTCCATCAAAAGTTATATAAATCCTCAAGAAATTTACTAGAACTTTTAAACAAAATCTAGAACACCTTTTCACACATAAAAAATGTTTGACAATGTTAGGACAGTTTATTGAAACATTGTGTTTTGTTATCCCAAAACAGTAAGTTCATTCACCATCTTCATGATAGTTAAAGAGTATTTTCTCATGCTGTGCTCAAGTCTTCAGGAAAAAGCCACCTAATCTTAAATTCTTTCAACTTTTCACTGAAAAATGTCGTGGGAAATTCTAGTGAAACTGATAGATTAAAACATAAATTTACCATCATTCCCTCTCATAACTCCTCTAAAATGGCAGTGAAGGAAGCTTTAAAAGATATAAAGTCACAGGATTAAAAAAAGAAAAGACTACAACAAAGAAGAGAATATACAAAGCAGATGGATGAGTCATAAGTTACAGCAGAACAGAGAAACCTGAAATCTAAACCCCAGAGGGGTAAACCCCAAAGAAGCAAACCGACCTTTGCAAACTAACTTTTGAGGAAATTAAAGTAAAACAAGCAAATAAATATAATGATATCCTCAAAGATTTAAGACACTGTATAAAATACCCTTAGAACAAGAAAAATGTGCTATTTTATAAAAGGAACTTTTAGAAAACAAAAGGAGAAATCTTGGAGGTGAAACATAATATTACAGATATTAGAAATGCAATAGGGACTTCCCTGGTGGCGCAGTGGTTAAGAATCCGCCTGCCAATGCAGGGGACATGGGTTTGAGCCCTGGTCTGGGAAGATCCCACATGCTGTGGAGCAAATAAGCCCATGAGCCACAAGTATTGAGCCTGCGCTCTAGAGCCCATGAGCCACAACTACTGAGCCCACGTGCCACAACTACTGAAGCCTGAGTGCCTAGAGCCCATGCTCCGCAACAAAGAGAAGCCACTGCAATGAGAAGCCCGCACACAGCAACAAAGACCCAACGCAGCCAAAAATAAATTTTTTAAAAAGATATGCAATAAAAAGTTTAGAAGATAAAGCCAAGGAAATGTCACAGAAATTAAAACAAAGAGACAAAGTTTTAAAACAAAAAGAGAGAAGAATAGAAAACAGGAGAACCAGAGTTCCAGAGAATACAAGAGGGGAGGAATTAACAAAGAACTATAACCAAAAAATTCCCCTATTTATTTAGTCATGAATTCATTTGTTCTCTTTTCAGTGAGTGCCTTCTATATGCCAGACCCTGTGCTGGGTGATGAGAATTCAGCAGTAAACAGGAAAGCAGTAAAATTCCTTATCTCACGGACCTTACTCAGAAATGAAGGTTGTGACTTCTCAAGTAGAAAGAGCCCACTGAATAACATGTGGAATAAATGAAAAAGATTGACAGTGAGACACACCATCATAAATATTCAGAACACTAAGGATGATGAAAAACTCCTAAAATCTCCCAGAAAGAGAAAATCGTTTATACGTAAAAGTTGTGAATGAAAAAAAATAGGCTTATCAACATTCACACTGGAAGCTAGAAGACAATGAAACAATGTCTTCACAATCCCAGGGGAAATTTTCTACCTAGAATTAAATTCCCAACCTATTAATCAATATGAGGGTAGAATATAGTCCTTTTCAGACATTCCAAATTTTCAGAAACTTTACCCATCATATGTCCTTTGTTGGGAAGCTACTAGAAGAGGTTCTTCACACAATGGAAAGTAAACTAAAAAAGGTGTAGGACCTAGGAAATAGGAACTCCAACACAGGGAGGCAAAGAAAATTCTAGGACAGGATCTGTGTGTCAGACCTAGAGGGCAACCAATCCCAATCAGAACAGAAGAAAGCTCCAAGGGACAGCTGTTTGCAGAAAGAGGAAGGGGTGGGGGATAGGTAGGGGGGGAGAAAAGCAGATTACTTACCTGATATATAGGTATAACTTAGAGGAGATTGACCCTGCTCTCAAGAGCTATGAATAAATAAGGGGTGTGTGGATAAAAAAAGAGTATCATTTTTTTTTTAAAAAAGAATAAGCTTTTTAAAAAGGCAATTACTGGGACTTCCCTGGGGGTCCAGTGGTTAAGAATCCTCACTTCCACTGCAGGGGGCATGGGTTCAATCCCTGGTCAGGGACTAAGATCCCGAATGCCTCGCAGTGCAGCCAAAAAAAAAAAAATGGCAATTAAAAAAAGGGGGGGTGGGAATTGTAAAGGAAAGGAAAAGTAATCATAGTACGATATATGGCTCCCTTGTGAAGAATGCTTACACAGTCATAATAATGTAAACTCTCAATATGTGTTTAATTAAAAAGGATCATGTAACTATACTGGGAGTTTAGATGGAGGAAGATTGTGCAAGTTTAGAGAGAAGCTGTTGGAAGTGTAAGATGGTTAACTTCTTGAAAGCAATTGGGAATATGTAAAATGACAGAAAAAAAACACCAAGAAATAGTAGTATAAACATGTTATTTAGAAATGGGGAAATAAATTCCATGAATAGCTAGTTGAAACAAATGTTTCTTCTGGTGAGAAGAATGATGGTGGGATTGAGTGTGGCACTGGACACTGTGTTTCAGCATAAGTCTTGTTAAAATCTGAGTACATGTATTTCTCTGATAAAAATTTAAATTATGAAAAGGCAGATGGTTAAAAATTGATGCTACTTAGAGCAGTTGTCGAAAAGTATGTAATGAAATATAAAAAAATTGCTCAATAAATCTATTTTCTTTAACAGCAAAAAAAGTGGACTTCTCTGGCTAGTTCAGACACTCATCTTCTGAATCTGAAGGAAGAGCATAGGAATAAGTCATCCATGAAAGTAAGTCCATGACTGTGGAGCAAAAAGAAATCAGAAAGCGTGCTCGCTTCGGCAGCACATATACTGATTCACTTTGCTGTACAGTAGAAACTAACACAACATTGTAAAGCAATTATACTCCAATAAAAAAAAATCAACTACAAAAAAATGAAATAAAATTGGAATCACACAGAGAGGATTAGACACACAAATTTCATGAAGTGTTCCACATTTTTGGGGAGTTTGGGTTTAGCAGAGGCAAACTAGTATATATGGAATGGATGAACAAGGTCCTACTGTATAGCACAGGGAACTATATTCAATACCCTATGACAAACCATAATGGAAAAGAGTATGAAAAAGAATGTATATTGTATATAATATATATTGTATATATTGATGTATAACTGAGTCACTTTGCTGTACAGCAGAAATTAACACAACATTGTAAATTAACTATACTTCAACAAAATTAAAAAAAAAAAAAAGAAAGAAATGAGGAAGGGCCTAAAGCAATTTAGGCAGTGGGTCTACCGTAAATCATTAAATAGACATAAAGTTCTGATCTGCCTTCTGTTCACCATTTCTAACTGTCATGGAAGTCTTGTTTGTAAGGGAACTCTGAGTCATTTGGCAGCCGGATTATTACTCATATTCTCTTTCTTTCCTAAAAGGGAAGTGGTATAAAATTTGTGGTGTCCAAAAAGAGTGGAAACAATGTTAAATAATTATAAAGTATTAAAAACAGAAAGAGATGGGGAGCAGGGAGAGAAAGAGATGGAGCGAGCAAGCAGGTGCATTAAACAGAATTTTATGACTTGACAATTTTTGTTACATTATTATATTGATATAAACCTTGGCAAAAAACTCTTTGAAGCTCCATCTGGAATGAATTTACTACCGGACCAGAAAAATAACTCAGTAAATCCTCGAAGTATTTGAAATAAAAGAGTACTAGTCTTCAAATTCCTTCATTTAAATTTTGACAAAATAAGTAAAACACAGAGATTCTCCAAGAAAGAGAAATAATGGAATAAACAAAAGGACAAAACCTCCTTTCCTCCCCTCAATGATTAATGATATAAAGAAGAAGAAAATGTATTTCTTTATAATTCATTCTCAGCCATGTATCTCATTTATAGTTTGTCCTCCCTTTCACTTACTGAAATCATGCTTAATAATGTGTATCAAATGGAAGTTTTCTTTCAGAGCATATGTAGCGTCCTCTACCGGAACAGGACAGCCCCAAGGCTCCAGATGGCCTTTGTAGCAAGTTAGGGGGAAATAGAAACAATGATGACGTAGCCCTTCTCCTCCTTCCTCTTCTCTTTCTTCTTCCTCCTGCTCCTTCCCCTTTCCTCCTCTTTCTTTTCAAACAATCTGCTTAAACAAGAGAGAAGGAGATCAGCAGAAAGAGAGTAGCTCAGCTTTGCTTTGCACCGCAATAAAGAAAAACCAATTAATTACGCTAGCTGAGAGTCTTCATCAGCTTAGAGTCTTAAGGAAAGGAGATGCAAAAAGAAAGCATTACCAAATCAACAATATGTGGGTCAAGGGTGAAGTACTTCTCTATCTCAGGAGCCTGTCAAAATTATTCTAGCTTGTGTTATTTGAGACTATTTGGCAAAATCAACTAAAAAAAGCAATAGACTACAAAAGTAAAGATGAAATATTACCTCCTCCCAAAATATGACACTGTAAATAGTTCCTGCCATAGCAGAACTTTTCAAAATCTATTTTTCTAGTGTAATGAAGTGGAAAAATTGAATTCCACAGAATTCCCTTCAGGGAGAATACTGTATCTGCACAGAAGAAATGCCTTGTCTAACCTGTGTAGGTTGGAAGGCAAGATATTGAGAGGGTCTGAATGTGGGTAGAAAGCCCTACATAAGACAAGTGGATGGATTTTGTGGTAGTTTCAGAAGAGGAAGAGAGAGAGAAAGGAAGAAAAGAAGGGAGTAGGGTGGTGGAAGGAGGATGACAAAAACCTACATGGTGACATCTCTTTGGGACCACCACCATTCTTCATGCAGATCTGCAGGAAAAAATCATGAAAGGCTGGAAGTTTAGTGAGTAGAAAATGGTGAATACACAGATTTCATCTCCAGGGTCTCATGCGGCTGATCAGAGACAGTCTGAAGGGGAGGAGAATGTTGAAGGCAGAGAGCAGTGTGTGGAACCAGGAGGACGTTGGACCTTCACAGACCACGATATGAGGGTTTTAAGCCGGGTTTAGCCAGCTCTTTCAGGGACCAGGCATCCAAATGATGTAGAGGTAACAAGTTTTTCTGTTTTATTTTGTGATTTTGTTTTTAAGAGTCTCCAGGCTGTTTTGAACTAAGGTGGAAAATTCAGTTCGATCTCAGATGAAATCATCATTTTAGAACCAGATTTGCCTCTCACGGTTACTACCAAACTATTAGACTCCTGGTGACAGAAGGGGAATAGACCCTAATATAGCATGACCTCTGAGGGCCTTTGGAATTCAACAGTCAGTGTCACAGGGGAATCAGGGAAACTACTGAGACAGTGATTACAGACTGGAGTTGGGGGGAGTGAGGGTTAAGGGAGGTGTAATCTAAGAAAGAATGTTTCAGACAAAGACCCAGACATAACCCAGTGCCATATGACCTCAGAATGCAAAAGTCCAAGAAACTCCTGATGACCTAGGTGGCTGGATATTGATTTTCACCCCAACCCTTATCCTACTTTACCTACTTAAACCGGATTTTCTGAAGACCAAATGGCTTCTGTGGAGTTGCTGATCAGGCAGATATGAGGAACTCTGGTCTAGACCACATATCACCAGTAACCAGAAACATTTTAGAAGAGAGCAGGGTTGGGAGAAGAGAATTTGAAGTTGTAAGTAGAACATACCACTGACATAGAGAAAGGATGGCAATTAATATAATGTGCAGGATCCAGCATTGGGAATTGACGTGGACTCAAAGACACCCATGCATTTATATGGGTGAAAAAATGCTGGCCAGAGTTCAAAAGAAAATTGCTACAACTCAAATTGGCAAATTTGGGGGCTATGCACAAATGGGAATTTGAAAAGACCTCCATATATGTGTTAATACGCAGAGGACTTTTGCCATGAGAGATGCAATAAAGTGGTAGAAAACACAGTTTGGAAAATAGGACCAGTCAGAGGACATTGCTCTAATACCAATTTAAGCAAAAATTACTGTAAGAAGTCAAGCTGAAGGACCTCCTCTCCTCTCCCCACTCAGGGTGAAAAGATGTATCACTGCAGATTTGGGAGCAGATGCAAAAGTAACTCACTTCCCCTTGTTCACCCTGGATCTTAGTGGCTGATTACACATACATGTATTATACCCTCTCTAACCAATAAATGATGTTCAAGTACAAGTCACTCACCTAAAAAAACCCACAACTTCCCAAATTTGATTCTTGGCTGTCTTTACATATTCAGCAAACTTTGGTCCCTACTTCCGGTCTCTACCCTGGCACTCTGTCCTAACACAGGGCATTGCTTACTGTGCACAGCTCTATGGCAGAAGCAGCTCCTGTTGTCTTAGGTGAGGATTCCACAGCCTTGGGGCTGGACCCAAGAGGTAAAGAGAAGGCATCCAGATGAAAATCAATATTTATGGCCTTAGAGGCTCAAATAGCAACATTAAGTAAACATAAGCAATATGAGAGGTAAAACAGGTCTTTCTCCAAGGATAAAAATCCTGCTAAAACAAGAACACTAGACACAAAAGATTCTAGAATAGTCCTGAGTTGTGCCTAGCAAGTGTAACTACTTGAATCCTAGCGTCTTCTAATTTTTTTCTGTCCTTGAAACAGTTTCAGGATCATTTCTAAAGAGTCCCTGCTATAGCAGGCCAGATGGAAAAAAAGAAAAAGGACGTTGTTTTCATAGTGCAGATTGCAAAATTGCTCTCCTTGAATCAGCTGAAAAGCAGTGATCTGAAAATTTCCTGACTTGCTCAATGACTTTATCATGTAAAGAAGGTGACTAAGGGAATTGCTCCTCTGTGACGAACTCTGACCAGTGGGGAGGAACTTGCTGGTGAAATGGAAATGACAAGTCTTGGGAGAAAGTTACATGTCAGTTAGTATTAGAAATACTTAGGATGAAGAGGCAAGGACTCATGGGGCACAAAATTGCTACCTTTAAATATTTGAAGAGCATCCATGTGAAAAAGAAATTTAGATTGTTTTATGTACCCCTAAAAAGGGAAATTGGGTCCAATGAATAGAAACTGCAGGGTAATAGATTTCAGTTATTATAAAGAAATAACTCTCAAAAATACTCAGCGTTCTTCGAAGATTTGATAACTGTAATTATCAGTGCCACCTTTTTTGGGTTTTGTTTTATTTTTAATCTCATATTACACAAAAGTAGAGAAAGTTACTGTTAAAGGTGGGAAGTTCTCTGTTGCTAGGGGTGTCCAAGCAATGACTGGGAGGCCTTGTGGTTAGAATTGGTCCTATATGTATTGGAATACTTAGTGATATATTGGTACATAACAAACTAGTCCAAAGTTTAATGGCTTAAAACAAAGGTATTTACTTAGCTCATGATTCTGTGGGTGGGCACTTTGTTGTAAATTTAGCTGGACAATTCTTTCCTGGCTAGGTCCACCCACGTGGTTACACAGCAGGGAGGAGGGTCTCAAGAGAGGAAATGTACAAAGCAGTGGCAGAACATCACTGCATCCTGTTGGCCAAAGCAAGTCACAAGGTCAACCAAGATTCAGGGAGAGGGGAAATAGACCTACCTCTTGATGGGAGGGGTTAAAAAGTCATGTTGAAAAGCGCCTGGTACTTCCCTGGCAGTCCCGTGGTTAAGACTCTGTGCTTCCAATGCAGGGGGTGCGGGTTCGATCCCTGGTCGGGGAACTAAGATCCCACATGCCACGAGGTGCGGCCAAAAAAGAAAGGGTGGGGGGGCCTGGCTACAGGGAAGATGAGGGATTGTGTTCATTCTCACAGTCTTGTACAAAAAGTCACTCAAGTATCTTTAACAGAGGAATGATGTAATCAAATAAGTGTTCCAGAATGATCACCCAGGCAATATGTTGAGAGCCATTGCTTTAACATTTCTCAAATTTTACTACAGAAAGCATGCAAATTATATAGAGTCAGTCTTCACTTTTCATGGTTCTGATATTCACAATTCAGTTCCACAGGATAGTTAAATAACACCATCCCCCAACAATCTCTATTACCAATCTCTAGTACCCTGGTAGAGTAACTGAGTAATTACGTAAGTATCAACTTTACAGCTTGCTTTTTAGTCCACAAATCACTATGTAAATAGCAGATGCACACATGATCAGTGACCAGTCATGTCACTCCTTTTGAAGTCTGTCAGTGATTGGTCACTGCACATCTGCAATTCAGTTCACACACAGACAGCAAAAATGCAGTTGTGGTCCCCTGTTGTTTCCCAGCGATAAACCCATGTGACATTTTACAAAATGGATCATTGAAAGAAGGAATTGGCCAAGAAAGATGAAAGTACAACAAAGAAAGAAAAAGTGGTATCACTAGATATAAAATTCAAATCAAACATAAATGGAGTTATAGAGAAAGAGCAGACCATGGGAATATTGACATTACATATGCAGCCAGAGAAACTTAGTGAAGGCAAACTTATTGACATAAATGAGGAAAGCAGTTGTAATGAAAAGGATAAAGATGCCCCAGTGGAAAAGGCAACAGAAAAACACTTTACATTAAAGCAACTCTTGGAGATATTTTACAACATTGAAAGCACAAAAGATAAAATATTGGAAGCTGATCCAAACTTAGAAAGGAATATGAGCATTAGTTAAAGCTTAGAAAAGTTACCTACTCCATATCATAAGTTATGCAATTAGAAGAAGGCAAGCACTACTCAAACTATTTGTGATACAGTTTTTACAAATAAACATTTAAATTCTCAATATGTCTAATGTTTTAAATTACAATGTACTAAACAAATATTAGTTTTACTATTTTTTTTATTTCCTTATACATTCATAACCAACAGTAGAACAGTTTTAATGTTTCGACAGAAGACCACAGAACAATGGCAGTTCTTCCCATTGATGCTGAAGATTGCTATGTATGGTTTCAGCCAGCCTAGTCATGTTTATGGTCCCATAGTACCAGGCAGAGAGGACTCCCTGTTCAAGAAACTTCCTTCTCAGTCCATGAGATTGTTTTGTATAGTTACTAGATTTGGAATTGTTTTGAGTATAGTAACTCTGCAATTAATAAAGAAAAAAATTAGATGTTAGAAAAACAAATTGAAAACAAATTGGGTTTTAATAAATAAAAGTATTTTTTAATTAGAACCTATCCCATAGCTTTAAAAAAAAAAAAAAAAAAGATTAAACTGCTTTAGGATCCAGTAAAATGCTCCCAGAAGGAAAACTGGAGATATGCTTTTCCCCAAATATACTTCAGAGGCAATAATGATGATGCATAATGAGCAACAAGCAGATCTTTATCAAGAATCAAAGCTTCCTGCTAAAAAATGGAAATCAGTTACGGTCTCATCTAAAATGAAAAGCTTCCAATTTTAAAAGCATGCCAGTGCTTTTGGTGGTGGAGGCTCACTGCCGGTCTCGGACCCAGCATACTCTGTTTGCATTGGTCCCTCTGGTCATCTGAGCTAGAGGAATGAATAAAAGCACCTCAAAGGCCACTTCTTCAGTAACTTTCCTATGCCCTTTTGCTTCAGTTCAAAAATGCTGGTGAAAGCATTAAGGCTGAACACCAAATTATGTGTTCATCAAAACAAGTTCACACACCAAAAAAAGCTTTAAAAAGATAAATGACTGAATCATAGCTCTCCTCTCCCACAATTAAATGGATCCTAATAATATCTTCTTTTCTGGAAAAGAAGAAGAAAATAGGAAAAATAGTGAAAATGCAAAAGTGGGCCTTGTGTATGTTACAGGAATTTCTTCTGAGATGCTCTTCATACTAAATTACCCTTACAATCTAAATATGGATTTGTTGGGAATTCCCTGGTGGTCTAGTGATTAGGACTCCGCACTTCCACCACAGGGGATCTGGGGTTTGATCCCTGGTCGGGGAACTAAGATACTGCAAGCTGCATAGTGTGGCCAAATAACTATGGAGTTGTTTTTAGGTAATAAGAAAACTCATATTTATTTATTGAACAAATATCTACATAGCTTTTACTATATGCCAAGCACTGTCTTAAACACTTTATGAATATTCACTCTGGGAATCATCTCAGCAACTCTTTTGGGTATTTTTATTTACCTCATTTTAGAAGAAACTGAGGCACAGAGAGGTTAAGTAACTTGCCCCATATCATGTTACTAGTGTAGTAAAGCTGGAATTTGAACCCTGGTAGACTGGTGACAGAGGCTGCACCCTTTTTCACTATGCTGTGACCTGTTGTTAATTTTTTCCATCCAACAGTTTAGTTTGGTATGTTTTTGTGTCTCTTTTCAGATCCCTCCCACTGATCTCTATTCTGCTGAAACTTGGAAAGCATTATCCTCTTTACCCATTTATAGGAACTTGGATCTGATTCCTAACCTATGATTTTCATTCAGTGTAATGGTCTATGAACATTCTGTGAGATCCCATTGTATACAAGGAAGAGATATGTCTTTGTTTATTAAAAAGACAAGAGGCCTACCTATTTTTATAAAGTGACAGTCTTTGAAGAAATAATTATAGTTATCCACTTTTAGTATCAGCATGTATCAGGCAATGTGCTAAGCACTTTTATGTGCAGTTTCTCCCATGCTCCACACAATAATTCTAAGATGGAGGTATTATTAGAATTCCCATTTTATAGATTAGAAAACTAAAGTTAAGAGAGGTTAAGTAACTTGTCCAAAGTGACACAGCCAGTAGGTTGTGGAGCCTAGATTCAAGGCTTAGGTTTATCTGACTCTGCAGATCATTGTTTTGTCCGTATTTCTGTGCCATTCTACGTCACTTTATTTCCTTAAAAGGATAGTCAAAGATAAAATTCTTCCTCTGTAAGATGATAAGCCACACAGATACCCAATGTGGCTAACCTTTCATAGTCAACAAGTCATTGATGTATGCCCAACCAGAATAAATACTACATAATAAAATTTAAAGGGAAGTTAAATCAAACTGTAATGTAAACATCCCTTCTAAGATAAATTGTCATTAATATTTCTTACCTATTCCAGACCATGTCTCAGAAAAAAAAAAAAATTCAGACACTTTACAAACACCTTACACAAGTCTTGCACAAAACACTTAACACTGATGACTTTTCCAAAAACAATTACATTTTTCATAACCTAGATGGCCTTCAAAGTGTTCAACAGTCCCGGTCATAGTATTCAAAACCACACATTTCTCATTATTAGTGAATGAATAGAACACTTCAAAAAATATGCCATGTACCCTTTCAAGCATCGCTTCCTTTGAAAAAGAAATAAAAAGATGGGACTTCCCTGGTGGCACAGAGGTTAAGAATCTGCCTGCCAATGCAGGGGACACAGGTTCGAGCCCTGGTCTGGGAAGATCCCACATGCCGCGGAGCAACTAAACCCATGCACCACAACTACTGAGCATGTGCTCTAGAGCCTGCGAGCCACAACTACTGAGCCCGCTCACCTACAGCCCGTGCTCTGCAACAAGAGAAGCCACCGCAATGAGAAGCCTGTGCACCATGACGAAGAGTAGCCCCCGCTCGCCTCAACTAAAGAAAGCCCGTGGGGTTTCCCTGGTGGCGCAGTGGTTGAGAATCTGCCTGCCAATGCAGGGGACACGGGTTCGAGCCCTGGTCTGGGAAGATCCCACATGCCGCGGAACAACTAGGCCCGTGAGCCACAACTACTGAGCCTGCGCGTCTGGAGCTTGTGCTCCGCAACAAGAGAGGCCGCGATAGTGAGAGGCCCGCGCACCGCAATGAAGAGTGGCCCCCGCTTGCCACAACTAGAGAAAGCCCTCGCACAGAAACGAAACGAAGACCCAACACAGCCAAAGATAAATAAATAAATAAATAAATAAAAACTCCAATCTCTAAAAAAAAAAAAAAAAATGCAATCTAAGAAATAAAAGAAGATAGTTTTAAAAAAAAAGAAAGCCCGTGCGTGGCAACAAAGACCGAACACAGCCAAAAATAATTAATTAATTAATTAATTAATTTTTTAAAAAAGAGAAATAAAAAGAGAGTGCAAAAAGAAACAGTGTGTATTGAATTAGTTTTAGACACAGTGCCTAATGTTTTTTCAAAGCAGATTAGCTTATAACTTGGAGGCTCTTCTACATGCTTATTTATAACTTGGCTATTTTACAGTAAATGATTTAAATAATGACTCTCCATATTCATATCTTTCTTTTTCTAAAGAATTTGTCTGTTTGTTTGTTTCAGGATCGCCGTGGTTCCCAAGCATCTGCCATGGTCTCACGGTGGGGGAAGGAGGATAGGATTTGCCATTTCATTTTACTGCCTCCTGAGCAGCTACAAACGGATCCCCCAAAAAAGAGTAGTAACTTTTAAGGTAAAAACTCCATTCGTTTTGGAAGAACTCGTTTGGTTATGATCTTTTTACATGAACTTTACCTATTCCATTGGGAATTCAACAAAATACATTTAAGAAAACATAAAAGAAACCTGTTAAAATGGGAAGTTTCATTACACGGCCAAATTAACCATAAAGCATCTATTCACTACTTCATCACATCTTAATTCTCAAATTTTCCTCAGCAAGAACTCTTTGGCATTTCTGCCCCACACCAAAGCCCCATATTTTTTAAAAGTTTGAATTTTCAAGAACAAATATTTTTAAGTAATAAACAATTTCCTCCATTTTATAGGTGTTGGACATAGGGGTGCAGGAGCTGACCTTGCAGTTGTCCCCTCGAAGCCATGGATCAAGCCTGCCCTGGGAGTGGAGAAGGAAATGAGATTCACATAGAATTTGAGAGTGAAGCAAGAAACTAAGATGGGTCTGATAAGAATTAGATGAAGTAACGCCAGGAGCATCTTTGCCCTCAAACAGCGGTGAAAAGATAAGCAGGGCAGCAGGAAACTCCCTCATCATGCAATTACACAAATCCACAAATACATTCCTTCCTGTTGCATTTCCCCCAGTCCCTTCACCAGCCCAGGATGTCTAAATCAAGTGATTTTTACCTGCATCACCTAAAGCTTGAATAAAAGGTTGAAGAATTTTTCTACACATCACTGAAAAACACATGCTACGTGGCATGGTCTCTCTCAGAGTTCACACCTGTAGTTAAATTCCTAGGCGCCTAAAATAAGGGTAGCTGCCCACTCTCAAACCAGCGCCAAAGAGAAAGTGTATCTTGCCCCCCTCATCACAGCCACCATCCCTTTTTACATATCGCTCCCCCACGCTCTAGCATTACAGGGAGTTACAGCTAACGCTAGATTGAAGGGCTTAATGAGTGGAAAGATTAAACAAAACAAAAACAAAAGAGCCATCACAAACTGCAAATTAAGGGATCAGCAAAACCCCTGCTGGTTTAAAAATTCCATTCGACCTTGCCAATGCACTAATTAATATAATAAAAGGCCCAAAGATCTCGCTTAAAATTAAACGAGCAGGCTGCCCACGCAGGGCTTGCTGCCCACTCTCCGAGCAATCTTCTGCTTAGAATGTAACCAATTGTCTCCTCCGGAGGTTAAAGGAAGGGAGGGAAAATTGCTTTGGCAGAGAGTCTAGCAGTTAACTATGCCCTTTTGAAAATAGAATTCTTATCCTGCTTTTAATGCCAAGCACATACAATGTCAAGTAAATTGGTCTTAATACCAAACATGACAGAACTGCAGCAAATGGATAAAAGTGCTACCGTTTATATTAATAAAAATAATAGAAAAAATATGGATACAATTTATCTCATAGTGTTAACCAGTATTTGAAATTTTTCTTCTTTCCAACTTTCACTCGTCTCGTATCTAGAAAAGGGCTTGGAACATACTGGGCACTCAATAAATATGTGTTTAATAATTACTCTAGTTAAAAAACTATACCCTTGTTGATGTCCCACAGACACTGTTAATGTTAGCGATTCAATATTAGTTCTTTTTTTAAAATTTATTTTATTGAAATATAGTTGATTTACAATGTTGTGTTAATTTCTGCTATACAGCAAAGTGATTCAGTTATACATATACATACATTCTTTTTTACATTCTTTTCCATTATTGTTTATCACAGGATATTGAATATCGTTCCCTGTGCTATACAGCAGGACCTTGTTTTTTATCAATACTAGTTCTTGATGCCCAAACTCAGAGGCCAAACATCTTGTTTTGCTTTATTCAATCCATAATCATTTATTATGCCTCTCACTGTCCTAGGCACAATAAAAAACATAAAAAAATTAAAGCTTCCCTGAGCAGCTTACATTCTGGTCCTCAAGAGAAAAATGCACAGATAGGAAAAGGTAACAGTACAGAGAAATAAGAACTGAGTGACTTATAGCAGGAGTAAACTGCTATACTTCTATTACTGTTTCTTGATAAATAGTAAAAGATGTCATTTATTAAGCATCTTCTATGTGCTGGACACTGAAGTAGGTGGTTTATGTACATAATTTCATTTAATTCTCACAGATTGCTTCAGAATAGGTTTTACAATCCCTAGGTTTATAGAAAAGAAAACAGATACTAAGAGTTACTCAAGGTGATGCCATTAATAAAAGACCAAGTTGTGGATTCTAGATGTCTTACTTCAAAGATTACATATTCTTTCCAAGATGTCATGCTGTCTCCTATTTTTAAAAGGTAGAAAGTATGCTGTGCCTCTCCTCAGAGCTACAGAGATATTTAGGAGATGTAGCCTGGATAGTGAAATTCTGGAATTGCTAGGACATTTTGAGAAATTTATGAGAAGAAAAATGGTCCAAGAATTTGAAATCTGGATTATTTAGGAAAATTTGTGCTCTCTGTTCACTGTACATATGTAAAGAATGAAAGATCACTTAATGATAGGCAGGGAAATTTCATGAAAGGGATGAGATTTGAGCTATGCCTAGAGGAATCTAAAATTAAGATTCATCCTTAAACTCAAGGAGCAAATGGTCAAACAAAGGAGAAAGATATGAATCAATGGACATTTATACAGGATAAAGACACTTAGAACTGAACTAATTTTTCCTCTACACAATTAAAACATGGGTTTTGTAGTTAGTCATGTTTAGCCTCAGGCACAGTTCTTAGTGATGGCCGTGACTCATACTGAACACATTCATCATTTTCCTAGGACATGAAAACCAGAGTTCTTATAACTCGAAGGACCAGTGATACTATACATTTCAAAACTAAACACAGAATTTGTAATTCTGTTATATATCATTTTAAATAACAAAGGCAAAATATAATCATAAAAATTCTAGCAATAAAAAAATGTATAAAGCATAAAGTAAAAGTCCCCATCGCCCCCCCTTAATCCTACTCCCCCGGAATCCTTCTTTTCATTGATTATTCAACAAATATTTATTGAGTACCTACATTGTGCCAGGCAATGTCCTATCGAGACTCTTGGACAATCCATGAACAAAATAGACAAATATTTTTGTTCTCATAGATTTTACATTCTAGAGGGAGAAAGGCAACAAATAATAAATATTTAAATTATATGGTATATTAGAAGGTGCTAAGTACTATGGAAAAAAACAAGTAAAGCAGGGCAAGGAGGGTTAGGAATGCAAGATGGGTGGGTGCAATTTTAAACAGGGAGCTCAGGTTAGGCTTCATTGAGAAGCACCATTCTCCATGCAAATCCAAATACACACTCACTCACTATTATTTTTACAACATAAGATCATATTCTAACATCATTTTTTTCAGTTCAAAAATAGATTGTGGGTGTAATTCTGTGTCATTATGTTTGGATCTGCTTCATTGTTTTTAGTCATGGCATGGTATTCCATTATATTTGTGTACCATTACTCATTTAACCAATTTTGTCTTGAAAGTTACTTAATCTGTTTCCAATTTTTCTTACTACCACAAACAATGCTGCAATGAACATCTTTTTATATGTATCCATGTACCTACAGAAATGCTACTGTAGGACCAAGTTCTAGAAGTGGAATTGTTGGAGCAAAGGATGGGCACATTAAACATTTGATAGAGAATGCTAAAGTGCTTCCTGAAAAGTTGTACCAATTTACACTCCCATCAGCATTATTTAAAAGTACATGTCTTTTCTCCTACACCTTCATGAACACTAGGCATTACTATTTCATTTAAATCTTTGCCAATATGATTGGTTTTTAAACAAAATGCTCTTGCAAAATATTTGCAGTTCTCTGATTATGATTTTATGATGCGTTTATTGTTCATTAATTCATAATAAGTATTGTGTTGTCAAAATTAATTTATAAAGTAATCTACTTATGTGTTTATCAAATATTCAATTCTACAATTGTCTCCTACAAAATGCTTTAAATATTTATCAATATTAATTGAAATATTATTATTAAATTAGAGTCCTCATAGTAGTATTCTTTAAAATGTTCTGACTTTTCACTAATTCTAGAACCTTAATTTTCTCTTGTCCTATAAACTTCAAGTATATTGTTTTAACTTAAGACTTTCAATTCATTCTCACAGCCCCTATAACATTTTATCAAAGATCTTGCTAGCTTTTCAACAAACTGGGTTATGACCCAGAAAAGAAAACAAATGCACTTCTTTAAAATACTAAGTACAATTGGGAGCTTGAATTTAACAGTGTAGGGAGTGGGGGCTTTATTACAACCACCAGTGAGCCAAGGAAACTCTTCAGAATTGTAATATTTGGGACTGCTCATAGATTTATAGAAGAAACTAACTTGATTCAAAGGCGATTCAGCCATTCAGTTAAAGACTAATGGGAAGAGATATAATATTTGCTTTTTATTTTACCTCTTCTTGGCACTTCTAGGTTTTCTTTCACCCTCGACTTGTGTGTTAGATATGGTTAAGCATCGTTAACTCCCCTATGTTACAATCTTCTTCTATATGACTCAAGTTCATCTTGAGAACACGAAAATGACCACATGAAGTCAGAACTGGGGGACACAAGAGTAAGGGCATTGCCTAAGTACTGGAGGCAGAAACAACTCTGCCTGTTTCCACTCTTGTCCCACTACAATCCAATGTCTGCACAGTAGTGAGAATGAGAGCAAGGCTAGAAAAAAAATCAGATCATAATATTTTGCTTTCCTGACAGCTTTCCATTGCCCTTAAAACACAAAGTCCTTATAAAGCCTGACAGCATTTGGCCCTTGAGTACACACCTGACTCCCCTCTCCTACTTCTCTCCCACTCTGTCACCACATTCCAGCCAAACTTGCCTTTTTTCTGTATCCCAACACACCGAGTTTCTTTATATCACCAGACCTTCATATGTGCATTTCCCTCCAGCTCCAGCACTTTCCCTGTGTGATTATGTGATAAGATCTTTCAAAGCACATTACGGTAGGCTGTTGATAAATATTTGTTAAAGGAAAAAGGTGGTAAATATTAGAGTTGGTCATATATCAATTAATTTAGCTAGTACATTTTGATCATCGTTTATGTGCTAAGCATTGGTGATATAAAGATGAACATAAGACAAGTTACAGCCTTACTTTTCTTTTCAGTAGAAAAAGGATTGTTGTTTTAGAAGCTTACAGAAATCTTAAAATACTGACTTGAAAACACCAACTTTGAAACATGATTTCTAAATCAAGAGTTAAATTAATATGGAAACAAACTAACAATAAAGCTGAAATTCAAAGATCCTTCCCCACTGTGCAAACTGATTTTTGTTTTCTTATTGAGTTTTTCCAGATGCAATTACCCAAATGTTTTCATCTTTCGGGATAGTCCTGTGACTAACTCCATGTCTGCTATAAAAACAGATTTTGGATTCTTCCCTGACGCAGTGGTTAAGAATCCGCCTGCCAATGCAGGGGACACGTGTTTGAGCCCTGGTCTGGGAAGATCCCACATGCTGCAGAGCAACTAAGCCCATGCACCATAACTACTGAGCCTGCGCCCTAGAGCCCACAAGCCACAACTACTGAGCCTGTGCGCCACAACTACTGAAGCCCCCACACCTAGAGCCCATGCTCCACATCAAAAGAAGCCACCACAATGAGAAGCCCACGCACCACAACGAAGAGTAGCCCCCGCTTGCCGCAACTAGAGAAAGCCCACGTGCAGCAACAAAGACCCAACGTGGCCAAAAATAAAATAAATAAATTTATTAAGAAAAAACAGGTTTTATGATCTTTGATACATGTTTGCATATTTAAGTATATAAAAAGATTTTTGTAATGATATACACTTCTTATCCTTGAATTCTGGATTTTGATCCTATCTGAATTATGTTTGAAATGGACAAGTATTACATATAGTAGAAGATCAATCAAATAAGATCCAGAGTAAAATTTATCCAAGAATTAAACATGGTAAATTTCAAGAAAATATGGTTAAAGAGAGGTTTTTAGAAGGCAAAGAGGAAGAAAGAGATTTCATGCTGGATGACCTAAGCCTTCAAAGGTGAAGTAGAAGACCACATCTTCTGTTGGAGTGGAAGAGTCACAGGATCTGAGAGCCTGAGAATGTGGGTAAATCTTAGAGAAACACAGTGGAAAAGGTGGGAATAATTTAAGAGGACATGAAAGTGATCAGATAGAAATTTGCAGTAATCCCAACCAATAGGGTTTTTTTTACAGTTTCGGAATCAATAAAGAGAATAATGATAATGTCCTAGGTTTGGAGATGACTAATAGAAATGGCAAGTGGGCAGAAAAGTCAAGGGCCCTAGGAAAAGTAAAGAGAATAGTATAAAAATCCCATGTACTCATCATCCATCTTCAGTAATTATCTCCTCATAGTCAATCTTATTTTATTTTTACTTCCACACTCCTCCTCAATTCATTAGATTATTTTGAAGAAAATCCCAGATATGATACTATTTCACCTAGATTTTAGTATGTATCTCTAAGAGCTCTTAAAAAAAAACACAACATAATCACAATACCATTATTACATCTGAAAAACTAAATTCTTAATACAAATATCCAATCCATGTTCAAGTCACTCTAATTGCTTCATAATTTTGTATAGTTTTGTCCAATTCAGAATCCAACTGGAGTGTACGCACTACATGTGCCTTATAGGTTTTTTTAATCTTGTATATTTGTTTTATTTTTTATTTTTTTAACATCTTTATTGGAGTATAATTGCTTTACAATGTTGTGTTAGTTTCTGCTGTATAACAAAGTGAATCAGCTATACGTATACATATATCCCCATATCCACTCCCTCTTGCGTCTCCCTCCCACCCTCCCTATCCCACCCCTCACAAAGCGCAGAGCTGATCTCCCTGTGCTATGCAGCTGCTTCCCACTAGCTATCTATTTTGCCCACTAGCTATCTATTTTACATTCGGTAGTGTATCTATGTCAATGCTGCTCTCTCACTTCATCCCAACTTACCCTTCCCCCTCCCCACGTCCTCAAGTCCGTTCTCTACGTTATAGGTTTTTTAAGTTTCTTCAAACTTACGGTTTTCCCTCCCACTCTTTCTTTCTTTGCAATTTGTTGTTGAAGAAACTGGAAGTAGGAGACACACTCAGATATGCAACCTGGGCTAGATTTCATAGGGCTTTATAGGCCATTGTAAGAACTTTGGGTTTTAAGTGCAGTGGAAAGCCATTAGGAAAGTAAAACGTCATCTCAATTTTTTTAGCCTCGTTCTCATTCTGGCAACTGTGTGGACAATGAATTATGGTAGGCAAGAGTGGAAACAGTCAGAGCCATCACCATCTCTAGCACTTAGGCACTGCCCTTAGTCTTGTATCTCTCAGTTACTACTTCACATGAAGATTTTCCTGTTTTCAAGATAATCAATGACTACATTGGATGTATGTAGACGTTTTCTACCAAACAGCTCTCTTTGGGACAAAAGACAACCTTCTTTTTGGGATTCTTGATCATGAACATGAGTGAACATACAGCAGATTAATCTTGGCATGGCAGGGAATAAGCCGTCAGCTGCTCTGAAGTGCTCCCCTCTGTGCAGAGACAAAGTGGACCTTGGCCAGACTCGCCAGTATGAACTGAATCCCACTGTTAGCAGCTTGCAGCACAAGCCTCACTGAGTCTGCTTGAGTTGGCAGCATTAAAAGAAACTCAGCCCTTGTTAACTATCAGAGCCAAATGTCCCATCCTGTTTTTTTCCCAGCTGCCACTTCAAAATAAAGTGAATGTTTCAAAGTCTATTGAGTACTGCAAGCAGAGCTCAAAGATTTAATAAAAACACATATTTCAAAGAGAATTCATATGGAAGCTTCTGAGATTGCATGTTGCTGATAACATCTGAAATGTAAGTGCCAGGAAAGGGCCTTTCCTAACCCAGGATAATTAATAATAAAAAAAAAATTGTTGTATTCCTCTGTTTAAAAAGATTAAAATTTCCAATATCCTCTAGAAGTCACAATAACAGTTGTCACCATGAATTATTTTTTATAAACATATTTCCTGTTTACCAGTTCCTTTGGAACTTTGTTGCATAGTCACAATGGAAAGCCAAATAATGTGTTGGTTGAATGGATTCCATGTCAGACTGCTTGGGTTTGAATCCTAGCTCTGTCCCTTTCTTAATTGCATAACCTTAGGCAAGTTACTTAACCTCTCTGAGTTCAGGTTTCCTCCTCTAAAAAGTGGAGATAGTAATAGGACTATGTCATAGGCTTGTGATAAGCACTAAATGAGTTAATATCTGCAATGCATTTTGAATGCTAACAATAGTTAATGTTAGAAAGTGTGTTACGCATTATTAGCTACCTCCAAAGTTTTAAAATGTTGTTGAGGCTACGTTTGGTTTGTTTTGTTTTTTTAATTTTTTAAATGCACAATTTAGTGGGTTTTGGTATTTTCACATAGTTGTGCAACCATCACCACTATATAATTCCTAGTCATTCTCCACTTCCTGACAACCATTAATACACTTTGGGGCTCTATAGATTTGTCTACTCTGGCCACTACATTTAAATGAAATCATAGGATATGTGGCATTTTGTGTCTGATTTCTTTCACTTGGCATAATATTTTCAAGATTTATCCATGTTGTAGCCTATATCAGTACTTCATTTCCTTTTAGGGCTGAATAATATTCCTTGTATGGACATACCACATTGTGTTTATCCACTATGTGTCAGTTGATGGACATTTGGGTTGTTTCCAGTTTGGGGCTATTACAAATAATGCTTCTATGAATATTCACATACAAGTTTTTGTATGGACATAAGTTTTCAATTCTCTTGGGTAAATACCTGGAGTGGAATTCCTGTGCCACGCGATAACTTTACTTTTAACTTTTTGAGGAACTGCCAAACTGTTTTCCAAGGTGGTCGCACCATTTTATATTCCCACTAGCAATGTATGAGGGTTACAATTTCCTTACATCCTTGTCAACACTTGTTATTGTTTGTATTTTTTATTATAACCATCCTAGTGGGTGTGAAGTGGCATCTCACTGTGGTTTTGATTTGCGATTTTGCTAATGACTAATGATGTTAAGCATTTTTTCACATGCTTGTTGGCCATTTGTATACCTTTGTTTGAGAAATGTTTATTCAAGTCCTTTGCCCATTTTAAAATTGGGTTATCTTTTTATTGTAGGATGTAAATATTCTTTATACATTCTGGATACAAATTCCTAATCAAATATATTATTGCAAATATTTTCTCCCATTCAGTGAGTTGTCTTTTCACTTTCTTGATGATGTCTTTTGAAGCTCAGAAGTTTTTAGGGTTGAGGAAGCCCAACTTTGAAAATTTTCTTTTAATACTTGTGCTTTTGGTGTTGTATCTAAAGACCATTGCCTAATCCAAAGCCACAAAGATTTATGCCTAGGTTTTCTTCTAAGAGTTTTATAGCTTTAGTTTTGTTTTTTTTTTAATTAATTAACTTTTTTTTTTATAGCTTTAGTTTTTACATTTAGATCTTGAATCCATTTTGAGTTAATTTTTGTGTATAGTACAAAATAGGTATCCAAATTCATTCTTCTACATGTGACTATCCAATATGTCTATCCTTCCGCCAGTACCACACTGTCTTGATAACTGTAGCTTTGCAGTAAGTGTTTTTTATTTTTGGCCACACTGCCTGGCATGTGGGATCTTAGTTCCCCGACCAGGGATTGAACCTGTGCCCCCTGCAGTGGAAGTGCAGAGTCTTAACCACTAGACCTCCGGGGAGGTCCATGTAGTAAGTTTTAAAATTGGGAAATGTGAATTCTCCAACTTTGTTATTTTTTTAAAGATTGTTTTAGTTATTCTGTGCGCCTTGCATTTCCACATGAATTTTAGAATCAGCTTTTCAATTTCTGCAAAAAAGCTTGCTGGGATTATGTTGAATCTCTAAATCAATCTAGAAAGTATTACCATCTTAATGATATTAAATCTTCCAATTTATGAACATGAGATGTTTTTCCATTTATTTAGGTCTTCTTTCACTTCTTTCCACAATGTATATGGTTTTCAATGTACAAGTCTTAGATTTCTTTTGATGCTATTGTAAATGGAATTGTTTTCTTAATTTCATTTTTGAATTGTTTATTCTAGTATATAGAAATACAACTGATTTTTGTGTATTGATCTTGTATCCCGCAAACTTGTTGAACTTATTTATTAGCCCTAATATTTTGTGTGTATGTGTGTACTTCTTAGGTTTTTCTACATAGAAAGTCATGTCTTCTGTGAATAGATAAATTTTTACTTTTTCCTTTCCCATTTGGATGTCTTTTATTTCTCTTTCTGGGCAAATTGCCCTAGGTAAACCTCCAGTACAATGTTGGACAGAAGTGACAAGAGAGAACATCTTTGTTCCTGATATTAGGGGGAATCTTTTAGTCTTTCATCATTAAGTATGATGTTAGCTGTGATTTTTCATAGTTATTCTTTGTCAGGATGAGGGAATTCTCTTCTGCGTCTAGTTGTGTGCTTTTGTCATGAAATGGTGTTGGCTTTTGTCAAGTACTTTTTCTGCATCTACTGAGATGATCATGTAGTTTTTTCCCTTTCATTCTTTAATATGGTATATTATAATGATTGATTTTCATATGTTGAACTATTCTTATATTCCTGAGATAAAATCCCTCTTGATCAAGGTGTATAATCTTTTTAATATAATACTGGCTTCATTTCACCAGTATTTTATTGAAGACTTTTGCATTTATATCCATAAGGGATATTGGTCTATAGTTTTCTTTTCTTATGTCTTTGTTGGTATCAGAGTAATACTAGCTTCATAAAATGAGTTGGGAAGTTGGAACAAATCTAGGAATCTGTCCATTTCACATAGGTTATCTAGACCTATAATTGGCATATAATTTTCATAGAATTCCCTTATAATCTTTTTTTAATTCCTGTAAGGTTGGTAGTAATGTCCATGACTACATTTGTGATTTTAGTAATTTGAGTCTTCCTTCTTTTGTTCTTGGCCAGTCTTGCTAAACCTTTGTCATTGTGTTGATCTTTTTCAAAAAGACAGCTTTAGATTTCTTTGATTTTCTCTCTTGTTTTTATATTTTCCATTTTATATAATTCCAGTCAGTTATTATTTCCTTCCCTCTGTTTGCTTTCAGTTTAATTTTCTCTTCATTTTTTAGTTCCTTAAAGTATACAATTAGGTTATTGATCTACAGTTTTTCTTCTTTTCTAATGTAGGCAAGTGCAGCTATAAATTTTTTTTCCTGCTCCAAGACTCTGCCTGTTGAGAAATCATTAAAGGCTAAATGCATGAAATATAAGATAATGCTTAGCATCCAAGGATCTTAAAGTATTAACAGGACACAGATTTTTTTTTTTTTGGAAGGGAGAGCAAAACCAGAACACATTATCATTACTAATGGTAAATTTGTATTATTATCTTTAATATACCAACTAAAAGCTATCAAGCCTAACATTATTTTCAGAAGTAGGATATAAATGATAAATATATAACTTATAATCTATCTCTCCATTAATTCCTCCCTGTACATCAGCCAATATTTTCCTTATTCCCATGCTGATATATTTTTCTCAGTCTAGTAATTTATTTATTAAACTAATGGTTGCATCAGTATGCTGTTTATTAAGACTTCCAATGAAATAAACTAGAACTAGGCTAACTTTCTGTTCCCCTAATTATCATGTTTTTAAAAACCGTTTTTGGAAGAGAGTTCCTACTAAGAACAGCTAAATAAACAAAAATTTTAAGAAAGAAATATATACTGGAAAGTACCTCATCATTCAAGTCCCAACTCAAACACAACTTTTCTTTGAAGCCTTTTCTGACCATCTAGAAAATTATGTGTCTCTATAACCTTCCAATACATTCTTTTATAGGATTTGCCATGTTTTTTTGTTACTGTTTGTGTTATTATAGTGTCCTCTCCCATAGGCTGTTAAACTGTGAGTTCTAGGAGGGTGAGGGACAATCTTTATTCATCACTGTGTTACCAGGACCTGACACAGTGCCTGGGACTCAACACTATTCATCTGGGAACATGGTTACCAACCAGTTCTGGGATTTTAGCCACGAGGATATGTGACACCTTGGAAGTTTGTTTCACATCTTTGGCTTCTCACTTACCCACCATTGTCAAAGAGTTTGGGGTTGTTATTGTCATCTTCATTTTAAAATTAGAGCGACACAATACAGAGAAGTTAAATGACTTTCCAAAAGTTACATAATGAATAAAAGTCTAGTCTATAAATACATTTTCAGTCATCAACGTTCTAAAATGATGTTATGCTCTTCCCTGAGGTTGCTCCCATAAGGTGTCAATTAATGAATCAAGATAATGCTTTTTGTACTATAAGGCAAATATCCCTAAAGTAGAAGGAAAATGACAAATTTTACAAAATTTGTTTAGAAGAAAGTCTACTGTTGTTTTAAACTTTCCCTTTAACCTGGTGTCAAAGCTAACTTTTAGATTGTTTCCTTTTGTTTCCATTTCTTCTACCTTGGAGGTAGAGTGCTTCCTTCACTACTGCTCTACTGCACTACTACTACTACTATACCAATATATTCCAGCAGAGGGAGCTCCAAGTGTTTTACAACTATTACTATGGTGCCTTTGCTTCCTCCCACTGTGCCTATCTCAAATACAAGTTTTGGCTTAATTCTGGTGCCAAGTCATTGAATGGGTCTGGCTTTCCCCTGGGGGTATATTAGGAACTGGTAGGGTTTAAAAAACCTGAAGAGAGAGACTCTGTGTTTTATCATACATCTTCATATTCCATTAAGGAGGTCATATTTAAATATACAATATGAAGTATAGAACAAAATTTTTAACGCTTGATTTGCTATGGTTAGAGATCATGATAGATGATGATTCACTGATAACAACCATGCTTTTTCCCCCACAAAGATGTAGCTTATCCAATTCATCTCAAAGGATGACACAAGGATATTTTTACATTTTATTCATTTAGCAGATCAAATACTTAAAAATATCTCTACAATCTACACTATGGACCCAGAACTCATCCCACTCTAAAATCTAGTGGTACATCCAAGACTTTAATGCTGATTGTGGTAAATTGTTGGCTTGCCTGTGTTTTTAGTAGTTTACGCAACATCTAAATGATAACAAAGAGTGCATTGTGGAGTGCTTCTAAAAGATTCATTTAGCTTGAAATAAGCATTTTTAAAAAAACATTTATTTAAAATAATAAATCAAAGAATAAAAAAAGAAGTGGAAAAGTACTGAGTATCTTCTATAGGCTGGCTATGGTGTAGGCATAAATGGTAACATGATAACAATTTCATTTACAAAAATCAATTCAAGTAGACTAAGGATTTAGATATAAAATGTAAAACTCAAAAGTTTTAGAAGAAAATTTTTTAAGTCTCAATTGGAAAGTGTTTCTTAAAGGAGATATAAAAACCTCAACCCATTAGGTAAAGATTGATAGATTTTATTATCAATACATTCTAATTAAAAACTGATTATCAAAAGATATCATTAAAAAGTAAGAAGCCACAAACTGGAAGAGGTTTAATACTCAGATAATGAACAGAAGATTACTATTTAGAATATTGAAAATTACTCCTAAAAACTAATCAGAAAAAAGAACAAAAATCCAATAGAAAAATAAGGAAAAAAATTGAAGAAGAATTTTGCAGAAAAGGAAATCTAAATTGGTAATAAACATATGAAACATTAAAATCTCATTCATAACTAGATAAATTCAAATTAAAACCAGGAAATACTATTTATATTTACCAGATTGGCAAAACTTAAGAAATCTGGCAAAACTAAGTGCTAGTCAGAGTGTGGGACGACTGATATCCTCAGAAACTTTCCTAAGTGTAAATCTTGGAAGACAATTTGGCATTATCTAGTGACATCAAAGTTATGAACACTGTGAAATCACAAATTCCACTTCTAGAGAAACTCTTGCATTTGCTATGTAAGCTTGTACATGTCACAAATGTACATAGCAGCGTGGTCTATAATAGAAAAAAAAACTGGAAACAACTCAATACCTATCAACAGGGGGGATGAATAAATTATGGTATAGGCATCCAATGCAATACTACACAGTAGTAAAAAAAAATGAATAAACCATCAACAAGGACAAATCTTACATATAATGTTGAGCAAGAAAAGCAAGTTGCAAAAAAATACATATAATATGATATTGCTTATTTAAAGTTCAAAAGCATGCAAACTAAATGCAAATAGGGTAAAACTACAAAGCAATACATGGGAATGATAAACATACATTCAGGATAGTATTTACCTCTGTGGGAGAGAGAGAGGAATGTGTTTGGAAAGGAACCCTCAGAGTAAGACTTTAATTATTTTTTATACCTTATGTATACACATATACTGTTAAGTGCAGGATAAATTTAATTATTTTAAAATATTGAAAATTGTACGCATAAAACTCTATTAGCTCTGAAGGGAGAAGTCCTCTAGATAGAATGTGATGGGTCTAAATTAGAGTCATGGTTGTAGAGATAAAGCTTTAGGAGAAAATCTGTGAAATATTATAAACAAAGAAAATACATAATCATGTTTGATTGGATTTGAGTACAAAAAAGAAAACAAGATTAAAAAGAAGCTCTGCTATTTCAGATTTTGGAGGCCAAGAGAGTTTAGATGGAACTGAGAAAGTTGGGAATGGCAACAGATTGGAAGTCAGGACTCAATATGCTGAAACTGAATATTGATAGGAAAGCTAACCGAGAGATGCAGTAGGTTGCTAGGTTGCTTTCACTGATGTGAAAGGTCATTGGTACAGGGGTCGAGGTTAAACTTAAGTGTGAATTAGATATCTGAAGCAAGGAGAGGTCAGAGGCCTTTCTTAGGACTGTTCTTGGAGGAAGAATAACCAACCAATTAATAAAAAGCAATGAGATCAACACTGTAAAGCAATTATACTCCAATAAAGATGTTAAAAAAAAAAGCAGTGAGATCATAACCTCCAGCTAGTATTACAGCAGCATTGTCTTCCTACAGTTGTCTTTATGTACAGAAACAAGGCAAATCATAAAAAAAGGAAAAGAATGACCAATGGGAATATTAAAAAGTTCATCCTTGTTATTAATCACAGCAATGAAATTAATTATTGGCAAAGGCTTAAAGAAGAAAATAGAGTTGATAGAACTGTCAGGAAATAAACAATCTCATACATTGCTGGTAGGAGTCACTTAGGTAAGATGTCAAAAATCTTTGGAATATATGTGTTCTCTGATGTAGCAGTTCCACTTTTGGGGAAGTACCTTGATGATTTAGTTAGAAGTTACATTTAGTTACAAGTTACACAACCTAGTAATTTTTTTTTTTTTGAAAACTGAAAAACTCAAAATAACTAAAAGTGAAACTTGATTAAAGGAACAGTAGTAGTAAGTCCATACACTGAAACACTCTGCAATCATTTTTGAATGTTGTTAAACAAAAATATTTTTTGACTTGTCAAGTTATTCAACATATATTCTTCAGTGGGAAAAAAAAGCAATTAAAAAAGCCTACATTAATTCATGTAAAGAAAATGTTCCGAAAGGATACACAGCAAGATATTAACAGTTGCTATTTTAGAATAGTGGTGTTATTTTTATTTTCTAATTTTTCAACAATAAGCATATATTGCTTTTATAATAAGATAAAAAAACACTAACTTTATTTTTAATTTTTTTAAATGTCTTTGGAATTTTTCTTAGGTGGATCAATAATATGTTTAGATATGAAAGCAAAGAAGGAGGAAAATGTCAGGACATAGAAGTTATATCAAGAAAAGTACGGGGCTTCCCTGGTGGCGCAGTGGTTGAGAATCTGCCTGCCAATGCAGGGGACACGGGGTTCGAGCCCTGGTCTGGGAAGATCTCACATGCCGTGGAACAACTAGGCCCGTGAGCCACAACAGCTGAGCCTGCGCGTCTTGAGCTTGTGCTCCGCAACCGCGATAGTGAGAGGCCCGCGCATCGCGATGAAGAGTGGCCCCCGCTTGCCGCAACTAGAGAAAGCCCTCGCACAGAAACGAAGACCCAACACAGCCAAAAATAAATGGATAAATAAATAAATAATAAAAATAAGGAATTCCTTTAAAAAAAAAAAAAGAAAAGTACATCTTGTATATTCCTACCACAAATGGGTTGAATATCATTGGTGATGTCACATCATTCTACCCTAGAAGTAAACTTGAAGGTAAGAATTTAAGTCCGTATTTCATTTGGGAGGTGATTCCAAGAAGCACTGGCAGCAGCAGAGAGGGAGAGAGAAAAACAAAGGGAAGGAAGCTAATTAAGAATGAATTATCATGTAGATCAGCCCTGTGGGCAGCTGGGCTCAAACCCCAGGGGAATTCTGGGAAACCGTGTAGAAGGTACCTCAGAGTTGCCCGCCCCCTCCCCCCATCAGGTCAGTGAGGTTGCTTGATTTTTTTGTCACCAAGTCCCTTCAGTCACTATTTTAGAGCTGCTTGTGGGGAGATTGGAGACTGGAACTTCCCAGCACTTCTAGCCTCCCCTGCCTTTGGGCTAGTGAGGCAGATAGAAAAAGCCATCAGGTAAAGAGTTGCAGGTGTCTGCTGATGGAAGCCTAGCTTTGACCTGCATACTCCACTATCCAACTTCAGAAACACCCCTACAGACACATCTAGACTTCTTGTGCTTTCTAATGGTGATTTTATTTATTTATTTTTATTAAAAAAATTTTTTTTACATCTTTATTGGAGTATAATTGCTTTACAATGTTGTGTTATTGTCTGCTGTATAACAAAGTGAATCAGCTATACGCATACATATATCCCCATATCCCCTCCCTTTTGAGCCTCCCTCCCACCCTATCCCACCCCTCTAGGTGGTCACAAAGCACCGAGCTGATGTCCCTGTGCTATGCGGCTGCTTCCCACTAGCTATCTATTTTACATTTGGTAGTATATATAAGTTCATGCCACTCTCTCACTTTGTCTCAGCTTACCCTTCCCCCTCCCCATGTCCTCAAGTCCATTCTCTACATCTGCGTCTTTATTCCTGTCCTGCCCCTAGGTTCTTCAGAACCATCTAATGGTGATTTTAGATGATTTTTTCACCTTGAGGGTCCACAAAATAATATGAAGGTATAAGCATCCTCTGGGGCAGGTAGGGGGTGGGGATAAAATGAAGGAGGGAATTAAGAAGATTACAATTTGTTTCAACTGGTCTGTGCTGAGCACTGTGTTAGGTGCTGTGGAGATAGAACAGAAGCATAACTCGTAAATTCTGGTCCACAGAGCTTACAATATAACAGGATGCTTATATACATTTAAAACATTTAAGTGACAATAAAGGCTGTATATGGTTAAGTGTCAGTGTGAATAATGCAGCTAAAAATGCCAACTGAGGAGAGAAACATTTCTGTATTTAAAAGTGGGTCATACACTTGAATCCTAGACCAGACCAGTGGATTATATGACAGTTGAAAATGAGGGTAGGTGATAAGCCCAGCATGAGCAAAAATGTCAGAGCAGGTGACTGAATATCTTCCAGTTGTCTTTCTAGATCCCTCTTCACCCTTCTCTATACAGCTTTGTGCCAGAAAAGCTACGTTGATGGACAAAATTAACAGACTTCCTTGTCCACCGGCTTCCAGAAGCTGCCTTTGGCAGGGGTTGTCACCTGAAGTCAAAGAGAAGGAGAGGGAGATTGGGGTACTTCTATCCTAGCACCCTTCCTGCAGGGGGTCATCAAGGCTTTATTACAGTCAGCAGGCCTCTACACACAGCTTTCTCTCCCCTCCAGTTCTGGTAACTGCTCTCTTACTAGCTCAGGAGTACTGCATGCTCCTTTTAGCTTTTCCTAGAACCTGTCCACACCTTTATTAAATTTGCCTCAAATGGCTCATTAAATGTACCGTGAGTTTTCTGCCAGCAGCCTGCCTGAGAGGGTGAGAGCGGGCTTCTTGGGAGGAGAGAGGAGGGAAACTTTTGTTTTTTATATAAATTTATTTATTTATTTATTTGGCTGCATTGGGTCTTTGTTGCTGCGTGCGGGCTTTCTCTAGTTGTGGCGAGTGGGGGCTACTCTTCGTTGTGTTGCGCGGGCTTCTCATTGCGGTGGCTTCTTTCGTTGCAGAGCACTGGCTCTAGGTGAATGGGCTCAGTAGTTGTGGCTCGTGGGCTCTAGAGCGCAGGCTCAGTAGTTGTGGCGCACGGGCTTAGTTGCTCCGCGGTATGTGGGAGCTTCCCAGACAAGGGCTCAAACCCATGTCGCCTGCATTGGCAGGCGGATTCTTAACCACTGTGCCACCAGGGAAGCCCAAGAGAAGGGAAACTTTTGGCAGACCTTGAGGAAAGGCTTCACATTGAGAAGTAGAGGCAGGTAAGATGGACACTGCTTTTAAATTTTTTCTAAAGAAAAAAGGTAGTCCAGATTTAAGGACAGTAGCCTGAGTGAAGTTTAAAACTCCTTGACTGACATGTAAATGACTGCTTATCAAGGCAGCACGCAGCAAAGGTGATCACATATCTTCTATCCTGAGCCCTCTTTGGCCTCATCTGTTTTCTATTCAACAGTTGTGAGCATAAAGCAAGAGTCTTTTTGTGGCACCTCCAACCAGGTAGGCACGGGCTTCTGACTCAAGGCTCAGCTGATGATAAAAGTAGCAACTGAAACTTCGCATATAGGCTGAACAACAGGCTACTCTATTCTAATAACCCAGTTTTGCCTCTGAAGAAATTGGCTGAAAGTTTTTCTTTTGGTTCTGCTTCCTTGAAAATGAAATGCAATTATAATAATATCTCTTTTTCAAAGTTGGCTTATAAACTTCCAAAGAGAATCACTTACAAAGAGGATCTGAAAATTTGAGCTTCTTTCTGCACCATCTGTGTAGGGATTATGAGTGCATGAGTCTGTGGTTACAGGAGAGCCTGTAACCATTTAGGGGAAAGAATTACAGCCATTTAGGGGAAAGAATTACACCATCATCCCAAGGTTGCAACATGATAAACTCAAAGTATTGTCTTAAGGTTTCTGTGCAAAATGGTCAAGGCCTAGTGGAGTAAATTCACATACCCTATCTGATTACTCAACCCTGGTTTATCTCTTTCAATCAATGGTTTTCACCTGCTGATCTCTTCCTGTCTCCTGACTGTTGTTCCTCCTTCTCCACTGGCCCAGTGAAAGAACAGTCCTAAATTGCTAATTAATAAGGAAAGAAAGCCTGCAAGCCTGGGCAGTCCACTATGCCGGTTCTAAAATTTAGAGGCAGCCACATTTTGTTTATCACATACAAATATTATCCTTTTCACAACTGGAACTTCTAACCCTGAAAGGCTTGTAGCAGGACTATTTTCGTGGCTCAGTGGTCATGAGGGACCTAGGCTCTTTCTGTCATTCTTCCATCATCCTGTACATGACTTCCACCCTCAAATAACCTCATAGTCCAAGGTGGCTGCTAAAACTCAAGCCATTATTTCCAGGAAGAAAGAAGGATAAGAGAGGTACCTTCCAGCTGAATCAATTCCCTTTAAGCAGCCATCCCTAAAGTCCCATGCAACACTTGTACTTACACCTTATGAATAGAACTCTTGTCAGGGAGCGTGACAAATAATTTGTTAGCTGCGTACCTAGTCATCCCTTCAAAAAAACTGGGGTTCTTTCATTAATGAAGAAGGCAGGAAGATACTGTTTAGGAACTAGCAGTATCTGCCATTCTGCATTGTATTTTAAAAAATTCAAAAGAAAAAAGAAACCTTTCAGGGATAGAATTTCTTTGAGAATGTGAAGATGATATCAGAAAGCTAATGTAATATAGATCTACAGTAGTCTTCATAGAGATCATACATTTGGAATAGTATTGGAATTGAAACACAATTACATTTGTATCACTGTACCACTTTCTACCATACATATGGATACAACTTTGCTCAGAAGTGTATTGTATACATTTCAAACGTTGGAAAACAGAGTTTCTCTAAATGTGTTTTACTAATAATTAAAGTCAGGAGACTTCTCGAGTGTGGAGGGATAGAGGCAAAATGCTCTCATCCTGTTATGTCACGTATTGCTCAAGAGAAGATTCCACAGCTCCCACAAAGGCAGCTTGAAAGTTCAACCATGTCTAGGCAGGTTCATGGGAAATGGAAAGTGATTTAACTTGGGCAGGATGGAATAGCCAAAGTGAAATGTTAAAAGCGGAGGGGAAAAAAGCAAACCTGAATTAAATGATACGTTTTAAAAACTCAGCAACACGGGTAATTTTCCAAAGAAATAATTTAGTGCACAACCTTAACTGGCAGTGGCTATACCAAGGATGCCTTCTGTTTTAGCTCTATCTATTGACCTGCCCCCAAACTACCCCAGATAAGTAATCACTCTAAACAAGAACAGTGTACCTGCTCTGTAAACATATCCTCAAGTACTGTCCTCTAGCCAACGCTGCAGCCCCACTCCTTCCATTCAAATCTTTAACTCAAATTCCCTGTTACATAGATACTCTGGAGGCACCAGTGAGAATTAGCCATCGTGCTTTAAGAAGCAGAGTTGAATAGTTGCAATGGAAACCTGAAGGTCCACAAGCCTAAAATATTTTCTTCACAGAAAATATTCGTTGGGTCCTTCTTTATTGCACAAAGTTGATATGCATTCATTTACTTCCCAAGTATTTGTTAATCAGCCACCTCAGATCAAGTACTGTGCTCCTACTTTCTATTTAAGAAGATTTCAGACAAATGAAAGAATAGATATCTAATTAAAATGCTCACTGATACGTGCTACCTGAGGGGCAAAAATAGGTTGTAATGTGAGCATGTACAGGAAGCATTAACCCAGAATAGAGAGGAGGGGAACTGTAACCGGGATAGACTTCCTGATGAAAACAGTAACTAGGTTGATGTTGGTTGGCGAGTAGGAGTTAACCAGGCAAAGAGGGAGAAGGCATAGCAATTACAAAGGCCCAGAGAGAAATCAGGGAAATTTAAATATTTCAGAGATGAGAGTGAAAAATGGTCAGCAAAGGCTTAGAGATACCTGTGTCAGATTAATGGCAAGGGTAACGGATGGAAGAACTATCATAAAGTAACTAAAATAGGTTAAGTCAGGCCACTAGTGTGAGGCCAGAAAATGCAGCCATCCAGTATATCATGGGGCAGAAGGCAGGAGGTGATTGTTAAAGGAAGCTGAAGCCGGCAGTTGGCTGAGGAGGAGGGTGATAAAATGGGAGTTGAGGAGTGGGAAGAAAGGTAACTGCAAACCAGTGACTCTGACCTGGACAGGAGGGGTGGTCTTGCTTGTTCAGACTCTCTAAGGAAATTTTCATAGGCAGGCAGCTGTCCAGGGGACTGCCCACTGACTGAAAGCTTTGCCTCCGCTGCAAATGAAAATAAAATGGTCCCCTTCATTAATCTTTCCAAATCCCTTGGCAGGCCCCATTTGAAATTCTTTTGGAGATTGTATAAAGCCTTTTATTCCAGGATTAGAGATAAAGACTTAAAATGCAAATGTCAATTGAGGTTAAAACATTGCAATTTGTTTGGACCAAAGTACAACAGACAGTGAGCCAACAGATACCAGATCTTTACCAATTTTAATTTATGGAACTTTAGGGAAGGTAAGGAGTCTCTAATGAAAGGTCCTTACTTATTAAGGCTAGTCCTGTTTATTCTCAAATGGAGCTAGGGAAGAATGAATAAAAGCTAAGAAGATATCTTTGTCATATTTAAGAAATGTGTGTTCTTTTCTTTCATTGAGGTTGTAGTAGAGGAAGAAGTTTTCCTTGACTCTTCTAGGGTCTCTGTCTACCTCTGAAAACGAAACAAAGATAGATGAACAGGATAAAAGCATACACATTTTATTGAATTTTTACGGGTATGTGGGAGACTTCATGTACATTCAAGAGAATGAAGACCCAAAGAAGTGACCTGAGCAAGAAGGTTTTACACCTTTTAGACAAAGAAACAATAAATGTGTGAAGAATTGACAAGACAGTGGTGTTTGGGCTAGGGTTAGTAAGTGGTGAAGAAGTAACTAGGAAGATAAGGGTTAGCTTATCTTAGGTATGTTTATACAGACTTCTCGGCCCTAAATTCCATCTCTGGCAATATAAATGTCTTCTTTAGTCCTAGTATAGGGAGGGTACTTTTTATATGGGCGTTTGATGACCTGTTTTGGGGAAGAAGAGTGAGGCGGGAATGAAGAGTGACCCTCCTGCTTCTGTTTTCTCAAATTCTTTCAGTTTAAGATATTCAGTATGACAAGGTGCCATATTTTGGGGTAGTATGTTCTGAATCCCATCAAGATGTATCTTGTTTTGTAAGATTTTATTTTTAAAAATAATTATTTGAGAGCATTGTTGTGGATATATCACATTTTAGGGAAGGATTTCCCCGCCCCCCCCAGTTTATTGTTATTTGGTTTGAGAATTTCATTTAACTTTCAGAATTTTTGCCTGACTCTCCTCTCCCAACAAAAAGCTCTATATTGGTATACCTTATATGCTCCCCACTCCCCTTGCCACCCTCTGCATACCTTTTTATTTCTCATTATCTGTTTAGTCCGTCTCCTCCACTAGATCTTAAGTCTCCACAAGGGCAGGGACTATTCGGTTTTGTTCACTGTGTATTTCCCAGTTCCTAACTCAGTGTCTGGCATATAGTAGGTGCTCACTAAATATTTTTGAAAAAATAAATGGTAACCATATTGAAATATTGTGTATATTTCTTTGATGTTGTTAGTAACTACAAGTAGTTTGGTATATGTCAATTAGCAGAGGAAAAAAGAGCAGTTCTGTTCTATAAGCATTTTTTAGAAGATACTGCACATGCAATTAAAAAGAAGTTCAGATTATAAAAAAATTCTATTAGAACATGGTCTTATTAAATATATAGTATTACATCATGCTTCCAGACAAATTTTACAATTTGTGTGTGTGTGTGTGTACACTAAAACTGGTCTTGCTCTATTTTTCAAAATGTATTTACATTAAATTTGCAAAATATAATTTTCTGAAGAGAAATATTCTGAAGTATTAAGATTTATTTCTATTTCTGCTATTTAAAAAATAAAAGTGATTTTTTTACCCTAGAAATGAAATTTCAAAGTCATTTTGGGGTTCTTACATAAAATGCTAATGTTAAAAAAAAAAAACCTCTTTTCTAGCAAAATCAATCCAAACCTATGTGTTAATATTTATAAATGTACCTAGGATTGAATTTATTCTGAAACAGATTCCTAGGGTTGTGAAAGCTAGAGGTTGCTCTAACAAAAGACACATTTCGGGGAATATCCTTCTTCAAAGTTTTTTCTTTGCTCTCTCATTATCCCCCTCCTCCTACATTTCATTGACTTTATCGAAAAATCAGTTTATTTCAACATCATTTTTACTTGCAGTGGTTTTTAGCAGCGAGTGCTTAGGTCAATCAACTGCTTCCGTGGGCTTATAAACTGTGGTTATGTGCTTATAAACACCAGCTGTTTTATATATCCTTGTAGAGCCTGTGGAGAAACTGACAGCAATAAAAGTAAAATCCTTTTTTTCCTTTTTTTTTTAAGAGACAAACCCTAAGAACCCTCACCAGGATCAAGTGGGGACTTATAGTACTGCCACAGAAGTGAAGAAACGGATAACTCCACATATATTTATGCCGTGGCCTATCTAAAAATGTGTTTTCGGGACGTCCGCTAGGCCCTGGCCCGTCAGCATCCGGCAGGATAACGCTCCCAGTCGGGTGAAAACTCCCGCTACCCAAGCGGAGCTGGGCTCCGAGAGCACGTGGGGAGGGGGCGGACCCCCGGAGGAGGTAATTGGAAACCACACTTCCCAGGGTGCTGTGCGCAGGCGCGGGCGAGAGGACGCTAGGCACCGGCTGGGCTCGGCGAGGCCGCGCAAAAGAGCGCGCGTCCGTCGGGTTCTCGCGCGGGGCTGGTGCGGCGCCGCTCGGGGCTGCGGGAACCTGGTAGCGCGGCTGCATCCTTGGCGAGGCCGGGAGGAACCGAGCGGAAGGACGAGCCGAGGACTGAGGTAACCGGACGCTCGTTCCCCCTCACTCCCCTCCTCCTTTGTGCGGTGCTGTCCCCTCCTGCCAAGTCCTCCCTCACCCCAAATCGTAGCGCCGCCCGGGCTCGCGCCTGTGGCGCGGGGAAACTCCAGCCCTGCGCGCAGTAACCCAAACTCCACAGCTGAGAGGGTTTGGGCCCATTAAACCGCTGCACGGTTTCTGTCGCTCCCACGGGGTCGCGTTCCCCGAGGGAAACCCCAGCCTCTGGCTCTGTCAGCCTCGCCAGCGGCCCCCTGGCTCGCTCCTCTGGGTCTTTCGAAGAAGAGAGGGGCAAGCAGGTGCTTCGCGGGGTTCCCGAGCATGAGCAGTGCCGTGCGGTGGGCGCGGGTCCGGGGTCCGGGGTCCGGGGAGGGCGGCCCTACACCCCCAGGACCCGCGGCCTGTGGGGGTGGGGCAGGCAGGCTGACTCCGGGCCCTGCGGCGCCGGACGCGCGGCCCGCCGGGGGGTTAACCGCGGTCCGGGATGCTCGCTCCGGGGGCTTGCTGCCCGCCCGGAGGGTTAGCCGCCTCTCCGAGACTGGCCCGCCTGAGGGGTTCGTGGCCCGTCGGGACTGGCCGGTCCGCGGGGCTCGCTGAGGGTCGGACTGGCCGGTGCTGGGGGCTTGCAGCCTGCGCCTGGTGGACCATCCGCGGGGGTGGAGACCGGATCGAAGAGTGCCTCCCGGTGTGACACCAGAAACTGCAGCCTCTTTCAAAACCCGCAGTTGCTCAGTGGAGTTGTTTTACTGTCGTGGATGCCTGCTCTCTCCTCCTTTCTCTCAGTTCTGGGCTCAGCTTGCTGGTTTCCTGCGGGAGGGGATTTATCTACTTCGCTCGAGTTTTCTAGCCCGGGGCTGGTCCTTTACTGGATTCGCACTGTCCAAGCGTTTGGGTGCCTGAGTTTGAAGAGCTTTTTTATGTGTTCCCACTTGGCAGTGTTGGATCGGATGACTTTTCGTAGAAAATTGAACTTTTCTCAGTGTTCCTTCTAATCTGCATTAATAGCGTAACTGTGTTTGGCCCTTTACCTTATGCTAATGTTACCACTTTGGGAAGATTCTTTGAGAAAAAGTTCTTGAAAGAAACGGGGTCGACACAGGTATTTTATCTGCTCGTTGCACGTTTTTTTTCTTTGCATTGTTTTTTTTCCTGTGTAGGTTGATACTTGCTCGACTCTTGGTGTTCTTCATTTTCGTTCTATGAGGAAATCCTTTTCCTCCACCTCCCTCGAGTCTTGATCCTGCCAGAGGGTAGACTTGGGTAAGCAGAGGATCTCTACTTGGCGGTGGCTTTTTTCATTGGCTGCTGTTTTTCCTCCTCCTTCCTAGGGGCACCCACTTTAGTTTGTCAGTCAACCCATGACCTACTTCAAACTTTCAGTCACTTTGTATATCACCCTTAAGATACGAAGAGTATGAACATAAATGTCAAAAGAAATCTTAGGATACCATACTCTATTGCATTTAGCTTCATCATGTTAACAGTTAAAGCTGTTAATTCTTTAAGCATTTGATAAGATTACTATTATTTTCTATATATTCTGTAATAATTGCACATTCTGTATCCTGGCAGGAAATTTAATTCACAGCCAGTGAGGGCAATTTTAAAAATACTATTTTCTCATTTGTTAAGAAGAAAGTGAGGTAGATAAATTAGACACCCCCCCCACCCTTTATCAAAATAGTTTATATTTAGAGAATTTTTAGGTTCATAGCAAATTTAAGTGGGAGGTACAGATTTCATATACCCTCTGCTCTCATATGCCCCCTGCCTTGCCCCATGTACGCACAGTCTCCCCTAACAAAATCCCCACACCAGAATTGTACATTTGTTACACTCGATGAACCTACATAGATACACCATCACCCAAAGTCCAGAGTTTACCTGAAGGTTCACTCTTGGCGTTGTACGTTCTGTGGGATTAGACAAATGACCCTTTTTCAAAAAATCAAGAACTCTTTTAAGAGTTGTAGAGAACTGAAAATGGGTTTGTCATTTTGAAAAGATTAAAGGGGCTATTTTGAACGTCCTAAAAATTAATTTCAAATAGCTTTTGTGTTTTAAAACATTGGATATTTAAACTGGTTTCTTATATTTGAATTTTCAACAAAGAGTCATTTATTTTTGTGTATTAAGAACTAAAGAGATGAGGGAGAAGAAATGCTTCGTAGAATAAGAAAATGTCATATTTTTCAGTCCTGAAACTCATTAGCTTGAGAGTTTCTTCACTTTTCTGAAAAACATGTTTTATGTAAACCAATGAAGCAAGAGGAAATGGAACATTTGAAATATACTTTTTAAAAAAAATTGATGTCAATATTCAAGACACAGCTACACTAAAATGTGACCCATTAGGCTTTTTTTAAAAAAAAAATCTATTTTCTTTGTGTGAGGGGCTCTTGTGGAAGCATCAGGATATAATAACATATTGAGCTCAGTTCTGGAACTAGGCAACTCTGGATTAGAATACCAGCTCTTCAGTTGTTGGCTGTGTGACCCTGTCAAGTTATTTTCTGAGCCTCTATTTCCTTAGCTGTAAAAGGGGGTAAAAATATTCATTTTTATAATGTGAAGTCATTTTATAAACTGTAATGCACTATCATATTCATCAGTATCATTAGTCACATGCTGTATTTCAAAATGCTGCCAGTGTAGTTTATTTTCTTTTGAATACTGCTTATGTAAGTACTGTCAAACTTTTTTTTTTAAGGGTTGGCTGTACAAGAGAGTTCATTGTCTGGTTATGAATAATTTAGTTGGTTCTTGTGAGTCAGAGGTAAAATTATGGAAGAGGGTCAAAGGGACCTTGAGAAAATTTCTGCTTTGTCTGTGGTTCTTAACCTGGATCTATGGATGTGTCCATAAATGGTCTTCCAAGAGTCTGAATTCTGTGTAAATTTGTGTTTTTCTGGGGAGAAGACCCACAGCTTTCAATGTATGTTTAAAAGGAGTTCACGACCCTTTTTAACTGAACTGAAGCATTAGCTTCAGTTATCTAAGGAGGTTTCTTTACTAGATATTCTGCAGATTATTTAAAAAAATTTTTTTTTGATAAAGGAAAGTGAACAGAATTTTGTGTGTTTGTGTATGTGTATACAGATAATTTTTGAAGCACCGTGAGTGCCTGTTTTTCTTCTAGAAATAGAGGTTGATATTTTTGATATATTATGTTCATACCAATAAGAGTGCTGCTGCTTATACCTGGAGCGCACACCACTGATTGATCCATTATTGTTAGGCAGATAATGTCCACTCCTCCTCCTACTCTTCCAGCCTTGATGGGCATTAAAATGCACGGCAAAGAATGCCACCCTGGGGCTTCCCTGGTGGCGCAGTGGTTGAGAATCTGCCTGCTAATGCAGGGGACACGGGTTCGAGCCCTGGTCTGGGAAGATCCCACATGCCGCGGAGCAACTAGGCCCGTGAGCCACAACTACTGAGCCTGCGCGTCTGGAGCCTGTGCTCAGCAACAAGAGAGGCCGCGATAGTGAGAGGCCCGCGCACCGCGATGAAGAGTGGCCCCCGCTCGCTGCAACTAGAGAAAGCCCTCGTACAGAAACGAAGACTCAACACAGCCATAAATAAATAAAGAAAGAAAATAAATTAAAAAAAAAAAAAAAAGAATGTCACCCTGATACAATCCAGCATGTTAGAATATGATTTTAAAATGCTAAAAGATAATTTGGTTTGTTTATTCTAAAGTTTGGACTTTTTTTCTTTTCTCAACGAAACACCAAATGCTAAAGAAAATTAAGTATTTTTCTCTTCCAAACTAGATGATGATACTTACATAATATATTTATGTTGTTATATTTCTTCTTATATAACACGGAATGTGAAGTTATATTGAATCCTAATTGATGATCATTTTAACATTCAGCATTGCTCTTTTGGAAAGAATGTGAAATTTACAGTCAGCTTATGTAGATTAAATTTTAATTTGTGATTTTAATTATGACATTTAAAATTAATCTTATTTGCATTTTGGGAATTTCAGAAGTAGGTTAGTATTCTAAGTTTGAGTTCATTTCCTGTAATAGAGTTTGCAAGTAAGCTATATCAAACTGCCCTATTTTCTTTGTTAGTGATAGATTGCTGGGCTATAAGGCTTTACAGTGTGAAGCCAACTTCTGTTTCTGGGTCAGTTACCAGTAGCAGTCACAAGGTCTGAAGAGTATGAGGTGGATCAAGTGATGGTATACAAACTTATGAATGAGTCTATCCAGTGGAGTAATGTCTTTTTAAAAAATTATTAATTAATTAATTAATTTGGCTGTGTCAGGTCTTAGTTGAGGCACGCAGGATGTTCGTTGAGGCATGCGGGATCTTTCGTTGAGGCGTGCGGGTTTTCTCTTCTGTAGTTGTGGTGCGCAGGCTCCAGGGCGCGTGGGCTTTGTAGTTTGTGGCAGGTGGGCTCTCTCATTGAGGTGCATGAACTCAGCAGTTGTGGCCCGCGGGCTTAGTTGCCCCGTGGCATGTGGGATCTTAGTTCCCTGACCAGGGATCGAACCCGCGTCCCTTGCATTGGAAGGCGGATTCTTTACCACTGGACCACCAGGGAAGTCCCTCTCTTTTTTGAGTTTTTTTTTTTCTTTTCCCCTTTGATATTGGTATTTTCATTTGATATCTGAATGCTTTTCAAAGTTCAAGGTTCTAAATAAATACTTGGGGATTTATAAAGTAGCGGAACTATGTTTAGCTCTCTAGATTTGCACTTTATAAAATTAGTCTGAGAGGTCTATATGGATCTCGAAGATCAGTTAGAGATGAATGTCAGCATTTGCATAGTGTGTGTATATCTGTATACACACACATATATATATAAAAGTCACTGTGTTGCATCTTTAGTTATTTTAATGCAGAAGATTGCGTATTTCTTTAATAATGAAAGTTTGAGTTAAATTAATTGGATACAGAAAACAGGAATCATTTTAGCAAAAATTTTATCTATGGTGATACTGTCATGTTAAGAAGATCAGTGATTTTATAAGGGAAAAGAATCTGAAAAAGAAAAAAATACGTATAAGTGAATCACTTTGCTGTTCACCTGAAACAAACACAACATTGTAAATCAACTATACTTCAGTTTTTAAAAAATCAGTGATTTTATGTGTGTTCTCTTACTCTTGAACTTTAAAAAAAATTCAAAAACATTTTCTGTATGGGGAGAATGTTATTAACATCCATATTTTAGTTCTTAAAATCTATACATACCATACAAAGATGTAGTTACACTCCCTGTACAAAGACAGTTAATGCCATCTTTAGCCTAGTGTTAAGAGTTTTGGCTATATAGTCATGCAAGCCTGTGTTGAGTCTTGGGCATTGCCACTTAATAGCTGTGTGACCTTGGGTAGGTTTCTTAACTTCTCTGAGCCGTATTGTCTACAACTGTAAATATAGGAATAATACCTCTTTGAGTTGTCCTGAGGAGTGGAATGAATAAATGTGAAATATCTAACTCAAATAATAGCAGTTACTTGTATAGCTTTTGTGCCAGACAATTTATTAATTCAGTCCTTATAACAATTTTATGAATTATGAAGTTTGTACTGTAACTTTCCTCATTTTTACAGGTGAAGAAACTGAGGCTGATAAAAGGTTATATAACTTAACCAAAGTCATACAGTCATACATACAAAGTAGATAGTAAGCACTCAACTAATGCTGACTGTTGTTTATTTTTTAAAAAAGAAAGACTTAGAGTAATATGGCCAGTTCTCATCTTTTGCTATAGTGAAAACTGAATCTGAATGTAGATCATTATATAGCATATTTTATTTCTTTGCTGGAAAAAATGTTGATTGGAGGATTGTGTTCCTCATCAAGGGCTGAGGATCACATAATTTGTAAAAGTAATAATGTCCATTTATTGAATACTTGCTGTGAACTAGATACAGGGCTAAGTACTTTACTTATACTACTTCATTTATCCTTCCCAACAGTCTTACAGAAAGCTGAGGCTCAGAGTGATTTTAAGTGACTTGCCCAAGGTTACACAACTAGTAGGGAATCTCAAAACTGGCTCTAAAGTCTGCTATTAACCACTAGTTTATGTGCCTTGTGTTAGATATGACTATAGATTTCTCTAAAAAGAAAGGCAACAGCTTAAATAATTTTAAATAGGAAAAAAGTACTCTCATAGTTTAGAACTAGAAGTACAGTAGGCCCTCTGTATATGCAGATTCCATATATGCAGATTCGAGGAAACTCAGATCGAAAATATTCAAGAAAAAAAATTCCAGAAAGTTCCAAAAAGCAAAACTTGAATTAGCTGTGCACTGGCAGCTATTTACATAGCATTTACATTGTATTAGATATTATAATTAATTCAGAGAGGATTTAAAGTATATGAGAGGAGGATGTACATAGGTTATATGCAGATACCATGCCATTTTATATAAGGGACTTGAGTATCCTTGCATTTTGGTACAAAGGGCCGTGTCCTGGAACTAATCCCCCAGGATATCAAGGGAAGACTGTAAACAGTGATTTCCCAGATCTATGGTCTTGTAGGCCAAACCCAGCTTGCTTCTGGTTTTGTAAAGTTTTATTGGAACACAACCACACTCATTACTTTATTATCTATGGGTGCTTTCCTACCACAATGGCATAGTAGAGTAGTTGTGACAGTCTCAGTGACACATAAAGCCTGAAATATTTACTGTCTGGCCCTTTACAGAAAAAGATTGTTGACCCCTGACCTAGACCAATGCTGTTCTTTTATAAATGAAGAAACTGAGACATGAGAGATTAGGTAACTTCCCAATAATGCAGTTAGTTAAAATCCAATTCTGATACCTAACTCACTGTTTTTTCTCCTATACCATGCTACTTCTTAAGTCCTATAAAATCAACAAGTGTACCATATAATCATTATATAAGGGACTTTAAAGTATTATAAAATGTTAATAATATATAGGAATATTTAACCTAGTTAAAACAATGCTAGCTATAATAGGAGTAAACATTTAGTCATTTCTCTTTCTTTCTTAGAATTTGAAGAGCTTTGGGATTATACTTTGTATAGCCCATGCCTTAAAGTTCTGCAGCCAGCTTTAAACTTATATTTCCTTATTTTCCTTCACAAATTTCTCTGTAAAAAATAGAGGCTTTGGAATTGTTTCATTAATTGATTGTAAACGCAGTTCAAGTTAGAAACCTATCACATATACATCTATAAAATACAGATCATACAGTTTGTACCTAGTTTTTTCTACTTACTGTTACATTATCCATGGAAGTTTTTAAGCATTGAGGTGATGTGATCAGATTTGAATTTGGGAATGATAACTGGCAGCAGTAAGAAGGATGTATTGGGGAGAGAAGAGGCTGTGGGGAGGCTATAATAATAACTGTGAGATGATGAGGCCTGTGACTAAAGTGGTGTGGCTGGAGAAGCAAGGCCAACAATATGAGAAAAATTTAGGGAGTAGAGTGTGTGAAACTTGGTTATAGTTGGATAAAGTGGAATGGGAACTTTGAGTACGTGTGAGCTATTGGATTCAATGGGGAGCCCTCTTGATCACGAAGGCTAGTTTAGGCTCTCCCATATTATCCGGCATATTTCTCTACTATTGCCTTTACCACAATATTATTATCACCTGTTTGTGTCCCGTCTAGATGATTCAAGCTCCTTAATGGTGGGAATTATGTCATGTCTTATTCATCTTTTGGGGGGACAGATTACTTAAAAAAATTAGATTATGCTTTTGCATACATTTTTTTTTTTAAAAAAAGGAAAATACAAGAGATAGATTGGTTAAGGTATTCCTAAATTTCTTCACATTTAGGATCTGACTCTTGAAGCATTTTAATGAGTCACTTGTTTTTCCATTCATTATAATCTCATCCATCTAGAGGATTGATGATGCAGCCTTTCTTAAGTGTGCTGTATCATCTGCTGAGGGATTTTCGTCTGGGCCACTAACAACACCATTCTTCAGATTTTGATGTGGGTACTTTCCTGGTGTGTAATACATGTTATTTTTGCATGTATCTTAGTAACTAGCAAAACATAATACAGCCTCACCTATTGTGGCTACCTGCCTTTCTTGAGTCCCATAAAGTAGTGCTTTTCAGACGCTGTAGGGAAAAACTAGTTTGTGAACTAATACTTTGTTAAAGACAACAAAAATAAATTAATTACTGGAAAAATGAAATGAAAAAAAGGACACACAAAATTCAGACTTCAATTTTTTATGAAATTCAACAGACATAAAATTACTTTCAAATATAACTTTGCTATCAGAGTTTCTAGACACTCCATTTGTGTACTACCTCACTGCAGACCTGTTTAAAAAAAAGTTTGTGGACCAGATCCACTTTGAATAGTACTGCTAGTACTGCTGTAAAGCACTTTGTTGTTGCTTTTCATATTCATCTTTGAATTTCCAGAACCTGCAATATAACATGTGATGACTGATTGAATGATTAATATAAGACAAATGGTGTTTATCCTTAACACTGACAGTGTTTGTTTTTTTATTGAAATTTCTTGAAATGTTATAAAACCACATAAGTACTATATATCCTTAGGATATATATGCATATGTTGCTTTATGTGCTTATTTTGTAAAAATAAAAGGAAGTTCCCAGACTCCAAAGAGAAGACTGATTCTTGTATAGCCATGGTAACAATTAGTCATCAGAACCAATTTCAATCTGCTTACTCAATAAATGACAGTTCTTTAGCATTCATTTTAAGTCAGTGTAATAAATCAACAACAACTTCCCTTAGTGAACAAGATTTTGCAAGCCTCTGCAAGTCCACCAGTCAGTGAACGCCACACTTCCTCGCAAGCTCTGTGTAAGGTTAGCAATGTGCTCTACTCAGAGGGACTATGCCTGACCAGCATGGCTCTTCCTGATGTAAGTAATAATTATTATTTAGCTTTGTGTTTTTTGCTTTATTTCATATATTGAGTGGGAAATATCTCATCTTTTGACACTTGGAAACAAATTATTGGTAAATTAATTTTTTAGTAGGCTTCATGTTTTTATTCAAGTAATTATCATCTGTTATCTGAGTACAACCCTGTGACTTCTATGACATTCTCAAGTAAAAATAACAATAGGGGCTCCTTTTAAGAGTTTGCAAATGCAATTCACATATTTAGGTAAACTTCAAGTCCTTTTTTTTTTTTTTTAAACTGTTTTATACTAGACCCTTAAACTATTGTGACTGTAATAAATTACGTGGTCCAGTTCAAACAAGGAAATGATTATTGGTAGTGAAGCATCAGTAGAATGCCTTCTCAATAAAACAGACTCTAAAATAGAAACATCTTACAAAATATACAGTGCAGTGAAAATGTTGTTTTTAGACCTGGGAAATGACAGTAGTATTTAACAAGCAGACTCTGATAACAAATAACAATTGTATCTAAACATGCTAATGCTAAGAAACACTTTTCTTGTAAGTCACAGTAGTAAATTCTTGGAAGTTGCATGTACCTTTACTGAGTAGGAACTACTGAAGCTATAATTCAGTTTGTCAAAGCAGCAGATTCTCCTTTAATTATTGGCATAATATATTTTTTTCTGGACCATTTGATTCAAAATTTAAAATCTCTATACTCTTTGCTTTTGTAAATAAAAAGGAAATAATGAGTATAGCTTATTTTTTTCTGACTTAAAAGTAAAAAAATAAATTTTAAGAAACATTTACCTGTGAAATGAAGTAATTCAAAAATGTCTGCTAAGTGACATCCTTTATGATTGTGATTAAAATAATATATGCAGAATGCAGTGTTATTTTAGTTAAGATAATTTATATGTTGATTTGGATAATAGAAAAATAGTCTCCAGGGTTCATAATTAATCTGTTCATCCATTCCAAAAGTATTTTTAATACCTCTATTTACCATGTGTTGTGCTCAACATGGGAACAGTAGGAGTGAGTAGAAAGTGCCTATATTTTGGGAACTTAAATAGTGTTACGGGAAAGACTAATAGTGATTAGGCAATTATTACGAGTATTGTAAATTTGACTAAAAAGTTGAATATGGTATAATCCACTATATAAGTGCAATGAAAAAGATGTGATTAAACTGTTATAGGAGCACAGAGGAAGTACACCCAATCCAGGCTAGGAATAAGGGAGATATTCAGGGCTGGCCTTTTTGAGCAAATGAACCTCAGCTGAGTCTTTTTATTTTTTTTTAATTTTTTATTTATTTATTTATTTTTTTTTAGCAGATCAACTTTTTTTTTTTTTAAGAAATTCACGTTCTTTTATTTATTTATTTATGACTGTGTTGAGTCTTCGTTTCTGTGGGAGGGCTTTCTCTAGTTGCGGCAAGTGGGGACCACTCTTCATCGTGGTGCGCGGGCCTCTCACCATCGCGGCCTCTCTTGTTGCGGAGCACAGGCTCCAGACGCGCAGGCTCAGTAATTGTGGCTCACGGGCCCAGTTGCTCCGCGGCATGTGGGATTCTCCCAGACCAGGGCTCGAACCCGTGTCCCCTGCATTGGCAGGCAGATTCTCAACCACTGCGCCACCAGGGAAGCCCCTCAGCTGAGTCTTAACAAATGAGTAAGAGTCAGTTGATAAGACTGGGAGTTGGTAAAGGGCATTTCAAAATGAGAAGATAGCCTGAACAGAGGCAGAGAGGTATGAAATAGCATGAAGTGTGTGGAGAATTACATGCAGTCATGTTTTCCTCTATACAACATAAGGTGGGGTTTACTATCTTATTTCACAAATCCACACGAGTTAAGTTTGGTAAATACACACACATTCTCTGTCAACTTTCAGATATAGCTCTAAAATTAATCAGAAACTGCTATAAAATATATTTTGTATCATTTAAAATCTTCTTCTATAACTGAATTGTAAAGAGTACAAACTAAAGTTATTTTAAAGAAGAATGAGTCTAATAGCACTATTGCTGCCTATAGTAAGTACTGCATCAGTAACTATATAGCATTGAGTTTATTTTAGAGGTGCTTTCAATCAAAGTGCCATTTGGAATTCTTTCTACTTAGTACTCTTCTGATTAATATTTAGTATAAAAGTCACTCTTTGCCTGTAAAGACCTTTCTGAGGATAATACAGTATGAGTTAATACAGTATTCTGCATAATAGTATTTCATCTTGATAGTACATGCTATAATGTCAGATTATAAATGCAAAGAAGTTTGAAAATAGAGAATAAAGTGGGCTGACTTAACATAGTAGTACCTTTATGCTTTTGCTGTAAGGCCTCTTTTCTGTGATTCATTGTAAATTGTTGTGTTTACGTGTAAAAGTACACTATTTTTGTTGTGTATTTCCTGCAGTGAACCAGTAAAACCTATCTTCTTGTGTTTGAACTATTTTTTTCTTCAGAACTTCCTATTTTGTTGGTTGATATGACTTTACTGGCTCTTAGAGGAACAATAAATATGGCCTCAACTTCCTGTCTGCCTCAGTGCCATAATGTGCCAGGGTATGATAGAAACAAACTTCCATGGACCATCTCTCTTCTTTTCTGGTGTTTTTGATCTCTTAATATATTGGGGGAAGAAGGAATATCATCTTTTTTTCTTCCTAAGAGTCAGAATCTTAGATACATTAAAAAAAATTCTGGGTTAGAGTTTAGGTGGAGTTACACTTGCACTCATTATTAATATGCAGTCTTTATAAGCCCCACAGTCAGTTCTTACTAGGATGTTATCTTTTTTTTTTTTTAACATCTTTATTGAATTTGTTACAGTAATGCTTCTGTTTTTTATGTTTTGGTTTTTTGGTCGCAAGGCATGTGGGATCTTAACTCCCCAACCAAGGATTGAACCTGCACCCCCTGCATTGGAAGGCAAAGTCTTAACCACTGGACCGCCAGGGAAGTCCCTCGGCTAAGTACTATAGAGTGAGTATCTTAGGGTAAATATTTTTTTCCTGCTCCTGTCTTCCTGTTCTATTTTATATAATAGACTTTTTAAAAAGTTGAAAACATTGCATTCTTTAAATAGACCATTTTCAAAGAATTTAGTATAGAAAGTTTTTGAGCTGTTGTGTTTTGCCCAAATCTGATGTCAAATGTAAAAGTAATTTTATCAAAATGAATATTTGTTAATGCCCTTTTTATAGAGCAGTCCTCTGACAAAGGAAATAATTTTATGACCATAATAAAGCCTTTTACTAGACAGAAGCTAGAGTAGTTTGACATAAGGTAAGATACGTAGATGTTTTTGAGACATAACCTTTTCAAAGAGTTCACACTGTATTAAGCAGATATGTCTAAAACACAAGGGGAAGAAAAATGAATGAATTAGAGAAGTCAAAGTACTATTTGTGTTCATAGAAGGGAGATCACATCCCATTGGAAGAATTAGAGAAGACTTCATGAAAGAAGCATTACTTAATAAGCTAGGCTTTCACATCATTGCCCCATGAGGAACAGCTTGAGGACTTGTACATAAACTTGAGGAAAATGGAATAGTGAAGTCTGTGATATAGTAGAAGAATGGGCTTAATCAGAACTGAAGTGAAACCCTAGCTCCCACCATTTTTTTTTAATAAATTTATTTTATTTATTTATTTTTGGCTTCATTGGGTCTTTGTTGCTGTGCACGTGGGCTTTCTCTAGTTGCGGAGAGCGGGGGCTACTCTTTGTTGCGGTGTGTGTGCTTCTCATTGCGGTGGCTTCTCGTTGTGGAGCACGGGCTCTAGGTGTGCGGGCGTCAGTAGTTGTGGCACACGGGCTTAGTTGCTCTGCATCATGTGGGATCTTCCTGGACCAGGGCTCGAACTCGTGTTCCCTGCATTGGCAGGCGGATTCTTAACCACTGCACCACCAGGGAAGTCCCTTCCACCATTTTCTACCTGTGTGACAGGGCAAGTCAGGGATGTTTAGGCCATCTATAATGTAGTTGTGATGCTTAAATGACAGAGTACAGTCTGCCCTCTGTATCTGCAGGTTCTGCATCTGTGGAAAGTGAGGGCCAACTGTATTATGCCATTTTGTATAAGAGACTTGAGCATCGTTGGGTTTTGGTATTTGAGGGGAGTCCTGGAACCAATCCCCCATGGATACTGAGGGACAACTGTATATGTAAGATTTCTGGAAAAATATGTGACACATAGTGGTTTAGTAAATAGTCTTTCCCCTCCTTTTCCCTACTTTATGTCAAAAATTAATGGAGCAAAAGATTGGGAGGTAGGCTGGAGTCAGAGCAAGGAGAGCCTTGAATGCCTGGATAAGCTGTTGAAATACATAACATTAAGCAGTTTGGAAGTGACACTTAGAGCTAGATAAATCTTGCAGCCTTGCCCTTGATAGATGTTTAGGGATGGGACAGAGGGGCATGGTGATTGGTTAATGGAAGATAGGAATTAGAGTACAGTGAAAGAGAGTAGAGTTCAATGAGAGTAGGAAGAAAGAGATGAATAGGAGAGAGATTTTTTCCCAAGTAGAAATCAGGGGAATTAAAACTGATGGGTTATGTAAGTCGAAAAAGGAGTCAGATTGGCTCAGGATTTGAATTAGGGCAACTGAAAAAATGGCGTTGCCACTTGCAAAAGCAGAGGAATTAGAAAAAATAGCTGGTTTTACAAGGGAGAATTAGACTTTGATTTTTCATGTATTTTTGTTCTGTAATTCTGTTTCACTTGCAGTATGCTCTGAACAGTAGTGCAGGGGTTAACAGCACAGACACTTGGAGTCCTGCTGGCTAGGTTTGAGCCCTGACTCCACCACTTAGAATTATTATATCTTCTTGGTGAATTGACCCTTTTATGTATGTAGTGTCTTTTTTTTTTTTTTTATTGCGGTAAAAAACAACGTAAAATTTCCCATCTAAACCATTTTTAAGTGTACAGTACATTAGTGTTAACTGTGTTTGCATTGTGCAAAACTGAAATGCTTATACCCATTGAACGACAACTCTTCTTTTTCCCCACCCCTCAGCCTCTGGTAACCACCATTTTATTTTTTTCTAAGAATATGACTAGTTTTGATACCTCATATAAGTGGATTCATGCAGTATTTGTCTTTTTTGTGACGGCCTTATTTCACTTAGCATAAATGTCCTCAAGGTCCATCTGTGTTGTGGCATATAACAATTTTCTTCTTTTTTTTAAAGACTGAATAATACTTATTCTATGAATAATACTCATTCTATGTGTATACCACTTTTTCTTTATCCATTCATCCATTGATGGGCATTTAGGTTGCTTCTACCTCTTGGCTATTGTGAATAATGCTGCAGTGAACATGGTTATGCAAATATATCTTCTAGGTCCTGTTTTCAGTTCTTTTGTATATATACACAGAAGTGGGATTGCTGCATGATGTGGTAATTCTATTTTAGATTTTTGCGGAACTGTCATACTGTTTACGTTCTATCTGTACTGTATTAATATTCCCAGCAACAGTGCGTAAGGAGTCCAGTTTCTCCACATCTTGGCCAGCATTTGTTATTTTCTGTTTGTTTTGAAAGTGTGAGGTGGTATCTCATTGTGATTTTGATTTGCATTTCCCTAATGATTAGTGATGTTAAGCACCTTTTCATATGTTTATTGGTCATTTGTATTTCTTTGGAGAAATGTTTATTCAAGTTCTTTGCCCATTTTTAATTGGATTATCAGTTTTTAATTGTGAGTTATAGGAGTTTATTATGGATATTAACCCCTCATCAGGTCTATGGTTTGCAAATATTTTCTGCCATTCTGTGGGTTGCCTTTTTACCCTGTTGATTGTTTCCTTTGCTGCACAGAAGTTTTAAAGTTTGATATAGTCCCGTTTGTCTATTTTTTTTCTTTTGTTGCTGGTGCTTTTGGTCATATATCCAAGAAATCATTGCCAAATCCAGTGTCATAAAGTGTTTTCCCCATGTTTTCTTCTAGGAGTTTTACAGTTTCAGGTCTCACATTTAGATCTTTAATATACTTTGGGTTAATTTTTGTGTATGGTGTAAGGTAAGAGTCAAACTTTATTCTTTTGCATGTGGATATCTATGTTTTATATAGTGTCTTTTTTTATCACCAGTAATTTTTTTTGCTCTGAAGTTTGTGTTTGATAATGCAGCCACTTCCATTTTCTTTACTATTACTATTAGCATTACTATTAGCATGGTATATCTGTTTCTATCCTTTTAACTTACTTGTATCTTTATACTTGAAGTGGCTCTTTTCTTGTAGGCAACTTATAGTTGGGTCTCACTTTTTTTTTTTCCCCCCACTTTTTCTTACCCAGTCTGTCTTTTTTTTTTTTTTTTTTTTAGCCTTTATTTGAGGTAATTGTAGATTCACATGCAGTCATAAGAAATAATAGATCTTGTATCTCCTTCACCCAGTTTCCCTCAATGCTAATATCTTGCATAACTTTAGAACAATATCACAACCAAGGAATTGACATTAATATAGTCTGCTTACCTTATTCAGATTTCTCCTGTTTTACATGCAGTAATTTATGAATGTATATGTTATCACATGCGTAAATTCATGTGACCACTACCACAGTCAAGATATAGTATAGTTCTATCATAAATATCTTTTGTGGTACCCATTTACAGCCCCAGCCACTCCTCTTCCTTCATCTTTCCTTAGCCCCTGGCAGCCACTAATCTTCTCTCCATCTCTATAATTTTATCATTTCAAGATTGTTACATAAATGGAATCATATAGTATGTAACCTTTTGAGACTGGTTTTTTTTTCATGCAGCATAATGTTATGTGTTTCAATGCCTTACTCTTTTTTATTGCTGAGTAGTATTCCTGAGTCTCTGCCTTTTAGTTGGGGGTGTTTAGACCACTTATATTTAACATGATTATTGACATAGTTGGGTTTAAATCAGCCATCCTTCTCAGGTTTTGGCAAACTGTGACCCAAGGGTCAAATGACACCAACTGTTTTTATAAATTAAGTTTTACTGAAATACATCTGTGCTCATTTATTTACTATTGTCTGTGGTTGCTTTTGTGCTACATTGGCAAAGTTGAGTAGTTGTGATAGAGATTTACCGTCTGTGAAGCCTGAAATACTTACTATCTGACTGTTTACTGAAGAGGTTTTCAACTACAAATTGGGGTATTTGTTTTCTATTTGTTCCATCTGTTCATTGTTTATTCTGCATCAGAAATGTGAACTTAAAAGATATTAGAGTGATTGCTGCCTATTAGAACATCTATACATGCTTTCCTCAGATAGAATTTTAGACCTGACAGAAGGTGTCTGTATTAGTTCTCTACTCTGTTTAACAGACTACCATTAACTTAGTGGCTTAAAACAACACACATTTATTATCTTTCGGTTTCTGTGAGTAAGGAGTCTGGCTCATCTGGGTCCTCTGCTCAGGATCTCACAAAAGCTCCAGTCAGGGTGTGGGCCAGTCTTTGTTATCCTATGGATGCTTAACTATGGAAAAAATCTACTTCCAAACTCATTTAGGTTGTTGGGAGAATTTCTTTGCAGTTGTGTGACTGAGGACCCTAACTTTTTACTGACAGTCAGGTGGAGGCCTCCCTCAGGTCCTAGGGATTGCCTATAGTTTCCTGCTACGTGGCTGTCTCCATGGCACTTAGCTTCTTCAAGGCTTGCAGGAGAGGCTCTCACACAACCTTATGTAATGTAACATAATCAAGAGAGTGACAGTTCATCACCTTTCCATATTCTGTCGGTTAGAAGCAAGTCACAGGTTCTTCTCATACTCAAGGGGATTATATGAAGGCATGACTCATTGGGGGTCACCATCATGTGTCCACCACAGTAACTTTAAGAAGATATTAATAACTATTGGGACTTCCCTGGAGGTCCAGTGGTTAAGACTCCATGCTCCCAATGCAGGGGGCACGGGTTCAATCCCTGGTTGGGGAACCTAAGATCTTGTATGCTGCGTGGCACAGCCAAAAAAAAAAAAAAAAAAAGGATATTAATAACTATAATCTGTAGTCTTGCATTGACCATTTTGGTTCCTGTCAAAAGCTGGAAATAGTTGATGAAATTAACAATAAAGGTAATACAGGGAAAGACTAGCTAAGGTATTTATCATTTTCAGAAACTGCATAGTAAGTGAAGCTTCCACGCTAATAATACCAGTATTTGCAACATGGGTCATACTTTCATAAGCACTTGTAAATCTATTATTGCGTTTGATATAATTCTCAGAATAGTCTTATGAAGTAGATAGGTATATCTGTTTACAGGTAAAGAAATTGAGGTTAGCAAAGCCTTCAAAAAAAAAAAAAAAGCCAGTAAGTGGTATAATCACGGATTTTAACTTAAAGTCTCTTTGTTTCTGTCACTAAAATAGGATTGTAGCATAGAACTATTGGTGGTGTGAATAGTCGTCAAATATGCTTTGATAATGAGTAAGTTTGACTTTATGTAAATACTAGTAAATTCGATGTGAAAATGCAAATAAAATGAGATTTTTATAATGCAAGTGTATGTGTTTAGCAACAACGTATCTCTAACCCCCCAGAATATTCCTGTAAGGTAAGTGGTTTCTCTGTTTCACAGAGGAGATAACTAAAGTTTAAGCAGATTGTCATTTGCCCAAGGTTACTCAGTTGGTAAATGGTGGAACCATTATCTGACCTCAAAATCTAGGATGAACCTATTTCAGTCAAAATACCCTCTATTTTTGCTTTGCATCATCGGATAGTCTTTAAACTTAAAATTTTTAGCTCATAGCCTCTCTTTTTGGAGATAGTGCATTCCACATCCTGAAAGTCATGTGCTATTGAATTATTCTCAAATTAGATTTTTTTTAATGTGATAAAATACACATAGCATAAAATTTACCATCTTAATTATTTTTAAGTGCATGTTTCAGTGGTATTATTTACATTCACATTGTTATGCCATCATCACCACCATCCATTCCTATGACTCTTTTCATCTTGTAAAACTGAAGCTCTGTACTCATTAAACAAGCCCCCCATTCTCCTCTCCCCACAGCCCTTGGCAACCATCATTATACTTTCTATCTTTATGATTTTCACTACTTGTACCTCATATGTTTGAATCATACAGTTTATCTTTTTTTGACTGGCTTATTTCACTTAGCATAATATCTTTAATGTTCTCAAGGTCCTCCACGTTATAGCATATTGCAGAATTTCCTTTTTAAGGCAGAATAATATTTCATTGTATGTATATACCACATTTTGCTTATCGGTTTATTTGTCTATGGACACTTGGGTTGCTTCCACGTTTTAGCTGTCGTGATTAGAGCTGTTATGAACATGGGTGTATAAATATCTCTTCAAGACCTTGCTTTCAGAGTCACAGACATAGAAAACAAACTTATGGTTACCAAAGGGGAAATGAGGGGGGGAGGGATAAATTAGGAGGTTGGGATTAACATATAGATAACCAACAAGGACCTACTGTATAGCACAGGGAACAATATTCAGTATTTTATAATAACCTGTAAGGGAAAATAATCTGAAAAAGAATATATATTATATACATATGTATATATGTGATTGAATCACTGTGCTGTACACCTGAAACTAACATGACATTGTGAATCAGCTGTACTTCAATTAAAAAAAAAGATCTTGCTTTCAATTATTTTGGATATATATCCAGAAGTGGAATTGCTGCATGATATGGTAATTCTATTTTACATTTTTTGAGGAACTACCACACTGTTTTCCACAGTGGCTGTACCATTTTATATTCCCACCAATAGTACACAGGGGTTCCAGTTTCTCCCCATCCTTGCCAACACTTGTTGGCTTTGGTATCAGGGTAATGCTGGCCTCATAGAATCAGTGAGGAAGTGTTTCTTCCTCTTCCATTTTTTGGAAGAGTTTGAGAAGGAATGGTATTAGTTCTTTAAATGTTTGGTAAAATTTACCAGTGAAGTCATAAGGTCCAGGGCTTTTATTTGTTGGGAGATTTTTGATTACTGATACAATCTCTTTACAAGTTACAGGTCTATTCAGATTTTCTATTTCTTTGTGATTTAGTCTTAATAGGTTTTGTGTTTCTAGGAACTTGTCCTTTTCATCTAGGTTATCCAATTTGTTGGTGTACAGTTCATAATTTTCTCTTATAGTTCTTTTTATTTCTTTAGAATCAGTAGTAATGTCCCCATTTTCATTTCTGAATATAGTGATTTGAGGCTTATCTCTTATTTTCTTTTTTTTCAGTTTTATTTATCTTTGGCTGTGTTGGGTCTTCATTGCTGCGTGGGGCTTTCTCTAGTTGCAGTGAGCAGGGGTTACTCTTTGTTGCGGTGCACAGGCTTCTCATTGCGGTGGCTTCTCTTTTTGCGGAGCATGGGCTCTAGTTATGCAGGCTTCAGTAGTTGCGGCACACAGGCTCAGTAGCTGTGTCCCACAGGCTCTAGAACACAGGCTCAGTAGTTGTGGCACACGGGCTTATTAGTTGCTTCACGGCATATGGGATCTTCCCGGACCAGGGATTGAACCGATGTTCCCTTCTTTGGCAGGCGTATTCTTAACCACTGTACCACCAGGGAAGTCCCTCTCTTTTTTCGTAGTCTGTCTAGCTGAAGTTTTGTCAATTTTGTTGATCTTTTCGGAGAACCAACTTTTGGCTTGATTGATTTTCCTCTATTGTTTTTCTTTTCTCTGTTTAATTTCTCTTTGCTCAAACCTTTATTATTTACTTCCTTCTGCTAGGTTTGGGTTTAGTTTATTCGTCTTTTTTCTAGTTCCTGAGGTTTTAAAGTTAGGTTGTTGATTTGATGTTTTGGGGGTTTTTTTTGATGTGTTTAAAACTGTAAATTTCCCCCTTAGTGGGAAATTAGCTTAGCTTTCGCTGCATCTCATGTTTTAGTATGTTGTGTTTTTGTTTTCATTTGTCTCTAAGTATTTTCTAATTTCTCTGTGATTTCTTCTTTGATCCATCAGTTGTCTAAAATTGTGTTAATTTCTACAATTTTGTAAATTTTTCGTTTTTCTTTTTTGTTATTGATTTGTAACTTCATTGTGTTGTGGTTAGAGAAGATACTTCGTATATCTATTTTTTAAAATCTATTGAGTCTTAATTTGTGGCCTAATATGTCATCTCTCCTGGAAAACATCCCATGTGCATGCAGTTGAGAAGAATGTGTATTCTCCTGTTGTTGGGTAGTGTTCTGTATATGTCTGTTAGATCTACTTGGTTTATTGTGTTAAGTTCTCTGTTTCCATACTTATGTCTGGTTGTTTTGTTCATTATTGTGAGTAGGGTATTGAAGTCTCCAACTGTTATTGTAGAACTGTCTGTTTCTCCCTTCATTTCTTAGTTTTTGCTCCATATGTTTTCATGACTTGTCATTATATATGTAAATATTTATAATTGTATTTTCTTGCTGTGTTGAACCTTTTATTAATATATACTGTCCTTTTTTGTTTCTTGTAACATTTTTTATTTAAAATCTTATTTTTGTCTGATACTAGTGTAGCCACTTTGGCTCTTTTTTTGGTTACTGTTTGCATGGAATATTTTTTTCAATCCTTTTCATTTCAACCTGTTTGTGTTTTTGGATCTCAAATGAGTCTTGTGTAGACAGCATATAATTGGATCATGTGTTTTTATTCATTCTGCCAATCTCTGTCTTTTGATTGGAGTGTTTAATTCATTGATGTTTGTAGTAATTACTGATTAGGAAGGACTTATTTCTGGTATTGTGCTATTTGTTTCCTATGTGCCTTAGAGCTTTTTGAGCCTCATTTCCTGTATTACTGTCTTCTTTTGTGTTTAGTTGATTTTTTTTGTAGTGAAATGTTTAAGTTCCTTTCTTATTTTCTTATGTGTATACTCTATAGGCATTTTCTTTGTGGTTATCATGAGGATTACATTTAACATCCTAAAATTATAATACTCTAATTTGAATTTATACTAGTTTAGCTTCAATAACAGACAAAAACTCTGCTTCTTTACAGTTTCATCTCTACCCTTTTCAGTTGTTGATGTCACAAAATTACATCTTTATACATTGTGTGCCTAAAAACATGAACTAAAAATTCAAATTATTAAAATTGTTTAATTTCAATTTTATTTAAGTTCTATTTTTTACTTATTATTTTAAGTATTCTAAATTATGTAGGAAACATGATTTGGTGTAATAAAGCAAAATTACAGTAAAATAGCTTTTTACATTAATAATTCTTTAAAAATGTATTTGTCTCTCAAATATAAAAAGTACAGTTACAAACCACTGTTATAATAATACTAGCTTTTCTAATTACCCATGTATTTACTTTTATATTCATATGGCTTTGAGTTACTGTCTAGTGTTCTTTCATCTCTTTTCATCTTGTAGGTCTCCCTTGAGTTGCAGACCAGGTCTAGTGATCATGAACTCCCTCAGCTTTTGTTTATCTGGGTGTGTCTTACTTTCTCCCTCACTTTTGAAGGACAGTTTTGCTGGATATAGATCCTTCATTGACACATTTTGTCTTTTAGTACTTTTAACAGATCCACCCATTGTCTTTTGGCCTCCAAAGTTTCTGATGAGAAATCTGCTGATAATCTTATTGAGATCACTGGTATGTGATGATTCACTTCTCTTCTTATTTTCAAGATTCTCTCTTTAGCTTTTTGGAACTTTGATTATAATATGTCTTGGTGTGGGTCTCTTTGAGGTCATCTTTTTTGGAGTCTCTTGGATGTTTATGTTCATGTCTTTCATTAAATTTGGGAAGTTTTCAGCCAGTACTTCTTCAGATATTCTCTCTGCCCCCTTCTCTGTCTTTTGTCTTTCTAGGACTCTCATCATATGTATGTTGATCTGTTTGATGGTGTCCCACAGGTCCCTTAGGTGCTGTTTATGTTTCTTCAATCTTTCTGTTTGTCAGACTTGATAATTTTCATCGTCTTAGCTTCAACTTTGCTAAATCTTTTTTCTACCTGCCCAGATCTGCCTTCAAATCCCTCTAATGAATTTTTTAAAATATTTATTTATTTATTTTTGGCTGCATTTGGTCTTCATTGCTGCACATGGGCTTTCTCTAGTTGTGGCGAGTGGGGTGTACTCTTTGTTGTGGTGCGCGGGCATCTCATTACGATGGCTTCTCTTGTTGCAGAGCACAGGCTCTAGGTGCGTGGGCTTCAGTAGTTGTGGCTAGTGGGCTCTAGAGTGTAGTCTCAGTAGTTGTGGCGCACGGGCTTAGTTGCTCCATGACATGTGAGATCTTCCCAGACCAGGCTTGAACCTGTGTCCCCTGCATTGGCAGCGGATTCTTAACCACTGTGCCACCAGGGAAGCCCCCCTCTAATGAATTTTTAATTTCAGTTATTAATATTTCAGTTCCATAATCTCTCTGTGGTTCCTTTTTAGGTTTTCTGTTTCTCTCTTGATAGTTCCATTTTGTTAACACAAATGACTTTGTTCACATCTTCCTTTAGTTCTTTGAGCATCTTCAAGACAGTTGTTTTAAAGTCTTTGAAAAGGAACTAATGGCATTTTTACTAGACAGAGGCAGTTTCTGTTGATTTATTTTTCCCCTTGAATAGGCCATACTTTTCTGTTTCTTTGTATGCCTTGTGATTTTTTTCGGTTGTTAAATACTAGACGTTTGAGTCTAATAATGTGGTAACTCTGAAAATCAGATTTTTCCCTATTCCTTAAGGTTTGTTGTTTTTTTTTGTTATTGTTTGGCTTTTTTTTTTTTTTTTTAACTGTTGTGGGCTGTCTTTATGCTGAAGATCAGCTTGAGGTTTAAACTTAAAGTCTTCTCAGGTCTTTTCTGAGCCTTTTCCTGGGCATGCATGGTCACTAATTTTCCTTGTATATGCAGTTGTTTTTTAATGTCTTAGTCTTTAGTGTCTTACTCCCAAAAGGGGAAATAGTGAAAAATGCAGCGGTAAAGGGCACCAGCCTTTAAAATATCCTGGAAGTCACTTCAGATGAGAGGGAGGGGCTTGCAACAGTGGGAGGAGGTGCAATAACAGTGGCTGGCCACCTCTTTGTCTGCACCTCTGTGATCAGAAACAGTAGTGAGCAATCAGAGGAGAGATCCCTGATATTCAGAGGATAGAGTCCTTCTTGCCTACTGTGGCTCCTGCAAACTCTGTGCAAGCTGCTCCAGAAACACATGCACAGCTGCTTGCCACATGGCTGAGGGTGGGCAGCTGCTACTGTACACAGAGCTGAAATTGACCAAAGTCAACTGTAATTTACTAAGTCTTCTGGAAGTTGTAATCCTTCAGCAGACTCCAGAGTTTCAAAATAGTTACATCAAACAGATTCTGTCAGTGCAGTTGTTGTCTACGTGGGAGACAGATTCCTTGTGCTTCTACTCCACCATCTTCCCACAATTTTCCAATTAGATTTTAAAGGAGTCCCTGATACAATTAGCTGAGGTGGCTTATGTGACATTTAGTGTGAAAATACAAAGTCACCTGTTCTTCTTTCAACAATGATTTATATGGTCATTTTACATATATGGTATTGGCAAGCTATAATTTCTAGTAATCATTTTTTGAGTGGTTGTTTTATGTGTGTTTTCTTATTTTTTTTCAGTCTCAGCTAACTGGACAATGGCAGTTGAGTAGGTTTTGAAAAATGTCTGAAGTTTAATGGACTGCATCTACCTTCTGCCTTTTCCCCATCCTTTACAAAAGAATAAATGGGATGTTTGAGAAGAGAGCTGTATTAAAAGAAGAGTGTTACAAATGGCTTCAGAACCTGTGAATGCAAAACAAGCTAGGAATCGCTTCACAAAGGGGAAAAGGCAACAGCACCAGCAAATAAAGAACAGATCTTCACTTGGTGATGGTGATGGAGAAGACTCCTTTATCTTTGAAGCAAATGAAGCTTGGAAAGATTTTCATGGTTCTCTTCTTCAGTTTTATGAAAATGGAGAACTCTGTGATATCACATTGAAGGTGAGACTGTCTTTTTTTCTTTCCTCAGCCTCTTCAGTGTATTATATAAAATAAAGGTTTCTATAACCACACAAGGCAAATTTTTGGTGCTTTACTTATTATAGTCAGAATGGTTTTAGTTTCAACCCTTTTTTACATTGAAGGGGAAGGGACATAAGGGAGGGTAAGTAAAGGGAGCCTAGCATAAGATAAAATTACTATACTAATTAAATGTTGATATTCACTATTTCTTAGTTTCACTTCTGAAAGTTCTGGAGCCCTAAAACAACAAATAGTTATTATTTGTGAAATGGATAAATTGCTGTTGACCAGATAAGCTTTTTTTTTTTTTTTTTTTTTTGGCCGCACCGTACGGCTTGCGGGATCTAAGTTCCCTGACCAGGGATCGAACCTGCACCCTCCTCAGGGAAAGCGTGGAGTCCTAACCACTGGACTGCCAGGGAATTAGCTTTTAACTTGTGAATTAAAAAATCTTGATGTTGGGAATTCCCTAGTGGTCTGGTGGTTAGGACTCCATGCTTCCATTGCAGGGGACATGGGTTTGATCCCTGGTCAGGGAACTAAGATCCTGCATGCTGCCTGGCGCAGCCAAAAAAAAAAAACAACTTGATGTATTCACTTACTCTTGATGTTGGTTAGAAGTCAGAATTCTTGGTTGTATATGTAGCTGCACTAGTGTTTTACTGTGTGTTCCTATTCTGGTGTAAGCATATCTTGTTTTTCTGCACTTTTTTGCTTTATTGTGTTTCTCAGATAATGTGTTTTTTGTTTGTTTTAAACAAATTGAAGGTTTGTGGCAGCCCTGAGTTGTCAGGTGATGGTTAGCGTTTTTTAGTCTAAACATAACTTTTATATGCACCGGGAAACCAAAAAATTCGTGTGACTTGCTTTATTGAGATATTTGCTTTATTGCAGTGGTCTGGAACTGAACCTGCAGTATCTCCAAAATATGCCTGTAATTTAATCTCTATTTTAATATTACCGTCTTTAAGTGAGATTGTTTATTTTTACCTGATAGTGGAGTAGAGTGTTTTTTAGACTTGGATGAAGAAGTCTTTAGTAAACTTTGTCTAAGGCCTATATGATCACGTTGCTCTGCTACAAAGGACAGTTTTAATAAAGTTGGGAAATTGATAAAGCAGTGTTGAAGAGCCTGTGTTCTAATTGTTTCTCATAGCTCATTTAAAGTACCTCTTACTATTCTTATCTCTCAGTGTAATATTAAATTCTTTTGAGGATTTATGTTTATACATGCAGCATTTTCCACATGAGATTTGCCACTTTGGGATCTTTTAGATTTTGCTTTCTGCTCCTGATAGGTCAGGTTCTTAGAGCTCAGAGTTGTGGGGATTGAGGACACCCTTAGAGAATCAGATCAGGGACGCTCAGCGAAAGTCTGTAAACTGAATGCATAAATTCTGAGTTTTAGGCCCAGAATGTCCAGGAGTATAGTGTTATACTGTAAATAAATGACCTATATTCTCTTTACTTAAACTTTTAATTAGGACCTACCAATATGTAAGGACACTAAGATATTGAGAAGAAAATTATTAAATAATTTTACTAGCTTTATGTGAAATATAGCCATGTATAAATTTTAATGAAGGAAGACCTAAACTGTAGGTGTAGAACACCTGATTTGTATAGTATATTATGTTTAATCTAATGCCATTGTTCTAATTTTCAACACAGGTGTGAAATTCAGTGACCCACACTGGATTTGGCAAAAATAAAAATGTAAAATAGATTATTTGAATTTAATAAATTATCAGTTCATCATATCAATATATGTTGGAAAATAATTAAGTAGAATATTATTGATTGTATACATTTTATAATTGGATCTTAGAATAATTTTTACTAGCTACTGCATGTAAACTTTCTTAAGTGAAAAGTAAGGATACAGCCATTTTAGGGCAAGTGATAACTAATCTCATAACTTTTCTTTGTTTATTGGGTAACTTCAGCAATAGGTTGAAGTGAAAACCTCAGAAGACTCTATGGTGGAAAAAAGAAAAAAGAATCTGTGGTGGAAACCCAAAATTACTGTGTTTGAAGCAGTGATAGAAGTCATTTAGGAATGAGAAACTTCACTAATTTAAAGGAGCTATCATTTTTATTTTTTCAACTGTAAAATTATGATGACGATTAGGTTTTTGTGAGGAATAAGTGAATTGATAACATGTGAAGTCCTTATAACAGTGCTCAGTACATAATATTCAATAAATAATCAGCTATTAGGATCATTATGTGTACTATTCTTGTTGTTCCAAAAGTATTAGATAATGCTGCTACGGTATATTCTGTTCTTATCATTAGAAAGAATTGTAGCTTAATCTTTTAGCAGGTCTGTTATTGGATTTGTTTCTTAATTCTAATTCAACATTTCTTAAACTTTCAGAATTTAACTGTCACAGAACAACTAAACCAAGTAAGATTATGGGTAGTTTATAATGATCTGTTCAATATAAACTTCACTTTTTACACTCATATAACCTTGAGGATTATACTTTGATATAGTCATCTCCTTTTTTGATTAGTATGCTTCATTAGGTCATTATTGCTTTTAGGACAAGCATTTTAGAAAGACAATTATCAAAACTGGTTTTATTGTTCATATGTAAGGCCATTAGTGTGTTTTTAAATTCCAAAGTGAGCACTGATATTGGAAAAACAAACTCATTTAACAGATATTTACTAAGGTCTTATCTTAGTATATGGAGAGTATAAATAAATCTGAATAATATGCTGTACTTGCTTTGAGGGAGTTTGAAATTTAGCTGGAGATAGGCACATACACAGCTAACTAAAATACAATTTAGTGATTGTCATTTTATGATATTTTTATGGACGCATAGGAGAGGATCTGTTAACTATGTCTGAGAGGTGATTGGAAAGGCTTCACATAGGAGATTATATATAATCTTGAGGTCATTCCAGGGAAAGGTAAAACTTGTTTATATATTATTATGTATATTTATTAGTGAAAATATTTTAAAACAATGTATCTAGTAGCAGCTCTAAAGTTATGTGTGAGGGAAGGTTCTTAAGGCCAACAATTTGGTGGGGAAAAGGCAGAGGGAAATTGTCTTGAAAGGGGTATTGCATAGGTCTCATAATGCTTAAACTATACATCATAGATGAACAAGAGTAGCATCTACAAAGATGCTTTTATTTATGCTTTATGTAGTTTGAGGAAATGTCATTATCCTTGTTAAAGATCATAGTTAATTTTACCTCAAGAAGTTGATAGAGATTATTAGAGGAGAACAATCCCTTACATCACCTCTTGATGCCACCACTGATTATGTTTCAGTCATGTTGTTTGGCTTTTTTTTTTTTTTTGAAAGTGCACGTTTCTGTGATTTTTTTTTTAAAACAAGTATTTATAGGATTCTAATGAACACGTTCAAGACTCTAAGTGTTATAATTATTTGCTGTCAAAACTTTCAACAGATCAGGTAAGAATAAGTGCTCTGAAAGATTGCAGAGAAACAGTGTTTGAACTGCATTATAGTAGTATACTTCCAAGAGGTAGAAGTTATAAAATTGTTATCCTTATAAATGTAGCAGTCAACTCCTGACCGGAGAGCAGGCATAATCTAATAAAAGAGAAATGATAAAGGAGAAAGTGATTTTTTTAAAATATAAATTTATTTATTTTATTTTTGGCTGTGTTGGGTCTTTGTTGCTGCACGCTGGCTTTCTCTAGCTGCGGTGAGCAGGGGCCACTCTTTGTTGTGGTGTGCAGGCTTCTCATTGTGGTGGCTTCTCTTGTTGTGGAACACAGGCTCTAGGCGCACAGGCTTCAGTAGTTGTGGCTCGCAGGTTCTAGAGCACAGGCTCAGTAGTTGTGGCGCACGAGCTTAGTTGCTCCGCGGCATGTGGGATCTTCCTGGACCAGGGCTTGAACCCGTGTCCCCTACATTGGTAGGCGGATCCTTAACCACTGCGCCACCAGGGAAGCCCGAGAAAGTGATTTTATATTTAACACTTAAGCATTCTGTGTTAAGACGTCTAATAAAATGATCACTTCTATTTTTGTCCATTCAAATAGTAAGTCAGTATTTTGATTTTTTTTTTTAATGTTGCTCAGAAGAAGGGATATTTGAGTATTTATATCCATAGATCCTTGTTTATTTGACCCCCAAAATGCTACCTAAAAGTTATTATTTTCATTGTGCAGGTTTTTAAAGTAAACGTAGTGAGATAAGATTGTAGAACAGTGAATGTGACTAGACATTGTGATATGGTAATTCACTACAAGCCAAGGCATTGAGTCTTATACATTTAACCCCTTCTTGACCTGGCAATTAAACATGTTTATGGCTACTCAGACTGAATAAAATTGGTGGATTATTGAAAAAGAGTAGCTAATTGAGATAAAAGGGCAAAATTACAAGGGATTAAGCTGAAAAATTAGAATACAGCTTATAAATGTACATAAAAGGAGACTTGGGTATATAGGCTTTTTTCCCTCCAGTCTTTATTTCTGTTCTGTGTGTTTTCCACACATTTATTTCAATATCGTTCTCAAACATTTAGCTTGAGTTACTGTTAAGTGGCATAATTGTAAACATTTCAACCTGATATATACTTTAGTTTTTAATGATTTAAAAATTTTTCGTATGTTTGTTTTCAACAATCCATGGTAATGGGATTATACAATTAATACTTAGAAATGAAGTAAATCTATGTAAGAACAACAGTTTGCAAAAGAATAGTTCACGGGATTGCCAGATTTTTTAAAGTACTAAAAATGTCAAAGATGTAAAACAGTTGAAAAATTGTTTAGTTATCAACATATTGAACATTATTTATTGCTTTGAAATTTTGATGAAGGGATTATTCTCAAACACTGCTGATGGATATGTAAATTCATTCCTTGTTTTTCATGGATGGTTTGGCAGTATGTATCAAGAGCTGTAAAAAGCTTATATTTATTGACTCATTAATTCTGCTTTTCAGATTTTATCTTAAGGAAGTATTCTGAAATGCTGAAAAAACTTCATGTTCTAAGATACTGTTTATATTTAAAATATGGAAAACTTGTCTTAATGGCTGATATCAATAAATAAACTGTGTTACATCCACTGTGTAGAATAAGCATGAAGAGTTGAAAGTTTTCGGAAACTTAGGAAAAGGTGATGAAGTTCAGGACAGTCTATTATGTTTCAAAATGCATGGGAAAAAGTTAAAAGGAAATATGCCAACAGGTTGACAGTATTTGTTGAATTGTGAGTAAATTTTTTCCCTTATATTTTTCTGTATTTTCTTGATTTTACACATTAAATATATATTGTAGTTGAGGGGAAAAAAGAAAACTTGAAAAGTAAGTGACCTTTAATGTAAGATAATAGATAGGTTCCTTTTGAAAGTCAGGGCTGATAGTTAATGGGATTTTTTATATATATATAAATTTATTTATTTATTAATTTATTTATGGCTGCGTTGGGTCTTTGTTGCTGCGCGCAGGCTTTCTCTACTCTTTGTTGTGGTGTGTGGGCTTCTCATTGCAGTGGCTTCTCTTGTTGTGGAGCACGGGCTCTAGGCACGCGGGATTCAGTAGTTGTGGCTAGTGAGCTCTAGAGCGTAGGCTCAGTAGTTGTGGCGCATGGGCTTAGTTGCTCTGCGGCATGTGGAATCTTCCCGGACCAGGGCTCGAACCCATGTCCCCTGCGTTGGCAGGTGGATTCTTAACCACTGTGCCACCAAGGAAGTCCCTTAATGGAATTTTTAATGTTCTTTGTTTAGTGTTTTTTTAAATGTCATTTTTAGTTCATTTTACCTCATAATTCAGCAGACGGTCATTTATTGTTTTCAAATAGAATTCTACTTAGTTTGTCATATAGTTTTTTTGGTTGGACCTAAATGTTGAATCAGCAATAAAAATTAAGGATGCTTGACTTCCCCATGTACTCTTCCCCACTAAATCCCCATGTTGGAAGTGAGGTGCCTTACTAATCCAAAAGCCTTTGTTTCATTGTATTTTTTTTTTTTTGGCTGTGTTGGGTCTTAGTTGCGGTGAGCAGGGGCTACTCTTCGTTTCAGTGTGCGGGCTTCTCATTGCAGTGGCTTGTCTTGTTGCGGAGCACAGGTTCTAGGCGCTCAGGCTTCAGTAGTTGGCGGCACATGGGCTCAGTAGTTGTGGCTCACAGGCTTAGCTGTTCCGTGGCATGTGGGATCTTCCCAGACCAGGGATCGAACCTGTGTCCCCTGCATTGGCAGGTGGATTCCCAACCACTGCGCCACCAGGTAAGTCCCTGTTTCATTGTATTTTGATCCCTATTGGCTAATCCATGGACAGTTACTCAAGGTTTGGATTAGCGGTTTGTATTTCAAGCTTTTGTTAAAAAATAAAGGATCATTATGTTAATGTTGATATTCTACATATTTCACTACTTGGGTTTAAGCTTGACATGTTTTCTTTTCCCCTGAGCATCTTGAATTATCCATATGTTCACTTACCTAATAAAAGTGTAAATTAGAAAATTTCCTAGTATCAAGGACATATGCTGTAGTATTTATATGATTTTAAATGGTATAATAATGTCTAATATTTTGTAGTTTGTGTATTTTTTACCCAGTTTTAAACATCTAGTCTTTAGACTTCGATTTCTTTCATTTTAAAATTTCTGATAAAATATTTTTGGTAACTGATACTTATATTTATGTACCAGAGAAGAAAAATTTAGAAATAAACTCTTAAGAACATAATGAGACTACATAGTGTCAAAGGAAAGTTAATGAATGCATAGAAGCCCAAATTTTTTGATGTTCCTATTTCATATATAAGGCTCAAAGATCTTTTTAAAGTTAAGATGGGTATTTATTTATTTATTTATTTTTACAAAAATGTTAGTTTGCATTAGCCCCACATTCACAAAACTTAGAAAACAAAAGAAAATGTCCAGCCATTATAGAACTCTAACATCCAAGTATCAATTCCTTTATTCCAATCAAAAACAATGTTCCCAGAATTCAGTACGAAACTGAAAACACTGCTGTTACCAGCCATAGTCCATAACAGTAACTTTAAATTGTCCAAGGGGAGTAAGGAAGCATTTTAAATCACTGTCACTCCTACTGAAGGATTTTAGGCAACGAGAATTTATTCTCATACAAGAATAAATTTGCATTTTATCATTAAACAGTATGAGGGCCTTAACTGGGAATTACCAGTTTATAAACTTTCTCCCCTAAATTTGTGAATATATCTGTTAAAATTTTCTTGTTTAGAAGATGGGTATTTATTCTAAAACGGTGCATAACGGTATGATTTTGTGTCTGTGTGTGTATATTAAATATACACGTTTTAGTTTATTTGAATCAAATTAAATGAGTTACAGAGGGACAGAGCCTTATAAACAACATGAAAATAGCTTGAGGGCCATTGATTTGTACAGCTTGGATGAGAAGGCATTGTAAAAATGATGTTTATCTGAAAAGTGTAGTACTTTTAAAAAAAAAAACAAACTAAAAAAAACCACAAAACCTTATGTCGAGGGCTGACTTTCAGTAGACTGCAGCGAGGGAGCTGCTCTGCTACCTATAAAACCCCTACCCAGAAGCAGTCGTCTATGAATGGTTTAGCACCAGTTTCCCAACGAACGTGCAGTGCGTGACAGGCGAGGGGGCAGCCGCCTTTCTGGCCGCGCCTGTAGTACCTTATTTTATAGTACTATTATGTAATAGAGTCTTTGTAAGTAGTTTAATTGAGCAGGTTTACGTCATGTGAGATTTACAAGTATTTGCATAGAAACTAAATCTCAGTGGTGGCCAATGCAGATGATCCAAAAAAAAAAGATATTTTTAGACTATTTTTTAAATGTTTAATATCAGATTTCAGATCCCATTTTAGGGCTAATGGGAATTTGAGAACATGCCAAGCTTTCTGCTGTAGTATAGTTTACAGCTTGACTCTCAGTAGACTCTAAATCCTGCCTTCTAAATTATTTTAACAAAGTAAATATAGTATAACCAACAGAAACAATCATCTTGTACTTGTTGAAATAAGTGATATTCATTCTTCCTCTACATTAGTGAAAAAAGCTGGGTAAGGAGCATTTATAAGCAAAACCTTTTATACATTGTAACATTCCTCAGGCCTTTTTCTTTAGGAGTTGTTATTTTAAAATTAGTTCCCAAATAATGAAACACAACTATAAGTGTATTACATAATCAAAATGTTACATGGAAACAGGATAATTGCTAAAACACTACTATCCTGTTACTTGTACTCATTGATTATTTAACATAAAGTGCTGGGGAAACTGGATAACTACTGTGTTAGAAAGATGATGAGTAAGAGGTACAAACTATGTGTATAAAATAAGGTACAAGGATATATTGTACAACACGGGGAATATAGCCAATGTTTTATAATAACTGTAAACGGAGTATAACCTTTAAAAATTGTGAATCAGTATATTGTACATATAACTGTAACATACAATATTTTACAGCAACTATACATCAATAAAAAAAGATATCTGTCTTCTCAGTACCAAAAACTTCCAGATGGAAATAGATTTGTGAAAAACATAAAACTAGAAAAAATACCTGTAAATATTTATGGACTGTTAGAATGATTCCCATTTCAAGCATAGCACCTAAGGCAGAAGTCATAAGGAAAACGATTGATTGGATTATATAAAAATCCATAGGGAGTGAATAAAATTTTGAAGCATACTTAATAAAAGAGAAGTTTTGAAATGTATATATGACAAATGACTAATATTCTAAATGTCTGAGGAGTTCTTACAAATGAGAAAAAAAGTCATAGAAAGAGTTCTTAGAAGAAATAAACGTAGTCCAAAATTTATGAATGATTCAATCATATTAGTAAAAAGTAAACTAAAACAATGAGATATTTCATACATTGAATTGGCAGATTTTTCTTAACAAGATAACATTCAGAATATGGCACAAATATTGTAAACGGATCAGAAATGGACAATTTAGTAGTATGTATCCAAATAGTACTTATCCTTTGAAGCAGCGTTTCTATTTTTAGGAGTTTATCTTTAGGAAATAATAGAGAATGTAAACAAAGATTCTCCTACAACAAAGTTCACTACTGTGTTTGTAATGGCAGACTATTGGAAGCAATCTAATTTTTCAACAAAGTGGTGAGATTTCAGTGTTCTTTATTACATTTCTATAAAATATCATTTCAAAATTATTTAAATAGGAAATGAAAAAACTTCAGTTAAGCTCATAGTAAATACTAACATTGATTTGTTTACTCTGCTTCAGTTTTCTCACTGATAAATTGTGGATAATAATAGTATCTACTCACAGGGGCATTGGGACAATCGAGTGAGTTAATATATGAAAAGCACTTAGAATAGTGCCTGACACGATAACTGTAGTTAACAATATTGTGTTGTATATTTGAAAGTTGCTAAGAGAGTAGATCTTAAAAGTTCTCATCAGAAAGATTATATGAGGTGATGGATAGTTTACTAAAACTTACTGTGCTAATTGTTTCATAATATATACATATATCAAATCATAATGCTGCATACCTTAAACTTATACAACATTGTGTGTCAATAAAATTGGAAAAAAAATTTCTAAAAAAGAAAGGACTCTTAGACCAAAAAAAAAAGTATAGTGCCTGATACATAGTAAGTGCTAGGTGATGTTTGCTGTTAGCCTCATTAATTCACAAAATGCTTCTGAAATGTGAGATAATACAGAAAAATCATAGTTTATGGTATATACATTATAGATACATGTATAAAAGATTTGACTCTCACTTGGAAGAAGAAAATTGCCTGACTTTAAGAAATTGGCCTAGATTGAAAGTAAGTGACAAACGATTACATTGTTAAAACAAATACACTAAACTTGTCTGGAGTTTTTATCCCTGCTATACAACATGTACTCGATGCTGATCTCAGGCTAATTTTGATATTAAACTGAGTCTCTCTTTGTTTTGTTTTGAACAGGTTGGCTCAAAGCTAATCTCTTGTCACAAACTGGTATTGGCTTGTGTTATTCCCTACTTCAGAGCTATGTTTCTCTCTGAAATGGCTGAAGCCAAGCAAACACTGATTGAGATCAGAGATTTTGATGGTGATGCAATAGAAGACTTGGTAAAGTTTGTCTATTCTTCACGACTCACTTTGACTGTTGACAATGTCCAGCCTCTCTTATATGCAGCCTGTATTCTACAGGTTGAACTGGTGGCTAGAGCTTGTTGTGAATACATGAAGTTACATTTTCATCCCTCCAATTGTCTGGCAGTAAGAGCCTTTGCAGAAAGTCACAATCGAATAGACTTAATGGACATGGCGGATCAGTATGCCTGTGAGCATTTTCCTGAAGTGGTGGAGTGTGAAGACTTTGTAAGTGTGTCACCCCAGCATCTCCATAAGCTTTTGTCCTCCAGTGATCTAAATATTGAGAATGAAAAGCAGGTCTATAGTGCAGCCATCAAGTGGCTTCTTGCCAATCCTCAGCATCATTCCAAATGGTTGGATGAAACACTTGCACAGGTAGGGATGAATAAGATTGTGTATAGAAATGAAATGATATGAAAGCAAATCAGCATGTTCCATTTATCATAAAAAGTGTAGATTATCCATTGATGTAATATGATGTGAAAATGGCTTTGACTCTTTCCTACTTACTATACCATTTAAGGATAAGTCTGAATGTGTTTTATTTGAATTAGAAAGATTATTACCTGCTTTTTAACCTGAATATTTTAAAAATCCCTTTGAGATATCATTAGTACAGACCAGTACTGGAAATTGCTTTAGAACTTGGCACATTGAGCTTCATTCAGATTTTAGAAGGTAATAAATGAGTTTTAAAAAGAGAACATGCTTCAGTGAAAGTAAAGAATGAACTGTCCAATTGCAACTTAAATTTTATATCTGCAACTATTCACAATCTTAGGTTCGTTTGCCGCTGTTGCCGGTTGATTTTCTTATGGGTGTTGTGGCAAAAGAACAGATTGTCAAACAAAATCTAAAATGTAGAGATTTATTGGATGAAGCAAGAAATTACCACCTTCACTTGAGTAGCAGAGCAGTACCTGACTTTGAATACTCCATTCGGACTACCCCAAGGAAACATACTGCTGGTAATTAAATTACTCATTTTATCAACTCTGCTCTAAGGAATTTTGTTGTATTTTGGGTTGGTTATGTTTGCCCAAACCTAATTGTAAGATGATTAGTATCTGATTGTCTTAAAGTAATAATTGGCAAGTAAGGTTATATATGAATTCTTACTGTGCATGATTTCAGATAGTTTTACCAATAAGCCAATTTTTTAAAAAGCTGTAACAAGACCTATACACTCTGAAGAGACTGCTGAAATATCTTTTCTTTGGGGGTCTTTTTGATTCTTCTAGGCAGAATTAGATCCTCTGTCAGTTTTGCTTAAATGACACTTGGTTTGCACATGTTACTGTGTTGCATTGAAATTTATTTGACATGTTTTGAGCCCTTCAGAGACAGGTAGGTATCTTAATAACTTTGTATCCCTGGTACTAAACATGGAGCTTAACACATATTGCATATTTAAATGTTTGTTTTTGCATTTTATCACATCAAAAGAAAGGTACTTAATACATCTAATGTTAATAGTATAACAGACCACATTAAACTCTCAGAATATAAAGCTCTTATACTTGAGGAGGCATGCAGTTTTGCCTTTATTTGCCATAATTTACAGACTTTCATATTTTCCTGAGAAAATAGTTTTATGTTCACTTATGTTACTCTTTATAAAGAATATATTTGTGAGATAAGGGAGAGTAAATGTGGTCAGTGAATTCTGGAATCAGTACTCTGAACAGAGACTTCCTGTACATCTGCTGTGACCTAATGTGGTTATTAAATAAAGAGATCCGTGGACTAGCCTAAAAACAACAAAAGGCAGTACATGGTAATGAATAGTGGGACTTTATCTAGATAGTATAAAGAAAATTTGAATGTTGTAGATCTGCCTATGAAGAAGTAGTTCTTCTAAATAGTTTAACATGATGGCTTATTTTTCCCTTTTTTATAGGTTGATTTCAAGTATTAAATTTTTGAAGTGTAGATTTTTTTAGTTGTGAATCCTGTTTCAAGAAGTCAAGGTATTTAATTCTTCAGATTCAGACTTGAATTCAGAGATTTTGGTAGTCTAGGTTATATGACAAATGTATTAGACCCTCATATACATGATCTCTTACATGATTGCAAGAACTTTATAGAGTAGGTTTTAGTGAAGGATTTGATCCTTATTGTGAGAAAGATGGTGTTATTCCATTTTATGGATGAGGAAACTAAGAATCAGAGAGAGTGAAAGGATGCCCAAGGCTACACAGAACAGTGGAGAAAGGATTTGTGTCGTGATCTTTTTACTTCATTTTAATTTTTTTCCTTCCATGTCATGTTCCTAGGTGACCTATGTAGCTGAAATATTAGGGTCCACTTAAATAAAATCTAATCAATAATTGGGATTACATTCTGGGATTATAATTCCAGCTGTGCCATAAAACATCTGTAATTTAGGGCAGATTTCTTAATCTCTGAAGGCCTCAGTTTATAAATAATTTTGACTGCAGGATCTTTAAAGTCTCTTTCAACTTTAAATTTCTCTGATTTAAAACACTGAATTGGTTGGAAAAGATAGCACAAGCAGTTCTGGTCATTCATGTATGTAGTCATTCAGCAAACATATATTAAGTGCCTACTATGTGCCAGGTTCTGGGTTAGGCATTAGAAATGTAAACACACAAATAGACTATAGCCGTTCCTATTTTGAGAGAACTTTCAGTCTGATCTAGGGAAATAGACATATGAATAAGTAAATGCAATAAAGTATTAAAGGTACTTTGATATAATCAAAAGGTATAGTGGGAAGCAAAAAGAGTGGTTATTTTTACTTTGGAAGGGACAGAAAAGGTTTTATAGAGAAAATAACCCCCCAGTCTTAGTTTTGAATAATAAATCGATGTTTTTCTGGGTGCCAGTTAGAGAAAAGGGTATTCAGTTTATTTTACATATATTGAATGTTTAGTACACGCCAGGCACTGTGCTCGTCTTTATTAGTGGATAAGCGCTTAACACACTATCTTAATCTCGCTTAGACTCTGGTGACAGATATCAGCATAATCATTTCAATATTGTATATTACATGAATGAGAGTTACCAAAAGTTGTTATCAGAACGTTGAGGATGATCACTGTATGGGTGATGCAGGAGCTTAAACATTAAGGGAAAGAGAGGGAGAAAATCGCGTTGGACAGTGCAAGGCCTTTATGCTCTACTAAGGCTTTATCTTGTAGAGCAGTGGTTCTCATAGTGGGAAGCAAGTGGTAGCCTCTTGACCAGCAGCATGAGCATTCACTTGGGAAGTTTTTAAAAATTCAAAATTTTGGACCTGCCCCAAACCCACTGAATCAAACTCTTGGTGGGGGAGGGGTCAGGCCCAGCAATCTCTGTTTTATAAAATAGCTCTTCTGATGATTCTGAATCAGAATGAAGTTTTTTTTTTCTTTTTTTTAATTTGGCTGAGTAGGGTCTTAGTTGTAGCACACGGGATCTTTGTTGCGGCATGCAGGATCTTCTAGTTGCAGCATGTGGGATCTAGTTCCCTGACCAGGGTTCGAACCTGGGCCCCCTGCATTGGGAGTGTGGAGTCTTAACCACTGTGCCACCAGGGAAGTCCCCAGAATAAAGTTTTGATTTGTTAAAAAAAATTGTGGTAAAATACATAAACCATAAAAATTGCCATTTTAACCATTTTTAAATGTACAATTTAGTGGCATTCAATAAAATTTTTAAGAACTACTGATGCAGGTAATGAAAAGCTGTTGAAAGAGCCTTTTAATTAGATTATTCAGCTGACAGTCTGAAAGCAAAAGAGTACTAAGTGATAAGAGAGAACAAGATTTTGCAGTAATAGCTGATGAGGGCCTGAACTAACAGTGGCTGTGGGAATAGCGAGGGAGAGAAAGGACACCTCAGGGAAGGAAGAGGTTGTTTAGGTGGGTGAGGAAGGGAGATCTTTTATGTTGGGTTTGAGGTGCCTCTGGGACATCAAGTGGAAATGTGGCTTAGAAATGTAGATTGGAAGGCATTATGATACAGATGGAATTTTAAGTAGAAGGATTGAACTTTTCCTGTGTAAGCATGAAGTATGTGAGAAGTAGGCTGAGAATGAAACAGAAAACATAGAAAAGAGAAGAATGATTGGAGAGAAAAGGAGACTTTGATATTATGGAAATCAAGAGTTAAGGAGTTTCCAAAAAAACTAGGGTGATCAGTATATCAAATGTTGTAATTGTATTCAGTGAGAAATTAACTTTATGAATTTGTTGGATTTTGTCATGACCTTACTAGCAAGAGCAATTTTTCAGGATGGGTGAGGATCTCAACCGTATTATAGTGGAATGTTAACAAGCTGAGATAACTGATGTATTCTATTCTTTGAAAAGTTCAAATGAGGGGCAAAAAAAGAAAATTAGATTTTTAGTGGTATAATGACATTAAATGCTATCCAAATAACTTTTTTTATTCCCGTTAATCAAAATTTTGAGTTCCTAAGTTTCTTTCCACAATTATTTATCTTTTTTTTTTTTTTTTTTAGTTAGGGGGAATTTCCTGGCAGTCCAGTGGTTAGAACTCCATGCTCTCACTGCCATGGGCCTGGGTTCAATCCCTGGTCAGGGAACTAACATCCCACAAGCCGTGTGGTATGGCCAAAAAATAAAAAATAAAAATAAAATAAGCTGTAAAAAAAAAAAAAAAATTAGGGAACTGTGATTTTAACCTCTATTTTGTGGCTTTACCTTTAGGTGTGCTATTTTGTGTAGGTGGTCGAGGTGGATCGGGTGACCCCTTTCGCAGTATCGAGTGCTATTCTATCAACAAAAACAGTTGGTTCTTTGGACCAGAAATGAACAGTCGAAGGCGACATGTGGGTGTAATCTCAGTGGAAGGTGGGTCTGCTTTTGTGTTAAATCACATCGTGTCACCACAATGGTCTTTTAAATATTTGAACTTTGAGAATTTCTTTCTATAAGAAAATTCCTACATTATAAAATATGTTTCAGTATATCAAGTTATTTGGTGAATGTTTACTTGCTTTATGCCCATAGATGCTCAGTGTACAGTCTCTTGCATATAGATGCTTAACAGGAGATGAGTATTAAGGAAAAAGGAGTTAAACTATTCTGGGTTATATTTACAAAATAACCAAACTAAAGAAAAATATTTATTGAAGCCAAATAATAAATATATATTAACTTTTTTCTATACCTATCTAATTATTATTATTGAAATGAGGTTTTTTTTTTAACCTGGTTACAAAAAATGAATTAATTGCAGAACCATGGATAAATTGTTAGGAGAATAAAAAGTCACTTTTCTTCCAATTATAAAAATATAAATGCTTTGGGGGGAAATATGAAAACATATTTTAATAAAAAACAAAAATCATCCGTAATCCAGACACCTAAATAGTTACAGTTACCATTTTGGTATGTTAATAGTTCCAATTTTTATTTGTTTCATTTAGAAAAGGTTTGATATATTAAGAGTTTTATATTTTCTTTATACAAGAGCATTTTTTCATTTTATTAAACATTCTTTGCAAGGATGATTAGTGATTTCATCTACTAAGTAATAAAAAGTTGGGAAACCTAAGGGTGGGATAATGTTTGAACATTTAAATAACTTGTAAAACAGCATGTTTCAGGCATTTTATTAAGTAGAAGCTTACATTTATTTTCATTTGACTACTGAAGTGACTTGATCATAATGTTGAACAGAAGAATACTTGTTGAAAGTTAATTTATTGTACTATTTTAATTATATATTGATTATATATAAATTTATTTATTTGGAAACAAATGAAAATACTTCTCTACTTGACAGGTAAAGTGTATGCAGTGGGTGGACATGATGGAAATGAACATTTAGGTAGTATGGAGATGTTTGATCCTCTCACTAATAAATGGATGATGAAGGCATCAATGAACACAAAGAGGTAGATGAGCATGGACATTTATTTTGATTTGTTGGTGGAAAATAAAGAAAGCTTCCTATAACCGAAAGGGCTAATTTTTTACTCTATATTTTTAGAAACTTTAAATACCGTCTTTTTTTTTTTTAATTTCATTTCATTTATTTATTTATTTATTTATGGCTGTGTTGGGTCTTCGTTTCTGCACGAGGGCTTTCTCCAGTTGCGGCAAGTGGGGGCCACTCTTCATCGCGGTGCGCGGGCCTGTCACTATTGCGGCCTCTCTTGTTGCGGAGCACAGGCTCCAGACGCGCAGGCTCAGCAATTGTGGCTCATGGGCCTGGTCGCTCCGCGGCATGTGGGATCTTCCCAGACCAGGGCTCAAACCCATGTCCCCTGCATTGGCAGGCAGATTCTCAACCACTGCGCCACCAGGGAAGCCCTAAATACCTTCTTAAACATATTTTGTTAAAGCATCCAATGTGATGCTTCGTTATAACTTTTAGAATTTTCCTGAGAATTAAGAATAGAATCATGTCTTTGAGTATGATAATGATTGTCATAGTTTTGAGTCATACCTGAGCATTTATTTAACTTTTTATTTTGAAATAATTTTAAATTTTCAGAAAAGTTTCAAAAATAATTGTGTTCCTATGTACTAGTGGTGCTCAACTGAAGATAATTTTGCACATGGGGATACATTAACATCTAGTTTTCTATTCTTCATTAATTTAACATAGTATTTTTTAACTGAGTTTTCTTGTGTGTTAGAAGTATGAAAAATTAGATGGAAATGTGAAGAGAGTTTGGCTGAAAAGATTTTTGGCCTTTTTTTCACACATAAGGAGAAAGAATCTTAGTGGGAAAAACCTAGTCTTAAAATACGCTACTTATCTATAAATGACATTTTAATACTTTAGTAGGGCTTGATTTATGCTACATGGTAACTACAAACAGTTTAAATTCTAACATGAATTAAAATGGGGGAGAAAATCCTTAAGTACATTTTTAATCTTTATACTCTTGCCTCTTTATCATCTTAAGCTGGTTTTTAGCTGAGAATTGAGTGAAACTTGTCTCACAAAATAGCAGTTGAATTTCTTTAATCTTCTAAAATATACCCTGAGCACTGCAATAGCTTTCCAACTGTATAAAAAATAATAGAACTGCAATTATTTTCTCATGTTATTTGTTTTTATAATTTGTATCCCCCCAAATCATTGTTTCAGTGTGCATTCCAAAATAATATTCACATGTTAAATACGTGAATTTCTCTTTTTCCCCCCTTTTCTTTTTCATCTTTTCACTAAAATGGATACTGATGTTTGTTCAAGGTATAGTTTTATTGAAACCCATCATCCTAACAGAGCATCTCTAGGGGTTGATTTATTTATTCAACAAATACTGGTTAAGTGCCCATTGCAAGATATACCAAGTGCTGAAGATACAGCAATAAATAAGACAGGGTCCCTACCTCCGTAGAGCTTACATTCTAAAAGGCAAGATAGAAATAAAGACATAGTTACAAGGGTAATAATGCTAGCACCAACGTAAATAAAGAATGCTTGAGAGTGGAGTCCCATTTAACCTAAGGTCTGAAGGAACAAAAGAATTTAGACTGATTAAGTGGTGGGTGGTGTAAGATTGGTGGATGGAAAGAGATGAAGAGCCTTTGAAAATCTGGAGATGAATGAGAGCAGAGAGCATGAAAGAAGTCCCGTGTGGCTGACAGATCAAAGGGGATAGTGTCAACAGATACAGCTGAAATAGCAGACAAAAAATAAAGGCCTTTCAAGTTTGCCAAGATTTTTTAATCTGGTGTGCTTTGAAATACACACATTTTTTTTTTTTTTTTTGATAGCAGGGGAGTGATAGAATCAGATTTCTCTTTTCAAAGATCCTCTGCTATGAAGTGGAGAATGTATTTGAGGAAGACCAGAGTGAAAACAGTCTGGGAAACCAAAAGGGGTATTGTAATATTTTTAGTCGAAGAAATAACGGTGGCTTGGACTGAAGTGGTAGAAGTTGAGATAGAGGAAAGAGGACATATTTGAGAGAGTTCAGAAGTGTACAATCAACAAGATTTTATGATAATTAGATGTGGGAGGTAAAAAGAACAATAAGGTGTAGAGGCTAAGATGATCCTTAAGTTTCTGGCTTAAACAACTGGATATGGATAGTGGTGTGACTTTCTGCATTAGGAAAAGCAAGATGGTGTACAGGATAAAGTTTTTGTTTGTCTTCTAAGGGGTATATTAGTTTTCTCTTGCTGTGTAACCAATTATGACAAAGTTAGAAGCTTAGAACAACATCCATTAATTGGCTCACAGTTCCATAGGTCAGAAGTCCAGCAGCTTTAACTGAGTTTTCCACTTAGGGTCTACAAGACCAAAATCAGGGTGTAGGCTGTAGGCTCTAATGGAGGCTCTGGGGAAGAAACTACTTCCAAGGTCATTTAGGTTATTGATAGAATGCATTTCTTTGCGATTGAAGGACTGAGTTTCTTGTTTTTACTGGCTGTAGGCCAGTAAAAACTCTCAGCTCCTAGAAGCCATTCTGAGGTCCTTTCCAAGTGCTCCCCTCAATCTTCAAACTAGCAGCGACTTGCAGAATCCACCTTGTTCTTTGAGTTTCTGACCTGTCTTCTGCTACCAGCTGGAGAAACCTCTCTGCTTTTATAGGGCTTATGTGGTTAGATTAAGCTCATTCAGGTAATCTCCATTTTGCCATGTAACGTAGCATAATCATAGGAGTAAAACCAGAGGGTGGTAGACAGTAAGTTTCACTTCAGATTAAAGTTAAGGTTGAAGATCCAGACACACAGATTTGAAGTAGAAGCTGTATATATGTCTGGAAATACATATTAGAGTTATCATAAATCCATGGAAAGAAAGAAATTGCCTACAGAGAGAGTATAGGGTGATAAGAGGCCTTAGGGAACTTCATAATTCAGTGACAGAATAGAGAAGAAGGCACTGGTAAAGGAAGCGGAAAAGTACCAGCCAGAGATGTAATGGAGGAGGAAACTCAAACATGTGATGTCACAAAAATCAAGAGAGTTTTGAGGAGTAAGAAATAATACTGTCTTATGGTCTTGTGGTTTAGGGGGTGGAGGGAGAGGGGAATTATATGGCACACTCACTTATGCCATGATATAACACTTGTATATTCTAGAGTGTACACACGTGTTCACCCATACCTGAAAGTTTTTATAACCACAGTATTTTGTAAGTCACTGCTTTATACTCAAGGGAAAAGAAGTTAAGGAGACAAAATGAATGACAACATTATCCTTAAGAATTCTTTCCTAGGATACTCTTTTGGTAAACTGAGAGTTAGAATCTCAGTAGAGCAGCAGCTCTCTCCAGAAATAATAATAGCTAATACACAGCACTGAATATGGGCCAGTCACTGTTCTTGGTGCATTACCTATATTGACAAATTAATATCAGTTGTGTCTACTGCTTTCTCAAATGGGTGACAGATGAAGAAGCAAGGTAGTAAAGGTTTAAACAATACACTTTCTCCAAAGTATATACCAAGTCAGTGACAGATAAATTTTAGAATAGTTCAACTTTTGATTGCTGCAGTGTGTTTTTTAAGAAATTGATATAATTTTTTTTCAATCACCATTATGATGAATTAGCTTTTAACATGGGCTCTCTTCTGTTCCAAGATAAATAGATGCCCTTCAGAAGTTAAGCAGTGTGATATAAAGCTTGTAATATAAAATTGATGTTCTTTTGTGTGATGTAATGAAACACTGCAACAAAATGTGCTCTGCAATTACATGAATTTAGTAATGAGATTGACTTCTGACCTCTGTAGCAAACCATCTCTGTCAGTTCATCAGTCTCTTAATTATGCAACTGAGTGTTTTACTAACTGAATGTTTTGGACTCCATTTATAGTATTTTGTTGGGTTTTCCTTTATTATTTCATTTAAGTTTAAAGTAACCTGTGTAGGCTATGCATTATAAAACTCCAGAGGGCACTGTTCACATAGACTGGCACAATTTGGCAACCCTGTAGCCATCTATTCAGAAGCTTTGATAAATCTAAAAATAATGGGGAAAAGCAACATTGACGTTTAATGTGATAAATGGGTGCATTAGCACAATTTTTTTGCTACCTTTTTTCTGGAAACAAATCGGAATGCTGAAGTGTCTTTTATTGTTTTTGCAGGCGAGGAATTGCCTTGGCCTCCTTGGGAGGCCCAGTTTATGCAATTGGAGGGTTAGATGACAACACTTGCTTCAATGATGTTGAGAGATATGACATAGAGTCTGATCAGTGGAGTACAGTGGCACCAATGAATACTCCCCGTGGAGGAGTTGGCTCTGTGGCTCTTGTGGTAAGTTATGTGGCAGCTTGCTCACTGGATTGCATTGCGTCACATCCCTAACCAAATAAGGAAAGGTCTGATGTATTCATATTTCCAGTATGCAGAAATTGATTACACGCCAGATTATTTCATGAAATACTGCTCTCTTGCACATTCTGGTCTACCATTAGGACAGCATGTAAATCAATTCAAAATCTAATGTCTTGTGTTTTTTTTTCTTTCTTTGTTTAGAACCATGTTTATGCAGTAGGTGGCAATGATGGAGTAGCTTCTCTGTCTAGTGTGGAGAGGTATGATCCACATCTCGATAAATGGATAGAAGTTAAAGAAATGGGTCAGCGAAGAGCAGGCAATGGAGTTAGTGAGCTCCATGGTTGCTTATATGTTGTTGGTGAGTGGATGATATTTCTCTAGTTTAATTTTTTACAGGACATATAATGATAGTGTCAGTAACACAAATTACATTGCATTTAGGCTCAAGTGGAATCAGTCCTAAGATTTGCTTTTGAATTCTTATGGTTCATATTCAAGCTTCTTTGTTTACATCTTCATCTTGCATGTTTAAAACTCTACCTCCGTACTTTTACTTTACTTTTCTTGTCTTCATTTCAAGGGAATTGTGTTGACTAAGCAAACCAATAGGTATTCCATATGCATGATGGCAGTTAGCGTCTCTATATTGCTTTTTGACTTACTGTATAATAGAGTTGGAGGGGAATAGCCAAAGCAATCTTGAGAAAGAAAAACGGAGCTGGAGGAATCAGGCTCCTGGACTTCAGACTATACTACAAAGCTACAGTAATCAAGACAGTATGGTACTGGCACAAAAATAGAAATACAGGTCAATGGAACAGGATAGAAAGCCCAGAGATAAACCCACGCACATATGGTCACCTTATCTTTGATAAAGGAGGCAAGAATATACAGTGGAGAAAAGACAGCCTCTTCAATAAGTGGTGCTGGGAAAACTGGACAGCTACACGTAAAAGAATGAAATTAGAACACTCCCTAACACCATACACAAAAATAAATTAAAAATGGATTAAAGACCTAAATGTAAGGCCAGACACTATTAAACTCTTAGAGGAAAACATAGGCAGAACACTTCATGACATAAATCACAGCCAGATCCTTTTTGACCCATCTCCTAGAGAAATGGAAATAAAAACAAAAATAAACAAATGGGACCTAATGAAACTTAAAAGCTTTTGCACAGCAAAGGAAACCATAAACAAGACCAAAAGACAACCCTCAGAATGAGAGAAAATATTTGCAAATGAAGCAACTGACAGAGGATTAATCTTCAAAATTTACAAGCAGCTCATGCAGCTCAATATCAAAAACACAAACAACCCAATCCAAAAATGGGCAGAAGACCTAAATAGACATTTCTCCAAAGAAGATATACAGATTGCCAACAAACACATGAAAGAATGCTCAGCATCATTAATCATTACAGAAATGCAAATCAAAACTACAATGAGATATCATCTCACATTGGTCAGAATGGCCATCATCAAAACATCTACAAACAATAAATGCTGGAGAGGGTGTGGAGAAAAGGGAGCCCTCTTGCACTGTTGGTGAAAATGTAAATTGATACAGCCACTATGGAGAACAGTATGGAGGTTCCTTAAAAAACTAAAAATAGAACTACCATATGACCCAGCAATCCCACTACTGGGCATATACCCTGAGAAAACCATAATTCAAAAAGAGTCATGTACCACAATGTTCATTGCAGCTCTATTTAAAATAGCCAGGACATGGAAGCAACCTAAGTGTCCATCAACAGGTGAATGGATAAAGAAGATGTGGCACATATATACAATGGAATATTACTCAGCCATAAAAAGAAACGAAATGGAGTTACTTGTAGTGAGGTGGATGGACCTAGAGTCTGTCATACAGAGTGAAGTAAGTCAGAAAGAGGAAAACAAATACCGTTTGCTAACAAGTATATATGGAATCTAAGAAAAAAAAAAAAGGTCATGAAGAACCTAGGGGCAAGATGGGAATAAAGACACAGACCTACTAGAGAATGGACTTGAGGATATGGGGAGGGGGAAAGGTAAGCTGGGACAAAGAGAGTGGCATGGACATATATACACTACTAAATGTAAAATAGCTAGTGGGAAGCAGGCGCATAGCACAGGGAGATCAGCTTGGTGCTTTGTGACCATCTAGAGGGGTGGGATAGGGAGGGTGGGAGGGAGGGAGACGCAAAGGGAAGAGATATGTGGATATATGTATATGTATAACTGATTCACTTTGTTATAAAGCAGAAACTAACACCATTGTAAAGCAATTATACTCCAATAAAGATGTTAAAAAAGTAATAATAAAATACAAGTCTTTAAAAAAAAAATAGAGTTGGAGGGAACCATAGGGCAGTACTTTCTCAGACTTTAATATGCATATGAATAATAAGGAGGTACTGTTAAATTGCAAGGAAAGGGCCCAGGTTCTGTATTTCTAACAGCTCCCAAGTGATAATCGGTGCTATTTCTGGTCCACTCAACACATTTTCGGTAACAAGGCTTTTAAAGGGCTATGAAATAGGAATAATAATGCCTAACTTTAAGAATTATTTTTAGAATCTGAGATAATGTATGTTAAGCATCTCAAACTGTGTCTGGTGCTTTGTTATCAGTAAATGGGTAGCTATATTGTGATTAGTAATCCCTTCCTTTGCAAGAGGAGATGAGTTCGGAGAGGTGGTCACTAGCATATGTCACACTTTCTTTTTTTTTTCTTAATTATTTTTCTTATTAGTCATCCATTTTATACACATTAGTGTATACATGTCAATCCCAATCTCCCAATTCATCACACACACACACACCCCCACCCCCGCCGCTTTCAAACGGTGTCCGTACATTTGTTCTCTACCTCTGTGTCTCAGTTTCTGCCCTGCAAACCGGTTCATCTGTACCATTTTCTAGGTTCCACATATATGCATCACACTTCCTGATGTTGATATAAATTGGTGTTACAAAACTTAGAGTTTTCTTGATAAGAGAGTGGGATATTGTTAGCACTTAAACATCCACAAGTAATAGAAGTAATACTGACTATTTTAGTGCTTATGTGTATTAAAGAAGAGAAATAACATAATTTACCTTTTCAGTCTAGCCTGATCATCACAGCAGCTCTTTGAGGTAGTGAGAGACTGAGAGAGTGAATAATATAGTCACAGGCCTAAATAAGTTGACAAGGCTGGAATTTGAAGCAGGGTCTGTGAGAACCCAGAGTTCTTACTCTACACCATTGCTACCTCTCTCAGCTCCCTATCTAGCGTAGGCATTGACATATGTTATATCTCAACAGGAGTATCATTGTTGCTGTTACTTGTTAAATCTTCTGGGCCTTTATAGGTAGAACAGACATGGTAAAAATAAGACTGACTCAGGTTGAACCTTATAATAAAAACCCTCTTGGTCATTCAAGTCCTACTTAAAACAGGTACAACTGATTTGAATAAGAAAACTTTGAAGGTAACTGTATGTACAGGAAGCTAATTGCATCCTCCCTTTTCCGTTCCTCTGCTTTGAGTTCTTTGTTCAAAATTTATATGCATTGGCTAGGGAAATGATAGGGAACCCATGAAAAAGAGGGCCATGAAAAATATAACTACCCTGTATTAAAAACTTAATCTTCTACATTAGCATTAGCAATAATTAAAAGTAGAGCCTTTGTTATAGTGAAAAAATGTTTTTTATCATGGTTGTGGTGGTGGTAACACTATTACATTTATTAAAAGTCACTGAATTATGAACTATTATTTTTTAATTAATTTTTGGCTGCGTTGGTTTGTTGCTGTGCGTGGGCTTTCGCTAGTTGTGTCTAGCGGGGGCTACTCTTTGTTGTGGTGCACAGGCTTCTCATTGCTGTGGCTTCTCTTGTTGTGGAGCACGGGCTCTAGGCACGTGGGCTTCAGTAGTTGTGGCGCACGGGCTCAGTAGTTGTGGTTCGCGGGCTCTAGAGTGCAAGCTCAGTAGTTGTGACTCATGGGCTTAGTTGCTCCACGGCATGTGGGATCTTCCCAGACCAGGGCTCGAACCTGTGTCCCCTGCATTGTCAGGCGGATTCTTAACCACTGCGCCACCAGGGAAGTCCTGATCAGTGAATTTTACCTCAGCTGATTTAATAAAATTAAACCCATTAGAGAAGTTGACTTTGCTGATTTTTTTTTTTAACCTGACCTTCTTTCTAAATAGACCATCATAATATCAACACTTCTGTCCTCAGGAAAATAGGCTTAGTCATCAGGGAGACCTATTACTCATGTAGACTGAGATGGAACCTAAAAAGAGACACATATATTTTTAAAGGAAAGAGCACTGTTAAAATAGCAGTCTCTATGTTTAACAATCAGGAACATAATAAGTAACATTGTTAAGGTGATCTATAGAGAGGACTGTCGGCTTCTAGAATAGGTAGCATGAAGGATGTAGTTTTGGCAAAAATTGGTAAGAATTCAGTCATAGTCCACCATCTCTGTAATTATGATCACGATTATAGTACTAAGGGAAACAGTTGGAAAACTTTGACTTTTATCTAAATGAGTCAAGTGACTTAGTGTAGTTTATTCTCTTCTCAAGCCTTCTTACTGTTTAAAAATCTAATATATACATGTACACACAGAGAGAAGGAATCTCAGTACTTTCTTGCTTGCCTTTAGGAAGCTAAGGGAAAATTTTATGAATGTCCGTGGATTTTTTTTCTCCTAAATTATCTGCTTAAATATAGGGACTTTAGTTTTTCTCACTTTAAGATTTTTAATCCTAATATTGAGGAAAATGCTATTTAAATTATCTTGAATTGTAGTAAATGTATAATAGGAGTTGGTAGTAGTGATAGATGTTGGGGTTTTCTAAAATGTTTTGAAAAGATTGGTTTGTAGAAGCTGTTGAATTGAAATTTAATGGTTAATTTCTATGAAACATAATGCTATTTTAAAACTCTTTCTTTATATAGGTGGTTTTGATGATAATTCTCCTCTGAGTTCAGTTGAGCGGTATGATCCTCGAAGCAACAAGTGGGATTATGTAGCAGCCCTTACCACTCCCAGGGGTGGAGTGGGGATCGCAACAGTGATGGGCAAAATCTTTGCAGTTGGTGGTCATAATGGCAATGCATACTTAAATACAGTAGAAGCATTTGATCCAGTGCTGAACAGGTAATTTTTTTTTCCTTTACACTTTAATGGGGTCTTCCAGTAACAGATTATTCCAGAGTGCTAAAATGCTGCTACATGTAGTTAATAGAAAACTTTGGGGATAGCACTCTGGAATAATCTGTAAAACCAGTCCCATAATAGGGATTTTTTGTTTTGTCTTTTGAGTAAAGTAAATCATGATTTGTTTTAAGATAACATCCTTTCTCCTCTGTCTTTTCAGGTGGGAGCTTGTTGGATCTGTGTCTCACTGCAGAGCTGGAGCAGGTGTAGCTGTGTGTGCCTGTTTAACTAGCCAAATTCGAGATGTAGGTCATGGGTCCAGTAATGTGGTTGACTGTATGTGACTTGAGTTCCAGCCACCAACAATTTAATAACATCTGATAGGCAAGAAAGACTACCAGGATTTTGTAATGGCCACCTTTGAACAGTTTTAACTACTGCTAGAGTCTCATTTAAATGTAAACTGTTGTATTGCGACTAAGTGCAACTTTTGAAATGGTAGCTGAAACTACTAGTAATAAAGTTGATACTTCCCACTTTAACAAATAATGAAGTAGGGAAGGAAGACACTCTAACCTGAAACCATATCTCCTCCAAAATAAATGTGTTTAAAGGAGTGCCAAAACCTTGAAATTCCTTTTTTTAAAAAGTGTGGATGAATCAAAATGTAAAATGAAGTCATTTGCTGAGCTTTACCTTTTGCCTAAAGGTGTTAACCTTAGGCAGTGGATTTTTTCTAGAGGGGAGATTGGAACCTATTCATCAACACAAGGATATCAGGACACACAACAGACCTGCTCCATTTGAAGATCTTTTCTACTTGGTGCTGATGAATTTATGCCTTGCTTTTTTCTAGGTGTTGAGTTTTCAATTCCTTGGATATTTACAGAAATAGGAAAAATGTTTCATCTTTCTGAGTGCCCTTTGGTTGTGTTTTCAGAAGCTTATAGGAATGCTGTAGGAAGCCCTTAATTTCAGTTTGAATTGTTAGGACACCAAAAGATCTAACTGAACTAATTCCCTCTGAATGAATCTGCAGTTTTATTTTTTCATTGCATGCCGAAAGGATTTGTTTCATAATCAAAAATTGAACCTGAGGGGATATTAGAGAAGAAAGCTTTAAAGTCGACATTATTCTAGTGCCCATTCGAGAGCCTTGAGAGGGGACGGTGTCCATTACATGACTCCCTAATGAGGAGACTCCAAAAATATGTTTAACACTCTTCTTTGATTTAGTCATTTCATTTTGAAACCAAGATTTATTATCTTTTTATTTTGCTATTTGCCACCATCATAGTTTTTCTAAACTGTACAGAGTCTGGATTTATTTATTATCAGAAAATGCATTTTTACAAAAACCCTTTATAGACTGTAGTTGAACTGTTGATTACTTCAAGTCCATCATTACCAATAAAAGATATTGTAAAAATGGAAAGATTGAAACTGTTTTTCCTGTTATATTTAATTCTCTCCAGTATATTTATTGAACTTTAATTGAAAATATTTCTTTACATTACTTTAAAGCCCAGGATATTGATACACCTACTGATCTAACAGCTCTTCATGGTTTTACCAGCATTATAAAGTGGCTTATTTGTTATATGTATATATTTTTATAAATATTTATGAAGAATATTAAAATATTATATTTTGTATTTGCAGTGCAAGTTTGGTACCTCTCTTTTAGGCCTTCCTAAATTTTCCTTTAGTCATGCCTTAGAATTTAGTATAGTTTACTGCTGTCAGTCATCTTGTTCACAAGGAAGCTGGGGCAGTGAAGAACACTATTCCATCTGTCCAGCCCTGAAGTTCATTGCCTAGTAGCTGTGATGGTCCTTATTAAATGGCAACCTAGGCTTGTCAGTACAGTAAGGCAGAAGGCCACATTACAAAAGCCAGTGCCTTGGGTATATTAGATCAAAAAAATAAGAAAAAATTGTAAGTGGGCTCAGCTAGCAGATAAAGGTCTATCGTGAAGCAGATTTAAATGTTCCCAGTTTTTTGCTGTCAGCCTGTGGGCAAGTCCATAAGTCATTGCTGGATCTAAACCAGTGTTCTCTTGTACAATTGTAACCGTATTTCAGTCAATCCCAAAAGCATTTAACTCCGTAGCACTCAGTGGACTGGCTACAACTGGCTGGATGTGGAGAATAAGGCTCAAAACCTGGCTTCAGCTATTTCTTATGTCTAATGGAGTTCTTGTATTATAATGCTTGTCTAGGTATGGTTACTAGTGTGTTACATGTATTTTTTGTGGGGGAGGGGATCTTTTATTCTTTCTAAGATTATTTAAAATGTTTTTTTCTTTAACATATTTCTGCCTTTGTCATGTGTATAGCATTTAGGAACATGAAGGTGTTACATTTCCATTACTGGTTTTATCTATACAGTAGTCATCTAACATTACTAAGTTGGTACCCTGGCTACCCGTAAAGTATGAACTACTCATAAGGGAAGTAAAGTGAAGTAAATGGAACATGTGGCTGCCTGTTACATCATGTGTGGGTAGTCAGAAGCACAGCCTTGAAGGACCTGACAGTGGTATGAAAAGATTAATAGTAGAGTCAATATGCACAGTCTCTTTATTAAAAACGTATTCTTTGAGATATGAAATGTGAATCAGGCTGAAGGAGTCATGCAACTGAAAGGTGATTATATTCATAGGAACAGAAGGATGAAATATTCAAAGAAGATGGCTACTTAATTGTGAGGCCTGTCCCTTTAACCTCAGATGTTAATATCACCTACCAAAAAGACATAAAATAGAGCTAAAATTCTAAATTATAAATGGAAAAAAGAAAAAGTAAAAATTTGCATATTTCTTTAAAAAATATTTCTAGTTGCTTCTGTGTGATTCTCCCGAATAGTTATTAAAGCCACTGCTTTTACTGTGTTGTACTGCCACTTTAAAAACAAATTACTTGATACTGTTTTTGACTAATTTCACTGTATTCTGTGTAACTAATTTATTTTTAAATGTTTGAATAAACTTTGTACTCTAAGGAGTATTATTCATTCTCTTAATTCCTAAATGCATTTTAAACTGACAGTGCTGTTAAATGCCTAGATAAGATATTGTTGAAATTGCATAAACTACTCTTGCAAATGGTACACTTGAGAGTTTTGTTCCTTTTTTCTCCATGTCTTATAGAAAATGCATTTAGAATCTAATTCATGTCTTATTGGTTAAGAATGTTTTCTGTGGTTTCTCGTATCAGACTTCTAAAGAAATTATATTGGGATGTCATTGACTCTGTCTCTTTTTCTCCTTTATATGTGGAGTAAACAAGTGGCAATAAAACTTCTCTATAATATTTTCTTAAAACCATGTATTAGTGTAGTAGTACTCCAGCAAATCAAAATAATAAATTATCATATATACTACCAAGTACTGAGATCAGAAAGTTGCTATTTATTGATTCAAAATATGTTGCATGTACCTATTATGAATAGGAACTTCTTCCTATATAGTGTTCATAACTTTGCTTTTCATGGTTTGATTGCTTTTATAGAATCTTTTCAAAACTATGTAATTGTTTATTCTTGATCCTTCAAATACAAAATTGATTTAGTAGTTGCTGGAATATTTTTCTCCTCAAAGAAAAGATCTTTATGTTTAACTGAAAATAGGAAGATTTTTGTTAACCCATACAAAAATTAAAGGTTAAAGGCAACTGATTTGAGCAATTGTCTCTTCAGCAATTGTAGACTTGTACTATATAGAAATAAGATTCTTTATGCATTAAGATGTTGTCCTTCCAATTAGTAACCTCATGAAGCTATAATTATGTTTTTCCACTTGCCATTGCTAAAAACTTTTCTGAAACTTCTCTTTGAAAACAACCTGAAGATCCATTTGTAAGTCATCCAAGAGAATGTCTCATCATAGTTATATGTTAATTTGGACCAGAATCTTAACTTAATAATGGCCCTATGTACTTTATTCATCAGACTTGATTCAAAATATTTTATGACTATCACAGGTTAAATCTACCCTCAAAGAATTAGGTTTTCCTCTACTGGAAAAAAATTTTTCAAAAGTAAACAGTTCCAATGGAAGATTTCTAAAATTACCCTGAGCAATAGTAACTTCAGTGAAAGAAGTCTATATCATCTTTAGAAAGTCAAATACTGTATGATTTCAGTTATAAGTGGATTCTAAAAAAAACAAAACACATGAACATAACAGAAACAGAGTTATAGATACAGAGGATAAACAGGTTGCCAGAGAGGAGGATGGGGAGAGGGGAGAGAAATAGGTGAGGGAGATTATGAGGTACAGACTTCTAGTTGCAAAATACATGGTGTGAAAAAAAAAGGGGGACGTTTCTTTGAAAGGAAACTAATGCAAAAATTCTGGTGGTTTTTGTTGTTTTAACAAGTCATTTTTCCATTATCTTATTGGTTGTGGCTAAATTTAGTCCATCTGAACCATAAGGAGTTTCTTAAATTTGGGTAGTAGTCATGGGGAGTATTAATAACTACAATTTGTTTGATGTATAGTCTTCACCAGTTACTTGATTGATTGATTGATTGATTGATTGATTGATGGCTGTGTTGGGTCTTTGTTGCTGTGCGCGGGCTTTCTCTAGTTCTGGTGAGCGGCGGCTTCTCATTGCAGTGGCTTCTCTTGTTGAGGAGCACGGGCTCTAGGCAAGCGGGCTTCAGTAGTTGTGGCGCACAGGCTTAGTTGCTCCACGGCATGTGGGATCTTCCCGGACCAGGGCTCAAACCCGTGTCCCCTGCACTGGCAGGCGGATTCTTAACTACTGTGCCACCAGGGAAGTCCCACCAGTCACTTTATAATAACCTTTTAATCTTTACAGTCCCAAGTCCCACAGCATGCGGGATCTTAGTTCCCTGACTAGGGTTTGAACCTGTGTCCCCTGCAGTGGAAGCGTGGAGTCCTGACCACTGGACCACCAGAGAGTTAAAGATTAGATTCAAATACAATAAATTGTCCAAGATCCACAACTAATCACTGGTTGACCAATATTCTTTGTGACTGAAAAATTCCACTGTTCCACCTAACCAGCTATGCCTCTGCTTTCTCAAATATCTGTAGATATATATTTAAGGAAAGATGATTTTCCTTTTCATAGTTTCTTCGTAGCAGTATGAAAGTATTTATGGTCACCATTTCTCTTTTTGGGTCACATTTCCATTTATTGAGATAATTGACATAAGTTTTAGGTGCGCAACAATGATTCAATATATGTATGTATTGTGAAATGGTCATCATAAGAATCTGTCATCACACATAGTTACATTTTTTTTCTTGTGATGAGAAGTTTTCAGATCTACTCTCAGCACTTTCAGATATGCAATACAGTTCTATTAACTATAGTCACAATGGTGTATGTTACATCCCCAGGACTTATTTATTTTATAACTGGAAATTTGTACCTTTTGACCCCCTTTACCCATTTCTCCCACCTGCTACATTGCCTCTGGTAACCACTGATCACTATATTTCTGTATGTAATATTTGATATATATACAAAAATATATGTAACATTGAAGTTATTAACCATAGTAATAAAACACCTATGTATTCACTCCCTAATTAAGAACTAGAACATTTCTGGTAGTATTGACTCTGCTCTTGTGTTCCTTCTCTATTCCAATCCCCAGCCTCCCCTTCTCCCCAGAGGTGAGTACTGTCCTGAACCAATCATTCATTCCTTAGCTTTTTTTCTTTTGTTTTTATACAAATACACCAAAGCCACATATTGTTTACTTTTGTTGGTGAGCTTTATAAAAAATAGTATTCTGTATGTAGTCTTAGTAATTTGATCTTTTCATTCAACAGGTTCATTTTTATAATTTATGTTGGGTATAGTTTTCCATATTTTTGCTTTTACAGTGCTAAAATGAACACTTGTATACAGTTTCTTGGTACACATGTGCAAGTTTCTTTAGAGTATAAACCTAAAAGAGTTGGTTGTAAGACATGTTTGATCAGCTTCATAACAGTTTTATAAGGTAATGTGAAATTATTTACCAAAATGGTTGTGTGAGTTTACATTATGGTTTATTATTTACTTTCTATTGTAAGACCTGATTCTTGCCAATCTGTTAGGTGTTAAGATGATATTTTATTGTGGCTTTAATTTGCATTTTCTTGATTGTTGAGCTGAACATGTTTCCATGATTATTAGTCTTTCCAGTTTCTCCTGTGAAATGCTTCTTGATGTCCTTTTTCCATTTTTTCTATTTTTTTTCTCATTTACATGAGTTCTTCATAATAGGATACTAATATTTCCATTTATTTTTATTGCACGTATCTTCTAGTTTGTGGCTTTTCACTTTGTTTTTTGATAAAGAAAACTTCTTAACTTTAATGTACTCACATGTTCTTTTTTGTGTCTTAAGAAATTTATTGTCTCTTCTGAAAGTCAGAAAGTCTCTCATATATAGTCTTTAGTCCACCTGGAATTGGTTTGTGTATGTGTGAGAGAGAAAAAATTTATTTTTTTACTGTGTGGATAGCCAGTTTTCTTCACACTGTTTAGTGACTAATCCATGCTTACCTCTGAACTTTATCTACATGGCCAATTTCCATGTAAGTAAACATCTGGGACTTTCTATTCTATTCCATTGGTCAGTCTGTCTAACCGAGAGCTGAGTGACACATAGGATGAATTACAAAGTATTCTCTCTTTTCTATTCTCTGAATTATTTAACATTGAAATAATCCATTTCTCAAACATTTAATAGAACTTACTTGTAAAACCACCTGAACCTACCACCTTTTGAGGAAAAATTAACTACCAATTCAATATCTTACTGGTTATATGACCTTTTAGGATTTTTGTTTTAAGTCCATTTTGGTAAGATTTACTTTTTAAAATATCATTTGCTGGATCCCACAAGTTTTATTTGTACTGTTTTCATTAATGTTCACTTTAAACATTTTGTAAATGTTCATTCCATGTTTTCTTTTGATCTGTGAGTTTAGAAGTATATTTTAAAATTACCAAGTATGTTTTTTTCTTTACTTTGGTCTGACCATGATCTATTTGACTCCACTTCATGGAAATGTATTGAGACTTGTTTTATTGCCTGTTATGTTAAAATTTGTTGTTATTTGTGTATTCTTGAAAAGCCTGACTAATGTTGTATGCAGTTTCTGTATTTGTACATCATATCAAACTAGCTAATTGTGTTCTCAGTCTTCTATATATTGCTGTTTTTTTCTTTTGGCTGTTTGACCTATCAATAGACGGAAGTGTGTTGCCATTCCATATTGTGATTAGTTTTCTGTGTGTGTGTGTGTATGTTGAGGTTTTCTGATGTACATTTATGCTAATTTTAAAAAATTGAACGTTTTATTTTTAAGTAGTGTATTTTCAGATATGTATTTGATTCTGTCTGTTCGTAGGGGCTTTATCCTGGACTAGAACTTGTATAGGTTAGTTTTGAAGAGTTCATGAGGCCCAGCCCTTTCAGACCTGCCTCAGACCCTTTGTTCTCTCTTGCTACTGGAGCAGGCAAAAACACCTTCCAGTTTCAGTGCTGTTATGGAGTTGGTCCTCCAAATATCTCAGTGAGTGCCTTTGGCTCTCTTGTGATTTACATACTGCTTGCTTTCCCCCTGCTCAGTTATTAATATTGCGCAGGTCTTATGTCTGCTCAAATTGTGGGGTTCCTGAAACACCTAGTTGGATTAGGATATTGTTTTAAAATTTTTGTTATCCTACTTGTCCTGGGTGGTTTATGTTTTTGGAGGGGTGAGGATTAACTGGTCAGAAATTTTACCACTGTTGTCCAGGAACTTTTTTTTTTATTTATTTTATTTATTTATTTATTTATGGCTGTGTTGGGTCTTTGTTTCTGTGCGAGGGCTTTCTCTAGTTGCGGCAAGCGGGGGCCCCTCTTCATTGCGGTGCGCGGGCCTCTCACTATCGCGGCCTCTCTTGTTGCGGAGCACAGGCTCCAGACGCGCAGGCTCAGCAATTGTGGCTCACAGGTCTAGTTGCTCTGCGGCATGTGGGATCTTCCCAGACCAGGGGTCGAACCCGTGTCCCCTGCATTGGCAGGCAGATTCTCAACCACTGCGCCACCAGGGAAGCCCCAGGAACTTATTTTTAAATGAAGGGTTTTTGTGTTTCCCCTCCACCTCCTTTTAGTGGTTAACCTTGGAATTTTTATGGCGTAGTTAACAATCTAAAGTTAATCAATGTGTTTAATGCCTTTCTGAACAATGAGGACCTTAGAACACTAAAATTCATCACCTTTCTTTCCAACCTTTGTTCAGTATTTCCGTTATTTCCCAACCCACATTTAAACATTATTAAATATTTATTTGGGTTTACTTTGATCGTATTTCTTTTGTGTATCTCAGACATTCCTTCTGAACCAAGTTTTTTCTAAAGGATGTATTTCTAGAAGTTATATGAGGGAAATTCTGTTCAAGTAATCTCAGTTTTGGTTCATCTGAAAAATGTCCTTACTTTACTGTCATTTTTAATTTTTTCAGCTTTATGGAAGTGTAATTGACAAAATTGTATATATTTTGATGATTTGACATATGCATATTGTTATGCAGGTTAATTAACACATCCATTACCTCACAGTTACCTGCCTTTGTGTGTGGTGAGAACACTTAAGGTTTACACTCAGTAAATACATGTACTGTTATTCCTGATAGTTGTACTAGATACAATTCTAGTTGGTTTTCTCTTGGTGTTTTGAAGTTGTTATTCCACTGTCATCTGGTTTCCTTTGTACTTCAGTACAGCGGCAGTCTTTCCTTCCTACAGGATCTCCTTTTTCTCTTCTGCTTTTAAGATCTCATCTGTTCTGTAGTTTCATTATAATGTATCTAGATGTGTCTTTGTATTTGTCCTGCTAGTATACATTGTGATTCTTATATTTGTGATGTGTATCTTTCTGATCTGAAAATTTATTTCATGGACTCTTTGAATATTACTTCTGTCCTCTTTTTCTGGGATTTGAAACTCTCTTCCTATTTACTAATTTTCACTTCAGCTCTGTGTAATCTTTTGTAAAAACCATTGAGTTTTTAATTTTAATTACTATGTTTTTCATTTCCAAAAGTCCTACTTCGTTCTTTTTTAGATATGCTTGGTAATTTTGATGGATTCTTCTTCTTAATTCTTTTTCTTTTGTTTGTATCTTTTTCTTTGGGCAATTCATACATATTTAATTCTATATCCTATGGCTGATAAATCCAGTATCTGAAGTCTTTTGGGGGTCTAAATCTGTTTATCATCTCTGAATTTTTCCTTATGGTGCTATTCTTTCCTGTTTGGTGATTTTATTTTGTAAACGTACTCTTAACTGAACCTGTGGAATTCCAGAGGTTCCAAATTGGGCATGTTCTGAGAGGTTTTACATTTGCTCCTCTAGGCCAGGAACTAACTGCCCCTGGGCTTTTTTTTTTTTTTTTTAACATCTTTATTGGAGTATAATTGCTTTACAATGGTGTGTTAGTTTCTGCTTTATAACAAAGTGAATCAGTTATACATATACATATGTTCCCATATCTCTTCCCTCTTGCATCTCCCTCCCTCCCACCCTCCCTATCCCACCCCTCTAGGTGGTCACAAAGCACCGAGCTGATCTCCCTGTGCTATGCGGCTGCTTCCCACTAGCTATCTGTTTTTGTTTTTGTTTTTGTTTTTTTAGCTATCTATCTGTTTTACATTTGGTAGTATATATAAGTCCATGCCACTCTCTCACTTCGTCCCATCTTACCCTTCCCCCTCCCCGGGTCCTCAAGTCCACCCTGGGACATTTTTGCTCTCTTCTTGGCTCTTGGCCTAATGTGAGGTGCTCAGGTTCGGCTCCTCCCCTTACTGTGGGTTCCGTGGTCTCCCAATCCCAGTGCTGATACTGGCATTTGTCCTTGGGGCAACTGTGACTTTTCTGTTTACTTTACACTCCTGCTCAGGTTCCCACTTATATATTGGCCTCGGAGGTTTCCCTGCTTTCCTGAGAATGCAGTAAAGCATTTAAAATTATGTTTATGATTTAAGAACTAACAGTGATGGGAGAGCCCTTCAGACTGTGTAGTCTTTCATAACCCCCACAGGCAGAAAGTTGCCACTACCATCTATAGAGCCCCCAAACGGGCATAGTTTTGTCTTAATTGATATTTACTTACCTTTCGCTTATATACTACTAGACCTCTCTAGTAAAACTTATCTGTTGAACATATTTGTAGACCTTAACAGAAGAAGCTTTTTGGTCCCATGTATTTGTCATGCCTGAAGTTTTTTTCTTAAATTTAAACTGGGAGTTCATAATTCATAAAATGTAAGGTTCCTTGGCATAGCTGTGTCTATCACTTGGTGCCTCTTTGCTCTGAATGTCTCAAGTATCAGTTATTATTTTATATATACCACTCCCTTAGCACATTGATGTTATAAATAAATTCCTTCATAAAGATGACTCTAAAGTACTGATGTAGATTTAGAAAATAGCATTCTGCCTGAAACTTTGCAACCTTTCTTTTGTTTAAAAAAAAATGTTTCTGTTTTGGCCTTTGGCCAAAAGTTATAAAGTTCTTACCTGACCATAATTTCCCTGATTTCCCCCTATTCGTCTGCAAACAAGTATCTTTTTTCCTGTCTGGAGATCAGAGTTCAGGACTGAATGACACAGTGGCTATTTGTACTACATTCTAACACAGTTCTCTGGTTTTCCTTCTTCTACTTGTTTCATTTCTCAATACCTGTTTTAATGCAGTACCAAATCAGTGTGTTTTCTTGGGAGTCAGCTTTATTGAATTATAATTCATATGATACAAAATTGAGCCACTGGGTTTATAATCCATGATTTAGTAAACTTTTAGAGTTGTGCCAACATCACCATAATCCAGATTTAGTTCATTTTCATCATGTTCCCAAAATTTTCATGAGCCCTTCTTGGAATTTATCTCCACTCCTCCCCTCCTTTCCTCCCTGCCTCTTGCTCAAGGTAATCATTGATACGGTTTCTGCCCATAAATTTGCTTTTTCTGGGTATATCATGTAAGTGAAATCAAACTCTATATAGTGTTTTGCACCTGCCTGTTTCACTTAGCATAATGTTTTTGAGGTTCTCTTCATCCATACTGTAACATTTTTAATACTGAATAGTAGTTCATCTTAGGCATATACCACATTTTGTTTATCCATTTACCAGTTGATCATTTGAATTGCTTCCAGTTTAGGGCTATTATGCAAAATGCTGCCATGAATATCCATAAACATGTCTTAATGTGAACATGTTTTCATTTATCTTGGGTGAGTTCATACAAGTGGAATTGCTGTTTCTTTTAAGAAACTACCAAAATGTTATCCACAGGTGCTGTACTATGTTATATTCCTATCATCAGTACTGTATGAGGTTTCTGCTTTCTCATCATCTTCTCCAGCACTTCGTGTTGTCTTTCTCTTTGATTATAGCCATTCTCCGGGATGTGAAGTGGTATCTCATAGTATTTAAACCAATGTGTTTGTTTGGTTTTTTTTGGTGGTGTTTTGTTTTTTTTAAATAGCATTTTCTCCCTAAAGGAAATGGCTGCTCTCTAGTGGTGCATTCCTCACATTACACTTGGGAAAAGGGCATTTATAACAAGGCTGAAGCGTGTTCAAATTTACATTCATTCATGTTGTGCCTACACTGTTTAGCACGCTGAGTGCAATTTGAGGACCAGGTTCAAAATGTTTTCCTAATTACCCCTATTAATAAGCCTCAGGACCTGGTTGGTTGGCTGTGGCTTTTACTTAATCCCTGGAGGTGCATTATATCACACCAAGTTTTTGTGCTTCAGATCTCATCCACTTTATATACTCACTTTTGGCGTAAAGGTTGACACCTGTGGAGTGGCTAATGCCTATGAAGATAGATAGGGAGAAAAAGGCCAGAAACAGTTTTGTTGACTCAAACTTACCACATCCTTTCAAACCAGAGCCAGAAGAGTAAATAATTCTTACTAGTGGAATGAATATAAATTCCTTTTAATGAATTGCACACAAATGGAATGTCTGGTGGCTCCTTGGTATTTTCAGGTAACACTTTGTAAATATGCCTGTAGAGAGTTGTAAAATTTTAGAAGAATGGGTCTCAGCTGCCCCTAGGCTCTTGGGGCTCTGCTGAAATGAGAGCACCATGCACATTAAAAGCAGTGAAGAAATTGAGCTTAAGGAAGGAAACTAGCCAGGGAAACTTAAGGGATGGTAAGTAAATAAAGATGTGGCTTCAGGAAATTAGGGTAGTAGAACTAAACATTTAATGGTTTAAAGTAAGAACTTACAAGTTTTGCTTTAATGCAACAGGATATCATTTTTTTTTAAGTGGAGAGAATGTACGTATGTGAAATTTCCCTAACCTCTTATGCCTTAGCACAATGCATTTACCTAACAATGCATTTTGCTCTCCTGACAGGTCTGTAAAATGATCATATATATGTGTATACATACATAGCACACACACACAGATGCCTGAATACAAAATAGTAGAAAGCATGATGGATGGGCCTGCTCATGGCTGATTTGCTGCTTCAGTCAAATGGAGGCAAGAGGAGAGGCCAGACTATACATCTGTGAGTGACATTTTGGTACACAGTAATTGTACTCTATAGTAAATGGAATTATGTTATCAATTGGGGTGGCTAAAGGGGTATAAGATACAGGATAGGAGATACATAGTTTATTCAATTTCATGATAATAAGCACTGGATAGGAGGGAAATTGATATATTGGGGGGATTAAAATAATTTTAAACATGCATTAGAACTTTAAAAATGTTGCTATAACGAATATTGTTTTTCAAAGGATTAATATGTGGAGATTTTGATTAATCCAATGTCATCATTGCCAAAACAAAATGACTTACAGAGATACTGTTATTTAACAAATTTTTATCCTCAGTCTTTGTGTTTTGGAACCAAGTCTGGTGATTTATATGAACAGAATTGTTTAACTCTCCCCAGAAAAACTATCATAAAGTAAGTAAGGTGTGTGTATCCTTGCCCATCCAGTTCTGCAAAGCATGATAATGACTAATTTGAAAGGTGATTTTAAAAATACAAACTATGGAAAGTACACAGCACATGTAGCTTAACACACGTTCCTCTCCACCTCATATTTTCACTTTCTAGGTCTGTTGTGCTAAAGGGATGGGAATGTATCATGAAACATGAGAGGAGTGTTGTCCTCTAACGGATAAGCTGGCTTATGCCATGCTGTCAAGCTTGAAATAACTCAGTCTGAACAGTATAGCCACAATGGTGGCTTTAGAATAGCATCTAGGTTAGAGAGGGCCACTGAAGACAGGGACAGTGGCTGTTTGAATGGGAAAATACCAGATCTGAAGTCACCTGTCACTTGCATGGAGAAGAGACATGCAGTTCAGAAGCTGGGCACCCTGACTTACGCTTTATGCCAACATATCTCCTGAAGCATGTCACTTTGCACAGAGCAGTCAAACTATTGAACGGATGGAGTGACTCTCACAGGGATGAAAAGTCAGTCTTCCCTTGCTTTTTTAAAAAAAATAATTTAATTAATTAATTTATTTATTTTTGGCTGTGTTGGGTCTTCGTTGCTGCGCGCGGGCTTTCTCTAGTTGCGGCGAGCGGGGGCTACTCTTCGTTGCAGTGCGGTGGCTTCTCTTGTCGCGGAGCACAGGCTCTAGGCGCGCAGGCTTCAGTAGTTGCGGCTTGTGGGCTCAGTAGTTGTGGCTCACGGGCTCTAGAGCGCAGGCTAAGTAGTTGTGGCGCACGGGCTTAGTTGCTCTGTGGTATGTGGGATCTTCCCGGACCAGGGCTCGAACCCGTGTCCCCTGCATTGGCAGGCGGATTAACCACTGTGCCACCAGGGAAGCCTTGTCTTCCCTTGCTTTTTACCTTCATTTAAAATAAGCAAATAGAAAATTAATAGGACTAGTCAAGTAAGGCTCAGGACTGTACAATCAAAGTTTAGATTAGATCCATGGGCCAGAGAGAAACCTATGGTGAAATTCATTCTGTACATCCAGTGGGTTTTCAAAACTTTCCAATATTTTACAGCTTCTAATTTATCCAGGACAAATGTCATTTGCTTGGACCAAGAAGTAAGTTTTAAGGATTAATGGAGCTTCAAATCCTGAGGACCCATGTCAGTGATGTGAGTGGAGTTTCACTCAGGGATTGATCATGGCCTCCCTCCAACGCTGGAAAAAATGGGAAATGCTCTAAGCAGCTCGTGATGCTTGTTCTCAACGGAACGAACTTGGGAAGGGTCGTGCGATCATCAACCTAGTCCAAGTTTCTTAATTTACAAATTAGAAGCAAAAGATAATCTCACAGAAATGAGCTAAGTATAGGAAAAGGCATTCTACAGAATCAAATGCCAAGTGGCCAAATAAATCTGTGACAAAATGGTTAACTTCAGTTGTCAGAGAAATGCAAATTGAGGTAGTATAAGACTTTTTGCAGGAATTCCCTGGTGGTCCAGTGGTTAGGACTCCACACTTTCACTGCCGAGGGCAAGGGTTCAATCCCTGGTCAGGGAACTAAGATCCCGCAAGCTGCGAGGTGCGGGCAAAAAAAAAAAAAAAAAAAAACTTTTTCATTTTGCAAGCAAAGCTGGCAAGAATGTTAAGCTCATCCACAGTTGGTATAAGAGCTTTTTTGGGAGAAGTGGTTTGGTGACAAAAAAATTTTTTAAATTGGTTTATTGTTTGACCCAGAAATCCCCCTTCCAGAAATTTTTCCTGTAATAACACTTGTAGGAATGCAAGACAATGTGTGTACCAAGAATCCTCAGCACAGCATTGTTTGCAACAGCAGAATAATTGGGCCAGGGGCAGCTTGCGTGCATAATGGGAGAATGTTTAAATAAATGGTGATATGTCTTTAGTTACACAATATTTTACAGCCAAAATGATTAACATAGAAGACATATAGGGAATTCCCTGGTGACGCAGTGGTTAAGAATCCGCCTGCCAATGCAGGGGACACAGGTTCGATCCCTGGTCCGGGAAGATCCCGCATGCCGCGGAGCAACTAAGCCCGTGCGCCACAGCTACTGAGCCTGCACTCTAGAGCCTGCGAGCCCCAACTACTGAGCCCAAGTGCTGTAACTACTGAAACCCACGCACCTAGAGCCCGTGCTCCGCCACAAGAGAAGCCACCACAATGAGAAGCCCACGCAACCCAACGAAGAGCAGCCCCGGCTCGCCGCAACTAGAGAAAGCCCACACGCAGCAATGAAGACCCAACGCAGCCAAAAATAAATTAATTTTAAAAAAAAAGAAATATAAAGTGGGGAGAAAGTCAGAATATAATACATCCAAATTTATGTTTAAAAATAATGTGTAAGTGCACAAAAGTTCTGGAAAGATGCACCAAACTTAATGGTTGTTTACTCTGGGGAGGAAGGGATGAAGCAGACTTGCTCTTACACTTTTTGCTCTATATGTTTTTGTGTCATTTGATTTTTTTAAAACTAGACTATTTGTAAATCAGTTTGAAAAAAAATTTTTTTAATTCCAAAATGATACTTATGTAGATGTAGGCTTGGGGACCTCTGCGAAACCACTCTACCAGATCACTTACTCCCTTGAGATGCTTGTAAAGTCCTCGGTTACGATCTTGTATACCAAGTCCTACCTGCAGGAGGAGGAGTTTCTTCAAAGACTGCAGAACAAAGATGGGAAAGCAGGGAGTTGAATAGTTAACTGAAGACATTTTTCTAAAGCCCATGCAATTGAGTTCAATTGGTTTTCCAATAATAGTGTGTATATATGTAGAAATGTATGTGTGTGTTGTTTAGATGATAATTTAGCAGGGGAGAGATGCAAACCCATAATTGTTTCTGCCCTCCTACATGTGAAATAAGGTAAATGAGATGTTAGGACTGGGCCCCAGTAATAGAGAAGAATGATGTAAAGCACTTATCCAGAGCAGGCACATGGTCTTTTCAAGCTAAAATAGAATTGTCTGTTTAGAAAGTATTTCAAGGCCCGCCCTCCAGTCTGCTGGAAGGGCACAGGTCTTTATTACCAGAGCCTTGCTGTCTCACTACAGTCTTGGCTTTCAGCTGAGTGTGGTCTGTGGAGAAACCACAAACACTGAAAGAATCCTGCTCTAAGACAAAACAGGCTAGACGGGTACAGTTATCTAATCACAACCAAGTAACAGCAGATAAACCTCCGATTATATTCTGGTAAAGACCCACTGGACTTCAAAGCTGTTTCGAATGGATTGAAGGGTTTTGAACACCTCCTAGGTGTCCTAATTTAAAGCGGCCTGGATTGTGACAATTTATATTATTCCCAAGAACCCTGGCAAATAGTAAACAAATATCCCTTTAAATAATTAAGGCGTCAAAAGTGCCTAAATACTTAGGAGACAGACGCACAGAGAAAGGTTTGTGTCTTACCTTAGAGGTGCTGCGGTAATCCAGCAGTAGTAAAATTGTCTCCCAGTGTCTGGAAGACAGCTCTTACATACCTTGAGATACCAGAATGCAATGACATTGGTAGAAGTCAGCCTACTTAAAAAACTAAACAAACTTTGTTAAAATGTGTCATAATAAAAACTGAAAAGCAAAAGATAATTTGGAGAGAAATATTTACAACATAATAAGAGGTTAATATCCTGAATATATAAATCAAAAGGGAAAGATGAATAGCCTGCAGGGATAATTTGTTATTTTTTTTTCACTGCTCAGCATCCTCTTCCTTCATTAACAGAACTCTTCCTAGTGGAGAACTCATTCCATATGATTTAAGTGAAAACTTTCCCCACATCTACCCAGTTAGGCTCTTGAGTTGGGTCTAGAGTATTCCTGTAACCTATGCACTACAAATGGCAACTTCATATGTAACAAAAAACATAGTACCATAAGAATGAAAATGTAAATGAAAACATCAGAAGACAGTCTCCCACCTATCAAATTGGGTGATTTTTTTTTCCTTTTTGTGTTTTCCAAACATAATACCCATGATTGGTAAAGGACCGGATTATTAATGCATGCTAAAATCACTAAGTGAAACGTGGTTGCCACAGGGCAAAGCCCATATTTGTAAGAGTTTTGGTGATCATATCCTCACCAAAGACTCAAAGTTAGCATCACTAACAGGATGATTTTAGGTGTCTCCTGATGTGATGCAACATGAAATACACAGCACCACCTGTGAAAGATTCTTGCCAAATACACAATCAAGCTTCTACACCTAACCCAGGGACTTCCCTGGCGGTCCAGTGGTTAAGACTTCGCCTTCCAATGCATGGGGTGCGGGTTCGATCCCTGGTTGGGGAGCTAAGATCCCACATGCCTCGCAGCCAAAAACCCAAAACATACAACAGAAGCAATATTGTAACAAATTCAATAAAGACTTTAAAAATGGTCCACATCAAAAAAATATTTAAAATAAAATAAACCTCACTCAGTTTATAGGAAATCTATATAGGAGATACAGATATGAATTAACGGACTCTTAGGGAAAAACAGTGCCAAGATGTAGGACGTTGTGTTAAAAAGGTGTGTTTTTTTTTGTTCTGGATTAACAGAGAGACATGACAACCAAATGCAATGCCTGAAACTTGACTGAGTCCTGGCTCAAAAAAAAAAAAAAGGAAAAAAAAAAAGCTGTAAGACCTCTGGGGGACAATTACAGAAATTTGAATATGAACTGAATATCAGATGTTGAGAAACTCTCTTAGCTGATATAATTGTATTGTGATCCTGCTGGAAAATGTCCTAGGAAATGCATGCTGAAGTCTTTAGGGGTGAAGCATAAATATACACACGCATACATTTACATAAAGAAAATATGGTGAAATACTGTTGAATCTGCCGAACTAGTTTGCTTCAGGGATGGCCATGAGAGCATTCTTCATACTATCCCCAAATTAGAGACAGTCTCAATGTTTAACAAGGGGGTTGGTTAAATAAACTGGTACAACCATGCAGTGGACAACTACTACTGAAAATGTATGAGACAAGATGTGACAATGGGAAGTTTTTGTGAAAAAAATGAAAACCCAGAAGAGGTTTTATGACCCATGTTTTAAGGCCTAGTTCAAGTGAGAGCTCTTCCCTCAGTCTTCCCTTTAGTCTGAAGCGGGACTAAAACTTTCCCTTTCCCGCAATTGCCATTGCATGCTCACCACAGTTATTGCTGGCTTGTCAACTCTACTGTGAGCTTGCCAAAGGTGGGTCCCTGTTTGTTCATTAGGACTGATGTAAGTAGAGGTCAACCTAACGTAAGGAAGAAAAGAAGAATCAAAGAGGAAGAGGTGGGTAGCAAGATCTTTATCAGTGTTCAGTCAAAGACTGGAGGGTCACCTGTTGGGATATTGCGGTGCAGTGAGGGGAGGGAGGAAGTCTAAAAAGGCCACCAGTCTTGAGTGTTTATGGCAGAGGCACCATGCTAAGCACACTCTGTATACCATCTAATGTGATCCTCAGCCCCTTACTAGGTAGACACCAAAGCCGTAACTAAGTTTATGAGAAAAGAAACCCAGAGAGGTTAAGTAACTTGCCCATGGTCACACAGCAAACCAGAGAGCCAGGATTCAAATTTAGGAAGTCATCTTTCAGCACCGAGAGTATCATTTCTTTTGGAGTGGCAAAGGGAAGAGAAACCAGATGGACTTTAGATTTCTTCCCATACCAACCTTCTACAAATATGTCTCCCCATACCCAGCAAACAAATTGAAAATAGGCAAATTTGGTCACTGTTGCACCTGGCAGTTGATGTTAAGATAAGCAACACTGGTGGTATTAGGCTAATTTGTGATTGAGGTCTTTTCTTTTTTTTTAATTATTTATTTATGGCTGCATTGGGTCTTCGTTGCTGCGTGCCGGCTTTTAGTTGCAGAGAGCGGGGGCTACTCTCCATTGCAGTGCACGGGCTTCTCATTGCGGTGGCTTCTCCCACTGCGGAGCACAGGCTCCAGGCACGTGGGCTTCCATAGTCGTGGCTCACGGGCTCTAGAGCACAGGCTCAGCAGTTGAGCCGCATGGGCTTAGTTGCTCGGTGGCATGTGAGATCTCTCCGGACCAGGGCTCGAACCCGTGTCCCCTGCATTGGCAAGCGGATTCTTAACCACTGCACCACCAGTGCAGTGATTGAGATCTTGAAAATAAAGTGAACAGAAAGATGAGCTACCCTCTGCCTGCCCCTTTCCCATTTCAACAATAAATACATACTGTGAATAAGGGCAAATTATTCCATGTGAGACTCTCCTTGGCTGTACATGGTAACTACATATAGCAATTTTAGGAATTACTTTATTCAAGCAAAGTGAAAGCATGGATTCAACGCCAATGATTTCTCTAAATTTTTATTAATTTTTTTTTTTTTTTTTACAGCTCCATCCTCTTGTGAAAAGTAAAGAATCTGAAGACGAACAAGTCAATTACATGGTTTTTTTAAACAGCAATTAATCCTTATTACAGAGAACAATAAACAAAAGATCTGTGGCACGGTATCTTTGGAAAGATCTTTTGCAAATTTTTCTTCTAAAAAAAGAAAACTATAATTCTCACAGATCACGTATGTCTCTTTCAAAGGACTGTACAAGGCAGCTAAATTTTATTCACAAAAGCCCCAAGTTTCAGTTCCATTGCTGAAGTAGATAAAACACATGGAGTCCCCCTTGTCTGTGCTGCACATCTTCCCACTGAGCGCATCACTGCTTCCCTATCCTACCTACAAAACCATTGTGTGGACTAGATAGCTGGCACGTTATTACACAATAATTAAAGAAAAATTCATATTATTTTAGAGACAGACCAGTGATCTTCATTTATCAACTGGACGATTTATTCTTTTTTAAACAATTTTAATAATACCAAGATTTGACTTTCCTCTAAAGTTATAAGAAAGCAAAAAATATATAATATAATATAATATATAATGGTAATAAATAAAAAAAGGCAACCCTGCTCAGGTATCATCCAAAACATGACCACGTTCAGGAGAAGAAAAAAAAAAAAAAACCAACACAAGATTTGGGACACACGTGTATAAACACACACACCAACATGAACAGTGTATACTTGGTATCTGAGGAGGGGATGTGCAGTAATTTTAACAATACATGTTGATGGCCTGAACAAAAGGCAAGTACTGCCTTTTGTTCTTAAACAAAAGTTAATTAACAAAAGTTAATACTGCCTGTATTCAGCATCACTTAAACATCTACTTGTAAGCAAAGCAAGTTATCTTCCTTAGGTCAGCCACTGCCTGGTCTGACCAGTGCAGCTCGGCCAGCCTCGCTGTCAGTGGTCTTATTTCTCTGTCCTTCCAGGTCGATACAGTAATATCTAGGCTCCCAGGGAGCTGTAAGTTTCCTTCCTGCTGTCTTGGGTAGAGAAATACAGGCACTTCTCTACCCAGCACAGTACCTGTTGATATCCAACACACTGCGAACAGAATAGAGTGGCTTTCCCCAGGACAACAGGAAATTTACAGCTACCTTAAGAGAAGTGGTAGATGGGTGCTTGTCAACGCCTCGTAAATACGAACTAAAGAGCATGGCCAGTGGTCACAATTCGTTCTCGGATTTTCGGTGACTGACACAACTGGATTGGATATTTGAGGTGTATATGGTAGAAATACCACTTGCAATGTTTGAAGGAAAATCCCCAACACCATGTTTGTTATTCTGCCACTCCACCTCCCACAAACAAAATGACAAAAGTATAGGAAAAAAATCTGCATCCACAAATTCTAAGTAGGACCAAAAACAAGAGGCAACCACTAGAGCAAGAGAGAAAGGGACCAAGTACCGCTATAATCCTGACACCCCACCACAATCACAATGAGGAAATCTCTACATCTGTGTTTCTAAAAGAAGGCCAAATATTCTAGCAAGATTTAAATACTGCTCATCAGTGGTAAAGAGTGTAGGAGATGAGGTGGCAAAGTTTTTCACAGATTTTGCGTAGTGTCTGGGCAAACAAATCCTTAAGAAAAAGTAGAATCTGTGTGGGAGGTAGGGAATCAAGCCTTATTTGATTCATTTACCTAAAGATGCACAAATACACCTCAAACTTCATGAAGCAGAAGAGAAAAAGGTGCAAGACCCACCTAACATCTCTTAAAGCCATGACAAAATGAATACAGCATTATTCCAAAATTAGGTGTGGTCAACAAAGGCACAATAAATATATCCAATTCAGCCAGCCTCTTTGTGTGTGTGTGTGTGTGTGTGTGTCTATGTACACACACATTTCCTTTCATATATCAGAGATAAGAGTTTTATTCATTTTGGAGGGCACAAGGGTTTGTTTTTGCTTCTAAAAATTACTGAACAGGAATCATAAAAAAAAAAATAGTAAGCTCCTGATCCTACTAACGTTAATATTTAAGGTACCAATTAAGGCAAGTTTTCAGCCAGAAAGGGGTAGTTTGTTAGCTTCCAAACATCCTGAAATCGGGAATTAAAGGATATAGAACAAGGGAGATAAGTGTGGTCCAATTTGTCTAGGGGAAATAGCTAAACATTTTGGTCAAAACAGATTATAAAATAAAGGTCCTTTTGTTCAAAAAAAAAAAAAAATCAGATGCTTTTCCCATTCAGTATTGTGATTAAATCATAGCATCAGCTAAGTCATTCTCCTGTTGTAGTTCTGGTCCTGATAATATGCCAGCTGGACCCTCCCGCTCTTCTACCACAGCTGGCATATGGCGGACGTTTTCACATTCTTAACCCAGTGTAATTTGGTAAATTTCAGTGAAGTGTTTTATCATTGTTTATCAGGGCCCTTAGTCTAGCTAAAATCTTAAATTCAGTGATTCACATTTTAATTACCTCCAGGAAGGACAGAAACATTCAACATTTTTTAAAGTAAAACAGTGTTCTTCCATTTCCTAGTAAAGATAGACACACACACACACACATGAAACTGTAGTGCCAAAGGCAAGTTTTTTACACTCCATTTTTACTCAAGATGTTTTATATTTGTCTGTGAAGTGTGTACTATTACGGTTGTTGTAAGAACTTCACATATTCAAAGGCTTGATTTTATAATCTAGTCCTTTCAATTATCTACCTCAGTACAAATTTTGCCTTTGGGAATTTAAGCATGCAGTGGAAAAGTGCAAATGATTTTAAAATCCTTTAGATTTCTATATACAACTGTAACAGCGAAAAGACCTTATGAACATTAAGGATTCATCAGCCACTACCCTTTTACATACTCTACTTTAAAAGTAGCCATTAAGAATTCTTTTAGGTAAAATGCATTTTGCAGTAAGAATCACAAATATTCCATGATCAAAATAGTACAAACTGATCTCTGCAAACTCATTAGTTTTTTAAGGGACAAATAAAATCTTAATATAAAGGTCAGGGAAAACACACACACACACACACACAAAGAATAAGGCCACTGAAAAAGCAATTACCTCTTTTAGAAATGGCTGAGAAACTGACTTGGAAATGTCTTCAGTCAGGGGGACACTGTGGCTCCTGAGAAGACACACGCACTCAGCACGGTGTGCATGGATCAGAACCTGTCCTGAAGAACACACTCTGGTGTCCTGTCTCCTACACAGAAGAGATGGACACACAATGCCACAAGCAGACAACCTACCAGGCAATTACTGTTCATTTAACAACAGGCTGCTTTTTAAACAAGTAGTTTAAAAAGGACCATGGCTCTGCTTTAGAACATCAGTAAATGAAATCAGTCCATCAAGATCACACATCAAGTTCTTATGCTCAGGTATTACACTACTGTTGTAATGCTCTCGCTTTAACCTAAACATGAAGTAACAGACCTCTGTCCTAGCTAGTGATAACCAAAGAACAGGCTAGATACTGTAAGACACTGAAGGAACAGCTTCACACAAACAATTCATACTGTGAAAAATAAGCATCACTCCCATCCGCTACACATCCCTTTTATATAGTTACCAATTACCAAGAAAGTTCTTACATTCATCATATGGACCTTAGACCTCTTCCTCACAAATAAAGATGGTACTCCCTTCTTCACTAATAAACATGACAATGTCAAACATGCTTGGTAGGAAACAACACGTAGGGGGCGGAATGGGATGAAGGCAGAAAAATAAACCAGTTGTAGCGTTAACACTCACTCCTCAATTGTAAGAGATGTGCAAATTCTACTTCTAAAAGGGATAAAAAGAATTGGCTTCTAAAAACACTGCACTCAAAATAATGCTTCCAAATAATAACCCTCAAAGTTTCAATGAAAAAAATCTGTGCTTATGGATATGTGGGAATTCTGTTTGTTTGGGTTTTTTTCCCCCCACTTTAAGTCATTCAAAATAAACTTGGTTTAACGTATAGAATCTGGCAATAACAACTTATGGGTAGGCCACAGTTCCTCTTCAATCTAATCACATCTAGTTGATTGAGAACACTCTGGACTGAAGGCATGTGGTGACTTTTTTTTTTTAAAAGTCTAATAAACCACCCCAAATCTCCACAGCCTCTCAGGGAGTTAATTTCCCCTAGACAATCAAGGGCTCTCAAAGTCTAGTTTTGCTATAAATATAAAGTAATTTGTAGCAGAAAAATATAGCCTCTCTAAGAAGTAGATTTCATTTTTCTTTGTTCGCTGACAAAACTCTGAGTTGGTAGACAACGTGAGTTACCACATAACTGTAGACCACAGATCAGCACCTCAAATTCCAGCTCTACTTAAACAAAAATTAAAAAGCACTTCAACCATCTGGTCATGGATAAATGTTGGTTTCCTTCTTCCCCAAAGTAGAAAATGCAGAGTACAGTCAATGTGACTGCCTTTCTCTGGAGCAGGGGGTGGGAACGGCAGCGCCCAGTCCTCCGTGGTACATGGAGATGGGGATGCGGATGCGGATGGAGACGGCTCCCCTGTGCGCTATAGTTCCTCTCTCCCCCAGCCCGACGGGGCCGCCTTCCAGCACAGTTAACGGAGAAATCAGAGCTGGGTTGAACGTGCAGTATCCAGGCAATGGGGGGGTCGGGGGGTGGGTTGCCTTCAATTTTATAAATTAGGACAATACCTGGTATTATCAAAGCCACTGTTCAATGGCAGAAAGTGGGGTACAGTGGAGTCCTTCACAACTTATGTTTTATAGATGACCATTAGAATTTATTAAACAAATATTTCCCCCAAAACTTAAAAAAAAAATCACCCACAAAACCCTACACCACAATTCACTGTTTAAAAAAAAAAAATTCCTTCTAGGAATGAACTAATGTGGCTACTGAGATGATGTGAATTTGCTTTCAGAGTTGAAATTGCTCCTCCTCATTTCATTTGCATCCTGCTGGTTAAAAAAAGACGGAAATGTTTCTAGACCATTCATACGCCCACTCAGGCTACATTGCACTTCTGTCCTTTAGGAAGGAAAGGCAAGATCATCTCTGAGGCCAGCCTCCTCATTTCTGCTTCTACAAAAACATCCTGTCCAACCAATGATTCCATAGTTCTTGAGTTTCAGTGAACAAATGTCCTGGCCATCTCATGGTGCTTCTCTTCTCAAGTTTGGTATCCTGATCAGACAAATGTCTGGACTGTTTTGAGGCTTCCAACGTGCAAAAAAGTTCCCAAGGCCTGGAAAAAGTTCAACCTGGGCCTCCATTAAGGTGTTTTGGTTACTTGTTTCAGCCGCTGAAAGCCCTGTCTTGTATAGCGCACCAGGTCCATCAGACTGCTGTCAAGGGCCAGGGCGCACACACCTGTGCCAAGCTGAGCAAAGAATTCTGCAAACAAAGCCAGCCCAACATGTAAACACACGTGCACACACAAAATAAACGTGAAAACATAAAAAGGCAAGGCTCCAGAAACTACATCCCCACAGTATTCTGTACGTCATCTAGCAGAGCAAAAAAGGAAAAAAAAACTTCACAATCTACTGTAATGGTTTGCTAACTCTCCACATCCCTCCACTAGTCTAAAAAGGGAGGAACTAAGTTTGTTTCAGAGTTGACTCCATAATGCCTGACACAGTGGCTGACAATGGAAAATACTCAATTTATACTTTTGGATCAATGGACACATGAATGAAAATAAACAAATAAAAATACTCAACATGTTATAAAAAAAAAAAGCATCATTAGTCTGCTAAGAAAGAAAACAAGGTTTGAAGAGGCTGTGAGGAAAGTAAGTGGCCACAGCCAGCTGGCCGACTTCTTCCCTATAGCCAGGAAAGAGCATGTCAAGGCTTTAATCTGGTATTTACATATAAGCATTTGCTCAGTGGTCACTAGCACCGACACCAAGCAGTTCCTCTAATAGGTGCTTGACCATCTCCTAAACCTTGGATTTCTCCAAGGGCCTTCTTCACAAACAAGACCCAAGAATATTTACTAAGCCATATTTCCTATACTGTTGCTAACCATTTTTCTTAACATATACTGAAAACAAGCAATAAACGCAATATTTTTTTAAGGATTATGAAAGTTGTATTTATTCACGATGCTACACTTATTGCATTCCCTTAGAAAAATAGAGACTATTTATGTACCCAATTTGCACATATAAAACTTTATATAAATTATGTGTTGCACATAAAGGCCTCTGGTACAGCTAAAATCCTGACACTACAATTTGGGTAATCCTGCTTCAGGGTCTCCAGTTTATCAAGTCTGTCCACAGAAAATAAAAACTGAAACTACAGTCAGTCTTGCTGCTCACACTTAGAAATTATTTTAAATATAATAAAATAAAATTTTCAATTACTCTAAAACCCAAAAAAGTAAACTAGAAGGGGATACATTTTGTTACCAATTTCAATTTAACAGTATGACAAATTCACACCTTATTTTGGCTGGGTCTTTTTTTTAAAAAAAAATCACCTTAGTTTTGACATTATCCTTCTAAGTTGTGGCTGCTTCAGAAGGTAATTTGTCAAAAATATTTACCAAACAATTTTAATAAGTAATAATAATATTCCTTTTACAAAATGGTACAATAACATCTTAAGGCATCAGAAAATATTAAATGTCTTTGGCTATATAACTAAAAGGCCATTCTTCCAAACAGAATAGGGCATATTCACCTCAGAACCAACTATAGAAACAGAAAGCATAACAGAAATATACCCAGAATTTAATGAGAATTTGTGTTCCTTTTTTTCCCATTCTACCCATATAATAAGCAAGGAGAATGCAATTTACATAATCTTCCCAGATGAGACTCAACAGCACTTCAAAGATACCCAAACTAATGTTATTTGCAATTTTCTTTTTTTTTTAACTTGTTTGCTTCCTTTTAAGCCTTACAAGTGTAGAAATTATAGCTGATAAACAAAAGTCACAAGCCTCACAAATGGAACTATAATATAAAAATAAATCAAATGAAACATTTATTAATAAATGAAGCCTATTTTATTACTTCAAGTGTTAATGATAAAAAAACTTCTGCACAGATGTTGCATTTAAAAAAGTGAAACTACATACTATGTTTCTAGCTTGGTAAACAGATGAACCTGATGTCTTTGAATGACATAACAATTGAGCATTGAACAGTACATCTTATGAAGACCTGTAAATTAGAGAACTACTAGCTTAAAGTTAGTGATTATGAAACAAATATGTGTTCGTAGTTTCAGCTGCTTTTTTCTTCCTCAGCCATCAGGTGCTCCATCCATTTTACATTTCTGGGTTGAAGAATAAATGCAGTATTTTAGGTTATGCTACTTCCCATCTCAAATGTGTTGTGCCTGGGGACAGCCAATGACTTTCCATCTGCATTTGCTTAGCCCTTTTGCTAGCACTTCAGTTCAGGGTGAAATAACAATACCAAAACTTCTGAAGGGGCAAGGTGCTAAAGCCACTTCTGATTTAATTTTGCTAAGATCTAGTCACAGAAATCTATCTCCATGCCACAGAGCTCAAGAAGAACTGTGACAGCATGGAGAAAATGTGAGAAGAGTAAACAGCTGCACACTTCCTTTTCTTCAAAACACTGAACAGATGGTGGGAATGTGAGTTGGTGCAGCCACTATGGAAAACAGTATGGAGGTTCCTCAGAAAGCTAAAAATAGAACTACCATATGATCCAGCAATCCCACTCCTGGGGACATATCTGGACAAAACTTTAACTCAAAAAGATACATGCACCCCTATGTTCACAGCAGCACTATTCACAATAGCCACGACATGGAAACAACCTAAATGTCCATTGACAGGTGAATGGATAAAGATGTGATACATATATATAATGGAATACTATTCAGCCATGAAAAAGAATGAAATAATGCCATTTGCAGCAACATGGATGGACTTAGAAATTATCATACTAAGTGAAGTAAGGTCAGACAGAGAAAGACAAGCACTGTATGATATCACTTATATGTGGAATCTAAAATGTGGAACAAATGAACCTAAACAGACTTGTGGTTGCCAAGGGGTAGGGGAGGTGGGAGAGGGATGGACTGGGAGTTTGGGGTTAGTAGATGCAAACTATTACATATAGAATGGATACACAACAGGGTCCTACTGTACAGCACAGGGAACTATATTCAATATCCTGTGATAAACCATCATGGAAAAGAATATGAAAAAGAATGTATTTATGTGTGTAACTGAATCACTTTGCTGTACAGCAGAAATTAACACAACATTGTAAATCAACTATATTTTAATTTTAAAAAAGAAAAAAAAAAAAAAAGGCCAAAACACTGAACAGAAAATACAATGTTATTCCCCTCCCAATCCCCATGGCCCAGTAATAAACACGACAGAACCATTTACCTTTATTCTTCCTGGTAAGGACCTCAGCCTGTTCCCAAAGATCAAAGGCAGTAAGGACATGGGAAGTAATGGTGACATAGGAAGATGTCATGTTCTGGATGGTGACTGGGGTGCTGATGGTGGCGGGCACGCCCCCGCTCCCCACACCGCCAGCGCCTGACTGGGATCCTATGGAGCTGGCTGGAGACGGCATTGGAGAGAGGGGGGATGGTGTGCCTGTGCTTCTGGAAGGTGGAAGAAAAGAGAACTGGTTAATCACCTGAACTCCCAGATCACAGATCTCCTGTTTCTGGAACTGCAGTCCAAGTCACAAGGCTTCAGCGTGTACTTGCCAAAATGACAATCACTTCTAAAATCACTTCTACAAGGTCAGAGAGGCACCCTTCACCTTCAGTATCCTGGAAATTTATTTCATAAAACACAGTGGGATGGGGCCCTCCAAATGGAAAAAGTAACTGGAGAGACGTAAGGTGTTCTTCACTGGACATAGAATCAGGTAGGCAAATCTGTATTCCAAGTGTATTTCCCAGGCCCTTTACACATTTTACTCCCTTGCCTGGAATCCCTTCTCTCCCCAACCCCTATTCCAACTTCTCCTAGGAAGACAGTACTTCCCCTGAGAAGATGGTCCTCATCTCCGATATATTCATTCTCTCATCCACTCAATAAACATCACTGAGCTCCTACTCTGCAGGTAGCACTCCTCCAGACACTGGGGATACATCACAGCTTCCTTTCTGTCACCACCTGAACTTGTCTGTTTGCATTTATCATACCTCATTATACTTTTCTGTCTATTCCTTTTCCTGCCTCACAAGCACCTCGAAGGCAGGGACCATCTCTTCCTAATCTCTGCATTTCTAGCCCTTAGCACAGGAGGTGCTCTGGATAAACACCTGCTGAGCCCATCACTGACTGAACAGAGGGCAGCCCACGAGGAGACTGGGCATCAGGGGGACTCACACCGTGCTCTGTGTTCTCCTAGTAACTGCCCACCTGCACCTGCACGCTCACAAGTGCCTTGATGCGGATCAAACGAGAAACACACGTGAAGTCACTCAGACGTTAAGAAGTGATGGATATGAAATGGAAAGATGGGCCAGCAGCAGTGGCCTCATCACACAGTTACATCTGCCCTTGGGCTTCATGAACTCTAATGGATCCTAAGCGTCCCCAGCAGAAAGTTCACTTTGAAGAACTAGAGCAGAAGCTCCCCGAGGGCGGCAATTCCTGTCTGCTTTGTTTACTGCTGCTTCCCTGAGCCTAAAACAAGGCTTGGTACAAGGAAGGTGGCTAGCCAGATGGTGAAGGAGTGATCTAAAATCACGTGACTGACAACCTGTTAACTTAGAATAATATCTCAGAGGTAGGAGTCATGAAAATTTTCAGAGGTAAAGAAGTTGCTTCTCAATCAGGACTTTCTTTTTTTAAGAGAGGCCATATGGGAATCTCTTCTTTTGAATGTGCTGGAAATGGGGCAATCTTCTAGGTGATGTTCTTAAAATAGCAAAACCCGTCAGAACTGGGAGCTTTTCAAGGAATACGACCAAATTAAAAAAAAAAAAAAAAAAAAAAAATACTAGGCAAGTACCAAAGGGAAGAAAATTCTATCTTCATCTTAAAAACACCCGCACAAGGACTCTGTTTTTCGACAGCTTATGGAACAGATGAGCAATTTCAGTTCACAAAATGGGGGGGAAAATTTAGCTAGAGATAGCTGTTTTCATTCTTAATATCACTGTTACAGACCCTGGAGAAGGTAGGAGGGAATTGGTTTTGGAAAGTTCTTGTTTACTGAAACGCTAAGACAACGTGCTGCATAGAGGGAGAAAGGACCTTGGCTCTGGTTCTGCTGGCTCTGCCTGTTTTGCATCGTTGGGCATATCTAAATATCCTCAAAGCTCTAAAATCTGGACCCTAGATTCTATGTAGTTATCTTTTTATGTTGCCCAACCAGCAAACACCTTGATTTCTAACTATTCCTCAAAAAGGTATAAATGTGCTAATGATTTCAGTTGAACAAGCAAATAAGCACATGGATGTAAACAATTTTTGAAACAAAGTCACAGCAAGAGGTAAGGAAAGAACGAACTTAATTTTGGAAGTTACTTAAATTAGACTGATCATTACCTTGCGATGCATGGAGAAGGTGCCTGGGCAACTTTGGAAGAAGTCTTGAAGAAGTGTTCGTTAAGAGTACGGGAATACTTTATTGCTATATCTTTTTTACAACGAAACATAGCCATGTTCAAAATGGACTGGCAACGCATGCTGTGAACATAAACATAAGTTGAAGTGAAGCATTAGCTCCGATTCATGAGTATCACTACTACAGAGAGCAAGCCACCTAATCTTCTCCCTAACGTTCACCCTAATGAACATACTGGGTTTTCCTCATCGACGCGAGAAAGAATATCGAGAATCTCACTGCACTGTTCACACTAGCGTCAGAAGTAAATACTGGTGAAACAACACAAATATACAAGGATATAACTTAAGTCACAAGACCAAAGTCATCAGTAAAATGGCAGTAGATGCCATTTCAATAATAATTAACCATCAGTGGGATTAACCCCTTGACCACACATCCTACCCTTTCTGGTAGTGATTTGCTTTTCATGATCATTTTCACTTTAAGAAAACAGATATGCAAAAGCAAATGTAATACTATTTAGACAAAGAAAAAAATACACACCATAAAACAGCAAATATTTTCTCCTGTGTTGGTGTTGTGGCATCCGAGAAGGATTTTAATGACATTATGAATCTATAGGAAAATACAAATGTACATCAGGTTAAAAAAAGGCAGTCAGAAAATCCCAGACACAAAGATATCTTATGTTTGTTTTGGTTTTATATTGATTTTTCCTGAAGATGTGAAGACATGACAGCAACGCAGAAGAAAAATGAGGCTTTAGAGCAACAATTCAGGCCATTCAGAAAATCAGGCGAGGACATGCCTTTTCTCTGACCTGTCCACCTGCTTGAAACCAAGTAGACTTGTATCCTTACTGAGTCCCCTCCTGAAATGCAGGTAATAAACAAAGACGAGAGCTTCAGCTGAGATGAGAGGGCATCTGATAAGAAAGTAAAACTGGAAAAACCAACCCTCCCCCTGAAGGGTTTGGCATTTCACCGTGCACTTGGCAAAATGATGCAGCCCAACCCAGTTGTTCTGCTCTAGCACTTCGTCTGGAATACATTTTTAGTTCATGACCAAAAAAAAAAAAAAAAAAGTTTCTGGATCACTAACTTTTTTAAAGACTCCCCTTTGTTAAGCTGTCTTCAGACCAAAGTTCAAATGGATTAAAGCAATAAAGGTAAGGACAGAGAAGTACTTAAAAGGAAGGCAAAATGAGTCTGCACTTACTTGATGAGGTCTAGGGTTTCTGCATAGATGGAGCAAGCCGACTTGGACGCTGGGCTTTCCAATTCCATGGCAATGCCACACTCAATAAAGGACAAGGCAGCTTCCAGGTACTTAAAAGCCTTCCCAACCTTGTCCGTCTGTGGGCGAAGAACAGGGTCACTGTTAAGCCTAACACGGACTTTTACTTAGTCTCTCACACACATTCTTTACAGAAACTTCCCTCCACTGTCTTAATTTAACTATGGCTAGAGAGAAGTGTGATAACAAACAAACTCAACATAATAACCAAAGCCCGTCAGCTCTGACCTACTGAGAATTTTCTTTTACTAAAAATTCAGTAGGAAAGAGACAACAATCTTGTAATAAGACTCTACTCTCAAAACCTTATTAAAGTACATATTCAAACTAAGGCACTCAGTACATGGTCCCCTTGTTACTAGTGTGCAATTACCCATCATATGATTTTCCTGGCAAATAGGTTATTCCACACAACTAGAATAATGCAGTCACAGTTTCTTTGTACGTGTTGAAGTTTATCTTATAATAAGTAAAAAATGTTATGGTTTACAAGCATCTTAGATTTCATGTTGAACAATAATCTTTTTATGTATTTTAGAGCCCAAAAGGTCATCTCCTCTGGGAGTCTGGGTTAAGGGCACAAGGCTATCCCCTGGGCCAACAGGGATAAAATTTCAGAGTCCCTTAACAGGAATGTAGAAATATGAATGCAATCAGATATTGGTGGTCATCTAACCCCAAATACATATTTTGTCACTTACGCTCTTCTCACTTGGTGGAATTCAGCCAACTCGACTGAGACTGTGCCGAGTCTCACTACATATGAGACGTCATATGCAGCACACATTGTAAGAGCAACTGATCAACATGACATTTGCAAGGTTGTAGTTTCTGCTAATGTCTCTACTTTGATATGTTCAAAAAGAATGAATGAAAACCACAAAGGTGCAAGTGGAGTGTAAGGAGATGGTGACACATCAGCAAAGAAAGAAGGTTTGGCAAATAAAGATGGCTACTAATTTTAATTTTTAAAAATAACTCGAGGGACTTCCCTGGCAGTCCAGTGTTTAAGACTCCGTGCTCCCAATGCAGGGGGCATGGGTTTGATCCCTGGTCGGGGAACTAAGATCCCATACGCCATGCGGCATGGCCAAAACAAAAAAAAAACTTGCTTTAAAAATATTTTTTCTAGAGAACCCAGGCTCAGAAAATTAGTGACAGAAAGAATAAAAATCAAATCAGCATGTCCCAAATAATCAACAGTATAGGGCCTTATTGGTTTGCTTCACTGGTGCGAATTTAACTCTTCAAGTTTACTTATTCAATACCATCTCCTTCATGGGATTTCCAAAATTTATATTGGCCTTAGGGTAGAAACAAAAGAAACTATATTAAAGCAATTTGCCAGTATCCGCTTCCTTAAGTATTTTGTAAAGTTAATAATGAAAATATTCCTGTGATAACTCTATGTATCTCCTGAGACAGGGTTAAACTAGTAGAGTTCTAATTTCCTTAACAGTAAGTAAAGTAAGAAAAGAGGTGAAATACACTACTCTATATTCAGTTGTGCACTTCACTATCTGGAACGCAAGATGGTCATCTTTGAGACATTGTGCAAGTAAAGGAGAATATTGTGAAGAGGCTGGCCATTCAGGTTTCTGTCCAAACTGGCATATTTTGAGAGTGGAATGAGCTAACATTACTTATTAAAATGGGATACAATAGCCACAGGAAGGGAGAAAGAAGATGTACATATGCATAGATTAAAAGCAACACAAAAACAAAGTTCCCTGGAGTATTAATCTTGTTTGAATAATGAAGGAATCTAGTGCCCAGTGTCAAGATAAGTTTTTGATAACTGGCTGACAAAGTACTGAATATTTACTCTTTCTCAAAAATCAAAAGATTCATACAGTTCTAGCAACAGCCTTGGAGAACTGAAAGGAAGAGGTTAGAAAGATACCGCTGTTTGGTGCTATCTGAGGCATCTTAATCTGACTCAGGTCATGCTGGTACAGGGTCACTTGAGAGACAGTGTCTAATTTGTCTTTGACTCTCCTACAGCATCCAGCATGGTAAGGACTCAATCAACATTTTACTCCAATGAATGGGGACCTGATAAAAGGGTCTCGGCCCAGCCCTTCCCAGCCTGACAACAGATGCCAGGCTACAGACTGGGGTTGAAGAACACTGGGCTAGGGTTTTGAGGCCACCATGGACTGATCTGATTCAATCCCCGTGAACCTCCAGAGTTTGTGGTTAGGTTTGCCTGTGGCAGAATCAAGGCAACCGATGCTGTTCTCTTGTGGTACAAAGTTCAACATACGGTATCTGCAGGGGTTTAGTTTGTGGTTAGGTTTGCCTGTGGCAGAATCAAGGCAACCGATGCTGTTCTCTTGTGGTACAAAGTTCAACATATGGTATCTGCAGGGGTTTAGGTGTGGGGAATACACCAAGCAAATAAAGGCCCCAGAGTCTTAGATGCTTAAATATGACAAAGGGCAAGCATCATATAACTATACTGCAGCAGAGAAATAAAAGCATTATTTATGTAGGCAATTAACAACACTACCACCTTCCAGAAAGTCCAACAGCCACCAGGCAAAGAGAGTTTGTTTCTTTAAGGCATGTTTACCCACAGTGCAATCATCACCTTCACCTTAAAATTTCACCTGATGGTATAGGTCCACTGTTCACTGTCAGCCTCTAACAGTGAACAGGGCGTTAAGATAATTTTGGAATGCAAACAGGCTACCTCACTTTTTGAAATGTTTTGGGGTGACCACAAATTGACCAGCTTTCAATAAGCCAGAGTTGTTTTTCACATCCAAAGAATTGATTCAGTGGGACAAGGAAGCCCTCAGGTATATTAAATAAAACACTACCAGGTAGATCAACTTTCATTCATTTAGATATAAAACGTGCAACTAGTACTTTGTCTATCTGCCCATGATCAGATGGAATCAGCGAAGTCAAAACAGTGTCGCTTCCCTAGGAACCCCTCAGCCCTCGCTCATTCCGACCCTGCCGACCCTGCTGACACTGCGGCCAACGTCAGGCCCCCGCAGCCCTACCCCCCCATCCCGCCCCCAAGCCACAGTCAGTGATTTGGAACGAGACGGCGAGTGTTTGATCAGAAAACATTCCACCAAAGGGAGAAAGAGCCAAGACTGACCACTAATTCTGCTTTGTCCTTCAACCTTTTGGCCTCCTTCATGTGAAAATCTGCTTGTTGTCTGAAAGAGAAGAAAAGACCAGGGGTGGGTCACAGGAACCTAAAAGTACTGGACTGGGGCGAGAAGACTTAAGACGACTGGAGGGGGGACAAGGATGGGAGGAGAGGCAGGGCAAAGAGGAGGCAGGAGGAGGGGGAGGGAGAAGAGAGAAGCAGCAACATGCAAAGTCTTACTTGTCCAACTTCATGTGAGGCTTCCCTGGCTTGGAGTTACCATTTGGCAAAGAAGGCACTGGAAAACGATTTGCAGCATCTCCAGAAGACCCCTTAAAAAAGATCATCATACCGGTCACCCTGTAACATCTAAGACCACTGGCCTAACTGCACCGTCTCTCTAAATTAGCCCCAAATAGTTCAAAAGCAGGGAACTCAACACGCTGCACACTCTAGCTTGGTCAAGCACCTTCTCAGCTAGATTCAACTGAAACTGTAGATTTGCATTGTATCGGGGACACAGAAAAGCCATGAGACAAGAATGCCCAAGAGAACAGATTATCAACAAAGCCAAATTTAACATTTTCTCTTAAGCAATACATACACACACACACACTCGCCTACCCCAGGTTAACAGGAAGGAAGGAATCTGTATTCGAGAAAGTGGATACTTTTTCCCCCATTATCACTAATAATGAAAGTATTTGAGATCAAACATCCAAACCAAGAACCAGGGTAATCATGTTTTACTGCAAAACACCTGATAGAAAATTAACACAAAAATCTATTCTTATTTTTCACCTCTGAACCACTTTAAGAAGAATAAACTGCCACCTAAATTTTCAGGTAATATGAACTATCTTTTACTCTCCCTCTGAAAAGTAGAGCTTTAAGCACAAATAACTCATTACTGCTTTATTAAAAGTGATGAATAGCTCTGAAATATCATCATAGAAAACTTATCTTATTTGGGCATTTAAAGTAAAGACACACCAACATATTCCCTTTTATACATTACTGCCTCCCCTCCTTACTTTGTGTTCTGTAGAGCTTCCAGAGCCCTTCCCCTCTACTTTTCTGTGCTTGGAAACAGAAGAGTCTCTGTGGTTGCCCTTGGTACTACTGGCACTTTTGGGAGGGTCCTGGCCACTGAGGTCTGCTTCCTGCCTTGACCTCTTTTGTGCAGGCTTGGCTGGCTTCTGGGAGGATGAGGACGAGGATGACACAAGTGAAGGGGGAAGCATTTCCTTCTTTGAGGGCTCAGAGGAGGGCCTGGGAGTTCTGGAATGAAACATCATGCAAAACTAAGTTAAGGCAAGACATGAACCGTATATCTTAGCTGTTGAGTTATAAGGACAAAATGGCTGTTGACACAAAAGATAAAGATATCACAGAGCCATGAAATCCATTTTTGTAGAAAGGCCAAATTTCAGAGCCCTTTTTTTGATGCCTTTGAAAACTATAGCCCTACCTGTGAGTAGTAAACGAAGTTGTATAATTTGTCACTAAGCTTGCGGAGTCTGCCAATGGTCTTACCTTTACCCGAGCAAGTCACTCACTCTGCAGTAGCTGCTACCCAACCTGCACCCTGTCTCTGACAAGCAGGCAGGCCCAGCTGCCACCTCCTCTCTGCCCCCTTCACATCTGACCCTTTCTCTCTCTCTCTTTCAAATCTCTGTTGGTTCCTACGCAGTGACACGACTCACTTGTTTTTGCCAAGTCTTTTTGTGCTTTTGATAAATCTAAGTTTGCTGCCAAATGAACCGTTAATTCCTCTAAGGTCCTCGTGAAGGAAAACAAACAGAACTTAGCATATCGTCAAAATGAGCCCGACAAGTTCACTATTCTCTCGTTCTACTGCAGAAGAAAAACGTTTTGCCGTGTTGCCAACCAGGAAGATTCGATCACCTTCGCAGCCTGTTCCCAATCTCTATACTCACTTTGATTTAGAAGATTCTTTGTGGGAGGATGAGGGTGATGACTGCGATTTGACTTCTTTCTCCAGCCTGATTTTCTTGCTGTCGTGGTCTCTTTCTGCTTCACCCTGTTATTGCAGCATAACAGCAAATTATTACAAACATAACTGTACAGACAAAATAGAAAAAAATATGCAGCAAGGTCAATGAGAGCAATCAGACTTTTGGAAACTTCTAAACACACACAGAAACCTTATAAGTATCTACACTGTGTGTTTGGGGGGGTGGTGGTGGTGAGGGCAGCAGACCATCTAGATTTGATGTGATTTGTACTGAGACGGATTTGTACATGAGGAAGGACTAAGGAAAGAGCCAGGTTTTTCTCTACCCAGGAAGAAAACAGTTGCGTTTTCTCATGACAACATGTATATCAAATTTACAGAAAAGTCCAAAACGCAGGCTCCTTCCCCCTGGTCTGTGCTCACGTAATGGCCCTGTGGGAAGGAAGCTTTCTAGCAAGGACAGTGAAGCGATGGGTGGGAGTCCTTCAATCGACTCAGGTGCTTTAGAATTAAACTCCTCAACTGTCAGCTCACCGGGAGAGAAATCTGGGACACCACCAGCCAATCTAGGACAATCCCTAAAAAACCCGAAATCCTCTCTGAGAGCCTTAAAGGGAAAAACAACATTCTTCAAATGATCTCACTGTGGGAGGCGCCGGTTTTCACCACAGTCTCTCCCTCATTCTCTGAATTTCTCCAAGAAAAATGAATAAATTAAGATGTGTAGGCTCAAGCTCTGCCCAGGCGCTCATCAGCGGCCCGGCCCTGCTCAAAAGGAGGGAAATAGCAAAGACTTGCCCTTCCCTCCCCCGGCATTCTGCAAGCAAGCATGCCTGGGTGTGCGCCTCCATCCAGCCTTTCATAAATTCTGCGAAAAACATCTATCTCTTGTTTCAAAATGGACCATTTGAGATGGCTTATAAGGATACCTGGCTTTCATCTCTCGGTGTCTGCACAGGTGAGAACATTAAGAAGAAGGGAAAATATGGGTGGAGAAAAGAAATCCAAGGGAAGGCTGGTACTATGGTACCACTGGAAGCCGATTCCACTCTGGCCCGCACACTCCATCCCAGAGCTGCACAGCACTTGGACACGGCTAGTCCACAGCGACAAGTGAAGTCAGGGACTTTGTCCAAAAAAGGAGAATGTAATCATTTTTCTACTGATGAAATGCTGAAGTGGTAATTTTAGACACATTGGATTAAATTATTTTTCACTGGTTTTTTTTCCTTTTTATATTCTTAACGTGGCTACTAGAAAATTTTAAGTTACGTATGTGAGTCACATTATATTTCTACTGGACAGAACTGTTTTACACACTTTTCTAGAGGTGATCTGCAAAATGGACCTTGAACTTCCAATGAGCTGATGCAAAGAAAGAATTATTAAATGTACAGGTTAGGTAAGATAAAAACAAATCAGTTGCTCAGAAATATAACCATTCATTACAGAAGACCGGGGAAAAAGGGTCTTGAGGGACTTAATAAGGAGAGAACACGTGATGTGAATAAGCACATCCCACAGGCACGGCTGAAACAGTAAATTTCACATGGCTGTTTCTCACGTGGCAGGCAGTGCAGGCCAACAGCACAAGCCTGGAGCACAGTTCAGGACAGATGAAAGGTCCTGGCACAGGCCAGGAGAGGCCTGTTGCAGCTCTGCCCAGCATGTAACTCACCTTCCATTCAACAATTCATAATGAACTCAATGTTGGCAGAGAAGAAAGAATAAACCAGAAGTGACTGGTTAAAATAGAACCCTACTAGTAAGGGGTTATCACTACACCCACTGTGGCCAAGAGGCTCTGCTACCAATGGCCCCAGTGAATTCTCTTGAGTTTTAGATTAAAGGCCACACAGCTGGCCCAGCAAGCATTACAAGAGGGTGGGAAATTTATCTTTGGGAAAAGTCACAGAATTTGCTAAAATACCCAGGCAGATAATTAACTTGCACACGAAGTAGTTAGTAATACATATTTTTTTAAATGGAAGGCATTTCCAAGCAGTTCACAACATGTGGGATAAGTCCCCAAGACAAAGCTAAGCATAAAACGGTCCACAAGTTTACTCTCTAAAGAAAACACCAAACTCCAGAGGTGGAATGAGGGTTAATTTTTGTTTGTATATCTTCATGCTGCTTAGGACATGCTAGTTATAACTAGAAACCAAAGTGTCAGGCCTTATAAACCACACATGAAAATAAGATTCATAGTGAGTCAATCCTCACAAACTGGTTTTAACTCTGGCTTGTGCCTATCGGTGACTCAAGAGAACAGCCCAAAAACAAGAATCACCAAAGACTAACTTCAATGTTAGCTTTAACAACTATGTTGGCACTTACTGGAATAATACACTTTATGTTGACATGTAGCAACTTAGAAGCTGGTAATATTCTGTCAGCTGGTAGAATGTAAGCCGTTAAACCAATTAAGCAAAATCCCCTTCTGTCGACTGTGCTTGCTTTGACCCGAATTCTCGCCTGTGGGCCGGGGTCAGTATTTTTGTAGTTGGAACCCTCTTGTCTTCTGTAGGAAGAGTCCCGGGGGCATCCCCAGAGCAGGCACTCTGTGAGCATTTGCCAGCTGGCCCAGGAGCAGACCTGCCCTACAACCCTAAGTGGATGGATTTAGCAAGGCGCCATTAGAGAGGGAGTCATCGGATCCTGGGTGGCAGGAAACGCAGACTTGAATTCCAAGACTGGAAAACAGAAGGCAAGGAGTTCTTGAGCTGTTTCTGGGTCAAGAAGCCATTTGAAAGTGAGGTGAGAGTGACGTACTCTCTTCAGAAGGAAAAAGGAGTCTCCTTTGCTCAGTGGCTTATCCACAGATCAACTCCCATTTCAGGGACCCCTGCCTAAGGTCTGGGTCTTGGACACTCCCTTTTTCCACAAGGACAGTGTGTCCACGGTGCCCGCATCTCCAACAGGAGGAGCCTGCTGGCCGATGACTGTTCCCGACTGACTTGTTTACTTTTCCTAACCTGTTGGGTCAGGCAGCCTCAGATCACCTGCCAAACGCTGCCCCACCTACAGAGTGGAGCAAAAGGGCAAGAATGAACACCGTAAACGGAAGATGTGGGACTGTGCTAGGCCGAGCCGGTTTCTGAAGACGAGGCCTCCAGGGCAGCCTGCTGCCTGCCCCAGCACCTGACTCACCAACTAGGTGCCGCGGATAACAGGGGGCAGTGAAGGCGGCTTTTTTAGAACTAACACTCATTTGGGGCCATAGTTTCTAACAGGCAGAAAGATAGCCTACTCAGAGCTTAGCCATGATGGGGAGAGATGACGGGCATCTGGAAGGGAAACCAAAGTGTGGCGGGCACTAGGGCGGCAGGAGTGGGGACAATGGAGGGGTTGAGCCAGGGATGATATTGTAACAGCCCGTCGGTACACTGATCTGGAAGTACGACCTCAGGCCTTGCTCCAAGAATGCCACCAACGGCCCCCAACCTGCACCCACCCCCTACAGGCACTTGCACACACACCCCGCTCCTCCGGCCCCACCCCACTACTAAAAGCAAAAAAGGTGTGAAAGAGGGACTTCCCTGGTGGTCGAGTGGTAAAGAATCTGCTGCCTTCCAATGCAGGGGATACGGGTTCAATCCCTGGTCAGGGAACAAAGATTCCACATGCTGCAGGGCAACTAAGCCCGCACGCCACAACTACTGAGCTCATGCGCCTCAACGAGAGAAACTTCGTGCCACAAACAACAGAGCCCATGCGCCCTGGAGCTTGCGCACCACAACTAGAGAAGAGAAAACCCGCACGCCACAACTAGAGAGAAGCCCGCACACCACAACGACAGATCCTGCACTCCTCAATGAAGATCCCGTGTGCCACAACTAAGACCCAATGCAGCCAAAAATAAATAGAATAAATAAATACATAAATAATAAATATTAAAAAAAAAAAACAAAAGATGTTAAAGAGAGCAAAGGAGCCAAGATCCACTAGACTGGGAGGGGTCAGCATACTGAGCTCCAGACCTGCTTTTGCTAAGCAGCCAAGTGATGTGAAGACCTTTCTGGATCCCATCTATAAAAGGTAGCAGCTGAACAAGAGGCACATGCGGTCTCAGCACTCCAATTCTAAATTCTATCCTCCTCTCCCACAGGGAAGCAAATACGCTTGGTAGCACATGGAGCATAGCAAAAGTGGAGAAGCAGCCTTTGGGGAAGTTCAGATACTTTTCTGGGATTTGCCTCTGCAGGAGGTTCAATAAGATGACGCCACAGCAGGTAAGTCCAAGCTGACTCCATGAATGAGGCAGGTTATATTCACTGGGGAAAGTACCACAGAAAAGCAAAGGGAATCCACTCTTTTCCTTCTTTTTGGTGAGGGAATACACAGGCATGAGACTGGCCCTAAAACAGTTCTTCCTATGATGCTCTTAGGGTAACTAACAGGCATGAAGAAATTAGATGTAAGTGGCTTTAGGAAATTATAGGGATGACTTTTCAAACCCTTGATTTTGAAGGATAATAACTGGGAATGTTGATCTGGAGAAACAGCCCAAGAGAAGACAGTCAGATCTTGGGAAGGTCTGAACTAACCATCAAGCAATAAAAATGCACATTTTCCCACCAGATCCCATAACTTCCCTCCCCGCTCCTCAAAACACACATAAACGATGGCACTGAAATGTTTTTCCAAAAGTGTCCAAGCTTCTTGGTCCATAAAGCAGTTATTTAGAAAAAGGGAAAGACCTGAATGAACGTAACCTCCCAGTTCTGTTATTTGTCTAAACGACTGTTGAGACAGTCTAGCATCTTATTTGAAAGACATCTATAAGGTGACTGAACGAAATGAGGTTATCTTACGAAAGCACTGAGAGCAATGCTTAGCTCTATGCATGTTTGGTGTGCTTTTAGAATCCTCTCATTTGCACTGCCCTGATTGTATATTATCTTGTGCTTCTCAACTTCAACTTTTCTTCCAAGTCTGGAAAACATAAAGCTTAAAAATTATATAAAAGAAAATATAAGTTCTATTTTAAATTCTAAACTGTAATCAGGTTGAAGAAATTCTGTAGTTCATGTAAGGAGCACCATGTGAGTTAATGTCTATTTACACTCACAATTTTCTCTTTTTTCTCATGAATTGTCCCCAACCCACTCCTTTAAAGTAGAAGAAAAAAAGAAAAAAGGAAAAAATATATATATAGGTACATTTCTATAGGTGCCATATTTGATGGCTTCATCACAGCTATTAACCACCATAAACTCTTTTTTTTTTTTTCAGGCTTACAAAATATGTTTTTTAGTATGTAAGGGGAGACTTGGGGGGAATATTTAATCTTCATAATGGAATCCTTTTTTTTTTTTAACATCTTTATTGGAGTATAATTGCTTTACAATGGTGTGTTAGTTTCTGCTTTATAACAGAGTGAATCAGCTATACATATACACACATCCCCATATCTCCTCCCTCTTGCGTCTCCCTCCCACCCTCCCTATCCCGCCCCCCTAGGTGGTCACAAAGCACCGAGCTGAGAGCTGATCTCCCTGTGCAACGCAGCTGCTTCCCACTAGCTATCTATTTTACATTTGGTAGTGTATATATGTCCATGCCACTCTCTCACTTCGTCCCAGCTTACCCTTCCCCCTCCCCGTGTCCTCAAGTCCATTCTCTCTTTATGATCATTTTCTCACACTTTTGAGTCTAAAATGGCTTTAAGGGTTTGTTAACCCTCTGAAAATATTTGTTAAATTTTGTGCCAAGAGAGGGATGAACCTTTAAATAAATCCCACTAATGCAAAGGAGCAGGTACATTATTCAACAGCTCTCACTATATTCTCGTGGAGTTTTTTCTAGTGTTCACACTTAATATGAAGAAATGAACAAGTCTTCACTATCCAAATTTGGGGGAAAGCACCTAAGCTTAAAAAGAGACCTGGGCTGCCCACAGAGCTGCCCCGCTCGTCCAAGGGTGGTGGCCAAAGGTATCCTGAGCAAGCGGAGTCAGGGTCCTGACAGGAAAGGGGGAGCCTGCCCCTCACAGAGAGAACCTGAGGTTATGATGTTCAGTATTAATACCACCACCTGGAGTCCAGCAGGAAGCAAAACCAATGACACACAGTTCTCTGATCATGAAATAGCTATATTGTTGGCTGATGTTTATATTTATCTGAAAGCTCCTAAGAAATGTTTCTAACTAGTGACATACTTCAGGCCAGGAATTCCTGGTTGTCTAGATCCATGATGTCTAAATGCACCACAATGGAGAGATTTCTTGGTCCAAAACACTAGCTTTATACAGTCCTGGCCTGGTAATAAGGTTCTGCTCCAGAGCCTTAGGCATTAGGATCACCTGAGGAGTTAGAAAATAACAGTGGGAGTGTGGGGCTGGGGGGTGGCACACATCCTGCCACCAGTACTGAGGGTTCCCCAGGGGACTGGAATGTGCAGCCAGGGTTTGGAACCACTGGTTTAGTCCCTGATCCTGTCAGTCCCACAGCAGGGAGGCAGGCCGTTCCCAGAGCCAGATCTCTCAGCTGCTCGCCAGAGCTTTAAGGCAAGCATGGACTTGCCTAAGATGAGGCAGTCATTATTTCTCCATCCTTTGAACAGAAAGATAAATGAGCTGCCCTAGGAGAGCTCAGCCAAGGGCTGGAAATGGCTCTCAGAGGGCACAGTTCATCTACTCAACAGGGACAGCTGAATTTCCCTTTCTGGAGCTGCAAGCAGAGCTTCTAGATTTGCACTGGAGGATGGACTGGTCTGACAACTGTCTGGGGAGCCTCCAATTTCCAACATTTACCCTTGGTTAGTAAGCGCTTTAGAAGCTAATACTTCTCCCCACTCCAGCTGATGCAGAAGGTCAGCAGTGGAGACTAGATAGTATTAGGGTAGCTGGGGGACAGGTGATAAAAGACTTCCCAGGAGGAGGTAAAAGAGTGTATTTTTGCTATTGATTCTATGTATAAAATAGGTAACTAATGAGAACCTACTGTATAGCTCAGGAAACTCTACTCAGTGCTCTGTGGTGACCTAAATGGGAAGGAAATCCAAAAAAGAGGGGATATTTGTATACATAGAGCTGATTCACTTTGCTGTACAGTAGAAATTAACACAACATTGTAAAGCAACTAAACTCCAATAAAAATTAATTTAAAAAAAGATGATGTGATATATACATATGTACAAAATAAAATAAAATAAAACATACATCATGAAAAAAAAGTGTATTTTTGAAGATTTCTCGGGTATAGTAGATGCAGGCATCTTTTCCTAGCCTGGCCCATCACAATTTTCTCCATAAAGTTTTACACCTCTTACAGGCACACATCGTTTTAAAAGTTACCGAGGACTTCCCTGGTGGCGCAGTGGTTAAGAATCCGCCTGCCAATGCAGGAGACACGGGTTCAATCCCTGGTCCGGGAAGATCCCACATGCCGTGGAGCAACTAAGCCCGTGCACCACAACTACTGAGCCTGTGCTCTAGAGCCTGCGAGCCACAACTACTGAAGCCTGCGTGCTTAGAGCCTGTGCTCCGCAACAAAGAGAAGCCTCGGCAATGAGAAGCCCGCACACCAACGAAGAGTAGACCCCGCTCGCCGCAACTAGAGAAAACCCACGCGCAGCAATGAAGACCCAATGCAGCCAAAAATAAATTAAATTAAAAAAAAAAAAAAAACTTAACTAAAAGTTATCAGGAACGAGAATACACCCTCTTCTAGCTGAAACATCACTGTCAACTGGCACTTGATCCCACCCCACTGGACTTGCCCGCTGCAATTATGGTGGCAATACACACCCTCACGTCTCATTCGACAAGGTGCTCGAGAAACTGTCGCCCTTTACTATTTGGTAAAGTCACAATATATTTTTAACCTAGTGGAGTAATCAGTCAAATCAGACATGACAGCAGTCTTCATGATCTTTTTGTCCTTGTTATCCTTAGCTCAACTTCCACAACTGAGTAAGAGATTTTTATGCATTTATAAGAGTGTTAAAGTTTATATTCCTTCTCAGCAGGAAAGAGTTGCCCCTTCTTGTGCCTTTCACTCTGAATCCTGGGTAGGCTGGCTTGGGAATACCACTGGGGGGAAAACTCATTAATCTTTCACCATCAAGAAGCAGCAAAAAAAATATACCAAGAGCTCAATAATTCAGAATAAAGATCGAAAGGAGATTGTTCAAAATAGTGTATATGTCCAAGTAACAAGGGTCTTAAATAATGCAGGGATTATTATTATTATTTTACTATGTTCATTCCTTAAGTGAAGCTTCCAAATACTATGATAAATGACAGATTTCAATACTTCACAATGCATCATAACAGCCTATATTACCCAAAATGATGCCCTAACCATCTCTATAATAGCTCTAAAACTTTTTTTTCATAATGCTCTGCTCATTAGTAAAAGTCATTAACGGGAGTCACAAATTCTAAATCTGGTGGTTTCAAATTAATGAGGTGCTAGGTGGCCATGAGTTAAAACATGGATATAATATCAGTATCAAAATGATCAAACTACAGGAGTAACATTTAGTATATAGCACTCCTGTCAGTAATTCAGAATTAACATTTCAGTTCATGTAAGGTTTTAATTTCCAGGGCAAAACCTAATGAGCCAGGTGGTAAATACCAATATTATCACAATAGATAAAAACATACCCTTAATGCTATATTATTCTAAAGCAAGATATCCTTTTCAATGACTGCCTCATCTTTTTTTCAAACTAGCAAGACTTAAAGCAATCTGGCATTTATCAACACTTATCTGCAGTGAAAGACTAACTCTGGTATAGTCGCAAAGGCAACATGGAATCCAAAGATTTCCAGCCTCTTCTAAGATGATTCAGGTTAAAATCAAGGGCCAAAGACAGCCCCAAGTCCGCAGCAGGGACTGCTGTAGGGGAAGGTCAGCCCCCCCACTCACCTTTCTCTTTTTGGCCAACTTGCTTGAGTTTTCTGAGCTTCTCTTCTCAGAATCTGGCTTCTTCCCTGCCGATGGCTGTTTGTCTTCCGGTTTCTTGGGGCGGCTGCCCTTCCCAGGAGGCTGGGGTATCCGAGAGAGGAGGTCCAGGGTGATCTTCACCATCAAGCTTTGCGGGAGCGGAGTGTCCCTGAGCGGGGAGAGCAGCTTGGTGTCTCTCAAAGGCACCAGGGGTTTGTCCTTGCGGCGGTCCTCCTGGACGACCACTGCCAGTCGGCAGCCACTAGTCCTGGCGCCGCCGCTGCGGGCAGGGCCCTGGCTCTGGGTCAGGGGGACGAGGGCAAAGTGCTCGGGGCTCCTGTCCTCCGCCGCGTCCTTCGGAGGTGCCTTCGGGGGGGCCGGGGGGCCGCTCCTGTGCTTCTTCCGTTCGCTGGGGGTGGGCGCCACCGGCTTGGGCTCACGGCTCTCTGCGGCACGGGGCCGCCCTTTCGTCTTCACCTTGGGCTTGTCTTTGGAAGGCTGGTCTTTGGAGGCCTGGGGAGGAAGTCCGGGCTCGCTCTCCACCAGCAGACTGGCGCGCGCATCCGCATGCCCCGGGGCGGAGGCCTTGACGGGCTTCTTGGGTTGTTTGGATCCCACGGTTTGCCTCTGTGGGGGCTCCTGTTGGGCAGGGGACTTCTGACAGCTTCTCTTGCCCGCATGGGGGCCTTCGGAAGGCACCCGGGGGGCTTTGCTGGAGCTCTTGGGGGGAGGCTCTTTGGACTCCGAGCGCTCGTGACCTCCGGTGGCGCCGTCGCCACCCTTGCCCTTACTGTCCGGGTGCCGGGCCGGAGGCTCGGCGCTGCCCGGGGCCTCAGCGGGCGGCGCGGGCTGGCTGACTTTGGTCAGCCAGTTGTCCAGCTGCCATTTGTTTGTTGTCGGAGGTTCGGGCTACAAACAAGGAAAAATAAGATAGGGTTAACTGACCAATAACGATACTCTTCTGGGTTAGTCACCCAATCCTACAGGACTGGCCGGGAGATGCAATCACTACAAACCTAAGAATTCAGGTTCTTTTGACCCCCCTCTAATTATAGGTCAAATTCTATAACAATTAACTCTTAAAACAATCTTCCAATTTTTTCATGCTACAGGAATTTTGCTGTGGCAGACACTAATAATAGACCATTACATACTGACCAATGTAGACCACTGGCGACTGCAGAGAAATCTGTGTAATAAATATTTTGTTCCACTGGTAATTACCATATAATTTAAGCAGAATTTTCACATTTTGGCTTGTGAACTAGTCTGTCAGAAAATGATAGGGAAAAATGAAGGCTAAAAAGAATCTTTTTATCAAGGATTTTCAGAAGAAGGTCAATGAATAAGTCTTAGTGATTATGGATGGGTTTCACGCTTTATCCCTTTTTTTGATGTACTTGTCAATTGAAGATGACTTTCTTCAAGACAATTTCATTTCCCTTATTCACTTAAAAATATTAATACATGACACAGCTTTCAGTTTATCACAGATACACTGTCTTCTGATTTTCAGATTTTACAACTGGGTAAAAAGAACCAAGTGAGGTCACATTAGCCAGTCATTAGTCCCACTTGAATTCTTTAAAAATCAAACATGAAGTCTCCTGTTACAGGCAGTCTCTGAAATAGCACCTATTTTTCTAAGAAACACAGGGAGGCTCCAGAGCACACAATTAAGAGCAGTGAGATTATACTGATTATCTGTTCAACTCACTTGGCAAATAAACAGAAGTCCCTGACTTCTCCTGTTATCTTAACAGGAGATATCTTGTTAAAATCTTTGTTGCTAACTGACTATTGATGCATCGCACTCTCTCTCTCCAACTGGGATATTAGATCTTATTAAAACAATGATGAGGACATCTTTATCTCCAAATTCTACTATTATGTCTTGCACACAGTGGTGTACATGAGATATTTATTTGGGCTTTTTCATGGGTGTATTATTGTACCTATAAATTTTATGCAATTTGGGAAAATATTCATGTCTTAATAAAGTAAGTAATGATTACTTTTTTTTTTTAAAAGGGCAGTATGTCACTGGCATGCTTCATGCTTTTAAGATCCATTCTGACAGGTGGTTTGTATAAATGACTAAATCATTTCCACAACACAACAGGAAGTTAATTCAAAGATATCTCACATGGGATTAACTGATTAGATTATGGAGTAAGGAGCTCCCTCCAGTAAGTGGATGATATTTTATAGGGAAGACTGTTAACAATTTTCCCAAGTGGAATATCCCAAACAATTCAATTCTATAAAAAGACGCAAACGTAATACATTTAAGATATGTGGATATAACGTAAAGGCTTTGGGGCCAGGAAAAGGTTAGGTAATAAAATGATCAGGTAGCTAGACTGGGCTTTGTGTGATTGTAACAAAATAGAACTAAGAGGAACTCTAAGGAACTAGGTAGGATCATACTTCAGCCAGAAAGAGGGCTACAGAATTGAGGGTTTTTTGTTGTTGTTGGTTTTTTCCCCTTCTTAAGACAACATATCTTCTTTGTAGCTCCCTCCACTTATATCAACTCTATCCCCATGCTCTCATTTGAATTTCAGGGCAGGGAGAGAGGGAAGAAGGAAACTACTTTGACAAAGTCCCACATAATCTAAAACTGCATTCAATATTCTAACAAAACAGGATGGTTGTTTAGGGTAGAGAAAAGATTAGCACACCATACCTACTTGTCAGACATTATTTCTTGCAAAGACTTGAGGGCGTGGTAGTTCTAATGGTTAAATGACTGGGAACAAGGCATTAAGATATATCATTTATATATTGGGAGACTGGGAGATTGGGATTGACATATATACACTACTGATACTATGTATAAAATAGATAACTAATGAGAACCTACTGTATAGCACAGGGAACTCTACTCAATGCTCTGTGGTGACCTAAATGGGAAGGAAATCCAAAAAAAGGGGGATATTTGTATACATATGGCTGGTTCACTTTGCTGTACAGTAGAAACTAACACAACACTGTAAAGCAACTATACCCCAATAAAAATTAAAAAAAAAAAAAAAAAAGATGTATCACCTCAGGAACCAAATCCTTCAAACCCTTTCTCGGGAAAGGTAGAGAGATCTTTCACCAGGGCTACGCTGACAACTGCACTGCAATCAGTGACACTCTTGCTCTACAGAAGAGTACTTACACATTAACCAAAAGGGAAGGTCATTCCTGGTATAAATAACATCCGCTTCCCCCCCGACACACCCCAAAACAGGGCAGTTTAAGATACATTTAGTAGTCCCTAAAGGAATGTCCTGGTTACAGAAATAAAACATATTTTCCTCTACTGCGGTACTGAAAATGTCCAGAAGGGAGGCCTATGGCCCAATTGCAGGGTAAAACTGAGTTGGTGTGCCCAGACAAGAGGAAAGGGTAGGGGCGATCCTTTTTGTGTACCTACTACAAAGATGTAAAATGGAGAGAATTCCTTTAAGGTTAGGTATTATTTGGGTGCTGGGAAGGGGGAAAGTTTTACATAAGGGACTGATTAAAAACAGATTTTAAGATGAATTTTAAGAGTGTAAGTGCTGGATAGGATCAAGGTTTGGACTTTCATTTCTTCCTCAGCCTTTCCCCATGCCCCACCCCCAGCCTCCCAGTGCTGGATCAACCCAAACACTGCACAGAGGAGGTGCAACAATATATGAGCATTTTAATAAATGTTTGACTGCATGTCTCTTTACTTCTCCTAGCTTCTCGAATTGGCAAAAGTTCGTGTATTTTAGAATGAATTATGATTTTGAAAAAAAAGTTTTGAGCTATGCACAACATATGTCTGGTTTTTTTTTTTGTTTTTGTTTTTTTGTAAAACATCATAGTTGTTGTGAGGGAGTACAACTCCAAAACTTAAGAGAAAAGAAAAAAAAGAAAGAGAGAAGTAGCATGATGTAGTAGGGGAAAAAAATGGCTTCCGAGTCAAATGGCTATGGGTTTCAATCTTAGTGCTGCTACTTCCTTACAGGTGAAAAGAAAGCTCCTGACCTTCTAGGGTTGATGGTTACATTACGTAATTTATGAAGAAAGTGCCAAGAGCTTAGTAGATAATCGACCACAGTTGTTTACTACCAAAGAATTAGACAATGAATAGATTAGAAAACTAAGCAGATCCCTGAATAACAGAGAATAGAATCTTTTTTCCCTGAACTTTACTTAAGCAGTAAAAGGGCGATACGTCCCATATATTCTGAAAAGCTGAGATTTACATGTTGACTCACTATAAAGAAGAGACTGAAAGTGGTTTTTCCCCAAGTTCACCACCAGCACATTGGCACACATATAACATTTCAGATCTCATAAGGTCACTGGACAACTTCGTCAAATGAATTTAAAATGGAGACTTAAGGAGCAAATTCCTCAGCATTAAAAATAAAATAAAGAAAAGGGTGAGAAAGTTAAAACTAGTAACTATGACCTATTATGGAATTCATGTAATGCTCAACTAACACAGATTTACAATAATGCAGGTATTTATTTTAAAAGGAAAGAAAGGTTGTTAAATAACTGGGAAAAATTAAAGGTTTAAAATCTAGACAAAGACAAAAATATGTCTGAGGAAGTCAAGCATTGGTACATAACCAACAAAACCATACTCAAGTCTAGATTTGCACATTAACACAAATATACAAATACGAGCCTATTTAGGAAAGTGGTTTTAAAAAGTAAAGTATGATGGGAACATCATTTTTCATCTAAGAGTCTCTAAATCTATTCTATTCAATAACCTCGTGAGCAACAAGATATAACTGCTTCATTAAAACAAACACCAGGTTAAATATTTCTTTCAAGTTTTAATTATTCAGCCCAATCTGTGCCATTTCCATTTTATTTGAATTGAATTTTGATTTAATTGGATTCTCTTGCTTATATCAGTAACCAAACAAGCATGCAGATTTTTCTTAGTGAATAAGGTGAGATATATAAAGCAAAGATCTTAGGAACAGTAACATGAACAAGCACACAATTTCTCTGTAGAGCATATTCAGTACCGTTTTCCCTGGGGCATAGAAAAATTACTTCAACAGCAATTAGTATCTCAGGAGAAAACAGAGAGCCCCCAGAAATACAGAGTAGCTTCTAAAATCTGAAAGGCACTTCAAGTGCAGCTAATGCTGATCTATGTTTATTCACTCGAAAAATATTTACTGAGCACTTACTCTGTGCCAGACATAAACTCATATCTAACAACAACAACAAAAAAATGATACTCAGTTATTTTCCTCATCCTCTCTTGCCCTCAGATATGGCTCCTCAGTCTCACTACATCATCTCCAGATGTATTTGGTTAATGCTCTAGTGCAGTGGCCTTGCTTTCTAAACAGCAGAGACAAATACTGAAAACTTTAACGCTTTCTTAATCAGAAAATCTCATTTCCTGGGATTCCTACCTAAATACAGAGAATAGTTTTCTCTATACAAGCTAGTCTAGTTCACTAAAAATGTCTTCCCCAGCAAACATTTTACCCTGCTACTCTAAGTTTTGAAGACATTTGGCAACCTTGTTAGTTGTTACTACGTTTCTTTTGCTCAACAATCCAGTAAATAGCATAAATTCTCCAGATAAATTTAGTGCTTGAGATTTTCAGTCTCAACTGTTTATCTTTACAATATCTCCCAAGGGTGGGTGACAGGCAAGCACTATTCCTATTTTACATGGGACAGTGGGATCAAGAAACACGGCCCTGGCGAAATTACATCGCCATCAATTTAATGCATGGCTTTTAGTGATTCAAAAATAGAACCTCTTATGGCTTATTTCTAGTTCACGTTCCTGCCCTTTGCTAAATCAGGCTGTCTCCTTTTGATTTAATTCATGCGTTCCTAAAATTTCAAAAAGCTTTCTCATTAATATTAAAATGGCAACCTACTGAAAACGATTTTGGGGTGTTTTTTTTTTCTCGAAATAAGGGAAAAGAAAATGGGGTGTACATATTCTCAATGAGTTGCTCTTCAAAACAGCTCTGGCAGCAACAGGGAAGAACCTATCATTTTCAACAGGAGAGAGATGACATCTCTCCCAAAGTTCCACAGCCCAACGCCAAGAAACAAGTAAACACGAATAGCCAGCAGCGTGCACGGCGGCCGGAAAGCGCCGCCCCCAGGACGGAGCCCCTCAGGCAGCCCGGGCCACCGGGGTTCGACCGCGCTCCCGAGCTCCCGAGACGGCCGGGAGCGGCCCAGTACCTCGGGAGCCGCGGCTTCTCGAGGCTCGTTCTCCTCGCTGTCACTGGAGCTGCTCTCGCTCTCCGAGTCCGAGGAGCTGTCAGAGTCGCTGGTGCTCTCCGACTCAGCGCTGCTGGAATGTGCTGAGGCCGCGGCTGCGGGCAGCGCCTGCGGAGCGCTGCGGAGCAAGCGAGAGAGTCAAAGACCCACGAGAGGTGGATTCCTTCCCTTCTGACTCCCTTCCTTCTTTGCCCGTTTTTCTGCTTCTCGAAAGAAGGGGCCTCAAAGATTACCTAGCAGTACTAAATGACCATGGCGGCCAGTTGGGCACAAGCAAGGCCCATGGTGGCTCAAAGCTCAGTGGAAAGCCTTGCAACAGATCACCAGGTAACTGCATAAAAGAAGCCTGGGGAACTTTCCTGAAGAACACTGCGAACTATGTGAAATGTAAGTGAGATGCGGGGTGCTTCAAATCAGGCGTGGACAAAGCACGGCCTGAGCTGGCTGCCTGCTTTTACAAATAAAGTTTTGTTGGAACACATTCACACCCAGTATTTTATGTATTGTCTGTGCCTGCTTCTATACTACAAAAGCAGAGTTGAATAGCTGCAACACAGACTTTATGGCCCACAAAGCCTAAAACCTTGACTTTCGGACCCTTTAACTTTGCTGACACCTGCAATATAAAACCCAAAGGAGTTAATTTATAAAAGAACAGCCAATCCATTAAAGTCTTCCTCTATTCTCCATATGAGAACCAACTGTAGAGTAGTCAGAGACTGCTGAACACAAACGGGGTTCCTTTGGAAAGTGACCCCACAGGCAATCCACTCACACTTCTTGGGCAGAATGATAAAATGGGCCGTTCTTTATGAGTGGCTTAGGATCACTCCCAAATATCAGCTGAAGTAGAGAATAACTACTTCAAGTTTTCAGGATAGGGCAATAACTCTAGGCCTGTGAGAAAACACACAAGTGATCACACTGCTGGACACATACAGAATTTCAAAGCGTATCTTAAAACCTTGCCCTAGATGGAATTAGCCACAGCAGTAAATCAGTAACTATAATCATGAAAGCCTCCAAATCTACCCAAAACATTTTCAAGATAATAAATTTATTAAATAACTATATTAGAATAACAAAAATTTATTAGATAATAATAAGGTCACTAGTTGAGACCATTTTAAAACAAACACTATACAAAAACAGAATTTTCTCATGTCAAATTTGTGGTAGCTGAAGAGCTTAAGCCAAGTGATGGTCAAAAAGAGATATACTTTCAGTATTATTCCTGCCTCTATCCCCCCCACCTTGTTTTTTTCCTTTTATTCCCTCCTCCACTTTTCAGTTAGGTTACTTTGACATATTTTGTAAGTCGTTACAAGCCACCAGAAATTACTGAACAAAATGGGATGTAAATAAGCAGAGCTTATGAATCCTTAAGACCTCACATAATTATGCGTGATCTTCCTCCACATTAACTACAACCTCAGCTATATGAGAGCAAGGTTTTTAGTGCTGAGCTTGTCTCAAAATGGATGACCACATCTCAAGGGAGTAAAACAGCGACAGGGTAATTTAACTCTTTGTCCATGGACGACAGGTATTGGCATATTAAATCATTAAATTCAGTGCCAGAGGAAATGGTAAATAAAGGTAGTTCAGATAGTCTCCATTTCTAAAAACAAAAGCATTACATTTTCTAAAATATGGCTAAGCTGTTTACAAAGTGAAAACAGTGCCATTTTCCATCATACCAAAATGTATTGCAGGTCATCTTTTAAAGCAACTGAAACAATTAGAAAATTCATATAACTATGAAGACAGGCACCATGGAAAACAATTTCTAGAAATAATTCAGCTTTAATTTTTGAAAACAGCATATCTGTCACTTTCATAAAAACACTGAGCTCTTCAGTATAACTTTTCAAATACTGGTTACATAATACTGACGAAAGTGACTTAAGCTTATTTTAAACGCTCAAATTTTACACATACAAAACTGACTAAAGATTTAGGTGGACGCAGGGACTCTCTCTTTCATAGAGTTAACAACCTCTCTAGGGCTGATTTAAGCTTCCAGAATATGAAACAGGTACTTTCTTTTAACTGTGATCATCCAGCTCCTTCTCCCATGAAGAAGTTATGAAAATACTAAATAAGGCTGTAATTTCCCCATTTGGTAGAAAAAAGCAAACATTTTGTACAGATGGGGAGAAACCCAAACACAGTACCTTGGAGGTGCAGATGCGGAAGGAGGCTTCTCTGGGGTCTAGGCATTCACAATAAGGGGAAGGACCAGGAAAAGAACAAAAAACAGGTTAGGACAAGCAGCTCAGAAATGTTAGATGGATTTAAATGAATTCCTGGTATTGTGGGGTGTACGGAACTTACCTGACCGCTGTCACTGTCCTCACTGTCACTGAGCTGAAGGTCATCTTTGAGCATGCTAGAACAGGCAGGGATAGAGACACTGCAGAATTTAAAATAATGTCTAACAACTTCTTTTAGCATATAAACATAAAATACGCTTAATGTAACAAAAGAGGGGTGGGACAGGTATAACTTTTATTTATTCACCAAATGCTTTATTTTCTTGGAAATGTTAAGTTTTACAATTTTAACACAGAAACTAGTTCAGTCCAAACTCCTTATCATTTCAAAACTGAGTCTTTCACACGTTCTGAGCATTAAAAGCAGAACTACAAGTTCTGCAAGTGATTTGTTGCCAGCCCTGAGACTAAGGCTCCCAGGTCCACACAAACAGAAGAAACAATAACAACAAAAATACATAAAATAGAAAAATATACAGTACCCTCAAATCATTTTCTTCTATGGTCTCTAACAACTAGAATAAATGATTAACCATTAAATGAGTTAATATTGGATGAATATCTGTAAAGTACTTAGAACAGTGCCAGGCACTTAAAAAGTGCTATACATGAATTAAATAAATACATAAAAATACAACTGTCACTAAACAGTGCAGTTATGTTACGTTTTTGTCCAAAGACATTATTAATATTGAACTTTTTCACACACACAAATATCTTCTTCTGGGTGCCTGAACACTAATCCGTGAAAAGAGTAGTAATACAAATAATACTGTTGTCTGAAAAATATGTTTAACCTTCCTGCTATCATTCAGGTAAAAATAAAAACTCAGTTCATGTCCTCAAAGTTATATTAATACTTATCTCTAGGCATTCAAGTTTATGATGAACCTAAATATTAAAAGCAAACATTTTCCAATCTGTACTTGTTTACTCAAATCTTAGCCCTTTCCCTACCCCCTCCCCTTTACGTTTTTTTTCATGGAGATACCCAACATCAAAAGAATGAATCAGTAATTGCTCCCCCCGACATCCCCCAAAATTTACAAGCATGACTCTTTGAGGAAATGTTATAAGTGAAATTGGAAAAAAAAAAAAAAAATCTGCTTGAGTATTACTGATGTTCCAAAAAGCAAATTATATTAAGTTACAATCCTTCATTATTTCTAAAAATACCTCTTCAATATTCTGACCAACGATTTTTATTGCAAACTCACTACCTGCCACTAAAGTAAGCAGGCATTATTATTTTGGGAATCCATGGTAAAAATCACTATATTTTCTAATGAAAATAAATGATAAAAACTTGGCTCTTTCAAAATGACCGCCTACATGCAATGTTGTAATTCTGCCAAGGACTTATTTTCACCAACAAATGCACTAAAAACATCTTGTGATAAGTTTCTTTTAAAAAATAAAAACTGTTAGCTACTTGTAAATGTAGATCTTGCTCAACATGTATCTAGTAGAAGCTAAACTCCTATTTTAGCAAGGCTAGAAGACACAGCCTTTGGATGTACAACTTGGCAGCAGCAATCTTAATGGTGTACAAGAAGAAGTCACTCAACAGGTTTACGGCTAAAAATGGCTTGGTTGGGATACACACAAGCAAAAGATATATCTTTGGAATAAATGTTAGGTATAATACAACCAGAAAAAACAAATCTGGCAAAAGGATATTCAATGTTAACCACCACCAACAAAACCACAGTAAATGGACCTCTTTATTTCTTAGTCATTGGGTTTGTTTTGTATAAAGCTGATTTTCCTTAATTTCCTGAAACAGCAGTGATCGTGTAATTCAACCACACTTCCTGTTGCAAGCAGCGGACTACTAAATACCTTGTAAGTTGTTTGCTTAGCTACTGAATGCCCAGTTTCCGTGCATATACTCTCCTCAAGTGAGAAAGTATATGAGATATGTTCAGTAAGTCAGAAAGTATATGTTCTAACTTTTAGCTCCACTTGCTCTTAGGGAATAGAAGGGACCATAAACATGCTGTCCCAGGGCTTCCCTGGTGGCACAGTGGTTAAGAATCTGCCTGTCAATGCAGGGGACACGGGTTCGAGCCCTGGTCCGGGAAGATCCCACATGCCGCGAGCACCTAAGCCCATGTGCCACAACTACTGAGCCTGCGCTCTAGAGCCCGTGAGCCACAACTACTGAACCCATGTGCCTCAACTACTGAAGCCCGCACACTCTAGGGCCCGCGTGCCGCAACTACTGAGCCCACATGCTGCAACTACTGAAGCCCACGTGCCTAGAGCCCGTGCTCCGCAAGAAGAGAAGCCACTGCAATGAGAAGCCCATGCACTGCAACGAAGAGTAGCCCCTGCTTGCTGCAACTAGAGAAAGGCTGCATGCAGCAATGAAGACCCAACACAGCCAAAAAATAAAGAAAAAATAAAGAAAAAGAAACCCCTTATTCTGAACATCAAAAAATGGGGCAATTCATTTAAAAAAAAAAACAACAAAAAAACCTTAACCAAGTTTTGTTAATACAGAAAATTAATCACAATTGCCATCATGATTTTTTTTTTTTTAAAAGGATCTATATAGTTGGGAAATTTGTAACCTGATGACAGGTAAAGGTTTTATGTTTAAATGGATCAGTTGCTAAAAACTCCCCTACTGTGCCACAAATAATTATATTTGAAGCCAAGCATATCACTAAATTACTACACTATACTTCATATATTATATTCTATATATAATGGACTGGTCCTTCAATGTCAAGATGACAAATTACAGCACATGTGGGTGAGCACCTTTGCACCCACTAAAAGAGAAGCAAATCTCTTAGATCTAGTCTCATTTATACCAATAAAACCTAGGTCAAGAAACATAAGACCCAAGGGACATACTCAACTGTAAGCTTTTCTGAAGCAGGATCAAGTCATTTTTGTCTTCATATTTTCTTTATCTAGAACTTGGCAGGTACCCTAAGAAGGTGGCTGAATGAACAGCATCCCTTTTGCTGAATAAGTAACAGTACCACATAGCTGTGCCCTTTATGTAATCTGAACTTGACAGGCATTGCTTTTACTCATAACCCCACGGGCTGACTCTGATCAACCCCTCACATTCTAAGGATGAGGAAACAGCTCAGAACAGCCACCTAACTGGCCTAAGATCATGAAGCTGGTATATGCTACAGCCTGCATGCAAAAGCCATTCCATCGGATACCACCTCCTTGCTCTGGCCAATATAGGACCAGTGGTTAGAAAACCTAACTGAGGGAATGAAATCTAAGTCCCAGAACCCACTGAGAGAAAGACTCTGGTTTAAAAGAAAACAGAAACTATACTGCTGGAGTAAAATGAATACACTATTTTTCTCCTATGAAAGTAAATGAACTTTAAACTTTATATACTGTTTAAACTGGTTAAATAACTAATTTCATTTCCAAACTCCAAGCAAACCAGTTATTTCGAAGCATATGGCACCATATGGCTTAGCTTGGCACTGTTCAAAAGAAGACAAATGCTCAGGTAAAGCAACTCTTTGAACTACCGTGTAGGTTTCACATTTTACATTATCAGCTAGGTAAACTTCTTACTTAAAGGTTACAAACAATCCTCAAACCCCTTTGTACAAATGCATTCTTCAGACAGCTGTTCTGCAAAGCTGAAAGAGCTGCACACAGGTTCCGGCAGGCACGCTTCAGCGACTCAGAGCCCAGTTGTTACTGTGTGAAGACACACCAGACAAGCCTTTATTGCTCTTCCATTCCTCCTTCGTACTGGGCTTACCCAAAGCTTCAACTGCCAATATTCTGTAACATCTCAATTCAGAACTCCAAAACTATTTCAATACACTGATTTCTTGGCTTAACATTTCCTATGATCGGGCCATACCTTTTATTTGGAAAAGAGCAAGTGAAGGCAAGCTCACAGTAGTTAACTTGCAATTAATAGTCACAACCCTGGTATTAGATGTGCTCAAAATGGCAAATAAACTGATACCTACTTTTCAGAAACCACTAATGAGCATGTGAGAACATACTTTCCTTTTTTTTTAATAAATTTATTTATTTATTTATTTATTTTTGGCTGTGTTGGGTCTTCGTTTCTGTGCACAGGCTTTCTCTAGTTGCGGCGAGCGGGGGCTACTCTTCATTGCGGTGCGCGGGCTTCTCATTGTCGTGGCCTCTCTTGTTGTGGAGCACGGGCTCTAGACGCGCAGGCTCAGTAGTTGTGGCTCACGGGCTTAGTTGCTCCGCGGCATGTGGGATCTTCCCAGACCAGGGCTCGAACCCATGTCCCCTGCTTTGGCAGGCAGACTCTTAACCACTGCGCCACCAGGGAAGCCCTGTACTTTCCTTTTTTGATACAGGGCAGAAATAACGACTGCAAATGCTTTTTGTAGGAGATGATGGGAGGTGACGAGTTAGGAAGAGGGCTCCGCATACAATAAATTTTTAAAAATGAAAAAGCAGACCTTAATCCCTTATGACACAACATACAAGGGGGACTCTCCAAATGGTGACAGCAGTTGGCAGAATTCAAATTCACGGAGAGACTGTCTATGGGAGATGGTAGACTAGCAGGGCAGAGGGAAAAGTGACTTGGTACATGATTCACTATAGTTAATGACCTAACGGTTGATAAGGCAAAAATTGCGGCCAAAGGTGTAAAAGATTATTTAAACTCCATGGATGAAGTGAAGATTAGAAAAATCACAAGAGTATAAATGAGGGAAAAGTTGAAGTTAATAAATAAGATTAAATCATTAAGTACGATAAATAAGGTACTAGTATAAGATGACATACTAGACAACTAGAAAGAAAATCTAGAAAAATTATTGCTGAAAATTATATTTCTATTAAACATTGCTTATAGGTATTTAATCAAGTTTATGTGTAATGTTTTTCCTTCTACATTTATCCTGAGTACTTACTATATGCCAGGCCCTGCTCTAGACTTCACTGATACAACTCTAAGCAGACAGAAACTCCTGCTCTTGTGCACTCAGAGTCTAGGGGAGGGAGATAAATAACCAAACTATATTCTTTCTCAATGGGTAAGAAGCCTAGGGAGGGGGAAGTAAGCATAAAAGAGAAAGGATGGGTGTGGGAGGTTCTTCTACGTTAGGGTAGTTAGGGAAGACTGTACTGATAAGGGGATGACATCCAAGGAGGGACCTGAAAGGAGGAGGGAGCACAATGCAGGAAATGGGGAGGGTGATTAAGGCATAGAAAACAGCAAAGAGGCCAATGTGGCCAGAATAGCGCGCGCGCGCGTGCGTGCGTGCGTGCGTGCGTGCGTGTGTGTTGTGGGAGTATAGGAGAGGAGGTGGAGAGGTAGGTTATAGAGGGCCTTGGAGGCCTCTGCAGGGTGGATGAAAGGGGTGGGGATGGACGGGGAGAATATGAATTCTTGTGCAAGTAGACCACACCTTGCTGCTTTAGAAACCCAGCAACCCAGAGTGGGCAGAATGTACCAACTGTTTTTAGGGCTAATAAAAACCTATCTTACTAAATTTTTCAATCTATGCTTAAATTAATCTAGGGTCACTTACTGTAGTAAATTAGCAGCATGATTAAAAATGAGACTTAAACAGACTCTTAAGGACACCCTTAAAACCATGTTTTCCAAATGCAAATGAATACTTCAAAGAAGTCACTTCCAATAAGAATTACTCCCTAGCCGTTTTCAAATGCCTTCAGAGCCTGTAGCCCATCAAGCCCCTTTAAAGGTGGCAAGTATTATCTGCCTCCCTCTCATCATTCAGTCTCCAGATCAAATGTCACCTTCTCTGAGGGACCTTTCCTGAGCCTCCCAGAAGTATCAACACCAGCCAAAAAAAAAAAAAAAAAACCCTGCTTCCTCAAGCCTGTCTCTGTCACATCACCTAGTTTGTATTACATGCCACCGCATTGAGTTACAAGGCATGGAAGACAAGGACTTTGTCTCACTGGCTACTATTTCCCCAAGTACCTAAACCAGCACCGGGCACACAGCGTGTGTTTAATAATTATGTACTGAATGGATGAGTGGAAGCAATTTTCGGAAGTATCTCCAAATAGCCTGGCATCCAGCCCAGAGGCCAATATTTATATAACTGGGGTCAAAGCATGTTAAAGAACGATGAGAATGACTTTTCTTATGTAGAACATAAACAAACCCATTTACGTAACACTTACCTATTATATACCAGGCACTTGAAAAATTTATTCTTCTTGTCCATTTTATTTGACCTTTGGTCTAAGACCAAGTACGAAAGCATATGTTATCCTAAAGGGGTGTTCCCAGAGTCGTTCAAGCCATCATCTGAGAAATTTATGTAGCGCCAAGAGGAATACTTTGAAGAAGATGATCTTCCAGCACCTTAGCAGTATTTTTATAATTATTTAAAATATGCTTCATTTCATAGCCTCACCAAAATATCCCTTCAATATTATGCAAGTTTCCGGCATAAATTTGTATACAGGGTCAAGTTAAATATTGCCCTGCAAGGGATCCTAGAATATTGTCTACTAAAGCCAGAACCCCAAGAATTAAACTGACCATTCCAAAAGACTATAATTCTACCATGAAAGGAGGTGATTCTGCATTTGGGAGTTTCAGCATTTTCTAAATATTGATTTAATGTGTCCTAGTAACTGTAATTCTGAAATAAGCAGATTAAACATTGCACATAATGACCATTTGTTTGCTTTCACCTAAGCATGAAATTTTCTTCAATACCCAATATTACAAATTCTCATTTCTCCATAGCATGGCTAATAGTAACTCACTAAAAAAAAAAAAAAAAAAAGTTATATTCCTTATTCTTTCATTTTACACCTCTACTTTTTCTCTTGAAAACAAACAGAACATTTCCTTCTATATCTAGATTAATAAAATAATTATGAATACCAATAACTTTGGATTCACAATCACTTGTTAAGTTTGGAGTAAAAATAAAGTGCATCTTTTTCCAGCAATGCCAGATATTTGAGAACTGAGAATTATTATTAACAGCAAGATCTCCATTTACATTCTGAGAAGCTGAAGGTTTAATGTAGACCTACAAATGTATTACTGACCAGCACAAATGTTTGTTACTTGTTTTCAGAAGAGCTGAAGAACTGTGAATAAAGGATAGGGGTATAATCTCAAGGACAAATAATTTATAAGTTTTGCCCATTAGGGTGAGCTCTGCTACTTCAACCATACATTTATCAGCAAACAGCACTTTAAGTCAGAGCTGTCAATTGAAATAAAGATCCCAGGTAAGACACCTTCATATAGCACTTTTTTAAAAAAATTATAGTTGATTTATAATGTTGTGTTAATTTCTGCTGTAGAGCAAAATGATTCAGTTATACATACACATACATACACACACACACACACACACACACATACAATACACATTCTTTTTTATACTCTTTTCCATTATGGTTTATCACAGGATATTGAATATAGTGCCCTGTGCTATACAGTAGGACCTTGTTATTTATCCATTCTATATATATTAGTTTGCATCTAGCACAACTTTTAAAAATAAGACAAAAAGAACTACCTAGAAAAGTATAAAACTTTTTTCCTTAGGTCAAATATGATTTAAACGGACTGATACAAGTAAGGCATTTCTTCAGACTTAATTCTCGGACATTTCAGCTGACACATGTCCTGATGTGATGATTTTATATTGCAGTAAACTGATAGACTGGGTCTTCCTTAGTTCTTTAGCAAGATATTTAAAATAATGCTTTGAGTAAAAGTTGAAAACTCAGGCTCATTTAAAAAGGTATCAGACTCTTCCCAGCCTTTATTAACTTTGCACCATTCCTTCTCGTCACACTTCCAGGACAATCCCAATCTTCACATCCAAGTACTTCCCTCATTTCAAAAGAAACTTCCCAAGTAAGTAATAAAAATTCCAAATTGCTATAACTGCTAATTTCTGTCTCTTAGTCTAAATAGGTAGTGACGATTTCTGAAGCAAAAATAAGAAACATAAAGGAGGGCACCAGCTAGTAAGGACTTGGCAATTTGGGGGGAGGGTAGGGGATGGGAGGGAGAAGGAAGTTAGCTACAGTAATGCCCATCAACTGCTCTATAGTTTCTAAAACATTAACACGTTATCCCTTTTGAGAGGCTGGCAAAAGCACTGACATTAAGAAACTGTGTTTGACTGTACAGAAAGGGAACTAACCACAATCATGTGAAGGACGTAATAGCTGTACAGAAAAAGGAAATACTTTGGTACTTTGCCCTGAGAACTCAACAGACCCAAGTCGTGGAAAGGAAGAGGATTCCAAAGCTAGGAGCCGTTAAACCAACATTCCCCCCACCTCAAACTTAGGGGCAAATAGCACTGGATCCCTAGCTAATCACTTCCCTGAGGTACCTGGTAGAAAGAATTCATCATTTGATAATTAACTAGAGCTTCATCTACAGAGATTAAAAGTAACAGATTTAGCACATTTCTTTTACACCTACATCCTCTACCAGCTGGCTAACCGCCCCCTGCCCCCAAGTCTGGACAGATGTGAGAGTTAATACAGACTCTCCACAGTTTATTCTCTAGTGCCAGGCCCCTCTTTTTCCCTTTTATATGTACTACTCTGCTTCTGTAAGGAGGCCCAAGTACTAATAACTCTGAAAGAAAAAGCAGTAAGACCTATATGGGTTTTTAAAACCAAAGTACAAATGACCCTGTAATTAACATTTTCTTTCCTGACATTCAAAGTGCATTAGACCATCTCCCTGCCACTCTATGTGACATTCAAACAGTTTAACTGCTTGTCAAAGAACCCTAATGCTGACACTAGATCAAATTAACCTTCGAGCACTAAGAGATGTGCCATACTAACTCTGAAACAACGACTGTACTCTACAGATTAATTGGAACACTGCTTTCATCCAAGCTCCATAAAAGTGATTTCTTTTTCCCATAGGTACATTTCATTTCGGCACTTATCCATACCACCAGCCCCACCACACACAACCCTTCGTATCCACCCAGTCTCAGTATTACCTTATTTTCTCTATCACTCTTGTCCTCTTCACCTGTACTAGGCCCTACTTTCATTCCTTCTCCAAGTTTATTAGGATCAAAACAAATATTCTTTTCTAGGTAATGTTTTTTTTTTAATTTGGTCACACTGCACAGCCATGCAGGATCTTATTTTCCCAACCAGGGATCGAACCCAGGCCCCAGCAGTGACAGCGCAGAATCCTAACCACTGGACCACCAGGGAATTCCCTCTAGATAATTTTTTTAAGATAATTTTTTTTTAATTATTTTATTTTATTGTTGGCTGCACTGGGTCTTCGTTGTTGCGCGCGGGCTTTCTCTAGTTGAGGCGAGCGGGGGCTACTCTTCGTTGCGGTGCGTGGGCTTCTCATTGCGGTGGCTTCTCTTGTTGCGGAGCACGGGCTCTAGGCGCACGGGTTTCAGTAGTTGTGGCACGTGGGCTCAGTAGTTGTGGCTCACTGGCTCTAGAACGCAGGCTCAGTAGTTGTGGTGCACGGGCTTAGTTGCTCCGCGGCATGTGGGATCTTCCCAGACCAGGGCTCGAACCCGTGTCCCCTGCATTGGCAGGCGGATTCTTAACCACTGCACCACCAGGGAAGTCCCCCCTCTAGTTAATTTTATATAGGGTAAACCAATTGTTTTTACCTAGAAAACACTACATATGTCACAATATATGAGCATATAAACTTGCAGGCACCTCTGACTTCAGTGGTTTAACTCAATCAGGAGAACAACCCATTTCTCTGAGTAGCAAAATTGTCACAGAATATGGTCCGAGTCCCTATCAACTACCTCGTTGGAAAGCTGATGAAAGTTGGTGTGGGAGGCTGCAGCTTTGGCCTGCCCGGGCCCAGATCAGACCCAGCTGCCTTTCTTCCTCTACACACACTTCCCAGGGACACAGCTACTTCCTCCCTTTGGTGCCACTGCTTCCACCAGCTCATTCCTCAGGGAGCTCCTCCTTTCTGTTCTTATTGCCAAGTGGGATGCTCTCAGCTCCCCTTTCCTTGCTGCCCCTACCAAAGACCATCAGCCGGGGCCTCTTATGGTCTAAACAGCTTTACTATCAACCATCACAAACAGCACAAGGTGTAAACCCTTGGGGAAGTCACAGAGAGTCCACACAATTATTGTAAGTATGGTCCTTGGCACCGTCCTGTCTATTCTCCACCAGCCATCAGATAGATTCTATTTAGAGGAGGAGGTAGTTGGTTAAGCTAAGTCGGTGATTCTAGACTTTCAGAACTCAAGAGTAAAATAATTTTTTTAAACAAAAATAAAGGGGAAAAAAGAAAAGGTCAAAAAAGAAACAGGCAAAGAATAACTAACATAGGGTTAATTTTTTTTTTCTAGTAAAGGACAATAAAAATAAGCAAAACCTCACCATCAGCCAGAACCACAAATGAAACAGATTTTTATTACACATACAAAATAATCCATCCATCCTATAATAAACTTATCTTTTTAAAAATTTTTTATTTTTCTGTTTTTGGCCGTGCCACACAGCTTGCGGGATCTTAGTTCCCCGACCAGCGATCAAACCCGCACCCTCCACAGTGAAAGCGCACTGTCCTAACTACTGGACCGCCAGGGAACTCCCAATAAATTTATCTTTTTAACAACAACAACAAAAAATCGTTATTCTTTTTTTCTTACTTTGCTGTAGAGATGTGAAAACAATTGCATCAAGGACCTGGCACTTAGGAATAGTGATTTTAACCCTGTTCCATATTCAGTCACGGTGAGGAGATAAAAGAAGCTCTTTGCCTCAACTATACAGTTTTTAAAATATTCAGTCCACAGCAACACCCCCTCCCAAAATACACGGAACAAATACTATGCCTCGAAAATAGAAGAAAGCTGGAGCTTGAACCTGAAGTCCTCAGAGACTAGCAACTCCGTGTTAGGAACTGATCAAATACTGAGGAGAGAAAGGCCTCCTCACTCAGTCCCTGAACCACTGCTAGTCATGAAAAGAAAGAAATACTAGTTCAATACCACCAAGAAATGACAAATTGGGTCAAAATGCTGGTTTAAAAATCTTTACTATGTAGTTTCAACTGTTCCCAAAACCCAAAATATATCTGGACTTACTTGGCCTTAATAAAGCACAGCTGGGCAGTAAGACTCATTCTTTATTAGTTAAAACTAGGCCAAAAAAGTGGCAGAAAGTCTGAAATTGTGCACATCCCCCAAAATTTGTTTCCACAAGCTAAAACTATTTAAGACTGAAATTTATAAAGCTAAAACCTTCTATTTTCCACAGTTAATATGTAAATAATGGCTCAAATGGCTTTCTTTTAAAACCCCTTAGCAAAATCTTAAGGTACCTAAACCTTCAACAGGAGAATTTAATCCAAATAGAAATGTTGGTCATTTCTTCCCTTTACACTGCAGCAGTATTTTATGAGTCATTACTTGAAAGCAAGGAGGAAAAAAAACTAAGCAACAGATTTACATGGGAAATTACAATGTTATATTATAAACTTTTAATAAACAAAAGCATTTTACTTACGATGTTCCCTGCGGAGAATTACTGTGGGTTTTTGAAGATGTATCATATTGTTCTGTGGGCAAGGGAAAAATGATCAGAGGAACACAATGACAAATTCATGAGACCGTTAGTTATAAATTCCCTCTTTTTTTGCTGTCCCCCCACTTTAATCTAAACACTTAGTATACTTAAATTATGCCAACCAGAGTGTTATACACTGCTTATAAAACAACATTTATGTTACCTCTAGAGAGAGGGCTTGCTCAGAATTGGAAAGCCCTAAACAGAGAGAACACACTTTGAAAGCGCCACCCGGCGTGCCGACCACACTGCCATGGGCAGGAGACTCTCCTTGCTGTCAGCTGGCGGGGCTCCCTTGTGGAAGCACTAGGATGGGGCTGCAGTCACCCTCACCTGGTTTGACGTCACATATCTATCCGTGATTTGCTAGCACTCTCTTTTATAGACTCTGTCCTTGGCCCACTGTGCTCCCACCCATCCCCCCACTATTCAACAGCCCCCATTCATTCATTCCACTGCTATTTACAAACTGCCTATTAGACACCAAGATGTTCAAGGCATTTGACCCCGTCCTCAATGAGCGTACAGCTGACTGAGGGACATCAAACGGGCACGTGTTATCTACAACCCTAGGCAACGCAAAATCAGCGCGAAAACCAAACATCTAAATGAACTGTCCCGGGAATCTACAGATTGGTCACTCTGCTGGTCATGACGAAAGAAGGCAAATTAGAAAAGAAACAAAATTAATTGTGTCACAAAGGATGGGTGAGATTTTGACAGAATGACTGCTGGCAAGAGGGAGATGAGGGTGGGGAAGGCCTTCAGGCAGAAGAGACAGTGAGCGAAGGCTCGAACATGAGAGGAGTTGAAATGGTGCAGATTACGACAGGGGAAGGCTGGGGGGCAGAGTGTGTGGTGGGCAGCATAGGGGGACCAGGGAAGTCAGATTTTAGAGGGCTCTGAGTGCCACAACAGGATGTTAAAACTTCAGTTGTCAGGCAATGAGACATCTCCAAAGCACGATGCAGCTATTCCTCAGAAAGATTAACCTGCTGGTGCTACCTGATGTAACCTAGAAAGGAATGGGAAATGTTAAGTGTGGAGGCTGCAGACCAGCTGGGAGGCTGTGTTTGTCTAGGCCTGAGGTAATACGGACCTGAAGCAGAAGGGGAAGGGAAATACGCTTGCCTTTCAAACAGGGGTGAGGAGAGTGACCACAAATGTCATGTGGAGGCCCTTGAATATTTGCAATTAAACGCTTTATCCTCATGGTGGCAGCAGCTCTTATATGATATTTTTAAATTGCTTGCCCTTCTGGCTAGCAAGCTAGGGCTGGCACTACAAATTAGAGGGGCTAAAGTACACTCACATGTACTCCTACACAGTCACCTTGACCCGGTCCTAAGCTCAACAAGGCTCTGGTAATCCTTAGGCATCTGTGTTTTTTGCACATGTGAACATAAATACTGGGACATACAAGTAAAATCCCTATACTTCATTCTCTACAGACTCCAAAACCACAATTTTTCAAGAAATTTGAATTATCTTGCTGGGCATACTTTGAGAAATATATGTCACACTCCACTTTTCTGAAAGCTATATCTGCACACACTCCATTCCTTCTTCATCCAACATAAAACCAGACCCCTCCAGGGTCCAACTAGGCCCCCCAAAGGCCACATTCTCACAGAGGTAAAAAGGGTTTCCAGCAGCAGCATAAAAGACCCCAAGGTAAGCATTTGCTGAGCCAAGACCTACAGGAGACCTGCCAGTGTCTGAAAACTTCTCATCAGGGCAACGAGGAATCAGCCTACACTATTCCACAGGCCTGGAGGGCCACCACCCCTGGCGAAGAAAGTGCTTACCAGTTCATGTTCAACTATATTTTGCTAAAAGGAGAAATCAGACAGTTTAAAGGATTACAGGGTCTTTCTAAACCAGGAGGTAGCAATCATGCAAGCTGTAAGTAATTCAGTGGAAGGCATATAATCTGCATGACTGGCAGCCCTAGCAAATTTGGGGGTGGGGTGAGGAGCAAGAGGTAAAGGAACGCACAGCAATCCCGCCCACAGCTGAGCTGGTGACACACCTGCAGACTTATGCCACTTCACCCGTTATCTATCTTTGGATAGGCTGCCAAGATGTTGAGAAAAAAAGATTTCCCAGTCTCCCCAATACTGTGCAAGATGATCAGGTTTATCTCTCTGCATTTGGGGGAAATTTATTTATTTTTATTATTATTATTTATTTTTGGCCACACCACACAGCATACGGGATCTTCATTCCCCGACCAGGGATCGAACCCATGCCCCCTGCAGTGGAAGCACCGAGTGTTAACCACTGGATAGCCAGGGAAGTCTCTGGGGGAAATTTAGTTAGGAGTTATTTGCAAAGTCTTATTCAGTACTTCTAGAGCAGGGGGCAGCAAACTTTTTCTGTAAAGGTCCGATAGTAAATATTTTAGACTTTGCATGCCATACCTTGTGGCATAATAATAAATGAATGAGCACGGCTGTGTCCTAATAAAACCTTCTTTACAAAAACTAGCTGTACAACAGATCGACTCTCAGGCTACAGTGTGCCTATCCCTGTTCTAGAGGAAGATTATTTCATTTCTTGTTTTTCTCATCTTTTTTACTCTCCTCATATCCTTGCAATTTAAACAACAGGACAATCAAGGGAAAAACACAAGCGAGGAAAAAGAATAAGGTGGAGATATCTCAAGAAGAGTCACCTCTATGGAATATCTATGAGCAATCTTCTCCCAACACATATATGCACACCACGCACCCTACTTTCGTCTCCCTATCCTCTGAAGACTAACACTTCATAACTTGGGCACTCACCATATGTTGATGAACTACAAATACACCAGTCATTTTTGTAAGGCTTGAAATGCCTTGCATGTAGTTGGGACACAAAGAATTTAGTGAACCGAGAGGTTACTGATATAGAGAAAGGCTGGATCCAGTTAGCTTTCTTCTGTTTCCCCCTGAATTCTCAAGTATTTACAATCCATTAAAAGGAACCAAAAAAAGAATTACATGACAAATACATATAGAAGGTCTAGAGAAGCTATGTGCTCTCTTCCTTATAAAAATTTCTTGGTTTTGTTTAAAATAAATACAAGAAACACACAAAATACCCCAATCTATTCTTATACACAATTCCTGGGTAACAATGCATTTAGAGTCACTCTCAAGATATTTATCATACGTGAGGTAATACCAAATTATATTTTATTTGTTAGGTACTTTACTAAGACATCTTCATTAACTCTTTGCAATAATCTGAAACTCCACCTAAAGAACAGCTTTATGTTTGCCCTTCCTTCCTATTCTTTAACCGTAGGAAGCCTTCATCTCTGCTGGAGCATTTTTCATTAATGTTTTCTACATTAAAACAGTAAAAACCATGCTTTGTTCTCCAATGCAATAATCAGTTCCACATATTTACTTACTTTGGTTTAGGGTTGCAGAACTGATATGCTGAGAATCCTAGAAAGAAAAATAAAAATCTCTAGTTAATAAAATATTAAGGTTTATAAATCCAAGGTTGTGTCACTGTTAAATCTGATAAATATTGATAAATCTAATTTTTACATAAAATAGGTTGTATTGCTTCTGTTGTTTCCTAAAGTTTATTCTTCCTTTGGTGTCAAGGATTTTCACACAAAGTATAATGTTTTACCTTAAAGTCAATAATAAATTACATTTTTTGAAGAAAAAAAAACTATCATTAGAAAATATGTAAAGTATCTAACATGGTAAATTCTGGTTTGGGTAGATAAAACCTCAATGACATCATGGAAAGAAAGAGTGATAATATATTAACAATGTGCATGTATACCAGGCTGGACTGAACACAGATCTGAAGGTGATATTTCTATATTCTGAATGTTATCCAAAAGTAGAAAAGGCGAGGGGACAGTGTTGTTAATATACTGTTCACAAATACTTTAACAGAAATGTGCAAGTAGGCAGTTCACCTTGCTATTAAAACCATCACGAATGCAGCTGATTGCACTAAACTTTAAGAAAATGTAGGAGGTATGACAAGTGTAAATGTATATCTGTAACGTACCTAAGTCCTGAACTAGGAAGCAGACACCCTACCTCACTTAATTCTCCTGTACCTCCGTGTCCCTCTTCTAAGGTAAAGAACCTCAAAAATGAAAGAATTTATTGTAAAGTCCTGAATACTTTCATAAGCTACAAAACCCTATACAAATGTAAGATGTTCTTACTGACATAATTGGAGAGTGAAGTATTTGAAAGCATTAGGAAGCACTTTAGTAGCTAAATTAATTGCAATATTAACCTAATCTCCAAAGAGTTCAACAAATAATACTTGATTAATCTGGCACACAGCAATACTTCAGACTTGTCACTGGTGTGGATGCAGTGCCTGCTAGACTTGTAAGGAATTACCTTTGCGGGAAAAGGAAATTTGGAGGGCTCAGCTGTACTAGGCGTGTGTATTGCTGTCAAAGGAGGAGGCCATGAATGGGTCATTTCCTGGAAAGAGATTTGGAACGGGAAGAAAAAGTAAATTATAAATAGAACATTTACTGCTATTTAAGTTAACTTTTTAAACTGAATGTAGAGTGGAGTGATGGTAAATGAAAAGTGAAATCTTAAAAGTTATTTCATTTACTTTTTAAAAAAGCTCCTACTTGGTGGGCTATGTTCAAAAGCTGAAGCTCTCCAACAAACAAAACTGAAAAGAAATCAGTTCGAAGAAGAAAAACAAGAGCATAGAACAGGAATGGTCTTAACACTCTGAACAGCATGAAGCATAAAAACGGTAGTAGGTGTTACCAGAGCCTGTGTAACTATGAAAACTCAGTCCTGTCTCAATGCTTTCTTTCTCTCTCAGCTTCTTTATTGCATTTCCTGGAATTATTTAAGTTCAAAGGAAGAAGAACTTTCCTGTTTGACTTAAGCAAACAAGTAATTCAGGTCACTTGTTCCACTTGGGAGAGTTTTAATGGATTTGACCCTTCCCTGATACACATTATTAGTACGTAAGAACTTTTGCAGAGAAGGCCTTAAAAAGTGACCGTCCCTTTTCATTAACAGAAGTTTCATTTCTATTCACTGTTTTCATGGAAGCAAGATTTCTATATCTTCCAAATTAATATATTTATCTTGACATGAGTTCTTTTTTCTAAACACATTCACTTGCTGGAAAACAAAATGTCATATTAAAGGTGTCTAATCGCAAATATGCACACACACTTTGTTGAAGAGCTAAAATGGCACTGGAGATTAACGCCAGCCCCTTCCTTTTACAGCTGAGAAAGATGAGGTCTAAAATGACAGGATCAGGTCCCCCAGGAAGCCAATGGCTGAGAGCACAGGGAATGGCCCCTTTGCGTTGGAGTCTGAGAGAAAGTCCATCCCCACGTGTGTCAGACCTGCCAGGCAAACTGGCTTAAGATTGACAAGCAACCCTCCACCAGCACACTGGGGACCCCAGATCACGCTATGTTACCTCACCTGTACAACACACTGTTGTTGTTTTTTTTTTAACATCTTTATTGGAGTATAATTGCTTTACAATGGTGTGTTAGTTTCTGTGTTGTAACAAAGTCAATCAGCTATACATATACATATATCCCCATATCTCTTCCCTCTTGCATCTCCCTCCCACCCTCCCTATCCCACCCCTCGAGGTAGTCACAAAGCACCGAGCTGATCTCCCTGTGCTATGCAGCTGCTTCCCGCTAGCTATCTATTTTACATTACACACTGTGCTTTTTTCCAAGTGCTGACCAACCTCTCCATCACCACAGAAATGCCATCTGATCCTTGCAACAACTGGAGACGGAGCTGGGCAAGCATCCCCATTCCCCACCTCTGCACACATCTTCCCCGCCCTTCCCCACAGCCCCGCTCCGGGTTGCTAGAACCTCAGAACAGACAGAAATGACCTGGCACAGTGACAAGCAAAGTAACCGATGCTGGCTCGAGTAATTTTTGTTAAAGGTGATATCATGCCCTTGCTCACTTGACTAACCATCTTTTGTTCAGTACAAAAGAGGAATTCTATACTGAAGTAAAATGGAAAGAGTAGCAGCTCTGGAGCCAGAGACCCAGATTGGATCTTAACTCTGACCCTGCTGGTCAGGTCAGCCTGAGGAGTTTGAGCTCTCTGAGCCTTAGTTCTCAGGAAGAGGTGGACGAAGACCACTTATTTTTCAGAGCATAAAGTGCTGGAATACGTGGTAAGAGAAAGCACTTAATAAATTAAAAGCCTAGTTTTAAAAGAATTTTAATACTGCACCAAAGAGTTTCCTATTGTTTTATTTATTTGACTATACTCTAAGGTATGGGACCATGAGAACGTTACAATGTAAAAACTTGTAATAATTGCAAAGGTGTCTGAAAGTATCATTCTTCTGTCTTCCAAGAATTTCTTTAGAATCCCAATGGTGTCTATGACTTTTAGTCACCAATGATTCCCAGGAAATATCTATTGTACTCTCAATGCCTAAGGCTGCCCCGGCTATTAAATTAGGCAGTTGGAAAGTGCATAAACTCTTTCAGGCCTTAAGTGGTTTGCTGATAGTGTGAAAGAATTTATATACTTCCTAAATGCTTAGCTTACTAGGGTAAGTTAGGCCTTAGGAGAATTGGGGCCATAAGGAGAGGAGGCTGCCCAGAATTGCAGGGCCCTGAATTCACTCCCTACTTTAACAATGACTTATCACATGAATGGGGGTAAATCACTTAGCGCCTGATTCACTCCTGGCCTTCCAGGTGCCACAGCTGCTATCTCCTCCCCACTCTCCACCTTGCTCATTTTGCTCTAGACACTCTGTCTAGTTATCGCTGTTTTTCTAATACACCAACCTGTTCCCACCTCGAGGCTTCTGCGCTCTTTCCTCTGCCTTTTCCTCCAATCACCTGCCTGCTATATGACTCATAGCGCTTATCAACAACTGATATTTTATTATATATTTATCTTCCCCACTATAGTCTCCACAAGAGCAAGGACTCTTATTCACACGGCATCCCAGTGCCTAGAAAAGTATGTGCATCTTCAGGGATATTTGCTGAATAAATGAACATTCCAGTGACACTGGTACAATGAGTGGTACAAAGCTACCACTCGTTGTACCAGTGTCACTGGAATGTTGCACTGAGATAATGTCTACAAGCACTGCATTAACTGCCCCAAAAGGCTGTCCAGGCTGTAGAAAACCTGAGCCGTTTCCATACACCCACTGAGGACACCATCCCCGTCTGGACCCTTGTGCATGACCAATTCCTGGTTGCTGGTAGTGTCTGCCTGCTACCTTCTTACCCTGCCAGTCTGCACAAGTCACAGGCCACCAATGCCCCTTCAGTAAAACACTGCGACTCTTAACATTTCCACCAGAGAACCAAACACTATCGTCTATAATTGATTTTCTCCTTTAGGGAACTATTTACTGCTTCTATTGCCCATCAGAAAGATCTGTGTTAGGATTCCTGGCAATCTTCATAAATTACTGGTAGGAGATAAGAACAGGAACCACGAGGCAGAGGGAAGTATCTGGATCGACATCAGAGAGTGAGAGCTGGATTTGACCCTAGAGTCATCTACTATCTACCAGCCCAGGGCCTTCATTTTACCCGTGAGGAAACTGAAGTCCAGGGAGTACACGTGACTTAACTGAGGCCCCAAAAGAGGAGAAGAGAAGGGGACAGATTCTAAGTCTCCACAAAGCAGAGACCCATGCCCCTCTTCAGTCCGGGACATCCTGCGATTTACTCTCTCTCTTTAAGACTTCCAAATGAAAACACTCACCTGTGGCTCGCATTAACCATCTACTTTCAAGCATATCCAGGTAAGCAAGAACTCATTAAAGTGATGTTGGCTGAGAGGGGAGGGAGGATGGATGAGTTTATTAAATTAAAAATGCTTGCCTGATGTTCTAATACTACCACCTTACATAAAGGACTCAACAAGTCGTATATTAACATACATCAAAACGTTAACAGAAGCATTTGACACATGCAGGAGACAACTAATCTATATTGTTGCATTTACTTTTGAAATAACCATGGAACAAATCACACACAATTTCAGGGAAAATGCTAAGGCTATTATTTCATAACTAAGTCGTTTGTTACTTTTATGACTCATCTTACCAAAGAATTTCAGAAATACCAGAGGGAGAGGATAAAACAAAAGCTTGATCAAGATATCTTATTATTAATCTTACTTGCTGGTTGGCAAAAATTTCTCATTTTCAGCAATACAAAGTATGTTTCCTTAGAGGTATTTCTTTCTTAGAAAACTCTAACTACAAAAGTAGGATACCGAAGATAGTAAAACAAAAATAATGGAACTGTTTTCCAAGCATCTGGCTAGACACCACCTTTGTCAAAATTGCACAAATGAGAAGGTAACCAATACACTTAATTACTGGTTTCAGCACCACCTCACTTAATACTTTGCAATGAAAACTTAAAGGAAAAAATTGGGTAAGCATACTTTGAGGAAAAAAGTGTGCAGTTGGGATAAAAATTAATAGGTACATGTGTCATATCTCTCCTACCTCCAAAAAAACCAGAAAACAAAAATCAGAAACCTTATAGCAAAAGACAAAGTAAGAGTATCATTAAAAGTGACATGGAAGAAAATTAAGAGCCACAGAGGAGGAATGAGAAATAAACAAACAAAACTCTCAGCCATTACAATTACTGTATTTGAGCATTAAATTTAGCTCTAGATTTCCTGGAAGTTAAAGCCAAAATGGGACACATAACAGTTTATATAATTCTTCTCTGATAAAAAGAAAGCATGCCGGTTCATCAGGAGAATTTATTTATTTTCCTGGAACTGAATTCTAAAAGGAATTTGTCATCCTCGTGCAAGGAAAACTGAACAAATGGATAATGGATTCAATGATGTATTTGTAGAAGCAGCACAAATGTTCCTGGCATGGTCTCAAACAAGAGCAAAAAATAACCCTTTCAAGGTAGGTGTAAAGATGTCCATTTACTTTCTACTATTTTTCTTTTTATCCCTTTAAAAATTCATGGTCTCACTGACGATAAGGCCAAACATATAAAGTGTCACCTATAAAACACCGAGAGGTGAAAACCAAGCACTACTTAACCCCTGGTGCCCCCTGCTGCAGCAACACAGGGCATCTCCTCTCTGGGAGGTGAGCAATTCTCCAGGGTCTCTACAGACAACCAGAAAAGCTTAAGGGAGATGTCGTAAGACTCTGGTCCAAATGCCTCGCAGTTTGTAGACTTCATTTCAATTAAAATCTGTCAGATAGTTCAATAATGTCCTAAGACTCCCTTTGTTATTATTCTGGTTTATTTTGCTTTGGGAGGTATGAGGGGAGAAACTGTTTAAAGGAGTTTAGAACGGCAACTGTTTATTGAAGTCAAAGAAAATGAATATATGTCTGCCTACTTAAGTATTTCTTCAAGCAAGAAATAATAACAATAAGCTCACCTTCAGAATCTCTTCAACACAATGGACTTCACTGGAGTAGGTCTGCTGAACGGGAAAAGCAAGAAAAAGATTAGCACACAAACAAAAAACAACTAGAGTGCTGGTACTAATTAATACAGCAACACTCTTGTAAGTAGAATCACCTCAGGGCCCACCTCTTACGAGCTAAATAGGAGAAACTTCACATTCTGGATGAAATAAAACCAAAGAGATTAACCTGACCTAATCGTGCAGGAAAGGTTTCTGCTGGAGACAATGACAGACGAATTATGACCCTTAGGTCAAAAGCTTCTGATGGAAAATATGTATATTAAAGAAAATTAGTACATTAGTAAATCTAGGGGAATAACAGATATAACAAAAGTGGAGGTGGTGTTAGTTTGCTGCTTTATAGCAACATCTGTCCAGTGAGCCAAGTTACGTGAACATGAAGATGGCATTCATTCTGAACATCTTACTGAGCCCACAGGAAGGAGGCCAGCATCCAATCAAGGATAGATTTTATGGTAATATTATGGTAATATTCTAAAATATTAGAAATTTTACCTGCCAAAAATTCATTTTAAATTCTAGCCCTACTTGAAGTTAGCATTTCTATCTTATACACACACACACACACACACACACACACACACACACACACACACACACAAACAAGCACACACAAAATAGTTCTCCAGAGACAGACCCTAGGGAGAGAGGAGATTACCTAGGGTCTTAAAGATCACCTTGCTTATCCCCAGCTAAACAAATGACAGCTGCTGTTGCTAGTATCACAACCATAGTTTCTAGAAAATGTCATTTTACAGTCTTTACATTTTTAAGTACAAAGAAAATGGAAAAGTAAAATCTTTTTTTAAAAAAAAAATCACTTTTCCTTAACTAGAGATATGGAACAAATCCCCTGACTTCACAGTTTTTAATAGAATATCAGCTTTCGCTGTGTGTCAGTTCATGAGCCAAGTGCCCTGGGCAACTCCTGTACAACACACACCCCTCCCATTACTGCCCCTGCTGTGAAGAAAGCACTGCTCTTCCCAGTCAGTTGGTCCAATGCTTGCCTCATAGCCAGATTGTAGATGAAAAAGGGTTCTTTTCAGGGCTCTCGTCTCTAATTTGAGTGTAATTTAATACAGCATTGGTTGTTAATTCCTGATCTAGGGTTTATTAATCCACCATTTCCCTCATTCCAGTTTCTTTAAGGAAAAAGGAAAAGAGCATACAGCATTCACACTCTCCTGGAATTGAATCTAATGGACACGTCAAAATTCAGATGCAATTTGACCTGCCTAGGTCTGGTTTTAAAACATGTAAATTTCATGGAGATGATTTTATTGAAATGTTTGCAGTTTGCTCTTTTTGAGGTAGGGTCTGGAAGTTAGGAGGTATAACCAAAGAATCAAGGGTATCCCCTTTCTCTGCTGGCCCTACTGGACCTGCCTTTATGCATTATGCATGTCAACAACAGAACCTGCTTACCCAATTTTTGTTTTTCAAGACTATTAAGGAATGCCTAAAAACTGGACCAAATATTATAGCACAAATGTCAGAAACAATGAATGCTGTTTTGACCTGCGGGTAAAATGTAATTATATCCTACAGTTTTAATCTTTCACATGCGTCATTAGGAACAACAATTAGGAGTTGAAAGTTAATCAACAGAACAGAGCATATGACTCCTGACTCTGGTTAAATAGTCCCCTCATCCTATCTGCTGCTGGAATGAGAATGAGAATCCAATTAAAATATCTGGCAGTCATGGGGGATGGGGTTAGGGGAGGGATGGAGTGGGATGCTGGGGTTGGAAGATGTAATAAGCTTTTATATACAGAATGGATAAACAACAAGGTCCTACTGTATAGCACAGAGACCTATATTCAATATCTTATGATAAACCAGAAGGGAAAAGAATATTAAAAAAGAATGTATATGTATGTGCAACTGAATCACTTTGCTGGACAGCAGAATTAACACAACATTGTAAAACAGCTATGCTTCAATTAAAAAAACTTTTGAGGGGCTTCCCTGGTGGCACAGTGGTTGCGAATCTGCCTGCCAATGCAGGAGACACGGGTTCAAGCCCTGGTCTGGGAAGATCCCACATGCCACGGAGCGACTAAGCCCGTGAGCCACAACTACTGAGCCTGCGCGTCTGGAGCCTGTGCTCCGCAACAAGAGAGGCCACGATAATGAGAGGCCCGCGCACAGCGATGAAGAGTGGCCCCCACTTGCCGCAACTAGAGAAAGCCCTCTCACAGAAACGAAGACCCAACACAGCCATAAATAAATAAAATAAATAAATAAAGATACATGAAATTGCTAAAATTAAAAAAAAAAAAAGGGACATGCTCACCATCCGTCCTTTAAAAAAAAAAAAAAAAAAAAAAACTTTTGAGGGGCTTCCCTGGTGGCACAGTGGTTAAGAATCCGCCCGTCGGGCTTCCCTGGTGGCACAGTGGTTGAGAGTCTGCCTGCCAGTGCAGGGGACACAGGTCCGAGCCCTGGTCTGGGAAGATCCCACATGCCACGGAGCGACTAAGCCCGTGAGCCACAACTACTGGGCCTGCGCGTCTGGAGCCTGTGCTCCGCAACGGGAGAGGCCGCGACGGTGAGAGGCCCGCGCACCGCGATGAAGAGTGGCCCCCGCTCGCCACAACTGGAGAAAGCCTTCGCACAGAAACGAAGACCCAATACAGCCAAAAATAAATATAAATAAATAAAGTAATTTAAAAAAAAAAAAAGATTAAAAGCCTAAAAATGAACTAAGTTTAAAAAAAAAAAAAAGAATCCGCCCGCCAATGCAGGGGACATAGGTACAATCCCTGGTCCAGGAGGATCCCACATGCTGCGGAGCAACTGAGTGAGCCACAACTACTGAGGCTGCATGCCACAACTACTGAAGCCCGTGCGCCTAGAGCCTGTGCTCCGCAATGGGAGAGGCCACCGCAATGAGAAGCCCGTGCACCGCAAAGAAGAGTAGCCCCCGCTCGCTGCAACTAGAGAAAGCCCGCGCACAGCAACGAAGACCCAATGCAGCAAAAAAAAAAAAAAAAAAAAAAAAAAATTTTTTTTTTTTTTGATTAAAAAAAATACAGCAATCAACGAAACAGTGAAGCACAGTTGGAATGAGGGCAAAAAAGATTTGCCCACTGCTTCCAACAGAATGGGGTCAGGAAGCTACAACTTCAGGACATTCAAAGACTTTTTGATCTTCATTACTACTCAAGCCGTCAACCCTTAGCGAAGACGTTTCATGTCACTAAAAGATTCATTTTTTTCCCTAAAATTTTATTAAATGAGATGAACCAGGACTGAAGAAATTTTTTCCACAGATTATTGTTTATTGGTATCAGGGTAAGATAAATATTGCTCAACAGTCACCATTTAACCCATTTAAAATTCTAACTAAAGTCTAAGGCTCAAGCATTAATTCGTTAATGTACTGTGAATTTTCTTATCAGGTCCATTATGAAAATGGGGGTATTTCAAAGGGGTGCCAGAATTCCATCCCAAATACATGAGGATACATCATATGTAAAGATCTCCATGCAGCACTGTTTACAATGGCAAATAACTGGAAATGATCATAAAATAATGTAAATACATGTACTTGCATGGAAAGACTCTCAAGGTATTTTCAACTTTTCCTTTGGAAAGAATTTCATACTTACGGAAAAATAACAAAAACAGTAAAAGAAATTCCTACAAACCCTTCACTCAGATTCCCCAAATGCTGGCATTCTACCACAGTTTGCTTTCTATTTTTCTCTCCCTGCCCTCCACCCACACATCTACACTGAGCCATTCAAGAGTAAGTTAGACAGTTAGAGTTAATGCCCTTTTACCTCTAGATACTTCTGTGTGTACCAAGGTATGCTTTACAGCTTTATTTAAAAGGGGGGGGGGTGGTTACCAGATCATCTGTATAGTATGAGCCCATTTTATGTTCCATCTACCCAAGATTCATATCCCCACTCTTCCTGACCCAAATTAGAGACTCAAACTAGAGTACAGTAGGTATCTCGGCAGAGGAAGATTCATAAGGACCGGCTGCCTCGTTTTAAAAAGTACAACTTGGTACCTCCAAGTCTGCCACTGGAAGGAGACTTTCCAAAAAGGGAGGGGCAGTTCAACAAACCATTATGGCTTAATCCCCTTCCTTAAAATCCACTTTCCCCACAGGGTCCCCAGCTGAGTAATGCCACCCCTACTCAGAGAAGCCAGGCTCTCCCTTCAACACTGTGGCCAAGGAGTAAATAATCAGCCTCTCTGAAGCTCAGCCAAGTTAAGGCTGAAGATCTTTAGGTAAGACTTCTTCAAAGAACAAGGGATGATTAAAAAGCAGCAACAACAACAATCTGTGCTAACTGCGTGAATTGCAGAAGCTCTAGTTTGCAGGTCCTTCCCTGTCTAGCGCACCTTCAGGGGCAGAGGCGCTGACTTTAGACACTCACAACCACAGATCACACTGTTGTCTCCCACCTTCAACATCTAGGTTCCTAGAGGAGACCAGCTCGGCTACCTCACACATACGGTGTCCTGTATATACACGGACCTCCCAGCGGAGCCCTCACTTCCCCATGGGGTATGGCCTTAACACAGGAACCATAATCCTATTCAAAAAAAAAAAAAAATAGTAGCTACTTATTGAACACATATTGTACTTGATACTGCATTAAATTCTCACACATTTCCTCCATTTGATACCATCTATTGTAAAATGCACCATCATTAACTTGGCAGGGGAAAACCTACGGCACTAAACGTACGCCATCAACTGTAGATACATCCCTTAATACAGACACTGAAAAATGAAATAAAAATTTGAGGGAATCCTGCATAATGCTCCATTTCATTCTCGCATCAATCTTTGCGGTATAACCCCCAGTTTTTAAAATGAAGACTGAATTCTAAAGAAATTAAGTTACATGTCCAAGGTCACACAACGCTCTCAAGTGACTGAGCCTGACTTCCGAATGTTGCTACACTACTTTTTCAAAAACCTCAACTTCAGGCAAGAGACAAATAGATTAGTATTTAAGGAGGGGATATGATCCCAGTTGTCGTATGCATGACCAAAACCATTTTCAAAGAGCACTGTTTTCCCTGTGTTTGTGCAAAGAAGTTGGTATTCAGACTTAACTGCCTCTTACTACTGTGGGTACTTCAGACCAGAAAAGGCAGCGATGCTGGCCTCAGTCTGATTTCTCACTCCTCTTGGAATGACATTGTGTGATCCTAAGGAAATGCACTGATACCAAAATAAAATATGTCAGTAAATGTCTTTTAAGCATGACACAGTTTGTTTTAATAAGCTAAAAAGAGCTGGACGGAAGAAACAGACCTCACCGTTAAGACCAGGAGGCTCTGGCAATACTGTGTTTTAAGCCTCTCAAGTTTCAACAGAGCAGCACTTTTTTAACAATGCTGTTCTCAAAAAGGCTTAGTTATCACTAACCAGAACTGCAGGGAGCACACAGGCAGAGTGCTGACGAAGGAGGTCAAAAGATCTTGGATTCTAGTTCTGGCTCTGCTGAGGACTGGTTCTTGCAATGCTGGCTCAGATTCAACTTCCCTGGGACTATCTCCTCATGGCAATAAAGGGATAATATTACGAATCCTAACTGCTTCACAGGGTTGGTATGAAGGTCAAATGTGAACCTTTAAAAACTAACAGGAGGGACTTCCCTTGTGGCGCAGTTGTTAAGAATCTGCCTGCCAATTCAGGGGACACAGGTTTGAGCCCTGGTCCGGGAACATTCTCACTGCCAAGGAGCAACTAAGGCCATGCGCCACAACTACTGAGCCCACATGCCACAACTACTGAAGCCCGTGCGCCTAGAGCCCGTGCTCCTCCTCAACGAGAAGCCACTGCAGTGAGAGGCCCATGCACCACAATGAAGAGTAGCCCCCACTCACCACAACTAGAGAAACCCCGCGCGCAGCAGTGAAGACCCAACGCAGCCATAAATAAATAAATAAACTTATAAAAACTATCAGGAGGCACTGATATGTGAAATAAATACATGGGGCCAACATTATCAAGGCAGTCTTCACTGGTGTGACAGCTTTTAAAGAAACCCCAATAGGTTCTCTCTCATTTTATGTTTTAAAAGATTAAACAAATTCTCGTGCTATTTTTCTTCAGATATATGTCAACTTTTGGACTATGGTTCAGTCTATAGTATCTACTTGCTGCTCACCTATCCCAAACTAACTAGATAAGCCACACTCTTCTTGCCCCTGCCTGGAACCCGTTTCCCTCTCCCACCTGTGTCGGGAAAACTCTTACTCAGACTCTGAGTGGCAGATTAAAGACCATCTTCTGGAAAATATTCCTTGATTCCCTCACTCCCAAAACTGTGCATGTGCTCCCATGGCTGTCAAACCGCCTCATGTCCCACCATCTCTGCTTCTCCTAGATTACTAGTTACATGACTGCAGGGGCCAGCTCTGCTTTGCTAAATCACCAATTACACGCTGCCTGCCACAGAGAGGCAACCAATCAACATTTGCTGGTACAGTTTTCAGCCTCCGAACTCAGAATACGAAAACAAATTCCCAATTTTTAGAGCATTAGAGACTTTCTAAATACTGTAGTTTCTTTGAATTATAAGCCAACATCTTAATTAACAAACTACACAGAAATAAACGTACGAGGGACAAAAAGGAAATTGTTTTGCATTGTTTTCTCCTTCAAAACATTAAGATTACTCTTAGAAACTATTTTTCACATATCAGATTGGCAAAACAAAAAAAGAAAGACGGACAATTCTGTGTCTATGAGATAGATGTGGGGAAACAGGCACTCAAATACCGTGGTTGGTGGGAGGGTAAAACAGCACAATCTCTGAAGATAGCAATTTGGCAAGAGCCACCAAATTCTATTTTCTCATGCTCTGACCCAGCAATTTTACCTCTAGCACCAGCTCCTACATGTACAAAAAGATATATGCACAAAGTTATTCACTTCAGCCTAGTCTCCAAATAGTAAGGTACTGGAAAAAATCTAAACTCCCATCTAGAGGTAATTGGCTAAGAAAACTGTGTTACATGCCCCTTAGGCAGAAATGTTACGCAGCCATGACAAAGAATGAGGGCACTCTTCGTGCACTGATTTGGGTAATCTCCAAGCTATACTGTTAAGGGGGAGGGAAAAAACCAGGTGCAATACATGCCAGGATTTGAAATGAAAAGGTGACGTCAGAAGAGAATATATATGTTGAGTTACTTATTATGCATAAAATACCATTGGGAATAACACAAGAAATCTATAACATTAATTACTTCTAGAAACGAAAACTAAGTGGCTGGAGGGCTAGAGTAATGGGAAGATTTTCACTGTATATCTTTTAAAATTCTGCATTATGAAGTATATTATGTATTTATAAAGGAAAACATAAAAATTAGATTGAGATTTTAAAAATTAAGGATAAAAATTTTTACTCAAAAGTACAGCCAAAGGTCTCTGCCACATTTGTGTTTACTCTCCATTAGCATTCTTCTATGTAACTTTCCTTCTCCCAAACACATGTCTATATGAATCTGTCCACAGCTTCCTCCTCGGAGCTCTGGGCTTGCCTCATGTAACACTCAGCACACTGAACTGTTCCTAGATTTACAGTCAGCCTTCCTGTGAGGTGATCCTGGGAAAACCTAGGACTTGGTGTCTGGCCCAGTATTTGCTGGCTAGTTCACTCTTGTATCCCAAACTAGAATGCTACAAAGCCCTTGAAAGAGATGTATTTGGGGTGGGGGTGGGTTCTCTCTCTTTTTTTTTTAATCAGTCATGCTTAAATACTGGGCAGATATATTTGAAATAGACAAAGCCTCATGGGATTGTTGTGAGGAAGAAATAAGACAACTCATGTTAAAGCTAATGCCGCACAAATAAACTTAAGCACTTATCATGAAGATGCAATAATCAGCACTTCCCAGAGACAGATTAGAGGAGGAAACCAAAAGGCCTGCCTGAGCAAGGTTCTGGCATAAAATCAATTTTATTCTGTGAATACAAAGTAAATTACCTAAATAGCTAGGCCTATTCCAAGAACTCGCTCATACTGCTTGGGTATGCCTACTCGGGCTGAAAAAAGGCACAAGGTTCTAACAGTATTACTTCTTCAGAAGTGTCATGCCCTTTGGGCAACTATCTAAACGTCTACTTCCACACCCAGTATTTTAGATAAGAATTTTTTAAATCCCTGGGCAGATTTATGGACACACTTATAGTACAAAAAGAAAAAAAGGAAAGCTATAGATTGTTAATATGGAAGGAAGGATAATGGGTCAGAAAACAGAGACTAAGATACCCTTAACAGTTTTCCTAAAGATGAATAGTATTATAATGCAAACCAATTTTAACTGTCAAACTCTCCCTTCAAAAAATTAAACAAAACAAAAAAAAAATTAAACACCCTGAATCTCTACTCAAATATTTTCAAATAATGGCAGGGTTTGGGGTAGTATTTTTTTTTTTTTTTTTTTTTTTAGGTGATAAGCTTCAATATGTAGCAAAGAGTTACGTGTTCCCTGGAAGCCTCTTTTTAATGTCAAACTGGTCTGCCAGGCATGGAGGCTACCACAATTAATGTTATGCTAACTGCAGAAATCTCTATAGTTCTCCAAGTAAATGTTTCAAGGAGAAGAGGAAAGAGATTGATGAAGGACAAAATTATTTTAAATGATGAGGAATCTACAGGTCACCTACAGCTATCGTCCAACAAAAATTTACTGTGGAAAGACCAAGCAATTCTACTTATGTTGGAGGAACTAGAAAAGGGGCAGCAGTCTGGAAACATGGGTGTCACAAACACTGGCTGTCCTTTCCTGGAAGTCTTCCTTCACCTTGACTCTGTACCCACCACCTTCAACTCTGAATGGTAACTCATGGTGCTCTAATCTGTCTCCCCCGGAACGGTTTCCTACAGGCAGGGATTGGCTTTATTCATCCCAGTATCTCCCAGGGCCTTAGCATAATTCTGGACTAACACAGATATGCAAGTAATATCTGTCAAATGAATGAACCTGATCTTGCCATCTCATGGCATCTCCGACAGAATTCACAAACATGAGCTAGCCAAAAGTAATTATGGAATATTTTATAGTGAATTCTCCATTTTTTCCTGTATACTGGAAGCAATGTGTGTTTGCTCAAATCCGCAAAACTCTAGGCAACTTCACAGAACAAGGCTGTTTTGTTTTTTAAGATACAGAAATCCTCAACTGAAAAAAAAAAAAAATAATGAAATTCTATCACCACCATCAACTCAGTGAGATGCTTTTCACCCAAGGAGTAGTTGCCTAAGTGCAATTTGAGGATGTGAGTTTCTCAGAGAGCAGTTTCTGATGTGACAGTAACATCAGATCATGATTGTTGGGGGAGAGGTACATTGGGCATGCTTGGGTGAGGTAAAGGAAGGGTGTATCTCCTTGAGACTGGAGATCAAGAAATATTCCAGGATAAATGCAGAAACAGAATGCTGGAAGCTTGGAAGATGTGCTAGCACCCCAATTCACTTATTAAATGAGAGCTAACACACACAAATGCTTATAAAGTTCACCTTTAGGTAAACTCCTCTATAAGCGAACTATGTTATCTCCCTGCCTTTCACCAGCTAGAGCAAAAACAGGCTAAAAAATTAAAAGAAAAAGAAGACCCTAAATATCATTACTGAAACTTATAAACCCTTACAGGAAGAAGTATTTTGAACTATATGTACTTTAAAGATTAATGTAACTAGAGAGTTTATTGTTCCTTTCCAGTTACTTTGATTTTACCAGTGAAGCAATTTGCTTTAGTGTCATAAAGAATTTATTTTTCTAAAGTATATAAAATTTACAAAAGCTCATAACTTGTATTAACTGAACTACTTAAAATATTCTGGAAATTCTGTTTTGATCTCTATTAAAAGAGGGCATCTTTTAATCACGAAACCTAGGATCTAGTTCTTAAGATCTGGTTTAAATAAAGAAAAATAGGAGCCATGAGTAGCTGTTCCCCACATATATAATTATAACACTTACTTTATATAAATATACAAATGAATATTAGGGGAGTAATGAAAGTGCTGGTTTCATTTATTGTATTACTATACTTCCTGAGATCACATGAGTATATAAATTTTAATATATCTGTAAGGCTTCTACAGAGTCACGTGAAATAGTTTTTATTTTAAAATATACTATTTAGGGACTTCCCTGGTGGCACAGTGGTTAAGAATCCGCCTGCCAATGCAGTGGAAACGGGTTCGAGTCCTGGTCCAGGAAGATCCCACGTGCAGCGGAGCAACTGAGCCCGTGCGCCACAACTACTGAGCCTGTGCTAAAGAGCCGCGAGCCACAACTACTGAAGCCTGTGTGCCACAACTACTGAAGCCCACGCGCCTAGAGCCCGTGCTCCGCAACAAGAGAAGCCACCCCAGTGAGAAGACCGTGCACTGCAATGAAGAGTAGCCCCCGCTCGCCGCAACTAGAGAAAGCCCGCATGCAGCAACGAAGACCCAACACAGATAATAAATAAATAAATAAATTTACAGGTGGGGAGAAAACAGAAACACTAAAAAAAAAAAAAAAAATACTATTTATGTTGCTGCATTATACGCAGAAATGTTTTCAGTAAATATCCTTTATGACAATATGTCAAATAGCTTCTTGGTGTAAAAGTGAAAAGGGGAAAAAAAAAAAGTGAAAAGGGGTGCGGTGTAACTGAGATAGGTTTAAACAGACTTAAAAACAAAGTACCTGGATGAAAAACAAATGCAGAAAACTTACCACTGTTTGAGAGTAAATATATCTAATCTCAGTTATTCACCAACTTTCTAACTTTTGACTGTGAACTATTACCATTCACAGTGTAATAAGGAATCAGAAATCCCCAGTGTTTTAAGACTTGAAAACACTGTGCCTTTGACGGAAGATCACATGAGACCCCACGAAGCCCATTGTGGGCATAGCAACCATGAATGATTTAGTAAGACTGGCTAAAAAGCACTGCTTTAAAAAAAGAAAAAGACATCACAAAGAACAAGTCTAGACAGTGGTTCCATTCCAGTGATAATAAACTGACAAGTTCTTTCAAATGGTCCAAATTACATGACCTAACTCCCCTTCCATAACCAATTCTACTCACTAAAACAACTTTTAAGGTTTTTTTTTTTAAGAGGAATTAAATTTGGATTTTTGAGTGGGTACATTGATTTGCAAAGCACAAGCAGTCTTTCAATTAAAATATACCACTGCAGGGAGGGTGTTAAACTGAAGTGTGATGGTGTTTTGTGACCATGCTTACTCCGTTCCCATCCTACTCTGTTCTCTCCCCACCTCACACACACAGACGCACACAAACACACACAACACGCACACACAAGTACTCTCTCACAGATCATATTAAGGGATGGTTCTGAGTCTAAAACAACACTACTAAATTACCTTGTCAACCATGACAGGATTTATAGGTGCATAAACCTGTATTACTGCTCCTTTTTGAGTGTATGTGTCTATCAAATTTAAGTGGCAAACAATGTTCGGGAACCATGTCTAATTCTGTGTTTCATAGGGTGCCTGGACATTTTTTTTTTTAATAGCTAGGCATAAGTGAAGACTACAGAGACACCAGGGGGAAGAAAAAAAAAAACTTTCCATCGGTTTCTGGATGAGGTTGAAAGAAACTGAAGTCATATGAATAAGATAAGCCATTTAATCCACGCTTTGTCTGAAAGGACCTAAAGATTTTTATCCTGGACTTATTCCAGTGGTAATCTCAACAGTTCCTCTGGGCTAGGTGTTGGTTGTCTGTCTCCTGGCATCATGATTTTTAAAAACAAAAAACAGAACCCAGAGGGAAAAAAAGTAAAGAAAATTACTGAAGCAGTAGGCAAGAGGCAATATATACTCTGAGGAAACAATCTGAGCCTCAAACTGCCCTGGGGATTACTGATACTATAATAAACACAGAGGAGAGAAGGCAAATAAAGATGGCGTTGCCCTTTATATCTTAATTCTGAATAAGTAAATTCCTTTTTTGTTTTTTTTTTGGTCTTTAATATTGGGTAACAAACAGATTACTTGCCAGGATCTAGAAAAAGGGCCAAAGATCATTCGAGAAAGTATAATTATTTAACATAACATTACGGTGGTTATAAATCACTTATTTAATATCAAAGAGCACCTAAATTTAAGAGACTATTTTGCTTTTCTATAATTTATTAAAAACCAGATTCTTTACAAAGAAAAAGAAACCTTACTAATGCCACCGAACCGCAAGTAGATTTAATAATCTTTTCTTTTTCCTGCATTATCTTTGTATCTAAGTTTGGTCTGAAAGTATAAACAAATTGCATGAGACTTCTAGGAAAGCTCATCTCATAAAGTGATTTACTGAACTGGCAAAAGTGAAAATATGTTTAATAACAAAGTTTTAAATAAACAGTCACTCAACAAGTGCCAGTATTTTTTAAAAATAAATACAAGGGACAGGCCAGATAAGTACATAAAAGAATTATTCTTGTATTTATTTTAAATAGGTATTTAATCTGTGCCAAGGAGAAAATTTCCTTTGCTTGTAAAATAAATGTGCTCTAATACCTGCTGAATTTAAAAGCATTAAGCATTCGTAGTACATCTACCATAATTCTATCACATCTTACACAGACCACCATTCTAAAAGTTACAGTAGGAAACAATACGTTTATACTCATTTTGAAAACATGTAGCAGTCAGTGACTCTCCGCCCATCTTTCTCCATCTCAATATATTTCTCTCGAAGTCCTTCTGACTCTCTCTCATCCCCTCACACACACACATGCAATGAAGTTTTAAAAGTACTCTTTTGACTTTAATCCGGAGCCCTTAAACCAAGACTCCAACTTTTTGAGTGTTTTAAGGCACAGTATAACTCAACCACATTTGTCCTAACTCCCAATATTCTTGCATTTACTGTCATTCCTATGTTCTCCTTTTCCTTCTACACTTTCTAGAATGCAGAATCTAGGTGCCAGAGAAGAGAGAATACGAAAAATAGGCCATCATTCTGATAGGAACAACAAAAGCAACTCCTCTTGAAAATTGCCTTTAAGGGACAGGAGGACCAATCCAGCAGAGGTAAATTATATCTCAGTTATACATCAATTCAACTGTGGCCCTCCTGACTATTCCACACACCTGGCCCATGCCCCGCCAGGGAAAAGGCTCCTGGAACCTACTTAACTTTTTCCCTGACATTATCATAATCACATTGCTAGTTTGGGGAAAGGGGAGGGGCACGGGCCAATTACAAAAATCCTTTGAACAAGTTCTTTAATTGGTATACAGCCAGCCAAATACTCTGTTAAAATAAGTAGTATTATTAATATCGTCACGATAATGCTGTCTACCAAGTAGCATTAAATGAACCTGAAAAGTTTTAGATTGGCCTCTGAGCAGGTAAGTCTTAATCTGTTTTTCTCTCTCTTTTAGGTAAAACTTCTAAGAAGCATCTCAATGTCAGAAAATCATTTCCTTAGTAAGATTCTCTCAAAAGCTTTTTGTAGGACAAATAAAACAGTTTCTTCTAACTAGACACGGTCTTTAAAAACAAAAACAAGAACTTGTGAGGAACATAAATCACTGGAAAACTCTCTTGCTTCCTAAGTCTGAGTGTAACAGATCTCCAACTCGTTTTATGACATAGTTCCTACTTTGAAAAGCCAAAAGGCATAACCTAAATTTAAATCAATCAATGAAGAGTTTGCGCTATAACAACCTGAGGGTTCTCCCTGCTTTCTCATTACTTCTGCCCAATTTCTGAGCTCTCTTGCCGATGGAATATACACTACTGCTTAACCTTAAACAAATTCTATTTTTTGAGGGGGGGAAAAATATGTAAACACTGTCATGTTCTCTAATTAGCCTTTCATCACATAAATTTACACCCCAGATAGATACGGACTATGTGACCACAAACTATGCTGAATAAATTAATGAGACCCATAAAGCTACAAGAACATTAAACATTAAAATTTATCTACTACACCTGCTTGCACTGAAGTAAGAACACTTCTAAATATTCCTATACTAGTAGAAATCAATACATGGGTTAAAACTTGGGTAGGTGCTCCACAATCTTTTATATTTGACGTAAATTCTATTTGTCTGCCAAAAAACAAAAACAAAGCAATAAAAGCCAAAAGGGATTGGGGGGGCGGGGGGGGGGTGGTGGAGAGAGAGGGAGAGAGAGAGAGAGAAGGGGAGGGGGGAATGCACACCTGTATACAAACGTATTTAAGCTTTTATGCTGCCAATATCTTCGACCTGTACCTTTACTTTGGGAAGACAAAAGAAACCATCAATGTTTGCCAAGTGATCCAGAAGTTCAAGACCAGAGTTTGAAAGAGGGACAAAATATCTGACTGGTAAGGAATTGCTTATTTTAAAATGTTTTTAATTTCTTTAAAATGCACTGCCAAAAATGTGCTGTGATTTGCGATAGATAGAAAACTAGATTATACTTTCTCTGCTCTTACTCCATTATTTCATTGTAAAGAGACAGAGAGGGAGAGAAAGGAAAATCCATAATCCAAACCAACAACCAGTGCAAATCTCAAGAGATATTCCAAGTCTCTAGGGGCAGCCAAAAGGAAAAAAAAGCCTCTCCACACCACCTGTCTGTTACCTATCAAGTGTACACGAAGGGAGGGGACATGGGACGCTGAATGCCTGTGGCTAGAAAGCTTATTTACCTTGTTTGTAAGGTCAGGCACACAGCAGCACTCAACTAGAGTTTATTCAGATCCTTCCCTTCTTTGATGTTAGCCCCTAACAGAGGAGGCAAAAGAGAAAACAAGGAGGGAAGGAGGGAGAGAGGAAAGAAGGGAAGTGGGGAAGGGAGGAAACAGAAGAGTCGGGGGGGGGGAGAGAGAAGGAGGGGGAGAAAGAGAGGTTTTCCTTTGAGGCCTCAGTCTTCCCCACCTGAACCTCAGGCTTGCACTCGCTGGTACTTACTGTGGGGCAGCTGTGCACTGGGGCACTTACCTCCGTGAACATGTCTTACTGCCTTCCTACATGGCAAAAAGGCTTTCCTGTTTCCATACATCCCCTTGCCAGCCCTAACCGGTGCCACTAGGTCACTGTATTTTGTGCTGGCAGCTGCAATGGCGGCCCTGACAGGAAAGAACTTTTCATCTCTTCCCTTGTACTGAGCCATAAGCAGCAGCGAGTGCTCCCAGACACAACTCCCCTGGCTCTGCTCCTAAAAATGCTCTCTCAAGTACACCGTTGCTTAGCAGTATTTGCCTTCCCCCTGTACATTTGAAATTGGCAACATCTGTCCCTTTGGCAGTTTTGACTTGTGCAAAGCACCATGCTCATAGTTTAAAAACACACACGGCTTTATGAAATGGGCAATCCTCCACTCTTCCCATCTCCCCGAAAAACCAGGGATGTGGAAACCCCCCCAAATGGCTTAATCTTCACTTAGCTTTAAAGGTCGATATAACCATCTACAGGATTCAGAATACTGAAGCCAATAGGAGGTCCTATTAAACCCCACCTGGTAAGTAATGTTGTCTGTACGATTACACGTGAGGATGTGTCTGAACTAAAAATCCCATTTAGTTTAAAATTTTCTATGTAACATTTTCTATCACAAAGTATTATGTGTAAATATTTATTAGTAAAATAAGATATAAAGGCAATTTATTCACAGAGTAGGTAGGGTAACTTTCATGCTCACATTATAGCCCAACCTCATAAACAAAAATACAGACACACACACACAGACATGGATCAATGGCAAAGGAACCTGAGAAGTCTAGAGAACAAAAATTCGTTTAAGTAATTCCAACATCATGAATTTCAAAACAAATGATCTTAAGTTTCCTAAGTTTTTTATGCATCCCTCAACATAGCCATCTCGGTAATTTACTGAGGTTACTCATTAACACTAAAAGTAGTTCATAATACAGTAATTTTATACATAGGAAAAAAACCTAATAAAAATAAAACTTTTATAGGTAGTATATATGTTCTGCATGTAATTTTACTTTATATCTAGCGCACTGACAGGAAATAAAAGTCAAAATATTAAAAGGCATAAAAGTCAACTAAGAATTGAACCATGTTCTGTGCATTCAAACTTGGGCATGTAGGTATTTTTGTTCCTTTAAACAAATCAGGCTACAATTTTCTTTTTGGCCAAACCAATCTTGACATATTAGAAACACATGTTTTAAAAAACCTTTTATAGGAACCGAGTTCCAGCTACAAAGGGCAAGCTGACCTATTGCTCTCATCAAGTCTCTACCCGGAGCTGACAGAAGCAGAAAAGCCTGGGTGATACCAATGGCCGCTAGAAATACATCCAAAAGGTCCTTGACTAGAGTTAACAATAGCCCTAAAATTCCACAACATGTGTGGATTCATAATCCTGCTTTAGCCGCAAACATGAACTCAACACCCTGGAACACACTTCTCACCATAGCTCATCACTAGCTACTTGCCCAGTTACGTACAATAATTCCTATGAGTCAAGCTTTTTATTGCAGCTTATTGGAGAACTCCGTGCAGTCTTTGCAAATTGGGGAATTCTCAAAAACCTCAGCTATTCCTCCAAGTCATCCTCAGTGGTTCTGGCCTTGCAGGGTAGTACTTATGAGCAAGGTTCTGAGCTGGACACACCAGCTTCCAGACTTGGCTCTGCCAGGGACCAACTGTGAAGCTCACTGCATGGAAACAGCTTAAGCACAGTGCCTGATATACAGTACATTCTCAATAAAATACAGACATCATTTTTATTCAAATATTAATCTTACCATGATACAAACGCCTCAGTCTTTTTTTCCTTTCTTTCACTCTACTAAACTTCCCCACTTCTCCAACCCATCACACAAACACAACTATCATTTAATGAACATCTAAGAAAACTTCCACTGGAAAGGGGAAGAGAATGCTAAAGGAATGAATGACAACAAATTTTATATCTTTTGGTAACTATATAGTACAATCCTTGCTTGCACCTCTCTCTGATTTATCTTTTTTGTTTGTCTGTTTTTTGTTGTTTTTTTGATTTACCTTTAAACAGCGAAAGAAGCCATCACCTATTGGACACCTGTGTCTGCAATATGTATTTAATAAATTCTGAGTTAATGTGGGGAAAACATGATGATTTGTAGAGACTGGACCCTGGGCCTGGGGACTAGGGGATGGTGGGAGCCAGGGCAGGGGCTGTGGTGCTGTCCAACAGGCAAGTGCTGATAAGCCTTGAGGGCTTGCTTGAGACTGCCCTCACGTTGAGCCACCTATGGAACAAGGAGAAAGTGCAAAAAAGCTTCCCATGAGACGAGTTCCAGGCCCAAGAGGAGAAAGCAAGAACTGGCCATTTAGCACTGCCCTTCTACATGACTTTCCCTTTATGGGGCAATGATGGGCCATTAGAAAGCCAAACCCCGGGGTTTGTTTAACCAACTACTACAGCATTATTGAGAATGTCTCCATTCTGAGGCTTCTGGCATGAGACCTGCTCTTAAGGATGAATGCCACGATCTATCCCACAGTGCCAATCAATAAATAATTATTAGGTCTGAAAGCAAGGGAAGTAAAACACAGGCTGTAATGCTCTTATAAAAATCAGCTATATCTTCATTACCATGCAGTGATGGTTCTACCCTATTCTGATATTCTGAAGAAAATCTATGGCCCCTGTACTATTTTTACTCCTGAAAATGTTCAAACAGAGTTGAGCCCATTCTCCTTCAAATCCTACATACCTAAGAACTTGCAGGACAACCTGCTGGCATAGTCAGCAATACATGTCACACAGTATTATCATAAAAGCCTTCTAAAGGATACTCCTCACTCAAAAATGTCTACAGTATGGCATTAGCAGCAGGAGTAGCAGTAACAGCTGTCGGTAGTAGAAACATTTATTAAGCACCAGTTGGATGGAGGGGGTGGAGGAAGGGGGCAAGAAAATAATGAACAAAACTCAGTTCTGAACGGAGGAAAGTTTTTCAAGCATGAAAAGCCCCTTCATTGGCGAAGGCAAAGAAATGTTTTAAGTCACGTCGAGGCATCAGGCTTATTTTTCTTCTGTGACATTGCCCCATCTCTAACTGAACTTCCTAATTCTCTCCTCCATGACTCAAAGTCTAGTCTAAAACAGTTTTACCCAAACTTCAGTCAATTCCACACTATCCTGACAGTGATACCATATTGCAATACTACCTGTACTGTTTTCTTTAAATCAACTTACTATCAACTCACTTTTTTACTTGGCCTGATCCTAAGTAACAATATTTATGAAATCCTGGGTTTGATATGCTGGTGTATATATGTTTTCTAACTCGCATTAAGATACATGAAGATTGGTGCCCATATACTCTTTTGGAAGTTCATGTACTAATCAATGCTATTTAAGCCAAATGCTGAATGGAGCGTCTTGGGACATCTTGTTGATGTTTTTTAGTAAAGCTGTAGTGATTCCCCTACCTTGTAAAATCATCCTACTTTATTCGCTTACACAAGTGTTGTCCATCCTTCACAAATTACATGAGAATACGCCTACTCATGCCTTTCCTTACTGGATCTGTCACCCAGAACACAAAATTAAGATGTGCAATTCAGTACAATAATCTTTTTTCCATATGTTTCCTGATGCCCAAATACAACTGAAAGCCCCCTATAGTTCTCACAACAACTAGTACAATTCTGGAATCCTGAAAATGCAGCAGGTACTCAATACTTTATTAGTGGCACAAAATATTTATTCAAGTCTCTTATTTTAAAAAGTGTTATATTTTTAAACATGAATAAAATTAAACCCATGATATAGAATTTCATTACTTCACCAAAACAGCTGAGAGAAACACCATCAAACCAACCCAAACCATTAGGATACTTCTTAAGACCCTGGTGACTTCTAAACATAGTTGTAAAGTCAATAAAGATAACCTGAAGATGGGTAATATACACTTTTCCCACAGTGTGAAATTTGCTTTTACTGTCAAGGGAAGGTGGGATATCTCAGTCTACTATATGCTAGGCAAATATATCCCATTTCATTTTCACAACAGCCCGGTGGTTCAGGCAGAAATGTCCCGCTTAACGGTGGAAGAAAATGAGCCCAAGTATTCTGACTCCAGTTATTCATTAGAAACATTACCTCCCACTTAATATTTCCTTAAAGCCTTAATATTCAAAACTTTTCAGCTACCTAAACTTCAGATCCTAAGCCAAGGCAAAGAAATAAATCCACTATATTTACTCAGACATTTAGTGTTAAAATAACTATAATGATGTGATACAGAATCTGTTTATTAAATATTTACTATATGCCAATCACTGATCTAAGGGTTTCACAAACATTTTATTTAAGCCTGACAACTACTTTAAGAAAAGGTTCTATTATTGTTTCTATTTTAAAGATAAGAAACTGAGGCTCAAGTAGTAATTTTTAATAGTTAAATAATTTGCCTGTGGTCTAACAGCTAATTCAAGGTAAAGACAAGATTCAAACCCAAATCTTCCTTAATCCAAAATCCACGCTCCTGGGACCTCCCTGGTGGTCCAGTGGCTAACACTCTGTGCTCCCAATGCAGGGGGCCCGGGTTCGATCTCTGGTCAAGGAACTAGATCCCACAAGCCACAGCTAAAAGATCCCACAAGCCTCAACTAAAAGATCCCGCGTGCCGCAATGAAGATCCAACGCAGCCAAATAAATATCAAAACAACAACAACAACAAAATCCGTGCTCTTAACTACTACCTATAATGCCTAAAAGTCCCATCTAATCAGTGCTCCACCCCACCTCCCCAAAATCTTCAAGTATATCTTCCTACCCTCCAACAACATCCAGAGCTTTTAGCATTCTGTGGATTACATGTTCTATTATATACTTATTATTCATCCCTAGTTATAAAATTATTAAGACATCAAAATTCTCAGCAATGGTATTGCTAGGAGTAAAAATGACATCCAACAAAAAAGAATAGTTTGGAAATTCTCCAAAAACAGTCACACCCCAGTTCTTAACAGTACCTTATACTAATTAAGTATACTTGTACAAGTATAGAAAATTACACCCTATAGAACCTGTACACTATAGAAACTTAAACATGAGTTGTCTATGTAACTACAGGATCCCTATTGCTAAGACCAGCTCCTTGGCGGCGAGGGGGGCGGGGGGTGGTGGTGAGGGGGTCTCTGGAGTCCCCACAGGAGCCAGAGCTGTTGTGTCCACCCTCCCTGTTGCAACCAATAAAAGCCGTTCACAATATAAAAACAAAAGCATATATATGTTGCTAAGATCAAAGGAAGGAAAGCAGCTCTTGTTTGCTGAATGGGTGTTGAAAACCAACTTCCTATTAGTCACTATAAAAACAAGAAAAGTCATTTAGAATAAAAGGTACTAAAGGATATGCTAATAGACTTGGTGTAGGAAACAGCATCAGAGTTCAATTGCTAGAATTCAAACTCTTTTTTAAAAAAGAACCATAATATTTTAGAGTAGAAAAGAGCATAATGACTATCCACTCCCTTGTCACAGAAAAAAAAAACTAACCGAGCGCATTTCTACTTGGTGACAAGGACTGTAAGAATCCACGTTCCACCGTTTCTGGTAGCGGCAAAAACCTTTAAAAAAAAAAAAAATGTTAAAAAGGTGGGGGGAGTTGTCAAGTAGGCCAACGTTGTGGGTTTTTTTCTTTAAAATATGAACAAGTGTCTAAATCACACATTTAAAGGTTTATAGGAAAACGTCTTCACATTTGGAAACAAGAGCAAAAAAGATAAAGAAACCAAGTAGGACCTACTTTATATAATTTCATTTAAAGTTTGAAAATCAACCCCTTTTTAGTTTAACTAGATACCATTAAACATGCTGCAGTATAAACCTTTCTGAAAAGAGATGTTTTTTGCACGTCTGGGTTCTCATCTCTTGGATTTGCCCAGAGCGAGGCATAATCACAAGGACAGAGAGATTCTGTACTTCTCAGGGAGAGAGCACCAACACTCACAGGGCTCAGGCAGGTGACAGGAGGGGCGCAGGAGGGCTGGGGCAAGCCAGCTGCTGTTCTTCGGGAATACAAGTCCTATGTTGCCAATGCTTCCAGCATTTTAAGAAAAAAAAAGAATCAAAAGCCAGATTTCAGTGTGAAATATACTAATTTTCAGATGTTGCAACTAAATCAACACACCGTACAAGACACCTCCGCGTGAGCGCCCTCCAGCACTGACTTTAAAGCTTCCTTCTCTGCCAAAGGAGGGAACAAGAGATTGGAAAACACACCCATTTTGAAGAGAAGGGTCTCTTTTTATGCTGAACATAGCCCCACATACAGAATGAACATCTTCAGTTCCTTCCAAGAGATGGTGAAAAGTATGCCTGCCTGAGGGAACAAAGCATGAGGCAGCCTCACCGCCGACCTGGGATGGTCTCCTCTTTGCTGCACGGGCTCCTGCCAAAGCCTGGGATTGGCAGCAGCGGCCTGACAGATCGCAAGAAACATGAACCAAAGAAGCAAAACAAACCACAGTGTAGTTATTTTATATGACTTGCACGGAATAAATCTGTGAACTATAGGTGAGTCATAACATAATAAAGGACTCAATTAGGTTCAGAACAACACCACCAGTGTTTTCCCTCGTCTTAGCAACTAATTCACTGGAATCTTGAGAGAACATAAGGGCCATAAAGGACCCTGGTGTCTCTGTTTTACCCTTTACTGCAAGATAATTAATCTTACCAGAAAATTAAACCCAGGCTGCCAGTTGGGCATTTTCAGGGTCAATAATTCTTAAGTTACTAGGATACCAATTAATGATACCCAAGTGGTCTAGAGGAGTTAATGCCTCTACCCAAAATGGCTGGCTCATTCCCAAAAATGTGAATCACTCAATGGCAAAATATTTAAAATTGAGAATCCTTTGAGACTAACAGCAATTTTAATGTAAGTACCACTTTTATATTTCTTTTATTTTTTTTTCACATCTTTATTGGAGTATAAATGCTTTACAATGTTGTGTTAGTTTCTGCCGTGCAACAAAGTGAATCAGCTATATGTATACATATATCCCCATATCCCCTCTCTCTTGAGACTCCCTCCCACCCTCCCTATCCCACCCCTCTAGGTCGTCACAAAGCACCGAGCTGATCTCCCTGGGCTATGCAGCAGCTTCCCACTAGCCATCCGTTTTACATTTGGTAGTGTATATATGTCAATGCTACTCTCTCACTTCATCCCATATACTAAAGGAAATCTGGTGTCTTATTTAGTACAGAGGAAAGCATCTATATACACGACAGATACATAAAAAATCATTACTTTCCAACTCTTATAGTACATAAAACCACCTGATTAATCTCTAAACTCAGTACTGAAAAGCACAGCAATTTAAGGCTGGAACTCTACTAAGAACACCTCGTAATCAGATTATGTTGCTTATTTTCAAATCCACACATAACAATACCTAAAATTACCTGGGAAATAAATAGGCTGAAAATGGTAAGTCAAACAATTCCTCTAAAAAATTATTGAACTTAGTTGCTTCTTCCCATCTAAGTGTCCTAAAATAGAAAATTCAGTCTCACATCAAATAGTTTTTCCCCTCTGCTCCAACATTTATTAGAGGTTATCTTTCAGACTCCAGATCAAAGTGAACAGGGTAAGAACTCTCAAGCTCAGCACAGTGCAGGAAATAGCCCTGTTTTCCCCAGTCCTCACCTGTGCTAAACACAAAGGACAAACAAGCGTGTGAGACAAATGACCCCACCCTCAAAGTGTTTCCCACCTGGAGAAACACACAGAGGACGACGCCAAGGAGAAGTGCTGATACTGGAGGTGTGGGCACCAGGAGCACAGGGGAAAATCCTCGCTAAAGGGCCTGGGTGACAGCAGGGGGGCTGGGAGGCACGGGCAGGATGGTCACAACCCAAGCCTGCAGAGACAAGTAAGAAAGCAACTGGAGATTCCTATCCTGAAGGCAAAGAAGAGGTACTGAAGGATCTTCAGCTAGGATAACTTGATCCGGTTTTCATATAATAACTCTTGTGGAACCGTGTGGCAGACAGTTTGAAGAAAAAAAGGCAGGAAGACAGGTTAGAAGGAAGTTGTAAGAGTTCAAGAAAGTGACAAAAAGCTCAACCATAAAGGGGCAGTGAGGAATGGAGAAAAGGAGACACTTTCAATATTTACAAAGTAATCCCCACCCACAGGACTGGGTTGCCAAATGGATAAAGCAGAGAGCAGAGAGGAATTGAGACTCATGACCAGGAAGGAGCAGAATGTCTTGTGTGTGCGAAGAGGTCCAGGGGAGGCAGATATCATGAAATCCACTGCACACACGTTCAATCTGAGATGCCTCTGCAACATCAACAAGAAAAGCCCAGTGGACAACTGGATAAAAGGATGTAGAGCTCAGAAAACTTTCTGGAATTTCAGGCTAGAAAAATCAATTTGGCGGTCATCAGTATTTCAACAGTTGAAGCCTTAAGTGCAGATGAGATCACCAGGGATAGGCTGTAGAAGGAGAAAAGATGGTTGAGGGCAGACTCTGGGGAAGGGCGGGAGAGGCAGCCTCTGGAGGAGATTAAAGCATGTCCAAAGACGTAGAAGAAAGAGCAGAGGACAGAGAAGGGCAGTGTTTGCGGGGCTGGTGGTCAACGGTGTCAGATGCCATGAAGAGGTCAAGCAGGCTACGCTCAAGAGCACTCCTTGACCTGGGCATCAGGAGGAGTCCACCGGGGGTTGCGTGGTGGAGGGTGGAGGTGCAGGCTGGCCTGCAGTGGTTCAGAGTGGATGGGAGGAGAGGAAGCAGGCACAGAATGTTTACCTCTTAGGTCTCCAGACTTTTGGCTGTAAAGGGAACAAGAAAGAAGCAATTAGAGTAAGACACAGGAGTGAGGAAAGCTTTGTTTTGCCCTTTCAGCTAGGAAAGGCCTGGATGTAACTACAGATTGTTAGGAAAGAGCCAAGTGATGGGGGAAAGGTTTAAGGCAACCAAAAAGGGTGTGCAGGTGGATGGGAGAGAGGAAGAACACCTCCCTCTCAGAGATCAAAGGAAAGAGAGAACTGGTGGGCGCGGATATGGAATTTTCCTTTTTGAATCATCGTAGGTGGAAAGAACTGAGATTTCATACCTGGTGGCCACCGCCACTAAACGGTAGAAGCAAAGTTAAAGGCCTCAGAGCAAGCCACATGGCTGTCACCACCAAAAATGAGTTGGAATCATCTTCTCATTTGAATCATCTGTGCCACCCAACATTTGTATGATTTATCAGGTGCCGACACGAAGGCAAGGCCAGGAAGAAAAACGGCGCTCTTAACGCTTTAAATAAAAGTGTTACTCAAAGGGTCATGACTCCACGGAAAACACGCTGTGTGGCAGAAAGACTACTGGAACTAGAAGTTAAGGGTCCTGGTTTCGTGCCCCCAGCTCTGCCACTTATGAGCTTAAATCATTAAACTTCTTAGAGACTCAGTTCCATGGCATGTAAAGTGGTGATTCGTGCCAACTGCCCTGCCTAACTCACGAGGTTGCTGTGACAATCAAGAGGAAACAAATAAGCAAGTGCTTTGGGAATTAAAAGGGGGGGTGGTGGGGGGGGAGGCAGTAAAGTATTTCCGAGAGCATAAGCTTTTGTAAAATGAAATATTTACACCAGGGGTTGCCAAACTATGGGAAGGCTGCTCTTCAGGGGTGAGCCGGATGCCCCTGTGCCATCAGGCAGGGATGGGAAGGGCGGTCAGTGGTCCCTCACCTTGGCAAACCAGTTTTTAAAAGCTCAACAACCCCCAAGCAAATGCTTTCTTTCCCTAGGCTCTTCATCTGTCTAACACTTGAAAATCAAATGTTTACGGCTTTATTCACCTAGAACATCTTAACTGGTTATTCGTGATCCCTTTGATCTGATCGCACCCACATGCTCAAGGATACTCCAATACACAGGAGCCTGTTCCGGGTCTTCCTGTCTCCTCAGCAACTCTACCTGCTCATTTTGATAGCCCTACCTTGTTCCTTAAAGCCCAGCTCAAATTTTAACTCTAATCACTCCTACCACCACCCACTGATCTCTTCCTATGTACCCAGTACTGTTTTAAGCACTTCCTATGGACGACCCTGCATCCAGTAGCCCCACTGTACAGAAGGATAAACTGACAACACAGTGAGGTCAAGTTCCTTTGCCTCTACCAGATCTCCTTGAACCAAAGGCCCAGCTACCCCTACTAAATTTTGCACCGTTTCTTGCCTCTATGTCTTTTCTCTCAATCCTTTAGCCTGGAATGCACTTTTGTCAATACCCAAGGTGCTTCAAAAGTCAACTCTAAAAAAAATGAAAGGCAATATAATGTAGGTGTCATAGTTAAGAGCATGGACTGGAGCCAAACTACTTGGATATGGATTCCAGATCCAGCACTTAAGGCCTGGGTAAACTTGAACAAATGAATCTTTCTGCACCTCTGTAAATCTCTCAGTAAAACAGCCACAGTAACAGTGCTTACCACATGGGATGGCTATGAGGATTAAGTTGATTCACATAAAGCATCTGGAACGGTTCCTATCACAAAGTGCACTAGAGAACAGTGTGAGCATTATATGACTATAATTAGTAGTTCCATATTACCCCTTCATACTGATCATACTTTGTATTTTTTACGCTATGTAATAAATGTACTGTCAAGTGTCTTTCTCTCCTATCAGCTCCCCTTTGTATCTAGTGGGTGTTCAAATACTGTTGACCAAGATGGCAGAAACCTAGAATGTAAAAAGTGAATCCTTCTATGACTAAATTTTTCCTGACAGGAAATATTTTTTTTAACATTTTGTAAGAATGTCCAGATTATTTGGTAAAAGGAAAAAAAAAATTTTTTTCCCCAAATTAACATGTTCTCAGACATGAGGAGAAAAAAATGTTGGAAGTAACATAAACTCTAATTATAGCATGAAATTCTATTAAAAATTTCTTCTCTAAAATGCAATAGCAAACATTTGCTTTGGGGTAGAATATTTAAAAAATTGAGCTGCAAGGAAAAGAATCTATAAAGCCTGAGCTGGTAAGAATGAGTGTGGGGACTCGGAATAGCACAGAATACTTCCTTCCTTTCTTAATTCATGCAGTGCAGCTCAAAGCTTCGCTCTTGCCCAATATGAATTTTTGGAGTTCTATTTTTTTGTAAATTGGAACAAAAAAACCCTAAGGTAATTTATCTAAGGGACAGAGCTAGAAATAGGACCTCTAATTACTTAAACACTAAGGCCCCTAGATTAAAACATTAAACCTCAAAACCTTTCAGCCAAAGGGATTAAGGAGATTAGAATGGGCTTGACAAATTACCACAGGGTTAGGGGGATGGAAAAAAGCAGAGAAAAAGTAGGCCAAGCTTAAATAGGGAATAAAATGAAGTTCAAGAGAAATCTAATGGTGTGTGTGGACCCTGAACATCTGGCAGGGGGGGGAAAATGGTCGACCTAGGGATTTCAACAATTAAAAAAGGAACAATATCAATGTAAAACTAACTGCTTAGGAAGTTCTTAGAAAATGTGAACATGCCGCAGACTTAACCTTGGAAAATGATTTTCAAATAGACCTTGGCAAATGGAGAGGAGAAATCCATGGCCCAAAAAAAAAAAAAAAAAAAAAAAAAACTTGTTATGATAACATGAACCAGAATCCTCTCTTAAAAAGAATTCGGCTGAAATATCTCATGCATATTGGCCACCCCCACCAAAACAGCCCAAATCAAAACCACTAACTCAGTCGTCAGCAGGACTCCCCTCGGAATATCTGGTTTTCTGTCCCTGAAGATTATCAGCTGGCTGAGAATAAAACACAATTAATCTAGAGAGGAGCTAAAATGACTCGGGTGGCACATGAGAGCCTGGGAGAGCGCACAGCCTGGAAAGATTCTGAAGTGGTGAATGTCTCCATTCTGGCAGAGGCACAGCATGAGGGACCCAGGGGGGATCCAATAACCCTCCACAAACATCTCAAGTGTGAAAACAACAAGGAGGAACAGGAATTTCTTATCCTGGTACCAAATGTACTTCTGGCGTTTTGAGAAGGAATGGAAAGTAAAACGTACAAGGAAAACAACTCCAATTAATACCACCCAAAAAGATGTTCCAGGTTCGATCGCAGGCTTTCTTTCTTCTTGCTTCTATAAACAATTCTGTTCTCTGCAGTAACTCATTTCCAGCAATTTTTGGAGCTTTTCCAAAAATATTTTGCCTATATTACTTAAAATGTTTCCTTCAGAGTTTAAAGTGTTTCTTCAAACTCAAAATAAATCGCCAGGATCAGGAAATTAAAGGTGGCAGCATCTACTCAGCTCTAGCTGGTGAAACTGAAAATCTGATTTTTCACTCGAATTCTCCAGTTTGTAAATATTGGCTCAGAGGGAGGAAAAAAGAAAAGAAAGAAAGAAAGAAAAAGAAAAACACATTATACAGGCAAAACAAAATAGTCTGCAGGTCCAGTCTAGCCCTCAGGCTGCCTGCAACTTCTGCTCTAAAACTTCTGTCAGTCCATTTGCCACTATTTTTAAGCTTCTATATTTAGATATTTTGGGGTCTAAAATTTAGCCATCCTCCAAGCAGATACAGGTTATTACTATTCATTATTTCTTGTAGACAGGACGTATTCTGCTCCAGACACTCAACATCATCAGGGAATTGTGCACACAGAAAACCTTGCTATCATCTTCCTAACAAACATTTAAGTCACGTAGGTCTGCCCAAGTTACCTGAGCTCTAGCTCATGGAATCTAACTTAAATTTCCAATAAAGAACTACTGTAATAAAAACATTTTTAGAAAACTGAGTGAAGCTAGATAAGGTTGTATCAGAATCTTACTTTCCCCATGAGCTTGAAAATGTTGGGGACCCAAAGGAAAAAACAAAACAAAACATGAGCTGTAGAGGAAGAGTGTATGCAGTTCTGGGGGCCCTACTCCCTTATTTCTTCCCTGAGGCTTCTCTCATGTCCTGCTCAGGACAAGCAGTCCCATCAATTCAGGTGATCATTTTGTCTGAGGGCCCACAAGGGAGACTCCAGAACCAGCGGGACGGGAGCCCTTCTCTAACTCCTTGTGGCCTGTTATCAGCTCTTCTGGAACAGTTTCATTTCCAGGCTCTGGAAGAAACCTCATGAGAATCAGCTACAGGTACTTGAGCCCACCTGTATACTTGCTGAATCAATCTCCTACGGTGGGACCTGGGAAGTTTTATTTTTAACCATTTGTATTTTTAACAGGCTTCCCCCAGGTGATTCAGACTTGCCACCAAGTTTCAGAATGACTGCACAGAATGAATGCACAAATTCCATTTGATCTACAGTACTGGGTTTAGAACCCAAGAAAACTTATAATGGTCTCTGTATATCATGTGGCATAAACCATTGGCACACACTTTCCCTCTGCTTGGAATACTGATGCTGTTTAACTTCTAACACACCTCCTGTAGTCTGAATATTTATGTGTCCCCAAAATTCAGGCCGAAAACCTAACCCAAAGGTGATGATAGTAAGAGATGGGGGCCTTTGGAAGATGCTTAAGTCATGAGGGTAGAGCACTCACGAAAGGGATTAATGCCTTATAAAAGAAGTTCCAGAGAGAAAGTCCTAGCCCCTCCCACCATGTAAGGACACAGCAGGAAGGCACCGGCTGGGAACCCGGAAGAGAGCCCTCACAAGAACATGACCATACTGGTGCCTTGATCTTGGACGTCCAGCCTCCAGAACTGTGAGAAATAAATTTCTGTTGTTTACAAGCTACGCAGTCTGTGATACTTTGTTATAGCAGCCCGAATGGACTCAGACAACCCCTCACATTTTTCACTTCTACTCACCATTCAGGTCTCTCAATACTTCCCCAGAGAATTCTTCCCTAAGCTCCTACATTCTAAGCCACAACACCCCTTTATCAATCTTATAATAGTTTATAGATTCCTTTACAGAACTTGCCAAAGTTCTTACACATTGATCTGAGTGGTTATTTAAATAGAGTCAGTTTCTAACTAGATAGTTAAGGTCCAAGAGAACTGGAATCATCTGGGGTTTCCCCGCCACTGTAACCGCATCCCCAGCATTAGGCCTGCCATACGGTAGGTACTCTAAAAATTTTAGTTAAAAGTTACTGAACTGGTGATATACACGGGAGACAGGGAGCTTAACTATATTTTGAGTGACTCATCAGCAGGATATACACCATCGACACACCGAAAGTGCACCTCTTGAAGGGTTAGATTATTTCATAATGGGGAAGTTCCTCATTACAGGATTTAAGATAAGAAAGCTAAATAAGAAAGTAGGAAAGATTGTTTGCATACATGAATGCAAAGTGAATCACTATCACAGTTTTCCACTGTGGATTACTTCACTCTATTAGGCTGGCAGTTTACTGAAAATGGAAGGCATAATTTAAGAGTTGTCATGAGTCAAAGTAGTCCAACAATGAATTCACAGCTGCAGGTGACACTTGAGTCTTGGAAATTAGGTGGAAGGATTTGGTATCAGAAAATGTTCCCAAATGATGTCATGAGAGGCCACAAGGAAAAGAGCAATTGCTCTGCAGAAATCAGAAACCATCAGGACTCAAAGCCAGATTTCTCTGGAGGGGAATGAAGTAGGGCCATATAAGGAGGTAGAAGCAGTAGCAAATTTAAATTGATGGTAAATTCTGCTACGTTCCAGTGACTTATTTGCTTATATTAATTGTATTATTTACACGTACACTTCAAACCCTAAGTGAAAAAACAGAAACTATAATTTCCCCTAATCTATAAACAGATTCTCAAGTTTTCAAGATGATCTTCAATTTCTGCTTCTGAAGACCCAGCAGGACCCCATTTCTTCCCGCTCCTGCCCTTGCCACAGGTAAAGCTAAGCCAGGGAGGGCCTGGTTTAGGGCCTTCTCAGCTACACCTGTCTGGTCCCAAAGCTTTAAATACCCGCCATAGGCAAACACAGCCCAAATTTATTATTCCCAGTATTAAGATGAGATTTCTTTTGTGTTATGATTTCTACTCATCTTGTGTGAAACTTACAGGATTTAAGCTATGTTAAGTAGTTCAAAATGGAGTCCCAGTGGCCAATGTGAACTTCTGTATTAGTTGTTTTGAAAAGTCTACCATAGGACTGTGAATGTCTTAGAGTAAGACCATTACACCCACTGATAAACTCCTTAAAATGAGCCCACTGAGTCGAGCAACTGAAGGCTCTTCCCTGGAGGACCCAACTTCCCCCTGCTGAGAGCTGTTCCACGTGGGCACTGCTGGAGGCTCTGTCCAAGCAGACCGCTACTTCCCACTCATGCTTGTCCCGAGACCGCTGCTAGACCGAGACCATTGCTAGACCGAGACCGCTGCTTGTGCTGAGACACCCCCTTCCCGGACTTCTCCTTGGAGTGGTTTGTTACTCTCTTGCCTATTTTCCTGACTTGACTAACCTATGCTGTGTGCTAACTGAATGCTGGCTCCATTTCGTTTATCTCCACTCCTGTGATTCTCACCCTGCCACAAACATCCAAACTTATCATTTTCCCTGGGCTGATCTACTACCGATGACTGCCAACTTGTCATGTCTATCTGGATATATAACGGCATCTCAAACTTAATATGTGATCCATCCAGAGCATCCTGGTTTTCCCTCCAAACCTGTTCCACCCAGGTCAATTCCATCTCAGGAGCAGGTATCATCCCACCATCCACACCTTTCCAGTAGGACCTTCCTTAATGCCTCACTTTCCCTCACGCCTCAGGCCCACTCCCATCTCCAGTCAATCACAAAGCCCTATTACTCCCCTGCCCAATATATTTGGAATCTATCCACTTCTCACCATGTCCACTGCTATTATCCTACGCCAAGCCATCGTCATTTCCCACCCCCTAGCTGGCCTCCCTACTTCTGCCACCCTTGCCCCTCCAAGCCATTCTCCACCCAGGAACCAGAATGATCTTTTTCAAAATGAGAAAGTAGATATATCGCTCCCCTGCTCAAGATCCTCCTATGGTCTCCATGCATACTTAACAAGCAGAGGTAGAAAGATCATAGAACTGAGAATTCTAACTCTGGCTCTGCTACTAACTAAACTGTAGCAAAATTAAGTGACCTCACCTTCTTAGGCTTTATTTGCAAAATGAAAGGGCTGTAGGTTTAGCCTTAAAATTCTAATATTCTAAATCCAGTATACAATTTAATATGCCCACCTCAACTTAATTCATTTCTCCCTTTCAGTAAAATGCCTATCTGCCTCTAAGCACATCCACTCCAGTCCAGGGTCCACACTCAGGAACGCTCACACAGAGATGCCTTGGTTTTCCTCTCACTCTCATTTGTTAACTTCCGGTAGAAAGAGCTAGAAAGGAATCTCAGCCTTCCATTTGGGCAGTTCGGTCTCTGATGTGGCAACTCTACAGCTGGAAGGCATCCATGTGAGATCGTGGAGTCCTGGCTATATCCTCAGATGGGTCATTTCAAGATGCTATACATCTTCCAGTTGACACAAAACTAAAACCAACATGCCCAGAGAAAAATCCAGTGCACACTGTGTGCTCTAGCCTCTATTTAGTCAGAATGTTGACCTTTTGATAATTTTTTTCCTGTAGGACTTTAGGAAAGACTAAGTGTTAACAGTGAGCATGACTTATCACAGAAAGGAATACCATTATTTAGGAGAACCAACTAAAATACACAAACCAAGTGTTTCCCATGAAGTGAAAGGACAGAAAATAGCAAGGAACTCATACGTATGTGGCTTGAGAATAAAGAAGTGCCAGACAGACAAGATGACTTTCCCATCTTGGTCCATTTTTTAAAAATACTGTTTGATGGAAGCAGTGGGGGAGGGGAGCAATGAAACAAACCACAAAACCCACACACTCAGAAAGCCAGGAAAGAAAACCTCCTCCAACTTGCCTTAGGACAAATTCGGCAAATAAAGGAAAACCACTTAGCTATCCCCAAGTCCCTTCCCATGGCTCTACCAACAGCCAACTTCCCCTTGCACCCTGGCATTCTCTATCCTTCTGCCCCAATGCCACAAGCAGCCCAAGATATTGCTACTATTCCGGTTCAATATTCAGAATTTACCTGCTCTGGGGTTAATTCCCCGCTTTTGCTGTCCCCCACCTCTACGCTTTCCTTTGATTCACCAGAATATTAAAATCTGACAACTAAAAAAGAGCCCGCATGCCACAACTAAAGATCCCGCGTGCTGCAACTAAGACCCGACACAGCCAAAAAAATAATTTTTTTTAAATTTGAGATTTTTAAAATCCAATCTACATGGTTTTTTTAAAATGCTTTTTAAAAAAAATTTATTTATTTTATTTATTTTTGGCTGCATTGGGTCTTCGTTGCTGTGCGCGGGCTTCTCGTTGCGGTGGCTTCTCTTGTTGCGGAGCACGGGCTCTAGAGCGCAGGCTCAGTAGTTGTGGCACATGGGCTCAGTAGTTGTGGCTCACGGGCTCTAGAGCGCAGGCTCAGTAGTTGTGGCACATGGGCTTAGTTGCTCTGTGGCATGTGGGGTCTTCCCGGACGAGGGCTCGAACCCGTGTCCCCTGACATTGGCAGGCAGATTCTTAACCACTGAGCCACCAGGTAAGCCCCTACGTGTTTTTAAAACCTTAAAAAAATAGCCATTTTATTGGGTCTACAAACAGAAATTAATGGTAAGTCTGTGAAACGTGAGATCTTACTAAACCAAATCTAAACGCTCACCAGAGAGCACCAATATCCCTGTTTCCCAGACTTACTCCCCCTTCATTACAAGTTCTTTGCCCAGAGCCCTCCAACTGCCTGACCCCTCAGCTCCATCCTCCCATGCCACTAACACCACCCAGGGTCTCCAAGGCAGTTAGCACCACAGCTGCCACTGGCCTGAGAACCCTGATTAGAGAGGCCAGAGGGAGACATCATGTTAAAATGAAGGTTGACTGCAAACACAGGCTGAAGAGGAAACATTTACATCTACTCAATTGTTGACAGCAGATCAAGAAAAGCCAAGAAAACCCCATTCTCTTACCACATCTATGGATGATTTTGTTCAACTGTCCACTCAGAAAATATGCAAGGACCGTCTAATGCGGTCCTATGTTTGAAATATGTATTAAATCTGAGGAGCTGTAAGACCCTGGAGAAATCTCAACTCACCTTATCTTTTTTTCACCAGGAAAGCAAAAGGTTAACCGGGATCCTCTAACCTAAAAGGTCTACCAGAAAACTTGTTGGCTGAATTTACATGGGTTCACTGTCTTAAGGCTGATGTTTGAAACTTCCTCTATGCACCTAGTAGCAAACAGTTCTCTAACTGTTTCACATGTGTAGGCTGATCTCCAGGCTAGACTGTCATCTCTCTGAGGCAGGGACCAGTACTTCTTTGGCATCCCACCCTGTGCTTATACATATGGTTGGGTATTTGGTAGACAATGCAAGTATTTGTCAATTGGTCTTAGAATTGTTTTAAAGCAATTTTTAGTTGCTTAGTTTTCTTTTTAAAGAAAACATGTTAAATTGTCCCTTTACCTTTTTTTTTTAAAACTAGGAAAATAGAACAGACCTTATTTGATAAATAAAGAAAATTCCATTAAGTTCTTTCTGAATTATAAGGTAGGCTGACTGACCATAGGAGGTGGGAAGACCTCACTTTATTCTTCTCCACCTTCATTCTGTTCCCTACCCCTACCGCCCATCAGAGCACAAAATGTTCAGTAAATGGCTCATTGCAGTGAATCTGCATAGCTTATGGGGTTACAGGGATTGTTCTGCCATCTTGGTCATTTCTACCACGTGCTTTACTCCCCTTTCTAATTTTTCCTCAGCCCCCTTTCTAATTTTTCCTCAGCCTCCAAACCAGTCACATTCTGAAGACATCCGGAGACACTCCAGCTCAACAGCTGACTATGGACAGAACCCTAACCTCTTCTAAACCAAAAGCTGACACCACAAAGGAACAGATTTTCCTCCTTCAAGATAAGGGTTACCTTTCCAGCTATGGATCCTGGAATTTTTTTTTTTTCTTTTTTTAAACCTTAAGGAATTTTGCCTTCTAGCACTATGTAAAACTGATGTAAAGCTGGTATCTGGGTGCACATACAAGTCTTTGAGGACGGGATATGCAAATTAGAATGTTTATACAATGGATGTAACTCAACCACAGACTTTACCTTAACAGATAAGCGCTAAAATAAATTCACTTCAAACATTTCACTTTGCACTACAAATCTAAATTTGAGTAACCGGTGTTAATTTAGAATTTCAGTGATAGAATGTGTGTTCTGATTCTCCTCATTCAAACACCACGTTGCCATTTGTCAAAGGAGCAGAAGAAGGAATTTTTCCTTTGTTTAAAAAGATAAAGTATTTTGTTTACTTGAAAAAGCCATAGTTGAATAACGTTCTATATTATATTTGTGACTCACTCTCAAATGAGATGTTGTCACACCTCCACTCTTTTTTTGTAGGTGGTAAATAAAATATATTAGAACAGAAATTTAGTTTCACAGTTTCTTATAATTTATAGGGAACAAATCTTCAAAAATTAATACTTCGCCTCCAACATTTTGACCTCTTGTTTTCACTTTTTTATGGTTTGGATCTCAGGAAAAACTAACTGGGGCAGAGGAAGTATTAACCAAAAATATTTTTTTTCTTTCCAATGTCTTTAAAGAAGCCAGTGTTCCCCAAAGCCCCCAAAAATCAAAGACAGCTCAAAACCTTCCTGAAATTCTCATGATAGAAATGTCCTCTGCCTCAATTGGGTTGTGGGTTGTATAGCTGTATCCATTTTTCAGGTGTATACATTTTTCAAAACAGAGCAAACTACCCTCTTCCCATCTCTATATTTTACTGTATGTAAATCATGGCTCAATAAAAAGATTTTTTTTTTAACTTTCTACGAATCACATTTCAGTATCTGTCATCAGTAATCCACCTCAGACCTGAGTTTCTTGTGGGTCAACGAGATCCTAAAGCCAGAAAGGAATCTCCCTGAACAAAGGCCACTGACACCCCTGTCCCTAAACCTCTAGAAACTTCCACCTCAAATCTTTCTTCACACTGGAATTGCCTCAGATGTGAACTTCCACTCACCTCGACTGACTGAGAAGGCATTTTCAGCTTAGTGAGCTTGGCTTTGGCAGGCACTTTTAAGTCTGTTTTTTCAAAACTCTGTTGCCGGTAGTCCTCCGGCAGTGGTTTCAGTTCAGGAGACTCACTAGGAGCCTGATCTTGACCATCCATGGGCCGGACATAAGCCGTGGGCTTCTGCTGCATCGCAAGGCTTTTTGAGGGGAGGGGGGGTGGGGGGAAAGTCTGAGAAGGTGGCTGGGGAGGGGCTACCCCAAGGCTGGCAACTGCTACTGAACTGTCTTGAAGGGTCTCTTTATCATGGACCTTTACCGGTAGGTCCTTGGGAGACTTGGCCGGACAGTAGCCTTTATTGTTACTGTTACTGCTGTGAACCTTGTTGTTTCCTTGCGTCCTGGGAAGAGTCTGCTGGTTGGAATGTACAGGTGACAAAGGGGGGACTGGGGAAGGCAAAGAGAACAAAGGAGAAAGCTCCCTCTCTGGAGCTGAGTCTGTCATTGAAGCACAGTGGTCTCCATCAGCCCTGCGGTCAACCTTTTTGTGATGACTAGAGCTGTACCCCTCCTGACCAAGGCGATCTTGGGTCATGTGCTGGCTGTCCGGTGGGCCATAGCTTTTGACATGGAGACTTGGCATTGGTTCCATTCTTGGCTGCGTCATCTTTGGGTTGTGGCTAATGGTACCAATAGGAAGTGGTCCAGAGGCAGGAGTATTAATAGGCTGGTGGTGGACACTAGTGTGGAAGGAGTGAGATGGAATGCTGCTCCCCTTCTCAGGAAATGAGGGGTATCTCGGCTTTCCCAACCTATTTTCAGAAGCATCCAAGCGTTGAGGGTGGGACTTGGTACTAAGGAACTCCTTCACCTCTTCATAGTTTCCCAGCATGTTCTGTATTCGACTGGAGAGCTCATCACCTTTTTCTGTCTAAAAAAAGAAAAGACAGCAGAGTTAGATACTGAGGGGGAAAAAGAGGGGGAGGAAAACCATTGTTTAGTAAACCATGTTACATAATGCCATTAGAAAAGAAACACCTCAATTTAATGTGTAACACAGAATTTAACATGCAATGTCGACTCAATTCCCCTGCTGAGAAGCCTGCCATGGACAAATATTACTAAATACAGGAGACGAACATTACAAAAGAAAACCACAAACTTTAGTAATTTTGACTACCGAGGTTCAGAAGATTTTCCTATTTTGTTTTCAAAAACGATCTCTAGGATAAGTTGTCTTATTTTCACAAGTGTGACCCTTGTTCAAACTCACTTTCATCATGAAGTCAAATATGGTGATAAATCAGACTTTCTCATATTCAAGAAATTACCTTGTAGGACTTCCCTGGTGGTGCAGTGGTTAAGAATCTGCCTGCTAATGCAGGGGACACGGGTTTGAGCCCTGGTCCGGGAAGATCCCACATGCTGCGGAAGCAACTAAGCCCGTGCACTACAACTACTGAGCCTGCGCTCTAGAGCCCGCACGCCACAACTACTGAGCCCATGTGCCGCAACTACTGAAGCCTGCGTGCCTAGAGCCCATGCTCTGCAACAAGACAAGCCACCGCAATGAGAAGCCCGCGCACCGCAATGAAGAGTAGCCCCCGCTCGCAGCAACTAGAGAAAGCCCGCGCAGCAACGAAGACCCAATGTAGCCAAAAATAAATAAAATAAATAAATTTTTAAAAAAAAGAAAAAAATTACCTTGTAGGGCTCTCCAAAAAGGGGAATCTTTTCAGAAAATGCCTCTTTCTCTTGGTGAGCTTCCTGGTTGCGTCTTTCCTTCTCTCTAATTCGAAGCAGGTTTCTGTCTTCATTGTACAAGCTGCTTCAGATGCCACAAAAGAACAAAAACAAAGTTTATCAGTATCCAAGCTTTGCTGTGCATACGTACATGTGTGAGGGAGGCAAGGACAGCTCAAGAAGCCTCGACGACAAGGGAGCTGGTTTAAAGAAAGCCCAAGTCCCTCATCCCACTCCTAGAATAAGGCCTCAGTCAGCTGGCCGTGACCCTCCAGCTTCGGGTCCTGGTTCTGGAAAACTAAGAGTTCACTCTGGGCTACTGGCTTCATGGCTCAGGACTGACTCCAAATGGAAGAGTCTTTTATAGTCAGTGGTGGGACTGAGACAAGATTAATGATATTTTTACTTTCGCCTTGCAAAATACAGGGTAGAGGTGGACGCTTTTCATCTGAAGGAGTCAGCAGGATGTGAACTTTAAAAAGGCTGTTTTCCTGGATCAGTATTTTATATTTTGGAAGATTAAAATCCAAAGGCTTATTTCATAATTAAAAGATTACCAGGCACCCAAAACAGCATTTACTTTATTCTCAGCCTACTCTACTGGAAGAGTCTTGGCATGTAAACCTGAAAAGATAACTTTTATTTCTCATTTCAAATGTCAAGGATGGGAAAATCCAATTTTAGATGTCAGCTCTACCTACTGAAAAACTATAATCTGATTGCACTGTTTAAACCACATAAAAATGTATCCTAAATCATCAGCCCCGGCACCAAAGGGGTTAAAAATGCATCTACTGGCAAACAAATCACGAAGCTGGAAACCCAAAAGAGTGCAGTTTTAGAATGCAAACCAAAAGTGGGCTTACCTTAGGTCAGCAACTCGGGCCACGCCCTCCCAACCCCGACATGTGATATGTAAGAACAATGAAAATAAGAACTATTAAGACTTTTGTCCTCACAGACTTGCTTTAGAGTATCTACTGAATCTTTCCCCCCAACATTATTTGAATAAATCGGAAAATATTCAACTGTTTCTCCAAGGCTCTATGTACCTTAGGAATTCTAGCCCTGATGTCAGACACCCCCCCCCCACCCCTTTCCCGGCACCCAGGCCCTCTCAGGACTTCTCTGACTTCCTCTGACAAGAGCCTACTTACTGGTCTCCCTGCCTCCACATCTTGTCCCTCTAATTTAGCCTTCTCAAGGAGAGAAATCCGATCTAAGGCTCTGGTTCTCATGTCACCATCCATATTTTAAAATAACCAGCGTTCGATGGCTCTTTGCTACTGCAGAATAAACTCTGAACCCTTGCTTTGGCATTAAAATTCCCCCATAATCTAGCACAGACCTACCCTAGAAACTACCTTGCTGTCTCCCTGCAGGCCTACCATATGCATTCTACCTAACAGTCATGTCCATTCCCCAAACACACCCGGTAAAGGGCAGCCTCTTGCTCTAATCCACCCCCACCCCCGAACCCCCTTTTACTGAAAGATAACCGTTCTTCCAGGACCAGTTTACCTACAAAATTCCCTCAAACCACCTCTGTATTTCAGTCACTCCACACCACTCCCTGCTCCTCAGTGATATCCTGGACTTCGATGTTTTCACTCTAATGACACGAATTTCCTCTCCGTCTCTCTCAACCACATACTCCTATACCCAATTTTCAGCTACCAGCGAAAATCGGGAGTGATTCCAATTTCACCCACTCTAAAGGCTTTCTCAAATCCACCTGACTTAATATACTGATTGGTTCTCTCCCCTTCTCTCCTTTCACCTTGAATGTCAAGCCCATCATAATAGAACCTCTCATATTTTTCTGCCTCCTGGTGCTCAAGCATGGTACTTTGCATAGAAGCTAAACATTAAATGTTTTTTAATTTAAAAATAGCCACTATGCTTACAGTATATTACTTGTAATTTTTAAATTTAACTGAAAGACACGGCGTGCAAAAACAGCTTTTAAAAAATTATAATCATCTAAAAAATGAGTGTCTGCTATTTCCACAGCCCCTCAATCTACAGGTTGGGGGAAGCGGGAGGGCACAGGCAGGGGTGGGGGGTGTGCAGGAGGCTAAGCTACCCTGTTGAATTCACCGGGATGTAGTAAAGAATTATCTGCTTAGATCACCGTAGCAAAAACTTTTCCTAGATGATGGGTATCTTGATATCAGATTTTAAGAGAACAGCAAAGTGAACATTTATGTTAGTCAACATACTAAAAACACTGAGTAAAAACTAAAACAGAAACTGGCTTATGGAGTCTTCTTTAAGAAGTCTGGGGTCTTCCCTGGTGGTGCACTGGTTAGGAACCTGCCTGCCAATGCAAGGAACACGGGTTCGATCCCTGGTCCTGGAAGATCCCACATGCCGCAGAGCAACTGGGCCCGTGCGCCACAACTACTGAGCCTGCGCTCTAGAGCCCGTGCTCTGCAGCAAGAGTGGCCACCGCAGTGAGAAGCCCATGCACCGCAATGAAGAGTAGCCCCTGCTTGCCGCAACTAGAGAAAGCCCACGCACAGCAACGAAGACCCAACTCAGCCAAAAATAAATAAATAAAATAAATAAATTTATTTAAAAAAAAAAAAAAAAAAGAAGTCTGAATCTCACACATTTCAGACAGACTTATTTCTGGTTGACAGTAGCACAATGGACCTGTTGATCACTCAAGAATTCCTTTCAATTGTTTTATGATTTTGGTAATTTTTTTAAAAAATTTATTTATTTTTGGCTGCATTGGGTCTTCGTTCTGCGCACGGGCTTTCTCTAGTTGCGGGGAGCGGGGGCTACTCTTTGTTGCTGTGTGCGGGCTTCTCATCGCGGTGGCTTCTCTCGTTGTGGAGTACGGGCTCTAGGTGCACGGGCTTCAGTAGTTGTCGCTCACAGGCTCTAGAGCGCAGGCTCAGTAGTTGTGGCGCACGGGCTTAGTTGCTCCGCGGCATGTCTGATCTTCGTGGACCAGGGCTCGAACACGCGTCCCCTGCATTGGCAGGTGGACTCTTAACCACTGCGCCACCAGGGAAGCCCCAGTTTTGGTCATTCTTGTTGGCTCAAAACACACACACACACAATGTGTACCATTAACATCCGACCATGGGAGCCAAAAAAGAGGGTTGATCAGGAAATAATTTTTTTCCTTCAAACTTGCTTCACAGCCACTTTGTTTGCAGGGAGGGGTAGGGCATGCAACTGTCCTCTAAGCAACTTGAACTCCCAAGCTTCTCTTTTCCAAAGCTACCTGGTACAGACAGCCCACACAGGGTGCACATAGAAGGGGAAGCTGCTTTGCAAGGGTGTCTGCTCTGCTAGTCTCACCACAAAGGGAGTTCTCCCTTGTCTGTTTCTGCTGGTTATGTCAGTGGAGTTTCTATAGCTTGACTGCTTGTTGAATGTTCCTGGCCTATGGCTCTGCTTTAAGAGACAGAGCTCTGCCCACTTCTAAGTAATCGCTACCTTTGCCTCAGAAAGGGCGCCCCAAATGGCAAAATTCTCAGTCCCAGACTGAAAAGCGAGCGTGTGTAACAGAGCACCTCAACTATCAGGCTGCTCGGGGTCCTTGCTTAATTTTCCTGTCAACTGCACATACATTTAAGAAAAGCTACAGTGGTTTTAAAATTACTAAAGTATTTCTAAATCGATCAGCTCAGCCTTATCTCAGCATCAGTTAGGCTTTAGCACACTTCTAGATTTTTATTCCAAAATAATCAAAGCTGCTACAAAAATAATGAGAAGAACCCAATTTTACAAAACTCCAAACACTGGCTTACTGCTTTGGGATTCAAAAATTGAGGCACAGGCCTCCTACCGGGAGGGAATTCTACTAAATTAAGGATTCTGCTTAATTAAAGGTCTGACTTCATTAGTTTAAAAAAAAAAAAAAAGTTTAAAAGCCACAGCCAGATTTCACTGGCAGACATATGTAATATTATACCAATTCCGAGATGAGCTTTGAGTGTATTTTTTTTCTTATTCACCATCACCCTTCAACTGAGAAACCCAAAAATAGTGAGGTGAGGAAAAGATATCACAAGTGTCACTGGTAGGATGAGTTTTATGAGGCCTAAACTTGGTGAGAGAAACTCACTCTCACCCACACTGTCTGCTGGGCAACTCCCTCCTGGGTCTCACTCACCAAGGCCCCTGGGCAGGGCAGAAAGCGGCAGAAGAAACAGGAAGTGACCAGTCCAAGCCCCAGGATGATGACATAGGGTAAGCTGTGAGCCCTCATTCTTCTAGGCTGTCTACCTTCTCCTTGCAACTAACAGGGTTTTGCCAGTCATACTGGGCAGCTTTCTGGTTTATTTGGCTTTTACTTATTACTAAGTTTACAATGGCTTAAGGAATGGTTTGTTAAAGTATCAGGCAAATTTTTTCATGAGCATTTTCTTTTTCTTGGTTCCATTTTGAAATCAGGGGAAGTTTACATTTTAAAAACATTAACACAATTAGTAGCATGAGTAAACCATTGTTCAGCCTCTTACACACCACTGTTGTTTTTAAACCAAGGTGCAAGCAAGGAGGGGGCGGATGGAAGAATTTTAAATGAGGGGACTTTAGGAAGCAGTAAATGTCCTACGTGATTCGTAAACTCTGTAATTACCTTTGAATAATTACAAGTTGACAACCACTTCTCTTAATTAAAGGTGGCAGTTTTTCCTCTGGTATGAAGGAAAAAAAGCATTCCTGCTCTCACAGGATAACCTCACCCCAACATCAGGCTTGTCAGACTTTGTCACTGTTCACAGAGAGTGAGTTACAGTTGACCCTCCATGTCTGGAGATGTGGAACTCACAGACTTGGAAGGACCATACTAGGCCATTTCATATGAGGGACTTGAACATCCACGGATTTTGATGTCAGCAGCAGTCCTGGAACCAGTCCCCTGCAGGTACCAAGGGACTACTGTACAAGTTCTCCTTCACTGATTTCTACATGGCTCTTTGCATTAGATAAGAGGTTCTCAAACTTCAGTGAGCATGGAAGCACCTGGAGGACTTGTTCAAACACAGATCATAGAGACCTGCCCCCAGGGTTTCTGATTCAATCTGATGTGGCACCTGATATTTGCATGTTAAACAAGTTTCTAGGTGGTTCTGAAGAGTACGAGAGAGCACAGTCTTTGGGGGCTGTATGGATCGCTTTAGGCTTACCAAGAAACAATAGCAATTATGAGAGCACCAGAGCCAAGGACGGCTCCCACTTAGCACCTGCGAATCAGTGAGGACAGCTTTAGGCAAATCACATCAGCCTCCTATTTAATATTCACAACTACCCTGTGAGGAGATGATTAATCCCGTTTCCCAGGTGAAAAAAAATAAGGCTCAGTGATTAACTTGCTATTAAATGGTAGACCTGAAAATTCAAGTGCAAGCCGCCTGACACCAAAGCTTCCGTTCTGAGTCACAGTTCGGTGGCTAGTAAAGCTTTCAGGCTATATTAAATAGAGCAAACAAAGAAAGCATGCTAAAATGTGGTAATTTACAATCACTCATAATTGCTTATAATCCCTTAGTCTCAAAGAGGTACACATCGACAATTCAGGTATTATCCCTGCCAGCAGAGCATCTCAGAGCCATAAAACACATGTTCCCTTAAATGTATCCATACAGGTCTGTCCCTGCCCATGGACCCAACAGAGGGCCCTCTTAACTGGGGGGGGGGGGGGGGGGGGGGGGGGCATGATGGGGGGGAGGGGCATCACAGCATGAAGTTGCTCTTCAAATTATAAAAACTGTGCTACAATTCTTATGTTAGAGCCTTTTTTAAGTTTACAGATTTAAGGTCACTGACCCCAAAATAACCTCTGGATTCACAAGTCATCTCTAATGTGCTAAGGGGCTCTTCACGTTAATTTCTTTCAAGAACAGGCTATAAATAAACTTGCACTAAAGTAGCCATTATATGCCCGATACTGGGCTCCACTCCCATTAACTTCTGGCCGGCTGACCTAGGCCATGTTCCTAGGGCCTCAGTGCCAGCTTTCTGGTCAGCCCAGGAGTCCCCACCTGGGGCGGGGAGGGGTAGACAAGTCACATGGTGATGTGAAGCAGCTGGCTGCATTCAAAAACAAGTCCACGCGCTGACGTGCCCCCGCCCCAGGGAGGGGGGGGCGGGTGCAAAGTCGGACCACCCAGCAGACATCCATGAGTTCCACCAAAAGTGTGCAAAAATATTTTTAGATAGGGAATAACTTTACTTTGCAGTAGGCAGGTTCTTGCTTTTGGATCATATACTACTGTCCACCATCTGCAAGTTTCAACACCGATGCCTCAGAAAGATTTCTGCAAAATACATCAAACCACCTCCTCTACCACATTTTTTTTTTTTTTTTTTTTTTTAATTAAGTGAACTAGAAAGACCGATGGGGGAAACCACAGGCTTCAATTTCCAGTGCCTGGTGAGAGAGAGCGGTGACATGTGAGACTCACGAGCCATTACTAAGGTGGGCTGTGCCACAGATGTTTTCACTGACAGAATTCCACCACTCTCCATCAGCAGCACGGGAGCCTGAACAAAGCTTGGAAAGCTAAAACCTGCCAGGGTGCGCTCGCTTTCAGAGAGGTGGTGAAACTCCTGAGGAATTCAGAGCTGCCCAGTCAGCCCCTGAATGCAGTCGTCTGGTCAACCCCATGCTGGGGCCTGTCAGGGCACATTTACTCCCACTTTTCAAATGCTTCTCCTTGGCGGTATGGGCCCATGCATTAGAGCATTGAGATAAAATGAAGAAATCACAGCTCTGTAAGGGTTAGTGAGAGTGATCCCCCCTTTTCTCTTTCCCCTGCACCAAAAAAGGAAAGAGCCTATGTGGAAGGAGGGGAAGGAAGGCCCAAGTTGGGCTTGGGATGCGGGGGGGGGGGCATGCTGGCTCTGCTATCATCTGGCTATAAGCACCTTCCCCAGGCTGAGCCCAAGGGCCCTGCTGCTAATCTAGGTTAGTCATGCAGGATCCCCGAATGCCACCAGGCGCTTCCATGGCAACTCGGCCCACAGGGCAGGCTGTGCACAGCTGACTACCCATTTATCACCCTTGACCGGTCACTTCGCACAGACCTTCCTCTGATGGATGTGACCGACTCAAGTTTAAAAGTTAAATTCTCTCTCGGAGGATAGAGTGCAATTTCTCCTGTGTATTTATTTTCATGGGCATGGAAGAGACATTTGGCGGGAAGGACAGGGTAAATCCTGAAATCGACAGGGTGCATTAATTCTCGAAAAGAACGAGTCTTTTCACTGTTTTAGCAGCACTATGCCATTCTGGTTTGAACGTACAAAGGATAGAGCAAAACATAAAACTCACAAGTCTGTTCACAAAAGATAGGCAACTCTGGGTTAGAGAGTAGAGATATACGTCACAAAGTGACAGAGGCAAAAGGAGAGCAGGCTTGGGTGATTACTCGTTGTGCAAGTGACTTTTTTAGTTTGGAAGCCACCCCTGTTGACTTTTTAAGTCCATCTTCTGGCCTTTGTTTCTATGTCCTCTACTCCTACAATCCGGGGATCAGAGAACATTTTGCACATTGGCTTTACGAAAAAATGTCCAACTTTTTTTTGTCATTAAACCGTATCACTCATAAATGCATTTTAAAATGAGAAATCAAGTGGCTCCATGTTTGAAGGCAGAAGAAATGTTGCTTCAAAGAATGGAAAATGTTTTCGTCTCCCGCTCTGTGCACATGAAAGAATTCACAACCGGCTTTCTCGTGATAAAAATCACTCAGCTAAATCTTTCAAGGATATCACCTTCATTACCTGCCCCACCACTTAACACACACAATAAATATAAAGAAAACATCAGAGACTTAATCCTAAAACAAAATCTGATAGGATATAAAAAATAAATACCAGCCAAAGCGAAATGACAAAACAGCAGTATGTCACAGTTGTTTTCCTGGAGGAGCTCCTAAAGGATCATCTCTAACAGCTCTCTCTGCTACTCACTTCTGCTTGCCACAAAATGCTCAGCCTCATTAAAATACCAGAAGAGTTGTGACTCCATTTTGCAAAATTCAATCAACCTTTAAGATACTTCATACACCTTAAAGGCATGCTATGAGTTTTAAATTGAAACAGCCTCTACCTGGGCAAGGCTGGGGGGAAAAAAGTGAGTCACTTCACTTTTAACGAGAGACATGCTAATTTACTTTTCAAAATGAATCTGCCAGGTCCTCTGCAGGCATGTTAATGTGGAGCAAAGGTCTGAAAGGATATACTTTACAAAAATCTATCAAGAAGGAGCACCAGATCAGGGTGGAGGGAGTAGGTGGTAGTTTGGTGGTTTAGGGACTTTCTTGCTTTAAAATTCTGTTTTAATGTGCTTTTCACAAGGAAGTATTCATTCATTTGTGTAGTTAAATGTTCTAATTAAAACCAAAAGAAATAGCCTCATATCCATATAACAGTATCAAGATCAGGGGTAAAGAAATATTGGGGTGTTGCTCATTTTGGCAATAACTCTCATCAGAACCTCTGAAAATTGATTTCGGACCCTGAACTCAGTCTTAGATTGTTGCTAAATAATAACTATAGACCCACCTTCATAAAACTGCATTGAAGACTATGTTCCAAAGTTCAAACAGTAGCAGCTGCTGTTTTTTAATTGGAGTAGTCTCACTATAACCCATTTTGTTCTTCTCAATAAATCACATAGGGAATTCCCTGGCAGTCCAGTGGTTAGGACTCCCCGCTTTCACTGCTGAGAGCCTGAGTTCAATCCCCTTGGTCGGGGAACTAAGATCCATCCCTCAAGCCTCATGGCGAGGCCAAAAAATAAAAAAACAAAAATAATTTTTCTAATCATATAAATACATTTTGAGGGGCATTTTTTGCCCTATAGATGGAAAAGCACAAGAACTTGTCTTCTCACTACTTGGTCTTAGAGGGGGCATGGGGGAAATGGTGTGGGTGGGCATACACAGCCCCAACAAAAGTGGGATGAGGGGGAAGGAGACGAATGAGCTAATGCATTCCCATGTGCAGTACCCCAAGTCCCGTACCTTCCAAACACATTTTAAAAAACAGAAAACTAGTACTGACGGAGGAAGGCCATCATGCCAATGACACAATTACACAAACCACACCAGGGAGAAGAAATCACTCCCACTCTCAAAGATTTTGACAATGCATATAGCTGGCAGTTAATAAAATATGTGTTTTTAATGTTACTTGAAATGAAAACATCTTATTGTTACTGACAAATTCCAGAAAACTTAGTCTCTGAGAAGCGTTCCCTAAAATGCTGACAGTACTCACCTGCAGTTAATTGAAAGGACAAAGAAGTTACTCACCACAGTGGGAAACAGGATCACTAGAGATAAATCTGCCCCCTGACTAGTTATTTACATCTCCCCCTTTAGTTATAAAGACCCCTGATGATCAGAGCCACCTCGCCTCTGACGGCCTGCTGGTTGGCAGTGCCCATTTGGCACCCATCAGAAACACGGGTAGGAGCTGTTGGCTCTTCCTGCAAGTCTGGTCTGTACTAGGATCAACCAGAGCTCTGGCCTCATTCCCAGGCCATTCTTCTTGCACACTCAACTGACCATGAAGGACCACATCACATACCTATAAAATAATGAGGCTGGTGAAAGTCTGTATCATTACAGCCACAAATTAAAAGAATGCTGCGGTCACAAACTAGGAAAGAATGTAGACAAGCAAGCTTAAAGTTTTGTTTGCTTGTTTTAATGTTTGCCTCATTTAATTCATACTCAACTTTAAAAAAATGTTTGGGGCATTAAATCAATTAAGCATCCAAAATTCAAATGAAGTTTGTGTGGGCTTCCTCACTTCTCCTCCTCCTGGGCTATTTGCTCCACAAAGCTGCCTCTTTCTAAAAATCATGAATCTGATCTTGTTATTCACCCATTTGATAAGCCTTCCGAGTGTGCTGCTGCCTACAGGATTAAAGCTGAGGGGTAGGTGTGCCAAGCAACCCTTCACCACCTGGCTTCCACTTACCCTTCAACCCTCATGGACACAAACCCTTTTCCGCCCACTCCCTCACCTCTCAACCCTCTGAACACAAGGAACTGGGAGAAAGCACGACCCTCCTCTCTCTGCTAGTTCCCTGATGAACTCCTAAATTGACTTTCAAAGCCGTCCAAAACATCACTGCCTCTAGCCTCGACCTCCACTCTCACCTCCCATCTCCTGTTGTGAATGATTTCTTTCTCTGGGATACCTCTGTTCTTGCCAATCTACCCATGTTTACATTTACAAAAACAAGATGAACTGTATACGTGCCTACAGATTTCCCTGGTTAGACTGTGAGCTCCTTAAGGGCAAGGTCTATTCCTGAGAGCTTAGCAAATAGTGATGCTTACTTAATACACGTCTTTGACTAAAACGATTATATTCTGGCATTACTCAATTGCAAACAATCCAGAATTCTGCAGAATTCTGCCGGTCTTATTTATTATTTGATGACAAAATATGATTCACTGTCTGATACCTAAAACCGATTTTACCAGACTGTTGTACCCATCAAATGACTCAAACCTAGAAGGAAGCTGACATCATTCTTTCCTAGGTCAGCCATGAAAGCTGCCTCAGCTAACGCCGCATGTTTATCAGTTAATGTTACAGATTTTATTCTTCAATTAGTCATAAAAGCATACTACACCAAAGGAAAAAAAAAAAAGTTTGGGTAACATTTATAGCAAATACACATTTAATTTTAAATCAACAAGATTCAGAACAATATTAATAAGCTGTCTCTAGGAGTAAAACTTCAGCAACAAAACTCCCACAACGAAAAATCTCTCTGTGCTGCTATAAATGCATCGTGGGAAAAACAAAGAAAATACAAGATCTAGAGAAATAATTTTAAAATGCAAATCAGATTATGTGGCTCCTTCCACTGCTGAAAGCCCCCTCTATAGGTTGCCCTTAGCATTCAAGACTAAAATCCAGAAGCCTGGCCTGGAAGGCTCCATCCCCACCTCCTTTCAACTGCTACCTCCCAGATCTATTCCCCTCCCCATGCCCTTCCTCAACTACTAGCCACACTGGCCTTTCCATGCCTGGAATAGATCGAGCTGTGCGTTGCTGATCCCTGTCTGGACACTCGGTCCTAGAGCTGAGCACAACATTGTCACTAATATCTCCGGTAATTATCAGCTCCTCATCCAGGTCCCACAACTAAATGGCCACTCTCCCCGCCCAGCAGGACCTCTCTAGCACTTCACCCTGCTTTGTCTCTTTTTATCAGTAAAATTGTCTTGTCTGTTCATTTATCTGTTTAACTATGTCTGGCGCCCCCCCCCCCACCTCCATGAAGAATGTGCAGAAGGTCAGTCACCTTTTCTCGCCCGTGCCTATGTACCCAGCTCTATCCCATTAAGCTAAATGAATATTGGCTGAATGGATGGAATTCTGCATACAGATGCAAAGACAGTAGTGGTTTCTTTCCTTTTTTTTAAAGAAAATCATACAACTTGAAGTTAACAGAAGCATTTTCAAAAGACAGTCATTTTTTAAAAACTAGGCAGTTATGGACAGAATCCTCTAAATGACTAATACATCAAAATTTCAAGTACCATATAGAAAGCAAGAGAAAAACAAATCAGTTCCAAATTCATCTTGTGTCTCATGAGACTGCTAAAATGTCCCTAAAGGGATTAAAAAAAACAACTCTTCTCTCAAATTATTCGGGAGCAAGTTTTTTGTTGTTTTTGTTTGTTTTTTGTTCTTTTAAAGAAGAGACTAATTCTACAGTCATATGAGATCAAACATACTAAGTGGATACTTTTTGTCACTTAGCAGCTTAAGCACCAGATAATTCCCAACACACACCAAATTAAACAAATTACATTCTATAGAACAGCTTGGAAAACTGTACAGGATTTACCATTCCAAAGGAAGAGTCCCTCCCAATGACTGAACTTCTAACACACATTCCAGAAAACCAATTGCACCACATACGATAAGAAGAACCGTTTGAAACTGGGCCAAAGTACCAAATACAGCTTCAGCCAGAACAAATGCTCAGCCTTTAGACTTGCTAACCAACAGCAAAAAGCAACAGGAAAAGGCTTACACTTGGAAAATGAAAGGAAAAGCAATGTCTGTGTATTGATAAGAACAGAGGGGAACAATGAGATAATAAGGAAACTGGCAAGATGCAATTTATTGCTCTAAAGAAGAAAATATTCAGAAACACTTATTCTTTAAATGGGTACACAGAGATCCGATACATTTTTCGGTTACTGAACAAACCCCCCAAAATTGTAGGGCTCTTCCTCCATCCATTTAAGGAAGCTCATTCCATAAAAGGAGAGGATATCTGAAAACTAAATTTAACGATTCTCCATTCCCCAATCAACACACGACTGTAAGTAGTAGAAATCACTGCCAATTATATTTTAAACCTAGTTAAACAGACTGCTGTGGACACACATATGAAGAGAGAAACTTTCTAAGGCTGAAAAAGTTTCCAGGCTCTAACAATCACATGGAATAAAGCCACATGGATAGTTAATCTTACTTGCATATTACACAAAACAGACGATGAAAATGTAATGTAAGAAAATGTCCTATACGTGTTTTTACAGAACCATCGGCACTTTTTTTTCCCTTTACCTCTTGACTTACAGTTCTCTCTTCTTTTGGTTAACTGCACATGCCACACTTGTTTTCACAGAAAGAAAGCTTAATGTCATAAAAACTAGAGGCAGTCTAATTATCTATTCCATTTCATTCCACAGACATTTCAAGTAGGAAGAACAGGGAGATTATTATAGGAGAAGAAAGCTGGAAACATGTATTGGTATTTTATATGGCAACAAGCAACAATGACATGTTTCTAAATATTCTCATTTTCATCCTAACCCCAGCTCACCTCCTACCACCCACTATAATTGGCATCGCCTTAAAGCTAAACAGTAAGTCATTGTTTTTCTGGAGAAGTCTCCCTTCATTTCGACCTCTGCTAAGCAGTGTTATGAGCCTTCCAAAGCTTGTCAGGATTCTCTCGGCTGGATTTTGGCCCAGCCAGGAACATTTATATGCAGACTAGATCATCTTTTCCCCATCAGTGCCAACAGGCAGCTCACTTGCATAAAACAAAGGGTACTTACCAAACTTAATAAAGCATCCCTCTACCTTCTTCAATGCTAGTAAATGAGAATCTGAGGGCTCAATTATTTAAAAAAGAAAAGAAGTACACTTCAGGATTTTGAGAGATTATGTCCTTTATAATGCTTTAACATTTTCATTTTTAACTCTCTCTTTGAAAAGCCGAGGCTAATATATCCATTGTAAGGAAATGATAAGCAAACATTCAAAATTACCAATACACTGATAACATATTAAACAAGGCCTCTGATTATAAAATATTTCCTTCAAACTAAATTGCATTTAAAATATTATTTATGCCACTTAAAGTTATTTAAGAGCACTAATGCACTTATCTATCTACGGTTTTCGGTAGCCCGACTCAAGATCTTAATCCTCACAGAACGGTAACAGAAGACCTATTTGTTTCCAGTAAATATTGATTTTTATGTGCTAGACCTAGGGACAAAAGAATTAAGGAGGCCACAATCTAGCGGGAGAAATACAAAAGCGGGGAACCCACTAAGAGTGATTGTAGAGGTTGGTTACAAGCGCTAAAGAATAGGGGAGAAAAACACCAAGTCTAAATGGAGGGGCCTTAGATGATTTAATTAAGAGCAGTGACATCTGAGCTTGAAGGATGAGCAGAAGTCTGGAAGAGGAGATGGGACCCCCATACCCCCGCTGAGAAAGGGATCACTGGCCATGGGGTGTTTGCACACATCTCACCTCGTTCCCCAACGCCAAATTTCTCATAGGAAGGGTCCAAAGAACTCTGGGTTATTTGTGGGGATGACAGCTTTTTGCGGTCATCCTCTCCACTGGGCTGGCCTAGGCCTCAATGATCTTTCTTCTGGCAACAATCCCCTCATACGGCCTGTGGGCTTTCCTCGGCCTGAAACAATGATCTCAAATAGGGTGCACCCCAAAAACTGTCAATTTTAGGCAATGAACAGAGCAGGGATGTCAAAGTTTAGAATGCAAATGGACTCAACTGTGGCCACAGATGATCACAAAAGCAAAACTGATCACTCCTCCCACACCCTCTTTCCTCCTCGCCGCCCCCAAAGAGCGCTGTCCCAGCACCCACAAGGTACCAGCCCCCGTTACAAAGCCTTGCTGCGCAGAATCTGGCCTGACTTCTTAATTCAAATGATTTTACACTCTTTTCAAGACCTCCAATGTATCATTCTGTTTACTGAGCCAGCAGTCACAACCCCAGGACTGAAAAAGTTCAGTAGTAAATTTAAAAGAAACATTTAATTGAACATCCCCACCCCAAACTGTTCCTTAGTTTCCTGACATGATTAGCCCAGAAATTTCAGAGTGGCGAGTAAAATTAAAGGAAAACAAGGCTACCAATGGCAAAGGGGGGGGGAGGGATTTTTTTTTTAACATTCCTATTTGACATAACATTAACCAATGCTTTAATCCCAACTTATAAACGTACACTGAATAAAGTTAGCCGAAACCAAAAGAATGGACTAGACTAGGGGTCGGCAAACTATGGCCTGTGGGCCAAATCTGGCCCAGCTGCCTGTTTTTGTAAACATTTATTGGAACGCTGCCCATTTGTGTACATATTGTCTATAGCTGCTGCAGTCCTGGAACAGCAGAGGTGAGGAGCTGCAAAGTTGGGTAGCGGCAGCAAAAAATGCATGAGCAGTAAAGCCTAAAATGTTTGCCATCTGCCCCTTCACAGACAAGGTTTGTCAACCCCTGAATTATTAAACAAGAAAAACAAAGGATGAATTTTTAAGTTCATTTTGGAGTGTTTCATTTAAAGGATTACTTCTGAAATAATTTCTTTTGGAATATACAAGTCTTTCAGTAACACCAAATTTCTCTCTCACCAGCTTACTTGCCTAGAGGGGAAAGATGGAAAATCTCCACTTTTATCTCTTAATTATCTAATTTTAATGCCTTACTCCCTTATTCCAAAAGATCAGCATAACGTAGTGTGTGGTGAGAAGCGTCCCAAGGGGGCAGCCTGCAGATTCCAGTGCCACTCACTCTACGATGTTACCCACTATCTCCAGGGCTCAGCTTCCCCATCTCCAATACCTTGCCTGGACTAACAGTCAACAGCCTCAAAAGGGTGGCAAAACTGAATGTGTTTGGTGGAAGTTCGGGAGCTGTACGAGGCATAAAAACCATGCCAGTCACCGGTTCCAGCTGCATCTTCGATGGAATAATGGCCTTCACACTACAATTCTTTAATTTTAGGATGAAATAAATGGAAAAGGACAGGATGTGAGAGAGATGGCAGAGCAGAAGAAAACATTAGGAGAAGCTCTGGGATTAAAAACTCCCAAGGCACAGTGAGTCCAGCCAACTTCCCTGAGCTATCTACTCCAGCAGGCGGGTGTGGTTTTTGGAAAATATGAAGAATTAAGCCAGTGGCTGCTATTAAAGGTCAGAACTTACTGTTCCTCAAATGTCCTGGTTCTTTAGAAGTCTGGTGGGAGACTGCATGACTAGATTTGAGTACCTTTATTTAAATAAAAGGACATCTGTTAGGTTGACAGCCTTGATGAAATTAAACTGAGATCTTCAAATGAAGGTAGAGTGAACATCTTGTTTGATGTCTTATTCCTTTGAATTTAAAACCTCTTAGGGGATCTCCCACTAATTAAGGCTGCTACACCCACTCTGCCCTCAGGCGGATGTTGCTTCCCGTACAACTCCGGGCCAATCATAGATTGAACTATTCCCTTACAATGAAATAGCTGAAAAATGACAGGAACATTCACATTAGACTTTACCAAAAGCTGGAGGATAACAGAACAGAAATAAGCAGGTAACATGCAACCAGATCATTTGATTGACAAATTACAACTTGTCTCACTTCAGCTTGGGGTCCCTGGTTATCTGTAGATCCGCTGCCAGGGAAGATATGCCATCACCCCCAGACTTCTCTCATCCTGCCCAAGAGGGAGGCTCTGAGAGCCCGGGGCCCACCCATGAAGGATGAGGGACACATCAACTAAGTCCACCTCTTTCAGGAGAGCCCCTGCCTCGCTACAGGTGACTTGCACAGCATAACCCTGGAAGAACACAACCCAATCATCCTAGCATTCCTCTAACATGTGCATGTTTGGGGTTTTTTTTTTCGTTTTTTTTGGCCGCACTGCACAGCTTACAGGATCTTAGTTCCCCGACCAAGGATTGAACCTGGGCCCTTGGCAGGGAAAGCACGGACCACTGGACCACCAGGAAATTCCCAAACACACTCAAAGTAGCAGGGGGTAGTTTAGTTACACTCTTTCACAGGCATTTTACTGTTACCCAAAAATAGGGACATCTAAAAGAATGGACAGGGTCTTTACTCCTCACAAAGTGTCCTCACTTGCGGGGAGGGCTAATGCCACAAAAAAAAAGTATTTTTAATAATTTTGGAGTCAGACTAAATGTTCAAAAGCACTCTGTAAAGAAAGATTTGCTTATTTTTAGGAAAGCAGTCACCATATGCCTAGTCACAAACACAGAAGAAATTTTAGTTTGTAACAATCATGGGAAAAGTCATTTTTAAAACAATACTCAATATATCTTAGAAGGGTCGAAAATCCCAGAAACTCAATAAAGCAATCCAAGAGAATTCTTAGTAAGAGAAACCTAGGTAAAGAAAAACGTACCTTATCCAAAGGTTTTGGTCTGAGACCTCAAGAAACTACCTAAATAATTTACAAAATGAGATATTATCAAGGACATACAACTCATGTTATAATTAAAAAAAACAAAACAGGAATGACACCCTGAAAGAAGGAAAAATAAAACAAAAATGTGTCTATTTACTCATCTTCTAATCATCTTCCCACATTCACACCAAAAAATAACCCTAAGACTAGTTCTGTAACTTAATAGGGGTTTGGGTTACACAGATGTATGCATTGTCAAAACACAGAAGTCCACTTAAGATTTGTACATTTTGTGGCATGTAAATTTTATGGCAGAAGGGAAAAAAGAAAACCCTGTATATAAATACTTAACTTTCGTTAATGACATACAAGCTGAAGTATTTAGGAGAAAGTACACTGATATCTGCAACTGACATAAAAAGCACAAAAGACAAGATTACTGGATGGATACAGCAAGGAAGAGATGAACAGACATATGGTAACGCAAGTATAGTAAAGTGTTAATAATATAATCTGGGGATGAGGCTTTTTCCTGTGGAATTCTTTCAACTTTTCTATTTGAAAATGTTCCTATTACAATATTAAGGAAAACCACAACAAGAATAAATTAGTAAATATGGTAGGATCTGAAAGGCTGCCACATGCTGGGAGCTCCCACATCTTTCATCAGACACATTCAGAGAATTCTGGTGCAATCTGAAGTTTTATCAGAAAGGAATACCTGGGAAGCATATGGTCATCTATCAAATAGCACGGTGGACTTTGCAAGGAAAGGAACTAAAGAGTGATCTGAACTTGTGAGACACAGATTGCATTTGCTGTGAGCGGAATTGAAACAGCTTGAGTGTCTGCGTGCATGCTGCATGAGTGCTATCTGTGCAAGCACGCTGAGCAAAACCTTACCTCACTGCTTCAAAATCGTTCTCTGGCTTCTGCTTTTTGCTCTACTGAGAAACTACAAGTGATCCAGCAGAGATACACACACACATTTGTAGGAGTGAGTTTCGTGCTCCCATCTGCAAAGCTTTCAGGTCAATCTCCCTAGCAACCACCGAGAAGACAATTCACCTTTCCCGCCTCCCTCCTCCAATCTTCAACTTTTAAAAAAATTGTTGCTGTTCCCTATTTGCGAACTAGGTTGTTTGTGAGGTTTTGGAAAATTAATCTTCTTTGATTCCTGTCCTATTTCTTCATGTACTGATTTAGTGCCTATAAAGGAAAGACCAGAATCACATTTCCTTCTTTATATTTCAGAGTGTTTTTCTTGCAAGTCCTTCCCTACAAAATTACCAGGCCAGAAAGCTTTGGGCTTTAAGGAGGGCCTGATTCTATGGTTTTATTTTCCCTAGTTTGAGTTACATCTGATATATAAACTACAAAAGGCCCAGATTTTAGAAACGCATTTGACACAAGTAAATCTGTAATATAATAGGTGGTTACCTTATACCTACCAATCTCCCTTTCTGTATATTTTTTCCCTCGAACTAGTTCAAAATGCTACTGCAATCAACCTCGTCCCTGCCAGATATATTGAGGCCCAAGTCACTCAGAATTCTTTCCTTGCTCCTTTAAAAGGCGCACCTTAGTTCTCTGTTAACTCACCCTCGGCACCTCTGACCCCTCTACCACCTTCCGCTACAGCAACCAGACTCAAGGTCTCCAAATGGAGACTGCTGTTTGTCAGTCTCCTACCATGGCTTCGCTGAATTTGGAGGAAGGCAGAGAGGACGCTGAGCAATACAGGACAGGACAGAACTCTCTGGTTACTGGCATACTAAGCTGGTTAAGAGCATGGTCTCTAGAGTTAGTGAAGGTTCAAACTGGGCTCTGCCACTTCCTAGCTGTGATCGTTTGGGCAAGTCATTTAATCTCTCTGAGTCTCAGTTACATCAGCCATTAAAAGGGGTGGTGCTAATGATAGTACCAATTCCCTAAGATTAACATGAGGATTAAGTGAGCTAATGACTGCTAAAGGTGCACAGTAAACAGAGAGCACTCAACTGGGTAAGAAAGAAGCCTGAAAATGTCCCCCAGATGTACCTCCAGCCCTAAAAAGAATACTGTGCTCTTTATCCATCCACTTGGGATCGGTACTTCCCTAATTCGCAACTTGTATCCATCCAAGCCCTTGCCTGTGCCACGGCCCCTCTGCTTCAACAAATCCTTTCCTCACCACACTCAGAAGTGTTTCTTCCATTTTCTGAATTTCTATGAGAAGTCTGACCACTTCTCCCTTTTCTACAGGGCAGTGTAATCCACACGGTACCTAGCAGTGTCTTGCATACTATGTCCCAAACATGGCCGAATAACTCACATTTGGGGCCAGCACCGACTGAGCTGGAGTCTGATGACAATGCACAGGTGCTCGCTGAAGCACAAATATCCCCAGGCCTAGAACCAGGGGGGCCCTGCAGAGAAGGGGTCCTCAACCATGGCACTACGGACACTCTAAGCCAAATCATTCTTCATTGTGGGGACTGTCCTGTGCCCTGTAGAAAGTGTAACGGGACCACCTGCCTCTATCTTAGATGATGGTAGCACACCTTCCTCCCTGCTGTGACCATCAAATATACCAGAAATGCCAAATATCCCTGAGGGCGGGGGTGGGAAAATACCCTCGATACCCTCCTCCTCCTTTCCCTTCCTCCCCCACGTTGAGAGCCACTACAGTGGAGAATGAGAAATATTCCCAAGTCACTGTTATTTTCTACTGAGAAAGCAGACTGAAAACAAACATGGAGATCTTTCTTAATAGCTACATTTGTGAAAGGGACCTTTGGGACTCTGTTGTGACTAGCTATGGTCAACCGCATAAGTCACAAACTCTAAGCTCTAGTTTCCTCTTCTTTAAGATGGAAATAATTGTACCAAAGGTTTAGGGCTGTTGTAAGAATTCAATTACCTAATGCATACAATTACCTTAGCCCAGTGCCTGGCACATAGTTAAGTATTCAATAACTGCGAGCTATTATTAATAAATACATACAGCTGGAGTCCAAGAACTGGGCAAAGCAACACAGGCATTGGTCTCCCTACCCCCATGCTTTCTATGCTCCTCCCATTCTTCTCTTACCCAAGGAGAAAGCAAAATAATTCAATATTAAACACAATACGATGGTTTCTAGAGCTGGCAGCATATAGAGCAGGTAAGAGAACAGCAGAAAAAAAGGAGAATCCAAGGATGGTATGAGAAGTGTGGTGTCCTACAGCAGAGGCAAAGGGGTGCATGCATTTCATACTAAAAAGAGGCAGAAGGATGTCTGCTTTGTCCCACAATGAGTTTCTTATATGGAAGCAGCATCCTGGAGGAGGATACGGGGTAAAAAGGATTTCACATCTTTTATCCACAAAGGTTCCATCCATACATATCTCCCCTTCCAAACACTACAGGAGTTCCCTGAATTACAAATACCCCACAACTTCAAATAGTTGCATTCTCTCCCTCATTCTCCATGTGGCGACCAAGTTGTGGCGAAAAGGTACTTCCCAGTGCTGGGCATTAGTAAAGACTGACCTCACATTTCTTCTGCACATTTCTTCACCCTGAGAGGAATTTTACACATACCGTGTTTCCCTATTCTCCCTCCCTTTTTCTGTTTCACAGTCACAGTTGAGTTAAAAGACAGAAGGAGATACACCTACAATCATATTCCACTTTCTCCATCCTTCGTTTATTAGTAAACCAAGGAACATTCGCCATATGGATAAGTGTATGAGGATAAGACAATTAAATGAAAAGTCTAGAGTAGATTAGTAGAGGCTGTGTGTCAAGCTGTCACTTGCTGTGTAACCTGGGTCAGTCAGTTAATCTCCACAAGCCTCAGTTTCTTCATCCGTGCAATAGGAGTGATAATCTCTGTCATACAGATTCAGGGATATCAAATATGCAAAGTTCCTGGCTCAGGGCTCAGAATATAATGGAATGCTCAATAAATGACTGTTATTATCATACACTGAAACTATACATAAAGCCTCTGTCCTTCAAAGTGTCCAAGTTTACCAACAGAAATACTCCCAAAATAATTCATTTTTTTCCACATTCTCCTCCTATTAAACCTAAAGATGCCCTACACCACTCCTCCCCCCTGCCAAAACAAAAAACTAACTTGAGTATAGGATAAACCATCTTATTCAAGCATGGTTTGTATGCTTTGTTTCATCAATTGCACTGTTTTCCATTATTGCTCCAAATTTTTGACATTTTGGTACCATAAGTGAAGAAACATTCTGGGTGCAGCCTGGGGGCTTAACCTTCATCACATGATTTTCATTGCTGCTTCTGCTGCTTTCTGTGTTCCAAACCCATTTTGGGGAGAAAAGCGGTAATTAGGAAACTATCTACGCTTTTTAAAATTCCCAACACCTACTGAAATAACCACCCACTCTTACCAGCTCAACTATGAAAACACAATGGGAAAAAAAATCATTTTTGAATTAAATCAGAAATGTTTTCCTCAAGTAAATAAGTAATTTCAGTGACTCTTGCTGTCCTACAGTTTGGGCACAATTTTTAAAGGAATTCTATAAAAATATAAGTATCTGAATTTTCTATCCCTGATAATTTAAACAAATTTGATTGAGATTTACAAAGTTCAGGCAATTGTCAAAAATCTCTTTACTTTCTTGTTGATTTTATTTTTTTTTATTTTTGGGGGGAGAGGCCATGCCACATGGCACGCAGGATCTTAGTTTCCCCGACCAGAGATCGAACCCATGCCCCCTGCAGTGGAAGTGCAGACTCCTAACCACTGAACCGCCAGAGAACTCCTAATTTTCTTGTTGATCTTAAAATGATACTAATAGGAAAAAAACAAAACAGCAATTTTTCAAACTAATATTTAAAAGCATGACTAGAAATAATGATTTCAGTCTGCATATATGATTCCAACTTCTCCTACTGAGACAATGTTTGGGTTCTGTATGAACATGCATGAACACTATCTGCAAGTGTGAATAGAAAAGAAAAAATCCTACAAGGGGTCTTCAGTTATTATGAGTTTGTGAGCTACACTAGCTCTTCAACTATGACAGTCTTATAAGTAAATATGAACGAGTGAAGTTCATAACTATGGTATTCAGTGTGGTTTCCATAACCAGAACCATGAACAGGCTGCAATATCTATTAAACCCAAGTGGCAGTGTGTTAATATCTCCATGACTACCCTGGCTTCTATAGCACAACGTATAAAATAACACCTTGCTTTAGTCAATATGAACTGGGCTATTTTCAGCTTTTAAAAAATGTATTCTTAGCATAGCGTTTCTAAGCATAAAAGATCTGAAAGTCTTATCTGTTCCTTTTCAAATTTAAGAGATAATGAGAATCTCAAAAAATCACAACAGCCTAAAGTAATCCCAACCTCATCTTCTTTTCCCCGTACATTGACTAAATCACTTATCAAATGTATACAAAGAATAGTTCAACTATGTGAAAACATTTAATGTATAAAGAAAAAAGCTGAAAAGGAACAAAAAGAACATCTTTAGTCAAGTTGTTGAGATTTAAGGAAGATATTTCTCTTTCGTCTTAATTACAATTAACTTTAATAAATTGCTGCTTTTATTTTACTGAACTACAAAAAGATTTTTAAAGAGCCTAAATTATATCTTTTATGGTCAAGGAAAAGCAAACGACCAAAAAGTCTGCTAGAAAGTGAGATACTATGCACAGCAATACAGAGATTGCAAAATGCTGTTTCTGCCCAAAGCCAGATGTGAATCATCTACAAAAATACAATTCCAGTTAGAGTTATATTAATAATACATTCATTCATGACAAGAGCAAATGTACATTTTCACTTCTTTCTGGAGAAACTGAGGCAAACAGGATTTCCCAAATGTCCCCAACATAAATGAGTGGTGTCTGTCTGGTGATTCAGGAGTCCCTGGCACTGGGACTTACCCTTTTCCATTCCATGAAAATCTAAAAAAAACAGAGATCCTGTTTAAAACTTTAATACTTCTGAAAAACAGGATGAGGTTTTATAAGTTTGTTAGGAAGTCATCCTATTAAAAGCCACCAGTTTTTGACAAAATACTCAGGCTGATCTTGAAAAATATACATGAGAAAATATCCATGAAAATTCTGAAAGCACGAAGGGTAAAGAAGGGAGATTAGCTCTTTCACATATTAAGACATATTATAAAGTTACAATCATTGAGTTTGATGGTGGTTCTTGAACAGAGAACAAAATGTTTAGTTTGGGGGCAGGCTGGGAGGGAGGCTAGACCACCCCTCCCACTCCTTAAACCAAAATAATATCCAAGTGGATGAAAGATGTATCTTTTATTTTTTAAAAAAATGTCACCAATACTCAAAGAAAACTGGAAGTATACATAAGAAACTAATGCCTTCAAGGGGAGCGATCTAAAACGAAGATGTAACAATTCTGAATATCTACACACCAAAAGCATTGCAACCACATTTGTAAAGCAAAAATTTCAGAAGATACTAGGAGATGTAGAAATTCTCTAATTGTATGAGATCTTTATTCATCTCCCAGTCCATGGCAGAATAAATGGACAAAGAATATAGAAATAATGTAAAATAGGTCTAATGTACAAACCCACGTTTAACCCTGGACCCTGAAAATAAAGAATACACCTTCTTTTCACATGTTCACAGTACAGTCATAAAATTACCATATATCATGCCACAAAAGGTATAGAACTAAATACATCTATTTGAAAATATCTATAAAACAGAGGTACAAAAGAGATAAGGTGATAATGAGCACAGGATCCTTGAAGCAACTCTCTATAATCAAATAAAGCCGTGATGCATGCAGAGGATAAGAACTTTCAGTTCCTCTAGTAGTTTGTTGTGATCACATTTTTTTTTTTAAGAAGCCACAGAATCCCTTGAGAAAAAGGTACTTAAAACCATCTGCTACTTCCTAAAATATCCAAAGTAGAACATTATTTTCTATTTCTATATATACTAAAAGAACACCACCTTCTACTATATTTTCATGTTTACTTATCTTCAATGAGAAGTTCATTCCCAGGCTTTGCTTAAACCTCTTAACATATATAAGTTATTTCTTCAAGATCTGTTTTTGGCAGAGATGGAGGCCATCTTTCACCTCACTCCCCATAACAGCCTTTCACATGTATAAAAAGATGCTTTGTAGATTAACCTTTTAAAATAGCCAGGCTTAAAAACCCTCCGCAACAGTCTAAATCTTCATTCCCTTATGACTGTCCTCACTGAGCTAGGACTTCTCTAATTCTATCACATCCTTTATTTGATGGTTTCCAAACTAAGGAAAATGTCCTCTCAAATTTCTTTCCCACATGTTTAACTTGTTTATATTTATGCACCAATTAAAGCAAACTTTTAGAAAACATAGTCTCTATTTTTAAAGTTCAAGTTACGTTGTTATGGAACTCACTTTGTCTCCATGAAAATTTAAAAAAAATTTTTTTTAAATAGGGCTGAGTTTTGGTATAATTCACAAAAACAATTAAAATTTTATTTTAAGAAACTGCCACATAATGGCTATTTCCTAAAACCATATTGACCCTGTTTAAAAATGCCACCCTTCCCACCAATATCACTTATTACATTCTGAAAGGACAATTAAATCTAACTTGTCATGATCTGCGTTTTCTCCATTTTGGGTTAACTTCCTCGAAGGTCCTCATGGCGCACGTGAAAACAAGTTCCCCACACTCCCTTATTCTCCGCCCCGGCCCGGTTGGGTTTTTGTCATAGTACCTAACACAGTCTGCCGTTGTTTTGCTGCCAGTTTGTTTGCTGGTTTTCTGTCTCCCTGCGGGGAGGGAGACCCCGGATCTGTCTGAAGCAGCTCAGAGCCCTGCACACGCTGCGGCTGGCTCTGAGCGAGCAGGGAGGCTCCATCGATACAGGATACAGAGAATCAATATTAAAAGCACTGTCCAGGCATGTGAATTGGTCACAGGCATAAAGCTATTCATACTGATATATAATCTTTAAGTAGGTAAAAATTAATACTCAGAAGCAGTGAATTCTGATAACATGTCCTCCAAAGCAGAAGACACACTGGGCAGACTCATTCAAGGCAGCTGTGCAGTGGACAAGAACCAGGGCCTCACAGCCTTTTTTTAAAAAACAGAATAGCAGTGGAGTGCTGAAAAGATGATCCGCTATCACTACCATCACACGTGCACATACAGATAACTTCACCGCATTTCATGAAATATTTCTGTTTGTAAAATAGATGTATCTTTTCCTGAAGGTTGGAGCACACCACCAACTGAGGGCACGTGGTCACCACCTTCCCCTGGCAGGACCCAAGTTTCAATGATAATTTCCAGAAGCTTCATTTAGATAACGTATCTTTGCATGTGAGGCTGTAGTGAATGAAAACAGCTAATTTCTGCCTGAATGTTTTTATTATAAAGTGTATTGAAGTTAACAACTTCTAGGACCATTCTGCAGTTATGACATAAAGGAGTTATATTTAATAATATATTTGTGACATTTGAGTTGTGGGTTGGAAGTTTCTTTTGCGATTTTGACAACAGCATGCTGGTACTTTAAATTTGGTATTCTTTAAACATTCCTTGATAAGTTTCTTCATCAAAAAGCCCAATCAAATTTAAAAATACCAAAAGGGATTTTCTTTATAGGAAAAAAGAGTTGTGTTTTTAAGACATATATAAATTTAAAACATTTTCTAAATCACATCTCAGAACCACTACTTTCACAGCCCAACTGACTATGAGAATAGTACATAAGTCACAAGAAACTGAATGAATTAGATCGGTTTAAACATGGGCTATGGGTGAGCATATATTTTGGAAAACAGTTTGGTGGTTTCTCAAAGGGTTAAGTACAAAACTGTCATAAGACCCAGCAATTCCACTCGTAGTGTACCTAACCAAGAAAAAGAAAAACATAGTCTACACAAAGACCTGCATGCAAATGTTCAGAGCAGCATTATTCAAATACCCCCCCAAAAGGCAAAACACTGGAAAAAACCGGTCTATCTATCCAGACAACAGAATTAATTACTCAGCAATTAAAAGGACAGAGCTACTGACACATGCTATGCCACAGATGAACTTCAAAAAATTATGTGAGTGAAAAAAGCCAGATGCAAGAAACTACAAGATTCCGTGTACATGAAACACCCACAAAAGGCAAATTTACACCCAAAAAGTAGATTAATGGTTGGATGGGGCAATGAGGGATCTTACTGGGAGGATAAAATGTTCTAAAATTGATTAATGGTGATGGTTGCATCAGTAAAGTAACTAAAAATCACTGAACTGTATACTTGAAATGGTCAACTTTTAAGATATGTAAAATATACCTCAAAGTTGTAAAGAAAAGAAAAAAAGAAAAAAGAAAACAAAGCAAACAAAAAAAGCTGGGCTGGGAAGAAGCATAAAATGACAAGTACCATGGGAGATAAAAGATCTGGTGAACATGCCCCTCTCCCTTTGCAAAAAGAAAAAAAAAAAGTAATTTACCAAGCTACCAAAAGACCAAAAGTGGTGAAGCTTCTACTCTGCTCTTTAAAATAATGGATAATACCAATACCTTAGGGGTTTCACCACAGAATTACGGGTGAACTCAGATAGAAACCAAGTTTTATTCTAGGCTTATCATAAGAACTGTCAAGATTTTAAAAGCCTACAAATTAAACTCAAATGAAGTAAATCTAATGATTTTCACTTTATCCTTAGAAAAATATGACTGTTAAAATGAGAAAAATACGAAGATGTTTGTAAGAAAATGCCCCTGTCATGAGGGTTAAAACAAAACCCCTACACAATCAGCAATATGATAGAAATGATCATATTCAATCTTTTATAACTTCCCATCTAGGGCTTTTTGTCTTCTGGGCATAGTTCCGATTTAAAAACAAAAACTAATTGGTTTACTCTGAATTTTACTAAAACCAAGTGACACAGACCACTGTTTATTCTTCCCAACATCTTCAGGTAGCAGAACTCCATTTTGAAACAAATGTAACACACTGGGTTTCATTCTACCCTTTTACTATCCTAATGTTAGTAAATGTTGCTGCCTGATTTTTTCCATCTGGTACAAAGTTTATATTTACACAGATTTTCTTTTTTTCTTAATGGAGAGCTAGCATAAGTATGGTTGAACTCTAAGAGGGAACTGAGTGTGAAAGGGAGACACACAGCTTATAAAAGAATAACAGAAAAACATAATTCCTAGACGTGTAAATGCTAGGTCAAAGTTACTTGAAAAAAAAATAAAACAAGAGCTTTAGCTATTGTTTTACTGTCTAGAACTTTGAACCAATAAATATGTTTTTAACCCCCCCCCCAAAAAAACCTTACTTAAAACGTCCTATTAACTCAGTGAGAAGTTATTTTCCTTTAAAGAAAAAAAATTAAAATCCTAAAATCATGGACTCAAATTTTTATCAGCATTTTGGCAGCTTAAGTTACCAACTTACTAGGTAGACTATCTTACTTAGAAATGTAAATGTCTAAGGTAAAATATTAATTTGTCAATCATGAGACAAAAATATGTAATTTCTGTAAAGCTGGAAAAGAAACAAGTTTCATACTTTTATACAAAACAATGGGAACTGGTTAATTTTATAAATACCACTTTCCATAAATTCACATCCAGAGCAAATCAGGTACACCTGTATTTTTAAAGCAAAGAGAATGGGGAGAGGGAGAGAAGCCATTTAACAAGTTATCCAGATGCACGTTATCCACGATGAAAGTCACATGACAGTCTCAGCTCTATCACCACCACAAAAACATATGCCCCAAATCAAAATTTAATTACACTGCATAACAGAGTTTGTGAATTGTGCTTCATATTTTATCGACTGCTCTGCTTTTGACAGGACAGTTTCCTGAAGGAAAGTTCCAAGAATTGAAAAGTTACAACACCCACATACCAGAAAGTGTTTCCTGAATTTTGTTACAGGAACTGACTTCTGCTATAATTTTAACATTTACTTCCCATAGGAGCCCCATTTTAAAATTTTTGTTGCGTATTATTTGTTCAATGACAGTACACCTAGACAATGCTCTTGTTTAAAAGAAAGGAAAAAAACCCTAAACTTTTATTTCAGTTTCAAAAGTTTGGATATAATTGACCAATTCACAGTTATAACTTTTCCCTAGGAACAAAAACAACTGCCGCCTGGGACTTCCCTGGTGGCGCAGTGGTTGGCAGTCCTCCTGCCAATGCAGGGGACACGGGTTCAAGCCCTATCCCACATGCCACGGAGCAACTGAGCCCGCGTGCTGCAACTGCTAGGCCTGCGTGCCACAGCTACTGAGGCCCAGGAGCCTAAGAGCCCGTGCTCCGAAACAAGAGAAGCCACCGCAACGAGAAGCCCAGTGGCCCCCGCTTGCAGCAACTTAGAGAAGGCCTGTACGCAGCAACGAAGACCCAATGCAGCCAAAAATAAGTAAAATAAGTAAAAATTAAAAAAAAAAACAAAACTGCCACCTGATGAATGGGGGATGGCGGGGGGGGGGGGGTGTTGAAGAGTGAGTTAGTAGTTTTGGGAGGGAGACCAGAGCGGATAGGAAAGGGTAAATTAAGTATCCAGGTCCTTAAGAAACAATTTTTGGGAAAGTGCTGCTGGATCAAACATTGCACATTACTTCTTGGTACCTTCCTTTTCCTTTTATTTTTTAAATATAGGTGCATTTGGACATTTCAACTAATAGAGTTTATAATCGGTACATAAATTTATAGAGGTAGATATCTACCTTCTGTACCAACCTCTTGTCTATTTCAATGGGGGGGATGTGTATATATGAATATATATTAAATCAAAATGTAACTGCATTACACACATAGTTTATATGATACTGTATCTCCCTCACACACACCCCATTTCACAAAGTGTGGTGGGTGGGCCTCTGGCCTCAGACCCAGCAGGGCTCCACCCAAGCTCCACCCTGGACCTGCCTAATAGGAATCTCTGGGGGGAGGGGAGAGCAGAATCTGCATGTTAAGAAGCACTCACGTTGTTTCTTGTGCCTAATTCAGTTTGAGAACTTTGAGCTTAATATAACCACACTGCCCCTAAAATATTCCTTCACTTTTATTTGTTTAATTGCCAATCGAGCTGTAAGCAATACTGAAAAGAAAGGCAAGATCCTTTTGGGTAAAATAAAGGCGAGCCAGTGACTCAGGAGTCACATCCTTAACTCTCCCCAGCCCACCCAAACAAAGGATCATGTGGCCCGCAGGTCTCCAAGCATTCATCATCACATGAGCCACTGTGGAGGAAGAACAATCTTTGGTACTTTTAGAATGTGGTCGAACTATGGGTGCCCTCTGGAAATACAATACCTAATACCAAAATAAAGACAATTTAGCTGTCAATAGAAATACAATATATTTCTCCCTTCTGTTTGCTTCAGTTCCTTTTGACAAGATGTCACTATTGGGATTTCCTCTTAATATATTAAATCTGACATCAAATTACTGCTTTAAGAACCTGATAGGAGTCCAATCTGGTTAAATTAAAAACGAAGCCAATAAACCAATGCAAGAAAACAACAGACGTTCACCATTGAAAAAGGCTTTCAGGATATTAAGTCTGCTGGCTTTGTGGCCATCAGGTTAAGCTTTAACTCACTGTGGATAGATAGGAAAAGGGAAAAGTTTGCACAGGAGCAGGATTCTCAACACTGATCACTGCCAAGACACAAAAAGTCAGCACTGGGATGTTTATTAAAGTTAATTTTTACTTTTGGGTCTCCAAGGGCATTAACACCAAAAGTTATAAATCTTATTCTCCCCCCCTCCACCAGAGGCCTAAAGCTAAACTTCATCTGGTACATATATACTTGAGCAAGACATTACTTTGCATTCTAGTTGCTGTATTATTCTGAGCAAATGAATACAGGTTATGTTCATACTAAAATGCATGAAGAACAATCGGAAGCAGAGCTAAAATACTACAACTTTAGCTTTCAATTTTTTTTTAACTTAAGTAAAAAGGATAGGTAATCATTTAAGCTGTAAAAGTTATGCACCCACCCCATATCAATAAAATGTAACTGAACCACAACAAAGAGATTATGATACCCAAGCTTGCTATGTTTGCACTTCTGAGCCAAGAAACATTGTCCTAAAGGTGCAGGCTGCATTTCCAAGTAGAATGGAAGCAAAGTCAGAATACACTGTTGCATGTAGTCCTTCTCACCACATCTCACATACAGGCCTTGCCCTTTCAGAAGACAGATTTTGGAAATAAGTTTATTTTCCTATCTTGGAAAGCAAACAAAATAGAGAAATTTGCTAACAGAAAACTAAGTTTATATATTAGAAGCAATCAAGTTGTATGTTATACCTCAAAGCAGTAATGAAGCGAACCAGCTTTATAATTCCTCCATTTTACAGCTATTAAGTAATACATAGCTTTGGATGCTCAAAACAAATAAGTGACAGTACCCAGATGAGAGAGATTTCTCTCTTATCCATGATTAAGATAATGAGTATATTTGACATTTAAGTTGCTTAGTGCAGCATTCACTAAATTCCATTTTCAAAACAGTATAGAACCAGCTATTGAATACCTTTTCATGGTATAGTATAGAATCCCCTAACTCTCTTGAGAGACCACTTGTGTTATTTTATTTTATTTTATTTTTTTGCCAAAGAAGATCCCCATAAACCAGCTGAATGAAAAAAATGACTCAATCCTCCTTCCATCCTCATCATGGAAGAACCTCTAGTCTGAGTCAGGAAGCTCAGCGGGGTTCTCAGGATGAACTAGAAGGAAATCATTTAAGAAACCTCTTCTGTCAAGGACACAGTTTACAATGGCGTCATAAGGGAAAAAATGAAGACATTCACTGGGTCAAAATACTGCATAAATTATTTCCCTCTTGAAATCACTTCCTTGAACTGCACTTTCCAAAACATCAAGCATTCTTCTTTGATATTTGCTCATATTAAATCAGAACTTTTTTGCTTTCATGAATTTTCTTCCAAGGTAATCTTTACAAAGCTCATAAACTGGGGGTGGGGACAGAGGACGGAGCAAAACTGGTTCCATACCAGTTTAAGAGCATTGCTTTTTGCCGTGGAAAACTTCCCCCACCAGAGTCAGAGATCCACCAAAAACCGGCTTCATAATAATCTTGGGAACAATCTAACTTTCCTCTATTATTTTTTTTTTAACATCATTAACTTTAGTCAAATTCAAACAAACAAAAAAAAACCTGTGGGAGAGTTACCTAAACCTAATTTCCTTCTGCAGTTTGTGTGAAAGCGCTTTTGAGACGTGCTCAGCCACCAGAAGCTACTCTTCTAAAGAAGCAAGTTCAACTCCCCCAACTCTCATTCATGCACCCTCCCCCCGCCACCCCCCCACCCCACCCCACCCCCCCCCCCCCCCGCCACACACACACACCCTGGGGGGAGGTGGGCCAGGGCTTCTCCAGTAGCACAAGGTGCATTTAAAACCGGTTAATCGCTGAAGGTAGTTGAAGAGATGTATGTATTCCTTTCTAAAATTCAGGGATTGCTTCAATGAAGGGGTGAGCAGAGATGGAGAACCAAAGCCCTCCTTTCTCTTTTATCCATCAACACACTCCTCAAGATAAAGCAAGCTAATCCTCATAGAAAAGGATAGATCTACAAACTGATGGGATTCCATGCCCACCCCTACCCATCATAGGTTTACCAGTCCTCAAAAGAGGATGTGCCAGGCTGTATACTCCTATAAAAGCAGTCTCCAAGTGCTTTAGATCAGAATTTGGAAACTAAAGCCATGATCTGTAACTATTTCACCTTAAAGCAAGGAAGCATAGTCAATATATCTGTTGTCCTTATATAGACTCCAAAGGAAGCACACACTGATCTCACAGGGGAGGCATAGAATATGCCCTGCTTTAACTGATGTTGCACTTCTAAGTGACTGCCTTTCTCCACAATTCTGAAAAGGCAAAGCAGATATTTAATGTTCTCAAAATACTGACCCAAAATCTAAGTTTTAAAACTTAGGCAATTGACCTTTCATTCAATAAATGTCTTCCATATCTAGCAGAAGAAATCAACCACAAAGCAAAACAAAATAATCAATTTCCTACTTTTAGGTTTTAAAATGGAGAGGAACATGTAACCTCAATTTATGGAAATTCACAAGCCAAGAGATTTAAGCAGTCCCTCCCTCATTCAAAGTACTTCTAGCCTATGCAAGGAATACTAAAAATGTGAGACAATGTCTTAAGGAGAGGACTAGAGAGAGGAAATACACATGAAAAATTAGTCATACACCATCCATCAACATCAAATGAAGACTATTACCTTATAACAATAACAAATAATAAGAGAATAGTGCCATGGTCAGCTCATTTATTCACTATCAGTGCTACAAAATTCAGTTTCATCTAAGTTTCCATCTATCTCTTCTACTCAAAAACAAACAAAAAAATCCCACCACCTAATTATTTAAACAGTGCACAATGGTTAGAACTGAGCTATGAATGCTATGAATATTCAGATCCAGTGAGTCCAAGAATCTAAATTAATTGTTTCAAAAGCAAACAGATGCTGCAAGTGACACACGGGCAAGATTTTACTACCCCAGATTATACATCACAGATGATGGCTGCATTTCTCTTAGCACTACTCAGGCAGAGTGGCCCAGCTTTGGGGTTTCCTGAAATCCAAAAATACCTGCAATTTTCTCCGTATATTCTCTCTCGGGATCTCAAAGATTACCTATTCTCCCACAAATACAATGTCTAAGTGAGCTTGGACCACATTCCAGCTACAAGTGAAGAAAATGCACATTTACCACTTGAGAGATACACTCCCATGATGCAGACTAAGAAAACAGCAAGACAGCATGGCCTTGGGGACTTCCCTGACAGTCCACTCGTTAAGACTCTGCACTTCCAATGCAGGGGGCACGGGTTCAATCCCTGGTCGGGGAACTAAGTTCCCACGTGCCGTGCAGTGAGGCCAAAAAATTAAAAAAAAAAAAAAAAGGACATTGTAGCTTTGTTCCTAGTTCAAGGGCACATCTGAAGGCCAGGCAGAAAAGCAGAATATGTACAGTCCTCCTATTTCAATTACTAGCAAATTGAACTACCATACTGATAACTCGGATTTTTACATCTTGTAGCAAAGTACTTTTAGCAGAAATTGCTTTTTGTGCATTTAGACTGAGGCTTTGCAGTTCCCTTTCAACACCTATCTCAGCATTAAAGAGGCAGCCTGAAAGTAAGGAAATGCTGCAGGGCAGCTCAGAAGTCAGGCAGGCACTGCTCTACCTGCGTGACCTCAAGCAAGAAACAGACTGGCTGGGCCTCAGTTTCCTGAACAAATGTGAAAAATACAACTACTTACCTATTTAAGTGACTGAGAAGAGTCAGAGGTAATCCAGTTACAGTTGCTGTGCCTGGCACACAGCAGTGTCCAATTTAGCTATTACCTCATTTTGTTCTTAATTAATTTAAGGGTTCAGACACTGAAATCACTCACATCTGAGTTCAAATCCCAGCTTTCTATTATTGAGCTCTGTTAGATACTATTTAATTTCTTAGCTCACAGTGTCTTAATCTAAGGTTTTGATGCCATGGACCCTTTTGGCAGTTAAATTTCAGTCAAGGTTAGCATAAATAAAGATGCAACTTTTGTTTCTCATCCAAGTTTTCCTACTACATGGCCTCAAGTTAAGAACCTCTTTCTTAGAACAACCAATAAAATGGGGGCAGGGGATAAACCACTGAGTCTAGAGGATTAAATATACAAAGCACATAGAGGCGCTCTATATAGTGAAGTTCTTTTTCTTCCTAGAAAGTTCTATCTCTTAGGAAAAAATTTCAAAGTCTCATCAAGCCCAAACTTTAAGCTTAAAGCATCTATTTCTTTGAGTGACCTATCTGGGTCTTCAGACCTGAAATGTGTTTAGCCTTGTAAGATTTCCCCCAAATCACTTTATTACATCAAAAAGCAACTTGACGAGCTCTCATTAATTTAAATGTGACACCAAAGTACTTTCCAGTAAAACTGAAAGTTTAAAAGGAATATATCTAAATTGTAGGCTTCCTTTAGCACCAGCTGCTGTCACAACTAAAATGAAATCATACACAACAGTTTGAATTTCATAAAAATCACTAATGCCTTGTCATCACTCTTAAAGCCTCATTACAAAAAAAGTAACAAACCATGGAAAGTCAGGGCTGGAGGTTCTTACAATAGCGTTCCTCTGACAGCAACTGCAGTTCATTATCCTCTCCCCTTCACCAACCCCGATACATTCCTGGTCTTTGCCTACTCAGCAGATTCACGCAAGCTGTGCCGTTTTATGTGCAATCGTACATTCTGGCAGTAAAATTTCCAGTCACTTACCAGGCAAATTCTCAACCACCTCCCCCAAGGCGAACTGTTTCACATTAATCGATTTCTAAAATTCTGCTCAAGGCATTAGCGGAGAGGGGGGGAAAAAAATCAGGAGAACCAAAAGGAGGTGCACAAAGAAACTAAAGGACAATTTGGGCAAAGGCAGACAAGTTAAATCAACTTGATTTTTCTGAAAATAATTATTTTTGGAAGAGAAGAGAAATTTAACTTTAATCTTAACTTTAACTCAACCCCCTCCTCTCTGCAGAAATTGTCTAGTATGTTCTCCAAACTGTCTTTTATCTGACATAAATAAAGAACCACAGCATCAGGAATGATGAGAAAGCAATGACAAAGCTGCTTCCTGCTCGTCCTCTTCTTAGCACCCCAACCCTTCCCTTGCAACCTTCAATTCTCCTAGCCACTAACATATTTTAAAAGTTTCTCTCGGTGCCTCCCTTACCTTGACTGGGCTGCCATAATTCAGTTTATAGAGCTCAAGGTCTCCTGTCCATCAGAGCCTTCCACCCGCGGCCCTTCTGCCAGCGCCGCGCTCACCATTTGCCGGGGCCGGGCGGGGACGATTCCCCAGCGCGACTCCCCGATGTTACGGGACTACCTGCTCCCGAGCCCGGGCGTCCTCAGCGCAGCCTCGGGCTCCCAGCGTATTGGCTCGCGCTAATCCTGATGGACATCCGGGCACTGGGGCCTCCGCAGGCAAACTACACTCTGGACCGGCCCGGGGAGCTTCGCGTCCGGATTCAGACCGAGTGAGATCCCTCCGGGCGATTCCGGAGAAGGGAAACCGAAGGGCTCCCTTCGCGCAAAGCCCACCAGCACACAGCTCCCGCCAAGCAGCACGAGAACTCCGGCCCGCGTCAGAAGGTAAAGGAAATCGTCCTTCGGCTCTGTTAAAGTTGTCCGAGTTCGCCTGGACACCCCCTTCAACAAAGTTCTGGTGGTACGGTCCGCCTCCTTAAAAGGGCACGGCGCTCCACCGGCCCAGCCCGAGGCTGCGCCGGGCGGGGGCGCAGAGCCCGAGCGCCGACGCAGCCCAGCTGGCTCGACCGCGGCGGAGCCCCGCCTGCAGGCTCCTGGTTACCACTCTCTTGCCAGGTTTTAACAATGTACAAACACACACTGCCGGAACACGCAGTACCCGGGCGCTCAGAACTCCAGCCCCAATTTGAATATTTGTTGAATATTGGGTCCCAAGAGGCTGAAGTGAACAAGGAATAAAACAACAACAGTAAAACACGTTCGCTACGTTTGATCGTGCCAATGCTTGCAGTCAGGAAATGTGCAACTAACGCACACTTGTTTGACTTTGTTAGCTTTCAGTTTTGATTTCGTTACATTGAAACAAATATGTACAAAGCGCCGTCTCTTTCTTTTTTTTAAAACGCCCTCTCTTTTATTGGACAATATTCAGATTAAAAGGAAACAGCAACTCAGATGGTACTTAAAGAAGTAATTAAGGAACTGACAAATTTTTAGAAAATGACTGAGGATGCAAGCCAACAATATATTAAACACTGTAAGTACAAACGAAACCGTGTCCTACTAAGGGGACCAGGGAAGGCATTTAAATTTAAACTGTGCCTAAAGCTAATAAGCAGGGAAAAACGTCGTTGGGCAGGGGAGAGGTTGGGCTTCAGCGTCTCATGCGGACCAGCAGCACACTGTAGGAGCTGCAAACTCCAAATGAATGCTGAGTGAATGCCGGCCCCGTGGACTCCCCATTCTACCTAGAATCATGACAGTGACACCATCTCACAAAGAGATACTCCACACTGTACTGCTAAGGAGCCATGGATACAGACATATTGACATCTGCACAAAAACTGCAAAGCTGGGGGGTGGGGGCTGGCAGGTGGGAGGAAGGCCCAAAGCATCTCTATGGTGGGTCTCAAAGTGTGATTCGTGGTCTACTGGGAGTCCCCAGGACCTTCTCAGAGGTCAAGCTATTTTTAGAATAACACAAAGACATTATTTGTCTTTTTCACTGTGCTGACATTTGCACTGATGGTGCAAAAGCAATTGTGGGGAAACTGCTGGCACCTTAGCACTAATCAAGGCAGTGGGTCTTCACTCATTAGCAGTTTAAAAAAGAAAAAAAGGTCAGTTTTCTTTACACATGTCCTTAATGAAGGGAGCAGTAGGAATTACTACTTTTCTTAAATCTTGACCCTTGAGTACAGGTCATTTTAATGTTCTTTGTGACAAAATGGGAAGTCCACATGAAGCACTCTGCTGCTGCAGAGTGAAGTACAGTGGTTGTCTAGAAGAAAAGCACTTGTATAATTGAGCTGCAAGCTGAACTAGCTGTTTTTTTCATGGACTACCATTTCTACTTGAAAGAACAATTGACGAACTGTGGTTATTCTGACTTGGGTATCTGGCAATCATTTTCTCAAAAATGAACAAAGTGAGTCTGTTTTTTCAAGGAAAACAACTGACAGTATTTATTGCCAATGATAAAATTTGAGTTTTCAAGCATTTTGGAAAACTTGACATCTGCCACTGCGAGCCTGTCAGCTTCCCAATACATAAAGACTTTCCCGATGAGGTAAGGACAGTAATGAATGTGGTTGTGGAAGACCTGTGTACGGACTTCCCTGGTGGCACAGTGGTTAAGAATCTGCCTGCCAAGGCAGGGGACACGGGTTCGAGCCCTGGTCCACAAAGATCAGACATGCCACGGAGCAACTAAGCCCGTGCACCGCAACTACTGAGCCTGCACTCTAGAGCCTGCGAGCAACAACTACTGAGCCCGCGCTCTAGAGCCTGTGAGCCATAACTACTGATGCCCACACGCCTAGAGCCTGTGCTCCGCAACAAGAGATGCCACAGCAGTGAGAAGCCAGCACACCACAACAGAGTAGCCCCTGCTCGCCACAACTAGAAAAAGCCCGTGCACAGCAACGAAGACCCAACGCAGCCAAAACTAAATTAATTAATTAATTAATTAAATTGTAAAAAAAGAAGACCTGCGTAACTCAGTGACCAAAATTTTCTAAATAGTACAAAATCGTGGGGCTTCCCTGGTGGCACAGTGGTTAAGAATCCGCCTGCCAGTGCAGGGGACACGGGTTTGAGCTGTGGTCCGGGAAGATCCCACATGCCGCGGAGCAACTAAGCCCGTGCGCCACAACTGCCGAGCCTGCGCTCTAGAGCCCGTGAGCCACAACTACTGAGCCCACGTGCCACAACTACTGAAGCCCGCACACCTAGAGCCTGTGCTCCGCAACAAGAGAAGCCACCACAATGAGAAGCCTGCACGCCACAATGAAAGAGTAGCTCCTGCGCACCACAACTAGAGAAAGCCCACGCACAGCAACGAAGACCCAACACAGCCATAAATAAATAAATAAATAAATAAAATTTTTAAAAAATTGTGCATGGGTAAAAGATCCATTGACAGTGCAGGACAGACCAATGGATTTTAATATATCAAAAAAAAGTTCAATGATATGATTTCAAATTCCACATTGCAACTAACCTTTAAGAAACTATGACTTGTAGAGTTTTGATATAATATCAAAAAAGGTATTAAAATACTCCTCCGTTTTCTGTGTTAGGCTGCATCTTCTTCATATATTTCAACCAAAATAACATTGAACACAGAAGCAGATGAGAATCCAGCTGTCTTCTATTAAGTTTAGACAGTAAAGAGATTTGCATAAATGTAAAATAATGCCAATCCTCTTACTAAATTTTTTATTTTGGAAATAGTTTTTTTTTCCAAATAAAAATATTATTTAAGTTAACAGGTAATGGGTTTACTATTTTAAAGAATTTAATATTTTAAATATCTCAATTTTAATTTTTAATACAGCAAGTGTCAATAGATAAAACACACACATACAAAAACTCTTTGGGGTCCTTAATAATTTGAGGGTGCAAACTTATTCCATGTCATTTGTTGATACTTGTTGATACTTCCATGTCTCCTCCAGCTCTCCACAATCATCATGGCTTCTCTTATATTAAAAGTAATACTATTATATTATAGCTATTCCTGTGTAGAATCTTAGCACCGAGATCAGCTTTGGTAAAATATCAAATCACCTGTGTCATGTGTTAAAACCACAGACTCCAGAACTAGTGAATCAAAATCTTTGTAGGGGGAGGTCTCAGGGATATGCATTTCAACAAATTCTCCAGCTAATACTTGTCTGCTTACATGTGAGAACGACTTGCTTAGATCACGCATACTTAAAAGATAAAGGTGAGCTCTTTGATTCAGTATTGGTTTATAATCCCTCAGTCATTTTAAGTATCATGGTTGGACAGCATTTATTTTCATTCATAAGAAATCTCTATCAGACAATAAAATACCACTGCACACATGTATTCTTTTGCAATAGGAGAATGATAAACCTTGAAGGAAACAAAGCATAAATTTAGGCAAAAGTCTACTCCCAAAAATTTTTTGCTTGCCATTTTCCCCCATCTTTCTCTTGTTCTAAATACCAACTATGATCATTTATCCTTTAAATTGATATCAGACATATAAGTAAGCAGAAACAATATTGCATAATAGCATTTACTCACAAAATTTCCATTTATCACTGGCTAGAAATATAACATCACTTATATTAAAATTACATTTTTCCCCTGTGAAGATGAGGAAATAAAAGAATACAGCAAATATTTACACACACGGAAATATGAAATCAACAGCAGATCGGGATTACACCTGAAATTCCCAGGGCTCTCAAGATCATTTGTAACGTAAATTAGTGAGAGTAATTTGAAACAGATGTGGGATTACACTCGATTTGTAATAGATCTAACAATACTAGAGGAAAGTGCAGGAGAAATTATTCTGGAATTGGATACTGCATGTGGCTGAAGAAGTATGGCAATACACACGTGGGTGTTATTATCTCCAAGTGTTTTGAAAACATCATTGTATCCAACCCACAGTCTTGTTCAGCAGTGAAACTGAACAAAAGACATTCTTAACCTTTTGGGGGTACAGAATTCTTTGGCTTTCTGATGAGATTTGAGGATACAGACCTATGCACATGACATTTGCTATACTTTGATGTTCATGATCCCCCTGCAGCTCACTTAAGGAGGACCTGAGGCTCTGTAGACTTTAGGTGATAAATCCCTGGGCCCTAAGGTGCACTCAAAATGGACCAGCTAATGGACCCAATTTACCTTACAAATAATGGGTACGATCACCTGTCAATCTTCACTGCCCCTTTAAAATGTTAGGACTGTCTTAGTAATTGCCCAGTACAGTGAAGTTTTGTGGGTTTTTTTTTTTTGGCCCTGCCGCTCAGCTTGTGGGATCTTAAGACCAAGGACTGAACCTAGCGAAAGCGTGGAGTCCTAACCCCTGGACCGCCAGGGAATTCCCTACAGTGAAGAATTTCTAATGAAAATAATGGAAAGAGGGAATACCCTTCTAGTTGCTAGATGGGATTCTGCCCTATTCATGAATTGCCTAATAAAGCCAATTCAAAACAAGTCTTGAAAAAAAAAAAAAAAAAAAAAGGAAAGATGTTACATGACAGCAAAATATCATCTATATATCGAAATAACAAGTTTCTCAGTATGGTGAGAATATGCTAATCAGTTCTACATTTCCAGAATTCACCAAGCCTACAGTGACCAAGTATGCTAACAACAAAAAAGTAAGGTATACAATTTAATAAACAGGGCAGAATTTATAAGGTGAGTGGGACAGACTGTTTTACTACCTGAAATGGGTTCTTGAATCACAAGAGTGCCTTTTTATTAGCTCTTTAAATTAATGAGCTTTATAAATGACACTTGCACACATGTAGTGGCAACAACAGATGGCATATGTAACAATATCTTAAGTACAATCACAAATGTGCCCTACATATTGTTATCCAAGAGTGAAAACAGAATCATCTTTCAAGTGTTCCATCATTTATTTGGCAAAATATAAACAGGCATATGTTTTAAAATGTATGTTTATATTATTTTTTTTTAATTTAGGAGATAGAAAGCAAAATCTAACATACTTTAAATTTAAAAAAACATTTTTTTTAAAACAAGTTGCCTTAATCAGGACTGTTAAATATTCATTCAATGCATGCGTTTGGTCCACAATAGTCATTCAATGATACTACTCTTTAATGGCATTTTTGGTCTAACAGTTACATCGGTCAAGTCTAAGAATTTTTACTTCATTTCAATGGGATGTTGTTTAATGAGGACACTGCAAAAATCACTTCACCAAAAGAAGAGTGCTCAAGGTGCCACTGGACAGTCACAAATAAATCAGACACAGGAAAGGGGAGGGGAGACCAAGGAGGAGAAAAAAGATGAGCCATCTCGGGTGGGCAGAGATAGCAGGGAAAACTGGATAAGCATCGCTGGAAATTAACTAGCTCCCCCTTCAGCTACGACCTCAACACAAAACAGTCCTCCCCTTGCTGGTCCTGAGAAAGACCTCTTCTTCCCCAGCTTTACTCCACACTTTTCAGGTCCTCTACCATGATCTTCAAATCAGGGGTACGTGGAAGTCCTCAAGAGGGGTGAGGGCAGAGGTTTGAAGCAAATCTATTTCCTGGTTCTTCATTCCCAAATGCCCTCTTTCCTGAAACGAGGGTTCAGGCTTTCCTCCCACTTCCACTTGCCTTTCCCTACTTGATCAAGAAAAGTAGGCCTCTCACCCATTCCAAATCACTCTTCTAAGTGTACATTGCTCCAGGGTGCAAATACGTCTGAAGCCCCAGAGGAACAGTTCTATGTAGGAGGGCAGTCCCTGAGCTCAAATCAGGAGAAACTCATTGGTGGCTCCTCATCTGACATATCCAGGTAACCAACCTGGAGCAAGGCCCTGCCTCACCAATCCAGCTATATATCAGAATTATGAAATGAGATGGAAGTTTTCTCTGATACGATTCAGCTGATAGGTTTGAGATTGAAGACTTCCAGTTTTTCAACATTCATTTGGCGGGGACACAAGCAAAAAGGTTTAAAGACTACTGCCCAGTGTCACCTCTTCCTTCACTGAAATGTCTTTTTCTCTACTCCTGGTCTACACTTTTCCTATCTTCTTCTGTTTGTGCATAGATAAAACATTCTTCCTTCACCTCCCCAATACCCCTGCCCATCCATACCAGCTGACTTATTTATTCTCAGCCTACAAACAAGCTCAAGTTTCCCCAACCCCCAACCCCACCCCAACATGTAACTGAGCAGGACCCTATGGGGTCTTCCTGGGACAGACCCCTCCCCCATATCTTCTGCTTTAGCTCCTCTCTGAATTACCTAAATAATAGTATCTGATGCACATTTCCTGAGTTGTTTTTCAGATGCTAAAACCACCACCAAACAAAGAAATTAACTACTTGATGATCCCGAGCACATACCCCCCAGACCTACTGGTGCCTAAGGATTGATAATGTTAACTCCTGTGACACCACCTTGTCACCCCACCATAAACCAATCAGAGAACAGTGCACGAGCTGATCACTTACCCTGGGACGCCCCACCCTCACCTGGCCTTTAAAAATGCTTTGCCGAAACCCTTTGGGGAGTATGGGTTTTGTTTCTTTGTTTGTTTGTTTGAGCATGAGCCACCTATTCTCCTTGCTTGGCCCTGCAATAAACCTTTCTCTGCCCCAAACTCCTACATTTTGGTTTGTTTGGCCTCACTGTGAATTGGGCATATGAACTTTCGTTTGGTAGCGCATACTTAAAAAAAAAAAAAAAAAAGTCTTTTTATTTTGGAATAATTTTAGATTTACAGAAAAGTTGCAAAGAATTCTCATATACCTCCCCGGCCAGTTTCCCCATTTTCATGTCTTATAGTACCATCTGTCATTTGTCAAAACTGAGAAATCCACATTGGTATACTACTATGAACTAAACTCTAGACTTATTTTGATTTCCATTAATATCCTCTTTCTGCTCCAAGAGCCAATCCAGGATATCACACATTGTACTGTGTGACAGTTTCTCAGTCTTATGACTTTGACAGTTTTGAGGAGTTCAGGCCAGGTGTCCCCATCTGACTTTGTCTAATGGTTTTTCCCTTCAAGGGAGGGAGGGACTTATGCTCCACTCCTATGGGGTGGTAGTATCCACACATTACTTGGAATTCTTTTGTAAGAAAGATTTACTTCTCCATTTATTAATTTATTCAATCATTTATTTATAGCAGTATGGCATATACTCACAGATACTTACTTTATCCTTTGGGCTATAATCCAATACTCTACGATTTACTTTATTGCTCAAATTGTTCTGGCTCTGGCCACTGGGAGCTCTTCCAGTTAGCCCCTCATCCCTTTGACTTGCTCCCATCCTTTTGTCTTTTAAGCACTTCCTTACTTTCTGGTACAAGGGGCTCCAGGCTCATCTTCTATTTTCTCTACCACAGCTTTCTCTAGAATCAGCCATTTCTCCCATATATCAGTCTTCTCCCCCTAAAAGCTAGTGCCCAATCTCCTGCCATTGCAGCCAAACTTCCTAAACGAAGAGTGGTCTGCTTCCTTTGTGACCCCAGTGGCCACCTTCCTCAAAACTCTCCTCTGTGGACTTTCATGATACCTCTCTATTTGGAGGGACCTCATTGTGTTTCATAATTCTTTCTGCTCACACATCCGGGATCCAATATGAGATGCTAGAAAACGTCCCTTATCTCTCAGTCTACATGCTGTCTTGGACAAAATCATCAGTGACCCTCCAGAAGTATGACTCTAGCCCAAGCCTCTCCCCACAACTCCAAGTCCCTTCTTCCCAGCTGCCCAAAACCACTTTCCTGGGTATAAAAAGGCACTTGGGATTCTGCCCCAAATGGATCATTCACTTAGTGAAAAGTGTCACCTTAGAGATGCCAAGAGCCACCTATCATTCAACCTGAGCTGCTTCTTGGGTCTGCAAAGGGTGGTTTCTCTACAAAGGGAGGGGACAATGTCTCCTTCACCAAAGAAGGGACTGGTGCGGGGCTGTGGGGGGGTGGTGTTGCTGGTTCCATTCTTAGGAATAAAAGCAGAGGGCAGAATTCAAAGAGGACTTCCAATTAGCAGATCAGGAGGGATGTGGGTCACATAAAACTAAAAAATTCCATTATCTTTATAATGTATTTAACTGTAATGATCAGCAATTAACTTCTTAAAATAAGATCTGCCTCCTTAAGTTTTTTACTAGTAAAAACCAGGGAGTACGCACAATAACGAGTATGCAGGGAGTGTGCAGGGTAGAGCGGTGATGCCTTTAAAAAGGAAAGGCAAACAGGTTAAAGGAAAGAGACAAAATTAGCCTGAGAAATGGTCCCAGGCCAGGCAGTGACCCCCGGGCAACTCAAACTCAACAGGGCCAGAATTAACATGACTCTAACCCATTCCTCTCCCCTGGTCCTAGTCACCAATCACCCAAACTAAAGATCAGTCACTCCCTCCTTTTCCTGGCTCTTCCTGCACATGTAATCACCACCCAAATCCCAAAGGTCTCTTGAGATACTAAAAGTGCAGTGGTGTCATTGCAGGGAGATCTTACTTGAAATACTTCTCTGTTTTCTTAAATTTATACAACTAGTCTCGAAATGCTTTTTCTCCCCCTGGGTTGAATATGCTTTCACTCTCTTGTTTTACAAAAATATTTTATGACATAGAAAGATATAGTATAAAGTTAAAAAAAAAAAAACACAGCAGTTGCTATACAGTGCATCTGTTATGAACCCACTTCACCAAAACTGAAATAGACTGACTGAGCCTCTGTACTAAATGCTAGCCATAGATATTCCTGGCTGGAAGGATCAAATGACTTGTCTTATTCTGGGCATTTAAAAATATTCTAAGTATTATAAAATGAACACTTACCCGTAATTTATGTTTTTTACAATTGTAATAATTTACAATTATTGTAGAAAATAAACTATGATGAAATCTTAGCTCCAGAAAGGAGACCAAAGGAGATCATCTAATCCACTTCTCCATGCAAGAATGCTCTTTCTCTTCCTAGACTGGCCTGTTTGCATATCTCCAGGGACATGTGTTGTAATTACAAGGCAACCCCTTCCACTGCTGGCCAGTGATAGCAGTGGAAACTTCTGTGCTCCACAGAGCTAAAACTGGCTTCCCTGCAGCCATCATCCATTGCTTCTACTTCTGCCCTCTTGATTCTAATATAGCCGTCCAGCTTTCCTATGCTTACTGTTGGATGGTGTATGTTGCTCTATCCTTTGCCTTTATACCTATGCATGTTCTTATTTTTAAATACATCTATTGGAAGTAGATGACTGTGTTTGGTAAAACCCAGTCTGCTGGATCTCTGCCTTGTAACTGATATGTTTAGTCATTATTTTAATTATTGATATGGTTGGGTTTAAGTTCTATCAACTTGCTACTTGTCTTCCATTTGTTTCTTTGGGTTCCTCCGTTGCTCCATTCTTTCATTCTTTTGCAAACTTTCAGGCCCCACCCAAACCTACAGAAGCAGAAACTCTGTTGGTGTGGTCCAACAATTAGAGTTTCAACAAGCCCTCCAGGTGATTCTGTTTCACACTAAAGTTTAGTAACCACTAGAGTCAATATTGTACCAATTCGCTAACTCTTCCATCATCTAATTCCTACTGGAAATTAAAAATAATCATAAGGTCTTCCATTTTTTCTAGAACAGCTAACATTCTCTAAGTTCAGGTTCTTCTTCATACATCATCATACTTTTTCAATAGCTTAATGAGGATTATTTCCCTTGCCAAATCTCTCCCCCCCACCCGGCACTTAGCCTTCAACCTCATTGCCAGAATATGGAATATATTGTTCCTAAAATATACATCAGATGTTACTCTTAAGAAAGAAAGAGAGAGAGAAAGAAAGAAAGGGAGAAAGAGAGAGAGAGAGAAAGAAAGGGAGAAAGAGAGAGAGACAGAAAGAAAGGGAGAAAGAGAGAGAGAGAAAGAAAGAAAGGAGAAAGAAAAAGAGAGAAAAAGAAAGAAAGAAGGAAAGGGAGAAAGAGAGAGCAAAGAAAGAAAGAGAGAGAGAAAGGAAGGAAGGAAGGAAGGAAGGAAGGAAGAAAGAAAGAAAGAAAGAAAGAGAGAAAGAAAGAAAGGAAGGAAGGACTTCCCTGCCTCCAGGCTGAAGATTACAGGGGCATCCAATACCCTTTGCAATTTGGCACATCAGTAGCTTTCTTTCTCTCACTCTCATTTTTTTCTTTCTAGATCTGAAAATGATGAATGTATTTATTTAAAGCAGAATTTTATATTATATGTAGCATTTGGCAAACATATAAAAGAAATTGTCATCTTCTTAGAAAAATGGAAGGTAACATTGATAAAGATAAGATCCCATATTTCATGCTATTTCTCCAAAGCAGCATTTTTGACCCAAAGTTATCTCAAGTGAAATCAGAGACATAGATGCCACAGACAGGAGATTCTTTCTCCAGGTTCATTAAAAGCTCAAAGCAGTGGGATTTACTACACAATACTATGATGTTAGTTGTCACTTTGAGTTGCAAACAATATTAAAACTGAAGCAGATGAAAATATTACATCCTCTATGCTATTTCTTTTTTTTAATTTAATTTTTTATACAGCAGGTTCTTATTAGTTATCTATTTTATACATATTGACATATATATGTCAATCCCTATCTCCCAATTCATCCACCACCACCTCTCACTAACCTCCCTCCATCCCCTCCCCACCCCATCACCACAAAAGCCCTCCAGCCAGACAGTTCTCTTGTACCAGCAGTCTTTGCAGAGTATTTTCTCTTTGTTGGAATGGTGCTTCCCCAATTCTCCAGCTGGAGACTTTCTACTATTATTCAAGACCCAACCAAGGCAGCTCTTCTCAGAAGCTTTCTCTGAGATCTTAACCTTCACACTTTTTACCTATCACAAACTCTTACCTCTCATGTCTATCAAGTCGTGAGGCTGGATGGGATTAAGGGGAATGTTTGCTTTTTCAAGGGAAAAGCAGCCAACAGATACTGCAGTTAACGGATAATTACTGAAACAGAGAACTGTGAAGAACTCTGCTGGAGGGGCAATTGGCAAGATTTACTCCTACACATGAATGCCCCTAAACCAGCACAATCTAAGGAGTTCTCCAATCATGTAATCATTGGACTCTGACCTGGGCCCACAAATGAAGCAACTGGAGACCAGTGAATTATTTTCAACATTTGAAAAAGTCCACAGGAAATCACATAACTGCCCATGGAAAGCGTGTGAGGGACGCTGCTTTGGGCCTTTCTGGAGCTTATGCCAACTGAGTGTGGCAACACCAGTTAGCTCATGCTGATCAGGAAGTCCAATTGACAGCTGTAGGTGGTTTGATTTGATTTAAAAATAGAAAAACAAACAAAATTGTTTAAACATAGTTTGTATGGTAGAGGGACTCTTTCAAAACATGAGATACAAAGAAAAAGAGAAAACAGTAATAATTAATAACACACACAGAGTACATCACTTTGAAGACAGGTACTTCCCTCTTGGATGTGAACTAATGAAAACAATTCAGATCCTTCAGACTGAGCAGGAGTTCACAACCTTGGCTACACCTGAGAATCACGTGGGGAGATTTATAAATTCCTGACACCCAGGCCATACCCCAGATCAATTAATCTCTGGAGGTGGGACCCATGCATCCGTATTTTTAAAATGTCCTCAGGTGATTTAATGTGCAGCCAAGTTTGAGAATCTCTCCTTTTGAGCCTTGCTCCTCCAAGCATGGGCCACAGAGCCAGAGCAGCAGCGTCCTGCACAGGATGCTTGTTAGAAATGCAAAATCTTAGGTTCCATTCCAGATCTACCAAATCAGAATATGCATTTTAACAAAATTCCTAGGTGATTCGTATGTCCATTAAAGTCTGAGAAACAGGGAGAGGAACCAAGACGGCAGAATAGAAGGACGTGCTCTCACTCCCTCTTGCGAGAACACCAGAATCTCAACTAGCTGCTGGACAATTATCGACAAGAAGACATTGGAACTCACCAAATAAGATACCCCACATCCAAAGACAAAGGAGAAGCCACAATGAGACGGTAGGAGGAGCACAATCATAGTAAAATCAAATCCCATAACTGCTGGGTGGGTGACTCACAGACAGCAGAACACTGATACCACATAAGTCCACCCACTGGAGTGAAGGTTCTGAGCCCCACGTCAGGCTTCCCAACCTGTGGGTCCGGCAACGGGAGGAGGAATTCCTAGAGAATCAGACTTTGAAGCCTAGTGGGAATTAATTGCAGGACTTCGACAGGACTGGGGGAAACAGAGACTCCACTCTTGGAGGGCACACACAAAGTAGTGTGCACATCGGGACCCAGGGGAATGAGCAGTGACCCTGGGGGAGACTGAACCAGACCTACCTGCTGGTGTTGCGGGGTCTCCTGCAGAGGCGGGGGGTGGCTCTGTTTCACCGTGGGGACAAGGACACTGGCAGCAGAGGTTCTGGGAAGTACTCCTTGGCGTGAGCCCTACCAGAATCTGTCATTAGCCCCACCAAAGAGCCCAGGTAGGCTCCAGTGTTGGGTTGCCTCAGGCCAAACAACCAAAAGGGAGGGAACCCAGCCCCACCCATCAACAGTCAAGGGGATTAAAGTTTTACTGAGCTCTGCCCACCAGAGCAACAGTCAGCTCTACCCACCACCAGTCCCTCCCATCAAGCCTCTTAGATAGCATCATCCACCAGAGGGCAGAGAGCAGAAGCAAGAAGAACTACAATCCTGCAGCGTGTGGAACAAAAACCACATTCACAGAAAGACAGACAAGATGAAAAGGCAGAAGACTATGTACCAGATGAAGGAACAAGATAAAACCCCAGAGAAACAACTAAATGAAGTACAGATAGGCAACCTTCCAGAAAAAGAATTCAGAATAACAATAGTGAAGATGATCCAGGACCTCGGAAAAAGAATGGAAGCAAAGATCGAGAAGAGGCAAGAAATGTTTAACAAACACGGAGAAGAATTAAAGAACAAACACACAGAGGTGAACAATACAATAACTGAAATGAAAATCACACTAGAAGGAATCAAGAGCAGAATAACTGAGGCAGAAGAACAGATAAGTGACCTGGAAGACAGAATGGTGGAATTCACTGCTGCAGAACAGAATAAAGAAAAAAGAATGAAAAGAAATGAAGACAGCCTAAGAGACCTCTGAGACAACATTAAACGCAACAACATTCGCATTATAGGGGTCCCAGAAGGAGAAGAGAGAGAGAAAGGACCCGAGAAAATATTTGAAGAGATTATAGTAGAAAACTTCCCTAACATGGGAAAGGAAATAGCCACCCAAGTACAAGAAGCGCAGCGAGTCCCATAGAGGATAAACCCAAGGAGAAACACGCCGAGACACATAGTAATCAAATTGGCAAAAATTAAAGACAAAGAAAAATTATTGAAAGCAGCAAGGGAAAAACGAAAAATAACATATAAGGGAACTCCCATAAGGTTAACAGCTGGTTTCTCAACAGAAACTCTACAGGCCAGAAGGGAGTGGCATGATATACTTAAAGTGATGAAAGGGAAGAACCTACAACCAGGATTACTCTACCCAGCAAGGATCTCATTCAGATTCGATGGAGAAATCAAAAGCTTTACAGACAAGCAAAAGCTAAGGGAATTCAGCACCACCAAACCAGCTCTACAACAAATGCTAAAGGAACTTCTCTAGGAAGGAAACACAAGAGAAGGAAAGGATCTACAAAAACAAACCCAAAAGAATTAAGAAAATGGTCATAGGAACATACATATCGATAATTACCTTAAACGTGAATGGATTAAATGCTCCAACCGAAAGACACAGGCTTGCTGAATAGATACAAAAACAAGACCCATATATATGCTGTCTAAAAGAGACCCATTTCAGACCTAGGGACACATACAGACTGAAAGTGAGGGGATGGAAAAAGATATTCCATGCAAATGGAAAACAAAAGAAAGCTGGAGTAGCTATACTAATATCAGATAAAACAGACTTTAAAATAAAGAATGTTACAAGAGACAAGGAAGGACACTACATAATGATCAAGGGATAAATCCAAGAAGAAGATATAACAATTATAAATTATATGCACCCAACATAGGAGCACCTCAATACATAAGGCAACTGCTAACAGCTCTAAAAGAGGAAATCGACAGTAACACAATAATAGTGGGGGGCTTTAACACCTCACTTACACCAATGGACAGATCATCCAAAATGAAACTAAATAAGGAAACAGAAGCTTTAAATGACACAACAGACCAGATAGATTTAATTCATATTTACAGGACAGTCCATCCAAAAACAGCAGATTACACTTTCTTCTCAAGTGCGCACAGAACATTCTCCAGGACAGATCACATCTTGGGTCACAAATCAAGCCTCAGGAAATTTAATAAAATTGAAATCATATCAAGCATCTTTTCTGACCACAACACTATGAGATTAGAAATGAATTACAAGGAATACGATGTAAAAAACACAAACACATGGAGGCTAAACAATACGTTACTGAATAACCAAGAGGTCACTGAAGAAATCAAAGAGGAAATCAAAAAATACCTAGAGACAAATAACAATGAAAACACGATGATCCAAAACCTATGGGATGCAGCAAAAGCAGTTCTAAGAGGGAAGTTTATAGCTATACAAGCCTACCTAAAGAAACAAAAAGTCTCAACTAAACAATCTAACCTTACACCTAAAGGAACTAGAGAAAGAAGAACAAACAAAACGCAAAGTTAGCAGAAGGAAAGAAATCATAAAGATCAGAGCAGAAATAAATGAAATAGAAACAAAGAAAACAATAGCAAAGATCAATAAAACTAAAAGCTGGTTCTTTGAGAACATAAAAAAAATTGATAAACCGTTAGCCAGACTCATCAAGAAAAAGAGGGAGAGCACTCAAAACACTAAAATTAGAAATGAAAAAGGAGAAGTTGCAACAGACACCGCAGAAATACAAAACATCCTAAGAGACTACTATAAGCAACTCTATGCCAATAAAATGGACAACCTGGAAGAAATGGACAAATTCTTAGAAAGGTATAACCTTCCAAGACTGAACCAGGAAGAAATAGAAAATATGAACAGACCAATCACAAGTAATGAAATTGAAACTGTGATTTAAAATCTTCCAACAAACAGAGGTCCAGGACCAGATGGCTTCACAGGTGAATTCTACCAAACATTTAGAGAAGAGCTAACACCCATCCTTCTCAAACTCTTCCAAAAAATTGCAGAGGAAGGAACACTCCCAAACTCATTCTATGAGGCCACCATCACCCTGATACCAAAACCAGACAAAGATACTACAAAAAAAGAAAATTACAGACCAATATCACTGATGAATATAGATGCAAAAATCCTCAAAAAGTACTAGCAAACAGAATCCAACAACACATTAAAAGGATCATACACCACAATCAAGTGGGATTTATCCCAGGGATGCAAGGATTCTTCAATATATGCAAATCAATCAATGTGATACACCATATTAACAAATTGAAGAATAAAAACCATATGATCATCTCAATAGATACAGAGAAAGCTTTTGACAAAATTCAACACCAATTTATGATAAAAACTCTCCAGAAAGTGGGCATAGAGGGAACCTACCTCAACATAATAAAGGCCATATACAACAAACCCACAGCAAACATCATTCTCAATGGTGAGAAACTGAAAGCATTTCCTCTTAGATCAGGAACAAGACAAGGATGGCCACTCTCACCACTATTATTCAACATAGTTTTGGAAGTCCTAGCCACGGCAATCAGAGAAGAAAAAGAAATAAAAGGAATACAAATTGGAAAAGAAGAAGTAAAACTGTCATTGTTTGCAGATGACATGATATAGACATGACATAGAGAATCCTAAAAATGCCACCAGAAAACTACTAGAGCTAATCAGTGAATTTGGTACAGTTGCAAGATACAAAATTAATGCACAGAAATCTCTTGCATTCCTATACACTAATGATGAAAAATCTGAAAGAGAAATTATGGAAACACTCCCATTTACCACTGTAACAAAAAGAATAAAATACCTAGGAATAAACCTACCTAGGGAAACAAAAGACCTGTATGCAGAAAACTATAAGACACTGATGAAAGAAATTAAAGATGATACCAACAGATGGAGAGATATACCATGTTCTTGAATTGGAAGAATCAATACTGTGAAAATGACTATACTACCCAAAGCAATCTACAGATTCAATGCAATCCCTATCAAATTACCAATGGCATTTTTTATGGAACTAGAACAAATCATCTCAAAATCTGTATGGAGACACAAAAGACACCAAATAGCCAAAGCAGTCTTGAGGAAAAAAACGGAGCTGGAGGAATCAGACTACCTGACTTCAGACTATACTACAAAGCTACAGTAATCAAGTCAATATGGTACTGGCACAAAAACAGAAACATAGATCAATGGAACAAGATAGAAAGCCCAGAGATAAACCCATGCACATATGGTCACCTTATCTTTGATAAAGGAGGCAAGAATACAGTGGAGAAAAGATAGTCTCTTCAATAAGTGGTGCTGGGAAAACTGGACAGCTACACATAAAAGAATGAAATTAGAACACTCCCTAACACCATACACAAAAATAAACTCAAAATGGATTCGAGACCTAAATGTAAGACTGGACAGTATAAAACTCTTAGAGGAAAACATAGGAAGAACCCTCTTTGACATAAATCACAGCAAGATCTTTTTTGATCCACCTCCTAGAGTAATGGAAATAAAAACAAAAATAAACAAATGGGACCTAATGAAACTTCAAAGCTTTTACACAGCAAAGGAAACCATAAACAAGACGAAAAGACAACCCTCAGAATGGGAGAAAATATTCACAAACAAATCAATGGACAAAGGATTAATCTCCAAAATATATAAACAGCTCAATATTAAAGAAACAAACAACCCAATCCAAAAATGGGCCGAAGACCTAAATAGACATTTCTCCATAGAAGACATACAGATGGCCTAGAAGCACATGAAAAGCTGCTCAACATCACTAATTATTAGAGAAATGCAAATCAAAAGTACAATGAGGTATCACCCCACACCGGATAGAATGGGCATCATCAGAAAATCTACAAACAACAAATGCTCGAGAGGGTGTGGAGAAAAGGGAACCCTTTTGCACTGTTGGTGGGAATGTAAACTGATACAGCCACTATGGAGAACAGTATGGAGGTTCCTTAAAAAACTAAAAATAGAATTACCATATGACCCAGCAATCCCACTACTGGGCATATACCCAGAGAAAACCATAATTCAAAAAGACACATGCACCCCAATGTTCACTGCAGCACTATTTACAATAGCCAGGTCATGGAAGCAACCTAAATGCTCATCAACAGACGAATGGATAAAGAAGTTGTGGTACATATATACAATAGAATATTACTCAGCCATAAAAAGGAACGAAATTGAGTCATTTGTTGAGACGTGGATGGATCTAGAGACTGTCATACAGAGTGAAGTAAGTCAGAAAGAGAAAAACAAACACCGTATATTAACACATGTATGTGGAACCTAGAAATATGGTACAGATGAACCGGTTTGCAGGGCAGAAGTTGAGACACAGATGTAGAGAACACCAAGGGGGGACAACCGCGGTGGGGTGGGGATGGTGGTGTGCCGAATTGGGCGATTGGGATTGACATGCATACACTGATGTGTATAAAATTGATGACTAATAAGAACCTGCAGTATAAAAAAACAAACAAACAAACAAGAAAAACAAATAATACTTAACTTTCTTTGGGTTATTTGCATGGAAATATGTTAATATAAATGTTTCAGACATTACATGAAATTTCTAAAAATCTTTTATGTTCTGGTATAATGTTATAAGTCATAATTCTAGTTATTACTTTAAAATGTATATCTCAGAAATAACTAAATTTCCTTGTCAATTGCATTATTATGAACTTTCATCAAATCTTTAACCGTGGTCATTTTTAAGTCTTTTGTCATTTACAGACAGTTCTGGGTGTACTCTGATGCTTTTGCAAAAATGTTCCTATAAAAGGGTTTCATCTTCAAGGAATTCATGGAAAAGACTCTGACAAGTACAGGTTTCTGGTAACTGACTATACTGCTGAACTGAATGAATAAGCATTTTCAGAACTCTTATGGAAAACTGATGATTTCATAAAAGTGCTAACAAAAGATCAAGATAAAAAAAATTAATTACATGGGAATGAGTGAACTGATGAGGATGATTATAATTTTTGTGACTTTCTGTTTGAAAAAAAAAAAAAATCCCACAAGGACTCAGAGGCAAAAAACATACAAATCAATTTTCACTGCAAAGTAAAGGAGCGGTTACAGTGGAGGATTACTGGACTGAATGTCAATATTATGACATAGTATGAATGTGTTTCGTGTTTGGTAATTGCAATCATTGCTGCTTTTGTTGTGGTCATCCATTTACAATGCTTGGTGTCAGTTTATTTATCTCTTGTAAAAATAAAATACAGTGTGTGTGTGTGGAAAAAAAAAAAGAAGTCTGAGAAACATTGCCTTATAAAATACAGAACATTTAAGAATTGCTTAACCCAGAATTATTTACAATTGCCAAGATATGGCAGCAACCTAAGTGTCCATCAATGGATGAATGGATGAAGAGGATGTAGTATATATATACACAATGGAATACTACTCAGCCATTTAAAAAAAATGAAATTTTGCCATCTGCAGCAACATGGGTGGACTTGGAGGGCATTATGCTAAGTGAAGTTAAGTCAGACAGAGAAAGACAAATACTGTATGATATCCCTTATATACAGAATCTAAAAAATACAACAAACTAGTGAATAGAACAAAAAAGAAACAGACTCACAGAGGTAGAGAACAAACTAGTGGTTACCAATGGGGAGAAGGAAGAGGGGAGGGGCAATTTAAGAGTAGGGGATCAAGAAGTACAGACTATTATGTATAAAATAAGGATATATTGTAAAACACAGCGAGTATAGCCAATGTTTTATAACTATAAACTCAAAAGTTGAGTATAACCCTTAAAAATTGTGAATCATTTTATTGTACACCCATAACTTATATAATATTGTACATCAACTACACTTAAATATTATTAAATTAGTATTCATTTAAACTATTATTTTAAGGTATTTATTAAGATATTATCAAATTATAAAATCTTCCTTAAAGTAATTGTTACAATTAATTAGATTTACAAATAAGATAATAAATGGAAAACTCAACAACAACCAAAAGAATTGCTTAACCTCTCAGAGACAAGTGACCGATATTCCCTCAATATTCAGTCTAAAACATTAATCTCTAAACAATGTTTTGGAACAGGCTTCTCCGTTGTAGGAGCCTTTTCCATCCCTTCAAGCAACTCTCAAATTTTCCTGATTACACATAAGAAAAGGGAAAGATTTAAGAACTGGAAGAAAGAGGATATTTCCCAGTCTTTCTCTGCAGGGTTGTTTTTTTCTTTTTGTGAGGGGGGAAAAGAAATTACATACACAGACAAACCACAATGATCAATCAGTAAATTGCAGCTTATAAATTACACTAAGATCTGATCTCCCCATACATAAAAGACATTATGTCAACTACTGACATTTTTTTGTGATACCCAGGCCTGTCCTAAATGTGCTGTTTTTATTCCCAGCAAATGTATAAATCCCACCAACTCAAAATCTAATTAGGGGTACCAATTTTACTTTCCACTTGAGGACTGAGGATTTCCTCCCAAAAGTCAGGGAAGCTTTATTTGAGGTTTACTTGTCATGAGCTCTGTCTCCTACTAGGTTGCATGCAAAACAGGCAAATTAAGATGAAATCAAATCATTTATTAAGCACATATATTGTCCAAAGCCCTGTGGAACTCTATAGAAGAGGCTTTTGGGGGGTTTTTTGTTTGTTTGTTTGTTTAATCCTTATCTTCTAAGCACTTACTGTAACTAAGGGAAAGGGCTGTTCTATTTTCTAAGTCCTAAATATCTTGAAAAATACAGTTGACTCTTGAGCAGCTCGGGGGTTAGAGGCAGCCCCCCTCTTTGCAGAAATACCACGTACCACTTATGGTCCCCCCTCCCTACCTGAGGTTCCTCCGTATTTGGGGTTCTGCATCTGCAGATTCAACCAACTTGGGATTTTGCAGTGCTATAGTACATATTTATCATAAAAGTGGACCGGTAAAAAAAAAAAAAAAAAAAAAAGTGGACCGGTAAAAGTGGACCTCAGCAATCCAAACCCATGTTGTTCAAGGGTCAACTGTAAAGCAAATCTGAAGAACAAAAAGTTGATTAATAATCAATTAAACCTTTTCCTAATCAAGGATCTATAAGTTATTGAGCTAATTAAATAGTTTTAAGCATTACATTTAAGGATTCATTTAGGAAAATTACAGCAGTTTTAGTTTACAGTATTGCCTATGTCTCAGAAAGGAGGGGTCGAGGTGAGAATTCTCAGCTGGGAAGTTGTGAGTGCCCTGAACACCTCAAAGCCACTGGCTTCATGCCTGAAAATGCTTAACAACTTAACAGGCCCTACATTGCCATTTGGAAATTCACAGAAAGATAACTTGCCCCCAAATATGATGGTATTTCCTCGGTACGTGTTATTTGAGACACTTAGTAATGGGGTCTTAGATACTAAAGCCTGGGCACAATGGAAAGCAAGGTAATAGGAATAATTCTGTTCGTGATATGAATTGCCAGTGTTTGCTGATTGCCCACAGTATGTCTGGCCCTGTTCTAAGTGCTTTGATGGCATTAAATTTATTTATTTATTTATTAAATTAATTCCCACCACAAGCTGTTAAGACAAGTACAGTATTACCATTCTGCCTTAGGACAAGGAAAATGAGACCCAAGAAGTTGGGTAATTTCCTTGAAGTCATGCAGCTGTAAGTGGTGGGACTGAGCTGTGACCCTAACACCCTGGCTCCAGGGTCCCTACTCTTAATCACTATGCCATGCAGCCTCTCTGGAGAACCTACTGTTACACTCCCGAGGAAACAGTCATAGGATTACTTTTACAGTCTTTTAGAAAATCATTCTTCCTGCTATCTAGCTATGTTTCATTACAACACTCCGAAATTTGACATGACTTTTGAGCCCAGCTAGATGGCTTCTGCAAAAGGCAAATGGTGATTTATTATCATAGTTGGTTGGTTTCGTTTTTTTTTAGGTATATCTGGGTTTGAAATTCAATATCTGGGACCAGAGCATCTACCATTTTTCAATGACTAAAGACAAAGATATTTTTAAAAAAAGCAATTTGAAGTAAACATGGAACTCCAGTCCTGTTTTTTTACCTGATATTTCAGATACCATGAACACTAAAGTCTCCCACGACTCACAAGTCACAGTGAATATGTCGTTTTCATCTTTCAGAAAAGACGGTGGTAGAAAGTCTGCAGAGCTGCAAGTTAATAATGTTACTGAGTCTGAGGGGTAAGAGTAACAGCTACTGATGTCATCTAGGACAATCATTTTATGAATAGAAAGAATTTTAGAATAAGAACTAAATCGGCTGAAACAATTTCAACTAACAGCATTTCTCTCCCTCCCTTTAACAAATGTATAGTTGCAAGGGGCCATATATGTAGGCTGTAGATTTCCAACAACCTCAAATAAGTAGATCACAGCTGAGAGACCAAGATAAAATAATAAACAAAAAATATTTTCTACCCAAACAATTTTCCTAACACTCATACATTTATTCTCAGAGTTGAATCAAGTTCCTGGGATACAACATTTTTGGACAGCCTCCTAATGCCTACATGCAATACTTAAGCCTGAGTTTTTCAACAAACTTTGATGACGTCTATAGCATGTTACCCAAGACATCTTTGGCAAGCACCTCCCTGAACACTCCCTAGTCACCGTTGGTGGCTAGTTGTTCCTGGAGAGCACACTCTCTGTGGGCAGTCTGAAACTGCTCTTGGGGAGCCTGGGGTCTCAAGAACTTGTGTTGTACAAAAGCTCTGGTGTAGAGCTCTCTGGAGGTGGATCCCATGGCCTACTGTTTTCATCATACCTCTTTGATGTCAACAGCTAATCAAGGCTCTTTGGATATTGCCAAAGCAGGGGTACCAGTGTCTCCCCACCCTGAAGGGGTCCTGCTGTCTTCCACAACTTATGCAGTCTTGAAGAAGTGCTAAATCATTACTACTCTACCATGGTTATTGCCTCTGGTTCCCACATGAGCATTAGTTAGTTATCACCACTTAAGGAATGAGGACTTTCACGTGCAGGGCTGGCTCTCAGCCAAATCTGACTCAGCCCAGCCTATAAATTGTTGTCAAGCCCCTAGCAGACCCCTGACTCAAGATGCAGAACTGTTGTGTCCAGACCCTACTAGGGAGGAGGGAAATGACCAGGAGGAAAGCATAGAGCAGCTTCCTAGGGTCCATTAGATAATTTGGCCCAAGCCCTGGAGTTCCTGCCTCCCAGAGGTGCATTGATTAAGTAAAGCCTTGTCCACAAGCAACACCAATGCTTGCACATAACAGTATAAGATTCCGAGAAGGAAAGCAAGTGGGAGTGGCTATTACATAAGGAGCAGAGAGAAAACAGAAAAGACATCTAATCCTCTTGCTTAATTTCACAGGTAAGAAATTCAAGCAGCAGCATTTTCCAGGTTTAAATAGACTTTATGATGAAGATTTTAAAAAAACAAACAAAAAACATAACCACAATTACCCCACCTAAATGTTTCCTTTAATATTAATATTTATAAAATTGTCCTTTAATAACCTCAAATATCCAGATAGTCTTCAAATTTAATTGGTGTGCCCAGACCCAAAGAGGATCCTTTCATTACAGGGTTGATATGTCTCTTAGGTCTTTTAATAATCTATGTTTTTTTTTCCTTGAGCTTTATTTGTTGGAAGAAAAAAAGATTATTCTCCGCAGCGTTCTCACATTATGGATTTTGCTGATAGCATGCAGGAAGTGTCCTGTAACATGTTCCTCTGTCCAGCATATTTCCTATAACCTGGCTTGTTTAGATTCCTGTCCAAACTTCTAGAAAGACTGTTTCATGGGTGCTTTGTCTACATCCCATTGAATCTCATCAGGATGCACAACAATTAACTCTTCAAAAAATAAAAAAATCTTAACATTAAATAGTAATGGATTCAGGTATTAACAGCCACCCCAAACCATCCCATTAAAAAGTTTCTCGGGACTTCCCTGGTGGCACAGTGGTTAAGAATCCGCCTGCCAGTGCAGGGGACACAGGTTCAATCCCTGGTCCGGGAAGATCCCACATGTCGCGCAACAACTAAACCTATGCGCCACAACTACTGAGCCCACACGCCTAAAGCGTGTGCTCCGCAACAAGAGAAGTCACTGCAATGAGAAGCCCAAGCACTGCAACGAAGAGTAGCCCCTGCTCGCCGCAACTAGAGAAAGCCCGCACGCAGCAACAAAGACCCAACACAGCCAAAAATAAAAATAAATAAATAAATTTATTTTTAAAAAGTTTCTCACCACCTCTTAAACTAATGATATTACCAGCTATTGGTAACTAGTGCCTATCCAGTTTGAAAATGCAAATATTGGAATGATAATATCCCAATACTATCAGTCTTTATTTGCCATTTTTTTCCTGTAAATAACTTTTCCTCATTAATTATTTGGTTACCCAATCTGTTCAGGGAACTAGGATTAACACTTGATTCTTTCTTTCATATTCATTTTTTAAAATATAAGTTGGTTCCCTGCCCTTTTCCAAAGGTGACTAATGAATTTTGTTGTTTCAGTATTATTTTAAATCCATGGGTTTAAACATGTTTGATGTGTTTTAATCCACTGTAGTTTTTATTCTTTTATATTCCCATTCACTGACCTTTGGCCGCTGGGAAACCCTTCAAGTTGTTTCTGGAGTCTTTCTGCTATCACCCCAATACTCTTTGGTAGTGCTTTGTTTTCTGGTAATGATGAGAAATTCTAGGCTCATCTTTACATTTCCAGACCCAGACCTAGAATCAGTCTTTACTCCAAAGAGCCCCGGTTCCTTTTAGTGGGAAATGGTGTATAAAATCCACACTGTGCGGTCTAGGAGAGTGCCCTGCTTCTGGCTTGGCCATTTTTAGGCTTTTTTTCCAAGGGCCAGAAGAAGAAAATGCAATTTTTTAAAACATAATAGGCATCATTAGTTTCATCATTATATTTAGGATTACAGTGTTTTTACTTAACCTCTTTGGTTTTGTTTGTATCATCTCTTTTCTCTTACAATGAAAATTTTGTTTCCTAACAAATACAATAATGATAGCTATGTCATTACTAAACATGTTTGCTGAGAACAGTTTAAGGTTTCTTTGCCATTAAAGTCACTTGAAATACAGATAATCCTCATTTGCAGAGTAGCGCAGGACCATAAAAAGGATTATGCAGGCTGAAACTTTGCAAAGACAATCTTAATAATGAATGCGGGCAATTACAATTGTTCCATGTCCTTTACAGATTTTTGTCAAAACACTAAAAAGTCTATACATTTATAGGGAAAAAACTTACATTACATATATAATATATATGTAACATAAGTTACATGTAAATAACATATACAAATAACATATATAAGTAACTTACATGGTTATCAGTTTATAGGGAAATGAACAAAACAGTAAAACTAATATTTACTTAGTATGCTGTGATTTAAAACAGACACATTTGAGAATTGAATGATTTGTTTAAAAAAAAACTTTCTAAGAGTTCTTTGAAGGGTGCTTGCCTTCCTCTTGCCACATAACTTATGACACAAAGCGAACATCTTTTCTATGCCTTGGCAAACTGTCATACTCCTTTCTAAGTATGGATCAACTTCTAACATTGCATCCTTTGCTCTTTCAGTGTAGTGAAATATATCCAGAACTTCTTTTAATGTGAGTGCTTTTGAGGCACCACTTCCCAGGGACATCTTCATCCTTTCCATCTCAACCACTTTCCTTATTTATGTCAATAAGTTACTTTCACTCCACTCTTCTGGCTGCACATGCCCACAGTCAGATATTTCTTCTATAACCTCATTATAGTCTATTAGAATTTCACTTCCAGCATTGTCACTTTTTGTTTCTTTCCTGCACTTTCATCTTTGTTGCCCAATTCTCTCTTTCGATTATCCATTTATGTGAAATGTCACACGGGTTTGTCACTGGGAGACAAGAAGGCAACACAGTGACATGCTTTGCTATCTCTGTGTGAACTAAATGAGCAACTCAGTGACCAATCACCAAAACGCTTTAAAAGAAGTAATATGATTGGTCACTGATCATGAGGCCATCTGTTATTTATATAGTGATTTGTGGAGTAATGAGCTAGCAGCAAAGTTTGCACTTTATGAAATTGCTGTGCTAACTGAAATTTGAACCATTGTGTTGGGGGACTGGTGTTATTTAAACCATGTAACTGAAGTTTGTACGTATTGGAACTGTGCAAAGTAAGGACTGACTGATTCCTCTCGGAAAATATAAACCACCAATTTGAGAAACTATTAAATTCATTTCTTCATTGTTGCTTTCTTTTTTTTTTTTTTGCAGAGCAAATGTCTTTAATCAACATAAATGCCAAAACAAAACATCGACAAATTAAGTCCAGCAATGTATAAAAAAAGATAATACATGGTGTCCAACTGGGGTCTACTGCAGGAATGCAAAGTTGTTTTAACATTTGGAATCAGTCAGTGAAACTCACTACACTAACAGAATAAAGAAGAAAAACTATATAATCATCTCAATGGGAAAAAAAGCATTTGGCAAAATTTAATATCCACTGATTATTTTTTTAAAAGTCTCAGCAAATTAGGATTACGTCTGCAATATAATAAAGGGTATCTGTGAAAAGCATATTGGTAATGTAATATGTAATGGAAAAATATTGTTTATTTTCCTTCTACAATAGAGAATGGAGCATGGATATCTGATCTCACTTCTTTCATTCAATATTAGGTTAATGGCCCTATCTATGCAACTAGGTAACAAAAAATAAAATGAAAAGTATAAAGATTGAAAAGAAAGAAATAAAACTACCTGTGATCTATAATTTTATGTATCAATTTGGCTGGGCCATGGTGCCCAGATATTTAGTCAAATATTATTTGGGATATTTCTGTGAAGGTGTTTGTTGGTTTTTGTTTTGTTTTGTTTTTGGATGAGAATAACATTAAATTGGGGGACTCTGATAAAGCATATTGTCCTTTATAATGTGAGTGGGCCTCATTCAATCAGTTGAAGGCCTTAATAGAACAAAGACTGACCTCTCCTGAGCAGGAAGGAATTCTACCAGCAAACTGATTTTGAATTTGAACTGCAACTCCTCCCTGAGTCTCTGGCCTCCTGGTCTACCTCATCAGATTTTTGAGTGTGCCATGTTGCTTTCAATTTTTAAGAGATCATTTTCCCCCTCTCCAATTTTGATTTAATTTTGTTTTATAATTATGTGTAACATTTAATAGTTCTAAAGTGAGCCACAAAGCAAGGTACCTTCAGGAGAGTCTAGCTTCTATTTTTGTCCCCCCATCAGTATTTGGTTTATCCTTCCATTATTCTTTAATATAAGCAAATACATATACATTTTCATATTCTTCCTCCCTTACTTTTACCTTACTAGGTAAAAGATAGCATAATTATACATGGTATTCTGTATCTTACTTTTTAAAATAATATATCTTAGAGACCACACAACAGTAAAAAAAACAGTCCTCATTTCTTTTTATAGTTGTATAATGCTCCGTTGTGTTGAAGGACCAGACTTTTTTTAAAAGCAACTCCCTGTTGACATTTGGATTATTTCCAGTCTTTTGCTGTCACATACAGTCTGTAATGAATAAACTGGTGATACCTTTTCTTATTTTTGCTAGTGTATCTTGGGGATAAATTCCTAGAAGTGAGCTGGCTGGATCAGAGGGTAAATGTAAACATAATTTTGCTACCTACTGCCAAATCCTCCTTATAGGGTTATTCTGTTTTGCATTCCCACCAGCTATGAGTGAGAGCACAGTACTTCCCCCCCTACAGTCTTTTCCAGGGCATGGCATGTGGGATCTTAATTCCCCGACCAGGGATCGAACCTGAGCCCCCTGCAGTGGAAGTGCAGAGTCTTAACCACTGGACCTCCAGGGAAGTCCCCCACACACACCCACAGTCTTATCAACAAAACATGCTGTCAAAAATTTTGCTTTTTACCACCCTGACAGACAAGATATGATGCAGCAGTGTAGCTTTCATTTGCATCTCCCTTATCATGGATGAGTGAGCATCTTTTCATATTAAAGGGACATTTTTAAAATGTTAAGTGCTTTGACAGGTTTGATATTTTGTTTTATTTTTTAATTTATTAGTTAATTTATTTATTTTTGGCTGCGTTGGGTCTTCGTTGCTGCACACAGGCTTTCTCTTGCTGCGGGGAGCAGGGGCTACTCTTCGTTGTGGTGTGCGGGCGTCTCATTGCTGTGGCTTCTCTTGTTAAGCACGGGCTCTAGGTGCACAGGCTCTAGAGTGCAGGCTCAGTAGTTGCAGCACACGGGCTTAGTTGCTCCACGGCATGTGGGATCTGCCCGGACCAGGGATCGAACCTGTGTCCCCTTCATTGGCAGGCGGATTCTTAACCACCGCATCACCAGGGAAGTCCCAGGTTTGATATTGTAGAATAAAGTTTTCAAATTAACTTTTTACAAAGATAAAGGAAAACTGTTAAACACCCTCCTTAATTCTGAGTAATTTAAATACTCAGAATACCCCACATACACATAGGCTTTTATTCATACCAGTTCATCTAATCAACACACATTCGAGGGGTTTGGTGCACCAGGACCTGCTCCTGGTGTGCTAACACAGGCAGGGCAGAGGGTATGGGAAGGCCAATGATGAAGTGTTCAGCAGGCATCCCAGTGGTGTGCACATCACTAGAGTTGAGAGTATCTGAGGCAAATTTCAATAAGGAGTAGTTCATTGGGTCAAAAGAGAAAGGGTTTTCTAGGCTTTAGAGGTGGTCTAAGCAAAGAATAGTAAATGGTCACAGCAGAAGAAGCCTGCCTTTTCTATTTAAAAAAAAAAAAAAGGTGGTGGAACAGGCTACAGGTGCCAGAGAATTATGGTGAGAAAAGTAGAGACAGATAGAAGCAAAAGCCTAAAACTACTGTAATAAAAACCTGTAGCTAGGTACCTCTATAATCTAACGTAACACCCAACTCTGATTAAGGAGTCTAAGAAAAAGTCATTCAAGAACAAAGAGTCCGGTAAGGTATTTTGTCCAAGGACAAGGATATATCCCCTGTCCCACATAGGTGGGAATCCTTTCTATTTAGAATTAAAATCTGAGAAACTGAGCAGGCTTACTATGAAACTTTACACTGTGCAATTTACTAGACAGAGTCTGTCATGATATAAACATGAAATGTAACAACGAGAAACCGTACCACCACCAATGAGACAGCATTAAAAAATAATTGGGAGATTCTTATTTTTAACTTTGGGTTTATTTATTTATTTATTTATGGCTGTGTTGGGTCTTCGTTTCTGTGCGAGGGCTTTCTCTAGTTGCGGCAAGCGGGGGCCACTCTTCATCGCGGTGCGCGGGCCTCTCACCATCGCGGCCTCTCTTGTAGCGGAGCGCAGGCTCCAGATGCGCAGGCTCAGTAATTGTGGCTCACGGGCCTAGTTGCTCCGCGGCATGTGGGATCTTCCCAGATCAGGGCTCGAACCCGTGTCCCCTGCATTGGCAGGCAGACTCTCAACCACTGCGCCACCAGGGAAGCCCCTGGAGATCCTTTGATCAAAGTAATTACACATCTAAACAAAAACCCAAATACAACTAAACCACTTCATAGCTTTTCTTATTAAACCTATCAGCAACCACTTACCTTTTCCCTCAACCCCACAATTAAGACTGTAAGAGTCAACAGAGCCCAGGGCAGAGCACACAGCTGATTCATCTGTGTATCACCCATAGTACCATGTGCAGCAGGCACTCAATAAATATTTGGTGTATGAAGGAATGAAAACACCCTCCCATAACAACATGCCCAGACTTTTCCATGGGAGGACCTTCGTCCTGAATTATAAGCTGGGGCAACTCCCTAATAAACCTTTCAAATAAATGCAATAAACACCTACGGAGCACCCAGTATGCTCAGTGTTAGGCACTATTCTTGGCACTGGCACGTAAAGATGAGTAACCCGTAGTCCTTAACACCCCGAGGGGACTCAGTCTACGGTGAGAAACTCGGACTATAAATAAAATACAAAGGAAAATGCCACCGCGGAGAGAAAATGATGTGGGAACACACGTGAAGGAACAAGTAATTATGCTGGGAATGAGCATAAAGAATGAGCATAAAGAAAGGTAAGCTCGGGGCTTCCCTGGTGGCGCAGTGGTTGAGAGTCTGCCTGCCAATGCAGGGGACACGGGTTCGAGCCCTGGTCTGGGAGGATCCCACATGCCACGGAGCGGCTGGGCCCGTGAGCCACAACTTCTGAGCCTGCGCGTCTGGAGCCTGTGCTCTGCAACGGGAGAGGCTGCGACAGTGAGAGGCCCGCGCACCGCGATGAAGAGTGGCCCCCGCTCGCCGCAGCTGGAGAAAGCCCTTGCACAGAAACGAGGACCCAACACAGCCAAAAATTAATTAATTAATTAATTAATTTAAAAAAAAAAAAAGAAAGGTGAGCTCAAAGAATCTACAAAAATTCAATTCCAGCCCCCTCCTCCCCAACACACATGCTCACACATGCTCACACTCGCTCTCAAATGGTACTTGAAAAACAGACGCATGACCAAGTCATTGAACTGCAAATAACCTTTCAAGGGTCTACAATAGGTCAAAATTTATCTCCACGCAATACAAAGTCCACCACCACCCAGGTCGGAGCATTTTATAAGTATTTAATCCTTACAATGACCTGACGAGGTTGCTTCTACCATCATCTCAGTTTTACAGACGAGGAAACTGAGCCACAAAATGATTAAAAAAAACAAAAAAACCTTGTCCTAGTTATCAGGCATGGGACCATCAGATGCTGAGCTATGAGCCCAGTTCTGGCACCAGGGCCCTTTTCATAACCACCCACTTCTCTGCCTCACGTCCTGCCTCTGGGCTTCTTGCACTATAAAACTTCGGTGATATCAAACTACTTTTAATTCTGTGAACACAACTCAAATTGTTTCAAACCTCTGCGCTTCTGCATAGAAAGCCCTCACCAAACCCTTCCACTGCATGGCAGTAAAAACTCTGTGTGCCCCTCCCATGATCAAAGTATCTTTTGTTATATCCCTCCATCACTGAGTTTATCACAATGTATCATAACTATTCATCTGCATTTACATTCCTACACATAAGTCTCCTATACTTACCCTACGATAATTAACCTTTACTACGCTTTACTGTAATTACTTGCTTAAATGTCTTTTTAAAAATGTCACCTCCTTAGAGAGGCCAATCCTGACTCTTTATTTTGTCTAAAATTGATTTTCCTACACACCCAAGTTACTTGCTTTTTCAGATCAAAGATTTCCCCCTGCTTATAGTATTTCTCACAGATCAATTTTTAAAATTTGATTTGTCTCCCCCACTAGAACATATGCTTCATGGGGGCAGGAAGTATAACTGTTTCTGTCAGTATATTTTCAACACCTAACGCTAGGACATAGGAATAAATATTTGTATATCTGCCTCCTTACACTATTAAATCCTTTAAAAAAAAAGACTGTCTTAATGAGTTTTGTATCCCGAGCACACAGAACATAGGAAGCACTCAATAAATGTTTGTTGAACTGAAACCAAATAAAGGTTAAGGCAGGAAAAACAGAATTTCCCCAGGAAAAAAAGGAGTGCTGGAAGACCATTTCAGGCCTGGGGACAATATGGTTAGAAACACAGGGGCGGGGTTGGAGGGGGGAGGGGATTCCCCGGTGGTCCAGTGGTTAGGACTCAGCGTGTTCACTGCGGAAGGCCCGGGTTCAATCCCTGGTTGGGGAACTAAGATCCCACAAGTTGCACAGCGCAGCCAAATAAATAAATAAAAATAAAGTCAGATTAACTAGAAAGATGATGCTACAGTTAACGTAGTTTTAAAAAAGAAAGAAAGAAACACAGGGGGCACAGGAAGATGTGGCTTTTGGAGGAAAACAGTGAAAACTAGAAGGAGCCCGAGAGATGTAGGGAAAGCACTAAAGAGGTGAGTGCCCAGCAGGCTGCAGACGCCTGCAATATTTTTCTTTAGGCAGCAGTGATCTAGCAGAGTTTTTAAAGCGGTCGTGGTTTTAGAAAGATACTTCCAGTAGACACAGGGAATGGCAAAGGCAGTAGTTAGCTGGAGGTGCAGGAACTGCAGCCGATTGGGAAAATCCAGGCAGCACAGTCAAAAGCATTCACAAGACGACAGGCAAAGAAAGAGGGCCTGGAATCTGAGACCAGAAAGGACGGCAGAATCTCCCACACCACAACCTGATAGCTTATTCTTTGTGTCATGACCCCCATCTTTAGCTAGTGAACAAAGTTATTTTCTGAATTTAACCCATGTGACCAAAACATTACATCCAGCTTTTCCTTTTAAGTGTATACGAAATGCTTTCCTGTGGTTTCACATTGTTAGCTTTCAAGATACCCGATATGAATACTGTTAATTAGAAGAAATACCACCCTTTCAGGAAATCACAAGTTAGCAATTCTTGATGGCATTTCCTGTCTAATCCCTTCATCTGTACTTCAAATCTTAGAAGAAAAGCAACTTCATAGTAACCAAAATGACAATGGTGGAACAGCCAGAAGAAGGAGACTGTATTTAATATAAATCCCTGCATTTATAAAAACTCTAAAGTTTAAGTAGGACTAAGTTGAATTTTGCCACTGCAGTGCTTCAAGCAAAACGGTATGACTCCAAAGCCCCCAAAAGAAAGTAAAAATGAGTCAGGATAATCGTGGTTCTCAGCAGAAAGACCTTACACAGGACATGTCACCTCCTTCTATGATCCTGTAACACTTTATTGCCACTTCCATCAGAGCATTTATCACACAGTTTCATAATTTATCTGTGTGCCTATCTCCCTGGCTAAAGAGACAGGGACCCCTTATATCTTGATCATCTTTGAGACACCAGATTTTAACATACCATCTGACATAGGAAATGTTCAATAAATACTTGCTCAATGAATGAATGAATGAATGAATAAAAAAAACTAAAAAGGGACTTCCCTGGCAGTGCAGTGGTTAAGACTCCGCACTTCCACTGCAGGGGGTGCGGATTCGATCCCTGGTCTGGGAACTAAGATCCTACATGCCTCATGGTGCGGCCAAAATATAAAAAAAAAAGGGGGGGGGGCAAAGCTTTCATATGAAAAACTTTCTTAGTCATCATTCTGATTCTAGGAAATAAAGCTAAGCAAATCTGTTATTTGGATACTTCCTATCTCTTTACCAAATCTATCTCCTTCCAGAAATAATAAGGGAAAAGGTAAGCTGCTAGACTAGGCTAAATATCTGCGTTAAAATTTGGGGGCCACACAATAATTTGCACACTTCTTTCTTTTCCCTGCTATAAAGGATGTGGTAATTTAAGAAAAAAAAAATAGAGATTTTTGGAGGCAGAATTGGGAAGCCCTATGTAAAATTCAGCGTAATCTACTAAGGAACTGTGCAGATTATTTCTACAGTGCATCACGCTCTCACCCTGCCCCGCTCCAAGCAGCTGCAGCAGCCGGGTGTGATGGGCATGGGACCCAACCTAACTGGTCTCCCGGCCTCCAGCCTATGCCAGCTCCACATTTTGCTGCCAAACGAACCCCCTACAGGGCAGCCCGGGATTAACAGAACCAGAATGAGATGTGTCCCCCGCCCTCCAGCACTTCCATGCAGCAGCGCACTCCTTCAAGTCGATTGCAACATCAAGGCCAGAAGCCTCAGGGGTGTTTCTGACCTCCCAAACCAACTGGTATAAATCCTAGAGCTTCACCGTTTCCAGTTTTCGTCTATCCCTTCCCTTCTTTCCATTCACCCTGCTTTCACTACTCCCTCTTCTAGGGCTACCAGGCCTAGCCTAGATCAGCTACAACCAAGAGAAATATAACAGGGGCTACAAATAGTAATTTAAAATTTGCCAGTAGCCACATTAAAACAGTAAAAGAAACCAGTGCGGTAAATTTTAACGTTTTATTTAAAACCAATATATCCAAAAAGTGTTTTCATTGTTTAACTTGTAATCAATATAAAGTTATTGGTGAGATCTTTTACATTTTTCTCCAGAGCAAGTCTTTGAAATCTGTGTGTACTGTATGTTTCCCAGGACATGAGGACTGATCTCAACTCAAACCAGTCACATTTCAGGGGCTCAACAGCTACATGTGGCCAGTGGCTGTGGTACTGAACTGTAACAGTGCAGGCTTAGATGGAATGACCCCACTGCACCACCGCCTCCGGCTTTTCACCTCTCGAAAATACTTTAATCCAGCTGTAACAGACCATTCCCCCTAAACCTCTTTCCTTCCATGTCACTCCTTTGGCTGTCCCTTAAGCATGTCTTCTCTGCTTCTCTCCAAACTTTAATACCGGGTTCAAGTGCTACCTCCTTCATGAAGCTTATCCCATACCCTCCCCTCATAATCCATCTCTATCTCCTTTGCACTTCCATGTCATCCTTGCAAGTCTATAACAACATCGGTGCTTTTGCCTGTGCTACCCAACAGATCGTAAACTCCTTAAAGATACAGTATTGCTATTTATATTACAGCTCTCAAAGAACACAGCACAGTGCTTTGCACAGCGAAGACCCCTGATAAACTTCTAATGAAGTGACTTCTTTAAGTTACCAGCCTTATACAAGAGAAGTGTACCCTTAACATGAATGCATGCCCGAGGTACAGCTAGTTTCAAGGTAAACTAAACTACTGCTCAATACCCGTTGGCAACACAAAAGCTGAATGTTGGGTGCATCCCAACTTAAGCTCAGAAAAAGTGACACTAACTCACACTCTGATCCAGAATTTTAGCCAATGTCAGAGATCAGAAGCATCATCTTCATGGAAGAAGAGGACTGAGGTCAGAACCCCTGGACATTCTACACAGCATCATGGGCCATGTTCACAATAATTAATTACAGATCTAACTATTAAAAATAACATGCTCTAAAAACATGCTAGAAAATGGAAACTCCCAGATTGGATACCTTATCTGTGTAACAGAGTGCTGAAGTAACAACTAGGAACAGTCAGGACCTGGTCCCTACTCTGTAGTGTTTTATGTTCCTGTACCAAACCTTTGACTTTCTCTATGTGTGAAATGAGAGGGAAGGATACTCCCCATCCAAGGCAGGGATAGTTTCCCATGCTTTTGCTCACACCTACCATGTCGTAGACGTTTAGTGCTTCTCCTCTGGTCAAAACCCTCAAGCAAGGGCTTCCCTGGTGATGCAGTGGTTAAGAATCCACCTGCCAATGCAGGGGACACGGGTTCGAGCCCTGGTCCGGGAAGATCCCACATGCTGCGGAGCAACTAAGCCCATGCACCATAACTACTGAGCCTGCGCTCTAGAGCCCGCGAGCCACAACTACTGAACCCGCATGTAACAACTACCGAAGCCCGCGCGCCTAGAGCCCGTGCTCCACAACAAGAGAAGCCACCGCAATGAGAAGCCCACGCACCGAAACGAAGAGTAGCTCCCACTTGCCACAACTAGAGAAAGCCTACACGCAGCAACGAAAACCCAACGCAGCCAAACATAAAAATAAATAAATTTAAAAAAAAAAACCCTCAAGCGGCTTTTCATCTCACTCCAACAACTTTCCAACAGCGACAGGGCTCTCTACAGTCTGGCCTCCTGCTAGCTCTTTCAGACCTCATCCAACTACTCTCCCCCCTCACTGGCTGCCTTGCTGAGTACACACTGCCTGAGGGCCTTTGCACATGCTCCCTCTGCCTGAAAAGTTTCCCCCACTCCCAGATCTAGTCATCTGTCTGGCTTATGCTCCTTCAGGTTTTTGCTCAAATATTACCTATCAGAGAGGACTTTCCTGATTACTTGACAGAAAATAGCACAACTTTTCCTCATACACCTGACACTACTTATACCCACCAATCCTGCTTTATAACTCTAACCTGTTACATGTTTACTCTTTGTCTACATTGGACATAAGCTCCAGAAAAGTAGAATCACATTGGTTTTATTTGCTGCTATAGCCTCATTGCCTGGAGTGACCAGTGCCTGGAATGCAACAGGGACACAAATATTTATTGGCTGAACAAGTGAATGTGCAATATTCTAATTTTCTTAAGGAAGTGGCAGAATGAGGAACCATTTCCTTTTCAAATAATATTTCAGAAACCATTCATTTTAATATCTTAAACCTAACTACAAAATTAAGACATGCACATCATGAAAAAAATTACCCTTAAATGTATAAATTTTTTTTTTAATTATTCCACTCATCAACCTGAATAATTCTATTCCCAAGAAAATTAACACTGCAAGGGTTGGGGCATGTCCTTTCAGAACCATTTTAATGCATGTATGTCTAGATAGATAGAACTCTATATTCCTATCCATAAAAATAGACCATATCTTTGATTCTATTCCATAATTTTTATATATTACATCATGCTATGTTGATACACACAGAATTATCTTATCCTTTTTAATAGCTACTTAATTTTCTATTTTGTAGGTGTATCTAATGTAGAATCTAATCTCCTATTAATGAACTGATTCGAGCGTCTTTCATTTGAAAAGGACCCTCCTCCCTCTCCAAAAAAAAAAAAAATCTCAAACCAAGTAATTCACGCTCTGGCCAAGACATTAGGATCTCACCTACACATCCGGAGCCAGAGCAGAAACTGATGCACATTAATGAAGGAACAGGGAGGCACTCCATGCAGAGGGTACCGCATGAGACCTGAGACCAATGAACACAATCTTCTGCTCTCTACCAAATGGCCCCTTCACTCTCTATTTTTCTTCACAATTCAGCAAGCACTTATAAAACACAGATGATTCTGGGCCCACTGTGCCATCTCTCTGTCTTCTGCTCCTTTTTTCCCCTTCTGAAAGATGGATTATCTCAACCCAGACTAACCCCCACATAGATTTACACCTATTGATTCTCCATCACCCATGTGTTATGCAAAAGGGATCCGTAGAGGGTCCCCCGAGACGCTCTGGGGCAGACTTTATTTCCTAAGCTGCCTTCGTGATTTATACAGCAGTTTCTCCCCCTCTTCTGTCCCCAGCAGTGATCGCAGAACAGGATGTTGCTCATAAATCTTTTCCCTCAGCTAACCTACCACCCACTGACTAGCTTATTTTTACAAGAGTTGCCATTTCCCATACTCCCCTAGTGTAAGCCCCCTATGTAAGGTCTCAAAAGTGTGGTTCCTAAGACAAATACTCTATGTTATCGCTTATATGTGGAATCTAAAAAATAAACAAATGTATATAACAAAACAGTAACAGACTCACAGATATAGAAAACTAGTGGTCACCCTGGGGAGAGAGAAGGTGGGGGGCAAGATAGGGGTAAGGGATTAAGAGATACAAACTACTATATATAAAATAGATGAGGGACGTCCCTGGTGGCACAATGGTTGGGAATCTGCGTGCCAATGCAGGGGACACGGGTTCGAGCCCTGGTCCAGCAAGATCATACATGCTGCGGAGCAACTAAGCCCGTGTGCCATAACTACTTAGCCTGCACTCTAGAGCCCACGAGCCACAACTACTGAAGCCCGCGCACCTAGAGCCTGTGCTCTGCAACAAGAGAAGCCACCATGATGAGAAGCCCATGCACCACAACGAAGAGTAGCCCCCGCTCACCGCAACTAGAGAAAGCCCGTGTGCAGCGACGAAGACCCAATTCAGCCAAAATAAATAAATAAATAAAAATTTAAAAAAAAAGAATGTTGGCATGGCAACATTAATTATAAAAAAAAAATGAGCAACAAGGATATAGTGTACATCATAGGGAAATATAGCTATTGTTTTGTAATAACTTTAAATGGAGTATAATCTATAAAAATACTGAATCACTATGTTGTACACCTGAAACTAATATTGTAAATCAACTAAACTTCAATTTTTTTAAAAAAAAAGTATGGTTCTTGGGATGGGCAAAGACCTCAGGGAAATGTCATACTTCTGCCACTGTGAGTGCAGAAAATTCTACAAGGGGCTATGAAGGAATGTTGATATATTTAAAAGCACATCCTAAATCCAGGGAGACAAAAATAAGGCAAATCACTAAGAGGGCATTACAGGCTTCCCTGGTGGCACAGTGGTTAAGAATCTGCCTGCAAATGCAGGGGACACGGGTTTGAGCCCTGGTCCAGGAAGACCCCACATGCTGTGGAGCATCTAAGCCCATACGCCACAACTACTGAGCCCACGTGCCACAACTACTGAAGCCCGCATGCCTAGAGCCCATGCTCTGCAACAAGAGAAGCCACCACAATGAGAAGCCCGTGCACCGCAACGAAGAGTAGCCCCCAGTCGCCACAACCAGAGAAAGCCCGCACACAGCAACAAAGACCCAACGTGGCCAAAAATACATAAATAAAATAAATAAATTTATATTTTTAAAAAAGAGGGCATTACCATTTCTTGATGGGTAGAGGCCAATTCTTACTCATCTTTAAATTATTTAATTACTTTATTGAATATCTTCTGAGTCTAGATACAATGCCAGCCCTTGGAGACACAAAGATGACAGCTCTTAATCAGCTGTTCAAAGACAGAAATTTGTAAGGAAGACAAACATAAAAGCAATTTAAGAAATAAATGCCATAATAAAAGATTTTATCTTTCAGAGGCAGTGGTCCTTTACTGCTGGAAAGTGAGAGGAAGAGGTAACTGAACCAGCAGTTGAACAGCATCAGATGCTCTGAACCACTACAGTCTATTCTCTTGGCCCCCAAGATAACACTCTCCTGGTTTTCCTCCCACTTCTCTGGCAGTGTCTTCTCAGTCTCCTTGAGCCTTCTTGCTACTCAGTTTCCTGTTCCTAGGCATTTTCATCCTCTTTCTCTCCTTAGAAATCTCATGTACACCTCTGATTCAATTTCTACAGAATAAATGTGTATTTTGAGCCCAGACCTTCCCCAGTGAGCTCCATTCTAGGATGACCAATTGCCCACTTGACACCTCCACATGCAAGGATTTTCACAGGCATCTCAAACTAAACTCTCCCCCAAAGAACATGTACTACCTTCAGTGTTCCTCATCTTAATCACAGCATCTCCCAGTAACAAAGCCAAGTGGTTGGGAATTGTTCTTGATCCTTCTCTTTTACTCATCCTTTACATCCAACCTACCTGCACATCCTTTTGTTGTTGTTCTTGTTGTTGTTGTCATTGTTGTTATTTCTCCTCAATTATCCAGAATCTATTCTGTTCTCTCCAGCTCTCCTGTGGACTACTTAATAGGCCCCCAATTGGTTTCTGTGCTTCCACTTCTGCCCCACTTGACAAGTGACCATTTAAAAGCAAACCTACCAATTGGTTCAAGATGACAGAGTAGAAGGACTTGCTCTCACTCCCTCTTGTGAGAGCACCACAATCACAACTAACTGCTGAACAATCATCGACAGGAAGAAACTGGAACTCACCAAACAAGATACCCCACATCCAAAGACAAAGGAGAAGCCACAATGAGATGGTAGGAGGGGTGCAATCACAATAAAAATCAAATCCCATAACTGCTGGGTGGGTGACTCACAAACTGGAGAACACTTATACCACAGAAGTGCACCCACTGGAGTGAAGGTTCTGAGCCCCCCGTCAGGCTCCCCAACCTGGGAGTCTGGCAACGGGAGGAGTAATTCCTAGGGAATCAGATTTTGAAGCCTAGTGGGAACTGATTGCAGGACTTTGACAGGACTGGGGGAAACAGAGACTCTACTCTTGGAGGGCACACACAAACTAGTGTGCACACTGGGACCCAGGGGAAGGAGCAGTGTCCCCAGGGGAGGCGGAACCAGACCTACCTGCTAGTGTTGGAGGGTCTCCTGCAGAGGCAGGGAGTGGCTGTGTCTCACCGTGAGGAAGAGGACCCTAGCAGCAGAAGTTCTGAGAAATACTCCTTGGCGTGAGCCCTCCCAGAGTCTGTCATTAGCCCCACCAAAGAGCCTGGGTAGGCTCCAGTGTTGGGTTGCCTCAGGCCAAACAACCAACAGGGAGGGAACCCAGGCCCACCATCAGCAGACAAGCTGATCATTCAAACAGAAGGTCCAGCTGCAACAGGCAGCTCTACCCACCACCAGTCCCTCCCATCAGGAAACTTGCACAAGCCTCTTAGATAGCCTCATCCACCAGAGGGAAGAGAGCAGAAGCAAAAAGAACCACAATCCTGCAGCCTGTGGAACAAAAACCACATTCACAGAAAAACAGACAAGAAGAAAAGGCAGAGGGCTATGCACCAGATGAAGGAACAAGATAAAACCCCAGAAAAACAACTAAATGAAGTAGAGATAGGCAACCTTCCAGAAAAAGAATAATGATGGTCAAGATGATCCAAGACCTTGGAAAAAGAATGGAGGCAAAGATTGAGATGGTGCAAGAAATGTTTAACAAAGACCTAGAAGAATTAAAGAACAAACAAACAGAGACGAACAATACACTAACTGAAATGAAAAATACACTAGAAGGAATCAATAGCAGAATAACTGAGGCAGAAGAACAGATAAGTGACCTGGAAGACAAAATGGTGGAATTCACTGCTGCAGAACAGAATAAAGAAAAAAGAATGAAAAGAAATGAAGACAGCCTAAGAGACCTCTGGGAAAACATTAAATGCAACTACATTCACGTTATAGGGGTCCCAGAAGGAGAAGAGAGAGAGAAAGAGCCCAAGAAAATATTTGAAGAGATTATAGTTGAAAACTTCCCTAACATGGGAAAGGAAATAGCCACCCAGGTACAAGAAGCGCAGCGAGTCCCATACAGGATAAACCCAAGGAGAAACACGCCGAGGAACATAGTAATCAAATTGGAAAAAATTAAAAACAAAGAAACATTATTGAAAGCAGCAAGGGAAAAACGAAAAATAACATACAAGGGAACTCCCATAAGGTTAACAGCTGATTTCTCAGCAGAAACTCTTCGAGCCAGAAGGGAGTGGCACAACATATTTAAAGTGATGAAAGGGAAGAAACTACAACCAAGATTACTCTACCAAGCAAGGATCTCATTCAGATTCGATGGAGAAATCAGCAAAAGCTAAGAGAATTCAGCACCACCAAAGCAGCTCTACAACAAATGCTAAAGAAACTTCTCTAAGTGGGAAACACAAGAGAAGAAAAGGACCTACAAAAACAAACCCATAACAATTAATAAAATGGGAATAGGAACATACATATTGATAATTACCTTAAACGTGAATGGATTAAATGCTCCAACCAAAAGACACAGGCTCGCTAAATGGATACAAAAACAAGACCCATATATATGCTGTCTATAAGAGACCCACTTCAGACCTAGGGACACATACACACTGAAAGTGAGGGGATGGAAAAAGATATTCCATGCAAATGGAAATCAAAAGAAAGCTGGAGTAGCAATACTCAAATCAGATAAAATAACTTTAAAATAAAGATTGCTACAAGAGACAAGGAAGGACACTACATAATGATCAAGGGATAAATCCAAGAGAATATAACAATAATAAATATATATGCACCCAACATAGGAGCACCTCAATACATAAGGCAACTGCTAACAGCTCTAAAAGAGGAAATCGACAGTAACACAATAATAGTGGGGGGCTTTAACACCTCACTTATACCAATGGACAGATCATTCAAACAGAAAATTAATAACGAAACACAAGCGTTAAATGACACAACAGACCAGATACATTTATTCGATATTTATAGGACATTCCATCCAAAAACAGCAGATTACACTTTCTTCTCAAGTGCACATGGAACATTCTCCAGGATACATCACATCTTGGGCCAGAAATCAGGCCTCAGTAAATTTAAGAAAACTGAAATCATATCAAGCATCTTTTCTGACCATAACGCTATGAGATTAGAAATCAATTACAGGGAAAAAAAAGTAAAAAACACAAACACATGGAGGCTAAACAATACGTTACTAAATGACCAAGAGATCACTGAAGAAATCAAAGAGGAAATCAAAAAATACCTAGAGACAAATGACAATGAAAACACGACGATCTGAAACCTATGGGATGCAGCAAAAGCAGTTCTAAGAGAGAAGTTTATAGCAATACAACCCTACTTCAAGAAACTACAAACATCTCAAATAAACAATCTAAACTTACACCTAAAGAAACTAGAGAAAGAACAACAAACAAAACCCAAAGTTAGTAGAAGGAAAGAAATCATACAGATCAGAGCAGAAATAAATGAAATAGAACCAAAGAAAACAATAGCAAAGATCAATAAAACTAAAAGCTGGTTCTCTGACAAGATAAACAAAATTGAGAAACCATTAGCCAGACCCATCAAGAAAAACAGGGAGAGGACTCAAATCAATAAATTAGAAATGAAAAAGGAGAAGTTGCAACAGACACTGCAGAAATACAAAGCATTCTAAGAGACTACGACAAGCAACTCTATGCCAATAAAATGGACAACCTGGAAGAAATGGACAAATTCTTAGAAAGGTATAACCTTCCAAGACTGAACCGGGAAGAAATAGAAAATATGAACAGACCAATCACAAGTAATGAAATTGAAACTGTGATTTTAAATCTTCCAACAAACAGAGGTCCAGGACCAGATGGCTTCACAGGTGAATTCTATCAAACATTGAGAGAAGAGCTAACACTCATCCTTCTCAAACTCTTCCAAAAAAACTACAGAGGAAGGAACACTCCCAAACTCATTCTATGAGGCCACCGTCACCCTGATACCAAAACCAGACAAAGATACTACATAAAAAGAAAATTACAGACCAATATCACTGATGAATATAGATGCAAGAATCCTCAACAAAATACTAGCAAACACAATCCAACAACACATCAAAAGGATCATGCACCATGATCAAGGGGGATTTATCCCAGGGATGCAAGGATTCTTCAATATATGCAAATCAATCAATTTGATACACCATATTAACAAACTGAAGAATAAAAACCATATGATCATCTCAATAGATGCAGAAAAAGCTTTTGACAAAATTCAAGACCCATTTATGATAAGAACTCTCCAGAAAGTGGGCATAGAGGGAACCTACCTCAACATAATAAAGGCCATATATGACAAACCCACAGCAAACACCATTCTCAATGATGAGAAACTGAAAGCATTTCCTCTAAGATCAAGAACAAGACAAGGATGGCCACTCTCACCACTATTATTCAACATAGTTTTGGAAGTCCTAGCCATGGCAATCAGAGAAGAAAAAGAAATAAAAGGAATGCAAATTGGAAAAGAAGAAGTAAAACTGTCACTGTTTGCAGATGACATGATATGATACATAGAGAATCCTAAAGATGCCACCAGAAAACTACTAGAGCTAATCAATGAATTTGGTAAAGGTGCAGGATACAAAATTAATGCACAGAAATTTCTTGCATTCCTATACACTAATGATGAAACATCTGAAAGAGAAATTAAGGAAACACTCCCATTTACCATTGCAACAAAAAGAATAAAATACCTAAGAATAAACCTACCTAGGGAGACAAAAGACCTGTATGCAGAAAACTATAAGACACTGTTGAAAGAAATTAAAGATGATACCAACAGATGGAGAGATATACCATGTTCTTGGATTGGAAGAATCAATACTGTGAAAATGACTCTACTACCCAAAGCAATCTACAGATTCAATGCAATCCTTATCAAATTACCAATGGCATTTTTTACGGAACTAGAACAAAAAATCTTAAAATTTGTATGGAGACACAAAAGACCCCAAATAGCCAAAGCAGTTTTGAGGGAAAAAATCGGAGCTGGAGAAATGAGACTCCCTGACTTCAGACTATACTACAAAGCTACAGTAATCAAGACAATATGGTACTGGCACAAAAACAGAAATATAGATCAATGGAACAGGATAGAAAGCCCAGAGATAAACCCATGCACCTATGGTCAACTAATCTATGACAAAGGAGGCAAGGATATACAATGGAGAAAAGACAGTCTCTTCAATAAGTGGTGCTGGGAAAACTGGACAGCTACACGTAAAAGAATGAAATTAGAACACTCCCTAACACCATACACAAAAATAAACTCAAAATGGATTAGAGACCTAAATGTAAGACTGGACACTATAAAACTCTTAGAGGAAAACATAGGAAGAACACTCTTTGACATAAATCACACCAAGATCTTTTTTGATCCCCCTCCTAGAGTAATGGAAATAAAAGCAAAAATAAATAAATGGGACCTAATGAAACTTAAAAGCTTTTGCACAGAAAAGGAAACCATAAACAAGACGAAAAGACAACCCTCAGAATGGGAGAAAATATTTGCAAACGAATCAATGGACAGAGGTTTAATCTCCAAAATATATAAACAGCTCATGTAGCTCAATATTACAAAAACAAACAACCCAATCCAAAAATGGGCAGAAGACCTAAATAGCCACTTCCCCAAAGAAGACATACAGATGGCCAAGAAGCATATGAAAAGCTGCTCAACATCACTAATTATTAGAGAAACCCAAAGAAGACATACAGATGGCCAAGAAGCATACGAAAAGCTGCTCAACATAACTAATTATTAGAGAAATGCAAATCAAACTACAATGAGGTATCACCTCACACCAGTTAGAATGGGCATCATCAGAAAATCTACAAACAACAAATGCTGGAGAGCGTGTGGAGAAAAGGGAACCCTCTTGCACTGTTGGTGGGAATGTAAATTGATACAGCCACTATGGAGAACAGTATAGAGGTTCCCTAAAAAAACTAAAAATAGAATTACCATATGACCCAGCAATCCCACTACTGGGCATATACCCAGAGAAAACCATAATTCAAAAAGACCCATGCACCCCAATGTTCATTGCAGCACTAGTTACAATAGCCAGGACATGGAAGCAACCTAAATGCCCATTGACAGATGAATGGATAAAGAAGATGTGGTACATATATACAATGGAATATTACTCAGCCATAAAAAGGAACGAAATTGAGTCATTTGTAGAGACGTGGATGGATCTAGACTGTCATACAGAGTGAAATAAGTTAGAAGGAGAAAAATAAATATCGTATATTAACACATATATGTGGAACCTAGAAAAATGGTACAGATGAACCAGTGTGTAGGGCAGAAATTCAGACACAGATGTAGAGAACAAATGTATAGACACCAAGAGGGGAAAGCGGCGGGGTGGTGGGGGTGGTGGTGTGATGAATTGGGAGATTGGGATTGACATATATACACTAATATGTATAAAATGGATAACTAATAAGAACCTGCTGTAGAAAAAAAATAAAATAAAATTCAAATAAAAAAAGAGAAATAAAAAAAAATAAAAGCAAACCTACCATTAACCTACTTAAAATTCTTTGATGGCTTTCCATTCCCCTAAATATAAAGTCTAATTTTTTAGCATGGTCCCCAGATCATTTCCTGGCCTGGTGCTCTATGCTCCAGCTATACTGAAATTCACTAACTTCCTCAAAAGGACCCTATTTTTTTTACCCAAATCTTCTGAAGTATATTTTCTTTTACCCAGAATACATTTCTCTTCTCATTCCACCACCAAACTTTTTCAATTGATTAACTCTTCAACATACATTAATTTTCTGCCTAACCACCACTTCCTCCAAGAAGTCTTCCCTGATTATTCCCTAAATCTACATTTAGGTGCCCTTCCTGTATGTTGCTGTAAAGGTCATACTTTCCTGATGGCACTTATGGATGAATGCATGAATGAATGAATGAATGGAGCAGGGACGGGAGGAAGGCATAGCATATGCCAAGGCATGGTATTTGAAACACAAAGGCCTACATATGGAATTGTGAGAACTTCTGTACAGCTAGGCAGCAAGGCTGGGGGAAGGACAGGAGTGATGGGAGATGAGACTTGTAGACAAGGTTGAGGCCCACGGGACACAGGGTTTGAATGCCACATTACAGGAATCAATCTCTAAATTGTAGGTGATAGGGAGCTGTGGAGGTTTCTCAAGTAGAGGAGCAATGAACTTAGGGGAAACCCCCTAACATAATAAACTTTCTCCCACTGAGGAGCAATCAAGTTAGGCTAGGAGATAATGACTAGCACTTAGAGGCATAAAGGAATATGCTCAGGGAAGTGAGGGCACTCTGGAAGCAGTTCTGGCTCAGAAAATCAGTTGGGGGAGTCACCTGGGCTGGGGGAGAGGTGGTGGTGAAGCCATGATGAGGACTGTGTGGGAGAAAATTTGTGGTGTAAGAAGGAAGCAAGGCAGAGATAGAGGTCTAAGAAGTGACTTGCTTTTATCAGGTGGGAAAAAAGGAAGTTTCATGTGAAAGTGAAAGGGGCTAATCAGAATGGTAAGGAGCTTATAAGCCAGGATGAATGTCCCAGAGAGGGGATCAGGGAGGGAGGAAGGAATGTCCACATCGTGTGTCCAATTTACTGTGCTGCGCTCTGCACACAGTAGGTGCTGAGCATTTGCTGAAGTGTAAAATAATACACTGCAGCACCTCTGTTCAAGCTACATATATTCTAAATTTTTTTTTAATATTTATTTATTTATGGCTGTGTTGGGTCTTCGTTTCTGTGTGAGGGCTTTCTCTAGTTGTGGCAAGTGGGGGCCACTCTTCATCGCGGTGCACGGGCCTCTCTTGTTGCGGAGCACAGGCTCCAGACACGCAGGCTCAGTAATTGTGGCTCACGGGCCTAGTTGCTCCGCGGCATGTGGGATCTTCCCAGACCAGGGCTCGAACCCGTGTCCCCCGCATTGGTAGGCAGATTCTCAACTACTGCGCCACCAGGGAAGCCCTAAGCTACATATATTCTAAAGAAGCTGCATATATTTCCCAGATTATCAAGTCACTCTCTTATTACAGAAATTGTCACCTCAGTGAGTTGGGGAAGATAAAAACCACACCCACCCAAAATATAGTTTTTTGACTACATTTCAAAAAACGCCACACCCACTCCCTGATTCGAAGGATGCCAGGTGTGAAACCTTTTGAAAAGAAACAAGATCTTCTTCATACAAATTATTACTCTCTACTTTTTCAAATTGGGGATTTTAATGTATCCTCTGTCTTCATAAAGGAGAGAAATGTTGCTTTAGTGTGAAAAGGTCATCTGCGTGGGTGTGAGTGGGGTCGGGGGGAGGGGTGCAAAGAATCGGGCAATGACAGACAAATGCTGATGGAGAAGATTGGGCCTGGGCAAGGGAAGGCAGATGCAAATACCCAGGAGCTGAAGTCGGCACATCTCAGAGGTTCAACTAGCAGACTGAGCCAAATAAATCTTCAGGGATCCACAAATGCCCATTAGCCTCATACTGATTCCACATATCAATATTTCCTTTCTATGAGCCATCACGGAGCACCTATCTTCAAAATGCAGGCACTATTCCTGGTCTTCTGGCTACGCTGCTTTCCTGGATGTAGGCTTACGATGCCAAAGGAAGAGAGAAAACATTCCCCCTATGGGCTGCCGGCTTCACTCCTCCTCCCTCGCTTGTGGGTTGGAGACAACAGGCTCAGCAACTGCCTGCGTAGAGCCTGAACGTTAACTCGAGTCTCATAACCCACCCCCGAAACAGACGAAAACGCCATTGCAAGATGACTTTGACAGATTAGCCTGAAAAGTGAAATGCAGGTGACTTTTAAGCACCATTGGTTATAAGGCTTGCTGTGCTTTGAAGCAATTTGTTTTTAAAAGGTCAATGAAGACAAATAGGGAGCAGTAAATTATTGTTTACACAATTCTGAAGACTTTATACACGGGCCTTAACATGTAGTTTTCAACAGTTGGGTCAACAAGCAATTGCCTCAACAGCTACAGGATTTCACAGAAACACCAAGTTAACCCATTAGTAATAGAGCAAGAACTTTGGGCTGTTTTTCCAAGAAAAGGCAAATAAATACCCTTCATAACCATCATCCATCCTCCATCTCTATGACAGCAACAACTACAACAGCCGCAAACTCAATCATTCATTAATGGCTGGTTATTTGCAAAGCACAGAGACAATGCTCAAAGATTAAACAGACCTCCAGTGTGAAAGAAATATACAATTTACACAGATGTGTGATGTAACACTGAGACTGAGGGAAATGAGTACTAGAGGTCATATTAGCCTAGGTCTAATCAGGAGAGAGAAACCACACGATAATGTGAACAGAAGTGTAAGATAAAAAATGTTATACTATGATGGGGAAAAACTATCAAGACATAAAGAGAGACTCTAAGAGGTACCCTGGGCTGAGAGATGGTACCCAAGGACAGACAAACTTTGAGTGGGGAGGGTCACTCCCCGAAACTGAAGTTGAGCTCTCGTCGTTGGCGAAGGTATGGTTGCAGCCCACTGGATGGCAGAGTTGTTCACTGGAACTGGTTCATACTAGCTGAGCAGCAGGAAACAATTCTCTGGGGTACAGGCGAGCTGAGGCTGATGGGCATACAGAGAGAGCGGGGTGCCTCTGTGGGCGTGAGGTCTGGAGTGTGCCAGTGACTGCACTGAGAGGACCCAGGCAAGTAGCCAAGAGACTGCAAGCTCTGGGGCGCTGGGCTGGGACGGAGCATCACTGGGTGTCTGCACACGCGGCACAGTGTGCATGCTCTCAATGACAGTGTACAGCAAGAGTAAGAAAGAGCAGCCACCACAACCCTGAAGAGAATCTCTCTAACTGCAGCAATGTCCTTCCAGCACCCTCCACTGACCAAGTGTAACACCGTGCTGGCTGTAAAGGAGAAAGGCCTAGAGTCCATTCTAGCAGAGCAGGTACTAAAGGGTGAATTTGGAGACGAGAGGCGTTAGTTGAAATGTGGCACGGAGGTAAAGGAAGGGATAGGAGTGCACAAAAAGAGTAATGAATTTCTTGGGTGATTAGAGTTTAAAAGAGATGACATTTCAGCTGAACATTAAAGGATGGGTAAGATTTGGGTGGGGGAGGAATGAGTAAGAGAAAACTCATTCTCTTGAGAGGAGTTTTACTATTGAAAGGAGTTTTACTATTAACTCTGGGATCTTCAGCAAACCACTTAACCTCTTCAAGCCCACCTACCTTATAAGATCTGTATGAGATTAAAATGCAACAGTGAATTGTGAATAAACTTTGAATAAAGTTTAAAGCATTAGATGAAAACCACTTGATGGTAATACTTTCACACAGTAACTACAATGCAAGTGCTAGTGTGAGTTCCTATCAGGTTAATCTATCCCCACCCCAGTTCCCTCCCTCCCCATCCTTTCCCCCTGGTTCCTAGCAGACACTTGTGACATAAAGGCTTCACAAGTCTTTGCTGAATGGATGAGTGAGTCTTGAATTATCTTAACAGAGAAGACCTTCCATTTAAAGTCAAACAAACTGGACTTCCCTGGTGGTGCAGTGGTTAATAATCTGCCTGCCAATGCAGGGGACATGGGTTCGAGCCCAGGTCCGGGAAGATCCCACATGCCACGGAGCAACTAAGCCCGTGTGCCACAACTACTGAGCCTGCGCTCTAGAGCCTGTGAGCCACAACTACTGAGCCCGAGTGCCACAACTACTGAAGCCCACATGCCTAGAGTCCATGCTCCGCAACAAGAGAAGCCACCACAATGAGAAGCCTGCGCACTGCAACAAAGAGCAGCCCCCACTCCCCGAATCTAGAGAAAGCCAGTGCTCAGCAACAGAGACCCAACGCAGCCAAAAATAAGTAAATAAATACGTTTTAAAAAATAAATAAATAAAATTGCAAAAAAATTTTTTAGAAAAGTCCAACTAAAGGAAATGCATGATTTCTTATTTACTTAACACAAAAGGGTAGAAAGTATTACTAATTAAATATCTACTTTCTCTACACAGTTAGGCACACTTATCTTGATGTATACCCTAAACTATATCTTAATGTAATATTGTAATAGGAAACATGAAATGAGGGTTTTACTGAGAAATGAATTCAGAGTGTCATCAACCATTTTAAATTGCCCAAACTCTTAATTATATAAATTCCAAAATAACAACAACAACAAAAAAACAGTCTCATAATCACCTGAGCCCACAGTCAGGAACATTTGATTAAGCAGTTCACACACTGCCAGACCTTGGTCACAGACCAGGATCTCTGAGCTGGGTCTCAGAACAGGGGTAGGGAATTGGGGAGGCAGGCTGCTTCCCAATACTGCCCAATGGAGCCCAAACTTTTAAACCTCCTAGGGACTTTAAGAACATCATTGAGGTCAAATTCTCTGCACCCTGAACACTAAAATGATCAAAGGCAGGTCAATAGAAAGGGGAGAAAATTAGTATTTATTAAATACTGACTCAGTGTAAGCACTGGGTTTTAAAAAATGCATTATCTCATGCAGTTCTCATTATTATTCTTATTTTTACAGGTGAAGGAAGTACAGTTTGGAGAGGTTAGGAAAATTGCCCAGCATTACACATCTAGTTGGGACTAGAATTCAAGCCCAAGTCTCACCGATTTCAAAGCAAAATCACTTTCCCTTGAACTCAGACTGCCCCTCCAAGTGGAAATTTAACAGCAGAGTCTCAGTGAGCCTGTAAAAATTGTTCTCCTTACCTCAGTCACTACTGTAGGTTGGAAACATGAGGACAGAAAGGAAAAGTAACAATGATATTAAGAACTATTCCAGGGACTTCCCTGGTGGCGCAGTGCTTAATAATCCGCCTGCCAATGCGGGGGACACGGGTTAGAGCCCTGGTCCGTGAGGATCCCACATGCTGCAGAGCAAATAAGCCCATGCACCACAACTACTGAGCCTGTGCTCTAGAGCCCAGGAGCCACAACTACTGAAGCCCACACGCCTAGAGCCCATGCTCCGCAGCAAGAGAAGCCACCGCAGTGAGAAGCACGTGCACCACAACAAAGAGTAGCCCCCACTCACCACAACTAGAGAAAGCCCGTTCACAGCAACGAAGGCCCAACGTAGCCAAATATAAATAAATAAATAAATAAAAAGAACTGTTCCAAATATCTTCCCTTCTCACTCCAATCTGTGCTCTCAACTCTTTGTCCTTTACAAGGAACACATATTTTAAGATATATTTTCTAGACAAGTAAGGTATATTCCCTGTTCTCATTTATTAAATACACTGTCTCTTTGAAAATCAACACCTCCACCCTTAAATTAAGGATGATTTCATATCTCAGTTATCAAGTGCTCACTGAGGGAAAGTAAATTTCTGCCAGATGTTGAAAGATAATCTAAAATGAAACCTCCTACAACTTCTAACCGTTGAAAGCTTGAGTTATTCACAGGGTCACCACCTGACATCTGTGCAATGCTCTACAGACTGCAAGTTGCTCTCAGGGAGAGCACACATCACCTCACCGCAAGCATGAAAACAGCTCTAACTTATCTTAGGATGGGCACCACCTCCATCCCTCAATTTTAAACATTTATTTATTTGGCTGTGCCAGGTCTTAGCTGTGGCATGTGGGATCTTCATTGCGGCGTATGGTATTTTTAGTTGTGGCATGCAAACTCTTAGCTGCAGCACATAGGATGTAGTTCAGGGATCAAACCCAGGCCCCCTGCATTGGGAGCGCAGACTCTTAGCCACTGGACCACCAAGGAAGTCCCCATCCCTCAATTTTAAAACTAATTCATCCTTTTCCAGCCAGCAGCTCATTAGTCACCCCTATCCCCTCCCATCCTTTTTTTTCCCCACCCCACCTTCCACACCCCAATGTAAAGCTTTGTTCCTGCATTACAAAAAGATGAATCAGACTTTGAAGGCTAGCGGGATTTCATTGCAGGACTCCAACAGGACTGGGGGAAACAGAGACTCCACTCTTGGAGGGCACACACAAAGTAGTGTGTGCATCGGGACCCAGGGTAAGGAGCAGTGACCCCACAAGAGACTGAACCAGACCTACCTGCTAGTGTTGGAGGGTCTCCGGCAGAGGCGAGGGGTGGCTATGTCTCACTGTGAGGACAAGGACACTGGCAGCAGAAGTTCTGGGAAGTACTCCATGGCACGAGCCCTCCCGGAGTCCGCCATTAGCCCCACCAAAGAGGCCGGGTAGGCTCCAGTGTTGGGTTGCCTCAGGCCAAACAACCAAGAGGGAGGGAACACAGCCTCACCCATCAGCAGACAAGCGGATTAAAGTTTTACTGAGCTCTGCCCACCAGAGCAACAGCCAGCTCGACTCACCACCAGTCCCTCCCATCAGGAAACTTGCGCAACCCTCTTAGATAGCCTCATCCACCAGAGGGCAGACAGCAGAAGCAAGGAGAACTACGATGCTGCAGCCTGTGGAACAAAAACCACATTCACAGAAAGATAGACAAGATGAAAAGGCAGAGGGCTATGCACCAGATGAAGGAACAAGATAAAACCCCAGAAAAACAACTAAATGAAGTAGAGATAGGCAACCTTCCAGAAAGAGAATTCAGAATAATGATAGTCAAGATGATCCAGGGCCTCGGAAAAACAATGGAGGCAAAGATCGAGAAGATGCAAGAAATGTTTAACAAAGACCTAGAAGAATTAAAGAACAAACAAACAGAGACGAACAATACAATAACTGAAATGAAAAATACACTGGAAGGAATCAATAACACAGTAACAGAGACAGAAGAACGGAGAAATGACCTGAAGAGAGATTGGTGGAATTTACTGCTGCAGAACAGAATAAAGAAAAAAGAATGAAAAGAAATGAAGACAGCCTAAGAGACCTCTGAGACAACATTAAACGCAACAACATTCGCATTATAGGGGTCCTAGAAGGAGAAGAGAGAGAGAAAGGACCAGAGAAAATATTTGAAGAGATTATAGTCGAAAACTTCCCTAACATGGGAAAGGAAATAGCCACCCAAGTACAAGAAGCGCAGCGAGTCCCATACAGGATAAACCCAAGGAGAAACACGCCGAGACACATAGTAATCAAACTGGCAAAAATTAAACACAAAGAAAAATTATTGAAAGCAGCAAGGGAAAAACGAAAAATAACATATAAGGGAACTCCCATAAGATTAACAGCTGATTTCTCAGCAGAAACTCTACAGGTCAGAAGGGAGTGGCATGATATACTTAAAGTGATGAAAGGGAAGAACCTACAACCAGGATTACTCTACCCAGCAAGGATCTCATTCAGATTTGATGGAGAAATCAAAAGCTTTACAGACAAGCAAAAGCTAAGGGAATTCAGCACCACCAAAGCAGCTCTAAAACAAATGCTAAAGGAACTTCTCTAAGTGGGAAACACGAGAGAAGAAAAGGACCTACAAAAACAAACCCATAACAATTAAGAAAATGGGAATAGGAACATACATATCGATAATTACCTTAAACGTGAATGGATTAAATGCTCCAACCAAAAGACACAGGCTCGCTGAATGGATACAAAAACAAGACCCATATACATGCTGTCTACAAGAGACCCACTTCAGCCCTAGGGACACATACACACTGAAAGTGAGGGGATGAAAAAAGATATTCCATGCAAATGGAAATCAAAAGAAAGCTGGAGTAGCAATACTCAAATCAGATAAAATAACTTTAAAATAAAGATTGTTACAAGAGACAAGGAAGGACACTACATAATGATCAAGGGATAAATCCAAGAGAATATAACAATAATAAATAATATGCACCCAACATAGGATCACCACAATACATAAGGCAACTGCTAACAGCTCTAAAAGAGGAAATCGACAGTAACACAATAATAGTGGGGGACTTTAACACCTCACTTATACCAATAGACAGATCATTCAAACAGAAAATTAATAACGAAACACAAGCTTTAAATGACACAATAGACCAGATACATTTATTCGATATTTATAGGACATTCCATTCAAAAACAGCAGATTACACTTTCTTCTCAAGTGCACATGGAACATTCTCCAGGATACATCACATCTTGGGCCACAAATCAGGTCTCAGTAAATTTAAGAAAACTGAAATCATATCAAGCATCTTTTCTGACCATAACGCTATGAGATTAGAAATCAATTACAGGGAAAAAAAAGTAAAAAACACAAACACATGGAGGCTAAACAATACGTTACTAAATGACCAAGAGATCACTGAAGAAATCAAAGAGGAAATCAAAAAATACCTAGAGACAAATGACAATGAAAACACGACGATCTGAAACCTATGGGATGCAGCAAAAGCAGTTCTAAGAGAGAAGTTTATAGCAATACAACCCTACTTCAAGAAACAACAAACATCTCAAATAAACAATCTAAACCTACACCTAAAGAAACTAGAGAAAGAACAACAAACAAAACCCAAAGTTAGTAGAAGGAAAGAAATCATACAGATCAGAGCAGAAATAAATGAAATAGAACCAAAGAAAACAATAGCAAAGATCAATAAAACTAAAAGCTGGTTCTCTGACAAGATAAACAAAATTGAGAAACCATTAGCCAAACTCATCAAGAAAAACAGGGAGAGGACTCAAATCAATAAATTAGAAATGAAAAAGGAGAAGTTGCAACAGACACTGCAGAAATACAAAGCATTCTAAGAGACTACGACAAGCAACTCTATGCCAATAAAATGGACAACCTGGAAGAAATGGACAAATTCTTAGAAAGGTATAACCTTCCAAGACTGAACCAGGAAGAAATAGAAAATATGAACAGACCAATCACAAGTAATGAAATTGAAACTGTGATTTTAAATCTTCCAACAAACAGAGGTCCAGGACCAGATGGCTTCACAGGTGAATTCTATCAAACAGTTAGATAAGAGCTAACACTCATCCTCAAACTCTTCCAAAAAAACTACAGAGGAAGGAACACTCCCAAACTCATTCTATGAGGCCACCATCACCCTGATACCAAAACCAGACAAAGATACTACAAAAAAAAAGAAAATTACAGACCAATATCACTGATGAATATAGATGCAAAAATCCTCAACAAAATACAAGCAAACAGAATCCAACAGCACATTAAAAGGATCATACACCATAATCAAGGGGGATTTATCCCAGGGATGCAAGGATTCTTCAATATACACAAATCAATCAACGTGATACACCATATTAACAAACTGAAGAATAAAAACCATATGATCATCTCAATAGGTGCAGAAAAAGCTTTTGACAAAATTCAAGACCCATTTATGATAAAAACTCTCCAGAAAGTGGGCATAGAGGGAACCTACCTCAACATAATAAAGGCCATATACAACAAACCCACAGCAAACATCATGCTCAATGGTGAGAAACTGAAAGCATTTCCTCTAAGATCAAGAACAAGACAAGGATGGCCACTCTCACCACTATTATTCAACATAGTTTTGGAAGTCCTAGCCACGGCAATCAGAGAAGAAAAATAAATAAAAGGAATACAAATTGGAAAAGAAGAAGTAAAACTGTCACTGTTTGCAGATGACATGATACGATACATAGAGAATCCTAAAAATGCCACCAGAAAACTACTAGAGCTAATCAGTGAATTTAGTAAAGGTGCAGGATACAAAATTAATGCACAGAAATCTCTTGCATTCCTATACACTAATGATGAAACATCTGAAAGAGAAATTAAGGAAACACTTCCATTTACCATTGCAACAAAAAGAATAAAATACCTAGGAATAAACCTGCCTAGGGAGACAAAAGACCTGTATGCAGAAAACTATAAGACACTGTTGAAAGAAATTAAAGATGATACCAACAGATGGAGAGATATACCATGTTCTTGGATTGGAAGAATCAATACTGTGAAAATGACTCTACTACCCAAAGCAATCTACAGATTCAATGCAATCCCTATCAAATTACCAATGGCATTTTTTATGGAACTAGAACAAATCATCTTAAAATTTGTATGGAGACACAAAAGACCCCAAATAGCCAAAGCAGTCTTGAGGGAAAAAAGCAGAGCTGGAGAAATCAGACGCCCTGACTTCAGACTATACTACAAAGCTACAGTAATCAAGACAGTATGGTACTGGCACAAAAACAAATATAGATCAATGGAACAGGATAGAAAGCCCAGAGATAAACCCATGCACCTATGGTCAACTAATCTATGACAAAGGAGGCAAGGATATACAATGGAGAAAAGACAGTCTCTTCAATAAGTGGTGCTGGGAAAACTGGACAGCTACATGTAAAAGAATGAAAGTAGAACACTCCCTAACACCATACACAAAAATAAGCTCAAAATGGATTCGAGACCTAAATGTAAGACCAGACACTATAAAACTCTTAGAGGAAAACATAGGAAGAACCCTCTTTGACATAAATCACAGCAAGATCTTTTTTGATCCACCTCCTAGAGTAATGGAAATAAAAACAAAAATAAACAAATGGAACTTAATGAAACTTCAAAGCTTTTGCACAGCAAAGGAAACTACAAACAAGGCGAAAAGACAACCCTCAGAATAGGAGAAAATATTTGCAAACATATCAACGGACAAAGAATTAATCTCCAAAATATATAAACAGGTCATGCAGCTCAATATTAGAAAAACAAACAACACAATCCAAAAATCGGCAGAAGACCTAAATAGACATTTCTCCAAAGAAGACATACAGATGGCCTAGAAGCACATGAAAAGCTGCTCAACATCGTTAATTATCAGAGAAATGAAAATCAAAACTACAATGAGGTATCACCTCACACCAGATAGAATGGGCATCATCAGAAAATCTACAAACAACAAATGCTCGAGAGGGTGTGGAGAAAAGGGAACCCTCTTGCACTGTTGGTGGAAATGTAAATTGATACAGCCACTATGGAGAACAGTATAGAGGTTCCTTAAAAAACTAAAAATAGAATTACCACATGACCCAGCAATCCCACTACTCCGCATATTCCCAGAGAAAACCATAATTCAAAAGGACACATGTACCCCAGTGTTCATTGCAGCACTATTTACAACAGCCAGGTCATGGAAGCAACCTAAATGCCCATTGACAGATGAATGGATAAAGAAGTTGTGGTACATATATACAATGGAATATTACTCAGCCATAAAAAGGAATGTAATTGGGTCATTTGTAGAGATGTGGATGAATCTAGAGACTGTCGTACACAGTGAAGTAAGTCAGAAGAGAAAAACAAATATCGTATATTAACGCATATATGTGGAACCTAGAAAAATGGTACAGATGAACCGGTTTGCATGGCAGAAATTGAGACACAGATGTAGAGAACAAAGGTATGGACACCAAGGGGGGAAAGTGGTGGGGGGGCGGGGGGGGTTGGGTGTGGTGGTGTGATGAATTGGGAGATTGTGATTGACATGTATACACTGATGTGTATAAAATGGATGACTAATAAGAACCTGCTGTATAAAAAAATAAAATAAAATTCAAAAATTCAAAGATAAAATACTAATTCATGTGAAAATTAAAAAAAAAAAAAAAAAAGATGCACATTTCTCTAACTACTGGTGCCACAATGAAGCCATCTCCCAGGAACAGCGTTTTATCTAGTACTCCTTTACAATATCAGAAAAGAAAGTCAACTAAGAGGATTTCTGGCCCAAGCCTCAGTTTCAAACCAGAGCTCAGAAAGTATTTCCCTGCCACCGGCTTCTGCCAAGACAATGTGGAACGGACTTGGGGCCCAGTGACAGAAGGAAGGTAGCTTGAGTATCTGCCACTGATGAATCAGTTAACCTTTCCTTCCCCTTTTTCATCTGTAAAATATAGCCCCATAGAGAGCTGTGAGACTGAAATGAAATCACAGCTATCAAATACTTATTAGCACAAAATCTGGTCACTGTGTTCATTAAATATTAGCTGCTGTTGGCCTCTGAACTCATAAAAGCCGTGTCAGCCAGGCGCGCCCCCACATTCGCACCATTCCAGTATCTAGGGGAATGGAGGCCTTGAACACTCTCTTATCTCTCGTTGAAAACGCATTGGCTGGAGGACAGCCCCTCTCTACCCTCCATCCAGGGACGTGCTGCTCTCCAGCTGTGACCTCTGCTCCTTTCTCAAATCTTATAACTTGTTTGGAAGATACACTCAGAAGGTGATTACCAAACACTTGGGAAGTCAGTAAACACATGAGAATTCTTGGATGCCCAGCGCCTTACTGGTTTCACTCGGGTTACAAAGGGCGGTCTCTGACCCCCTCAGCTGTTTAAAATCTGGCTAAGGCTTGGACCAACTGCAACAAAGGAGCCAAGTGAAAAAACAGCAAAAGAGAGATAAGCTTGATGGGGAGTTGGGGACACTAGGAAGAGAGTTTACTTGAAGGTGGACCTTCAGCTGCAGGGTTGCATTTAAAGAGCAGTTTCCAAGTCTTGGTTCCATAAAATGCCAGGCTATTAGTGCTAATAACAGTATTTTAATAGTGTTGCTTTCAACATAAACATTGATCATAAAATGTTCAAATACTATAATTTTGGTTAAGGGTTTTGATCCAATGCAAAGCCTTGTACTACATAAATAAAAGGAATACTAACTTTAAATGTAAGCCTGAAAACAATAACCTTTGGACTTCTGTGCAAAGTTCTAAGAATTTACTTAAAAACTGACCTCTTTCTGCATTGCATGGGAGTAAGGGAGTTTTTCTCTTGATGCTGGGTAGGAAAAGGAACAGAGGAGGGGTCTAAGCCCTCAGTCTCCCCAGAGAAACAGGGCTCAAAAATTCTGCCCTGTTCCCCCCTCTTGCAACAAAAATGCAGCTGAAGCCAGGGCACTTCAATTCTCAACCTAGCAGGAGTACCTGCGGGGCCACCCCAGGCGGAGCCATTTCTCCAGGATTTGCGAGTCAGGGCAAACCCGAGGTAACAGAGGCTGCCTCCCTGTAACCTTAACAAAGATCTTCTCCAGTGGGAGCAGTCAAAATTCAAATGAAGAGTAGCCCCACGCTCTCCACTAGGAAACCCTGTTTTCTTTTAATTAAAAAAAATGTAGAGGTCATCCCTCAGCTTTGCTTACAAGTAATGAGTCCAACAGCCCCCATTTATCACCCCTGGAGATTCTTTTACACTTTGATGTGAAAAGAGTCAGGGCCCATTGTGATGTCAACTACTCCAACAGCAGTCCTTTCACTTGCAAACGAAGCTTGGGCCCCCAGTAAGAACTGATTGTCAGAAAAAATTCATTGCCTTTCCTTCCAATGATTTATCAGAGATGGGGGAAGAATCTGGCTTTAAGACAACTTTGCAGAAAGGGTTCCCAGCACACCCCTACTGCATTCCCAGCCTCCACTGGTTCTTTCTGCCCCAAATGCCCCTTTCTCAATGCTCAAGAAAGGCAACCTTCTCTCTTGAAGCCATCCCATCTGGGAGGACTTTCCTTCTCTCTCCTTCAAGCTTTCTTGGGGGCCTAACATTACTTACAGTTCCGGTGTTCCCTCCCTTAGGGCAACTCTCCAGAGCAAGGACGATACCAGTACCCTGGCTTGGCCATTAACAGACCCATAACCATCCCAATAATTAGGTCACAAGGCACCCATTTCCCCATCTTTACCAGTCTCTTACATTAAAAGGAATCGAGAATTAAGGAAGTTTAAAAGGAAAGAGGATTTAAAGATTTCTTGACTCATCCAAGAATCTGAGGTGGTAGTCAAAAAGAGGAAGGTTCACAGCAGGACTAGGAAGATATTTTTCAAGTAAACTTTAAAAATTAGAATATAACATGCACTCACACATGCATTTTCACAGAGTGACATACCCCTGTAAGCAGCACCCAGATCAAATCACAGAACAATACCGGCACTCTTGGACTATTAACTATTCTTAGCAAAAAGACTTATCTCAAATGTAACTGAGCTTTAGAGCTAACGTCCATTCTACAGGAAATACCTGAGACAGAACCACATGATTCTCAAGCTAAGCACTAGTGACATTTGAAGCCAGAAAAGTATTTGTGGTGGGGGCCATCCTGAGCACTGTAGGATGTTTAGCAGCGTCCCTGGCCTCTACCCATGAGATTATGACAACTAAAAGTCTCTCCAGACATTGTCAAATGTACCCCCCCCCCACCTCCAGGGGGTAAAAGTATTCCAGGTTGAGAACCACTGGTATATAAGAACAAAAGCACATTAAGAGGAGCAGTCAGACAAATCCACAAAGTAGGACATACATTCAAACTCAGCTTCCTCAACCAGTCAATCCCCGCCCACCCCCCATCCCTGCCAAATAAGCAAGGTAAATGCTCTAGGTTAAGACTTAATTGACAAAACTTAACGCAGTGTACGCACTTTGATTTGGCTGAATTAGGATGTAAACAACTTGAATAGACATTTTAAAACAATCTGGATAGTTTGGAGATGGGTTAATTAATAAATGACTCTAAAATGTTAATATTATTAGGTATGAGACTGGTATGCAATTATGTAGGGAAATGTCTCTTTTTTTAAGGAGATGCACATAAAGTATGCCAGAGTGAAAAAACAGATGTCTGGGATTTGCTTTAAAGCACTTCAGCAAAGAACAAAAGAAAAAGGATAGATTTTTTTTTTTAAAGTGTGGCAAAATATTGAGAAATGTTCAATCTGAGGAATTCTCTCTACTTCTACTAATGTCTGAATATTTCTGTGATAAAATTTTTTCTTTTAAAGTGAAGAAAAAAGAGAGTGAGCAAGAAATATGATAAGGTCTATGCTAAATTCGGTTAACATGCCCAGTCAGGGCCAATGTTAATTCTTTATTGCTGCTACAATGCACAAGATTTCTTTCTTTCTGTCTGTCTTTCCCTTGTGTCCCACCTTCCACCCCTGCCTTTCCTCCTTCCCAACCTCCCTCTCTCTCTCCCTTTAGACTGTCTTCCCCTTAACAAGAAGTCTTGGACCACCTCATGCTTTCAGTAGCTTTAATAAGACCTGTTCACTTAACAATATCTATTAACATCTTACCTATGTAAACACATACAATCCAACGTCTAACATTTTAAACTCATTTTAAAGCAACAAAAATGGTGGCACTCTGCATTACAGGTTAAGAAGAAGGCATCATCTGATGAAACGATCAGAACTTGCTGGTCAAAGGCAGAAATGAAATTGCACAGTGCCTTACATGTTAAATGTTATTTAGTAATTTAACAATTTCTCTCCAAAACAAACTAGTTGCCCAGCATTCCCTTTAGTCTGATTCACACATTCAACTATTAATTTCTCCAGCCTTTTTCTTTCTCCAGTACAATGAGGCAGATTACTATCTAATCTGACCACATTACAGGGTTATCATGAGGTACAGAAAACAAGATTCAGATTCTGAAATAATGTCCTCCAGGCTTCTGAAAAAGAGGAAACTGGAACTGAAATGCTCTCTTTTCTAAACCTGTTCCACAGATTCCAAAGGAGGCTGACTGCTACAGCTTCAGAAAAAAAGGATTGTTATAACCGAAGCCCTCCAAAAAGAAAAAAGATTCTTCCCCAAATCAGGATAGTATAAAATCAGTATTCCTATAAAGACGGTATAATCCTAAACAATTCAACACAATGTCCATCTTATCCACCACCATGGACCAAAGTGTCACCTAAAATGATATAATGCCAACTGCTTGGACTAGTAGCCATTCTACTGAAGGTGCTGAATAAATATTAATTCATTCTCCTCCAACTCACAGCATTAGTAGAATTCAGGGCTAAAGACAAAGAGAAAAAACGTACACAAATGAACTTGAAACTGACCTTGGGCACACTGACTTATGAACTTAGAATAAACTTTTTTTTTTTAATTTATTTTATTTATTTATTTTTGGCTGCGCTGGGTCTTTGTTACTGTGAGTGGGCTTTCTCTAGCTGCGGTAAGTGGGGGCTACTCTTCATTGTGGTGCGCGGGCTTCTCATTGCGGTGGCCTCTCTTGTTGCAGAGCATGGGCTCCAGGCGCCTGGGCTTCAGGAGTTGTGGCTCACGGGCTCCGGAGTGCAGGCTCAGTAGTTGTGGTGCATGGGCTTAGTTGCTCCGCGGCACGTGGGATCTTCCCGGACCAGGGCTCGAACCTGTGTCCCGGGCACTGCCAGGCGGATTCTTAACCACTGCGCCACCAGGGAAGCCCATGAACTTAGCACAATCTTAAGATGACTCTAAACGTAAATCTACCTTACAAGAAAGCAATTCCACCCCTAAATAGCTACCCAAAAGAATGAAAACATAGGGGCTTGATGACCTCTACAATCCCTGTGTGTGATTTAGGACAATCCCATAGCCAATATTAAATGTAAAATAGACCAGAGAAAAACTTGTAAGTGTATCCACATGCCCTGCAAATAAATACACTCTTGTTTTTTTTAAAGGTCTATTTCCTCTATCACTCTCCTTCCTATGTATATTATTCCTGGAGTAGCTCACAAAGGAATCCCTTCCATCCAGAGAGTTGCCTCTAAACAAAGCCTTTCTCCTTTAAGGTAGAATTGAGGAAGGTACTGACTCTCCTGAAACCCAGCACTCTACCATCCTCACCAGAGCGATAGAATTAATAATTTATCAAGGACTTATGATTTACCAGGAACTGTGATAAGCACTTTACATACATTATTCTCTGTATCCCCATTTTAATGAGGCCTTAAAAGTTGAGCAATTTGTCCAAGTAACCAACATGTCAGAGATCTAAACACAGGCTGTGGCCCTGGAGTTCCACACTCAAGCCCACTATATCACCCATGCAGTAACAGGTCAATTGGATTTTACTGGTAAATTTACTCAGTACTTCTACAGTTGAGTCTAGCCCCTCCAACCCCAAAATTTAACTATCCATTTGGGAAGTAACTAATTCTGAAAAAGATTTCCTCAGGTCTGGGATGAGTCTGAAACCAAACTCTTCTAAAGCCATCAAACGGAATGACTCATCTTAAAACTACATATGACAATGACACATACTTCACACTTCGGAACCATTTTCTAAAATAAAGGGAAACAATGCATTCTATATAAGAAACATCACTGCACTTGTAAATCAGGCCTAAAATGACTTGCTTGGGAAATACAGGAAATTTCACAATTCCAGGTGTGGATTATTTACAATGCCCAGGCCAATCACTGTTTCAGGAAAACACGGCCTACAGCCATTAATCTCTCTCCTGAGCATCTGGAAGTCAGGCCCCTGATTTACTTACACAAAGAAAATCTGTCTATATAATAGGTGTTAATCAGTTTAACACCTTGTAGCCTCCTCACTAATTGAGGACTCTCCTCAATTAGGAGAGTTAAACATTATTTCAGACTCTCCTGGGGAAGTAGAGCATCCTCGACTACAGCATTATGATTCAGGGTTCACAGAATGCAATCCTTCAAATCTTCACCCAAACTGAAAAGCATATCAGCAAAATCTCCTAACGCGTACAGAAGGGTAAGAAGGGGAACACGGTAGTGACATAACAAAAAGGCATGTTCTCTCTTTCAACAAGGAAAAAGAAAAGTAATTACAAACGCCAGGAAAAATAAAAATACCATCCAAAGATGAAGGAATTTTAAATGCGGCATGAATTTGAACAATTTACTCAGCTAAAGAGTTCATCTGGGGCTTCCCTGGTGGCGCAGTGGTTGAGAGTCTGCCTGTCAATGCAGGGGACACGGGTTCGAGCCCTGGTCTGGGAAGATCCCACATGCCGCGGAGCAACTAGGCCCGTGAGCCACAATTACTGAGCCTGCGCGTCTGGAGCCTGTGCTCCGCAACAAGAGAGGCCGCAATAATGAAAGGCCCGCGCACCGCGATGAAGAGTGGCCCCCACTTGCCGCAACTAGAGAAAGCCCTCGCACAGAAACGAAGACCCAACACAGCCATAAATAAATAAATAAATAAATAAAAATTGTATAACTTAAAAATAAAAAAAAAAAAAAAAAAAAAAAAAGAGTTCATCTGTCCAGATCAATATGAAATTTCTCAAGTGGTACTTGGGTTGACTTGGAACCCATAGAGGAGAAATGAAACCCTAAACACTATTTTGCTTCCCAATCAAAATAATGTAAATAATGCTTATTGGTTTTTCAGCTTTTATTATCAATTAAAAGACAAAGCTTGCAAGGGCACAGATGATTATAAAATAAAATGTACTATCAATCTGGACAATTTAAAACTAAAAGCAGAGCTAACAGTTGGAGGGTAGAGGAGAAGTGGAAAAACAGTAAGGATAATTATACTATCGTATTAGACTATGAAAAGTTGATGGAAATTTTTTAAAATTTAATATTGATTATATAATATAATTAATATGGTACATTAATTTAAAATACCTTATTATAAAGATATATAAATGTTAAAGATATTCAAGTTTATAAAATAAAAGAAAATAACATAAACATCAAAACTAAATAGACAACGTAAAAGAATATGATTATTTTTAAATAAAAATCAAAAGCAGGCAAAACAAATCCATGGTGTTAGAAGCTAGAATAGTGGCAGGCTTTGAGGGAGACAGCAGCTGAAAGGGGACAGGAGGGGCTTCTGGAGAGCTGGTATTGTTGTTGCTTGATCGGTTACACAAGTGTGTTTACTTTGTGAAAATGCATTGAACTGTACTAATAATGTCTGCCCTTTTCAATTTGTTATACTCCAATGACAATTTTTAGAAAGAACAAAATGGGGAGGGGAAGAAAGGTGAGGGGAAATATAAGTAAATCAGATTCAATAGTGTCTAATGCTGATAAATTTGGAAGCCAGGGCATAAGCCTATTATTTACAAGAACTAAAACAAATATTGTCTTTACACATGACATTAATATTCTGTCCACGCTTATGACTTCTGATAGCCCTGAGCAAACTAAGGATTCACACTCAGACTTCTATTTAATTTGAGCAATTAGAGCTGCCTGCTCAATACACATCTGTTTTCTTTAAAATATGTGCTAGTCCTGGACCAGTTCCACATGAATTTGATTTTTTTGAGGGGGGGACTACTAAAAGATTAAACTGCCATGACTAAACATTTAAACAAGTGAGCTATTTGGTATATATTAAAAATAGAGCTCCATTTAGGATTTCCCCTAGCTTATCACTTGTACTGGGTGTTAAAATTAAAAGGACCACATCAGGGAGGTAAGGAGCTGAGAAGGTAAATGTAACAAATAATAGAAATAGCTCTGTAATTGCTAGAATGTTACTACAAAGGGCAGTTACCTATCCTAACTTAATAATTAGCAACAATAGAAAACATGTGTAAACAATAGACTACAAAACATCTTTTTAAATTGTCACTGATGATGTTGTTAACTATTATAATTGATTCTCCTACCAGAAATTACCCTGGATGCAGTGTCAATAACCAGAAATAGTTGAAAAATCATACCTCCAAAAAATTTTAGAATTGAAATTTAAAATTTCTTCACCCCGTAAATTTTCATTAATCTGATATTTAGATTCCTTTGTAAAAAGACCCAGTTTTAATGTTTTATCAAATTCAAATCTAATTGATTAATGCAAAGGGACCCCAATCAAAATGCCAACAATTTTTCTAGAAAATGACTAATGACTCCAGAGTACACGTGGAAATGTAATCAGATGTGAATAGCTATAAAAATTCTAAAAATGAAAAGTAATGACAAAGAATCTGCCTGAATATTAAGACCTATAAAAATACACTGAAATAGTATAGCACCATTGTCAGAAGAGGCAATCAATGGAACAAAAGAGTCTAACAATAGACTCAACAATCTGATGGAATTTGGACAGAGCACTCAAATCAGTAAAGATATATGATTTAATAAATTATGTTGTAACAACTGGTTAGCCTTTTGCTTTAAAAAAAAAAAGGCTCCCTAACATCCCCAGACTTTTTTCATTTCTTATTAATATGGAAATTTACAACACACACTTTACACTAACTTTAATTACAGATGGATCAAAATGCTAAAAAGTCAACGATCTAAAATGGGTTGCAAGTTAAGAGGGTGAAGCAGCTAACTCAGTGTGTGAATCCAGCTGTGTGGGAATTGTAGTGAACTAGAAAGCATCGTGCTTCCCCAACTTTTTTTTTTTTTTTTTTTTAACGTCAAGTCTCTCTGGGGCAAGCTGACAAAGCAGATATCTGCAGGAGGAAATCAGGTGGGAGTTCGGGAGTTCTGGAGTTCTGGTTGGGGAGAGCAACATCTTGGCACACCTGAAAAGTACTAATGGCACACCACTTGGGAAGTTTTGAATTAGAAAGCTCATGACTTCTCAAAAAGAGAAGTAGCTATTCAATTCCATCTGAACGTTGCTATATTGCAATGCAAACCCAATGTTGTTAAGTTTTTTAAGAGAAGATGGAAGTCTAGATCATTATGTAAAAATCATTGGTAGATATATTTTTTTAGAACACTGTGAGAGACCAAACAAAACCCATCTGTTGACCAGATCTGCCCCATAGGCCACCAGCTTACAAGTTCTGATTAAATGCAAAAAATGAAACCTTTCAAGTGCCAGCAGAGAACACATGACATTATTTTCTCAATCTTGGAGTAGGAAAGACCTTTCTAAGCACAATCAAAACCAGAATCCATAAAAAAGACATTTAACTACATAAAAATTTAAAACTTATGTGTAACCAAACATTATGAATAAGCCTAAAAAAACGGATGATAACAGCTTCCCCTCTGGCTCTAGCAGAATGTGGACTGTTGCAGCCTGGGTCACATGCTTTCCTCTCTGGGGGAGGAGAGTGCACCAAGTTTAACAACAGGACCACCAGGACCACCTGGAGTACAGGAAGAATTTCCTAAATGAACCAGAAAGGAGGAGGAAGTAGGAAAGCATCAGAATGGTCCAGAATTACAGTCACGATCATCTATTACTCAAGAAATATTAATTAAGTTTGAGTCTACATGTCTCATACTTTCATATATGTGTATCTGAGCATCGAATAGTATAAACAAAAACTGATCAGTGATATTAAGAATTCCTTCTGGATAGCAAATGGGTTATTCTTAATAACTGCTTCAGAATATAAATATGCTCCCCTCAACCAACCCTGGTCATGTACTATATGCAAGCAAGATGGCAGTTAACTATATGTACAGAGTTGGAGAGAGAGATGTGAAAGTCATAAAATATAACTGACAGAATTCCCTCTTTCAAAGCTCTCATGATAAGGCAGATTTCATCATGATATCTGTTTCAGCACAAGCTGAATAGGTGTACATTTTCCCAAATCAGTGTAATCTGGACCAGTACCTTGAACAGAAAATTAAGATGCTGATCTAACATCACAACCACATGTTAAAGAAATGAGTTAAGAGAGTACTAGATTTAAAGAAAATATGTAGCCAGTCTAATAGGTTTGACTTCATGTAGAGAAAACAGAAATTTTCACACATTTTCCTGCACCAGAGAGTCATAAGTCACAAAAATAAAAAGGACCAAACTTATTCTTTGAACACTAGATTATAAAATTAAATATTATCATATCCTTGCATCGTGGATTTCATGGTTACCTGTTGCCACTGCTGTTGACTCTTTCGGTAAATGCCATTGCTGCCAGTCAGTGGAAAGCGACGAGTCTATTCATCTGAAAGAGAAACAGTAGCCTGTGAACATTAGCCCGTAAGTAAACTCATAGGTACACCCGACCTGTAAGAAATCTTATTGGACACAGAATTCAAAGTTCCCATTCGAATAAGAGAATGGTTCTTCACCAACTCTCAAGTTGCGTGAACAAGCCGGCCAGCATATATCAAAGGCCAAATGTACTTTTGGCCAAATGCACTTTTAATTTTAAGGCTGCTACTCAAAGCAATTTCAGCCAGGAAAAAATGTGCACAAGTTTATCATGAGGAGGAAGAAAGGAAATAACATTTCCCCAGTGTCTACTTTGTGCCAAGCATTGTGTTAAGCCCTTTAAAAATGACATTTCATGTAAACATTACAATACACTTGCAAGGTACATACTAATACACCATATACCAAATACCCCATTTTATATATAAGAGAACTGAAACTCAGTTTTAAGTAAGTTGCCTAAGGTAATAGGTTGTGTCAACAACGTCACTAGAGTCAAAAGGGAAAACGGTGAAAGAGTATGGACAAGAAAGAAAATTAATAGTTGATCTTCACATAAGAATTCAACACTAAGTAAAAAAGTGGGCCCAGTTTAAGAGCCAATCTTGAGATTTTACTTCCACTCATAAAAGGTACGTAACCACCAAAGCAATTCTGGAGCATTCTCTCAAAACAGTACTGGTTTTAAAAAGTTGTTATCCAACCTGGGCAGATGGCCTTGGTACTATCTTGCCTATCTCTAGAAACAACCTCTCTCTCTATGGTTAACACTATCAACAGCTGTTTCCTTTTCCCTTTCTTGTATTTGTAAATTTACTGCTCTTATCCTAACTTGCTTTAAATAGTTTCTATTTTTTCAGACATCCTTAAGGCAAAGGGTATGTTACCAAATTATCTTAGTACCAATTTAACAAACTATTTGATACAAATGGAAACATGATGTTAAATTTGTAACAATTTTAGCTTGTCTCCTATTTTAAGAGGCTGTTATACTTTTTGCCTAAGCCTGAAGAAACGCTGAATAGAGTCCTTGAGCTCTACTCTGCCTCTTGATAAGGTCTTTTATCTCCCCCTCCATGAAATTAAAATTGCTGACTTGCTGACTACAGTGTTTCATATTAGTAGATACCACTTGTCACTCTATCTCCTCCCCCAAAAGAATGCAACACGGATGCTACAAATATTCTAATTAAACTCACACTAGTAGAGCTCTAAAATTTTCAGGGTCAAACATGCTTTGGAGTAGGCCACTCCTTCAACTGGCTACAGTGGCCCTATGCAAGTTTCCTAAATTCTCCAACTCAAATCCCAATCACCTCCCTCACTCTCCCCCCTTACTCTCTCACTTTCCCTCTCTCAAACACACGCTTCTTAAAATTATTATTAATTTATTTTATTTTTGGCTGCATTGGGTCTTCGTTGCTGCCGGCGGGCTTTTCTCTAGTTGTGGCGAGCGGGGGCTGCTCTTCATTGTGGTCCGCAGGCTTCTCATTGCAGTGGCTTCTCTTGTTGCGGAGCACAGGCTCTAGGGGCTCGGGCTTCAGCAGTTGTGGCTCGTGGGCTCTAGATCGCAGGCTCAGTAGCTGTGGCGCACGGGCTTAGTTGCTCCGCGGCATGTGGTATCTCCCTGGACCAGGGCTCGAACCCGTGTCCCCTGCATTGGCAGGCGGATTCTTAACCACTGTGCCACCACGAGGGAATCCCATCAAACACACACTTTTTTTGGGGGGGGGGGTGCACACTGCACAGCTTGCAGGATCCTAGTTCCCCGGCCAGGGACTGAACCTGCACCCTCGGCAGTGAAAGTGCACAGTCCTAACCATTGGACCACCGGGGAAGTCCTTCAAACACATACTTCTGTTTCTCCTTCTTCCTCTGTCTTTCTCTACCCTCCTTTCCCTCCCCCTTCCCCCACCTCCCCTCTCTCTCTCTTTCTCTCTCAACATGGAGGGCTGGCCCACAGCAAATTATCAATAAAATAGTAGGCATTTGCTTTGGCATTAATCTTCTTAACACTGTAAAGCCTTCTCAAGAGTCCATGATGGCAGTCCCCAACACAGCCCTCCCAGTGAGGACGGCCCACCTGCTTGCGGCCCAACAGCACCCATCCCAGGGCGGATTGGTGGAGAAAGGAGGGCAGCAAGGGAGGGGGCGGGGGGGTTGTTGAGGGATATCAACCCGACAGCGTGGTCCTGAGTTCCCTTGTTTGTTCATTTCCTCACTGAGCCAACAAATATTTCCTGGGTATCTACTGTAAGAATAAGAGAGTGAAGGAAATAGGCCCTTGCCATGCTGAGTTTACAAACTACAGGAGGTAAGCAAAGATGAAACATAATATATAGATGTTAGACTTTAAAAGGAGAAAAACAAAGTGAACAGCGTAGAGTGCCAGAGAGGAAAGGAGGTAAGGTGTTACAATTTTATATAGAGTGGTCAGAGAAGGAAACATTTGAGCAAAGGCTTAAAGGAAGTGCGGAGCAAACCAGGCAGAGCTGTAGTAAAAGACGGTCTAGCACTCTGGGTGATAATGATGTGTCAATGCTCATGTTCCTCAATTGTAACAAATGCACCACCCTAGTAGGAGACAGTTGATTATGGGGGAAGCTAGGGGTGGGGATGGGGACAGGGAGGTCTACGGGAAATCTCTATACCTTCCACTCAATTTTGCTGTGAACTTAACTGCTATAAATAAATAAATAGGGCAAGCCTGTTTTTTTTAAAAATGGTCCTAGGAACTGACAAGTCCAAGACTGAAGGAGTCAGCTGAATCCCTGGCTCTCACTACTGGTTTCCTGGGTGGGTGAGTGAAGTACAAAGTGAAAGAGACATATTCTCTGAGGGATCTGGCCCCTGGGCACCGCCAGGGACTTGTGTGTACAATTCAAATTCATAACCTTGTATGGTGGCTCAATCCTTTCCACAGAGGCAAGGGCAAGGAGGCTACATCACCAGATTATTGACTCTTATGTCTCACAGGAAAGACCAAATTCAGCCTATGAAAGTCTGCTTAGATGCTGATGTATGTATGATTTGCACAGCTGTACGGAGTAGCCACACAACTCAGATATAAGGTTAGTTAGGTTAGAATGGAGGCCTACTGTAGTCAGGAGGTTATAACCCTAAACTACTGCTAAGAAAGGCAATTAGTATATGCTTCAGTTAATGTCTCCTTTGAAAAATCTTTCTTAAAAAGTCACATTTGTACAAGGAGGTTTGTGCAATAAAATGTTGTTTATAATAGCAAAAAAAAAAAAAAAGTGGTAACAACCTAATACATACAAACACAGAAATGGTAAATAAATTATGGCACATGAGACACAATGAAACATCAAAAAGAATAGGTTTATCCAAACAAGATGCTGAACAAAATGTACAATGTGAGCCAATTTGTTTGAAAAGAAATGCTTTCCTTTTATATTTATGCATAACACACACCCATAACACACACACACAGAACCAAACTGTTAATAGTGGCTTCTCTGGAAAGGGGCACTTTCATCTTTTATTCTATATGCTATGAATCCTTTATTACCTGTGTAAACATTTTTTTTTCCCTAAATATAAGGGTTGGGGGGGGATGTACTGGCCCATAAATATTGAAATCAGAAGGTCTTCCTGAAGTTTTCATACATTTTTATATTATTCTCACCAGATTATAAAGACAAAGCAGAATAAAAAATGAGGGAGAGGGGCAGTTTAAAATCCTCCCGTTAAAAAAAAGCAGTTAAGATTCCAACTTGGCTCTATATTAAAAACAGAGTAGGGACTTCCCTGGTGGTCCAGTGGTTAAGACTCCGCACTCCCAATGCAGGGGGCCTGGGTTCAATCCCTGGTCAGGGAACTAGATCCCGCATGCCACAGTGAAGATCCCATGTGCTTCAACTAAAACCCGGCGCAGCCAAATAAATAAATAACATAACATAACATAGTGCTATACAGCAAAAAGAGAATAAGTTCAAGTGAGACAGGTGATCACTTTGGGCAAATTAAGCCCTACCAGCCTCAGTGCTCCCATCTGTAAAATGGAAAACAGTCTATTTTACAGAGTTACTGAGAAAAGTGCTTTATAAATCTAGCTAAAATGCCCAGCACACTGACACATCATGGGCATTCAATAAGTAGCAGTTCTTATTTAAGTCAGCACTGTCCATCTTACTTTTTATGTAAGTGAAACAAGACTATGCTTCATGTAGGACTGTACCTTGCCACATCTATTTAAGTGACCCTTCATAGTCCTTCCAGCCTCTTGCAATGCAAATTTATTCAGAAATAAAAATGTCATGTACATCAAACTACTTTTCTCCCCAAAATAGCAGGTAAAACATTTCAAGTAAAAAAAAAAAAAAATTTTTTTTAAAGTTTTATAGACATTTACGCCATATACATATATAATTACAAGGAAAGAAAGAGAGGAGGAATACAGAAAAATGATTCAGGATATTTTCAAATATTCTGTTCTAGGTCATTAAGTGCTCCCAAACCTAGCACATTCTGGGGAACCTACTCCCAGGAGTCTTTGTGACATGCTTGTTTAAAGGCCTGCTTTGCAACCTACTAGGTATATAACCTCAAGAAAATCACTGTTCTCCCCCAAGGTCTCAGCCTTCTCATCAGTAATATGGGGCTTCCTGGGGTTGTTGTAGGGTTAAATAAAATGGGTGTAATGTTTTTAGCACAATGCCAAGCTCATGGTGAGCACTAAATAAATGGTTGTAGTAGTTGTTCCGGTTATCTTTCTGCCAACCAAAGCACATGCTAGGGACAATCCATACATTAGAGAAGCTTTTCAACTGGACAAACAGCGCTAAGCAGGTCTCCAAGCCCCATGACCATGACCCAGTTTCCAAAGGAGAATATTAGGAAAATAACTGTCCAGAGACCAGAGGATGTCTGGACTGGTCAGTAGTCCCTGGTCAGATCTCCTTCCCCTTTTCCATACATACCCCTCCAGGAATAACAGTCTCTTGGTAATTGGCAACGTGTCATGGGTGAGTCATGGGTCATACACTGTTTTCATCTGAATTCTCCAGAACTCTACCCCAAGCACCCCACAATCTCCCAGGGCCCCAAACTGACCTGAGCACCTACAATTCCTTTAGCTCTCCAGTGCCACATGAAGCCCACATGCCTAGAAATTCATAATGGAACATGATTTCCCCAACTATCTCTTCTCCACTTCAAATCCTTGTTCTAGGGGGCTCTGGTGCTGCCCCCAGACTCAAGTACACATCCCACACCTTGTCAGCTCCCTCCCATCATTCAGGTCTCAGCTCAAACAATAAATTCTCAAAGAAGTCTCCCCTGAATACAGTAGCTAATGTAGCACTGCTGTGCCCTCCTGCCAATCCATGCTCTATTCCATTATACTCTATACGGATTCAGAATGTGCCTAGCTGCAAGTAACAACTGCTTAATTAATAGAGGTTTCTACTTCTCCTATAGCAAGTCTAGAGGAGGGTGGCTACTGGTATAATTTTAGCTGTTCAATGAGGCCATCAGGAATTCTGGCTCCTTCCGCTCTGCCATATTTAGCATGCTGTCTTTATGCTTGTCATTTCATGGTACAAAAAGGTTGCTGCCATAACCAGACAGCTTTTCAACATGCAAGGCAGGTAGAAGATGAGAGGAGGAAGGCGTGGCTATGTCAGACACATCTCTCTCCTTTTGTCAGGAAAGGAATCCTTCCCCAAACCTATCTAAAAACCAGAACTAGGTCACGTGGCCTCCTCCAGCTGCAGGTAAATCAGGATACAAATTGTTGTCACTGGCTGAGAACAAACATGATCTATCACCTAAGGCTGGGCACAATGTAATCCCACACACAATCAAGGTTCTCTTAGCAACAAAAAAATGGGAATGAGCACTGGGGAAGAAAAGAACAGTGTTGGCCGCACTTATCTTTTCATAGTACTTACCACTATCTGAAATTAACTTAAGCTAAGTAAATAAATATGTTAATGTTTATATCTCCTCAACAGAATGCAAGCTCTGTGTCCAGCTTTACTTATATGTACTCAGAGCCTATATTTTAAAATAATTGACTGTCAACTTTCTCACAGTAGGCAGGTATTATAGATACTGGAATATAGTAAGGGTAGTCTAGGTTATGCTATAGTGGCAAATTAACCCCCAAATTTCAGTGGGTTGATAGCACAAAAACTTATTTCCTGATTATTCTTTATGTCCATTGCATATTGCGGGGGGAAGGGGAGGGTTGTAAGAAGGAGGCAGGGAGTTTTCTCCACATTGAGAAACCTAAGCTGGAAAAAAGCCAAGCTGGAAGCTCCACTATCTCAAAATGTGGCTGCAGGGTTTACTCTAGTAAAAAATACAGGTGGAGGGTCTCATAAGAGCCACTTAAATGCTTCAGTCCAGGAATATATGTTACTCCCATAGACAGCCCACGGGACAGAATTAGTCACATGATTCTGTATAACCTAAGGAGGTGGAGACACATGGGAGAGCACATGAATGTTGGTAGTAAATATTTAAGCCTCATTCCCCATGGAATGGTAAGATTATCATACAATGATACATTGTATCATACATCATCACCATTTTAGAACTTAGACCCATTAAAGAAGTTTCTTGGAATGAACTCAAAGTCAGGGATACTCAGTAAAGCAATTATTTCATCTTATAAGGCAATACTTACCATTAAAAAAAAACAAATTTTTTTCCTTCAGGAGTAATAATAGGAAATATTTATGTAGCACTTATTATGTTCTGCTTCAAGCACTTGCCAAGGCTTCTTACCTTTAATCTACCCAACTACCCAGTAAGGGAGATACTACAGTATTGTTAACTCCATTGCATAAGGGAATGGAAAAGTATTGGGAGCCAACTCTCCATGGGTCATTTCTGCATATTGTACAAGCAGAGGCACCAACTGCCTTTGTTCCATACAATCTTTAAAGATACTTCTATAGAGAACAGCTTTGAAAAATATAATGTCTCCTTCTAGAGCAAAGGGCAGCAGGTTTACTATCCAGTATAATCAAGATAATGTCTCCCTCTGGAATAAAGGGCAGTCATGCTTACTGCCCATTATAAAAGATTAGGATTCCCTAAGATCAGGATTTCTCTCCTTAATATAATCCACTGTGTTTGCAGGTAACGTCTGACTCTCTCCACATCTCCCCTCTTTGGAAACTGGGGCTTAGGGAACTGGTGTAAGAAAATGGTGATACTCTGGCCACAGCTATTATTATGAATAATAAACCCATTCCCAAGAGTCCATGAAACTGTGGCAGGTTAGCTTGTTACCTTGAAAGCAGGGTAAAAGCTCAGAGCCTTAACAGTTCTTGACAAGAAGTTAAGTAATTTGCCTAAGGTCTGACAGCTAGTAGGTGGCATATCCAAGATTCAAGCCCAAGCTGTCTGGCTTAGAAACCATGCTTTTAAATTCTCTGCTATACTGCAGTAGTCCTCAAAGTGTAATTCCAGAACTGGAAGCATCAATATCACCTGCAAACATGTTACAAGTGCAAATTCTTGGGCATTACCCCAGACCTACTGAATCAGAAACTTGGGGAGTGGGGGAGGAAGAGACACATCTGTGTCTTAAAAGCCTTCCAGGAGATTCTGATGCTTACTATAAGCTTGAAAAACACTATCATATGCATATATTCTGCATATATTCACGGTATCTATAAGATAGAACAAAATGGTATGAGTATATCCTGATTTACATAGGGATGTGAACTGACCTTTCATAACTTGAATAATAGATTTGAAGCACTAAGGGAGATGGCTCCTAAGCCCTTGCATTTAATTTTTAGGAAGGTAGGGATCTTTATTTGGTGCAAATAAATACCACATGTCTGTTTAATACGTCTGCATATTCTCCTTTGGAGTCACAAATATATGTCCATAATGCTAAATGAAAATACCTGCTTTTTTATTCCCACAATGATTAGAAAGAATTACTTAGCCAAGGAGAAACACTATTTATATTTGAGAGTCAAGCTGTAATTCTTGAAAAACAGGAAACCACATATCAACACAGCCAACACAGTGTACCACAGTAGAAAGGGCAGCAGGCTTTGAGTCACAGAGTCAAGTCACTTAACTTCTTCAACTCAATTTCCTGATTTTAAAATGGAAAATGAACTCCAACTTCAGAGTTGCAATTAGGCCTAAATGATATGTCATGTGAAAGCCGTTGGTAAACAGCTTTTGTGCTACATGGTTGTAAACTCCACCTGCATGGGCTCTTTCTCTGTCTTGATCTGGCGTTATCAGTTTCTCCAAAGCTTAGAGTACTGTCTGGCACATAGAAGATGCTCGATACTTATGAGGTATTGGGAATGAACATGAGGTATTATATTAATGATGTAATTGATTCCTCTGGGCTCCACTTGTCACAATAATCTCAGTCTTTTAATAGGAAAAAGTCACTTGAACAAGAAATCCTTAGTCATGTTTTAAATGGGGCAGATAATTTAAGAAAATCAGCTGATTTTCGTCCCCTGGAGAACACTACTGAAGGAGTTCTGTCCTAAGGCATAAGACAGAAACTCCTATTAGCAACCCTCACGGCCTTGGAGCCTCATCGTTTCACATCTACGACAATCTCTTGTGCTCTTGTAAACAGTCAAGAATAAAGGATGTGCACCTACAAAGAACTAAATATTCCACATTTACTTCTTCACTGTGGTAGAATTTTAATAAATAGATTACAGGGTTTATGTAATCTCTTTTAATGAAATCTAATATTAAATCAGCAAATATTAAATAAGCTACTATTGTGTATAAAAAGAGACTGCTAGAAAACCATTGTCAAATATCATTTGAGAACAGAAATCATTGTTGAATTTATAATTTAATGAAAAAATATAATTTATTTACAAAACTTTATGTATGGTAAATGCAGTTCCTTAATTTGTACTCTCTCCAACATACTTTCTCGATCTCCTGAAAAATTAGTTAACGGTCTAGTCTTGAAATAGGGGAACTTTGGGCTTTTAGCTTCAACAGACAAATCTAAGATAGCAAATGAATTCAAGTTGAAGGACAGCTTTCAGTGGAGAGCTGCAATAGTAAGGAGAATATCCCAGCTATGTTGCTATACCTTAAGGGACATCTGCAGAGTGTATTGTCCCCTGTGTATGTCTTATAATAATTCAGATATTTATAAATAAATTAGTTCTACCTTTTAACAAGTAGCACAGTCTATCTCAAGATTTGGAATTTTAACAGTCAACTAACTTCATAAAGGATTATGCAAATTTGTTTGATGAAAGAGCACAAATTACAGAGTTGAACGTGAAACTCCTTTCATTTGCTTCTTTAAAAATATGGGGCTTCCCTGGTGGTGCAGTGATTAAGAATCCACCTGCCAATGCAGGGGACAAAGGTTCAATCCCTGGTCCAGGAAGATCCCACATGCTGCAGAGCAACTAAGCCCGTGTGCCACAACTACTGAGCCTGCACTCTAGAGCCCACGAGCCACAACTACTGAGACTGCATGCCACAACTACTGAAGTCTGCGCGCCTAGAGCCCGTGCTCTGCAACAAGGGAAGCCACCGCAATGAGAAGCCCATGCACCCCAATAAAGAGTAGCCCCCATTCGCCGCAACTAGAGAAAGCCCGCATGCAGCAACGAAGACCCAATGCAGCCAAAAATAAATAAATAAATATTTTTTAAGTATGGAAAACAGGTTTGCCTTTCCTAAGCTTTTTTTTTTTTACCCATCTTTTCAACTCCCAAGGCACTATAACTTCAACTAAACAATCACATGGCTACAGTGATTTATAGAGGTACCTAATAAAGATGCAACTCATATATATACATATATATACCTTAATCGAACAATACTCTTCCAATGTAATCCAAAACCAAATTAAGCAAGTATCTTAGTCAATAAAAAAGTTACTTTTAGCTCCACCAAGTCCTTGCAAAATTCAGTGAAACCAAAAGGAAACAGAAGAGAAAGCCAGTTTTGACATAGTCTAACTACTTACCGTCTCATAACCCCACAATGAAACAGTGACTTCTGGTAGCAAAAAATGCATGCATATTCTGCATCTTGTAGGAGAAAGCAATGTTGAAAATCACCTGGGCTTTACTCTTGCCATAAATTCTCAGCCTCTTGATGATTTTTGTATTCTAAATTAATACACTTGAGTCATAACACATTTTGAGTCTTCAAAATCGTATCTTTATTAAATTGAAGAGTTAAGCAAATGCCAAAGACACTACAGAAATTCAATTGCTACAGTGAATGAATAAGACATATTAACTCTGATATGTAACAGTTCATTTTCTTCCTGCAAGTGGGAAGCAAAGAGTCCATAGTAACACACCTTTAAGTTCCACATCCCTAGCCTCATCATCGCTGTCAGTTCTATTTAGAAAAAGAAAAGAAGGGGGGGCGGGGGGAGGAAGTCCCCAATATCTAAATTCATTTTTTTTTCCCAAAGCCTTGTATCCCACTCTTCAATACCTCTTTGTCTTAAAGTGACCAAATCTGTCCCAAATCATTTCCTTGGTTCCCTCTCCTAAATTAGTTGAATTCAAATTAGTTTTTTAAGTACTAGTTATCTATTCTACTTTCTCTCCTGGTCTCCTTTCATTCTCGTGGGTCGTTATCCTTTAGTTCTCTCCATTCCTCTTCTACATAAAATACTCTTCAAATAAAATACTTTCGGACACTGGCAAGAGACACCACCTTTAAATGAAAGCAGGCAAACCATCCAGAATTTTCAACTCTCCTGTGAATTTATTTCCAGAATATCCACTCAAGGAACCCTCGCCGCTAAAGATGAAAGGCAAGCTAAGGAAATACATTAGACAGAGGAAGTAAACATCGAAACAGGGCATGCCTAGGTATTCTTAAGCCTCTAAGCAGAACTAGACTCCCGAGTCCAAAGGTCTTTCTTTTTCGTGACTTCTATGCCCACGCGGAGTCTGACAACACGTAGGTCCGCGAGGGGTGTCCCACCACCGCCCGTTCCTTCTACCACCTCTGCATGACCTTGCTCTCAAGTAATCTTGCACAAGCAAAATCCCCCAAATTCTCAGGCCGGTCCCTTGCCTGAGGTTTCTGTGCCTCAATTACTGAGCTCTTCTCACCTTCCAACCCCCTCAGGGAACACTGGGTCTTCGCCTTAATGTACGGTTTCGCCTTTAAAGTTTTAAATCTGTCTGGTTTCTTGATGGTATGTCATCCCTCATCCCCCATCCCCATCCCCGCCTCCAACATGCACCAAGAGGGTTAAGATTACCCCATCCCACCGTTAAAAGAAACAAAACTTCGTCGGTAAGGCCTTCCCCACCCCCACTTCACCTCCCAACAGAGATGAGCTCCCGAAAGATGCGGACACACCTCCACCTCCAAAGCCAAGGGTCTTCCTGGGACAATTTGCACAACAATACGGGGTCTGTGTGTGTAAACTCCTATAAGACTAACCTAGGAGGAAAATATCAAGACCCTTGAAGGTCCGTCGCAGCTTCATTAACGATACTCCCAACACATTATAGGAAAGTATGATTCCTATAACCCTCCAATTCCTCTCCTTCCAAATTCGCCGACCCCGGCGCTCGCAAAGTCGGAGGGGCTAGCGTGCCGCAGTCGGAGGATCAAACACCAAGAAAAAATTATCGTCAAGGGAAATTAACCAGTTCCATGTTCTGCAGACGCCGTCTCACTCTGTGCCAGGAGCAAGCCTCAGAAGGTGCCTCCAACTTTTCTCCTCCCTCTCCAGAGTCTGCGGACCACCGACGCACGCTTCCACCTCAATCACAATTTGATGAGATTGGAACCACCAATCTGTCTCTACTAGACGTAGGGGGGAGGGGTGACTATGACGAGAGGGAAGGGAACTCGTAATGGAGGAGAGAAAAGCCCCGCTTTTACCCCCCGGAGAAACTTCTGGGACTCTTCTATTACGCAACCTCGGGACCAGGTTCCAAAATCCGAACATCTTTCCGCAAGACGCGGGGCGCACGGGCCAACGTCTGATTTGGGGGAGGAGAATGGGTCCCTTCCTGTGTTCCCCTCCCCAGTTTTTCTAGACGCTACCTGCTGGGATTTGTAAGGGAGGTGCGAGCTCTGCGTCTCCTTCGCCCGTTCTCCCCTAAGGTTCCCACTGGAAAAGCGGGAACGCCAGCGACTTGAGCCAGCGTGCTGGGAAGCCGGCAGCGAGGCGGCCGAGCCTGGGCTTCCCAGAAGTCAGCGACCGCGGCGTTCTGGCCAGGATGACCCCCAGCCCGGGGGGCGCAGGGTTCCGCTTACCTTCCAGACCTTTAGTCCTCCAGTCTCGGGTCGTGCGCCCTCGCCGCCTCCGCCCGCCCCTGACCTGTTGCCGTGGGGAAGGCGCGCAGGTGTGGGGAGCGCAGGGCGCTCAGCGGCGTCTAGCGCTGGACCCGGCTCCCAGCCGCGGAGGCGAGAACGCAGCTGTGCCAGCGACGCGCGCAGGCGGCGGCCGAGTGCGCAGGAGCCGCGCGCTCGCCCGCTCGCTCGCTGGCTGGCAACCTCTGCGCGCCGGCGGCCCAGGAACGCCCAGGAGGCGAGGCCACGCCCCCCAGGAGGTCACGCCCCCCCCGCGCTCCCCGGCCCCGCCCGGCCCACGCCCTCTAGCTGGCGCCACCAGATGGAGAGGAACTGCTCGGCCCTCCCCCCGGGACCAGTGGGAGGATCTAGGGCGAGCAGCCTCTCAGGATGGAATACTGCAGTGACCGCACCGGCAGCATGGGTGACCCTGCCCCCGGCTGGTGTGGGACACAAGAACCCTTTCGCTTTACAGCGGGATTAAGCTTAGGGTCAAGTTCTGACTAAAGTGTCAAGGAGTCTTTTTGCAGTCTCTTACACAATTGAAACAGATTCTGTATCCTTTAAAGGAGATAATAACTAACATCTGGAGAGCGTTTTACAGTTTATAAAGGGCTCTTCACACACAGGCCCGTCTCATCTTCGTAACAGCCTTATAAAACAGACATTATTGCTGCCGTTTCCCAAATAATGAAACCGAAGAGCTGAAAATAAGTATTGTGCCCAATGTCACAAGCTCAAAAGTGGCACGAGAAACCAGGTCTCCCGAATCCAGCCTCCCGGTTCTTGCCCATCAGCAGCCCAACCCCAGAAAATTCTCCTGGGTATTGGGGCTTTGTCAAATAGATCCAAAAGCTTATGTCTAGTTACTACCCGATCCCTTCTTTGAACATACCAAGGAAAGCATCACGCTGAGTTCTTTGCATCATCTCGCCTTCCTCCCTGAAAGAGATGCAGGAAGATTGTATCAAATGGCCCAGACAGGCTTTTTCCCAATATCTTAATGGTTTAAATGAGTGAAATTATTTGGATGAAGAAAATCATCTTATTCATATGTAATATAATGTAAATGTAAATTAATATAATGTATGAAAATATCCCCCTTCCGTGCCGTCTCTGTTCTCCCCTCCTTTGTTGTTGTTGCTTTGTCCCTCATGTCTCTCATTGTCAACATGAACAGTATTTGAAAACCTAAGTGATAGATACTTGCATTTCCAAATTAAACTCTGGACTGCTTGACTTAATTTCCCATGGACTGTCTTCCAAAATATAACTCTTCTCCCTATTCCCTATGCTCCCATGATGATATTGATTTGATTTACCTTAACAGCTAAAATGATTAAGGTGCCCCTGATGAGATCTAGTGTGCCTCTAGATGAAAGCTTTGGAGGTCTTCCCTGGGCGGGGTGGGACAGCAGTCACCCCTGACAGATGCGAGTTTGTGCACTTCTTAAATGTTTCTAACAGAGATTGATATCTATTTTAATCATAACAAATATGTTAACCTTTTTGTTATGGAATTAATATATTTCATTGTAAAATATATATAAGCCTGGTCATAATTTATAATCTGAAGGTTTTTGCCAATCTAAAACTTTTTCCTTTGTTGTGTTCCTAATCCCATGACACCTCCTAATACCTTCAAACTGTAGTCAATTTAGTAAATGATGTTGACAGTGCAAGTTTGATAATATTATTTTACTGCTTTTGGAGCTGAGGGATGTAATTTTGCAAAAATTTTTTGTTGAAGATGATGTAGCTTTGGTTCAGAGAATAGTTCATTTATAGGAATATTTTTAAGGCAATGTGCTAGGTGATAGGCCATATCAGTGACAAAGACAGTGCACCTGTTTTCATGAGATTCCAGTGCCTTGCAGATACAAGCAAGTAAATAAACAATTCCAATGCATGCTTCTATTGATTAATTTCTGGAAGTGGAAATAGGTTATTTTAAAACACTTAAATAAAAACTAATTTTCTCATAATAAATAAAGAAAAAGCAGTTAGTCATTCTAGTGAGTTTTTTTAAAAGTTGCTTTTCTGCCTTTTCTCCAGGTCACATTGTATAACCAGTTAATAAGCAGGCTATTTTAAATAGTGATTATACCATATCCAAATTTCTAAAATATTTATGACATAAAAGAAAAGTAATTATGCAAGAGAGATGCAGATATTTCACTTTATTAGCTACACTTTCCTCTATCTTCTTCATTATAGGAATTCTTTAGTTACATTTTTAGCTCACTCAATGAAATTCTAGCACTTTCTTCATCTTGACAACCTAGTCACTTTTATTTCTGATTATGTTTCTGCTAAGGTGAAGCATTTCTCTGACATCAGTGATCTTTTTTACAACAGAACTGAAAAAAAAATTTTCCCTTTTTAATACAACTATGGTACTTTATCAGCTACCTCTTCATGTAAGGACTCCTGAGATGTTACCTGACAATTTTCAGTCATGATTCTACTTAAATTTTGAAGACAAACAAGTGAACCCCCAGGGACTCACAGAAGCTCATAGGTGATATTCTCAGAGCTCCTGAACTGTACAAGGGCAGGAACACATGTTAAGGTTGAGACTGGGGGGAAATGTGCCTGCATCCCAACCCCGAGGCTGCTTGCTTGGGCAGACTGGAGTATTCCTAAACTCTGCAGTCAGCAAGACCTGAGTATTTTAAACCAGCAGTTTAAATTATGTTACTCCAAAAATTACTGCCTGTATATTTCAAAGGGAATGAATTTCTTCAAAGTGTAAAAAAATCCTAACCAAACTGGCAAATAAATCCTAACTAAGTCCTAACCTGAGCATACACCTGTTGTTGATAACAACAACAACCGACCAACCAACCCAGAGTTGGGGGGAAGGTGGTATAGATGAGGAGCGGTGACAGTGAGGAGGAAGGAGGAAGGGTTGGCCTACGCCAGGTAAAGGGCAGTGGAGATAGAGCCTGTTTCCAAAAAAGAACACAAAGGAGGGGGGGGGGAGTAGGACCTCCGGGCAAAGATTTTGAGGGGCAGTGATGAGAAATATAGGAAAGGTCAATGGCAAACTGATGGTGAAAGGCCCTACATGCCAACCTAGGGAGTTTTCTTTTCATCCTAAGCGCAGTGGGTAGGAGATTGATTTGATCAGGTTGCATTTTAGAAAGACTACTGTGGTTGCTATACGAAAATGAAAATGAATAGGAGACAGTAAGGCTGTAGTCATAATCCCCGAGGCCATGGAAGAAAGTGTACTGAGAGCTGGGCATAGATTGCAGGCAGATATAGAAATTCCCAGCTTTACATCTCTACCTGGGAGGCAGGTATGCAGATGTAAACCTGCTGTCTTTTGCTGCAAGAAGAACTAAGTGTACAATTATTGTAATTAAAATAACTGTATTTTATCTTGAACACTTTGCATAAAACATGGTTCCTAGTGACCAGACCTCACTTTTTTTTTTCTTACCTCATTTTTTTCTAACAAGTACATATGAGTTTTGTATTGTGTGTGTTTTTTTTTAATAAATTTATTTATTTATTTTGGTTGCTTTGGGTCTACATTGCTGCTCGCGGGCTTTCTTTAGTTGCAGTGAATGGTGGCTACTCTTCGTTGTGGTGCACGGGCTTCTCATTGTGGTGGCTTCTCCTTGCAGAGCACGGGCTCTAGGCGTGCAGGCTTAAGTAGTTGTGGTACGCAGTCTTCAGTAGTTGTGGCTTGCTGGCGCTAGAGTGCAGGCTCAGTAGTTGTGGTGGACGGGCTTAGTTGCTCCACCGCATGCGGGATCTTCCTGGACCAGGGCTCAAACCCATGTCCCCTGCATTGGCAGGCGGATTCTTAACCACTGAGCTGCGCCGCCAGGGAAGCCCAGCTGTGTGAGTTTTTACCTATTGCTACTACACAATACTTCCCAATCCCCATGGGATTATGAATATTTTTGAGTCACGTGATAGTATTGTTAAATTAATTTAGTATTTGAAATTGTAATTTGGAAAATCCCAATGAATCTGGAGAAAAAGAATATGAGCACAGATCCATATTTTTCTCTGAAGAAATAAATGTAGGGATTTAACTAAATTTCTACAATTTACCAGACATTTCACCCACATAGTTTTTTTTAATCCCCTTGAAAACATTTGTATAGTTCTAGTTCATGTATAAAGAAGAAATAAACTCAGAGAGATTATTCATCTCTATCATGATTATACAGCACATAAATAGCAAAGACAGTATTTGAACTCAGCTTTTCTATGGCTCAAGGTCATGTTCTTACCACTATCAGAATTAGATTAGTATAAATATCCCAACTAATGTCTGTTACAGTTAAATTTACATTAGCAAGCCTGAGGGAGTTCGCAATGGGTTTTCAATCTGACGGTTACATCCGGAGGGTTAAATAGGAAGTGGATAAGTAAGCTGAGAGATTATGGGAAAACCAAATATTTGGAAAATGAAAAAGGGAAAGAAATAACAGACAGAGCCAGAATACAAGAACCAAGTTATGGTGCCCCAGTGGGGCACCACTGGATGGTGAGCTCCCAGTGGGAGTGAGATTGAGGGGTAAAAGCACCCTAAAGATTATGGCACAACTTTAAGAATGCAATACTCAATACTATGGTTCACCTCAATCCATCTCTCTCTTCTAAGTTCCAAACTATCACCCTCATTTGTTTGCAGGAAATTTCCACAGGGTTGTCCCATCGGCAAAACATACTCAGCACATCTAGTATGAAGCTCATGGTTTTTCACTCTGTCCACCCATTCTTTCACAACCCACCCAACCCAATTCCTCCTGTTTGGTCTCCAACTTTTGTTGCTGGTACCGTTATAGACCCAGGATTCAGGTGCAAATGTCCATTACCAAGGGAACCCTCCTACACTATTGGTGGGAATGTAAATTGGTGTGGCCACTATGGAGAACAGTATAGAGGTTCCTTAAATAACTAAAGATAGAGTTACCATATGATCCAGCAATTCCACTCCTGGGCACATATCTGGAAAAGATGAAAACTCTAACTCAAAAAGATACATGCACCCCAATGTTCATAGCAGCACTACTCACAATAGCCAGGACATGGAAACAACCTAAATGTCCATCAACAGAGGAATGGATAAAGAGGATGTGGTACACACACACACACACACACACACACACAAACACACACACTGGAATATTACTCAGCCATTAAAAGAATGAAATAATGCCACTTGCAGCAACATGGATGGACCTAGAGATTATCATACTAAGTGAAGTCAGACAGAGAAAGACAAATATCATATGATATCACTTATATGTAGAATCTGAAAAACTGATACAAATGAACTTATTTACAAAACAGAAAGACTCACAGACATAGAAAACAAACTTGCGGTTACCAAAGGGGAAAGGGGAGGAGGGAGGAATAAATTAGGAGTTTGGGATTAACAGATACACACGACTATATATAAAATAGATAAACAACAAGGAATAGCACAGGGAACCATATTCAATATCTTGTAATAACCTATACTGGAAAAGAAACTGAAAAAGAACATATACATATATAACTGAATCACTTTGTTGTATACCTGAAACTAACACAACATTGTAATACAACTATACTTCAATTAAAAAAATAAAAATATATGAACACACACAAATACAAACTATAGAAAACTGCCATTATTACATTGATGAAATTAAAGTTTATTAATTACAAAAAAAAAGTCCATTACCTACCAAGTCATACTTAACTTTCCTTTTATATGTCTCCCTGCCCTACAAGTTCCCTTCTTGTTTTTGTTTCATTTCTGCATTCTTTCACTGAATAGCTACTAAGTGTCAGGTACTAATTCTGATCAATTACAGAGATATAAAGACAAATATGAGACTCTCCTCGTCCTTGGAGAGTTCACATCTGGAAGGAGAGTGTCGAAGGCAGAATTCTAAGATGGCCCTGAAGATTTCCACTCCTGGTGTGTATCTGCTGTTTAATTTCTTCTCTTTGAGTGTGGGTGAGTCTGATCTAACCAGGTGAGCTCTTCTTTAAAAAGAAGATCTAGGGGTCAAAGAAGGAGGAAGTCAGAGAGATTCAAAGCTACAGCAGATGCTCGCCTTTGGCCTTGAAGGAACAAATTACTATCTTGTGTAGAGGGCCATATAACAAGGACCTGAGAGAGGCCTCTGGGAACTGGGAGTGGTCTTTGGCCTCCAGTTGGCAAAAAAATAGGAACCTCAGTCAGACAACTGCAAGGAAATGAATTCTGCCAAGGAACTTGGAAATAGATCTTTCCCTAGTTGACTCCAAATGAAGATACACCTGGACAACACCTTGACTTCAGCCTGGTAAGATCCCGAGCAGTAACCCAGGTAAAACATGCCGGCCTTCTGACTTACAGAAGCTGTGAGGTAATAAATGGGTGTTGTTTTAGACTGCTCAATTTGTGGTAATTTGTTATGCAGCAATAGAAAACTAATACAGAGAGATCAAAGAATAAATAGATCACTGTCACACAGCCTGCTTAGTGCTATGGTACAGGCACGCACAAGGATGCTCTCAGAGCCTAGACAGAGGCATCTAACAAACACTAATGAACTCAGGGAAGGCATTCTGCCAGAGTTAGAACCTAGGATGAATCACAAAGGGAAAGACGGAGTTGGGGGATGTATGACTGGGGAGGGCAGAGTGCTGTGTGCGCAGAGGGAGTTAACATGCACAAGTCCCAGAGTATAGAGCAAGGATAGAGATGTAAGATAGGGTAATAAAAAAATAACACCATTTACTAATTGTATACTATGTAGTAGTTCAGTGCTAACCTCAACTGAGGTGTTCACAGTAACCCTGTGTGTGCTGGTGTGTTGCTCATTTGCCTCAAATCCAGTCCCTGCTCTTCCTCTACTGTGCTGTGAATCACAAGGGGTTGATTCTTGAAACTACCTTTTCCAGACTTCTTGCTGGGCAACAGGCTTTTGCCTGGGTTGAGCCAATGGATGGCACTGGGAGGAGACTGGAGGCAGGAAGAGAGGAGACTCCAGGGTGCTTCTCTTCTCTCTCTGCTCTGGGCAGTGGCTCTGGCCCAGCGGCTGCACCTCCTCCCTTGGCTAGCTCCCACAGACCCTGATGAGCGGCTCTGCCTCCTGGGCTCCAGGAATACTATGTCTTCCCCTTAGTCCCAGCCTGGGGTGTGGCTGTTAGTTGCTTCCTGCAGTTGCTTAATCCCTGGGTAGTCTCACCTTCCCCTGTTTGCTCTAACAGCTCTCCAGTCTGTACCGTTTAACTAGTTCCCTTACTAAATTCTCTCTATTGAATTACCACCTGGCAGGAGGGTTATTTTCCTAATTGCATCTTACTGAATCACCATGCTTTACATATGAAAGAACTCAGAAAGACTGAACAAATTGCCTAATAACTCACAGTTTAGGATATTGTGGGGCTCAACAACGTAGAGCAAGTCTGTGACTCTGAAGTATATCGCTTTCTAACAAGCTGCCTTGTGTCTCTGAATTTACCATCATCACCGTATCGAGTCAGCTCCTTTTCATTTCACTGTTACAGTGGCCTCTGAACCATTCTCCTTCTCTCCTCCCTCCTCTCTCTCTAATGTGTTCTCCACAGTGCTGCCACATGAGTCCTCTTTAAGCATATCTCTGGTCATGTGACATATCTGGCAACTGCAAAGAGAAGTAAGCACCAACTCCCCCATTCTAGACTCAAGACTCCCTAGAATAGTTATTAAATCAGTCTTTTTGGCCTCACTTTTGTTAAATATTTTGCTCTACTGAAAATCTACCCCTGATTTTCACTTCTTTGTCTTTGCTTATACTGTTTCTGTTCCCTTTAGCTAGAATGCTCTATTTCTACCTTTTGAAATAATCTTTCTCTGTTCTACCTTCTGAAATATCTGCCCTTCAAGGGTTATTCATCTCTTCATTCATTCAACAAACCTGGGCAAGTTACATTCTAGGTCTTCAGGATAGAAAGAAGAACAAAATTATTCCTACCCTCTAGAATAGGTGCTGGCAAATGTTTTCTGCAGGGGGCCAGATGGTAATTTTTTTTAAATTAATTAATTAATTAATTTATATTTGGCTGCGTTGGGTCTTTGTTGCTGCACGCGGGCTTTCTCTAGTTGTGGAGAGCAGGGGCTACTCTTCGTTGAGGTGCACGGGCTTCTCATTGCGGTGGCTTCTCTTGTTGTGGAGCACGGGCTCTAGGCACGTGGGCTTCAGTAGTTGTGGCATGCGGGCTCAGTAGTTGTGGCTCGTGGGCTCTAGAGCACAGGCTCAGTAGTTGTGGTGCACGGGCTTAGTTGCTCCGCAGCATGTGGGATCTTCCCAGACCACAGCTCAAACCCATGTCCCCTGCACTGGCAGGTGGATTCTTAACCACTTAGCCGCCAGGGAAGCCCCTAGATGGTAAATATTTTAAGCTTTGTGGGTCACATGATCTCCTTTGCAACTACTGAACTCTGCCTCTGCCATTGTAGCACAAAGGATAATACATAAATGAGTATGGCTATACCAATAAAACTTTATTTACAAAAAAAGGTGGCAAGCTGGATTTGGCCCATGTGCTGTAGTTTGCTGACCTCTCCTCTAGAAACTCACATCAAAGCAAATGGGAAAGCTAGCAGGAAATGATAATGAATAAAAAATAGAGAAGGGATGTGGAGAAAAGAAGTACAAGTGCCAGCATCTATGTAAGAGGAGTTTCAAATGACAAAATTAAAAAGAATACGGAAGAGGGTGATATATTTGAAGAAAAAATAAAATTTCTCATAACTAATGAAAGATGAATGCTTTCAGATCATAAAGTGCCAAAGAGAAGAGATAAGGAAAAAGCAGACCAAGACATAAAGAGAAAGCTTTGAAACTTTCTAGAAAGAGAGGGCATGTGATCTACAAAGGAACAAGAATCATATTGATATTAGACCTCTCAACAGCACCCTGGCTGCAGGAAGACAAAGGAGTAATATATACTAAATACTGAAAAAAACTTGAGCCTAGAATGTTGTATTCAGCAAAAGTGTCATTCAGAAATAAAAGCATAGGAAAAGTGATACTCAGCCCCAGGCATACAAGTTCTCAGAAAATATACCACACAAAGACCCACATTGAAAATATATTTGAGGAAGTACAGAAATAAGAAGAAAAAAAAATCCTTTCTAAACTCCCTGGACGGGGGTGGGGGGGGGTGGATCTTGATGTGTTTTACAAGATATCAGAAGTAAGAATACTATATACTTAAGTAAACTTTGTTGTAAACTTAAAAAAGAAAAAGCAACTAGGGCCAAAGAAAAGAGAAAGAGAAAATATATCCACTACAATGTAAAACTCAAATTCTGGATATTATTAATATGATGGATGCTTTGGGAGAAAGTGAAAGGGACAGGAGACCATGCTAATATATATTTCTTTTCTTAGGGTAATAATTTGGTTGTGACATGTTTAAGAAATAAATAAGGAGAAAATAACTAAGGTTATGGTTGTATCGGTCAGGACACAGAAACCACATCAGTAATTTATCAGGGAACATTTAATGTAATAGTTATATCTAACAGAAGGTGGTTCAACTTTTAACAAAGTTAATAAAACTATTGAGGGAGGTAACAGACAACTATAGAAGAGCAAATGGAAGCAGCACTACTACCACTAAAGTTAAGGAAGAATAACCAAGGGAGGAACAAACTTGGAAGAGGCCCCATCCTCAAGGCTGAGATTCAGACCTCCCTGGAGAGGACAAGGAGCTCACTAGATGACAGCATTTCACTGGAGAGCTGCAGCTCCGAGCTGGGGTGCAGCCTGCAGGCCAGGGGTGGCCAGCTGGAAGGCGTCCACTAGGGTGGCGATGAAATTTGCTGGAGAGTGAGTGCCACTGGCTCTCCACAGGAGACGTCACAGAAACCGGAAGATCCAGGAAGGGAAGCCACCTTCTCTGCTCTGCCTTGCAGTGTCCCTCCAGTGCCCTCTGCTGATAAGGCCTAACATTGTACCAGCTGGCAAATGAGAATGTTCACAGGGTCCAGTTCTAGGTGGCACTGGAGCTGACAAACAAGACATTGATACCTGGCACAGTCCTCCCCCATTTTTTCCCCGCTCAGTGCTATATTGTCAATATTCATCCATGTTCTATGTGTATAGTATGCCTTGAGCACACTTCCTGGTTATCTTTTCCTTCCATTGTTTTTGGACTGTTTTACAGTTCTGTAAGTTGTAGAAAATGAATAATAATGCAAACAATTTTAGCCTGTAGAAATGGAAATGAATTGTGTCCAGTGAAATACAATTGATTATTTTCCTATGGTTAGACCATTTTGTATCTTTTTGTAAATTCATTCTAGCATTCCTAGTTGCCTATATATGTGTGATTGAGTTATCCTTTGATCTAGTTGTAACATTTTACTGGTTTCCTCATTAATTAATGAGAGAAGTAAAACCTCTGACACATATTCATTTTGTATTTGTATGTGAGTTATGATCTTAACTTTCAAAAAAATTATATCTTAAAAAAAAAATTATATCTTAAATAAGCCAGTCCTAGAGTAGTCAAGTTCATCAAGATAAAAAGAAGAATAGTGTTCGCCACACCTGGGGGAAGGAGGGCATGGGGAGTTATTATTTAACTGGTACCAAGTATCAGTTGGAGAAGATGAAAAAGTTCTGCAGATGGATAGTGGTGATGGTTGCACAAAAAATGTGAATGCTTAATGCCACTGAACTGTATGTTTTTAAATGGTTAAAATGGTAAATTTTGTGTTATGCATATTTTACCACAATTTTTAAAATTAAAAATTATACTTTAACATCGGCTATATTAATTGCTTCTCAAATTCACTCACAGTTCTGCTAAATATTCTATTACCTAAAGATTAAATTGTAAAGTTAGCCACCAACAACTTGTATGTGAAATAATGGGAAAAAGAAGAAAATATTTAATATTTACAAATAAACACATACACATACAAGCAAAGAGAAAATTCGCAAAGCTACTATAGTCCTTGTTTTTGTAATGGGTCATGAGCTATAGTTGATATTTATGACCCCCTTCTTTCATTACCTATTTCATATTTCCTTTGCTCTCAGCTAGAAGCTTAGCTGGTCAGTTTCCTAGTAGAGTGACCTAACCTTCAATCTTGAAGCATTATCAGCCTTTGATATTCCTGCCTCTTTTTGGTTACATTTCCTTAATTAATGCTTACTGTTGGGCATGGAAGTATTAAGAGATACCCCAGGAAATGCCCTGGGTTCCAGATATAGTCCTGTTTGTACTCAGTGGTTAGCAGCAATCTAAGTTTCCCCTTGGTAGTTGGGATCAATAACTGCAGCAGTACAGAGACCCCTTTTACTGCCTGTTACTTTGTGACATAATAAGTTCAAGATGGCCAGGTGGCAGCTCATCTTCCAATTCAGTGCATGCACTGTTGTGTTCCCTGGTGGAAGCATTTCTCCTTTGGGAACAAAGACCTTTAAAGCAGCAAATCTCAGAGTTGCCAGGATGGGAAGCAAAAATTTGTGAGTGGGCTATTTGATACAATAGTGAGAGAAGCCACTCCTACTTACACCCCTTGATTCCTGAACCCGTGTGTTCTGGGATGTGGAGGTGATACTACTACATATTGATCTCTGATTCAAAGCATATACAGCATCTTGCAGGACAGAACCCTGTCTTTAAAGTTGTTGTCTCATAACTGGCACCATAACTTAGTTTTCAGTAAGCAATTCCACCTTTAAGCTAGAGCAGCCACTTCTAGATGATGGAGTATATGGTAAGACCAGTTAATTCCATAGGTATAAGTTCACTGCTGCATTTCTATTGCTGTGAGATGAGTTTCTTGATCAGAAGCAATGCTTATCCACAATGGTGGATAAGGCATTCTGTGAGTCTATTGATAAGAGGTCCTGGCAGAATTATTACGAGTAGAGAAGGCATCTATACTCAGAATATGTGTCTATTCTAATGAGGAAGATTTTTCCACCCTCTCAACAATGGAAAAGATCCAATGTAATCAGCCTGCTACTAGGTGGTTGCTCATCATCCTGAGACATGCATGGTACCTTATCAGGGAGGGCCAGTGCTGGTCTCTGCTGTTGGCAGATAAGGCACTCAGCAACAGCATTAGCCAGGTCAGCCTTGGTAAGGAGAAGTCTGTGTTGTAGAGTCCATGTGTAGCCTCCATCTCTAACATGACCATTTTGTTCACGGGCCCATCACTGGGTGTCTGGGGAAAGAGGTTGTTTGACATCCACAGAGCCTATCGTTTCCACTTGATTATTAAGAGCCTCCTCTGCAGTGAATCCCCTTTGGGGAGCATTCAAATATCTTTACAGTCTGTGTCCTTTCCAAGATCATCGACATTCCTCTTCTCTGTATGTTTTTGTCGCCCACCTTTCAATCTGCTCCCTTCCCTAACCATCCAACCAAACTATTAACAACCACACATGAATTAGTGTACATACATCTGTCTTCTCACATCAGACAAAGCAGATATATTAGTTTCCTAGGGCTTCCAAAACAAATTACCACAAATCAGGTACCTTAGAACAACAGAAGTTTATTGTCTCATAGTTCTGGAGGCTAGGATTCTGAAATCAGAGTGTCAGCAGGGCCGTGCTCTGTCTCTGAAGGCTCTAGGGGAGGACTATGTCTTGCCTCTTCCTAGCTTCTGGTGGTTGCTGGCAATCCTTAGCGTTCCTTGACTTGTAGATGCATCACTCCAATCTCTGCCTCTGCTGCCCCATGGCGTTTTCCCTGTGTATTGTGTCCAAATTTCCTTCTTATAAGGACACCAGTCACTGGGTTAGGGCCCACCTTAATCCAATATGACCTTATCTTAACTTGACTACATCTGCAAAGATGCCATTTCCAAATAAAGTCACATTCACAGGTTCTGGGTGGACATGCATTTTGGGGGAGAACACTACTGAACCCAGTACAGCGGATAATCCTGCTTGGAAGATTTCCCTTTGCCACTGTCCATTAGGGTCATTTCTGGCCCTAAGCACGTTGCAATGAAGTTAAAATCTAATTACAAAAGGATAGATAAAAAAAAAAAAAAAAGGCTCATCATGCCTTGCACCAGCCCTTGTAACACTCCCATTTAAAAAAAAAAAAAAAAAGACAGATAAAATTTCACATATTTGAAAACTAAGTTATGTAATACTGAATAACCTTTATGTTAAGAAGGAAAGTGCAAGAAAAAAAGTGCAAAGTAAATTGACACTTAGGAATAAATAGCAATGAAAACAATACATGTGAATACATATATTTATTAAGAAACAAGATAGGGCTTCCCTGGTGGCGCAGTGGTTGAGAATCTGCCTGCCAATGCAGGGGACACGGGTTCGAGCCCTGGTCTGGGAAGATCCCACATGCCGCGGAGCAACTGGGCCCGTGAGCCACAACTACTGAGCCTGAGCGTCTGGAGCCTCTGCTCCTCAACAAGAGAGGCCGCGATAGTGAGAGGCCCGCGCACCGCGATGAAGAGTGGCCCCCACTCGCCGCAACTGGAGAAAGCCCTCACACAGAAACGAAGCCCCAACACAGCCAAAAATTAAAATAATAAATAAATAATAAATAAATAATTAAAAAAAAAAAAAGAAACAAGATAGTTTTAAAACAAAGCAGCTAAGCATTTAACTATGGTATTTGAATAAAAGTAATATCCAAAGAAACAAGAAGGAAGCAAAAAATAAAAATAAGCACTAAAAATAAAGGGAAGAAATAAAAGCAACAACATTTTTTAAAAGACAGAAAATAGTAATGAAATAATAGATAAGAAAGGCAAATCTATGGCAAGATTGATGAAAAGAGAGAGAGACAGAGAGAAAATGCAAATAAATAACAATGTGAAAAGAGGGAAATTAACTACAGTCTCAACAGAAATTAAAACTTAGCAAACAGTATTATGAATAACTGTGTGTAAATAAATATGAAAACCTAAATTAAATGGACAAAACTCAAGAAGAAATACAAAACTGCAAAAATATTTCAAGGAGAAAGAACTTGAATAGATCAATAAAGATTAAACAAAACAAAATAAAACCTCAAGGCCTAGATGGTTATACAGACAATTTCTACCCAAGTTTTAATGTATAATTAATGTGTAGTATATTCTCAGCAGCAAACATGAAAACAAATGGAGAAATCTTAAATGTATATCTTTGAGATCAGGAAAAGGAAAAATGTGTCCAATACTACTGGTGATATTTAGTATAGAATAACTGGTCTTGGCCAATGGTATTAGGAAATTTTTTAAAAGTTGAAGGGCTAGGGACTTCCCTGGTGGCGCAGTGGTTAAGAATCTGCCTGCCAATGCAGGGGACACGGGTTTGAGCCCTAGTCCGGGAAGATCCCACAATGTCGCAGAGCAACTAAGCCCATGTGCCACAACTACTTAGCCTGTGCTCTAGAGCCGGCAAGCCACAACTACTGAGCCCATGTGCCACAACTACTGAAGCCTGTGTGCCTAGAGCCCCTCCTCCGCAACAAGAGAAGCCACTGCAATGAGAAGCCCAAGCCCTGCAATGCAGAGTAGCCCCTGCTCGCTGCAACTAGAGAAAGCCTGCGTGCAGCAACAAAGACCCAACGCAGCCATAAATAGATAAATAAGTAAATAAATAAATTTATAAAAAAAAAAAAGAAAAGACACAATTCAAAATAGCAACAATACATCTGTGAAGAAAAATGTAAAACTGCAACAGAGAGCATAGAGGATGATCTGAACAAATGAGAGGACATTCCTTGCTTTGGGGTGAGATAACTTAATATTACAAAGATATTAATTTTCCCAAATTAATCTATAAATTCAATATAAGCCCCATCAAAATTTTAGTTGAAAAATTTAAGGAACTTGAGTAACTCACAGAGAGGAGTAAAAGTCTATAAATAGCTAAGTCAACCTTGGAAAAGTAGAATAAAAAGTAGATCTTGCCCCATCAGATATTAGGGCATATTACGAAAATATAGTAATAAATACTGGATGTTGTTGGCACAGGAATAGACAAATAGATAAATGGGGGAATTCCCTGGCAGTCCAGTGGTTAGGACTCTGCACTTTCACCGACAAGGGCCAGGGTTCGATCCCTGGTCGGGGAACTAAGATCCCACAAGCCACGCAGCCAAATAAATAAATAAATAAATGGAAAACTGGATCACCATATGGAGACAATAAAACTGGATCCCTTCCTAATATTATGTACAAAGGTAAACTACAGATGATCTAAGAGCATAAATGTGAATGACAAAACTCTATATTAATAGAAGAAAATGTAGAATTTTTTTTTTTTTTTGAGCAAGGAACTTGGAGGGTGAAAGCTAAATACAGACAGTGACAGTAAGGATGAAGGAAGATATTTCCTAAATATCTTCAGATGGAAGATATTTAGGAGGTTAACACTGACAGACTCCTTAACTTTCCCTTGTACTGCTGTCTCAAAGTTTAAAGGAGATAGGTGAAATGGGTATAAAATGCACATACATTGCTTTATATTATGTAGTTACTTATGATAATTTTGTGGCACAGTGTTATAAAGGGGATAAAATAAGGGGATAAAATTTGGAGTCAGAAGACCTGAGTTTAAGTCATGGCTCTTTCACTTACTAAGTGTGACCATGAGCCTTAGTTTTCTTATCTCCATAGATCGCATGGTCAAAAAAGATAAAACTTGCAATGTACAGTACTAAATATAGAGCTCAACCCTACCAATACCTGTTTTTCCCACTTGCACAGCCTTCTTCCTGTTATAGTTGGTCTTTGGTCTATGTCTGTATCTGGAAGTATTCTTTCATTCACACATTATAGATAGGCCAGTTCAAACAGGATTAAACCAAACAGCAAAACAAAAAGAGGAGGGGGAATTATTAGCTCTTGTAGATGTAAAGTCCATGGGTAGATAGATCTAACTTCTAGCATGGCTGAATTCAGGTGCTCAAAACGTGTTTCAGAAAGCTGTCTCTCCATGTACCCTTTAGCTATCATTTCTCCTCCCTTAATTTCCTCATCCCCACCAGCCTTAGCAACCATTAATCTACTTTTTGTCTCTATAGATTCTTCTATTCTGGATATTTAATACAAATGGAATAATATAATATGTGATCTTTTGTAACTAGATCTTTCACTTAGTATAATATTTTCAAGGTTCATCTGTATTGTAGCATATATCAGTACTTCATTCCTTTTTTTTTTTTAATTTAATTTTTATATTTATTTTTGGCTGTGTTGGGTCTTCGTTTCTGTGCGAGTGCTTTCTCAGTTGTGGCAAGCGGGGGCCACTCTTCATCGCGGGGCGCAGGCCTCTCACTATCGTGGCCTCTCGTTGCGGAGCACAGGCTCCAGACGCGCAGGCTCAGTAGTTGTGGCTCACGGGCCTAGTTGCTCCACGGCATGTGGGATCTTCCCAGACCAGGGCTCGAACCCGTGTCCTCTGAATTGGCAGGCAGATTCTCAACTACTGCGCCCCCAGGGAAGCCCCTTCATTCCTTTTTATGGCTGAATATTCCATTATGTAGATACAACACGCTTTTAAAAATCCCATTCTTTAGTTTATGAACATATGGGTTGTTCCCACCTTTGGGTATGTTTTTGGGTGGAAATGTGTTTTCATTTCTCTTTGGTATATACCTAAGGGTGGAATTTCTGGCTCAAATGGTAACACTATGTTTAACTTTTTGAGGAACTGCTAGACTGTTTTCCAAAGTGGCTGTACCGGACTTCCTTGGTGGTCCAGTGGCTAAGCCTCCGCGCTCCCAATGCAGGGGGCCCAGGTTCGATCCCTGGTCAGGGCACTAGGTCCCACATGCCACAACTGAGTTCGCATGCCACAACTAAAGATCCTGCATGCTGCAACTGAAGATCCCCACATGCCACAACTGAAGATCCCACGTGCCGCAACTAAGACCCGACACAGCCAAATTAAAAACAAAAATTGGCTTGAAAGCAGATTTCCATAATACAAATTATGTTAAAGAAAAAAAAAAAAAGAAAAAAAAGAACACCAGGACTTCCCTGGTGGCGCAGTGGTTAAGAATCTGCCTGCCAATGCAGGGGACATGGGTTTGAGCCCTGGTCCGGGAAGATCCCACATGCCGTGGAGCAACTAAGCCGGTGCACAACAACTACTGAGCCTGTGCTCTAGAGCCCATGAGCCACAACTACTGAGCCCGAGAGCCACAACTACTGAAGCCCGCACGCCTAGAGCCTGTGCTCCGCAACAAGAGAAGCCATCGCGATGAGAAGCCTGTGCACCACAACGAAGTGTAGCCCCCGCTCACAGCAACTAGAAAAAGCCCACGCGCAGCAACGAAGACGCAAAGCAGCCAAAAATAAATAAATAAATAAATTTATTAGGAAAAAAACCCCACCAAAAACAAAAAACAAGTGGCTGTACCACTTTACACTCACAATAAGGGTGTATGAAGGTTCCAATTTCTCCACATCCTAGCTGGATCTTTTTATTGTCTGTCTTTTTTAAAATTACAGCCATCCTAGTAAATGTTAGGTAGTGTATCTCGTGGTTCTGATTTGTATTTCCCTAATGGCTAATGATGTTGAACATCTTTTTATGTACTTATTGGCCATTCGTATATCTCCATTGGAAGAAGGTCTTTTCAGATTATATATTATTTGCAAATATTTTTTTCCCATTCTGTGGGTTGTCTTTTTACCTTCTTGATAGTGTCCTTTGAAGCACAAATTTAAAAATTTCGATGAAGTCCAATTAATCCATTTTTTTCTTTCATTGTTTGCTTTTTTTAAATACCACCCTTGCTGCTTCTAAACTTAGTACTTTATACAAAAGTTTATCTCTTTATTTTATACATAAAAACCTCACAAGCACTTTAGGCGAATCCTAGGAATGTTTTTTAAAAAATATGACTCACCAGCATGGGACATCAGAGCCTGAATAAGGTGAGGAGGACATCCACACGGGGGTGATGTGATGTGAAGGATCAGAACCCACATGGGGCTAGGAGGACATCCATGCATGAGGATGGCCCCGCTCTGGGTGTTGGAGCCCAAAAAAGGGAGGAAGGCATCCACCTATGGGAGCAGCCTTGGCTAGGGAGTCAGACTCTGAATGAGCTGTGAGTTCACGCAGGGGACAGCTCTGGGCATGTGAGAGACCAAATGGAGTGAGAGGGCTTTCATACAGGGGGTGGGGTGGTCAGGCCTAGAGTACTGGGATATAGGTGAGATGAGGAGGGTTTCTGCATGCGGAAGAGGACAGCAGAGGTGATGGGAGATCGATTATATTAGGAGGAATGATCAAATATTAAGGATAATGAGGGCCAGGTTTCTCACTATTGGAGAAAGGATTAAAAGTATAGAAAGGAAGAAAACTAGACTGAACCTTATGGTCGTGAATTAGAATTGGAGGTATTGGTGTGAACTCATGGTTTTTAATATAGAGATATATAGAAATACAGATGTAACGTATACAGGTATACACACATTTACATATATTTATTCATACATGTGTCCATATATACATAAATACACATATACACACATGTATTGATTAGATCTGTCCTCTCAGAGAACCTGGGAGTAGTGACATCTCAGTAGCAATGAGCAAAACTGGTGCCCAGATATTGATTTCTAAATACCGTTTTGAGAGCAGGCAAAGAAGTTGGCTCATAAATGAAGGCAGGCATTGACTACTGGCAGACCTGTCAATTCCAGGAAGGCAGAGAGTGGAGCCACATACAGTGAGAGTACAGGGTCCTGCAGTGGTTTCAGGACCAAGCTTGGGTCTACACCAAGAGTGAGTAGGAACCCCGGCCCTGGATTTGCTAGCTAAGCAATGTATCAGCATCAGGTTCCTTAACATTTCTGAGCCTCAGCTTTTCATTTGTAAACAGGATAGTACAATGGTAGAAAGGGACAATTAAGTCAAATGCCTGGCATGTTGTGAGCACTCAGAATTCTTGGGGACACCAGGAAGTCGTGCTGCAGCAGCAAAAATCAAAGAAATAAAAACTCTGTGAAAACTTTCCAAAATCTTCATCTTAGCTCAGAAGGCCAGGAACTTGGTGGAGTTCCAGGGGCTTTCCAGTCCCATATACCAGCCTTGAAATTAATATGTAACATTTTCATGTTAATTAAGCCTATTAATAAAATTTGTGGTAAGAGATCTGACCTGTGTGTTGGATATTCCCAAGAGTGGGGTGTTGGATGGGGCTGGGATGAGAGGAATTATGCCACTTTGATTTTGTTCCACAAAACTAATGAGCTGGGGAAATTCCTATGAAAATGGGCAGCCACTGGGATCTCACTACTGCTCAAACCAGAGTATTCTAAGTTTCCTCCCTCTCCCAGCAGTGCTTACATCCGATGAGTCACCAAGACATCCTTCCCAATTTCCCACAGCTGTTCTGTTTCTCTTCACCTCCCCTCTTTGGTTCCAGCCCTCAGTTCTAACTTGATTAATTTGTGCAAAAGTTTCTAACTGGCCTTCCTGCCCCTAGTTTTGATGTTCTCCAAACCATTCTCCATCCTGCCATGTAGTGATTTCCCTTTTTCCAAGCATTAATCTGATTATGTCACGCCCACAAAACTCCCTGAATCCTTTCTTGCAGGATAAAATTTTGCACTTCTTAGACGTCATTCAAGGACCTCCTGCCATACAGTCAGCTAAAACCAATAGAGACCATTTATTCCCTGTCCTTTGGGATGGTGTTCTCACATTTCTACCTAAACTTTTTACCTAAGCCTTCCTTTTCCTTTTTGCAATGATAGTTTCTTTTTATATCCTGTTGTTAAAATATTTTTAATCACATTTTTAAATGCCCATAGAAAAACAAAGAGTCTACACAGGCTTAGAGAATGAACTTATGGTTACCAGGAGGGAAGGAAGGGGGAAGGATAGTTAGGGAGTTTGGGATTGACATGTACACACTGCTATATTTAAAATGGATAACCAGCAAGGACCTACTATATAGCCCCGGGAACTCGGCTCAATATTTTGTAACAACCTAAATGGGAAAAAAATTTGCAAAAGAATTAGATACATGTAAATGTGTAACTGAATCACTTTGCTGCACACCTGAGACTAACACAATATTGTTAATCAACTATACTCTAATAGAAAAGTAAAACAAACAAAAACCAAAAAAAACAGAGTCTAAAAGATTGCTGTGTAAACATCAGTCCCCTGACCCTGCCCATCACAACTTCCCTCTCCTCAGAGGTTACATCTTTCACTCTTGCTGATTATTTTCGTATCTTCCTCCATATCGTTGCTACTCAATTTTAAAATGTAAACTTTCTACTACTGAAGATTTTGCTCTTTTATACACACACACACTCACACACCCTTGCTGTGCACACATCTTGCCAGTAAAATTATATAATAATTTTGCACAAATACTTGTTCATGCAAATGCTAATCCAATTTGAGACGTAGTATATTATGACAACTTTTCCTTTTCTGCTTAATTCCCCCATTTCCTTAATTTCCTGTCAGTTTTATAAAACTCCTCCCACCATATTCAGAGGCATCAATTAAAAAAAAAATCATTTCACTTCCTTCTGCTTTGTCTCTTGTAGAAGTACCCTTGAAATCTGTCTACAGTTGTTGTTATGGGACCTCTCTTCACTTCTCATGATGGAGGTCTTGTCTACTGAATCCCACGTCATCTTCTTTTTTGGTTTACTCCCTCATTTTGGAGAAGCACATTCTTTCTAGTTTCCTAGAGAGAATTCAGTGTACGCATATTTTTTGAGACCTTGTGTGTACTAAAATATTCTCATTCCATTTCATACTTGAATGATAATTTGGCTGAGCAGAAAATTTTATACTGAAAAATATTTTCCTTCACAATCTCATCATCTAGCTTTCAGGGTTGTTGCTGAGAAGTCTGATTCCATTCTGACTCTTGATTCTGTACGTAGGATCAATTTACTTGCCTTTAAAGGCTTAATTCCCACCATATCCTCTGCTTTAGTTAGGATGCCTTCAGCAGCAAGTGAATGGAAATGAACTCCAGGTGGCTTAAAAAATAAGAAAATTTATCTCATATAAGAAGTCCAAAGTAGGATGGCTCCCAGGATACTTAACTCAGTGATAAATGGCTTTATCATTAACCTTAATCTTTCCATTTTCCAGCTTTTCCCTCTTGTCTTTTTTCCTTACATTAGCTCTCGTTATGGTCACGAGATGGCTGCAGCAATTCTAAGTGTATCAAATATCCAGACACAAGCGGGTGCAAGGGAGAAAAAGATAATTGCTTCATAATGTATCTTCTCTAGGAGTGAAGAAACCTTTTCTAGAAACTCCTAGTCAATTTAACTTCATGTTTCTTTGGTGAGAATGTATCACCTGCCCAAGCCTAAAAATATCTATAATAAAGGGAATGGTATTACCTTGACTGTTTCAGATTAATCAGGATTCACCCTCAGGAGCAAGCACATGACCAAGTGGAGGAAGTAGATGCCTGAACAAAACCGGAGCTGTAACAGCAAGGAAGAAGGGGAAATTGTTTTGGAAGGCAATCAACAACGTCTACTGCACTCCTGGACATACTTTGTTTAATTGATCCTGACTTTATTACAGTTCCTTCAATGCTCATATTTTTAGGCTCTGACTTTGGATTGACTCCTGCTGTTTCTGCCACTGTCTATAGAAAGCTGAAGAGTAGGCTTGATTTTTGGAGTCTTCCTAGGAAATCATTTATCTCTGTGCACTTGACTGTCATTAGATTAACCTTGTATCCCCTGTAACTAAAGTTACAGTGTTGATATTGGGTGCTCCCCTATTCCCTGAGATGGGGCCCTGGCTGCAGGTCTGCACTGAAGCTCCCCCCTACTCCCATCACCACCAAGGCTAATTGGGCCAAGGAGAGGACACTGAACCCAAGTTTAACCAATCAGATTCTCTCTGTATTTGGTATCAGAATGGAAAGAAAGTCAGTCTCCATTTGCTTCAGACTATAACTTCAAACTCAAGAGAGGCAGCTGTATTTCATCTTGTGCTTTGAGGACTAGAAAAATCAGCTTGCAAAACATCAGCAAAGGCACAGAGAGAAGCAGAAATGAGATGGAGTGGAGCGCTCCTGGTTTCCCACTTCTTGATTTCAGTCCCTGCCTGAGGGCTGGCTGCATTCCTACCCTTGGGTCTCATGAGATAAGCCAGTATCCCCATCCCCCTTTCCATTTAAACTAGTTCCCTGGAAGTTCTGCTATTTTTAACCAAATTACAACTAAGGGGATTATGACCAGTCCTTCTGGACTAAGGCAATAAAACTTCAGAGCTTGTGACTTTATCATGTGGCTCAGGGCCTCTTTCTCTCTGCCTTATCGCCAGGTTTTATTTATTGGTGTACCTTGTGGGGAATCTGGTATGGTCGGGAAGGGGATCTGAGGTGTTGTAAACAAGAACTGGTAGAGAGGGTGTGTGTCTGGTTCATGCAGAGACTAGTAGGATGTTTCACTTTTCTTTTTAAAAATATTTATTTATTTATTTATTTATTTATTTATTTATTATTTGGCTGAGTCGGGTCTTAGTTGCAGCATGTGGGCTCTTCGTTGTGGTGCAAGGTCTTCTCTCTAGTTGTGGCACACAGGCTCCAGAGCACATGGGCTCAGTAATTGCGGCACATGGGCTCTCTAGTTGTGGCACGCAGGCTTAGTTGCCCTGCAGCATGTGGGATCTTAGTTCCCCAACAAGGGATCAAACCCAGGTTCCCTGCAACGGAAAGCGGGTTTTTTAAAAAAATAATTAATTAATTAATTAATTAATTAATCTTTGGCTGCGTTGGGTCTTCGTTGCTGCACGCGGGCTTTCTCTAGTTGCAGCGAGCGGGGGCTGCTCTTCGTTGTGGTGCTTCTCATTGAGGTGGCTTCTCTTTGTTGCAGAGCATGGGCTCTAGGCATGTGGGCTCAGTAGTTGTGGCTTGCGGGCTCTAGAGTACAGGCTCAGCAGTTGTGGCGCACGGGCTTAGTTGCTCCACAGAATGTGGGATCTTCCTGGACCAGGGCTGGAACCTGTCTCCTCTGCAATGGCAGGCAGATTCTTAACCACTGCAGGAAGGTGGATTCTTAACCACTGGACCACCAGGGAAGTTCCTCACTTTTCTTTCATGTGGCAGGCATACAGTAAACATTAATAAATATTTGAACAGATGAGCATTTGATACCTCATAAATCTGAATTTGATAAAAGATTAAATTTTAAACTGATTGTTAATAGCTGTTGCTATTAAACACCATATAAAAACTCAGCAACCATCCTTAATTGTTGCACCTGTGGTCACTGTGTTGGGGTATCAGCCTTGCCTTTACCAGCTGACTTCCATCTACATGTTATGCAGCCAGTTTGCTGTGGGTAGGACAATTTTAGGGCTGACACAGGAGACCACTGAGAGAAGTCCTGAGGAGTTATCAACAGCTTGGGACCCACTTGAACAAGCACTTTTGCTCAGAATCTTGGCATTGATTGTGTCACCTTGGATATGCGTTTGCCTTCCGGCCAACTTCCATCACTTCTTGACCCGACTCTTCTTATACATGGTGTTTTGGACAAGTTGGAACTATGGTTCCCAGAGTCCCTTTCCTTGTGTGACTTGTGTTAGAGTTGGAGAAAAAGAAGCTGGTATGAGATTTGGTAGGTAGAAGTGAAACAGCAGCCATGCGCTGGGAGAAGCACGCAGAGAGGTTGGCATGTCCCAGCTGGTCCCCACTCTCCACCGTACTGGTGCAGGTTCCATAGGTCCTTGCTCTCCCTTGCTCCACACCCAGCTCTTCTCTCAAGTGCAGGCCCTGCTGATCACCAGTAACTCCAGGTTGGGTGGTTCCACTCTGATGACTGAAGTGCCTGGCTTTCCAGACGAGTTGACGAGCTCCATCTTGCCCACCTGTGCCAGCGCTAAAGGAGGGCTGTTTAGTGACTTTTCTCTGATCCTTCAGCTTCTGCTTTCAGACACTTAATTTCCCAGCTTCTCCAACAATAGTGGGTAGTAACTATGTCTTGTTTGCTATCCCAGAAGTCATCATACCTTCTGGCATATAATGAATCCTCAGTAGACATTTACTAAATGAATGATCTTTAGTTTACAGAAAGAAGGAAAGAAAGAAAAAAAGAAAAAGAAATTATTTCTTTTCTTTAAAATTAATTAATTAATTAATTTATTTTTGGCTGCGTTGGGTCTTCATTGCTGTGCACAGGCTTTCTCTAGTTGCGACGAGCAGGGGCTACTCTTCATTGCGGTGCGTGGGCTTCTCATTGAGGTGGCTTCTCTTGTTGCGGAGCACGGGCTCTAGGTGCACAGACTCAGTAGTTGTGGCTCATGGGCTCTAGAGTGCAGGCTCAGTAGTTGTGGCGCACGGGCTTAGTTGCTCCATGGCATGTGGGATCTTAGTTCCCTGACTAGGGCTCAAACCCGCATCCCCTGCATTGGCAGACAGATTCTTAACCACTGCGCCACCATGGAAGCCCAGAAAGAAACTATTTCTGACATTGAACTGGTCCAATTCGCATCTGCATAATTTTGGCTATGAGGAAAAGGTGCTTTCCAATCTCTTCTTACTTCTTAAAATAATTCCACAGTCATATTCCTTTAAAATAAATTAAAAAGGCACGGGTTGAAATAGAGAAATGAGGGACTCCCCTGGTGGTCCAGTGGTAGAGAACCTGCCTTCCAATGCAAGGAACGTGGGTTCGATCCCTGGTCGGGGAACTAAGATCCCACATGCAGTGGGGCAACTAAGCCTGTGCCCCACAACTACTGAGCTCGCGTGCCTCAACGAGAGAGCCCACATGCCACAAATGACAGAGCCCATGCGCCCTGGAGCCCGCACACCACAACTAGAGAGAGAAAACCCGCACGCCTCAACTAGAGAGAAATCCAACCAGACCACATGCCGTAATGAAAAAGATCCTGCATGTCTCAACAAAGATCCCGTGTGCTGCAACTAAGACCCGACGCAGCCAAAAAAAAAAATATATATATATAAGGAAAATAAATAAAATAAATATTTTAAAAAATATTTTTAAAAAAGCAATAGAGAAATGAAAGTAGCTTGCTTAAGATCCCAGGGCAAGAGAGGAAATAAACCAAAATTAGAACTTGTATTGATACTTATGTTCTCCCTAACTACAACTTAAGCCTACTTAGCAACCCACTGAGTTTTATCTCCCTTCCTTTATCCAGTCCACTTTTGTGCACCACCACCTCTTCTGCCCCTAGCCCATATACACATGTATACTTGTCCAAACGCCAGCACTAAAAAATAAACAAAAGTACTTGTTGAAAGTATGGCTCTCCAAAGGGGAATACATTCAAGTCAATTTAATGGGTATTTATTGAGCATCCTGATGTAAGAAAACTTGCTCTACAGGCAAAGTAATGATGAATAAGAGGGCAAATGTGGTGTGCTGTTCCTGCTGGAGAAACTTGACAAAAAACTCTTTGACGTGGAACCATTGTTGGTTATTACTTAATTCCTATTCTCAGTACTGTGTCTTTTTCTCATTCATCATTTGAGTCTTGGGGTTGTGGTTTCCTCATGAACATACACCCAAAGTAGCTTAATAACATTCAGCCGAAATAGGTCTGCCAGCCCTTGGCCCATCTAAGAGAACATTTTGTTATTCCCTAGGCCAGTGGTTCTTAAAATTCACCAGTAAACCTTCACCTGGGTAGCCTCTTTAAAATGCAGATGGCTGGGCTTCTTTCCTCACTTTCCCCCTCCAACCCTGCCCCTGCAGATTGAAAATTCAGGATATCCATGAAATTTGTATTTTTCACAAGACACCAGGTGCTCATCTGACACAGTCATCTTCAGGCCACTTTTGGAGAAATGTGCAAAAACACCTGAAAGAGAATCACCTGGGAGCTTAGTTTTGAAAAGCTAATTCTTGATCCCTACCCCCCACACCATCTGAATTAGAATTTTGGCAGCAAGGACTGGACTATGCATATTAAATTAATTCTCCACTTGATTTTTATGGGTCCACAGATTCCCCCTTTGAGAAGTATTGTTAGATCTCCCAGTCTACATTTAAAGGCCAATTTAGACACAAAATCCTCTGGAGGGAGAAACAGAAAAAAGAGGGAAGGCCTTCCTCTCTAATAAACATTGATTTTAGATTCATCCTTTCTTAACTCTTAGAATCTGTTCCCAGCTTATTACTGATCTGAGCATTTCCTGGGAAATGGCTGGGTTCCCAAGGTCAGGCAGTACTCACACCCTCCGGGGTGGTCAGGACTGCCGAGGGGCCCATCCCAGCTAGCCCTGATTTGCAGACGAAATATTATCTGCAGGCCCATCAAACAGTAATGGGAACCTCAGAAGCCTAGGGGGTGTTGGGAACTGCCTTCCTGGATAATGGGGGCCGTGATCTTTCTGGGGCCAACCTCCAGTCACCAGTCTGTTTCCCACCCCACCCCCTGGCATCCCCCATTCCCAAAGCCGTGTCTAACACGTCATACCACATGCCAGTTTTGTAAAAAATAACTCTTATTCAGATCATTTGCAAAGGGCACGATGTGGCTGTGTGGAACAGAACAAGGATCCCGAGGTGGCTGTGGGTTTGAATCTTGACCTCATCCAGTACTAGCCTGAGTTTGGACCAGCTACGGAGCCCCAAGGCTAAGTGCAGAGTGCTAACTGCTGGGAGGGGCTGTGTGAATCACGAGAAAGCGCCGAGAGCCGCAGGGTACTTGCCTCTCTTCCTGACTCCACACTTCCTTTCGACCTCACGCTTATCTCTTCAGTCCACTCTTCACTCTCCCGGCCCCCGGACTCATCTGCAAATTTGAGAACGCTTCCTTGAGCCACCTCCGCCCCCCTCCCCGCTTTGTGGAGGACTCGGCCCCATAAGGCACTACTTTTTCTCACCAACCTCTCATAACCAGGGCCGCCACTTCGTCATCTTTACCGCTGGAATAGCTCCTAGGACTGGAAGGGAACGTTTACTGAGCGCTGCGCATGTGCCAAAAGCGGAGGATTAAAGATACTGCAGGAAAAGTGCTTAGAGGAAGGGCTTGGCGGCTTTAGTAATTATAGCTATTATTCACCACTGTTTTGCTATTCATTTCTCACAGTGACCCTGGAGAATGGGTCCTGACTGCTGATCTGCTCCTCTTTGCCGGTGAAAAAACTGGGGCTCAGAGAAAGTTAAGTAATTTGCTCCTGATCACATAGCTAGGAAGTGGTGGAACTGGGATTTAAAAAACCCAGTCTAGAGATGGCTCCAAATCCATACTTTTCAACTGCAATTATTAAGACCTCAGTCTGAGTTACGTTCAGAATAAATATAGGAAAACTTTAAAAATATGCTAGTTTTGGAGATATATACACATATTTAATTATTCAGGTGAAATTACAGTGACTTATCAATGACTTCAAAAAACTTACCCAGTATTTACTGGGAAAGTGACAGGTTAAACAAGATTGGAGATGTGTTGATAGCTGTTGACACTGGGTAATGGAGGTTCAGTATTTGAGTCTCTTTGCTTTTGTATCTGTTTGAAATTTTTTTCACTTAAGAGTTAAGAACTAAATTCATTCTACATCTGCCCAAGATCTACTAATTACAGCAGCAGATTACCTGTAGGCCCTAAATTGGTAGTTGATAGGCTTCACGTTTCGTGAGGATGCTCTTGTTTTTCAAGATTTTGAATACGAAGTTTTTACTTTTTAAACTCTCAAAATAATGAGAATTTGTATTTATTATATAATATGGGCAAGGCAGTCTTTTAAGTAATATGTGTTCTCAGCTAATGACCCTGACAGTCCTGTGATGGAAATATAATTATCTCCACCTTATGGATGGAAAACGGAGGCACCGACGAGGTACCTTCCTAACTGCAGGGCTCCTTGCTGCTGTGGAAGGAGATTTTGAACTCAGTTCGTCTCATGCCCACACATAGTATGTTGACCCGCTGGAGGGCACCACCTTTAAGCAAATGTTCATCTTAGTATCAGTTAGGAATGGTTTTACCACAAGTGACAGAAGACCATACTAGTCGTAGCTTGTGTGGTCAGTCATGGCTCCAGGGTTCCAGCCGCTTTCTGTCCTGATGTTCAGCCACCCTCTGCTTGATACCTTTCCAACCTTTAGGCTTCTTGGCACAAGATGGAGGCCTCTTACAACCTTTCAAGACACCTAAGACAGGAAGAAAAGTCAGGAGCAGTGCTAGCAAATTCTTAAGTGTGTTTCTCTCCTCAGCAGAAAACAAAATATTTCCCAGAAACTCCCAGCAGACTTCCTCCCATGTCTCATTGGCCAGAGCTTTGACTGTGGCCCCCTGAGTTATAAGGAAAACTGGGATGTTGAGGATGTAGGATAAAATTATGAGGGTTGACTTAAATAAGTGGTTCATGAGCCTGGGGACACTAAATCACTGGTCAGTGTTAGATTAGTATTATTTATTATTATTTTTATAAATATATAGATCTTTACTTAAAGTTTTTCAGGAACACAGGGGAGAGACTTATACCACATAGACAAGCAAAATTTCCTAAATATACCTTTTAACATTTCTGTGTCCCCAAAGTCCCACCTTTTATATCAGTTGCCTTCATCTCATCCTGTCTTTCCAAAAGAGTGAACACCTTTGAAATTCTCCCCACTACACCCTTTTTCTACTTCTTTCTCCTCTTTTCTTTTTAAATAAATAAATAAATAAATTTATTTATTTTTGCCTGCGTTGGGTCTTCATTGCTGTGCACGAGCTTTCTCTAGTTGTGGTGAGTGGGGGCTACTCTTCGTTGCAGTGCGTGGGCTTCTCATTGCGGTGGCTTCTTTTGTTGTGGAGCATGGACTCTAGATGCGCAGGCTTCAGTAGTTGTGGTGCGTGGGCTCAGTAGTTGTGGCTCGCAGGCTCTAGAGTGCAGGCTCAGTAGTTGTGGCGCATGGGCTTAGTTGCTCCGTGGCATGTGGGATCTTCCCAGACCAGGTCTCGAACCCATGTCCCCTGCATTGCCAGGCGGATTCTTAATCACTGCGCCACCAGGGAAGTCCCTTCTTTCTCCTCTTAACTCCTCCTCATTTCCAGCTCTTTCCTTCTGTGTTTATTTCTTTTTCATGTAAGAGTAATCTAGTCTATTGTGTTAGTTATCTACTGGAGTAACAAATTACTCCAAATTTTAAAAAAATAAATTTATTTATTTATTTATTTATTTATTTATTTATATTTTTGGCTGCATCGGGTCTTTGGTGCTGCATGCGTGTATTCTCTAGTTGCAGCGAGCGGGGGCTACTCTTCGTTGTGGTGCATGGGCTTCTCATTGCAGTAGCTTCTCTTGTTGCGGAGCATGGGCTCTAGGCACGTGGGCTTCAGTAGTTGTGGCACGCAGGCTCAGTAGTTGTGGCTCGTGGGCTCTAGAGCCCAGGCTCAGTAGTTGTGGCACACGGGCTTAGTTGCTCCGCGGCATGTGGGATCTTCCCGGACCAGGACTCAAACCCACGTCCCCTGTATTGCCAGGTGGATTCTTAACCACTGTGCCACCAGGGAAGTCCCTACTCCAAATTTAGTGGCTTAAAATTGACATGTTATCTCACAGTTGCTGTGGGTTAGGAATTTGAGAGCAGCTTAGTTGGATGTTTCTGGCCCAGGGTCTCTGATGAGATGGCAGTCAAGATGTTGGCAAGGGCTGTAGTCATCTGAAAGCTTGACTGGGGCCGGAGGATCCACTTCTTAAGATGGCTCACTCATACGGCTGTTGACTTGAGGCCTCAGTTTTTCATTCCATGGTCTCTCCATAGGACTGCTCAACAGGGTGGCTGGCTTCCCCCAAAGCAAGTGATCTGAGAAGAAGGACATGCAGGCAGCCACAGTGCCTTTTATGATGGAGTCTCTGAGTCACACACAGTCACTTCTACTGTCTTCTCTTTGTTAGAAGAGAGTCACTAAGTCCAGCACACACTCAAGGGGATGGAAATTAAGCTCTGCATCTATACATATTACCTGCTTTACATTCCAAAATCCAGGAGGGAGCCAAGAACAGGGGAGAGGTTGTGTCCTGACCAATGGGGCCAGAGAGGGAGGAGTTTGGGTTTTTTGTAGTGCAAGATAAGCCCTATTTCCCCTCAAAACTCATACAGGCACATTCTTCAATAAAGGAAGTAGAGCACATCTTGGGCAGCCAACAAAATGAAAACTATCCACTATTAATTCTGAATGAACAGTGTAGTACTTGAAACAGGAAGGGGAAATTTCAACTTAGAATTCTAATAAAAAAATATCAGGGACTTATTAAGACACCATGGGAAAAAGAGAGATCCTCCTGGGCGCCTTGTCTTCTCTGAGGTGTTATAAATTAAGTGACCTTGAATCACACACAGCGATGACCCAACTCTTGGGTTTGCAGTTGCATTCATACCGTGTTGGTTTTCTGTGCTGCAAATCAGTACTACAAAACTTTAGCAGTCTAAAAGACCACCCAATTATTATCTCACAGATCAGAAGCTTGGGCTTGGCACAGCTGGTTCTCTGCTTAGAACTTCACAAGGCTGAAATGAAGGTGTCAGCTAGGCCACATTCTCATCTGATAGACCCTTTCTATCAAAGGCTCTTCAGAGCCTCTTCCAAGCTCACAGAGGCTGTTGGCAGAATTGAGTTCCTTGTAGTTTAAGATTGGGGTCCCCATTATCTTGCTAGCTGTCAGCAGTGGTTACTCTTGACTCTTAGAGGCCAGCCTTACGTTCTAGCCACAACATGGCAGCTCACTTCCATGGCAGCTTATACAGAGTGTGTACATAGGTAGGTGGGAATTTTGGGAGCTGTATTAGTTTGCTAGATCTGCCATAACGAAGTACCGCAGCCTATGTGGCTTAAACAACATAAATTTACTTCCTTGTCATTTCTAGAGGCTAGAATTCTGAAATCAAGCTGTCAGCAGGGCTGGTTTTCATTTTGAGACTTTTCTCCTTTGCTTTTTTATGGTCATCTTCTCCTCCCTGTGTCCACACACTGTTTTCCCTCTGTGCATGTCTGTGTTCTAATAGTCTCTTCTTATAAGGACACTGGTCACATTGGATTAAGGCTGACTCATATAACCTCAATTTACCTTGATTACCTTTTTAAAAGGCCCTATCTCTAAGTGCAGTCATTCTAAGGTACTAGGTGTTAGAACTTCAACATACGAATTTTAGGGAAACACAATTCTGCCCATTACAGGGATCATTTTATTTTATTAAAAAAATTTTTTTATTGGAGTATAGTTGATTTACAATGTCGCGTTAGTTTCTGCTGTACAGCAAAGTGAATCAGTACATATACACATATCCACTCTTTTTTAGATTCTCTTCCCATATAGGTCATTACAGAGTATTGAGTAGAGTTCCCTGTGCTATACAGTAGGTCCTTATTATCTATTTTATGTATAGTATTGTGTATATGTCAATCCCTAACTCCCAATCTATCCCTCCCCCACCTTTCCCCCCTGGTACCCATAAGTTTGTTTTCTACACCTGTGACTCTATTTCTGTTTTGTAAATAAGTTCATTTGTACTGTTTTTTTAGATTCCACATAGAAGTGATGTCATATGATATTTGTCTTTCTCTGACTTGCTTTACTTAGTATGATAATCTCTAGGTCCATCCATGTTGCTGCAAATGGTATTATTTTGTTCTTTTTTATGGCTGAGTAATATTCCATTGTATATATTTGCCACATCTTTATCCATTCATCTGTCGATGGACACTTAGGTTGCTTCCATGTCCTGGCTATTGTAAGTAGTGCTGCAATGAACACTGGGGTGCATGTATCTTTTTGAACTATGGTTTTGCCCAGATATATGCCCAGGAGAGGGATTGCTGGGTCATATGGTAACTCTATTTTTAGTTTCTAGGGAACCTCCATACTGCTCCCCATAGTGGCTGCACCATTTACATTCCCACCAGCAGTGCAGGAGGGCTCCCTTCTCTCCACACCCAGGGATCATTTTAGAATTCTGCCTCCCATACGTACATTTTGGCTTAAGTTGTAAGGCCAATGTTGGCTCTTATAAACATTGCTAGAAAGTCATTAATTGTCACTCTGCTGTGGGGTTTCAAGTCTTCTTTGAAAGACTCACAACTTGCAAAACATAAAGCACCCCCTGGTATATGAAGCATTATTCTGAACATTTCCAATTCCTGAGATTTAGAATAGAATACTTGTTTTAGATATTCAAGGAAACTCTATAAAGCTACTTAGATACATTTGAGAGAATTTGCTTAGCTTTGGCATAGAAATGAGTTTGTCCTAACATTGTTTTATCTCTGTTATTTCCTTTCTCAAATATACAGTATATATGAAATAAACCTTAAAAATTAAAAGCATTTTTTAAACGTTTTTATTGGAGTATAATTGCTTTACAATGGTGTGTTAGTTTCTGCTTTATAACAAAGTGAATCAGTTATACATATACATATACATATATCCCCATATCTTTTCCCTCTTGCGTCTCCCTCCCTCCCTCCCTCCCTATCCCACCCTTCTAGTTGGTCACAAAGCACAGAGCTGATCTCCCTGTGCTATGCGACTGCTTCCCACTAGCTATCTATTTTACATTTGGTAGTGTATATATGTCCATATATACACTACCACTCTCTCACTTTGTCCCAGCTTACCCTTCCCCCTCCCCATGTCCTCAAGTCCATTCTCTAGTAGGTCTGCGTTTTTATTCCTGTCTTGCCCCTAGGTTCTTCATGACCTTTTTTTTTTTTTTAGATTCTATATATATGTGTTAGCATACGGTATTTGTTTTTCTCTTTCTGACTTACTTCACTCTGTATGACAGACTCTAGGTCCATCCACCTCACTACAAATAACTCAATTTCATTTCTTTTTTATGGCTGAGTAATATTCCATTGTATATATGTGCCACATCTTCTTTATCCATTCAACTGTCGATTGACACTTAGGTTGCTTCCATGGCCTGGCTATTGTAAATAGAGCTGCAATGAACATTGTGGTACATGACTGTTTTTGAATTATGGCTTTCTCAGGGTATATGCCTGGTAGTGGGATGGCTGGGTCGTATGGTAGTTCTATTTTTAGTTTTTTAATGAAATTGAGTTATTTGTAGTGAGGTGGATGGACCTAGAGTCTGTCATACAGAGTGAAGTAAGTCAGAAAGAGAAAAACAAATACCGTATGCTAACACATATATATAGAATCTAAAAAAAAAAAAAAAAAAATGGTCACGAAGAACCTAGGGGCAAGACAGGAATAAAGACACAGACCTACTAGAGAATGGACTTGAGGACATGGGGAGGGGGGAGGGTAAGCTGAGACAAAGTGAGAGAGTGGCATGGACATATATATACTACCAAATGTAAAATAGCTTGTGGGAAGCAGCCACATAGCACAGGGAGATCAGCTCTGTGCTTTGTGACCACCTAGAGGGGTGGGATAGGGAGGGTGGGAGGGAGATGCCAGAGGGAGGAGATATGGGGATATATGTATATGTATAGCTGATTCATTTTGTTATAAAGCAGAAACTAACACACCATTGTAAAGCAATTATACTCCAGTAAAGATGTTAAAAAAAAAAAAGCATCATGTTAGGGTGCAGTGCCTACTAATGAGCTGCAGGGGGTGTCCTTTGACTTATTGTTAGTACATTGAAAGTAGAAGTGGAAGCTGAGAAACAATTAAGAATTGGTGACTACAGACATAGAGAACAGACTGGTGGTTGCCAAGGGGAGGGGGTTGGGGGAGGGATAGAAAGGGAGGTTGGGGTTAGCAGATGTAAGCTTTTGTACACAGAATGGATAAACAGCAAGGTCCTACTGTTATAGCACAGAGAACTATATTCAATATTCTATGATAAACCATAATGGAAAAGAATATTAAAAAAAAAGAATGTATATATATGTATAACTGAATTGCTTTCCTGTACAGCAGTAATTAATACATCATTGTAAATCAACTATACTTCAATAAAAAAATAAATATAAGAATTTGTGACTATAGGGGCTTCCCTGGTGGAGCAGTGGTTGAGAGTCTACTTGCCAATGCAGGGGACACGGGTTCGAGCCCTGGTCCGGGAAGATCCCACATGCCGCGGAGCAACTAAGCCCGTGAGCCACAACTACTGAGCCTGTGCTCTAGAGCCTGTGAGCCACAACTACTGAGCCCACGTGCCATAACTACCGAAGCATGCACGCCTACAGCCCATGCTCTGCAACAAGAGAAGCCACCGCAATGAGAAGCCGGTGCACCACGGCGAGGAGTAGCCCCCGCTCACTGAAACTAGAGAAAAGCCTGAGCGCAGCAACGAAGACCCAACGCAGCCAAAAATTAAACAAATAAATAAAGTAAAAAAAAAAAAAGATAGGATAATCTGAGCACGTAAAAGCTATTGCAGTGGACTGAAACAGTGATTGTAGGTAAAGCTTCCAAATTCAAAGTGAAAAAATGAAAAAAAAAAGAATTGGTGATTATAGTTAGTAATACAGTATTGTATACTTGAAAGTTGCTGAGAATGGATCTTAAGCATTCTAAACACACACACACACACACACACACACACACACACACAGAGTTAATGTGTTAACTATGTGGGGTGATGGATGTGTTAATTTTCTTGATCTTGGCAATCCTTTTATAATGTATATGCATATCAAAATCATCACTTGGTACACCTTAAATACATACAATTGTATTTGTCAATTATTCCATGATAAAGTTTCAAAAAAAGAATTTGTCTTAGAGGTTCAAGCAGATGACAAAAAATTAAGGAGTAAAATTCACAGATAGTTTTAACATTAGGAAGTCAGTGTTTGAGCAAGTATAAGAAATTCTATGGTTTGAAATAATTCCTTTTTTTAAAATCCAGAATTTTAGTAGATTGATATTTATTGCCTATGGGAGCTTATATGCATTCTAATTTTAGATTTTGTCTTAAAAAAGGAATCTTAATTATTTCAAGACAACTTTCACAACTGACAGAAAGAGAGGCAATGATTTCTTTTTTCCATATTTCTCCAAGCTGAGAATGTATCTTTTTCATAACTGACTTAAATCTTCAAGGGAAAAGAGAGCTTTTCTTACACATGGGGGGAGGGAGGAAAGGGAGGACAAAGTTTAAACTGTAGGGGCCAATCACAGAACCCTGCATACAGAAAGTGCTCAATAGATATGTGTTAAATTGCCTTAAGTTTAACTGAATTAAAGCTTAAGATGAAATATGAATCACTGAAATGAATAAAGTTAAAGAGTTTATGGATACGGTAAACCTGGGATATTAATCTTCAAAAGACAAAGTTTTAGGACAAACAAAATTTATATCCTTTTATACACTAACTTTAATGAATTCTTTACACAAATACGCCAAAATATAAAATAGGTAAAATTATTGTCCTTTACTAACTTATTAATGACTTAGCACTGAAATATTTATGTGAAGGATTTAGACAAATTCATGGACTCAATCATAAAACTATTTCTGAGAGCTACACATTAGGTTTCATAAATGATACAAAGGCTTAGAAACCATTCATATTTATGAACAGAGTCTACAGCCCAGGTGTTTTCGATTCCTAGTTAGACCCTTTCTATCAGAGCATACCACCTCTTCAGATGGTCTCTACCTCCTCAAGAAAGGAGTTCAATTGATGTGATTTATAATATATTTGAAAAGTCAACAAACTGTGAATCATTTTAACAAATATTTAATGAATAACGAGAGATCTCATCTATTGTTTTCTGATTGCTCCTAATTTCCTACTTACTCTTGAAGTAACATAAATTAGCATGAAATTGAAATGTCAATTGGACTGAAGCAGATAAATTCTTTGTTTTAATTTGAACCTTACAGGGTGATGCTATAACATCCCAAAGGTCTCATATATTAAGCTGTGCAAAGAAAGACCTTTCTTCCCATTTTTACAACAAATGTTTTATGCTTGTGCAATGGAGGAATTCAAGTGCTGCTGTCAGGGGCTGAGCTCTTCTGGTGTAAACAGCTCCATGGTAGATGCAGTTTGTGGTGCCCTCCTGAGAGCCAGCGAGGGATCCCCGCTGCTCCAGATTTTGTCCTGGGGAGAATCCTGGGCTGTAAATCACGTGTCATAGTCTTGGATCAGGACAATGGATTCTGATCTGCTTTGACTCCCAAAGAACACGAGAATTCGGTACCTAGAAAATTGTAACTTCTGCCTCTAAGCAGAGCAAAGAAGACACTAGCTGAGGCTATTATTCTTTGTTCTGGTCAGAAAATCATGTGTTTAAGGTACAGAAACATACTCCATTGACCTCAAATAAAATGGGTGGGTAGTGAATGTTGTAAGGATACAATGACGGACAAAAGGACATAGAGTCCAGTCATAAGATCCGGAGAACTCAAGGAGGTAGGTCAGGAGTGAAAATGACCTGGGTTAAATTTGACTCTGCAACTTACTAGTTGTGTTATTGTAAGCAAGTCAACTTGTAACCCTATAAACTCTTTCCCCCTTTACTGTATAGGGAAACTATTGTCTTCTTCCCTCCTAAGCTGTGAGGATCAGATGTCATGTAAGATGGCCAAGAATGATGGCTGGCATGGAGTAGCTGCCCAACAATATGCTTTAAAATGGCTTGATGCTCTAAGTGTGGCTCATGGGAGACTCCTGGGGCATCCCCAGAAATAGAAACAGAAGAGATGGTTTAGGGAGTAGGTGATGAATTGCATTTTGGATATGCTGAAATTTTCAGCTGAACAGGATATTCAGGTAGGAAGTTCCCACAAACCAATGGAAATGCAGGATATGAATTCAGAAAGAAGGCAAGGCTGGCTGGAGATCAGATTTGGGGTCCATCCAAAGAGAAGTGATAATTACATTACTGAGAGTAGAGCCACTGAGAGTACTGGGTAGAACAAATAGAGGAAGAAGGGCATCACAACTACGGGCATAAACCAATTTAAGTGGAGGAACAAAGAGGGAAACACGGGAGGGAGTAGCTAGAGAAGTGAGAGAATTAGGAAGGTGCTAGTACAGAAGGGTTGAGAACATTTAGGGTTTTCAGTGCTGTTAAGTTCTTTGGTGATTGTAAAGTTTTTGCAGATGAATTACTTTATCACTGTCTTTGAGTTGGTATCATTCCTAGAGAAGTTTTGGGTGTAGCCATGAAAGAAGTGTAGGCTGCATCTGTGATTTACATATTAAGTTAAAAGAAATAAAACATTGCTCTTTGAAAGTAGAACAGACACATATACACTGTATACATGATGAGAAATTAACAGAATATTCGAAAAGGGCAGTTGCAAAAATATTTACAAGTATATACTCTAACACTTTGCCCTAATTACAATCCTGGGAGAATGTATAGTGCGGTAGAGAGAGCAGAAAATCAGAATCATAGTCTTGGGTCAAATCCTGTGACCTGCTTGAGGTGTCTGTTTTTTCTTCTCTAATAACCGGAAAATTACATCACTAAATAATAGCATCTATTGTTGTGATAATTAAATGAGACAATGTATATGAAGTACCTAGAACAGTGCCCAAAGTACAGTAAATGTTATCACACTAGTATTGTTTTTGTGTTATGTGTTATGATTATTATGTCTCCTTTACAGTCCTCCTTGTACTTTAATCTTATCACTAGGTGGCAGCAATGCTCTCTTAACCAGTTTAAATGAAAAGTGGCAACTTTCTGGAATAGATGAGATCAGTGAAGGCTTATCCAACAGGAAGATGTGAGTAGCGCACCAGAAAAACAGGGGGAGAGAGGTCACAGATAGAGATAGAGACAGAGTGAGAAAAGGAGGGAGGGGAGGAGGGAGGGAGGGAGGAAGGGAAAGGAGGAAGAGGGAGAGGGAAAGACAGAGAGGGAGAGAGAGTGAGAGAGATGTTTAGAAATAATTTGATATTTCAAAAGAAAATACTGAAATAGTGATAATGGGGTGGGGGTAGAACTAGATCCATATTGGATATCCTTCCACATTCTATAGGATTTAGTGTTATTTTTGTTTATAAATCCATGTGGGGGAGTGGTGGTTACCATACACTGTTGACCCTTGAACAATGCAGGGCTCAGGGGTACTGACCCCTGCACAGTCAAAAACCTGAGTATAACTTATAGTCGGCCCTCCATATCTGTGGTTCCTCTGTATCCAAAGATTTATCCATCCTTGGATCATGTAGTACTGTAGTACTTACTACTGAAAAAATCCACATATAAGTGGACCTGCACAGTTCAAACCCATGTTGTTCAAGGGTCAAGTGTATTTTCTCTGCTGATGGTTTTTAAGGATCTATACTGGTCCTAGGTGAGATTTAGCAAAGTCAGCTGCCCAGTAAATGTCAGTAAAGCATAATGTGTTTTACTGTTCATTTTAATCAAACCATTAATCTCAATTATAAAAATATGGCTATTTTCCTCTATGTAGAATATTCCTTTTACAATAAGATACTTAATGGTATATTAGTTATCTATTGCTCTGTAACAAATATCCCTAAGGTTGGTGGCTTAAAATGATGAACATTTGTTATCTTGTTTTTTCTCAGGGCCAGGAATCCTGAAGTGGCTTAGTTAAGTGGTTCTGGCTTAGGATCTCCCATGAAGTTTCAGTGAGGACATCAGCTGGGACTACAGTCATCTGAAGGCTTGCCTGAGCCTTGGAGGACCTGCTTCCAAGATGTTTCACTCACATGGTTGGTGGCAAGAGGCCTCAGCTCCTCACCAATTGTTGGTTAGAGGCCTTGATTCCTTTGCATGTCAATAAGCTGACTTGAGTGTCCTCCCAACACGGCAGTCGACCTCTTCCAGGGTTAGTGATCTAAGAGAGACGGCAAGAAGGAAGCCACAATACCTTTTATGAGCTAGTTTGAGAAGTCATGCTCTAACTTCCACCACATTTATTCAAAGTGAGTCACATAGGAGATAACTAAACACAATTGTCAGGAATAATATATGTATACAGGAAATGGAGTTCCCAAATGGAGAAATCACAGACTGATCTCTCTCAGTGTGACCCTGGACCCACCACATTCTCTCCCTGCGTCTTCGTTTCTTCATCTATGAAAACAGGCCACGAAACCATGGCCACTTCAGCTGTAAGGTGGCCTATCTCTGCCCCATCTGGGTGTGACCTCGGTTAACAACTTGGTCTCTTGTTTTGTCTCTAAAATGAAATAATCCTAGATGGTGGATTTCAAACTTTTTAGATCCACTGAGAGAACTGTATTTTACACTGAAACTTCACATACACACAGGTATGTGTATGAGTACGTATGTATAACAGAAATGAAAGTTCCACAACATGATACTTAAAAACACTTATTTGCACGTTGTATTCTCATTACCCCTTCCCGCCATTCTACGTTAATCCATTAAAAAAATTCGGGTGAAAATCTACTACTTTGATTTCACAATCCATTAATGGCTTCACCATTCCTTGTGTGAAAATACTAACACCCCCTTTCACTCCTGGCTGCTCCTTTTCCATTGGTACTAGAACAGAAATCAAGTGAGTCCTCATCTTCTTGTTTCTGGGAGGCAGAAGAGTATCCTCTACAGGTGGGTCAACACTACCAGCCAGCTCTAATTAGGCAGGAGCTAGTATCAGAAGTAGCTTGCCAGGGTGGAAAGGGTACTGCATTTAGCTTCAAAAGTTGGCCCTGTGGGCTTCCCTGGTGGCGCAGTGGTTGAGAATCTGCCTGCCAATGCAGGGGGACACGGGTTCGAGCCCTGGTCTGGGAAGATCCCACATGCCACGGAGCGACTAGGCCCGTGAGCCACAATTGCTGAGCCTGCGCGTCTGGAGCCTGTGCTCCATCCGCAACAAGAGAGGCCGCGATAGTGAGAGGCCCGCGCACCGCGATGAAGAGTGGCCCCCACTTGCCGCAAGTAGAGAAAGCCCTCGCACAGAAACCAAGACCCAACACAGCCATAAATAAATAAATAAATAAATAAATAAATAAATAAATAAAATTTAAAAAAAAAAAAAAAAAGTTGGCCCTGTAACTCACTAGCTATCTGACCTTGGGCAGTCCTTTAACCTCTCTAGTTCATTCCTCCTCTCTACAACTGGAATTAGTAATCCCTCGCCTATTCCATAAAGTTGTTACTAGGCTCAAAATTAGATAATTGGGCACTAACCCTGTGGCAGAGAATTTACAGACCGGATCTTTGAACCTCACAACAACCCCGTAAGATATAGAATATTATACTTGTTTTACAGGTGAAGAAATTAAGGCTTAGAGAATTTACGTAGGCAAGATCTTAAAGTCAGCAAGTGGCAGAACTAGAATTCCAAACCAGTTCTGACTCCAAAGCCGTCACACAAAACAGAGGTAAACTATGACTATTTTCATTTGATGTTAAGTGCTGACCACCTGACGTACTAAAATATAGGTTCATCCTGAATCACCAGTGTAGTGACTTCAGAAACCAGTCCATCGGGCCACGTTTTCAGATCCTATTTTGCCCTTAACACACATGAGGTGTTTCGAGCTTTAGGGTTTAAAGCGGCCCTGACGCACCGGGGCCCGCGGGCACTAACAGCGCTTCCGCTCCTGCAGGGCACCCGTGAGACTCACGCATGGTCAGCATGTCAGAACCGGGCGCGTTTCTGTAAGTGCTGCCCCCAAACCAACTCCTCAGGTGGCTTCACACAACCCCCTCACATTCAGAAGCGTCGTTTTTAGGGAAAGGCCTCGCTTACAGCCCTTTCTGTCGCTGTGGGCTTTGTCCCATCAAGCGTGAGCCAGCCCTCGGCTGTGGGACGCGGAGGCCCCGCCCCGAGGGAACCCCTCGGGGCGCGTGTCCCGGGCCCGGCGCCCCGGCCTCCTCGCGGTCGGGGCCGGCACCACAAAGCCCTTTATTGAGGCTGGGGCTTGACGCAGGGCCGCCCGCAGCTCCCGGCGCGAGCAGGAAGGAGGAGCGGGACCGCGGCGTGTGCGCGGCCATGGGCGACTAGATGGGCGCGCGCTCTGCCCTCGATCCCCAGGGGACCGCGACCCTCCCGGACCCCAGAGCGCCGGTAACCGGGCGTCGGCGGCCTCTCCCAGGACCCCTCTCGCGAGGCCCGGGCGGAGTGGACGCGCCCGCCGCGTGCGTGGTGCGGCTGGGAGGGGGAGTGGTTTGAGGCGCGGGCGGCGAGGGCCCGCCCTCCCCTTTTTCTCCCTCCCCTTTTTCTCCCTCCCCTTTTTCTCCCTCCCCTTTTTCTCCCTCCCCTTTTCCTTCCTCCCCCTTTTCTCCCTCCCCCTTTTCTCCCTCCCCTTTTTCTCCCTCCCCTTTTCTCCCTCCCCTTTTTCTCCCTCCCCTTTTCTCCCTCCCCTTTTCCTCCCTCCCCTTTTCCTCCCTCCCCTTTTCCTCCCTCCCCTTTTTCTCCCGCCCCCTTTTCTCCCTCTCCTCTTCTTCTCCCTCACCCCTCGCCTCTCCTCCCCTTCCCCCTACTTTCCCCATCCCCTTAATTCCCCCGCTCCTCGCTCCGGGCCCTGCAGGCCGCGGGTTCCTCCCGGGGTCTCCGCGTCCCGCGGGGAGGAGGCTCGTCCCGAAGAAGCGTGCGCTGGAAGGGAAGTGGGAGTGGTGCTTGAAGTCGGCCACGTTTTAAGTTCAGAGGTTTTTTTTTTTTGGTTTAAGTTCAGATTTTTGAAAAAGGAAAAACCTGGGAAGGTTTGCATCCTTTAAAGGGCTCGGGCGGAGGACGGGAAGTTCCTGTGTCCGCAGAGCTATTTGTCGCTTAACATTGCCACAGTCAGACACCTTTTGGTGATGAGGTATTTGAGCCAGTTTGGTAGACTTAGGCAATGACAATTTACCGGGCCGGAATGCCGATGCTGTTCACCTGGCATCTTCTCCTTACATGGCAAGACATGATAAAATGAGTTCGTGGAAAATAAAAGAGAACACAGTTCTACATTAGGAATTCAGTTCAGTGAACGTTGATTAGGGACGTTCTTACATTCAGAAGATTTTTTTCTGAAGCTTTTTTATTATTTGGGTATTAAAAATATTCAAGTGAATATTTTATTTTAATATTAATTAGGTGCATTGCAATCATTTCAGACAAAGTGAACAGAATATCTGAGTCATTACATCAGACAATTAGGAAATTGGACTGTAATAATTCACCATGGCTTATGGCTTGCCAAGAAAGAACGCAGTGGAAACCATTTTGAGGTGCAATTGTTATAAAGTGTAAGTATATTTATCCTGGTAAGCGTTGACTTGGGCTGGGGAGTGTCCTTGTTAAAATAAAAGTATTGGACACCCTTACGTTCCCCATGAGATACCGGACTATATGAGGCATTCTCAGGTGTCTGGGTACTGATGTTTTTAAAAGGAAAATGCTTTTATAAGGATTTATAAATTTTCTTACTTGGTTTTCATAACAAAACAACACTGTGAAATGAGGAAACTGAGGTTTGAAGAAGTGGTATGATCCAGGTCCCACAGTCATGTAGTAAGGAAGTGACAGGGTTAGAAGTCTGAGTCTTCTTTACTCCAAAGCAACATTTTCCAATGCAGACAGCCACTTTAAAATCCCTCTTTAGATAGTGTAAATCTACCTAAAAATGCCTTGGTGTCAGATATATCTTAACAGAATACTTAATTAGCTGGTACAGAGAGTTAGTTTTGCATCCTGTACATTTTGTCAGGTGATGTATGGACATCAAGAAGACCTGCGCTCAAAGCCTGGCCCTGCCACTGGCTCCCTATGCTGCCTTGAGCAAATTACTTAACTTCTCTGTACCTTGGCCTCCACATCTGTGAAATGGACATATCAATACCTACCTATATGGTGTGGAATACAAATGAAGTAATGTATGTAAGGTACTTGCATGTTGCCTGACATAATAGTAAACCCATAATAAACATGGGTTGCTACTACATGGTAGTTTCACTCTGTGCTACCTTGTTTTTAATTTTTGGACTTGTTTTTTTAAACCTCTCTGCCACAATGTATGACATATTACCGTGGTGAGTCAATTGAATTTTACTTTTTGACAGTGTTCTAAGAAGTAAATGGAGACACCCCACGGGGTTGTAAGACGAGAGATATGGGAAAACCAGAGAAAACTCATCATTGCATTCTATTTAGATTTGTTAGTTCAGTATGTATTTAGACATTGAACTATAGACAAATACCACTGTAGTCATTATTGTAAACATAATTTTTATAACGAAGATATTCCTGTATCTGGAGAATGATTTAAAGCACTGATTCTGTGGTTTTGGCTATATAACATTTTATGTCACGAATAATATCTGCAAAACCAGTGTCTTCTCTATCATTCTCACAAGAAAGTATTTGATATTCTATTTATAAGAGCAGCTAAATTAAGAGGAATAGAATGGTAGTAGCAGTCTTTGGAGTTCACTAGCTCAGGCAGCTCCTCACCTTGGGCTTTTTTTGGTTAAGTATTTTTAGAAGATTATAAAAAAATATGCTAAAAACATTTGAACAATATGGAAGCATTTGAAAGGAAAATTAAAATGTTACCTCTTACATCTGCATTGCCATCCCTGCCCTACCCGCCCGCTCAGGTAAAATGTTTTATATATTTTTTAGAATTTCTGTCTGTTATATAAGATACACACACACATATGTATATACACACACATGTTTTTACACATGGGATTATATTGCTCCCTCCCCACCTATATCGTGTGTAGCCTAGTGGTTAAGAGCACAGATTCTACAGTCTGACTTTCTGGGTTGAAATTTCAAACCCAAGCCTTGTGACCTTGAGCAAGTTGGTGTCTGTTCTTATTTCCTAATCTGTAAAATGAGCATAACAATAGCATCTGCCTACTTCATAGGGTTACTGTGGTAATTAAATGTGTTTATATGTGTATACTGATTAAAACAGTGTCTTGCATGTAGTAGGTGCTAGGTAAGCATTAGCTGTTTTTTTTTTCTTTCTTTTTTTTTTTTTCGTCGCGCCATGCGGGTTGTGGGATCTTAGTTCCCCGACCAGGGATTGAATCGCGGCCCTCGGCAGTGAGAGAGTGGAGTCCTAACTAATGGACTGCCAGGGAATTCCCAGCATTAGCTGTTTTATTGCTCATCTTTCCAAATCAATATATAAGGATAAATCTCATTCTTTCATTACATGTATGTACTACAGTTTGTTTAACCAGGCTGCTCTTTTTTTTTTTTGGGGAGTATAATTGCTTTACAGTGCTGTGTTAGTTTCAGCCACACAGAGAAGTGAATCAGCCATATGCATACACACATCCCCTCCCTCTTCTATCCCCCCCCATCCCACCCAGCTAGGCCATCACAGAGCACCGAGCTGAGCTCCCTGTGCTATACAGCAGGTTCCCACTAGCTATCTATTTTACACATGGTAGCGTATTTACGTCAAACCTAATCTCCCAATTCATCCCACCCTCCCCTTCCCCCACTGTGTCCATGAGTCCGTTCTCTACATCTGCCTTTCTAGTCCTGCCCTGCAAATAGGTTCATCTGTACCATTTTTCTAGATTCCACAAATATGCATTAATATACGATATTTGTTTTTCTCTTTCTGACTTAATTCACTCTGTATGCAGACTCTAGGTCCGTCCACTTCTGTACAAATGACTCAATTTCATTTCTTTTTATGGCTGAGTAATATTCCATTATATATACCTACCACCTCTTCTTTATCCATTCATCTGTCAATGGACATTTAGGTTGTTTCCATGTCCTGGCTATTGTAGCTAGTGCTACAATGAACATTGGAGTACATGTGTCTTTTTGAATTATGGTTTTCTCAGGATATATGCCCAGTAGTGGGATTGCTGGGCCATATGGTAGTTCTATTTTTAGTTTTTTAAGGAACCTCCATACTGTTCTCCATAGTGGCTGTATCAATTTACATTCCCACCAACAGTGCAAGAGGGTTCCCTTTTCTCCACACCCTCTCCAGCATTTGTTGTTTGTAGATTTTTTGATGATGGCCATTCTGACCGGTGTGAGGTGATACCTCATTGTAGTTTTGATTTGCATTTCTTTAATAATTAGTGCTGTTGAGCATCTTTTCATGTGACTCTTGGCCAGCTGTATGTCGTCTTTGGAGAAATGTCTATTTAGGTCTTCCACGCATTTTCTGATTGGGTTTTTTTTTGATATTGAGCTGCATGAGCTGTTTGTATATTTTGGAGATTGTTTTGTCTGTTGCTTCGTTTGCAAATATTTTCTCCCATTCTGTGGGTTGTCTTTTCATCTTGTTTATGTTTTCCTTTGCTGTGCAAAAGCTTAATTAGGTCCCATTTGCTTATTTTTCTTTTTATTTTCATTACTCTAGGAAGTGGGTCATAAAAGATCTTGCTGTGATTTATGTCAGAGTGTTTTTCCTGTATTTTCCTCTAAGAGTTTTATAGTGTCTGGTCTTACATTGAGGTCTTTAATCCATTTTGAGTTTATTTTTGTGTATGGGGTTAGGTAGTGTTCTAATTTCATTCTTTTACATGTAGTTGTCCAGTTTTCCCAGCACCATTTATTGAAGAGGCTGTCTTGTCTCCATTGTATATTCTTGAACCAGGCTCTTCTTGATAGATATTAAGGTTACTTTGTGAGGTTTTTTTGGGGACAAACGATGCTTCAATGAGCATTCTTGTAAATACATCTTTGTGTATTTGTTCAAGTGCATTTATAATAATTATAGACTTCAAGTCACTCCTTAAGGTTAGATGATAAAGTAAGAAGTAAGCTGGAGGAGGAGAACAGATGGCATGTGTGTAATACACTCACTTCCCCTACTTGGACCACAGCAGGTCTTTCATCTTTCCTCATGCATATGAACTCATGTTGACTGTAGATGAGAAGCATAGCTGATATTTTAAAGTTCCAAATTAGGATACATAAAACAATCCATTAAAATTTCATTGTGATTATTTTTAAATATTGTAGTTTGGGGTTTCATTCCCTTCTCCAGTTTTCTAAGGATTCTCTTGGTACTAGTGCTTCTATATACACCTAGGTTACATCCCAGCTCTGGTTCTCTGTTAACTTCTGAGTCTTTGTGTTCCTTTTCTACCTCCATGGTAGTCGTAAAGATTAAAATCAGATCACACACTCAAAGCCTTAGTGTGTGCCAAGCACTCTGCTCAACGTGTGAGTATTCCCTTTGTTCCTTCCCTAATGTGTTCATATTTTTGATCAGCCAAAAAAGACTTGGAGCTTAGTTTTTTTTTTTTTTCTTTTTTAAAATAATTAATTAATTAATTAATTAATTTTTGGCTGCGTTGGGTCTTCATTGCTGCACGCAGGCTTTCTCTAGTTGCGGCAATCAGGGGCTACTCTTTGCTGCGGTGCGCGGGCTTCTCATTGCAGTGGCTTCTCTTTGTTGCGGACCATGGGCTCCAGGAGCATGGGCTTCAGTAGTTGTGGCTTGCGGGCTCTAGCATGTGGGATCTTCCCGGACCAGGGCTCGAACCCATGTCCCCTGCATTGGCAGGCAGATTCTTAACCACTGTGCCACCAGGGGAGTCCCAAGCTTACAGTTTTTAACTACATCCTCTTTAAGGACATGTAAAGATTGGATTGACTCCAAAGAGGCTGTTTTTTGAGCAAAAATTTCCGTCATTATAATTTATGGTCATTTTCAGTATATCTCTACATTAGTTAATATAAGGCTCCTTCTCCTGGCTAGGTTTGCAACTCTGGAAAATCCTGAATACTCTCCTGTAAACCAAAATGTCTAGTGGAAAATAGAACTGAGAATTCAAATGTCTTTTCTATATCCTGCAGTAGATGTCAATAAATATTTATTGAATGAATTAATGAATTTTTGCCCTAGACAGGAACCCTGGGACCTTGTATTACTCACAAAGACCTGGTACACAAACCTAGCCAACATCAAGTTGCCTTTCTTGGAAGAAATTGCATTTGGTAGTTCTATACACCTCAAAAAATGTAAAGCCATTAAGGATGGTCTGCTCCCTTCAGCAGAATGTAAGTTCTGAGGGAACTACTTTATTATATTTTTTTATTTGAATTTTATTTTACTTATTTATTTTTATACAGCAGGTTCTTATTAGTTATCTATTTTATACATATTAGTGTATATATATCGATCCCAATCTCCCAGTTCATCCCATCACCACCCAGCCCCTCCCTCTGGGCTTTCCCCCCTTGGTGTCCATATGTTTCTGTAGGAACTATTTTAATAAATTGCAAATTTTGTGTGTTATTTTGATTATTAGACAAATGTTTAAATCTGATCATTCACACCCATACTCCCTATCTATGTAGCCCTGTCTTGTTTAGTATTCAAGAATGTGAATTTTTCTGTGTGCTAAATATTCAGTTTTGACTAAATTATGCCTGGTGAAAAATGTCAGTTGGATTGCTTCATGTATTTTATTTTTCAGCCATCCAACTTGAAAGGGAGTATGAAATGAAGCACTTGAATAACCTGAAATGTGAGGAAAATGCAGCCGAGGAAATTCAGTTTTCCCTAAGGGAAAGGCCAGTTGGTTTGAGAAGACCTCTCCCACCTAAGTGACAGTCATCTCATAGTTGAATCTGTACTCTGTGCTTTCTGCATCCAAAGAGGATGAAGGGCTCTGACCTTCCACTGTGTGAAGTTTGGTGCAGTCATCTGAATGCCCCCTGGTGGATGAGCCAGCTCCCGTGGGTTAGTTGACAGCTCTGAACAGATCTTCTGGGTCCCAGTCCCATATTTGCACCTTTGTATCACAGCAACAGTACTGTAAATAAATGAAAATGTAGCTGGCATTGAGTCATTTGTGCTATTCATTTTGATTTTTGTAAAGTTGCACTAAGGAAAGAGGAAACTCCTTGTCAGAGGCATCCCCCCACCAAGAGACATTATTTTGAAGAATATTTTGAATTTTCATCTTTGAGACCCCAAGGAGGTACGAAGAAAGGAGAGAGGGAAATTATTTATAAAATGATTAACTGTGAAAAATTTTGTTTGATTAAGAAAAATTGTAGGTTTCATTTTAGTAACTCTCTAGTTTCCAGTTTTCAATGAAACATCATTTACTATTCTCATGTGGTACTTTATTTTTTTAAAACATCTTTATTGGAGTAATGTTGCTTTACAATGTTGTGTTAGTTTCTGCTGTACAACAAAGTGAATCAGCTATACATATACATATATCCCCATATCCCCTCCCTCTTGAGCCTCCCTTGAATCCTCCCTATCCCACCCCTCTAGGTGGTCACAAAGCACCGAGCTGATCTCCCTGTGCTATGCAGCAGCTTCCCACTAGCTGTGTATATATGTCAATGCTACTCTCTCACTACATCCTAGCCTCCCCTCCGCCCTCTGTGTCCTCAAGTCTTGTTCTCAACTCATGTGGTACTTTAAAGTGGCAAGTAGAACTTACTTTGTTTTTGTTCTTCTAAAAAACCGTCTTTTTTCCTTTTGCCTAATTTCATATTGTCTTTCTGGGATACCCTCTGGAGCATGTGGAACACACATACATGTGTGAAAATGATATGAAAATACAAAGACAGCTGTGAGGAAAACTCTTTATTTGTACAGAGTGGTTGGAGAATGGGGAATTAACTGGAAAGAACTGGATTTGCATGAACAAATTTTCCTAGAATTCGAATCCAGTAAAGCACACTTGGATGTGAAAGTTACATTTAAGCACAATTTAGTGTTAGATGATCCAGTAGGCATTTTATGATCTGGTATTTTAGCCTCATTATGAAAGGCGTTATGGCATAGTATTTAAGAGTACATACTTTAGACCTGGCTGCCTTCTTCAAATCCCAGCTTGGCTGCTGATAGTGGTGTGACCTGGGGTGAGTTACCTTATGTCCTGAGCTTCAGTTATCTTACATCATATAAGATAAGAGTAATACTGGTACTACTTCATAGAATTGTCATGATTAAATGAAAACTGCCTGGTACACAATGAGAATTACTCTAGTGTTAGCTATTAGTGTGATCAACACTTCCTTTGTACTGCTGTAATCTTAGTATCGAAGATGAATGACATTGGGCTGACTCTGTTGACCTTTGTGGAGACCAGAAATCTTGAATTTTCAAAAATTTGGTTTTATTCTTGTCAATGTATATGTACTTGCCAGACCGTATGACCTGATTTTTTTAAATTTAATTTTTATTTTATATTGGAATATAGTTGATTTACAATGTTGTGTTAGTTTCAGGTGTACAGCAAAGTCATTCAGTTATACATCTACATAGATCCATTTTTTTTCAGATTATTTTCCCATGTAGGTTATTACAGAGTACTGAATAGAGTTCCCTGTGCTATACAGTAGGCTCTTATTAGTTATATATTTTATATATAGTAGTGTATATATGTCAATCCCAAACTCCCAATTTATCTCTCCCTCCCTTCCCCCTTGGTAACCATAAGTTTGTTTCTACATCTGTGACTCTATTTCTGTTTTGTAAATAGGTTCATTTGTACCATTTTTTTAGATTCCACATATAAGTGAAATCATATGATAATTGTCTTTCTCTGTCTGACTTCACTTAGTATGATAATCTCTAGGTCCATCCACGTTGTTGCAGGTGGCATTATTTCATTCCAGCGTGACATTTTAGTTCAAAATCTGGCATTTCCTGATCTTTCTGTTTATAAACAACAATCTCTGATAATCAGCTTGTCACTTATGTCTTTCTCTTAAAAGAAGCATGGAAAATTTGTGTGAAAAAAGCCACTGTGTAACTCAGAAACATACGTGTTGGTTTATGTCTGCTCTTAGGAGCCACCAGAGGACCTTAAGCATCTTACTCCTCACCTCAGAGCCTTACACCCCTAGTTAGAAACATTAATTGGGGGTATGAGTTACATGCTTCCATCCTTCTTCAGAGCCATTGTGAAAATGGATGAAATATGTATCTGTTTGCAAAAAGCTTTCCGGAATTAAACAGTTTAATATTCCTTGGGAAAAGGTGGGATTTGAGAAAACTTTAGTTTCCCATCATTCTCTTGGGAGAAAAATCTCTGCTTGCAGCTTTAAGATTCTTCTAATTGTGTTTTTAGGTATATATTTCTGAGCCTGCTTTAAACTGTACATATTTAAGTAAAATTACATCACAAAATATATGTAATATGTGTATGTACATCTCTCTCCTGAAATGACATAAGAAGAGGAACAGTTTCTTACGTTTGTACTCCGGTGCCTTATCTTGATGCCTAACTCATGTAGCCCCTTAATAAACATTTATTGATCGTTGACTGAAAATTTCCATATGGTCAAAGTTTCATAATAGAAAGTACTTCATAGTTGTATTCTTACTTTTTTTTAAAAAAATTTTTATTTAGTTATTTATTTATTTTTGGCTGTGTTGGGTCTTCGTTTCTGTGCGAGGGCTTTCTCCAGTTGCGGCGAGCGGGGGCCACTCTTCATCGCGGTGCACGGGCCTCTCATTGTTGCGGCCTCTCTTGTTGCGGAGCACAGGCTCCAGACGCGCAGGCTCAGTAGTTGTGGCTCACGGGCCCAGTTGCTCCGCGGCATGTGGGATCTTCCCAGACCGGGGCTCGAACCCGTGTCCCCTGCATTGGCAGGCAGATTCTCAACCACTGCGCCACCAGGGAAGCCCTATTCTTACTTTTTGCAGTAGGATAATTTTTATGGAGAGGTAGCCATGGTGTGATTGAATATGGGCTCAAACAGTTCAAGACAAAGATAAGAATGAACAAATACAAAATTTTACATAAAACGTGTTAAAGTTATAAAAATTTGTTTTAAACTGTAACAATTTTATTTGCATACTAAAATTTTGCTCCTTAACATCTCTGACCCCTTCCACTTTGTTATTGATGTCACAAGTTACATATTTTTATATTGTATACCCATTAGTATAGATTTATAGTTACTTTTTATGCTTTGTCTTTTAAATTCTATACCAGCATTCAAAGAGCACCACCATTACAGTATCACAGTATTTTGTGTTTGTCTATATATTTACTTTCACCAGTGACATTTATACTTTCAGATGCTTTCATGTTACTATCTAGTGTCATTTTGTTTCAACTTGAAGGACTCCCTCTAGCATTTCTTGTAGGGCAGGTCTAGTGGTGTTGGACTCCCTTAGTTCTGTTTATCTGTGAAAGTCTTAATTTCTCCTTAATTTTTGAAGGTCAGTTTTGCCAGATATAGAATTCCCAGCTGGTAGTTTTTTTCTTTTCAGCACTTTGAATATATTATCCCATTCCCTTCTGGCCTGCAAGGTTTCTGCTGAGAAATCTGCTAATAATTTAATAGGAGCTCCTTTATACATGATGAGTTGCTTTTCTCTCACTACTTTCAAGATTCTCTCTTTGTGACTTTTAACAGTTTTATTATAATGTATCTCAATGGAAATCTCTTTGGTTGATCCTAGATGGAGTTTTTTGAGCTTTTTGAAGTTGAATATCAATTTTCTTTCTCAAAGTTGGGAAGTTTTTGGTCATTATTTCTTCAAGTAGGCTTTCTTCTTCTGGGACTCCCATAATGTATATCAAGTTGGTCTTCTGGTACCCCACAAGGTCTCTTAGACTCTCTTTACTTTTCTTCTTTTTTCTTTTTACTCCTCTGACTCAGTAATTTCAAATGATCTTTCTTCAAATTCAGTGATTCTTTCTTATGCTTGATCAACTCTGTTGTTGAACCTCTCTAGTGAATTTTTCAGCTCAGTTATTGTATTCTTCAGCTCCAGCATTTGTTTTCTTTCCTTTTGTGTTGTTTTTCTTTGTTGATATTCTCATTTTGTTCATGCATCACTTTCCTAATTTGGTTTAGTTGTCTATCTGTGTTCCCTTTTTAGCTCATTGAACATCTTTAAGGTGGTTATTTTGAATTCTTTGTCAGGTAATTCATAGATCTGCAATTTTTTTAGGATCAGTTTCTGGAGATTTATTTTGTTTATTTGAATGGACCATGTTTACTTGTTTCTTTGTAGGCTTTGTGATCTTTGGTGAGATTTTGGCATTTGAAAAGCCAGTCTTTACAGACTGACTTTGTATGGGGGAAGAACTTCAACATATGGGGAAGAACTTCAACAATCAGCCTGGCTAGAGATTTTGTGGACCTCTCAAACCTTTCTGGAGATGCATCTTCTCTGGGTTTGTGTGTATAATTTCCAGGTAGAAGAGGTTTGTCCACTTCCTCACTGGAGCCTGTAATCTCTTGCTCCCACTGTTGTCTGTCTGTGATAGTACACTATCTCTGGTGCTGTAACAAACTGCAGTGCTTGTGTTTGTTCGCTATGGCCCCCAACCCGGTATCCAAACTGCTGTTCCCATCAGTGTTCTGAGTCAGGTGAGACAGAATCCTGTGAGGAGCCCCTGAAAAGAACATTGGATACACAGTTTACTCTTCTCTTTCCTTCCTGAGGGAGAAGCTGGGAGTTGGGATTTTTCTTTTGATCATCCCATACTGTGCCAGGGAGAGGGAGTGGCTAGGGTGGGTAAATGTCATGAGTTCTCCTACTTCCTTTGATGCATCTTTCTTGGCTTTGTGTTCACCTGAGGTGGTACAACATCTTAACTGGTTTCTGGAGTGCCCACAAGGGCAATTTGGTCTGTCTATTGTTAAGTCAGTGTCTTCTGAGGGATCAAGAGCCTAGGGATTCCTATTCTATGATCTTGCTGACATCACTCTACAAATATGCGATTTCTGTTATGTTGATAGTACACTGGGATTTTAGGGTTATGTATAAGGATGAGGTTGCAAACCCATGCATCCCAATATCAAGTAGGTAACATAACTGAACAAAATGGGCCAGTGAAGCCATAAAGGGAATCCAGAGACAGGAGAAGTGGAGAGCATGCATCTCCTTCAAAGGGGCAGCAGTTTCTTAGCTCTTGCCTATTGATGCCATTCTAGAATGGCACCAGGGGGAAAATCTTCCAATTCAATTTTCCTCAGAGGGTAAATCTTCCAATTTTTCAAGAGAAAATGGAAATAAAGATGAAGAAAAGCACAACTTGTTATTGTGGAAAATTTCAAACATACAAAAGTAGTAAGAGTAAGAAAATGAACTTCCATGTTTCCATCATCCAGCAGCACTTATCAGCTCATGGCCAATTTTATTTCACTTATGCTCTCTCACTTTCCACACCATCCCAAGTCCCCATAACTGGGTTATTTTGAAGTAATTTGTAGATATCATATCAGTTCCTCTGTAGTTACAGAAATGTAGATTTTATAAATGTGAACATTTCCAATTTTATAAAGGATAGACCAATCAAAGCATACATAGGGGGCCATAATCCACCTGTGGGTCCACAGTTTGGTTTCTTATTAGGGAGTTGTATCTGGTGGTTGGTGCTTTAAAATATTTAGAAGCTATTGTCTGAATTAAAATATTTAGAAGTTATTGTCTGAATTATCTTGAGATACTTTCTTCTATCTGTGACATAATGGCTCAAATGGAGATTGTTGCTCTTAAGAGTTTTTATGTGAGTGACCCATTTGACTTGGTGATCCTCAGACCTGGGAAAAGTTGTCAGGAACTTAGGGTCTGTATGCAGCCTTGGTTGTATAACTTTGAGGAGGTGGAACTTCCACATTCCTAGTTCAAGTTTGCCTTTATAAAATTCAGATGTGCTTTGTGTAAGATGTTTATCTGCCGGGACTTCCCTGGCAGTCCAGCCGTTAAGACTCTGTGCTTCCACTGCAGGGGGTGTGGGTTTGATCCCTGGTTGGGGAACTAAGATCCCACAAGCTGTGAGGTGCACGGCCAAAAAAGTAAAAAAAAAAAAAAAAGAAGAAAGATGCTTATCTGCCAACCAGAACCACTCCCAAAGATTCTTGGCTGAAAGTCTGGGAATTGGGACTTTCACTCTGTTACACAATTCTACCTCTTCTTTCCACATCTGTCCCCTCCAATTGTTCTTTCTCCCATTTGACTAGTTTTTTTTCCCTCCATCTAGGTTATTATCATTAATATGGCAACCAGGTTGTTAACTGCTTAAAATGTGGAAAATACCATTTTATGATTGTACAACCAAAGATCAGTCTTTAGCAAAAATTTAGTGTGTTTCTATTTCTTTAGAAATCAAAACCAATTTGCTGTTTTCTTTAAAAAAAAAAATCACATCCAGCTGCATCAACATATATTTTGGACAGTAGTGGGATTAATTTTTTGTTTATTTTTGTAGTTCACATCCCACCAAGTAGCTTATACTCTTCCCTTTTAGGGTCATTGTCACTAATCCTCCAACAGTTTCCTTGAGAACTGTAAATATCTTCTTATTTAAAGTCCAAAAATATATTGTACAATGTATCTAACGCTGTTGTATCAGTAAGTTTTAATTTCTTAAAAATCAGATATGTAAGACAGTGGTAGAAAGAAAACTCTAGGTTTTAGTTAACAGGTCTGAGTTCTAGTCCCCTCCCTCCTTTCCCTGATTCATTATGTATCCTTGAGAAAATTTCTTAATTTCAATGGAACTCAGTTCATTTCTCTTTTAAAAAATTATCAGTTTTAAATGTATTTTAAAGGGTAAAATAAAGATTTGTTTTCAAAAGCAGTAGTTCTGTGTATCCCCAACACTCATTTCCACTTCTCAGAGGCAACTAATTTTACCTGTTTCACCTATTTTGTTTTTTACCTCCATGTCTCTAAATAACACTTTTATTTTGCTACTTCTTGGTTTTTCCTTTTTAGGCATAATTATGCCTTTTTAGGCATAATCTATTGACTTCCCAATGTTGAAGATAGCATTTTGTTTCTTTTCTTTCCTCCATCCTCACCACACATACATAACATTTCCATCTCCCTCTAAATATAGATTATAATTTTGCTTAGATCTATATATATATAGATAAAGATATATAAAGATATATATATATAGATCAAAGCAAAATTATTTTATATATATATATATATATATATATATATATATATATATATATATATATATATATAGCTGTGGCATGCAGCATATGGGATCTTAGCTCCCCAACCAGGGATCAAACCTGTGCCCCCTGCATTGGGAGCATGGAGTCTTAAACACTGGACCGCCAGGGAAGTCCCCTAGCTCAATATTAAGTGTTGATATTATTATGTGTAAACTCTTCACAGCTGAACCATGTAGTAAATTATGATCACTTTTCCATTCCTTCCACTTATATATGTGTATGTGTGCAGTATTTAGTAATCGAATTAGTAATTGCTTCGTTTTCAATGTATTTATTGCTAAATCAACCCCAAGCTCTTTGCCGGTTGTCAGTGTTCTCAAAACATTTCTATATATTCTATCATTTCATCTTCCTAGGAAGTCCTCTGAGAAGGACTTGCTCTAACCTGAACTGTTTATTTCTTCACTCAGAACTAGCTGTCCTGTGATTTCTACATTACCATCTTGGGAATCCACTTCATACTCTTTAGTGTAGGTACTTCTGTTTCTCATATGTCTAATCACCCTCTTTCTTGCTTTATTCCTTTATCATAGTAGAGCATGTCCTCCAATAGTTACCTGAGAAAGGGTGTATGTGAGGAAAATTTTTTGAGGTCTTATTGTCCAAAGTCTTTATTTTACTCTCAGACTTCATTGATAGATTGGCTGGGTATGGAATTCTAGGTTGAACATATGTTCCTCTAACATTTTGAAGGCCTTGTTTATTCTTTTTAGTTTTTTGTATTGTTAGTGAACATTCCTAAAGCCATTTTTACTCTGGATCCTTTCCTTGAGACCTGCTTTTTTTTTTTCCCTCTCTGGAAACTATGGCATACTCTGAGAGTAAAATAAATGTGGTAGCTGAAATGAGAACCTTATAAATTTTAGAAGATAAAACAGTTTCTCTCAGAAATTCATGTCCCTCAGTTCTGGGAAATTACTTTAAATTATTTCATGGATCTGTCCATTTTTCATTTTCTATATACTTTTTAGATTACTGTTATTCATATACTATACCTTCTGTACTGGCCTTCTAATTTTTAAATCTTTTTTCTCCTGTTTTTCATCCCTTTGTCTTTTGCTCCAATTTCTGAGAGAAACTCTGGTTTATCTTCTAACCATTATAAGGTTCTCATTTCTGCTATCATATTTTTTTCCCTCTGAAGGCTTGCCTCTCTCCTTTTAAAAAAGTAACCTGTTTTATTCATAATGGCTTATCTTCTCTTATCTCTCTGAGAGCACAAAATAGATTTCTTCTCCCTGCATTCTATGCATTTCCTCAACACTGTTTTTGTTTGTTTGTTTGTTTACTTTTATTTCTATCTTTTTATGTTAAAGGCTCTCACAGTAGTCCAGGAGTGATGAACAGCGTAACTTAAGGAAATAATGGAGGGATAGATAATATAGGTCTGGCTCAGGAGTCATGGAAGAAGTAGAAACCATAGGATAATGTCATTGATTGGATGTGTCTGAGTGAAAGAATATGAGAATTTAGGATGCCTTCCAGATTGTGAGCTTGGGAAAGGAAGAATTTTCTTGGGTGTGTAGGAGATACATTTAGTCTTAGATATGTTGGTGTCTGAAGTTCTTGGGAGACATTTGAGTGGAGATTGCCAGTAGTAGTGGGCTTTACAGATGTGCTGCTCAGGAAGGAGATTGTGTAGAGATGAAAGGCGAAACCGTAGATATCTTTAAGCTCATCCAGGGGGAGTACGTAGAACAAAAGAGGAGAGATAGTGAACATTCTGAAACTTTTGGTTGGCAGTGTAGAAGAGGCAGAACTTTAGGGAAAAAAATGGTTGGCAGTGCAGAAGAGGCAGAACTTTAGGGGAAAAAATGGACTAGATACCTAAATCCTAAGTGAATTGCATACTACATTTTATTTTTAATGAAAAATATTCTGGCATAGAAATTTAATAGTAAATAATTGAAATTTTTGGAGAGAATCTTTATTTTTTTTTCAGTTGACGTAAGTTCCTCAATGAAATTTCTTCAGTGAAAACATTTAATCAGGGTCAGAGGAGGAAGACAGAAGGCAAGAGAGGAAAGAGAAAAAAAAATTTAATAAGAACTTAGATGCAAAAATTCTTTTAGGTGCTCTATTCATACCCTGTAGTCCTCACAACAGCCCTGCAAGGAAGAAAGGGCAAGAACAGAGCAGAGCAGAGTTCTAGCATCAGGGGAAGAAAGTCTAGGGACAGAACTGGGTCAGGGTTTTGATGAAGCAGAACTTATGCCGACAATTGACAGGGCAGCAAATATGGAGGAGGAAACAAAGGCTTCTCCTTTTTCTCACAGTCTCTAAGTATCTTTGTCTCTAAGTATGTCTTGTTTTCACTCAGTTTCTCTTACGTCTTTTCATCAGAGTCTTAAGAACAATTATCTTCTTTTCTGTTCCAGTAAATGGCACCATTTCCTTTCCTTTGTGTAGTTCAGAAGCCTAGGAATCATCTGTGCCTCCTCTGTGTTCCTCATCTCCTCTTCCCTCCCAGTCCAATCCATCAGCAACTCTTGTTGGCTCTACCTTCAGAATATGTTCCAAATGTACTACTTCTTTCTCCACCTCTATCACCCTTGTCTGAAACGCCATTGTCTCTTGTTTGGAATATGGGGAAAGCTGCTTAACTGACCTCGTTGCTTCCATTCTTGCCTTCCTACTGTAGTCTATGCTCAGCTGCCATAGCGATCTTTAAAAAATGGCAACCGTGTCATTGCCAAAAAGATCATGTCCCTCCCCTGAGTAACATCCTTTCCCATGGACCATGAGGCTCTATATTATCTGACACTTGCCTTCCTCTTTGACCTCATTTCTCCCACTCATCATCCAGCCCTACTGGGTGCAAGCACATTAACCTACTTCTTGTTCTCTGACATATCAGACTTGTTTCTGCCTTGGAACATATGACCTTACTGTTTACTTTTCCCCAAATTCTCTTCCCTCAGATTTTCATAGTGATGTCTCCTAGTTATTTAGGACTTAGCTCAAATGACATCTCCTGAGGGAGGCCTCCTGTGACCACGCTAGATAAATTGGCCTTTCCTTTTACTCACTTACAATGATAGTGTTCTGCTTTAATTCCTTTATAGCACTCAGTATCTGCAATTATTTATTTGCTTACTTATTTATTTACCTATATTATTTCTCTGTGGTGGCTCTACTGTCTATAATAGTATCTACCTATAGTAGCCACTCTATCAGTATTTGTTGAGTGAATGAATGTATTACCTTAAAAATTGTTGAGAAGGTACCACTTCTTTTTTTTTTTTGCCACGCCCCGAATATGGGATCCTAGTTCCCTGACCAGGGATAGAACCCGTGCCCCCTGCATTTGAAGCGTGTACTCTTAACCAGTGGACTCAGGGAAGACCCAAGGTACCACTTTTTAAAATCAGTGTTTCTAATGCTTTAAACGAAAGTTTTTTTAATTAAAATTTTAAATCAAAGTATAACATACATGAAGTGCACAAATCTTAAGTGATAGATTTTTTTTAATAAATTTATTTATTATTTATTTATTATTTTTGGCTGTGTTGGGTCTTCATTGCTATGTGCGGGCTTTCTCTAGTTGCAGCGAGCTGGCGCTACTCTGTTGCAGTGCGCGGGTTTCTCATTGTGGTGGCTTCTCTTGTTACGGAGCATGGACACTAGGCGCGCGGGCTTCAGTAGTTGTGGCATGCGGGCTCAGTAGTTGTGGTGCACGGGCTTAGTTGTTCCACGGCATGTGGGATCTTCCCAGACCAGGGCTTGAACCCGTGTCCCCTGCATTGGCAGGCATATTCTTAACCACTGCGCCACCAGGGAAGCCCTAGATTTTTACATATGTGTACACTCATGTAACCACCATCCAGATCAAGATATAGAACATTCCCAGCACCTAGCAGTCTCCCTCATGCCCCTTCCCAGTTAATACTTTTTTCCTTCTGAAACTCATTTTTTTATTTTGTGAAAGACTTCAGTGCTGTTGCATTTTCTAATGTGGTTTTGATCTTTTGCGGTGGCTTGAAGCAGGATCTGTTTCCTGACTGGGAATCAAATCCAGGCCTCGGTGGTGAGAGTGCTGAATCCTAGCCACTAGACCATCAGGGACTAGTGTAGTTTAACCTGTTTTTGAACTTTATATAAGTGGAGTCATACAGTATGTACTCTTTAGTGTCTCTTTAATTTTGCTCAACAATCGTGTCTGTGAGATGGTTCCACATTGTTGCATGCAGCTGTGACTTGTTCATTTTCACTGCTATGTAGTATTCCATTGTACATCTAGTACAATTTCTTTTTTTAATTGAAGTACAGTTGACTTACAATGTTGTGTTAGTTTCAGGTGTACAGCAAAGTGACTCAGTTATATATACATATATATATTTTCAGATTCTTTTCCATTATAGGTTATTACAAGATATTGAATATAGTTCCCTCTGCTATACCGTAGGTCTTTGTTGTTTATCTGCTTTATATACAGTAGTGTGTATCTGTTAATCCCAAACCCTAATTTATCCCTCCCCTCCTTTTCCCTTTGGTAACCATAAATTTATTTTCTATGTCTGTGAGTCTGTTTCTGCTTTGTAAATAAGTTCATTTGTATTATTTTTTAGATTCCACATATATGTGATATCATATAATATTTGTCTTTGACTTACTTCACTTAATATGATAATCCCTAGGTCCATCCATGTTGCTGCAAATGGCAGTATTTCATTCTTTTTTATGGCTGAGTAATATTCAATGTATATATATGCATATATATATATACCACATGTTCTTTATCCATTCATCTGTTGATGGACACTTAGGTTGCTTTCATTTCTTGGCTATTGTAAATAGTGATGCTATGAACATTGAGGTGCATGTATCTTTTCAAATTAGTGTCTTCATCTTTTCTGGATATATGGCCAGGAGTGGGATTGCTGGATCATATGGTAACTCTATTTCTAGTTTTTAAAGGAACCTCCATACTGTTTTCCATAGAGGCTGTACCAATTTACATTCCTACCAAGAGTGTAGGAGTGTTCCCTCTTCTCCACACCCTCTCCAGCATTTGTTATTTGTTGACTTTTTAATGATGGCCTTTGTGACTACAATGATGGTGATACCTCACTGTAGTTTTGGTTTGCATTTCTCTAATAATTAGTGATGTTGAGCATCTTTTCATGTGCCTGTTGGCCATCTGTATGTCTTCTTTGGAGAAATGTCTGTTTCGGTCTTCTGCCCATTTTTTTGATTGGGTCGTTTGTTTGTTTTTTGTTGTTGTTGTTTTGTTTTTGATATTCAGCTGTATGAGCTGTTTGTATATTTTGGAAGTTAGTCCATTGTTGGTCACACTGTTTGCAAATTTTTTCTCCCAATCCATAGGTTGTCTTTTTGTTTTGTTTATGGTTTCCTTTGCTGTGCAAAAGCTTATAAGTTTGATTAGGTCCCATTTGTTTATTTTTTCTTTTATTTCTTTTGCTTTGGGAGACTGATCTAAGAAAATATTGCCAAATAGTATGGCCATTTTAACAATGTTAATTCTTCCAATCCAAGAGCATGGGATATCTTTCTATGTCTTTGAATCATCTTCAGTTTCACTTATCAGTGTTTTATAATTCTCAGCATATAAATCTTTCAACTCCTTGGTTACATTTATTCTTAGGTATTTTATTTTTTTTGATGTGAGTTTTAAATAGAATTTTTTAAACTTTCTCTTTCTGATATTTCATTGTTAGTGTAAAGAAATGCAACAGATTTTTGTATATTAATTTTGTATCCTGCTACCTTTCTGAATTCATTTATCAGTTCTAATAATTTTTGTGTGGAGTCATTAGGGTTTTCTAAATAGAGTATCATGTCATCTGCATATAATGACAGTTTTACCTCTTCTCTTCCAACTCAGATACCTTTTATTTCTTTTTCTTATCTGATAACTGTGACTAGGACTTCCAATGTTATGTTGAATAGAAGTGGTGAGAGTGGGCATCCTTGTCTTGTTCCAGAATTTAGTGGGAAGGCTTTCAGCTTTTCACCCTTGAGTATTATGTTGGCTGTTGGTTTGTCATAAATGATTTTTATTTTGTTGAGATATGTTCCTGCTGTACCCACTTTGGTGAGAGTTTTTATTATGAATGGATTCTGAATTTTTTCAAAAGCTTTTTCTACATCTATTGAGACAATCATGTGGTTTTTGTCTTTTCTTTTGTTGATGTGGTGTATCACATTGATTGATTTGCATACTTTGAACCATCCTTGTGACCCTGCAATGAATCCAACTTGATCATGATGTATGATCCTTTTTATGTGTGGTTGGATTCTGTTTGCTAATTTTTTAAATTTTTTATTTTTTAACATCTTTATTGGAGTATAATTGCTTTACAGTGGTGTGTTAGCTTCTGCTTTATAACAAAGTGAATCAGCTATACATATACATATATCCCCATTCTCTTCCCTCTTGCGTCTCCCTCCCTCCCACCCTCCCTATCCCGCCCCTCTAGGTGGTCACAAAGCACTGAGCTGATCTCCCTGTGCTATGTGGCTGCTTCCCACTAGCTATCGATTTTACATTTGGTAGTGTATATATGTACATGCCACTCTCTCACTTTGTCCCAGCTTACCCTTCCCCATGTCCTCATGTTTGCTAATATTTTGTTGAGGATTTTTGCATTTATATTCATCAAAGATATTGGCCTGTACTTTTCTTTTTTGGTAGTGTCTTTGTCTGGTTTTAGTATTAGGGTGATGATAGCTTCATAGAATGACTTTGGGAGTGCTCCCTCCTCTTCAATCTTTTGGAAGAGTTTGAGAAGGATAGGTGTAAGTTCTTCTCTGTATGTTTGGTAGAATTTGCCTGTGAAACCATCTGGTCCTGGGCTTTTGTTTGTAGGGAGTTTTAAAATTGCAGATTCTATATCACTTCTAGTGATTGATTGGTGTGTTCAGATTATCTATTTCTTCTTGATTCAGTTTTGGTGGGCTGTATGTTTCTAGAAACCTGTCCATTTCTTCTTGGTTGTCCATTTTGTTGACATATAACTGTTCATAGTATTTTCTTATGATTTTTTATATTTCTGTGGTATTGCTTGTTATTTCTCACCTTTTATTTCTTATTTTATTTGTTTGGGTCCTCTCTCTTTTCTTCTTGGTGAGCCTGGCCGGAAGTTTTTTGATTAAAAAAAAAACATTTATTTTTACTGAAGTATAGCTGATTGAAAATGTGCCACTTTTGAAGAGTGATCAGGGGATTTGATTCTTGCTGTTTCTTCCCTATATATGCTTTGACACACATTTTTCCCTCAGTTTTATTGGGGTGTCATTGGCTATACCATAAACTGCACATATTTAAAGTACAATTTGATGAGCTTTCACACCTGTAGGATCATCATAACAATTAAGATAATGAACATATCTATCCCCTCAAGAGTTTCCTTGTACCCCTCTTAATTCATCCTTTCTCATTGCTCTTCTCCCATCCCCAGCCTCCCCCAGGGAACCACTGATCTAGCTGCTTCCTGATACTATAGATTATAGATTGATTTGTAATTTTGAAAATTTTATATAAATGCAATAATACAATACGTACTTTTTTTTTTTTAGTCTGGCTTCTTTTGCTCAGCATAATTATTTTAAGAGTTATCCATGTTGTTGCGTATATGTTCCTTTTTATTGCTGAGTGGTATTCTATTGTATGAATATACCACTTTGTTTATCCATGAACTCATTGATAAAGATGTGTGTTGTTTCCAGTTGAGTGCTTACAAATGAAGCTGCTCTGAGCATTGTATGGACATATGTTTTAATTTCTCTTGGGTGGATACTTCAAGGAGAGGAATGGCTGGGTTGTATAGTAGGTGTATGTTTAACTGGCCCATTTTCAAATCCCTATTTTAGTTTTGAAGGAATCAGGGAGCTAGATGAAGGATATGTAACTTCCCCAAGGTGACACAGCTTTTCAAGGAGTGGAACTGAGATGTGATTTTAGGTCTGTGTGAATTCAAAGTCCAACCTTTTCCAGAAACCTGTGCTGTTAAGCCATCTGCTTGGTCCAGTTTGGCCTGGCTGCCTGTATGACCTATTGAGAAAGCTCATATCAGAGAATATGGCTGGTATGGGGCAAGTAGGAATTTGGAATGAGACAGATTTCTTCATTTCATTACTGGCAGCCCTGGGCCACAGCAGGCCTTCTGGGCAGCAGGGTGATTTCCAATAAGCGTACTGTGTGCCGAGTTAAGAACATATGGTTTCTCTAGGATTTAACTTCCAAGGGGAAGAAAGAATGAAGAAGTTGGGCCACATGTGCCCACTTTCTCCCTCCAAACTTATCAGTTAGCTCCTCTTCCCTTGGGGTGGAGTGAATAGGGGGCAGAAAGAGGCCAGGAGTATAATACTGTTGGAACCCTCTTTACATGGAAGGAAACACCCAGAATAGAAAAGTGTTCCTTCTCAGCACCTTTATATGTGATAACATACAAGACAGATAAGATCTTCTTGAGACAGAGTAGGAAAAAAGATGGTCTGAGTCAAGGTGAAATTTAGGAGGTAAGATTGAAGGACATTTCTTTGCCTTCCTTCATTTGGCTCACCCTAGACCCCATGACTTTTATTCTGTATATTTGGACAGTTCCCAGGTGGTCTTCTGTATGAAGAACATATTGAGACCATTCTTAAATCCTTTGTGATTTTTAGGAGAGCCACTTCCAGGAGATCTGGCAAGACCCACATCATTTTAGATCTCATATGACTCTGGTAGATAATAAATCCTGAGAGAGCCTCACATTCCATCAGAAAGTGGTGCGAACCAACATTCACTGAATATATTCTATGAGCCGGGGACTGCAAAGTGCTAGTGCTTCTGAACAGTTTTCATGTCATGGCACATGTAGAAACTTATAATATTTTATCCTGGAGTAAAGGATGAATGAGGTTGCTCAAGGCCAGAGGTGACTGGCCCAGGGGCTCTAGGCAACCCAAAGGCTGAGGGATCACCTCCTTGCCATGAGCATCATTTAGTCACAGTGCAGCATTGCACCCAATGGTTGGGAAGCCCTGCACTACATATCCAGGATCCCTTATCCCATTAATCCTCTCATTTATGGACAAGGAAATTGAGGCCCAGGGGTTAAGCACCTTGTCCTAGGTTGCACAAGCAGAACTTGGTGTCATACCAAGCTTTTTCATAACCTAAAACCCACACTTTTTTGCACCACATGATGCTTTCTTCTAAAGGATCTGTGAATATTTTGGTCCAGCCCTGCATATCACTCACTGGATAATTTCTGATTGGCAGTTCATTCAACTGTTGTTCATTTCAATAAATATTTATTTGATTCTGATAATCTGTCAGCAGTGCTTGGTGCTAGGATTTAAAGATGAGCAAGACCCAGTCTTGTCCATTTTTAAAATGATAAACCTTTAGCTTGTTTCCAGTTTTCATTATTATAGATAATGCTTCAGTGAACATACTTAAACATATCTCTTTATGCACATTGTGTGGGAATTTCAATCCAGACTCTATGCCTAGAAATGGAATTTCTGCATCATAGGATACATGCTTTAGTTCTACAACATAATGCCAAATTGCTCTCCAAGTGGCTGTACCAATATATGCTTATTCTAGTGGTTTATGAGTATATTGGACATTTGCCTTTTTGTTTGTTCATTTTTGGGCTGCCCAGAATCTAACCTTATTTCTGTGGTTTTGTGAGCTGAAAAGCCAGGTTCTTGCTCTACCCGATCCCAAGAGCCTGGGCATAAGCATGTGGCCAAACTATGCCAACTGGATGCTTCCTTCTGGGATATTGAATCTGGAGTGAGAGAGACACAGAAGCCAGGCTGGTTTGGCATTGATTTCAGAGACAGTGTCAGGCATCCTGTGTCCAGAGGCAGAGGTGGAAGTAACATCAACAGTGGTGTCAGGTGCATCTTAACAGACCCTTCCCATGACAAGATTTTAGGTGTGATTCTGGGTTTCCTCAAGTCCCTGGACCTACCTGTTTTCTGAATCTTATTTTCTAGCCTTCTTATTCATACAGTTCATACCGTGAGCTCTCCAATAGCCTTCCAACAAATTCTAATTCTCCTACTAGAATTGAGTGTAGTGTACTGTTTTCATACTGTTAGTCACAGTACATTGGAGGGTTATGAAATCAATTTAGTGGGTATGACCAAAGTGTAAAAAATGAAATAGTATAGAATCGAATAGAAACATTAGTGTTCATTGACTGTGGTAAGGGTAGGGATTGTTTCATGAAACATACACACATGTAAACATGTACAGATATGTGTACTAAGTTGCTAAGTAAAGTGCTTTTCTTATTTTAGGTTATCATTCAGAGATTTGAAAAGTAGTGATATAGTGTTTAAGATCATGGGCTCTGGAATTAGCTGCTTGTGTTCCAGGGCCACTTGCCAGCCATATGGCATTGGTCAAGTTACCTTAGCTCCGTACCTTGCTTTCCTCATTTGTAACATGGTAATATGTAGAGACTGCTAGTTTTCCACCAAAATTATTTCCCCTTCTTTCAAAGCTAGGGTATTTTTAAAGTCAGTTCAAGCTGCTATAACAGAATACCAAAGACTGGGTGGCTTAAACAACGAACGTTTATTTCTCACAGTTCTGGAAGCTGGAAGTCCAAGATCAGGATGCCAGCATTGTCAGATTCTTACTGAGTGCCCATTTCCTGGTTTACAGATGGTCACCTTTTGCTCTGTCCTCACATGATAGAGAAAGAGATCATCTCTCCTGTTTCTCATAAGGGTACTAATCTCATTCATGAGGGCTCCACCATCATGACCTAAATACCTCCCAAAGGCCCTACCTCCAAATAATATCACAGTGAGGATTAGGGCTTCAACATGAATTTTGGGGAACACAAACATTCAATCCACTGTTGTGTTGTAGCTGAGAACATGACAGTGCAGCAAGGCCATATTTGCTGGTTGACTTATAATTAAGTGTGGGGATGCAGCTAAGTTCTTGCCAATGGAATGTATGACAGTAATGTGTACCACTTTCAAATCTGAACCTTGAAAGGCATTGTGTATACTTCCTCCATTACCTTTTCCTTTTCTTGGTGGGTGGAACCCTGATGTGGTGGTCATCCAGCTTTGGCCATGTAGACAATGATCATGTAGACCAAATAGACAACAAAATGGAAGGGGCTTGGGTCCTTAAATGACTGTAGAATTCCACCAACATGTGCTACTTACATCAAGACCATTGAATATGAGAGAAATGTCTTTGTTCTCTAAGCCATTGCATTTTGGGATCTCTTTGTTATATAAATCTTATCTTTACCCTGACTAGTACACAATCTCATGGAGCTGCTGAGGATTATTTGAGCAATTCCTCATGTATAATAAATACTAAATCAGGTATACCTGTTATTAATTTTTTGAAATCAAGAACTCTGATTAGTAAAATGAGGGGTGAGTTTAGCTCAGTGGTTCTCTATGAGGGGTGATTTTTTCCCTCCTCCCTCTCCCCCTCAGGGGACATTTGGCAATGCCTAGAAATATTTTTGGTTATCTTAACTGTAGGGTATTGTAAAGGCATCTAGTGGGTGGAGCCCAGCGATACTGCTAAATATTCTACAATACACGGGACAGCCGCTCATAACATAGAGCTCATAACATGTCAATAGTTCCAAGGCTGAAACCCTGATTTAGCTGATCGGTTTAAGCTACTCGGGATACATTGCTGAAACGGAAGTTTGGGTCAAACTGCATGGCTGAGAATCATGAGGTGGGGTATTTCCCCAAAAGAAATGCCATGCTATTTTACCATGGCAGGAGGAGAATGAATGCTGGGCAGCAGTGAATAGATGTCTCCAGTACCTTTTTGACTACTCATATTCATTCACACCCTCTTTCCATATATAAACCCACTCACTTATTCCTCAAAATCATATCCAGCTACTGCATCAGTTCCAAGTCCAGGATTTCAGGGTGATACACAGTCCTTGTCTTTAGTCTGGATCTTGCAACCAATAGCTAAATAATATGCCATTAACTCTAACACAATTGTTATACCATGATGGAGAGAGAACAAGATAACTACATACAAGACCATCTTGCAGATAGATGGTCTTAGGTCACGAAGCTACCATTCCTTCCTTGGTATTTGGGGGCAGACAGCAGAGGAGTTGCTGAATCTATTCAGACTTCACTGAGCCACCAATCCACCATTACGGAGCCCAAGGTGAAATCCAATTATAATTTTCTTTTGCTTCATTTGGGAGTTAAAGGGGTAGGAAACAAGACAATAAAGGCATTGACAGGGAGGCTTAGAGATGTTTTCATTGTCCCTCAGAACAGATATAACCTATGAAAAGAACCTAGTGACCTTGGCTTACTTTATTTATAATTATGGGCATAATCTATTAGCCTTAATTGATCCCTAGAGAAGGAAAAAGTTGCCAATGTACCAGGCATCTCAGTCTATTTTGGAATTTTCTACTGATAGGCTCCTACCCTCCATTCATGTGCTCCTTTTAGTTTCAATCCCTCTCCTTCTCTTCAAAGCATCTACCTCCACTCTAAAGACTTGTTTTTCACTTTGAGACTTTCACAGTATTGGAATGTAGGTGTAACCTCCTTCATGCACTGCAAGTGTAGGTGTCATTTTTCCTACATTGAATCAACTCTGTCAAAGTAACTTCTTCCAAATGCCAAAAACAAACTCTCTCTCTCATTGTTTTAGTGATTGCTCACCATATGGATATTTCCTGTTGGAACTTAGTTTCTTTTCTCACCACTTATGTAGAGCAGCTAAGAAAAGAATGACCTGAACCTAACAAATGACCAAACATTTCCTGGGCTTCATTACCTGCACCACCTCCTTTCCCAGGAGCTCTGCTGCATCAGACCTTGGGTGTTCCCACGAGAGTAACTGTCAGAACTTGATCACTGCAGTTTAACAGTATCAAAATTACTTTACATACATAGTGGAAATAGCTGACTTCATTTCCTTCAAGAGAAGAGGAGGACTGTTTTATAATGGTGATCTCCTTTCATTATGGAATTGCATGACTCTTTAGCATTTGAAAGAAATTACTAAATTTTACTAACAAAAGTCTTTGAAAAGCAAATCAGAAAATTGGAAGCAGGAGCAAAGAAGATTTTATTTATTTTTTGATACTGACATAGTTATTTTTTTGGGTTATATGTAACAGGTGTTATTAATAATAATAACTAATAATAACAACACAATAGCTGATATTTGTTGAGCACTTAAATGTCCCAGGCATAGTAGCTAGAAATGGTCAGATCAAAAACCTAGAAATTTGTACCAGATGCTTGAGATTGATCCCTAATTTTCTTATGAAATACCTGAGCTCAGTAGCACTCTTTATTTTGATTAATTTTGGCTATTGTAGTAGGTACGTGACCTCCTGGCCTAGGAATTGAGAGTAGAGAAAAAATAGCCATAGCTTTGGAGTTTAACCTCTGTTGAAAGTATATAAAGAAGGGATAAATGGCCACTTTCATCATGACTGTAAAATGTCTGACTTGCCTGGTTCCACCCATTTTTGGTAGTTGATTGTTGAGGTCAAGGATCTATTTTGCTTATGTATTTTTTTAGAGAGGCCACTATAAAGTAGCTTATAACCCACAGTGAATGCTGGGAAATATTCTTTGTATTTAAGATCATGAATGTTTGAATCAGGTAATTACTTCAAAATAAAAGAGTTATTCAGACATGTAAATTAGGATATTACCTTTTTAGCATGGATATTATTCTTTCATAATGTCAGTTAACACATGTTTACTGTGCACCTGTATTCAGCACCTGATAAAGCACATGAGTTAGGGGTTTAGGAAGGTGAATAATAGCGACCAGGATGTGATATTTAGTTTGAGTAGCAAGAATAATATTTTATACAAGGGAAACTTATGAACTTTTATTATTTTATTTATTTTTCATATATAGTATGAGCCCTGGAGTTGATTCCCATCATCTTGCCTTGTCATTTACTAGCTTAGCCCATGGCAGGTTGTTTAACCTCTATAAGCCTCTCAACATTCACAGGTAAATGAGGGTAATAATGGTACCTGCATGACAGGGTTGTTGGACGGATTAAATATGTGTAGGGGAGAAAAAAATCTTTTTCTCTCTCCGTCTTGGGTTCTCCAGCTGGGACCTTGTAAGTTAGACTACAGACAGATTAATAAGAGAAAAACAAGTTTATTAACATATGCGTCACACATATACATGGGAGCACTCAGAAATGAGTGACTCAAAGAGGTGGTTAGAACTTCACCTTATATACCATCTTAAAAGAACAGTACATTTAAAAAAATAATTAATTAATTAATTTTTGGCTGCATTGGGTCTTCGTTGCTGCTCGCGGGCTTTCTCTAGTTGCAGCGAGGGGGGGCTACTCTTCGTTGTGGTGCGCGGGCTTATTGCGCTGGCTTCTCTTGTTGCGGAGCATGGGCTCTAGGCGCGTGGGCTTCAGTAGTTGTGGCTCGCAGGGTCTAGAGTGCAGTCTCAGTAGTTGTGGCACATGGGCTTAGTTGCTCCGCGGCATGTGGGATCTTCCCGGACCAGGGCTCGAACCTGTGTCCCCTGCATTGGCAGGCGGATTCTTAACCACTGTGCCACCAGGGAAGTCCAGAGCAACACATTTTTAAAGACATGACAAGACAAAGGAAAAGGACTTTGAGTTTCTAGGGGTGAGAAGGCAAATATATGGGGAAACCAGTCTAGAGTTGTCTCCAGTGATTAACTGCTGTCCTTCCTGGTAGAGAGGGGAGAGGAGACACTTTTACATATTTATGTCCTGCTTTTAGGCAAATAGGGGGAGGGTAAGGAACTCTTCTTGTATCTGCTTCTTCTTAATTGCCTTTGGCTCAAAATAATCCTTATGCCAAAGTGGCATATTTTAGGGTGGCAGATTCTGTTACCCTTCATATATAAGGGAACTATCACAAGGCCTGGCACTTTTAGGAAGAACTCAGTAAATGGTAGTTGTTGTTACTGTTATTATCACAGAAAATCAGAATCAGTTGTTTGCTTTCATGGCTAACAAACCCCGTGATCACACTTGTTACAATTTGTGGATGTTCTCATAATTCTAGGATTTAGACAGGCTATGAGAATTTATGGCTATAATCTTAACTACATCTGATCGGATGAGCTAAGGCCAGAAAAGGTCCTGGGAAAAGGACTGCAAGTACTATTATAAATAGCAAGGCACCAGTGCAGGGTAAACAGGTCTTTCCAGCTGGTTTTGTTGATGAGCTGCTTCATTTTCCCTTCTGGCTATTTTATCCTGAAGGTGGAGCACATGCTGTTTCAGGATAACCCCTTTGTGAGCCCATTACTACCCTTCTCTAGGTCCTACTCAGCCCATCTCTAGTCCTTCCCATGCCCATGCATTCCACTTTCTGCAGGTATCTCTTACCTGGAAGCTTCGGTATTTGTTAGCCTTTCTTATAGGAACCTATGAACAAAGACAATGGGTGAATCATCTCAACAGTCTGGCTCCTCCTGGAGTCATCAGGAGGTTGTTAACAACTTTTAGGGAGCTGCTTGAAATAACCACAACTTACTCTATCTTTACTCCTTTTTTTTTCAGTTCCCCTTTTCTTGATTACAAAAATAGTCATTGATAGCCATTTCAAAGACAGTACGAAACATATAAAGAAGGAAAAAAAAAATCATCCATAGTCCTACATACAGAAGCAGTCACTATGAGAACTTTGGAGCCTTTCGATTTGGTCTCTTCCTGGGCTATTTTAACATGGCTGGGAGCAGTCTATCTATGCCATTTGATCTTGATTTCTTTTGCTTAACCTTCTAACATAAGCATTTCTCACTGTTAACATGTTTACATTTTAAAGAACTCCCATATCTCATGGTACCATAATTTACTTAAAATTAGACTCACTTTGGGCATTTAAGTTGTTCCCAGTTTTCTGCTTTTATAAATAATAATGCTGTTATAAATAAGAATGTGCTTATAAATAACAGTGCTATTATAAACAGGAACATTTATAATAATAATAAAATTTTTGCAAGTATTGCAGCTTATTTATTATGACAGCTTCTTAGACTTATAGTGACAAGGTTATCAGTGCATATTGCCAGACTTTTTCCAGAAAGGTTGTGTGAATTTTCACTCCTACCTGCAGCATATGAGAATGTCTCTTTCACTCAACTCTTATTTACTAACAAGTGATATTCACCTTAAAATTGTTTCATTCTTATTTATAGGAAACACGTTATCTTAAAGTATCTAAAAAATTATTAGTGATGTTGATTACGAGCCTTGTTAACTGTTTTGTGAATTTTCTGTTCAAGTATTGGGTTCTTTTTTTCTGTGAGGTGATAGTATTTTTTTTTTTCATCAGTTTGTGCAACTTTAATGAAGAAAAATAAATCAGTTACCAGCAGAGCTATTAGTTGATCACTCATCCATTGACAACTTGCACCATTTATTCAGGGCTATATTAAACAGTATATTATTGGAAAATAGATTAACTAATAGCTTCAAGCCACCTAACAATTTAAATGAAAATTACAAGATGTTTGAGGCCCCATTTTGGAATATCAAGGGTGTTTGACTTCCAATTTCCATTCTCTGTAGAACAAGAACAGGCCATTCCTTTATTGACATGCATAAAATACAACACATTTTCTGTTCTGCTGATCCTACCAATTCAATACCAATCCTCTAGCCACATCAGTTATGAGCATAAAGTATATCATGTAACCTCAAATCTCTAACAGTGGAAGGCTTAAACAAGAATGGATGCTGCTAGAATAATGCTGTGTCCTTTGATGTGACAACTGAGCATCCATCTCCCTCCCCCTCAAGTGCTTCTTCAGTATGTTAGAGCTGTGAGGAATGGTTTTAGTCTTGTAACCAAATTAGAGTGAAGACTTTGGCCATATAATATACATGCTCCATTTTTTAAAAAATTTTGAATCTTGGGCAACTGTTCTCTTGTAACTACTTTACAGTTTTTAAAAGCAGTTATTGTCCAAAGCTGGAAGAGCTTAAGTCTTCTCAGATGAGCATGTGAATGAATGGAGGGAGGTAAACAAAAAATAAAATTTAAAAAGACAAGGTCTGATAGGGGAGCAGCTGGATAAGAAAATCAAAAAAGGAACAGTAATTTCAAGTTTGTTCCAGCTATAATGTGGGTTATTCTGACCTTAAGGCAGCATCACATGGCATACTTCTGAGTCCATTCCTGAGATATTCTGTTGTACTTATCTGTCTGTCTTATAGATCCATGCAGTCTCTGGTATTAGGGGGTCATCTGGGTTTGGATCACCCAGCAGTGAACAAATGGATAAAAGAACTTTAAAAATAGTTAAAGCAGGTGACCACTGTGATCTTAGAATATCAAAACAAATGTAGCCATTCCTGTTGCTATTTTGATGATAAATTCTTATGGTAAATGCAACCTGGTTTGAAGGGGTAGTCTGTAGGAAGATGAATTGTCAAAAAGAATACACCACCTTGATATGGGTTGTCATTAAGTCCCATAATTGTGACTTGTCAATGAAACATCATCCCCAACTGGACCTGCAGAACATTGTGCCGGCGGGTCATGGGCCAAATCGCTAAGTTCCTTATTAATTCGTTTCAGCACCATCGTCTGCTTTTCATCTGGCTCCTCACTATCTTGGTGTGTGCTCAAAGGTCCAGCCCAAACTCTTGATTTTCTGGGCTGCTGGGAAGGTTTGCCTCTTTATCTCACACTGGTTCTGCCAGACATAGACGTAGACGGGCTGGGGCGTCCCTCACGCTGTGGCCTCAGTCTCTTCCCCGCCCACCTGACAGCTGCTGCATCCCTGACCCTATGGTGCTCATGCACGTGACACGAGGTGAGAGTATTTTTCAATACTATCAAAAGGTTTTTTTGTTTTTTTTGGTTGCACCCGGCAGCTTGTGGGATCTTAGTTCCCCAACCAGGGATTGAACCCGGGCCTTGGGCAGAGTCCTAACCACTGGACCACGAGGGATTTCCCAAGGTTTGATTTTTTTAAAAATATAGAATTAGGCTTTTTATCTTGTGTCATGTAACCGTCTATTTCCTTACCACCAATTTATTTTAATTTTGGATTAAATAAATGATTTGGATTAAATAAATAATTTTCTTATTTTCTTTTGTTTTGGATCTATCTCTCATGAGTTTCCCTAAACTCTTTTGGAACCTGTAGGATTCTTTTTTTTGGACACACTGCACCATGGCTTGTGGGATCGCAGTTCCCTGACCAGGGACTGAACCCGGGCCTGGAATCCTAACCACTAGGCCACCAGGGAACTCCCTATAGGATTTTTATTTTATTTTATTTATTTTCATTTCATTTCATTTTTTTGTCTGCGCTGCACGCAGCATGTGGGATCTTAATTCCCCAACCAGGGATGGAACCCATGCCCCCTGCAGTGGAAGCACGGAGTCTTAACTGGACCACCAGGGAAGTCTCCCAAATTGATTTTATTAAACTATAGTTGATTTACAATGTTGTGTTGGTCTCTGATGTACAGAAAAGTGATTCAGTTATATATATATAATATATATATTCTTTTTCATATTCTTTTCCATTATGGTTTAATTACAGGATATTGAATATAGTTGCCTGTGCTATATAGTAAGACTAATCCCAACTCCCAATCCATCCCTCCCCCATTCCCCCTCCCCCTTGGCAACCAAAAGTCTGTTCTCCATGTCTGTAGGTCTGTTTCATAGATAAGTTCATTTGTGTCATATTTTAGATTTCACATATAAGTGATATCATATAGTATTTGTCTTACTCTTTCTGACTGACTTTAATTAGTAGGATAATCTCTAGGGCCATCCATGTTGCTGCAAATGGCATTATTTCATTGTTTTTTTATGGCTGAGTAATATTCCACCGTATATATGTACCACATCTTCTTTATCCGTTCATTTGTCAATGGACATTTAGGTTGTTTCCATGTCTTGGCTATTGTAAATAGTACTACTATGAACACAGGGGTGCCTGTATCTTTTCAAATTATGGTTTTGTCCAGATATATGCCCAGGAGTGGGATTGCTGGATCATATGGTAACTCTATTTTTAGTTTTTTTAAAAAATTAATCTTTATTGGAGTATAGTTGCTTTACAATGTTGTGTTAGTTTCTTGCTGTGCAGCAAAGTGAATCAGTCATACGTATACATATATCCACTCTCTTTAAATTTATTTTTAATTTATTTTATTTTTTTATTATTTTTTTTAATGTGGCTGCCATTTCCTCAATTCTGGGAAAGGATCTTTTTTTTAAATTAATTAATTTATTTTTGGCTGTGCTGGGTCTTTGTTGCTGCACGCGGGCTTTCTCTAGTTGTGGTGAGCGGGGGCTACTCTTCGTTGTGGTGCGCAGGCTTCTCCTTGCGGTGGCTTCTCTTGTTGCGGAGCATGGGCTCTACGCACACGGGCTTCAGTAGTTGTGGTGCATGGGCTTCAGTAGTTGTGGCTTGTGGGCTCTAGAGCTCAGGCTCGGTAGTTGTGGCACACGGGCTTAGTTGCTCTGCAGCATGTGGGATCTTCCCAGACCAGGGCTCGAACCCATGTCCCCTGCATTGGCAGGAGAATTCTTAACCACTGTGCCACCAGGGAAAGCCCCCACTCTTTTTTTATATTTCCTTCCCATTTAGGTCACCACAGAGCACTGAGTAGAGTTCCCTGTGCTGTACTGTTCTCATTAGTTATCTAGTTTATACATAGCAGTGTATATATGTCAGTCCCAGTCTCCCAATTCATCCCACCCCCTTACCCCCTTGGTAACCATTCGTTTGTTCTCTACATCTGTGACTCTACTTCTGCTTTGCAAATAAGTTCATCTTTGCCATTTTTCTAGATTCCACATGTAAGCAATATTATATGATATCTATTTTTCTCTTTCTGACTTATCTCACTCTGTATGACAATCTCTAGGTCCATCCACATCTCTGCAAATGGCACTATTTCGTTCCTTTTTAAGGCTGAGTAATATTCCATTGTATATATGTACCACATCTTCTTTATCCATTCCTCTGTTGATGGACATTTAGGTTGCTTCCATGTCCTGGCTATTGTAAATAGTACTGCAATAAACATCGGGGTGCATGCATCCTTTTGAATTGTGGTTTTCTCTGGATATATGCCTAGGAGTGGGATTGCTGGGTCATATGGTAGCTCTATTTTTAATTTTTTAAGGAACCTCCGTACTGTTCTCCATAGTGGCTGTACCAATTTACATTCCCACCAACAGTGCAAGAGGGTTCCCTTTTCTCCACACCCTTTCCAGCATTTATTGTAGAATTTTTGATGATGGCCATTCTGACCGGTGTAAGGTGATACTTCATTGTAGTTTTGATTTGCATTTCTCTAATAATTAGTGATGTTGAGCATCTTTTCATGTGCCTCTTGGCCATCACTATGTCTTCTTTGGAGAAATGTCTATTTAGGTCTTCCACCCATTTTTTGATTGGGTTGTTTGTTTTTTTGATATTGAGCTGCATGAGCTGTTTGTATATTTGGGATATTCATCAGTTGCTTCGTTTGCAAACATTTTCTCCCATTCTGAGGGTTGTCTTTTTGTTTTGTTTATGGTTTCCTTTGCTGTGCAAAAGCTTTAAAGTTTCATTAGGTCCCATTTGTTTATTTTTGTTTTTATTTTCATTACTCTAGGCAGTGGATCGAAAAAGATCTTGCTGCGATTTATGTCAAAGAGTGTTCTTCCTATATTTTCCTCTAAGAGTTTTACAGTATCTGGGCTTACATTTAGGTCTTTAATTCATTTTGAGTTTATTTTTGTGTGTGGTGTGAGGGAGTGTTCTAATTTCATTCTTTTACATGTAGTTGTCTTGTTTTCCCAGCACCAGTTATTGAAGAGACTGTCTTTTTTCCATCGTATATTCTTGCTTCCTTGGTCATAGGTTAGGTGGCCATATGTACGTGGGTTTATCTCTGGACTTTCTATCCTGTTCCATTGATCTATATTTCTATTTCATAGGTAAGCTCACTTGTGTCATATTCTAGATTCCACATATGTGATACCATATGGTATTTGTCTTTCTCTTTCTGACTGACTTAGTATGGTAATCTCTAGGGCCATCATGTTGCTGCAAATGGCATTATTTCATTCTTTTTATATGGCTGAGTAATATTCCATTGTATATATGTACCACATCTTCTTTATCCATTCATCTGTCAGTGGACATTTAGGTTGTTTCCATGTCTTGGCTATTGTAAATAGTACTGCTATGAACACAAAGGTGCCTGTATCTTTTCAAATTATGGTTTTGTCCAGATATATGCCCAGGTGTGGGATTGCTGGATCATATGATAACTCTATTTTTAGTTTTTTGAGGAACCTCCATACTATTTTCCATAGTGGCTGCACCAATTTACATTCCCACCACAGTATAGGAGGTGGATTTTTTAGTTCTTCAAGCTTCTAGAAGTTTCCTGTTGTGCTAATTCTCAGAGTTTGGCAAACAATTCCTTAGCCATATTTAATCACCTTTCTTTTTGGCACTTTCCCGTCTGCCTTTACATTCTCAACCTGAAGAAGCCAGGCTTTTCAGTTGGTTTTCCTGAAGAATATCTTTAACCTCTAATTCTATCTGCAGAGAATAGAAATACATGAAGCATTTCCTGTGGTTTGTAGAACTGGATCTCAAAATTAAGGTGCATATATGTTAAACATATTCAGGTGCATTTTAAGCTTGTGAGCATATGAGATAAATTTAGAGATTAGGGATTAATTGGTTTCTTTCTCCATCTTTATGCCAAATAGTGGTGTTTTATCCCTGAGCTATGTCTAAGTGTTGCCAGTCTTTTCAACATGATCATGCTGCCAACTACTTTCATTGTTTCCACTTTGCTGTGCTCCAGGGAAATGAGGACAAGCTGAGAATTAGACTGGGATTTAATATCCCAGGGTTACAACTTACTTGCTTAATAACCTTGGACAAATCACAAAGGCCTCACTAGTCCTTTGTTTCCTTATCTGTGAAGTGGGGAATGATAGTACATACCTCTTAGTTTGGATGTGAAGATTCAGTGGGATCTCATGATCCACCTCGCTAGCACGGGGTGTAAGTTTGGCTTTTAAAATTTTCTAATTAATCACTAGAATCTCTACATGTCAATATGTTTGGGGTCCCCTATTTAAAATCTCCTTTACAAATTTACTAAGAACTCTAGGTGCTTACTCTTCCGAAGGAGGCTCCTTCTCAACCCCAAATGGAGAGAAACTCAGAAAAGCCCGACCAGTCCACTGGTAGGCCCTGGTCTCAGCTGCTGTTGTTTGGTTGGGACCTTTTGAATAAATTGGTACTACTGAGGCCAGTGGGTCCTCACCCACTGCTGCCATGCTCCTTCTGGTCCAGATCCTTGCACACAACTTGGTGGCGCCCAAGCTTGGCCTCTCAAGGATACTTCTCTTCTGGTTACATCCACATACTCAGTTGTTGTGTCCTGTATTACCCTGTGACATCTGTGCCAAGACGACTGGATCCAGAGGAACTTGTCACCCGTCCAGACACCCCTTCCTTTCTGGATGTGTAATTAGATTTTATTTTCTACCAGTGGACCTCAGTTGTAATCATCCTAATTCATTTGAGAAATTCTGCTAACACTGAATTTCAAAAGGCAAGTGGCCAAGGACACCTTCCCCTTTGGAGACTCCTTAAGTCCACTTTGCAAATTTAGCCCCCTCCTCCAAGCTATTAGAGCTGAGTACCAAGCAAATCACCAAAGTTCCTATCACTTCATCATCTATCAGGAATGGCTTACTAAACCTAAATTTGTGTAATTAAGAAGGGTCATTCAAGTGATTATTTTGGGAACAAAGAAGGACTGCCAAGGGACTTTTTGACATTATCCAGACAGAAATAATCTGATACCTTCTTACTAAATAAGGTTAAAAAAAAAAAACTTCTGCTTCACCAGACACAGCCACATATGTGTAAAGTATCTAGCATGCCTCTGTCACTTAGTAGGTGCTCAAAAAATGTTAGTTCTCTCCTTCTTCCATTTCTCCTCAGCTTGACCACCCCTCAGCATCATTTAGCTGGGAACATGTAGCTTTCCAGAGACCTAACCCACTCCTAAGTGTCCATTTCTCTGCTTGGCTCTGCATGAACACAATATAGATGGTTCTGGGTTGCCTCCTGACAGGCTTACCAAGCTTGGTGTAGACATTGGCTTGTTCTCCGGCATAAAACAAGAATTGGTGTCAGCAGGTCCTCATGCTGACCTCTGATGACCTCCAGCAAGGTTCTACCTTCAGAGCTGCTTTTAGGGGGGTTTGCCTCAGGCAGTTTATACTTCCTGCAAATAGTTAGATTTCATTTTACATTTGTATTCAACTTGTTTTTAATACAGCAAAGATGCCTGGAGCATTTTGTCATGGAAAATAATTTGCTAATCCAAAAATAAACAATGCATAGCTAGTATCCCTCTTTGTCCCACAATACACTTCCTGCTTTCTGTGAGAAGGGGTGTGGCATCTGCTGTTTTGGAGCTTCAGTTTCATGGAACTATATTTTCCTTGTCTGGTTTTGCCAACAAAACATGTGTCCATGTGGTTAAGGCACACAGAGGGGCCCCAGGCCGTTGCAGTCAGAGGCTGACCTCAGACTCTGTCTTCAGCCTTCCGGACAAGCTCTTTACTACATTTTATTGCTGAATTCCCAGACCTCACTACAAGACCTGGGGTGAGGCATCACAAAAAGAAAGTGACAGCTCCCTTGAATCATTTTGGGTTCAAAAGTGAGTTTCCACATGTTTCATGAGACAAATCAGGTGCTTAATATCATTATTTTTACAGGTGTTTCATTATTGGCTTTAGACACAAATTCTAATAGAAATAGAAAGAAGAAAAAGTGAGACTAATTCCAAAGCTCTCTTGAAATTATCCTTAGTCCCTCCTGACATTTCCTTAACTGGCCTTTTGTTTTAATGTCTTCAACAGAAAAGTTTTCCTAATGCTGTGAGGTGTGGCTTTGGCTTAGCTGCCTTTGTTTTTTCCAGAGTTAGCCTTTGTCTCTGCAGAACATTGCATCCTAGCTTTTGGAAATCCCCACTGAACTTGGAGAAATTATGCCTTGCCATCCAACCTCTCTCCTGGAACACAGTGTGATTTCTGACGGCATACCAGTTGCTCCACTTGACAGTGTTTGCTTGTCTCATTTCACTTGAATATTCACTGGTGAGTAAGAACAGAAGTGGAAAGCCTTACTTACCACAGTTTATTATATGTTTCATGCCCATGATAATTACTTTTATAATGCCACTCGTGAATAAATTGATCAGATTAGGATGAATCACCTGACCGGCCAACAGCTATTGGAATGATCCTCCATGTGTGACTTGGAATTATTACAAAACGTGGCAGGATAGACCTGCCCAGCCATCGCGGCAGATGTTCATTTGTAATGCTGCCTTAAGGAATAAGGAGATGAGAGCAAATTGTTCCAGCAGCTCAGCCTGCCCTGCCAACAGTTCGGAGGAGGAGTTGCCAGTGGGGCTGGAGGTCTATGGGAACCTGGAACTTGTTTTCACAGTGGTGTCAGCCGTGATGATCGGCCTGCTCATGTTCTCCTTGGGCTGCTCTGTGGAGATCCGGAGGCTCTGGTCGCACATCAGGAGACCCTGGGGCATTGCTGTGGGACTGCTCTGCCAGTTTGGGCTCATGCCTCTTACTGCCTATCTCCTGGTCATCAACTTCTCTCTGAAGCCAGTCCAAGCTATGGCTATCCTCATCATGGGGTGCTGCCCAGGGGGAACCGTCTCGAACATTTTCACCTACTGGGTTGATGGAGATATGGATCTCAGGTAAGTTACACTAGGGAAGCTCAGCTGTCTTCCCCTGATAGCACTCTGCCAGGGATGGGGGTGGGGATGGGGGGGACTGACACCTTCGCGTTAAAAACTCTGCCAATCTAGGTAGACATTCCATTGGGAAACATTTTATACAGACTTGTTCCGTCCCAGAAGGACTTTCCTTTCTGAACTTAAAATTTACTTTGCTGTGATTGTCCTCTGTTTTACTGGCAACTACTTTTCTGAGTAGAGGGGTTGGATTCATATGCAACAGTGAAAGCAGGTCTCCTTCCTCACGGCCCTTCCTAGGCGTGAACTCATTCTCACCCACACTGACGGCTTTAACAACAGTCCTGGTTTCACAGTCTCCCAGGACATAGGTTCAGAATCCCAGGAAGCTAAGGATACTGGTTGGTAGCTATTGTAGTGGTGGTGGTGGCAGTGGCATAACCAGAATGAGGGCCTCATGGCTCTAATCAGCAAGTGATGCCCGAGCACCTACTTTATGAGATCAGTATTTTGGGGGACTGGATAAGGGAGCTTTAGGGGTATGTGATTGATAGATGTATCCTGTTTTAAGTGGCTATTGAGTTGACTTGGGGAGCAACACAAAGACTTATGACTAAAACTGTTCTTTCTTGTTGTTTTGCAGATGTTTAACATTCATGACTAGAATCTCATTCCTTTCATTTAAGCCAGTGACCTTATTTCCAATTATGGTGTAGATAAACACCCCAGGAAGCATTAAGCTTTATCATTCATTTACATTTTAATGAGATTGAATTAATCACATGTATTTTGGAGTACTTGTTTTGATGGGGAAAAGAGCGTTTGAGGAAAAAATAGAGGAGTCACAATTGGAGAAAATGACAGGGCTAAAAACAGTGGTCTTTCTAGAATCTTTGCTTACTTCTGAACAAACTGTTTCACCTTTTGCCCAGGGAAAGAACTACTTATAAATTTAAATCTCTGTTCGATGTGTATGTCATTTAGTTGAGATTTATTATACAATGAATGAATCAGAGGTGCTGACCGTGCTGGGAGTTGACGTTAGTGAGTCAGCTGCAGGTATGGGTTTCTAGTTTCCTGCATGTGCTGAATGTTTAGCATATGGAACTTATTTCACCTATAAATTTTAATGGGTTCATGCCAAACAGACCAATAATTAATTTTCATATGGCTATGTTTCTAGTTACCCACTTATCAAAGATTTGAAATGAATCACTTGCATCGCTAATTTAAAAAACCCCCCTAGGGAAAGTGGCGGGGGGTGGGGGGGTGGTGGTGTGATGAATTGGGAGATTGGGATTGACATGTATACACTAATATGTATAAAATGGATAACTAATAAGAACCTGCTGTATAAAAAAATAAATAAAATTAAATTTAAAAAAACCCCTAACGTGCACTGCTAATTCAAATTCAATGAAGTTGACCATTAACGTAATAATTGGGTAATGAAAAATATTCTTTACACAAAGTCCATATAACAGTGATAAATTCCAGGGCCTGAAAGTTTTTGGAAAGAAAAAGGAAACACAGTTATTAAGTACCCTGACAGGCATGGGGTCTATGCTTTCATGTATTTTCTTTCCCTTCTTTCTTGGCTCTCAAAATAACCTTGTAAATGGTCTTTTATTATTCTGAATTTTACAGCTGAGAAAATTGTGTCTCAGATTGGTTAAGTATGTTGCCAAATGCTACAAATGAGTATGGCAGAACGCAGATTTAAAAGCACATCTGTTTCTCATCAGTCTGCAATTTAGGCGCTTTCTTCAATGCCATTTATTAGCACAACTAGATCTTCTGAGCAGGAACATAAATCTTTAAGCAGTGTTCTCAAGCACCTCTGTTCTGGGAAAGAGAACATTTATTACCTTCATCTCTTATTAGCCAAAATTATAATAAAAACACCAATTAATAGGAAGTCTATAAAAGATAAAGCTCGTTTTACTTCCCTTAATTAGCTTTTAACTTTGGTCTAATTATTTAACCAATAAGCTTCATTTATAAAACAGGTTAAAATTACCTATTCCCCACAAAGATGTATTTTAAGGAGGAAATATGTATGCAGGATGCCAGGCACATAGTAGGTATGTAGTAAATATTAGCTACTTTCCCATTTTTCTTATAAAATTTTGATTTTGAGCCTCACAAACAAAAAACAAAACAAAAAACAAGCATAAAATTTAAATTCTAAGAAATGAAATTTTAAAATGGGGACTAAATATTAGATTTTCAAAAGCTTATAGATACAAGAGTAATAAATCTTAATTCTCAGTAAAAATTGCAAATAGGAAATTCAGTATTATCAAGTGAAACAATCTCCAAGTTCATTTTGTTTTTCTTACTTGATTACCAACAAAAATAACTTTTAAGCAAAACTCACTAGGCAGTCATTGATAGAAATTTTGTTTTTCATACTGGATAAAATCCAAGAGCATTTAGTACAACATCTTCATTTTACAAATGAAATTTAGATTTAGTGCTCTTGAGATGAGTGCTAAACCTAAATGTGTTTCTCATGTCTTAACTCCGTGCTTCATTCAATTTACTTGCAGTTCGCCATGCGTTCACACCAAACAAGGAGTTTCAGAATCAACATGTTTGAACCAGTTTCTGCATTCTGAGTATCTGATGCTGACACCAGTCATCCTCCCAGTCACCTGGGCTCATCGTCTTAGCAGTCCCTCCCCGCCCCGTGACTCCCCTTCATGCTTCACTTTCTTTAGTCAGTCCTCTGGCTAGTACTGTAGCCCACCCTCCTGATGTCACCCATAGCTATTGCTTCCTATCTGTCCACTGCCATCACCTCAGGTCAGGCACCACAATTTCTTTCTTGGCCAATTGCAGTATCTTCACAATGTTCTCTCTACCTTCAGTCTTTCCTTCATGGTTCTGTAGTAAGTGGATAAGGCAGGCTCTGGGGTCAGACTGCCTGTCTTTATATCCTGACTTGGGACCTCTTTCTGTACCTGGAAATCATAGTACTTCCTTTATGGTGTTGTGAGGAGAAAAGGAACATATTATACATGTAAAGGCTTCTCAACACCTGTTAAATTGGGTAGAACCTAAGCCGGGTCTAACTGACTCCTGCAGGTTTATTTACCATTAACCCCTTAAGCATAACTGGTCTTTGGTCAAAATGGACTATTAACTGTTTTGTTTTGTTTTTTAAAGACTTTATATTTATTTATTTAGGCTGTGCTGGGTCTTAGTTGCGGCACGCGGGATCTTCGTTGCAGCATGTGGGATCTAGTTCGCTGACCAGGGATTGAACCCCAGCCCCCTGCATTGGGAGCACAGAGTCTTACCCACTGGACCACCAGGGAAGTCCCTATTAACTGTTGTTTAAACATACCCGGCACTTTTCCAACTTTCTTTTGCCCATTGTCTTCACAGCCTGCAGCGACAACTGGCCTGATCTGTCTCCTCCAATCATCCATTATAACTGTTCTGGAAAACAGTTGGCCTGCACGTATGAAGAGCCTTAAAATTATCTTGCCCCTGGACTGAGCTCTGCTGATCTTGGCAGGGCTCTCTCACATGTCCGGGGACTGGCTAAATGTGGACTGATCTTGGATGGCCTCAGCTGGGACAATTGGGCTCTCCTCCCTGTGGCCTCTCATTCTCCAGCAGGCTAGCCTAGACCTAACGACATGACAGTGTCTGGGAACCTTACAAGGTCTCTTGAGGCCTGAGCTTGAAAGCAGTTCATCATCACTTCCACCACATTCCAGTGGCTAATGCAGATTGCAAGGCTAGCCCAGATACAAGGACTGGAGAAGTAGATTCTGCCTCTCAATGGGGTGAGCTGCAAAGTCATAGTGCAGAGGGCATGGAAAAGAGGGGGAGAAAGAACTGGGGACATTTTTGCAATCTACTATACTAAGGATGGAGAGAATTCTTGCCTTGGACAGTAGGACATGAAAACTGAGATCTGGCAGTACAGTGTCGTAGTTAAGTGCACCAGTCTGGAACCAGAAAGTAGATCCATCCCTTACTAACTGGGTCATCTTGGCAGGTTATGTAAATTCTCTATGCTTTAGTTTCCTCACTTCTAAAATAGGGAGAAACATAAGTTACCTCATGGATTGTTGTAAGGATTGAATGAGTTAATATATATAAAGTGCTTGAGTCTTACTGGCACAAAATGCTGTATGAGTTATTATTATTATTATATTGGTCAGGCAAAAGAGCACTGTGTCAGGGGCCTGTGTTTTAGTCTCTGCTCAAGGAGCCATGTGTCTTTGAACATACCTTTCTGGACCTGTTCCTCATTTGTAAAATCATTGGGTTAGACTTTCTGAGGTCCCTTTTTCTTTTTCTTTTCCATTATTATTTATTACAGGTTATTGAATATAGTTCCCTGTGCTATACAGTAGGACCTTATTGTTTATCCATTCTACATGTAATAGTTTGCATCTGCTAATCCCAAACTCCCAATCCATCCCTCCCCTGCCTGCTTCCGCCTTGCAATCACAAGTGTGTTCTCTATGTTTGTGAGTCTGTTTCTGTTTCGTAGATAAGTTCATTTGTGTCATGTGTCTTTTTTCTATTGTGGTAAAATATACATATCATAGCATTTACCATTTTAACATTTTTAAGTGTACAGTTCAGTGGCATTAAGTACATTCACATTGTTGTACAATCATCACCACCATCCACCTCTAGAACTTTTTCATCTTCCCAAATTGAAACTCTGTATCCATTAAACAATAATTCCTCTTTCCCTTTAGGCCCTGGCAACCACCATTCTACTTTCTGTTTCTATGAATTTGACTACTTTAGGTATCTCATATTAGTGAAGTCATAAAATATTTGTCCTTTTGTGTCTGGCCTATTTCACTTAGCATAATGTTTTCAAAGTGCAGCTATGTTGTAGCTTGTGTCAGAATTTCCTTTCTTTTTAAGGCTGAATAATAATCTATTGTATGCGTATAAGACATTTTATTTATCCATTTATCCATTGATGGACACTTGGGTTGCTTCTTCCTTTTGGCTATTGTAAATAATGCTTCCATGAACATGGGTGTGCAAATATCTGTTGGAGTCCTTGCTTTCAGTTCTTTTGGGTATAAACCAGAAATGGATCTGAGGCTCTTTTAAGTTTTGAGTATTTTGTGACAATAGGAAAAGAAAAGCAAATTATAAAGTCTAAGCATCCCCCTCTCCCACGCCAGTTATTAGTATTTCTCTGGAAACTGTTTGACAGAGATGCCCCTCCTCTGTCACATAGCACTAAATATGCAATGCTTTCTTGTCATCTATCAGCGGACACTGCAGTAGCTGGGCTACTTTCAGCCTCACTAGGTCTCTGAGCTCTTCCAGGGCTTGTTCCTCTGCGTGCTTAGAGCCAGCCTGGTGGTGGCAGGGGCTTGATAGATGAGGGTGAATGACTGAAGGAAAGTTTCTGATTGCTCGTGTGTGTTACGAAAACTTCTCTTGAAATGCAATCAGTTTATTGGTACAACTCAGGACAGTTCCCACTGTCTTTAGTTTGATAACTTTTTTTTTTTTGGCCATACTGTGTGGCTTGTGGGATCTCAGTTCCCTGACCATGGATTGAACCCTGGCCCCAGCATTGAAAGCCTGGAATCCTAACCACTAGGCCACCAGGGAACTCTAGTTTGATAACTTTTGATATACGAGGTCTATTCTTTCGTGAGGAGGTGTTTGTGTCCTCAGCGGCAGAGAAAGGATTCTGACCACTGGTGGTGGTAGAGCCTCAGGGATTCAGTGGCCAATTTTGACTTTTGAACTTTAAAGGAGCTCCTGATCCTTCAGCAGAAACCCTGAAAATAGGACTTCAGATTCTTCAGATCTGTCTGACAGGGCCTGGTGGAGAACTGAAGATCATCTTGAGAGACAGAACTTAGATTGAATCCATGTGACTTAGTGTGTTTCTATAATGCTATGTACCTTAATTTCCTTGTCTATAAAATGAAAATAATACCTACCCATAGGGTTGTTTTATAGACAAAAAGAGAAAATGTATGTAATGAGGTCTGATACTTAGCAGGTGATGCTCAATCAATGCTGGTTACCATTCTTGAGAAGCAGCGGACGGGAGTAACATTTATATTTGGGGATGGAAAACCTGGCCTTGAACTCTTCTCTGGGGCCAAGTCTGTTGATCTGATCTTATAGCATATTCCATGTCCATCTGACTACCTAGATAATTTAAAAGTTTTTTTCAGTGGGGAAGCAAGCGTGTACTTTCATAGTTTTTTGAGTGTCAGAGTTCCTGAGTTTATTGGTTTCAAACTAAAACAACGTGTATAATTTAAACCCCAATTGCAAAAGGGTATACTCATCGACACTACATTTTAATATAATGCATATATATGTAATTTCCATGTTTTAAAGGAGGTTCAGGATTTACCTGTTTGTCCAGACTTGCTGAATCTGTCCCATTATTCTCTGTAATAGTTTGCAGATGGTGATGCCATTCTTCTTAGTGCAAGTGGAATCTTGTTATACTGAAACCAGATTTTGCCAACAATTTCCATATATGTGAACAGCCAAGAGACCCAGTCGACCACATCCTCTGTTTATGCTACATTGGAAGTTCATGGCAGTAAAACAAAAGTTGTGACTATCCAATGCATTCAGACACGTTCACTTGTGCTTTTCCAGCTTGGCAGAGCACCAGGGTCATCTGTTGCCTTCCTTGACCATTACTGTGAACATTATGGGTGTGAAGTTGTATAAAGGGTGGAAGTAGTAACCTATGTAATCAAGGATATAGAATCAGTCTGATATAATCTCACACTTTGCTTCCCACAGTCATGAATCTTACCTTTCTGGTGTTTGAGCCATAGCCATAGAGGAGGAAAATGCTCTGCTAGTTCTCCAGAAGTTCAAGATCAAAGTGATGTAATATGGAATTCCTTTCAGGATGTGGTGATATGAAGAGCCAGGAATATAGCACTATCATAGACTAGGAATTTGGAAAAATGTTCCAGACACACACTTTTCATGAATACAAAGGTTTGAGAGCTGTGGCAAGCTGCTTTTCTTCCTTAATCTGCTCTCTAGTTAGGAAGAAGACTTTGCTCAAAGTAAGCATTCTTAATAGGATAAGATAATTTTAAATCTCATATGGAGTAAAATATATGCAAGAACTGCTCAGAAAAGTTTGAAAAGAAAGACTTATGTGGAAGTGTCTGCTCTGTTGTATACAAAAATACACTATGAAAACACCGTAATTAAAACAGTCTGTCATTGAGCTGCATGAGCTGCTTGTAAATCTTGGAGATTAATCCTTTGTCAGTTGCTTCATTTGCAAATATTTTCTCCCATTCTGAGGGTTGTCTTTTGGTCTTGTTTATGATTTCCTTTGCTGTGCAAAAGATTTTAAGTTTCATTAGGTCCCATTTGTTTATTTGTGTTTTTATTTCCATTTCTCTAGGAGTTGGGTCAAAAAGGATCTTGCTGTGATTTATGTCATAGAGTGTTCTGCCTATGTTTTCCTCTAAGACTTTGATAGTGTCTGGCCTTACATTTAGGTCTTTAATCCATTTGGAGTTTATTTTTGTGTATGGTGTTAGGGAGTGTTCTAATTTCAACCCAATCCAAAAATGGGCAGAAGACCTAAATAGACATTTCTCCAAAGAAGATATACAGATTGCCAACAAACACATGAAAGAATGCTCAACATCATTAATCATTAGAGAAATGCAAATCAAAACTACAATGAGATATCATCTCACACCGGTCAGAATGGCCATCATCAAAAAATCTAGAAACAATAAATGCTGGAGAGGGTGTGGAGAAAAGGGAACACTCTTGCACTGTTGGCGGATATGTAAATTGATACAGCCACTGTGGAGAACAGTATGGAGGTTCCTTAAAAAAACTAAAAATAGAACTACCATACGACCCAGCAATCCCACTACTGGGCATATACCCTGAGAAAACCATAATTCAAAAAGAGTCATGTACCAAAATGTTCATTGCAGCTCTATTTACAATAGCCAGGACATGGAAGCAGCCTAAGTGTCCATCATCGGATGAATGGATAAAGAAGATGTGGCACATATATACAATGGAATATTACTCAGCCATAAAAAGAAACGAAATGGAGGTATTTGTAGTGAGTTGGATGGAGTTAGAGTCTGTCATACAGAGTGAAGTAAGTCAGAAAGAGAAAAACAAATACAGTATGCTAACACATATATATGGAATCTAAGGAAAAAAAAAAAAAGGTCATGAAGAACCTAGTGGCAAGATGGGAATAAAGACACAGACCTACTAGAGAATGGACTTGAGGCTATGGGGAGGGGGAGGGGTAAGATGTGACAGGGTGAGAGAGTGGCATGGACATATATACACTACCAAATGTAAAATAGCTAGCTAGTGGGAAACAGCCGCATAGCACAGGGACATCAGCTCGGTGCTTTGTGACCACCTAGAGGGGTGGGATAGGGAGGGTGAGAGGGAGGGAGACGCAAGAGGGAAGAGATATGGGAGATATGGGAACATATGTATATGTATAACTGATTCACTTTGTTATAAAGCAGAAACTAACACACCACTGTAAAGCAATTATACTCCAATAAAGATGTTAAAAAAAACCCCAAAACACAGTCTGATATTTGCTTAGGAAAAAAGGACATTTTGAACACACTTGAACATATATATAATATATAATGAAGTTGGCACTTCAGTTTAGTGAAAAATTGTTTATTTGGAAAATTTAACACACTTGCCTCTCAATATAGAAGACAATAGATTAGTTTCATACCTTATACAATATAAAATATAAATTTTAGATATGTTAAAGATATAAATGTAAAACATAAACCTATGAAAAAGTAAAAAGTGGGGGCAATATTTGAATAACCTCAGGAGACGGGGTAATCTTTAACAAGGCAAGGAACTCAGAAGCCAGAAAAAAAAAAGGACAGATGACGGATTTGACTATCTCAGTGTTATTTATTATGGCAAAAGTCATAAGCATAGTAAAAATATAAAATAACCTTGGCAAAAATATTTGTATTACATTTGATGATATGTACCCTAATTTTAAAGTAGCTCCTACAGGTTGAGAAAAGAAAAATCAGACAAGAAAGGCTGTTGAGAGGTGGTATCCAAGAGGTTAATAAACCTGAAAGAAAGCACAACCTTGTAGAGAGTCAGGTGTATAACAAAAGAAGAGTGAGATGCAGTTTTCAGTGTTCTCATGAGAATTAAAAGGGATTGGCCTCCAGTGCAGGCAAGATTGTGAAATGCAACAGGCTTTTTTGAAAATAATCTGGAAGCATCTATTAAAATAAAAAACATAAACTTTTGACACTTTGGATTCCACTTTGGAGAATCCATTTTACAGAAAGAGAAGAATTATTTCAAGTGAAATATGTGTAAGAATGTTTATTAATACATTGCTTATAATGGAAGAAAACTCAAACAATTTTTTCAGCATTAATGGAGTGATTGAAGAAATTATGGCATATTTATGTTGTACTCTGCAGTTCTTTAAAAGAAAATGAGTTTGTTATATCTGTTGCCCTGAAAAATGCCTATTGTATTAAGTGGAGAAAAAAACAAAAGCAACCAAGCTGCAGAGTAAGTTGTACTGTGAGATTGCTTTAAAAAGAAAACAGCAAAGCCTCTGTTCTCTGAACAGCAGCTATGAAACAGGATTGTTTAAATGAAAAAGAGGAGAAGGGATATATACAAATACTTGTGAATTACCTAAGTCGGGTTTTCTGAAAGGGTCACCAATTAGTTAAACATTTGACAGTGCATCTTTGGACTGGATTCCCAAATGGGCGATTGTTGGGTCAAAGAGTAAACACATGTGTAATTTTGCTAGATATTACCAAACTCCCTCCAGGGGTTGTGCCATTTTGCATTTAAAAAAAAATAAATTTATTTATTTATTTTAGGCTGCGTTGGGTCTTCGTTGCTGCACGCAGGCTTTCTCTAGTTGTGGCGAGTGGGGGCCACACTTCTTTGCGGTGTGCGAGCTTCTCATTGCGGTGGCTTCTCTTGTTGCGGAGCACAGGCTCTATGTGCGCAGGCTCAGTAGTTGTGGCGCACAGGCTTAGTTGCTCCGCAGCATGTGGGATCTTCCCGGACCAGGGCTTGAACCCGTGTCCCCTGCACTGGCAGGCAGATTCTTAACCACTGCGCCACCAGGGAAGTGCTCATTTCACCAGCAGTGATTGAGAGTACAGAAGGAGTATTTTTAATATCATTGAAGTATAATGGTTGCTGCTTTGCTGGGAATATAAACATTCTTTTGATAGAAAATGTCAAAGTTATCACAGACAGATTATTTTATAGACAGGGTAGATGGAAACATTGGTGATTCATATTATGAGGAAGAATGATGTATAACTTGCAGGCCTGATCAAGTGCTGGAAGACCCTTGCTATCTCTGCAGCAGACCTTAGTCCTACAAAGGGTCTCCTTCCCCTCCTCGCTGGGCTGGGAGGTAGTGAGCCTCAGTCTCTAGGCCATTTGTACCATTAACACAGGTTGAGCATATACTATGTGCAAGGCAGTCTGCTGTGAGAATTTAAACTATGAATATTAAAACATTCCAAGACTCTTGAAGCCTAGTGTTGAAGGGAATAAACTCTGGCTTTACCCCTGGGATGTGCTGTATAATGTTCCCTGTGCCTCACCTCATCTGTAGAGCAACATTAATTATGTCTATAAACAGTTTGTATGTGCTTAAACAGATTGTGTAATTTTTCCCAGTGATTTAAACATAAAGTATTTTGTTGGCCTGAAGAATATCTCATTTCCATTTACCTTATTTCCCCTAATTTTACTGATTGATTTTGTTGCTGGTTTTATCACCTAGATAGGGACAAAATCCTATAAAGACAGAAAATAGATTCCTGGTTGTCAGGGGCTGGGGGGAGAAGGGAATGGGGAGGGACTGCTAATGGGGTGGAGCTTCTTTTTGGGGTGATGAAAATATTCTGGAAATAGAATAGTACAGTCACATATACTAAAGATACTTTAAAATAAATAAATTTTATGGTCTATGAATTATATATCAATAAAGAAGAACTGTATAAGGAAAAAAATGAATCCTTACAGAGACTAGCAGAATGTTTAGGACAAGTAAATGCTCATAAAATATGAGTTAATTGATAGATGGCAAGAACTGCAGGAAATCTTTTTCTAGACCACAAATATAGTCATCATTTGTTGAATAATAAAACAGGAGGCAGTTTCAAGTAACTTACCCTACATAATCTCTAAGAAGTTGTACCCCAGGAGTTGTTTTTGGTAAGGACTAAATTCTTCATTTCAAACTTTCCCTCTTAACCATCTACTCTAATTTTACTTTCAGCATCAGTATGACAACTTGTTCCACAGTGGTTGCCCTGGGAATGATGCCACTCTGCCTTTATCTCTACACCTTGTCCTGGAATCTTGAGCAGAATCTCACCATTCCATATCAGAACATAGGTCTGTATTGGGCTTGTGACATGAAATAGTAATAGTAATGGTGATGGTAATAATAATAGCTGTTGTTTACTATGTGTCTCCTTTATACAGGTGTTTATAAATGTGTTATCTAATTTAATTCTCCAAATAACCCTACAGTATAGATTCTATTACCAGTCCCATATCCTGTATTTTCAGAATTAGGGCAGTGAAGTAACTCGACCTAGGTCATGCAGCTGGTAAGTGCAGACTGGAATTCTGACTCGCGAATCTGACTGCAAAGTCCAAGCTCTTAACCCCTACAACGGTTCACTTTTGAAAACAAAGCCAGAAAACTTACTTATTAAAAAAAACAAACAACCCTTATATAATTCACTAGAAAGCAGACTCATTATGACCCACAGATGAACTGAATCACAGTGGCTCTAATGAGACCTTAGTTCCCTCAGCCCCACCTTTTATATCACCTGTGGCCTCGACTTCTTTACTGATCAACATAAATGATTCCTATTGAGTATTAAAGCATATCCACATGTCACAACCACACCCATATCTCTTTCATTATCTCCTTAAACTCTGAGAGCTCTGTGGACTCACTAGGCTTGGAAGAAAAACTTGGTGAGATGATATGTCTATTCTGGTTTGATCAGAGTCTTTGGAGAATTGGTAGAAACTATGATTCGTAAACTCCAAAGTGTCAATCTGGAGTCTCAAGTAATTACTTGGAGAGCTTACAACCCATGGCCCATAGTTCAGAACCATGAATAGAGCCATGTCCTGATAAGAGGTGAAGCCCATTGAATTTGTAAAATTTGAGTGAAATCTTAATTTAGAAATCATGATTTTATGTGCAACTTTTTCTTATCACTAAATTATTTAATATATTCTGTTTTAATAATATACTCTAAAAGGTACTTGTAAACAATTAAAGCCCCAAATATGAGCAACTCACATGACTTTGGAGCTAGTATTGCAAGTGAGCAGATTTGGAAAGTGGCACTGGAAAATGTCAGTGTGTGGATCCTATTGGCAAGTAGACCTCTGCTCTGTTGAGCCTGTCTTTAGTCACTTGTGTTAATTAAAAGATGTATTTCTCTACCTGCCTTTGGGTTACCTGGCTACACTTGTAAATATAAGAACTTCCTTTGGTTTCTGTAACAAATGCTGTTTTTGTCTTGTAATAGATATTCTTTACCTTGTGAAGTAAATCACCCATTGGCTTCACATAGAGAAATAATAGCTATAGTTGTAGAGTGGTGACTCCATACATAGCAACCAAAGAATTTTGCAGACATAAAAGGGTCCTCCTGTTTTCTAATCTTTACATTTTCAGTTGTCTCTAAAATTCCGTGTGATTGTTGAGGGATTCTGAGAGAAATGAGAGACTGTTTGTGATGGCATTCAGTGGTATCATATACCCTTCAAAGATTGTCTTCTAAACATTGAAAAACATTTTTTTGGAGATGGATGCAGAAATAAAATGCATCTTTAATTAAAGCTTTAATCTAATTGAAATAGACATAAATTGTTGAGAAATGGGTGGTCAGGGTGAGAGGGGATACCATCTGACAGATTTTTCTTCTCTTCAGGAATTACCCTTGTGTGCCTGACCATTCCTGTGGCCTTTGGTGTCTATATGAATTATAGGTGGCCAAAACAATCCAAAATTATTCTTAAGGTAAGCAACTCCATGGGACAGTTAGCACATTTCAGAATCAGAGACTTCACAAATAGACCTAGGCAATGACCAGAACAAAGGGGCCAGTCAGACACGGCCCCACACCTAGCAATTTTCTTTACATGTCCTGCATTTTTGGATCCAGCCACCATATTTCCTCCACTCTAAGCCTTGCTTTGTCACTCCCATGGGCCCCTACACTGAGGCTTATGACACCGTGCAAAGCATGGAACTCGTGCTTTAGTGACGGAAAAGCTTAGGCCTGCGTGTGGCCAGAGAGCACGCATTTGGTCACAAGGCTTCACACAGGTGCTCTCAAGTGAGGGCTCTTCAAGTCTGCATGAAATGGGGCCCAGTGTTTATGAGTGTGGCTGCTTTCCTGGAACAGCGGGATGAAGGGCTGTCTTTCAGAAGCATTCCTGGTTGAGCCTCTAAAGATGGTGTACACACGAACAAGGGCTGCTACCCACACGAGTAACTGTCAGCATGAAATCATCCAGAACGCACTGAGGAGTCTGGCCCTGGAATGATGGGAGCTGGAACCCTCTGCCTCCTCTTGACTTTCCAGAGTTGTCTTTTGTCTGCTGGGGAAACAAGCCAATGTCCTTGTTAAATGGCTTTTAAAATTATGTGGCTTACATAGCACAGGGAGATCAGCTCGGTGCTTTGTGACCACCTAGAGGGGTGGGATAGGGAGGGTGGGAGGGAGACGCAAGAGGGAAGAGATATGGGGACATATGTATATGTATAGCTGATTCACTTTGTTATACAGCAGAAACTAACACACCATTGTAAAGCAATTATACTCCAATAAAGATGTTTAAAAAAATAAATAAATAATAGAGGGTTTTAAAGATGGAAAAAAAAAAGTTATGTGGCTTGAGAGGAGGTGTTCTCAACAATGGTGTCCATCTCCTAGGGTGTTGTCCATTTTTCCGATTATGTATTGTTTTAGAAGATATATACTTTTATTATATACTGCTTTCATGAAGATTTAAAAAATGTTTTATTTTTTACATTTGTAAAGAAAGACACTTGGAGCTAATTGGAGGTTTGGCAAATAAATGTCAGTTCATTTTAGTTTGGGGTTTATGGTTTGGTTCAGTTTAAGCTCTTGATGTTTGGCTCTACCTGAAAGAACATGCCACTCCATTTGCCTGCACGAATGGATGCTGCTTCCCCAGTTTGGCATAAGACTGAACAACTCCTGCTAGTCCTCCAATGAGATGGAGAACGAGAAGAGGGGTTGACAAGCAGACAAATTAGCTGGGCACAGGGAGCTGGAGGAGGGCTTAGATGCTGTGCATCCGGATTGCACATGGTGACTTTACTGTTATTTCAGTAGGAGAAAATTTCCAGTGTGGCAGCGTGTGGTTATAATTTTGTTTACAAAACAGAAGGAGAGCGTATGATCATGGGAACCTCTTACTTTTCAAGTACTGTATCTTGGATTACTTTCTTAAAAGGGCATCTAACAAAAAAATAATGATTTTGGTGTTTCCAGATCCTCTACTAGGCCATCAGTGTCAGTGGAGAAATCAGATACATTTTCTGTATGTCTGTAAAGAGCAAATTAAAAACCATTTGGCTGGACTTCCCTGGTGCCTGCCAGTGCAGGGGACACGGGTTCGAGCCCTGATCCAGGAAGATCCCACATGCTGCGGAGCAACTAAGCCCGTGCACCACAACTACTGAGCCCAGGTGTGACAACTACTGAAGCCCGTGCACCTAGAGCCTGTTCTCCGCAACAAGAGAAGCCACTGCAATGAGAAGACCACGCACCGCAACAAAGAGTAGCCCCTGCTCACTGCAACTAGAGAAAAGCCCACGTGCAGCAACGAAGACCCAACACAGCCATAAATAAATAAATAACTAAATAAATAAACCAACCCCCCCCCCAAAGAACTACCCAGCTGAGCCCAGCCCAAATAAAAAAAACAAAAAAAACAAAAAACCATTTGGCTATTCCATAGGTGCCGTGGCAGAAAATATTTAATAATATGTATAAATAGTCTAGAGCACCTAAGTTAAAACTAGGACACTTTTATCATTATTTTGGGATGTCTTCCTTTTCTGTTCCTAGTCCTCTTCTAATTTTAGATCTGATTCATTTTCTGATTCAGTTGCTTTTGGTAAATTTTAAACATTGAAATCCCTTTCTTGGTAGAAAGTTGACGGAGGATTTTTTACAATCAGAGGCCTTTGTGTGTTCCAGCATCTTCCCATTAGGCAGAGGCCCAGTCTTTCCCTGTATCTGAGCAGTAAAAATGATCCCAGAACACATCTCTGGTACATTGGGTTGTTTTTATTTTGTTTCGGTTCCCCATGACCGTCTTCCTCCACACACTGAATCACTTCAAATCAAGGTTGATGCTGAATTGGGCGCATAGTTTGCTGTTTACATGATGTGAATGGGAGCTTGCCAAGATCCTGACTTTCCCCCACATATTCTGGGTCTTGCTTCCTCTCTATCTGTTTTAAAACTCAGACCACTGGAAAAAATTTTTGTTGATTTTTTTTTTTGTTTCTATTAAATAACAAAAGCAAGAGACAGTATTCATTTGGGAGAAGATATCAGTATCTTCAATAGTATCTCATTTTACAATAATATTAGCTCAGGTTGTCTAATGAAGAATGGGTAAATTTCATTTGGAGGAGAGAAGAACAGGGAGCAAAGCAGTCCAGAAGTCATTGGTGGTTGAAGGGGTGGTAGGGAGAGAGTGGTGGATGGTCAGGCAGGGCAGATCTCAGGCAAGAGGTTACCAGCGCGGGGCCTGCAAGGTTGTGTATAGAGGTGTTGGATGCTTATTATCAGATTTTTCACTTATTTCACAACTTTGTCCTATCCACGAAAAACTCCACTACCTAATCCTTCTGGCAGAATCCTCCACTTGAGAGGAAAAGATACTGATCATAAAATAAGAAGACTTAGATTTGTGTTGAGCTTCATCAAATCTAGCTCAGGCAAGTCACTTGACCACTTTGGACCTCAGGTTTCTTCTCTGTAAAATGAGATTGGATTCGATGGTCTCTAAGTCCTCTCTGTGTTCTAAAAGCTTCCAGGTTCCAAGGCTTTTGGAGCAGTGATGGACTTTGCAAAAAGACTGTGATGTTCACCTGTACCTCTTTTATGGGTTTGCCTTAGGTTGGAGCCATTGTTGGTGGGGTCCTCCTTTTGTTGGTCGCAGTTGCTGGTGTGGTGCTGGCGAAAGGATCTTGGAATTCAGACATCATTCTTCTGACCATCAGCTTCATCTTTCCTTTGATTGGCCATGTCACAGGCTTTCTCCTGGCACTTCTTACCCACCAATCTTGGCAGAGGTACAGTTAAATTATCCATAAACTTTTATAAGGAGGACAAATTAAACACACTGCCACTGGCAGGTTTTGCCGCCTGGCTCTGTCTGGAAGCACAAAGAGTTGTGACTTACAAGGTGGGTGGAACAGGACAACTCGTCATAAAGAGAGAGAGTGGAAAGATCATAGTAATTCTTTATGTAAATGAAAGCCAAGGCCAAATTGATGGGAAGTTGTAATTTGTGAAATTAGGATTGGTGTATTAACACCACTTGTTGTAATCTGGACACACTTCTCATTCTAATAGTGAAATAGGATGAGTGAGATGGTTTCACTAAATATAGAGATCATTCTAGAGCATGAGCAAGATTTAAGAGATTAGGCATTTATCCACTGTGTCAAATTTTTAAAAGTTCTAATTATAAAGGGCAAGAAGAGAAAGGAAAAGCTTGAGAAATATGATAGGAATTTATCTTAAATATTATCATTACAAGGTAGGGCATATAATATATAAATACTATAAAATATTAAAAACGATAATCCTCCATATTGCTATGCCTGTTGATGAGATGAGCATTAGTATACAGTGTTGGAGGGAACATAAATTGGCATAAACTCTCTGGAAGGCAATTAAGGCATATCAATAGCTTTATAAATATTTATAGCTATTAATTCAGTGATTTTACTCCTAAAAATCTGTCCTGAAGCTAGCACTATCAGATAAGCACACGAATACTGATGTGCAAGGATGTTAACGGCAGTGGTTTTTATAAATATAAAAATAGAAACAATTTAAATATCTGACAGAAGGGAGATATTTAATTCATGACTGTGTCTATGTGACGGAACATGATCCACTAGTTTTAATGCTTTTGGAAAATACTTGAAGTTAAGTTAAAAAAGAACAGAAAACTATGCATTTTGATTGCCATTTTGTAGAAGAAAAAAAATTTTATGCTTAGAAAAATACTGCAAGAAATAGACCATAGACTAATACTGTTTAATTTTGAGTAGTGGGATTAAGAGTAATTTTAGTTTCTTAATATTTCCTTTATATATTTTCTAAGTTTTTCAATGAGTACATACTGCTTTTAAAATCAGAAAAGAATTATTGAAGAAAAATAAACCATGCAGTTGAATTCCCAAGGTGGCATTTGGGAAATTTTTAATGGCTTTACACTGTTGTCCACTTGGGGAACATTTAGGGTGGTAACCAAGTACTTGGTGAGGCTCTGCCAAGGGTATCTCATTTCCTTCTTACTACAAGTCTGAGGGGCAGATACTCTGGGTATCTCATTCTACATTCTACAGATGAGCAAACCCTTCAGGGAACTTAAGTAACCTGACCAAGTTCATAGAGCCAGAATGTGGTGGACTTAAGATTTGGGCCTTAGGTCAGTACAGTCATATCCGCAGGGCATTGGTTCCAGAGCCCCCTGCAGATACCAGAATCCAAGGATGCTCAACTCCCTATTATAAAATGGCATAGTATTTGCATATAACCTACGTACATCCTCCATATGCTTTAAATCATCTCTAGATTACTTATAATACCTAATGTAATGCTATATAAATAGTTGCCTGCATGGCAAATTTAAGTTTTGCTTTCTGGAACCTTGTAGAATTTTTCTTTTCCCAAATAATTTTGATCCGAGGTTGGTTGAATCCGTGGATATAGAACCTGCGGATACAGAGGGACGACTGTAATTAGGAACACAGACTGTTGAGGAGTTGAAATATAATTGGATCTGGAGAGAAGGTATTCCTATGGCAAAGTGTAGTCAACAATCTTGTTTTTTCCACACCTGATGGCTTGAGAGAGATCAGGACTGAGATACTGCATTTGCCTTGTGAATGGTCCAGGTGTGAGGTCCAGCTGTGTAACTTAATCTTGTCAGGTTATGGACAGGGCTCTGAAAGAAGTGAGGGTGGTCTGGAGAAAGCATAGCATGCAACAGGGTGACTAGAAATAAAATAAGAGCCACTGAATTTGCCCTGTACTAGTGATGATATTTTCACTCCCACATTCCACACCCTTGTTACCTCCACATACCAGTCCAGTCTGCAAAGAGAAGCCGGTTTATCAAACGTCTCTTTCCTCTCTTCTGCCATCTGTAAAAACCTCAAGACGCCTTTTGTATTCCATAAATTGGAGAAGATGAAACTGCCTAACCCAGCCTCCAAGGTCCTGCCTAGGTTTTCCTTCTTCTCCCTCCTGCTTTTTCTTTTTCAAGTGAGGTTTATTTTTCTTTTCTCTTCTGTTCTTTTCTTATTTTTTTGTAATTAGAAAATGAATAAAATATAGAAAAGTAGAAAGTAGAAAAAACTTACTACTAAACCATTTCACCAAAGAAACCATTTTAGACATTTTGTTTTCATGTAGGGTTTTTACGTTTATTTTCAAGTGTTGTTTAGTTTATACTGTTTTGTATCTGACTCAACTTTCCATTCTCATCTCCTTCAATCCTCCACTCCCCGCAGGTTGGCTTAGAGCATAAGCAATGCTTACTGAATAGACCAAGCTCATACGTGTCCCCAGAACTTTAATTTCCATCACTTCCCCACATTAAATGCCTCTTTCACTCTTTCCATTCTTTAGTTTCACCCTTCCTCTGTGAAGCCTTCTCTAACCATTTATGCCACTTTTCTGAATTTCTACAGCATCTCCCTGACCTTCGATCATACTTTGTCTTGTGCTGTTTCTACGTGTATATCTTGTCTTTTCACCCAGGTTCTCAGGGCAGGGTTCGTAGTGCCCTATTTGGAGGTGCCTCTCAAGAGGCCACCTACAGAGTAGGCACTCAGCAAATAATTATTGAATGAGTAAACATTTTTAGTGGTCTCAGCTCATAGCTTGCACTTATCGCTATACGTAAAATTTAAAAATACTCCTTATTCCTTATTGCTAGTATGTAAAATTTTTCCATTGGTAGGTGCAGGACGATTTCCTTAGAAACTGGAGCTCAGAATATTCAGATGTGCATCACCATGTTGCATTTATCTTTCACTGCCGAGCAATTAGTCCAGATGCTTAGCTTCCCACTGGCCTATGGACTCTTCCAGCTGTTGGATGGGTTTCTCATTGTTGCAGGTGGGTAAAGCCCCCATTGAGTGGACTTGACTGAAAATTGTTCACCCAGCTTACTAACTCCTTTTTCAGTCTGAATACACATGTGCTGCCCTTGTGATACATTCTTAGCCTGACATTTCTGGGGAAAATAAAATGTATAAACAAGATCCTTTGCCACAAGTGGAAGTGTCACAGAAAAATATTTTTAAAAACCTGTGAAAGTGTGCTTATAATTATAAACAATCTTCACAAAAACAATGCACTATCAGAACTCTCCATGAACAACTATTTATCTCAAAAATGACGTTTGTTTTGTTTTATTAAGAGCCTTGGAAGTCTTCCAAATGTTATTTCACAGTACTTCTGTGACTAAGAATTGTGCTGAATGTCCGTGAAATGTTTTTTAACTATGAAATATAATACATACAGATATTAAAATATATATATGCTTATCTATCCCTACAGCCAAAAATACATCATTTTGCAGGCAGTCATTATGTAGGTTCACAGAAGGTAAATTTAAAATATATAGATTGATAGATATGTACACAAACATATGTATATTTTAATCTTGGCCATTGTAAATTTTTTATTGTTGTCACAGAACGTAAGGCTCAATGATTACTGATATAACTAATTATATACTGATTACAGACAATTAATATAAGGAACACTTGGGGTTTAATTTTCCCACAAGATAAAGTCTAGCAGAATAAAACTCCTGGTCTTAGATCCAGGTTTTAATTCCTTCTCATGGTGAGACTGTGATGGAAGGAGTATGCTTGGCCCATTCCCAGCTACCTCCCAGCACCCGGGGGGGGGGGCGGTCACCTGACCCATAGTAAGCCCTCCACAGGAGTTGCTGACTGACTGGATGGATGGATGGACAGACGGACAGATGGACGGACAAGCTGTCAGCCACCTGATGAATGTCTCAATCGCAAAAGGTCCATTCCAGACAGAAATAACCATCTTGATACACTGAATTATTTTGCTCTGTAGTTTTTTCCTTTTTCCCCTTCTTTTTCCTGTGTGTTTATACATATATGATCCAAAGCAAACAAACCCCCAAAGTATTGACAAGTGCACAATGTCACCAGATTATAGTCTTTGCTAACGTGATTTTTAATACTGGTATGTTTTAACACCTAGCATATAAGATGTACAAGAGGACACTGAAGAACAAACACAGAATAAAGAACCCCGCTTTAAGGGTAGAAGCCCGCTTTAAGAAGAAATCCACTTCTCCCAAAGAGACCAGTGCTTTCTTGGAGGTGAATGAAGAAGCTGCTCTAACACCTGGGCCATCAGGGCCCATGGCTCTCCACAGGGCTCTCATGCCAACTGGCCGGATCTCATGTGCGAAGTAGGGGTTTGCCGGCTTGACTGGTCCCTGTCTTCCTCAGCAGCCAGTAAAGACAGTGCAGAGCTGATGAGTGAATCTCGTTGGCAGGGCTTATGGGAATGTTTGCGTGTCAAATGTTAACATATTTATATTTCTGTGTGGACTGTAATTTGTCATAGGATCCCCTTTTGAGAATATGCTCTGCCTATTTCAGGTACTTTCTTTGGGGGTTTACACAACAGATTTACTAGTTGCTTTGTGTATTCTTGTCCTCCCATACAGTGAAGTGATCCCCATTGTTATGTGAAGTCATCAAGCTGTGAATTTTAATCTCACAAGAGTTAGAACTCTGTGTAGAGGAGATGTCACCTCATACTGCAGGGCAAGGACAGAGTCTGGACCCACTTGACTTCTCGACTTTGGGCAAGTCCTTTGGGGCACTGGGGAGGAAGCATACAGCTCTTATAAAAATTGGGTCTTTTCTCAAATGATTGTTGTTTTTTTAAGGGCTTGAAAATCTTTTTAGATTTATAGATGTAATCACGAGCCTAGAGGGAATTTAATGAACACTTGAAGTTAATATTTTTACTCCCTAGAGACAGGCACAATGTATATTCTTCTAATACACATTTATGCATTATGTCATTTTAAAAACATTGAGATCATTCCACATATACTGTTTCATAAGTCACTTCATGAAATATTGTGGAGCATCTTTACATGTCAGTCTATGTTGACCTACCTCATTCCTTAGAACAGTGGCTTCACAGAAGTATTTCAGTGCATGAAAGGTCTGTAATTTATTTAACCGTCCCTTAGTCATGGACATTTAGATAGCTTTCAACTTGGTGTTACAGTGTTGCTACAAACACTTGTGCTTTCATGCAAGTGTTTCTGTAGGATCATTTTCTAGATTTGAAAATGTGCAACCAGGCTGATGGCACATTAAAATGTTGGGCGGCGAGCTCTCTGGCAACACTGTACAGCAGTGCCTGAGAGTGTCTGGTTTTCCACAGCCACACCAGTCTTAAGACTGATCATTCTGCTTTGTGGAAATACCTCATTTAAAATTGCATTGTTAAAATTATACAATGAAGTGAAGCAGAGTATTTTTCATGGATGCTTGCTTGTTCATGTACTTTGCCTGCTTTTTTTTTTTTTTTAAAGAAATGGCCTTTGATTGATTAATTAGTTAATTAATTAATTTTTTGGCTGCCTTGGGTCTTCGTTGCTGCGTGCGGGCTTTCTCTAGTTGCGGCGAGGGGGGCTGCTCTTCTTACGGTGCGCGGGCTTCTCATGGCGGTGGCTTCTCTTGTTGCAGAGCACGGGCTCTAGGGCGCGTGGGCTTCAGTAGTTGTGGCTCGTGGGCTCCAGAGTGCAGGCTCAGTAGTTGTGGCACGTGGGCTTAGTTGTTCCACGGCATGTGGGATCTTCCCGGATGAGGGCTCGAACCCATGTCCCCTGCATTGGCAGGCAGATTCTTAACCACTGTGCCACCAGGGAAGTCCCTTTGCCTGCTTTTCTATTGTATTTTTTCCCTTTTGACTGATAAATTTTAACACATTACAGACAGTGACCCTTTGTTCTATGTTTTGTCAATATTTTACCTACCCGTTTGTCTTTTTATTTTTGTATAATTTCTTTTGCTGTACAGAAGTTTTATATTTTTTATATATACCACTTTATTAGTCTTTTAAAAAATGTTTTTTGACCTTAATATCTGTCAAATGTTAGACTATTTATACTTTTGTGTGGATTGTGACTTGGAAAAGGACCCCTCTTTGAGAATGTATTTGGTTCCTTTTCAGGGAGTTCTTTTTGGGGGTTAATACACATATTTACTAGCTGCTGTGTATACTGTCAGTAGATTAAACCCATCCTCCTTCTCTATTCTGACATTATTAAAAATATGTCCCATATATTTTTCTATAACTTTGGGCTAAATATGTACATGTTTATTCCATTTTGAATTTATTTTTCTCTATGGTGTGTTAAGAATCTAATTGTCCTAACATCATACATTGAATGATTCATCTTTTCTCTACTGATATGAAATGCCACCTTCATCACATAACTTCCTATATAATGTGTTTTTGTTGGACTCCATTTGGTTCCATTTTTTCTATTTGTAAATTTTGGAGTGTGAGAAAGTGTATTGTCTGAGATTTAGTGCTTTACAATTTTATTTTGTAAGTATACTCAAGAACTTGTGGGTTATATATATAATGACAATGATTATTATGGTATTTTCACAAGTAAGGACATCTTTGTGGTAGTACAGAAAGAGCCCCATTGTTGTCACAAGTATATTTATATGGAAAAGAAGTACACACATGTGTGACATGATTGTTAATTCTCAACTGCTGCAGTGAACATAGTAGAATTATATGTTCAGAGAGCCCCAGTTCTAAAATAAGCATTACCATGAGTTTTAAAGGATCCACAAAAAAGGAATTTCTAAATTGTTCCTCTACATAGGCACCTAACATAAAATGGTAAATTCCAGTGCTCCATTCTGAAGTATTAACTGCATGGTCAGTATTTACCACAATCAGGACAGGTCTGCAGAGAAGTCTACCAAAAGCCATCCATTAAGACAGAAACAACACAAATCAATGTAAGGGTTTGAAAGTAGTCACATTGGAAGACTGTCATTTCCAGAGATGGTTTGTAAACATGTTACTGAGAAGAACTAGAAATAGTCAAGTTGTCCAGGAGGCCACACATTATCTTTAAAAAGAAGAATGTAACTAAATAAAAGCTCTAACTGAATAAATTTTATTCTAACTGATCTCAATAATCATGCATTCATAAAAGCAGGGCCTATATGAAGCTCAGAAGGGGGGCCAGAGAAATAATGTTAAGCAGAATGAGTCCAGCTCTGTGTCTGGAAAAGAGCCAGGTGGATATTTGGGTAGCAGAGTGTAAAGACCACGGGCTTTGCCAGGGATACTTGTTGTGATCCACTTAAAGAGCTAGGACGCTTCAGGACTTGTGGGTTGAAGTCAGGTAGTCCTAGAATTGAATCCCAGCTCTGTTATTTGGACAACCTTGAGCAAGTGATAATCCCCCTGGACTTCAGTTTCCTTTCTTAAAAAGGATGATATGCTGCCCACTAGCGGGTTGGAACCAGTCCTGGGATGCCCTGGGCTCTGCAGCCAGCTGCCCTGAGACCCTGCCCAGTCTACCAACGGGCTGGCACTGGTTTTGGGAGCCTCTAGGCTGTGCAGCCAACCACACTGGGACCTAACACTGCCCACCAGTGGGCCAGCAGCCACCACACTAGGCAGGGCCTGGCAGGCAACAAGGCCAGCGCCAGCCTCGCCTAACAGCGTGCCCACTGTAGTCAGCCCTGGCATAAAAAAAGGGCCCATGCAGCCAACATAGGGGGAACCCCTAGAGCATATAGCTCTGGTGAACAGAGAGGAGTGTGCTGCTCAGACCCATAGAATGTCTCCGACATAAGGGCACTTCTCTAAGATTGGGAAACATAACCAACCTACCTAATACATACAAATACATACAAACACAGAGAATTAGGCAAAATGAAGAGACAAAGATATATGTTCCAAATGAGGAACAAGACAAAATCCCAGAAAAACTAAGTGGAGATAAGCAATGTACCCAATAAAGTTTAAGGTAACGATAATAAAGATGCTCAACAAACTCAAGAGAAAAATGGATGAACACAGTGAGAAGTTTAACAAAGAGCTAGAAAATATAAAGAACCAAACAGAGCTGAAGAGTACAAGAACAGAAATAAAAAAATATAGTAGAAGGAATCAACAGTAGATTAGATGATATGGAAGAATGGATCAGAGAACTGGAAGACAGCAGAGGAAATCACTCAAGCTGAAAAGAAAAACAAAAACAAACAAACAAAAAAACAGTTTAAGAGACCTCCAGGACAACATCGAGCATGCTAACATTCACATTATAGGGGTCACAGAGGAGGAGAGAGAGAGAGAAAGGGGCAGAGAACATATTTGAAGACATAATAGCTGAAAATTTCCCTAACCTGGGAAGAAAAAAACAGGCATTCAGGTTCAGGAATCACAAAGAGTCCCAAACAAGATCAACCTAAAGAGGTCCACATTAAGACACATTGTAAGTAAAGTGACAGAAATTAAAGTGAGAATCTTAAAAACAGCAAGGGAAAAGCAACTAGTTATGTACAAGGAAATTCCTGTAAGACTGTCAGCTGACATTTTAGTAGACACTCTGCAGGCCAGAAGGGAGTGGCACGATATATTCAAAGTGATGGAGAAAACCTACAACCAAGAATACCCTACCCAGCAAGGCTATCATTCCGATTTGAAGGAGAGAGAAGGAGTTTTACAGAGAAGCTTTAAAAGCTAAGAGAGTTCAGCACAACTAAATCAGCTGTACAAGAAATGTTGAAGAGATGTCTCTAAGTGGAAAAGAAAAGGCCACAGTAGAAATATGAAAATTACAAAAGGAAAAATCTCATTGGTAAAGGCAAATATACATTAAAGGTAGTAGATCAACTACTTATAAAGCTAGTAGGAAAGTTAAACGACAAAAGTATTAAAATCATCTATATCCAAAATAATTAGTTAAGGGATATACAAAACAAAAAGATGTGAAATATGATGTCAAACACATTAAATGTCGGGAGAGGGAGCAAATATGCAAGGCTGTTACAATGCATCTGAACTTGAGATCAACTTAAATTTATATATATATATATATATATGTTTATATATGTATGTGTGTACAGAGCTTGTTATATTTAAACCTCATGGTAATGACAAAACCAAAAATCCAAAATAGATACACACACACAAAAAATAAAGGAGTCCAAACATTAAAGATAATCATCAAATCCTAAGGGAAGAAAACAAAAGAAGAAGAAAGGAACAAAAAAGAGTTTCAAAACAACCAGAAAACAATGAACAAAATGCCAGTAAGTATATACCTATTAATAATTACTTTAAATATAAATGGACTAAATGCTTCAAGCAAAAGACATAAAGTGGCTGAATGGATTTAAAAAGAAAAAAGACACATATATATGCTGCCTACAAGAGACTCACTTCAGATCTAAAGACACACACAGACTGAAAGTGAGGGGACTGAAAAAGGTATTGCATGCAAATGGAAAACAAAAGAAAGTTGGGGTACCAATATTTATATCAGACAAGATAGATTTTAAAACAAAGATTGTAACAAGAGACAAAGAAGAACACTACATAATGATAAAGGGATCAATCCCACAGGAAGATATAACAATTGTAAGTATATATGTACCCAACATAGGAGCACCTAAATACTTACAGCAAATATTAACAAACATTAAGGGAGAAATTGACAGTTACACAATAATAGTAGGGGATTTTAACACCTTACTTACCTCAATGGATAGATCATCCAGATGGAATATCAATAAGGAAACACTGGCTTTAAATAATGCATTAGACAAGATGGACTTAATAGATATTTATATAGAACATTCCATCCAAAGGCAGAATACAGTCTTTTCAAGGGCACATACATGGAACGTTCTCCAGGATAGATCAAATGCTAGGCCACAAAACAAGTCTCAGTAAATTTAAGAAAATTGAAATCATATCAAATATCTTTTTTGACCACACTGCTATGAGACTAGAAATTAACTACAAGAAAAAAAAAAAACCTGCAAAACCCACAAATGTGGAGATTAAACAGTGTGCTACTAAACAGCCAATGGGTCACTGAAGAAATCAAAGAGGAAATGAAATAATACCTGGAGACAAATGAAAATAACACAATGATCCAAAATCTTTTAGCAAAAGCAGTTCTAAGAGGGAAGTTTATGGTGATACAAGCCTACCTCAGTAAACAAGTAAAATCTCAAACAACCTAACCTCATTCCTAAAGGAAAAAAAAAAAAAAGACCAACATAATCCAAAGTTAGTAGGAGGAAGGAAATAATAAAAATCAGAGCAGATATAAATGAAATAGAGACTTAAAAAAATAGAAAAGCTCAATGAAACTAAAAGCTGTTTCTTTGAAAGGATAAACAAAATTGATAAAACTTTAGCTAGATTCATCACGAAAAAAAGAGAGCCCAAATCAGAAATGAAAAAGAAGTTACAACTAACACCACAGAAATACAAAGGATCATAAGGGGAATTCCCTGGCAGTCGAGTGGTTAGGACTCTGCGCTTCCACTGCAGGGGGTACAAGTTCGATCTCTGGTTGAGGAACTAAGATCCCACACGCCATGCAGTGTGGCCAAAAAAAAAAAAAAGGATCATGAGAGATTACTAAGAATAATTACACACCAATAAAATGGACAACCTAGAAGAAACCGACAAAGCCCTAGAAATGCACAATATCTCAAGACTGAATCAGGAAAAAATAGAAAATATGAACAGCCCAATTATCTAAATTATCAATGAAATTGAATCAGTATTTTAAAAATCCCAACAAACAAAAGTCCAGAGCCAGACAGCTTCACAGGTGAGTTCTACTAAACATTTAAAGAAGAGTTAAGAGACTTCCCTGGTGGCACAATGGTTAAGACTCCACGCTCCCAATGCAGGGGGCCTAGGTTTGATCCCTGGTCAGAGAACTAGATCCCACATGCATGCTGCAACTAAGAGTTTGCAGGCCACAACTAAGGAGCCCACGTGCCACAACTAAGACCTGGTGCAACCAAATAAATAAATAAATATTAAAAAAAAAAAAAGAGGAGTTAACACCTATCCTTCTCAAACTTGACAAAAAAATTACAGTGGAAGGAACACTTCTGAACTCATTCTACAAGGCCAGTGTCCCCTTGTACTAAAACCAGACAAAGATATGCCCCCTCCACACACACACAAACAAACATTACAGGCCACTATTACGGATGACCATAAATGCAAAAATCCTCAACCAAATTCAACAGTACATTAAAGGATCATACACCATGATCAAGTGGGATTTATTCCAGAGATGCAAGGATGGTTCAATATCCGGAAATCAATCAATGTGATACACCACATTAACAAACTGAAGAATAAAAATCATATGATCTATTTCAATAAATGCAGAAAAAGCTTTTGACAAAATTCAACATCTATTTATGATAAAAACTCTCCAGAAAGTGGGTATAGAGGGAACATACCTCAACATAATAAAGGCCATATATGACAAGCACATGGCTATCATAATACTCAATGGTAAAAAGCTGAAAGTATTTCCTCTAAGATCAGGAACAAGACAAGGATGCCCACTCTTGCCACTTTCATTCAACATAGTATTGGAAGTCCTAGTCATAAAAATCAGACAAGAAAAAGAAATAAAAGAAATCCAACTTGGAAAGGAAGAAGTAAAACTGTCACTGTTTGCCGATAACATGATACTATACATAGAAAATCCTAAAGTCAACACCAGAAAACAACTGGTGTTTCTAGAACTAGAGCTCATCAATGAATTCAGTAAAGTTGCAGGATACAAAATTAATATATAGAAATCTGTTGTGTTTCTATAAACCAACAACAAACTATCAGAAGGAGAAATTAAGAAAATAATTCCATTTATAATCACATCAAAAAAGAGTAAAATACTTAGGTATAAATCTAAGGAGGTGAAAGACCTGTAACTCAGAAAACTGTAAGATACTGATGAAAGAAAGTGAAGATGACACAAACAAATGGAAAGATATACTGTACTCATGGATTGGAAAAATTATTATTGTTAAAGTGACTGTACTACCCAAAGGCAATCCTTATCAAAATACCAATGGAATTTTTCACTGAACTAGAACAAATAATTCTAAAGTTTGTATTAAACTCAAAAGAACCTGAATAGCCAAAACAATACTGAGAAAGAACAGAGGTGAAAGCATCACACACTTTGATTTCAAACTATACTACAAAGCTACAGTAATAAAACAGTATGGTACTGGCACAAAAACAGACATAGATCAATGGAACAGAATAGAGAGCTCAGAAACGATCCCACACTCATATGTGGCATTAATCTACAACAAATGAGGCAAGAACATACAATGGGAAAAAGACAGCCTCTTCAATAAATGGTGTTGGGAAAACTGGACAGCTAAATGCAAAAGAATCAAGCTAGACTATTTCTCATGCCACATACAAAAATAAACTCAAAATGGATTAAAGACTTAAATATAAGACCTGAAACCATAACAATTCTAGAAGAAGACATAGGTGGTATGCTCTTTGACATGGGTCTTAGCAATAATGTTTTGGTTATGTCTCCTCAGGAAAGGAAACAAAAGCAGAAATAAACAAGTGGGACTATATCTGACATTATCGAACTGTAGAATCAATCCCAGCAACTGTCTACTTCTGAACTTGTTTTCTTAAAGAAAGAAACCTCTAATTTGTGTAAGTCTGTAGGGCTAGTTTTTGCTTACTTGCAGTCAAGTGCAATTCCAAATTGATATATTAAAATTTAGATTGGATTTAAAATATTATGCAGGTCAATGGAATATTTGTTACATTTATCTCCTCCATAACAAGGTACCTTGAATTATGTAAAATGGGAACACATTGTCCACCGTCAAGACATCTGACTGAAGGACTGCTTTGGTGAGTTGTTAATTTCTTGGATGTATCACATTGCATTTAGATAACTAGACATTTTTTTTTTTTTGGCCTCCTTGTATCTCTGTTGCTGTGCGTGGGCTTTCTCTAGTTGTGGCAAGCAGGGGCTACTCTTTGTTGTGGTGTGCGAGTTTCTCATTGCAGTGGCTTCTCTTGTTGTGGAGCACAGGCTCTAGGCACACGGGCTTCAGTAGTTGCGGCACACAGGCCCTAGAGTGCGCGGGCTTCGGTAGTTGTGGCATGTGGGCTCAGTAGTTGCAGTGCACGGGCTCTAGGGCACATGGGCTTCAGTAGTAGTTGTGGTGTGTGGGCTCAGTAGTTGTGGCTCACAGGCTCTAGAGTGCAGGCTCAGTAGTTGTGGCACATGGGCTTAGTTGCTCCACAGCATGTGGGATCTTCCCGCTCCAGGGACCAAAACTGTGTCCCCTGCATTGGCAGGCAGATTCTTAACCACTGCACCACCAGGGAAGTCCCAAACAGACTTAAAACCAAGAGATCTAGCAGGCTGTTTGGAACCACAGATGTGAACACCTGACCTTTTCTCAATAGCCATTTCTCTTCTTTTTATCATAATACAGAAATATTTCTACTAATGACATATACCAAACTTGGGGACAAAATGATGTATCCAATCTTGCAGTGACTATATTAAGATACATTCTTTTAAAATATACAACTTTAGTTCAGCTTTATAAATAGATTCCATCACGACTTGTGCTTCTCCTTCTATAGCAGAGAGTTGTCTGTCACTGGGAATCAGCTGCTCAACCAACTCATTTCCCAGCTTCCTTGTGCTTAAGGGCACTGTTTGGCCAGTCCTTGCTGATAGAATGAATGGCAGTGATGTGCTTTGTTTCCAGGCCTGCCCAGCTCAAAAAATCCCCCACAGGTGTCCCTACTCTTTCCCCCCTTTCTGGCTGGGGAAATGGAAACGATTCCCAGGATGACCTTGGAAGCTATGTGTTGATTACAGAAACTCCATCAGCCTGGGTTCCTACCAGTCAGAGGGAGGAGAGCTGCCCTGCTGAGCTGTTCTCTTGCCCAGATCTCTTACATAAACTTCTATTATGTATGAGCCATTATACGTTTGGGTGTATATTTTATAGTACTTAGCTATCTAATGTGCGTTAGGAGCCAAGTAGTATTTATTCATTCATTGGCTATTGGAGTGTCTCCATGTGCCACCCTGGATCTGTGGCTTCGCCATGCTTTCTAACCAGCGTGGCCCTAGCAAATGGCTCACCCTATTCCATGGAAGTGGAGCCACGTCCCAGATGAGGGCAGTAACATTTTTACTGTAATTAAGTTTCCAGAGCTTCCCTGTTGGTGCAGTGGTTAAGAACCTGCCTGCCAATGCAGGGGACACGGGTTCAAGCCCCGGTCCGGGAAGATCCCACATGCCGCGGAGCGACTAAGCCCGTGTGCCACAACTACTGAGCCTGCGCTTTAGAGCCCGCAAGCCACAACTACTGAGCCTGAGTGCCACAACTACTGGAGCCCACGTGCCTAGAGCCCGTGCTCCACAACAAGAGAAGCCACCGCAATGAGAAGCCCGCGCACGCAACAAAGACCTAACACGGCCAAAAATAAATAAATTTATTAAAAAAAAAAAAGTTTCCATTCAGGGTTTGTAAATCGAAACCCACATTTTCTTCCCACAGTTTCCATTTCCTAGCTACATTCTTTCCAGACAAAGGATCCTTCTCCAGCTTTCCCCCTCCATTTCTGTTGACTTCAGATGGTAGCTAATCACCTCCAGCTGTACTGGCTCCTAGACCCTGCTGGCCTTGTTTCCTGTGCTTATGACAGGAAAACAAGGTCTCATGATTCCAACTCACTCAGTAGTTTCTAAAAATCTTTTAAAGCAGTAGAAACCTTTTTTCCAAATCTTTAGCTACAACTCAATCTGTAGAAACTGTTCTGATTGAAGTGGAAGCGATGGTGGTGATACTTCTCTTGCCAGATTCAGAGCCACTTTTGAGGTAGGATTCAAACTTGCTACCTGCTGAGGAGTCACACACATCCCTGTGGGGTTTTGTGCATTTCCTGACACTGTCTTCTGCCCTTAAATAGCCTCAGCTCTTCAGGAGTAGGTCCCAGAAAATCATTGCACTTGGGTAAGATCAGAAACTCCAGTTAACTAGCTCAGAATTGGTCAATCTTATGAGAAGGAACCAAGCAATTTCTGGGGTCTCGGGATGGCATCAATCATGACTGAGTGGAGGAATGCTATCACAATTAGGAGTTAGTGAAATACGTTCCGTATTGAGAATCAGAAGCAGGTTCTTTGAAGCCGATCTCTTCCCTTTAGGCAGAATCAAATATAAACCTCCCAGGTAGTGTGATATTGTTTTCTTTCATGAGATAATCTGAGTTTTACAACAAGTAAGACTTGAAAATTCTGACTCATGTACAGGTCAGGCTCACGGGAAGGCAGCAGGAAGGGAGAATGAATTTCTTAGCCACTGTTAGTCAGTACTTGATCCTCACCATCAGAGCCTGGAAGATCTACCAGGGGTTCTGACAACACTCCCAGGGCCTGTGGCTGGCACAACCGGGACCCAGTAGGGATATGGAAGTTGGGGTCCAGAAGTTCCTGCCTTCCCAGAGGCCTGGAATGTTAAAAAATAGCACACTGAAAATGTCTAACTTGTCTGCACACACTTTTGGCTTGTTCATGTTTTAATGTGTATTTTTATTTACAAAGTGAGATGATGTATAACATGATGCAGTTACAAACATTGGATATGTCCATTTTCATGAAAAAGTATATAAATATATTACAGGAAGTTCTAGATAGTAAACATTAGAAATTGATATAGTAAACATTTGCTACCTTTTTTTCTATGCCAATATTACTGTCATTTAAAGCTTAAATACTGGTTTCAAGTATCCCCTATAAAATAGCTCTAGTTTTAAAAAAATACTGGAAAATAATTTCGCTATAAACAAGATTGGTGCGTTAAAAATAGACTCAGTGTGTCCTTGTAACAATGTCAACTAGAGTCAAATGCTGCCTTAATCATCCCTAAGATCTGCATTATTCAGTTAGTGTTAAAAAAATCTTTGATAATTATCACAGGTTAAAGTAGCTGTAAACATACAGCATTTACCATTATTTATTGTTATTAAGAATGCCCCTCTAAGGTAGAGGAGAATAAGCATAATGATGTTTTATGGACTTACTGCCCTGTGATCTTTATTTTAAATGGACAGCAGGAGCGTCTGCGGGAAGTTAGCAGAGAAACGGACAGACATCCAGAAGGCTGTTCTTGTCATGTCATTTCAGAGGCGGGGCCTGCTCTTTCTCCTCCTCTTCAGCTTGAAGACGTGTCAGGACATAAAGGATGACTTGATAGCAGAAAATATACTGATCCTATAGCCGCCCCCCCACCCCCAAAAAAAAGAGGAAAAAAAAAAAGAGAGGGAGAGAAGACTTTAGATGTATAACGTGAATATATATATATACATATAGCTTCACCACTACTGGAAGTGATGCTTGAGTAATTTTGAAAATATGAAAACTTGTGTTATAGGGTTGAATGTAAGAAGCAGGGTATAGAATTGTGCACTGTCACAAAAATTATAAGAAACAGAAACCAGATTGACAAAATGTGGAGGGAAGAAGCCTTGGGGGTGGGTGGTGAGTGCTAACTGAAGTTGTCTCTGATGGGTGGGCCACTTCTATTTGTTTGTGCTTTGGTGATTTTTATGATTTGCTTTTATAATGGAAAAATAAACTTCCTACAAAATTTCCTCTAGACTTATTGAACTCATCTTGATGTTTTGAAATGTCAAGAAATTAATACCCAAGGAACTACACAAAATAACTGTCTTTAAATATTTTGGAACAAAAGAATATTTTTGATTTCAAAAATCAATGTTTTTTTGAAAATTAACTTTTTCAGTGAAATTAACTCTCTATTAAGTTGACAGTGCAGGGATCTGAGTTTTCCTGTTATTTGGCAAGGAATTAATGGGCCTGAAAATAAATGGGAAAAATTCACAGTATACTAAGTGGAAAGTAACAGTAATAACTACAGTTGAATCTCATTTAAAACAGTTGTGTGCATGTGAGCACACACACTGTGCACTAAAGAATGTTCGGAATGTTGCCTAAAATGTTAACAACTCTGAAGAAGAGGAATACAAGTAACCCTTTTATTTCCTTTTGCCCATTTGAATTTTAATTTGCCCACATTTTCCACACATTTATCCTTGACTTTCTCTCACGCCACAAACAATCCATTAGCAAACACTTCACATAATGCCCTTTTCTCCCTACATCCACACTCACCCCTCCAATCTGGGCCACCACTGCTTGCCACCTAACCAACCTCCTGCTTCTAACCCTGCACCCTCCTTCCCAATTCAATTTGGTCTTGTTTTAACACAGCAGCCAGAGTGGTCCTTTAAAATGGGAGTCAGATCATGTCATTCTATACAGACAATTCTGCGATGGCTCCATCTCACTCAGAGGAAAGCCCAGGCCCTGGCCCTGTCACCTCCTCTCGCACTTCCCCTCCGGCTGCCTCCACCTCAGACACACTGGCCATGATTATTCTCGAACACACAAGACCCACTCCCACCTTGGACCTCCTCGCAGGTGGTTCTGTCTGCCTGAAAGGCTCTTACCCCCAGACATCTGCATGACCACCTGCTTCACGTCCTTCAAATCTTTGCTCAAGGGTTACGTCCTCAGTGGTGCCACTCTATTTAAAGTAGCACCCCAACCTGCCATGACTCATCCTCTTTACCCTACTCTTTTTCCCTCTAAAGCACTTATCACTTTCAAAGATCCTATATTGTTTACTCAGTTAAATAATAATAATAAAAATAAATAATAATAATAAACTAATAATAATAATAAATAATAATAAACTCAGGTTTATTATCTGCCTTCCTCATCACCATCCACTAGAAGATCTTTGTTATTCCATCAGGGATCTTCATCTTATTCACTGATATGCTCCAAGCATCTAGAAGAGTGCCTGGCATATAGTAGGCACTTAATAAACATCTGTTAAACAAGTGAACTTCCTGGGTCTAAAGAACTGCTTATACAAATCAGTATGTTTTTGTTACCTAGAAAAATATGACTGTGAATCAGCTTAATATTTAGGAGACTTAATTTGAATTAAAAAGGTGTATGAAGGGAAAGTAGGCAAATTTAAATTTTAAAAATAGTAAACTTCTATATTCTTTAAGAGGTAGAGATAAATGAATTTATAGATATATGAAACTAGCTTCCACATCCCTCCCCCAATACAGACAAAATGGGTAATGGAGCTATGCAGAGCAGACAGTCTAAGTAATGCAGTCCCTGGGAAGGACCCAAGTCTGTAGGTCAGTGGGTGATTTAACCCATGTTTTGACTTCAGGTAAGAGAAATGAAAATGATCAAAACAGAGGATAAATGAACACTTTCCCAAGGGTGCCTTCTCCAAGCTAAGCAACTCCGTCCTCCCTTCCTGCCTTCTGGTCAATGCTGTTGAATCCATTCCCTCTCAGGAAATTTCTGTAGCAAGAAGATTACCTTTTATCTCTTTTTTAGGTTGGAAATGGGGAAGGAATGCCACTAATTACATGCTATTTTGTTCCACCCCAAATTTTTGCCCCCAATATACCATCCTATTCTCTGTCATCTATTCATTGTAGATATTGCATTTCCTCATTTTTTAAACTAAAAGGCAATATTTAAAAAAGGTAGTCTAGAAATGTTTTCACAAAAATCTTCATCAGAAGGCACCAGCCAACACTCACCTCTGTCTGAACCATTCCATGTCGTTGTAGTCTCATGCAGCGCACTAAATCAGAGATGTCAAACTGCCAAAGGAAACAGAATCTGTATGTTAAATAAAAAGGATAACTGAATTTGAACCCCAAAGATTCACTAAGGAGTGGCTTACATAGATTTCTGCACCCCAATCTCCTTCCCCTTCTAGCAGTCTTGAGAAACTGTTCTGGACAAAATTAAGTTGGTGAACTGACTTTGCCATCATTTGATAATTTTATTTATGATTTTTTTTAAGAATTAGGAAGGTTATTCTATTTGAAAATCCCCAACAGAAATGCTCTTCCCTCTGAAATCTGACTAATTTCTAATATCTCCATTAAAAAAAAAAAAAGGCAAAGTATTTTTCCTACATTTTGCGGCTCAGAATAAAATTCCTGATCTTTTTATTTTCCCAAGGGAGAAACAGACTATTTCATTTGTCCTACTTAAATTATCATGAGAGTGTGAAGAGCAAGACAGAACTGTTCTTAGCAAATTCTTCAAGAGGTAATGATTTTAATTACATATTCTGTGTACTAAGATATTCTAACATTCTAAGCATGATTTATACTAATTTAGGTTTTAAATAAGATTATACTCTTATTAGCTTTAATTAGTAATAATTTAAAAAATTGGGAGTAATTGTTTAGAGATAGACTATTTAGCATCAATTTGCATAACAAAGTATTTCCCACCTATAGGTAACAATAACAAAAAACCCAGTAAAATAAATATAAGTTTGAAGTATTATTTCTTCTTGATTATGGCCTATGCAGTTTTGAACTGTTTACTAAAATACAATTCTATGTAGTAAGAAAATTGTCATTCATACAAACTGATAAATAAAAAAAATTCCGAGTACTCACTTCAAGATCTTGACTGATTAATCCTAGAACCACATCTATGCATATCAGGGTCCCTGAACGTCCAATGCCGGCGCTGCAGTGTGTGGTGATTGGGCCCGATCTATGAATGTGTCTCATGTAAGAGATAAAAGTGAGCAAGTCGTCTGGCTGAGAAGGTGTATCATGGTCTGGCCAGGCAGTGAAATTCAGATGAGAAATATGTCGCACCTCTCCTGTCTGAAATTGTACAACAGAATAAGTAGATAAAGGCATACTATGTTGTTCACATATAATTAGTTCTTCTTATTATTTTGTCCTTTTAAATTTTGACTTGGCCATTGGATTAGATCCAAGGAAAAGTGAAAGACAGACTCCATCAAACAGCACACTGAGGGCCTTTATCAAGGAGGTTACTAGATCCACACTTTAAATATTGGTAAAAACGACTTTTTGGAAACCCTAAAAGCAAATTTACGTTTTGATATGAATAGCAACCTTTTTTAATGATCCCATTTCAAATTCACCTTAGATAAAAGCCACAGTCATTGCAGTGGCTTAAAAGCGCTACATGATGTGGCCCGGCTACCTCTCAGACCTAACCTCTTGCTCCTGGCCACTTTGCTCCAGCCATAGGGACCTCTCTGGTTCCTTAAAAACAGCAGGCACAGTTCAGTCTCAGGGCCTTTGCACTTGCTCTTTCTGACTGAAATGCTTCCCTCCCCCGAGATATCCCTGTGATGATGTTTTTTCACAGCATCATCAACATCAGTATCTTTTCATTAGAAAATAAGGTCCATGAGGTCAGGGATTTCCTTTTGTTTGTGTTGTTAACTTCTGAATCCCTATATTCCATAACAGGGCCTAAGCTCTATAAACATGTGTTGATTAAATAAAAGAGTCATTTAAGGAATATTGAACAATTGTGCTAGCATAAGTAATGGGTAGGCTGGTGTAAATGAATAAGGAAGTATAATCTTTAATTCTTTGTAAAATCACAAATCAAAAATCATGAAGGAATTTCTCAGGCTGTGTTTACATGCCACCAATAACACTGAGTCAGTAAGTTTTGTTTCTATGAAAGTAAAATTATTCTGTTTCTTTAACAAAGTTAAAACGCCAATAGGAAACACATTACTCAAACTGAGTATTACTGGGTGGAGGAAGGAAATAAAGTGAGGGGGTGTGGAGGTGAGGAAACAGTAGCAGCTTTACTTAAGGTATACCCACTTATCTAATTCAAGCTAAATTTATTCAGTGCTTAGGTGGCTGCAATAGGAATTACCTGAATAACAAACATTTATGCTACAATTGTTCCTGTATTACCAAATACATTGTCTTTATGGGGGAATATTTGCTACTTAGAGGTTTTTAAAAAACAGTTTTATTGAGTCTACTTAGAGGTCTGACCTGAAAAATATGTTTCCAGCACATAGCTTCTGAGCCATTCTGTGCTATCACAAAGCAAAGGATGATGGTTGATCCTGTAAAAGTCCTGTATTATCATTTTCATTTAATACAGTACATACTGGAGGAAACTATTTGGCAGAATTCATGAAGAGGGTCACATTTATGCTTATATTAGATTAAGGATAGTAGATGGAATTAGTTCCACTGAAATGGGACCCAAGAAGTCATTGGCTTTTATTCAGAAACACATTGATATAATCATGGAAAGATTTAATCCACGTACCTGAATGTCTTCTAGGGTCATTGCCCTCACTACAAAGCCCTTTAGCTGCTGCACTCTCACAAGAGCCAGTCGAAGCCTGTCGCTGACCATTGTTGTTTTGCCTAGGACATTAGGCCAATAGCGCTGGCACTTGATTTTTTCCCCTTCTACTTCTTGGGTCATCATGGCTATCACTGTGGATTTTTGTTCCCAAATCATCTGCCAGAAATCTCCAACGGTTGTAGGGAGAGGTCCTTGGCAGGCAATGTAGACGAATTCTTCTCTCCCCACTGGTATCTTAATGAAGCTGGCGTTGATATATCCACCTTCATCTCCAAGAGGCACTCTTGTAGCATCGTCTGTGAATTTCCAACCACAAAACAGAGCCATCTATATCATGCATTTTTAAACAAGAGCCCTATAGACAAGGTGAGTCAAAGATTATCAGAATTTCCTCATAACCATAGATGAAATCACAAAAACATTTTAATAAACACATATTTTCAAACTGCAGTACAGTCAAATCAGTTTGCACATTTCCCTCATATTATAAGTATATTTAAGATGCCAACTCAGTTTCGGAAAAAATTAGATATTGTTCACATAGATTTGGTTGGAAAAAATCAAAATTAATAAATTAATGAATGCATTTAGAACTTCTTAATAACTAGGGAAACACAACTTTGCTACTTCTCCATTGTTATTTTAATAATGATGACAATAGTAAATTTAATATGAATGAAAATTTTGGAAATGATTTCATAAAAATTAGTATTACAGTGAAACTATTACTTATTACAAATATAATTGGCACAATTAATTCTTGCTTATCTAATCATAGTCTTTTGAGTAAGCAGCCAAAATAATAAACTAACTCAGTAAATAAAAAGGTAGCTCACTTTATTCTCCAGGCATTGTAATTTCATATAGTCAAAATACACATTTTCAAACCAAGCTCCCCCAGTAAAAAGTGTATATAAACCATCTCATCCAAGAGAATTAATCTGTATGTACTTATACATTAGAAGTCATTTCAATCTCAAATATAACTGGTTATTTCTGTGATTACCAAATTATGACATTTAGTAATAGATTTCAAAATCCTCCATCAATTGCCCTTCTATTATTTGACTTCTATCTTTTGATCCACGGAAACAAATCTACTCAGTAGTTTTGGATTTATGGCTTATCCCATTCTGCTTTGAGATACTAGTCTGCCTTTTTTTTTGCCCGAAACAATTAGCACCTACTTTATGCCAAACCATGATCTATTCCATTTTAAAAATCCTGTCTAAGATTCAATTCTTAAAGGAAGTTTTCTAAAATGAATTTTGTGTCTTCCACCTTGATTGAAAAAATTCAGTTGTATTATTATTTATTGCATGATTTGTCACTATTGGTTATGTTATTTATCTTTGAATTTATGACTTCCTGGCAAAGATAAGGTCAGTATGTCATATCATGTAATCCAACATGATTATATATGTAAATGTGGCTTGTGATTATTATAAGAAGTTGCTAGATGTTAATATTTTAGCCATATACATATATTCATATATATATATATATTTTTTTTTTAACATCTTTATTGGAGTATAATTGCTTTACAATGGTGTGTTAGTTTCTGCTTTATAACAAAGTGAATCAGTTATACATATACATAAGTTCCCATATCTCTGCCCTCTTGCGTCTCCCTCCCTCCCACCCTCCCTATCCCACCCCTCTAGGTGGTCACAAAGCACCAAGCTGATCTCCCTGTGCTATGCGGTTGCTTCCCACTAGCTATCTATTTTACATTTGGTAGTGTACATATATATATATTTTAAAAACCATGTTGATTGGTGAAATGGGTGAAATATGGGTAAAAAGAATTGCTATTTTTTTCTTCCTGTTATCTTAAACAATTCAAAGTACAATGTAACTTGGTAGTCCCATGGTGGCCACACACACATATACAGCTGTTATTTACCACAGACATTTCTCTAAACTTAAAATAGTAGAATAGATTTGATTGTGACACATGAACTAAGAAATTGCTTATCTAGAAGCCAATTCCTATTTTTAAAAAGACTTTAAAAATTCATCAATGTCTGAAGAAGTGTTTAAGATGCCTCTAATCAATTTTCAGAATACACAGATAATTTTATAAATTTATTTATTTATTTTATTTATTTATTTATTTTTGGCTGCGTTGGGTCTTTGTTGCTGTGCACGGGCTTTCTCTAGTTGCGGTGAGCAGGGGCTACTCTTCATTGCGGTGCGCAGGCTTCTCACTGCGGTGGCTTCTCTTGTTGCAGAGCACTGGCTCTAGGTGCACGGGCTCCGTAGTTGTGGCTCGCGGGCTCTAGAGCACAGGCTCAGTAGCTGTGGCACACGAGCTTAGTTGCTCTGCAGCATGTGGGATCTTCCCGGACCAGGGCTTGAATCTGTGTCCCCTGCATTGGCAGGCGGATTCTTAACCACTGTGCCACCAGGGAAGCCCCACAGATAATTTTAAAAGAATTCAGGTTGTATATATAAATTTATTTGTTACTGATGTAAATCTCTGAATGTGTGTGCCTGCGTGTGTGCACACTTACGTGAGAGATAAGGTAAACTAGTACATAAGTTTTAAATCAGTTTAAATTATATTAAACATACATTTGATTTGAAGCTAAATTGGAACTTACAGGGAAGTATATTTTTATATCGGTTCTTCCTTCTGTTTTCCTTAGTCTGTCCAATTAGACACTGATCCAAAGGTTTTAATTCTTGAAGATTCTGTAAGCAAAAGTGGAAATAAAATTAAATTTGTTGAGATAAATAGTAATTCAGTAATGATTGCAAATGCTCTTTTTAAAAATAAATTTATTTATTTTATTTATTTTTATTTTTGGCTGCCTTGGGTCTTCGTTGCTGCGCGTGGGCTTTCTCTAGTTGCAGCGAGCGGGGGCTGCTCTTCGTTGCGGTGTGCGGGCTTCTCATTGTGGTGGCTTCTCTTGTTGTGGAGCACGGGCTCTAGGCACTTGGGCTTCAGTAGTTGTGGCTCGTGGTTCTAGAGCACAGGCTCAGTAGTTGTGGTGCACAGGCTTAGTTGTCTCGCGGCATGTGGGATCTCCCGGACCAGGGCTCGAACCCGTGTCCCCTGCATTGGCAGGTGGATTCTTAACCACTGAGCCACCAGGGAAGCCCCTGCAAATGCTTTAAATGTGCAGGGTGCAAAACTGACTATTGATCAGGGCAAATTTGACCGTTAAGAAACAGATATGTCCTGTCAAGACAAATAAGCCTGCAATCCCAATACTAATTCAATATACCAGTTGTTGAAATATATTGTTGCAAATATCTTTAACATGTTGTAGTCAACTAACTTCGTGAGGCAGCAGTTTGTATCTTAATTTTAAATTTCAGCTTAAAGATGTCTATAATTTCATTTTAGAAAAAAAACACAATTCATGAAAACAATTTTGGCTTAAAGTAATGAGCTGGAGCAGAATTTCTTGCATTATTGTCTCTGGGGGTCACAGAATATTCCACGTGGTAGAATTGTGGTAAGACAGTCCTAAATTCTAAAGTCAACTCTTTTCTCACTTTTCATTCACTCATTAATTAATCCATCCATCCATCTAGCCATCCAAGTCAACCAATATACATTGAAAATGCCTACTATAAGCAAGGCACTGTAATAAGTGCTGGGAATACACTAGAGAGAAAGAAGATGTGATTTGGGCTGTCCTGGAGACCACAGGCTACTGGGAGAAAGAGGCAGTAAAAGAGTAAACAAACAAGTATTGCGATATATGCTTTGAAGAAATTAACAAGCTGCTGTGATACAGAAAAATAAACATCTGCTTTATAAAGGGTTGTGATGGAAGGTCTCTGAGATGGTAATATTTAAACTTAAGACCTTAAAGAAGAAATCACGTCTGCAAAATGGAGAGAAAGAGTATAACTTAACATTGTGAACTTGTTTCCAAATCCATACAATGGGATTTAAAATATTTTGAGCATTATACACAAAGCATCTAGCACACTGCTGAAGCTCTCAGTAGAAGTTATCTCCTTTCACTTCAGGGTCTACGAAAAGCTCAGGATGTGGGCAAGTAAGCAGATGGTTTGAGGGAGATGGGCAAGGTAGACCCCCAAACCACAGTGGTGCTACATTATTCTTTGGCCTAGTGGTAAGTAATGGATGGGGCCAGCAAGACCACAGGAACAAGGCCTCTGAAGCACTGCTGCTTTGAACTGGGGGGCACATTCTTGGAGCTGTATTAAAATAAAAACTGTTGCTAACGATGAATCACATCTTTAGTGTATTAACTATGAAGTTTAGTGGATGGTTGGAATTGACACTTGACTTTTTAAAAAAACTCTTTAGCCTTACATATGAGGATAATCTTCAGGGAGATTTATCAAGCTCTGAAGCTGCTAAAGAGATCCCTTTAAATCAATACTATTAGGATCCTAATTAGAAAAATTAACTTACTGCTAGAAATGACAAGATGGTGCTTTTATAGTTGGAAGTTGTAAAGTAATAGACATTTTCAAGATTCTTAAAATTTCTCCTAACCTTGCAGAAAACTTTGTTGGAGAAAGAACCATTGTCAAAAGCCCCTTACCTCTAGCTCCTTAGACGGAATTCCTTGATCTAGTAAACCCCGCAACATTCGAATGACTGATTTCAACTCCGAACCGGTGTATTTACTGGAGGGAAGCACTTTGACAATGGGGAGTGTGGTGAGCTCCTCATCTGTCAGAAAGGAATGACCTAACAAGAAGACGGCAGTTGATTAAAAAAAAAAAAAAAAAAAAAAAATTCCCCCCAGAATTGATTTAGCCAATAAGAGAGCTAATTTTAGCCAGTAAGAGAACCAATTTGATCCTATTCTCACCTCATCTATTTTTTACAAAAGTGGGAGTCTTTGAATTAATAAGGCAATAGAACTAATAAGTAGGCAGATAACTACAATCATCAAAGGAAAATCCTGGCCATAGCAAGATCCTTGTACCCAACTTTTAAGGGAACACCTCACTGACTGTTCAGAGTTCTTAAGGCTCTTGGCTGTCAATTTCTTACAGCTTCTAAAGGAGTTTAAATTGTTTCTCTTTGCTTCTCTGGACCCAAATGGCACTGTTTACTTGATGAGAATGTATTTAGTCCTGTTTTTATTTTGCATTTAAATTAGCCTCCAAGAACATGGAGAAAAGATGAAGGGAGATGCTTCAGAAATTCCTTACAAGGGGACATTGCACTAGAAACACTGATTTCTCCCCTCTCTACCCACCCTTGGTACTCAGTGCCACTATCTCTGTCATTTGATAGTTTTCTCCATGCAAATGAAATCCTAAGGGTCTTTAGGAGTTTATCAAACAAGTGCTATCAATGTCTAAGAAGAGATATGTGTCTAACTTAGCACCTGCTCTATCTATGGAAAATGCTGATAACAGAAGGCAACTGTTATCCTGGAAAAAAGTAGGAGAGACTTCTTGCTATAGTCTGCACAAGTGTAGCTTTAATTACATCAATCAGTTGATAAAAGCATTTTGATGATGCAGCTACTATGCACGCAACAGTAATTCCAGGCACTGGGGGATCTCAAGAAGCTTAAGGTCTGTCTGGGGCGAAGACTAGTTGTGAATACAAAATCCAATCATATGAAATAACTGTAAACTTTTACAGAACTGAGTGTGAATGCAACAGGAGCTCAGAGGCTGGCGAGATGAACCTGGGTTACAGGATTTGAGCATTTCCATTGACACCAACAATCCAACTAAATCAAAAAAGTGTTAATTCGACTCCTTTAAGTTCTTTCAACAATGACTTCAAATTACAAAACTGTGTTCTTTCACTGCATTAATATAACATTTCCTTATATGAAAAAAGAGAAATAAAACGCTGAATAGAACTTCATTTATCTACTGGCTCAGTATAAAACAAGAGAGGCAGTAATAGTGAGGACAGACCAACTGACTCTTGCTCTTAAAAATTTTCCTATCTTTGAGCTATTCTTCTTACTTTACTATAAATAAAATGTGCTCCTCGACTTCTTATTCCAAGATGGCAAAATTGTGACTCTGTGTTTCCACTTAAAGTATTTATACATCTATTTACATGTTTTACTCCAAGCCACTGAGAATTTTAGCCTAATAACTGTGCAAATATCTGGTCAATAAATGAATGTTGATGTTTGTCTATGTGATTTAACTTTATGTATAGAACTTAATAATGTAGACATATGGTGAAATAACATATCCATATATTCTGAAAACTGTAATTTTCAAACTTATTTTTTCTACCTATTGTTTTTGATTTTAAAAGTTGCTAATAAATTTCTTGCCTTTATTGGAATCTTCGTGGTTTGTCATTTCTATTGGCAATTCATCACTTCCCCATGTTATTTCATCATCATCATCAGTCTTCTTTTCTGCTGACTTGTGAATTAAGCTATGACAACAAAACACATTTATATTTTCTTCAGTTATGTGTCCAAAATAAATTGAAATATTATGTCCTTGAACTACATATTTCCACTACAATTATTATGGTATTTAAAAATAGATTATCTGATTTAAAAAACCTTAAATCCACAATTCCTAAAATTTATTGGTAGATATAAATTAAACTGAGGTACAGAATTGTTTAATATAGTTTAAATTTTGTCCTCAAACAAATCCCAAGTCTTTGAACCTTAGGTTGAAGGAGTCCTCTTGGGGATGGAGAAGGTGGTGGTTTGTTTCCACCCTTCCACTTGGATGAATGATTACAACTGTGTAAGTAGAGCTCTCTTTTGTTTTTTTTAACAGCTGTCTACTATTGTACTGTATGAATGATTCTTCATTTAATTACAGAAGTCCCTACTGATGGACATCAGTCTTTCACTACAATTGGGGGTGAAAAGGACACTCTGGTATCTGGGCACTCACTTAATGTAATAAAACTCAGTACAAGTTCTCATTATTCTAGGCGTGCACAGCAGATGCCATCTCTCGGGTAAGGTGGGTGGCTAGAAAAGAGAAACTAGGTAGAAAAATAACATTTAGTGATAAGATGAGATGAAAAAGGATAATGCAAAGGCCTGAATACATTTTTAACTTTCTGATACTCAGGGGAACAAAGCACAGTACATTTTGTCTGATGACATTATTATACACCATTAAGGTAGGACATGCACTAATGCTCCCAAAACATTGTAACAGGACAGCAATTATGCTGCTTTTATGGTGGATGTTTTCCTCTGCTCCAACTAACTGTACATCACAATTAACATGTAATTTGCAAGTTCTGCATCCATGAGGTCTTTTTGGTCTTCTAGCAAGTATGCTTTGTTTGGAAGGATATGTTTTGGAGATCCTCCCATAAGGATCCTCCTTTCTTTCTCATTCTTTTGAACAGCTGCTTAGTATTTCATTGTATGAGTACACCCTAATTTATTTTGTGTCTATTATGGTTTTTTACTACTATAAACAATGTTGCCATGAATATTCTTATAGAAATGTCTGCATACATATGGTAGTAGGATCAATTCTTAGAAATAAAATCGCTAGGTTGAAGGGAATGTACTACAGTTCTTTGAACCTATGACACGTATCATTGTAAGATACGCTATTCTGAATTAGGTCACAATGAGAGATACTTGGACTACCTATGTGCCAAACACCTGGAACAGCTGGCTGGGTTGTGGGTTCATAGACCCTGTCTTCACCCCGCAGTGACCCTGACCAGCCACAGGCCGTGAGGTCTCAGGGGGCCATTCCTGCAGTGGGGCCTGTGGTTGATACATGGACTTCCTTGTCCCCAAGCAAATCTCTAGGAGGTTAGAACCCAGAGTTGACTAAGTCTCTGCTTGAAACCAGGTCACAACCATGGCTTAGCAGGGGCAGAGAGGGGAGACAGAGTGAATAATAAAGCAGGCAGGTCGTGAGGGCCACCATAAACTTCGCAGGAGTTCCTTCAAAGGCATTTCTGTTAACCGTACCCTTCTGAGATCTACATGTCCTTCGAGTTCCTTCGAGGCTGTTTTTGTCTGTTTTGTGGCCTTTTTCCCCTTCATTGTTATTTAAAAAATAAAATAGTTTATATATACGTCAGCAAGCAGAAGAGTGTTTAGACTTTTTTTCTTTTTGGTAGATGAAGTATGGGAAGCAAAAGCCTTCTGAGGTTCTAGTCTAGTCATGTTATAAAGTTGAGCGTGGCCCTGCGTGCCGGAACTCTTAAACAGGTCAGCTGCCGTCACCCCATTTTTTCACACAGTGCCCAGGAGACAGGCTCCCAACAGGCCACTCTGAGGCCAACCTTCTTTGGCAGAGAGGGAGTCTGTGAAGTCCCAGGCATTTAGGGCTGCGTGGGTGGGACTAGGACAAGGTGGTGGTTAGGGGCGAACAAGTGGACGAGGCTCGGGGCCCGGCCCGCCCACCCCCAGCTTTCATCAGAGCAGTCCAGTATTTGTCTGTTTCTAGTAGTAGCTGTGTGGCCTTGGGCCACAGCACGTTCCTGCGTGCCAGACACCACTCTAAGCTCTTGAGGTGTATTGGACATTTAATCCTCACACAATCTAGGAGGTAGACAGATACTATCCCTGTTTTAGAGATGAGCTCAGGTAATTTGCTCAAGATCACAGAGTAAGTGACAAAGCCAGGACACAAACTGGGCAGCTTGATTCCAAGCCTATGTTCTTAATCTCTACCAGTTTGCCTCCCAACTGACATGGGGTTGCTCACACCCTCTCATTTTCTCTCTTTTCCTTCTATTTATCTCCCATGTTGGCCTCTGCACTTCCCCTCTGGCCCTCTCCAGTTCATTCTCCACAGTACACATCTTATCATGTCAGTCCCCTGCTTAAAAAACTCCATGGCCCCCATTTCTCTTGGGATAAAGGCCAAGGTCCTTATCCTGCTCCCTTCTCATCTTGGGCCACTCTCCTGTTTGCTCAGCCACTCTGGTCTAGTTCAGGCCCTCAGGTGCCCTGGGGTCTTTGTAGACGCTATTCCTCTGCTTGGACAATTCCACGCCATCCTTCCCCTACCCCTACCCCTGTCCTAGGTGACTCCTGTTCATTCTTCGGAACGTAAATGTCTCTTCATGGAGAAACCTCACCTACTACTTACTGTCTGAGAACATCAAGCCCCCAGGTGATATCCTCTCACAGTCTGTCATGACTTTTTACGATAAACAGCATTTATCATGGTCTATGATGATTTATTTGTGGGATTATTTGATTAATATTTGCCTTTATGCTAGACTGTGAGTTCCTTGGGTTAAGGAGCTTCTTTGTCTTGTTAACAGTGTATTTCAAGCACATTGTCTGGTTTATATTAGGTGCTCAATAAATATCTGGAGAATAATAATAATAATAAAAGATATGCTATTACTTTGCTTACATTAAGAAAGAAATAATATCAGACTATAATTTTATGATCCTTCATGAGATGTTAAAATTCTTAAAAAGTGTTTCCAAGAATCAGTAACATGTTAATAAAATCTGTATGTTAATAGTGTTTTCAATTTGCCACCCAAAGAATTTACACTAATTTATTCTTCCTCCCTTCCCCTGTTGACAGGGAAGAGCCTGTATCTTATTACTGTTGGTGGCTGGCCCAGATACTTGCTGATCTTTTAAATATAAAACTATGCATTTCTATGTTAACAATATGTACCCACTGTCTAACTTTCCTTAGTGAAAATTCAGTGTCAATTTGCTTTTCTAGGAAAATGGAAATAGCTCCCTTTGACTGTTTGGTTATCATTTAATATGAAGCAAAATTTATGTACAACCATTTTGTTGGCCAACAATATATATAAACTCTTCCTGATACATCATTTAGTGTTACAAAAAAATCTTATTTTATGTTAGAAACCATTTTCAAAAAGAAAAACATTTGTGGGGGTTTAAAATGTTTCTTACCTTCTTTGGTTTTATTTTCTTATTAAAGAATGAAATTTGTGAAGTATAGAAAAATTTAGAGAAACAGAAAAATAGGTTACCTATAATCACACCAGGAGAAGGTACTATCATCATTGCTGGCACATTTCCTTTTAGACTTTTCTTGCATTTTTTCGGATGGTCAAGAGAATACATTGCTTTTTTTGAGCAATGTCATAACAAACACATTGTCACATGTCACTAGAACCTCCTTGTAACAACATTCAGAAACATTTTTAATATTCAACCATAGTTCCATAATCTACTCAATAAGTCTCATTTTACTGGAAAAGACACATTAATTTAAAAATCAACATCTAAATGGAAATCTTGAGAGCACTTCTAAAAAAGAGAATGAAAGTGTTATAAATATTTGAAAAATTATTTTTTTACCTTTCAGTTTTTACTTTTTCTTCACAATATTCTTCACAGCCATTCATTTTGGTTGACTACAACAAAGAGAAACCAAAATCAAATTAGCCCATTGTACCAAAAAAAAACAAAAACCAAAAACAATCTTATATAATGTTCAATTTTATTTCCTATATTTACTGTTATTGTTCATCATCATGTTACAAAGACACACGACATTCAATTAATGCATGCCAAACTGTGGCTAAGGCATCTGCAGTGGCACAAGAGTTTTGGCTGGCTCCACTTATTCACCTCACACTCATCCTGGCTTTTCATTCATTTCTTTTTTTATATATATAAATTTTATTTATTTATTTATTTATTTATTTATTTATTTATTTATTTATTTATTGGCTGTGTTGGGTCTTCATTGCTGCACGCAGGCTTTCTCTAGTTGTGGCGAGTGGGGGCTACTCTTCCTTGCGGTGCGTGGGTCTCTCGTTGCGGTGGCTCCTCTTGTTGCGCAGCACGGGCTCTAGGCGTGTGGGCTTCAGTAGTTGTGGCTCGTGGGCTCTAGAGCGCAGGCTCAGTAGTTGTGGTGCATGGGCTTAGTTGCTCTGCGGCATATGGGATCTTCCCAGACCAGGGCTCGAACCCGTGTCCCCTGCATCAGCAGGTGGATTCCTAACCACTGCGCCACCAGGGAAGTCCCTTTCATTTCTTATATAAGGGATATGAATGTATAGAGGTAAGGAAAAAGAAAAAGGAAAATCTAAAGTAACAATTATTTAGATGTGCATACATGGCATGTGTTTTTACACTACTTCAATTTTAAAATCTGAAATTTCCAATGTGTTAAATTATCTTGCCCATTTATTTAATTTTAAAAATTTTTAATTGAAGTATAGTTGATTTACAATGTTTTGTTAGTTTCTGGTGTACAGCAAAGTGATTCACATACACACACACACATATATATACACACACATGTATATTCTTTTTCATGTTCTTTTCCATTATGGTTTATTACAGAATATTGAATATAGTTCCCTGTGCTATACAGTAGGACCTTGTTGCTTATCTGTTTTATTTATAGTAGTTTGTATATGCTGATACCAAACTCCTAATTTATCCCTCTCCCACCCCTTTTCCCCTTTGGTAACCATAAAGTTTTCTATATCTGTGAGTCTGTTTCTGTTTTGTAAATAAGTTCATTTGTATCATATTTTTTTCTTTTTTCTTTTTCATACTTTATTCCTTATACTGATAGGTTAAGAAAGTAAAATTTTCCTAAGTACTGATTCATAAATAATGTTTATAAGCGGGACACAAAACATTCAGTTTCACAAACAGTAATATCCAATGATCCCCGTAAATGCAATTTTAATCCTTACTTTAAGCTAAGTGCAAGAATAATACAATAAGCTAAATACACACAAAACCTGTATATGCTGAACTACAAAAGTGGTTTCCCATAGCCACACATGGTCTTAGTCAAGTACACATTTCCACAATGAACAAGTACTAACAAATAAGTTAATAAAACACTACCCCAAATGCTTATCCTGCCATCAGCTTTTTCAGCAATGCCATTCCTGCTACTGAAAGCACTTATTTTTAGAAGCTTTGACCTGGGAAAATGAGTTCTCTTAAAAACTGACAAATAGTATAAGCCCTGAAGATTTTAAATCAAATAAGTCTTCCAACACAGAAGCATTCATAGGAAAGTTTTAGTTTCTCAAAAAATAAAAAATTAAAATGAAAAAAATCACTCTTGTTATCTATAGAAGAGAGTATTAAAACAAATTATCTTAAGACAAATAAACACTCTTAAAAAAGGTTGTATTTTCTATCATTTTCTCCTTAAAAGAAACACAAACCAGTTCACTATCTTTTAATAACTTAAGACTACTGTAATCTAAAAACTTTAGAATACATGAAACACATGTCTTAGCTATCAAAGGTACCATTTAGATTTCACATAATAAACAGCTACAGTACAGCCTACAATGGCACAAGTACGCCTAATACATAATTATTAATTCGTCATTTAGATGGTCAAAAGTCAGAAGGAACTGAATGGTTTGCAAGGTACTTTGACTTACATGTGGTCATTAAAATCCAGTAATTAATTCAAAGTATGGTAATATAATGGCAGGCAATTAAAGGCTCAAATATCACTCTAAAATTGAAGACATGAAAATAAAGACTGAAAACATTGTGGTTCTCTTTCATTCACATGGCTAGATATCAGAACCTGACTGTGGAAAATATAGTTATTAAATATGGTTTCCCCAGAAAATAATGAAGCTTCAGAAAGTACAAAAGGTGTCAAGATCCATAGTTTGCTTCATCAAATGCTTTTCTAGCTCGTTTCAATTCTTCATTCATAGTAAGCCAGTCTTTAACCCTAGCAAACTTTCTTGGGTCCTTTCGAATCAAGAAGATGATATCTTCAACTTGTACCCGACCTTGTCTTCCAATTGACATTGCCTTGTGAGTCATTTCGGTGATGAACTCTATGACAAGGTCTTCAAGAATATCTACTGACTCAGCATAAGGATTCTGGTCATCCCCAAACCCATACATCATACACCGTAATTCTTTAGAAAAAAGTCTCTTTTACCCTGTCCACCTTCTGCACCTCCTCCAATTTCTTCATTTTCTTCCTCAAAGGTGGGGTCTTCTTCTTCATCTGCCATCCCAGCAGCCAGCCACCTCCAGGGCTTGTATCATATTTTAGATTCCACATATAAGGGCTATCATATTTGCCCTTTTATATTTTAAAGGGAGGGGTGTCTCCCTAGGAAACTGAGATCAATCAGTTCGCACTTTAACTGAGTATGGTGTCACAGAGACCCAAGTCCTGCAGAAGCAGTTTGCTACAATCAGAAAGAGATGTCAAGTTGCATTCTTACATGGTTAGTCTTACATTTAAATCTTCATTAGGACAAATTATCTTAAACAGGAAATTCTTTCCATTTCAAGATCCTGCATTATCTGGCCTCTGTCTACCTCTACAATCCATCTGGCTTTACTCTCCTCTTCACTAACTGAAGGCTTCAAACGGATGGGCCTTTCTTTTAGCTCTTCAAAATCGCTCTTTTTTTCACTTTTTCCTTGTTTAATCTAAGTGTCTTTACCTTCTGAGGATGTTCCTAACCACCCAGTCTAAAAGTGGGTCTCCTTGGTATTCTCTTTTGTAGCGCTTTTTTAAACTTCAGAGACCTTATCACAACTTGTAATTGCTCGTTTTTTTGATCTTTTAGGTACAGACTCTGTAGAGTTAAAAAGTTAAGTTACTCTGATATCAATTTCAGTTTATCTGAGGGAAACAGAACTTCTATGGCGGAAGAAATAAAGTAGATTGCTTTTATCCACTGACAACTGAAAAAAAAAGCTTCTTAGACTTTATCTGTTTTTTTAAAAAAATTATTTGTTTTTCGCTGCATTGGGTCTTCGTTGCTGCGTGAGGGCTTTCTTTAGTTGCAGCGAGCGGGGGCTGCTCTTTGTTGCAGCGTGCAGGCTTCTCATTGCAGTGGCTTCTCTTGTTGCGGAGCACAGGCTCTAGGTGCACGGGCTTCAGCAGTTGCGGCACGCGGGCTTAGTTGCTCTGCGGCATGTGGGATCTTCCCGGACCAGGGTTTGAACCCATGTCCCCTGCCTTGGCAAGCGGATTCTTAACAACTGCGCCACCAGGGAAGCCCCCCTTATCTGTTTTTAGAAGTTGATAATTTTAGTCTGGGTTAAAACTTTTTTCCAAGTAAAGTCATTTGGATTTCCTATTCCCCATCATAATCCTGATCTAGGAATCACCATGTGTGCAATCATTTTGCAAAGTATACAGCCTTTTATAAGAGTAAAGTGTTATTGGGCTTCTCTGGTGGCGCAGTGGTTAACAATCCGCCTGCCAATGCAGGGGGCACGGGTTCGAGCCCTGGGTCTGGAAGATCCCACATGCCGTGGAACAACTAAAGCCCGTGTGCCACAGCTACTGAGCCTGCCCTCTAGAGCCTGTGAGCCACAACTACTGAAGCCCACGCACCTAGAGCCTGTGCTCTGCAACAAGAGAAGCCACCACAATGAGAAGCCCGCAGACCACGACAAAGAGAAAGCCCACGCGCAGCAACGAAGACCCAATGCAGCCAAAAATAAATAAATAAAATAATTAAAAAAAAGAGTAAAGTGTTATTATTAACATTAAAATAATGAGATAAAGCCCAATTGGAAATACACTAGAGCAATACTTGTATTAACCAATTTTTCACTATTTTTGCAAAGTTTACCTATGTATGGTTTGGGGGTAGGTCAGTCTCTCTTCTCATTCTGGATTGTAGGCTCTTTGGAAGAGGAGGAGGCTGTAGTACTGCCTCAGGGAAAAGATTTAAGGTTTTTATCATGGCCAGCCTGTTTGAAGGTTAGTTTGTAGTCCCACTGATCAAAGAATCCAGATCCAGCAACTTGAAGAGTAGAGGAGGCATCTGCTGGATCTAGGACCAGCTACATAATTTGTAGTCCCCAGTGCAAGATGAAAATATGGGATCTTTCTTTGGCATGGCATGTAAGTCATTTCATGAACTCATCCCTGCCTATCTCTTAAGCCTTAGCTTTCAAGACACCATGTGATACCCTAATAGCAATGATTTAGTGCCCTGAATTTTCCATGTTGATCCAGACCTTCATACCTTTGCTGAGAAGCTCCTCGGTATGGAATGCTCTTTCCCATTTTATCTCACCTATCAAAATCTTTAAAATGCTAATTCTCTAGGAGGCTTTAATAACCATACCCACATACTCCTGTATAGCCTCTATATTCCCTAATTCTTTATAATCCTCTCTGAACTCCACACAGACACTCCATAAAAAAGCAGGATATGTTTTTTTACTATAGCTTTTTGTAGAGTTGAAAGTAAAATTAAGTTATTCTGATATTAATTTCAATTTATTTGTGGGAAATCAGAGCTTCCATGGAGGAAGAAAATTTACTTATTTGCATGTGTACATCTCCCAAATTGACTGCTAGACTGTACAAGCAAATTTAGGACAGAAACCCTGACGTCCCTTCTTACCCTGTTATCCCCAAAATAATCAAACAAGTTCAGCAACAGCTGAAGTGAAGAGTTTTGAAACTTTAGGTAGTAATTTACAATAATGTATATGACTGGCATTCATTCCTTCATTCACAAATAACACACAGACATTGGCCTGAAGTACTTCACTAAGAGGTACAGTAGTACCCCTTTATCTGAGGGGTGATATGTTCCAAGACACCCAGTGAATGCCTGAAACCACGGAGAGTGCTGAACTGTTTTCTGTTCATGTCTTCCACTACAAATTAAATGCCTTTTCCGTCTTAACTAAGCATTTTTCATGCACTGTGGCCTTAACTTTTGCAGTTTGAGGTGCAACAGCAAAACTAGCACAAATTTCTTTTTCCTTTTTCACAATTTCGCAGATAGATTTGTTCTTACCGTAGATCTTAGCAACTAACTTCAGCATACGATTTTTCTCTTTCCTTATGAAGTAGAGAACTTTCACCTTTTCACTTAAAGGAAGCACTTATGGCTTCTCTTTGGCAACATCCAGATTGCCAGCATCACTACTCTTGTACTGCAGGGCCATCATTGAATAAGAGTTACATGAACACAAACACTTCGATACTGCAATGACTGCTCCGATAACCAAGATGGCTACTAAGTGACTAATGGGCAAGATACATTGGACAAAGGGATGATTTATGTCCTGGGTGGGACAGAGTGAGAAGGCGCAGAATTTCATCTCACTACTTAGAATGGCACACCATTTAAAACTTACGAATTGTTTATTTCTGGAATTTTCCATTTAACATTTTCTGACTGTGGTTGACTGTAAGTAACTGAAACCCCTGAAAGTGAAACTGTAGATGGGGGGCAGGGGCTACTGTAGTCAAGTATAGAGACAGTTAATTGGAGCAGAGGGACAAATGCAATGATTTGCACAAGTAGCTATCAGAGGGACAATCTTTCTTTTTAAAAAGGACATTCCTCTACTTTTTATGATACCAGTGGATAGCACCTTAACTTTTGGCACATGATAAAATTTTCAGGGTTGCAAAATATACTGTTAAGAACAAATTCAGTAAATAATCATTTGTTTAGGGTGATTCCCAACATGGCACACTTACAAATTTCTGAATATTTTAAAAAACTCTAAGGAACTCTTAGAATTACTCAAATGTAGGTAATATTCGAGAAACATTAAGATGAAACAAAACTTTTCTAGAATACTGGTTCAGTCTTTCTTTCATGGATGGAGATGTCATATTTGTCTCTTTTGAATTTGTCTTCTTATGAATATAATTACCATTGTGACTTTAACACATTTAGATTTTGAAACACATGAAACATTTTCATGTTTTTATTTCAGTACCTTGCATCCTCTTCTCCTAAATTTGTTTTTTGCTTTCTTTGTTTTGCTTACCATTAGTCAAAATCTCTTCTAAAGCAGAAGTCTTATCTATTCAAGTGCTAATTTATTGTTTTTAAGGATGGACTGGCCCAAAATACTTGGTCTTAAACATCTTGAATTCTCAAGACACAAATTTGTGGGCTCTATCTATACTTTGGTGGCAGGACAACTTATGTATTATTTACATAATATTTCCTAATAACTGGTAGGAATATTCTCCCCCTACGAACCTTAATTTTTAGATTTGCTCTGGATAGTTTTACATCCTAATTCTACTATGTAAACTTTAGAATCATGTCACAAAGCCACCCTGCCTCTCATTAAAACAAACAACGAAACAAAACAGAAACCTCAAAATATTTTATGGGACCATATTTAATTGAGGGGTGAATCTAGGGAGAACTTAAATTTTAGATTTTTTTCTATCAAAGAACAAGGAATGTTTTCCTTTAATACTTCTTTTGTGCTTCTCTGTAGAGTTTTAAAGTTTTCATAATATAAATATGTACATTTTTGGTTGAATTTATGCCTAGAGCTCTTGTTTTGTAACTATTGTGAATAAAATTTTATTTGATTATACATATTTAAATTTTACATATCCACACAAAGACGTGCACATGAGTGTTCTTTTTTTCTTCTTTTAAAAAATTTATTTATTTTATTTATTTATTTTTGGCTGCATTGGGTCTTCATTGCTGTGCATGGACTTTCTCTAGTTGCGGCAAGCAGGGGCTACTCTTTGTTGCGGTGCATGGGCTTCTCGTTGTGGTGGCTTCTCTTGTTGCAAAGCACGGGCTCTAGGCATCTGGGCTTCAGTAGCTGTGGCGCGCAGGCTCAGTAGTTGTGGCACACGGGCTCAGTTGCTCCACGGCACGTGGGATCCTTCCAGACCAGGGATCGAACCTGTGTCCCCTGCACTGGCAGGCGGATTCTCAACCACTGTGCCACTCAGGAAGCCCTTGATTATATTTTATAAGTGGTTAAGGCAAAGACTGTGTTATGAACTGACCTGTGTCCCCCCAAAGTTCACAGGTTGAAGCCCTAACCCCCAATGGGACTGTATTTGGAAATAGGGTCTTTATGGAGATAATTGAGGCTAAATGAGGTCATGAGGATAGGGCTCTAACCCAATAGGATTGGTGTCCTTATAAGAAGAGGAAGAGACACCAGGTGTGTGTGCACACAAAGGAAAGACCATGTGAGGACACAGCTAGAAGAGGGCTGCCTGCAAGCCAAGGAGAGAGGTCTTGCCAGAAACCAAAACTGCTAACACCTTGATCGTAGACATCCAGCCTCCAGAACTGTGAAAAGATAAATTTTCTCTCTTTTTTTAAGCCACTCAGGTTGTGGTGTTTTGTTATGGCAGCCCAAGCAAACTAGAACAGACTACAAACTCAAATGCCTGCAGGAATCAGAAAAATAATATAAACCTTTGAAATGCTGGGGTTGAGGGCATAATTCTGTCTTGTGAGACCCGAGAATTTACATTATAAAGAAATAGGAATCTTTGCTGCATTACTGTTTATAATAAATTTAATACTCATCAATAGATAGCCAATTTAATAAATTATGGTATATCTATGCAAGAGAATAATAGGGAAGCATTAGAAAGTATGAGATAGAGAGGGCAGACAGCAGAAGCAAGAGGAACTACAATCCTGCAGACTGTGGAACAAAAACCACATTCGCAGAAAGATAGACAAGATGAAAAGGCAGAGGGCTATGTACCAGATGAAGGAACAAGATAAAACCCCAGAAAAACAACTAAATGAAGTGGAGATAGGCAACCTTCCAGAAAAAGAATTCAGAATAATGATAGTCAAGATGATCCAGGACCTCGGAAAAACAATGGAGGCAAAGATCGAGAAGATGCAAGAAATGTTTAACAAAGATCTAGAAGAATTAAAGAACAAACAAACAGAGATGAACAATACAATAACTGGAATGAAAACTACACTAGAAGGAATCAATAGCAGAATAACTGAGACAGAAGAACAGATAAGTGACCTGGAAGATAGAATGGTGGAATTCACTGCTGCAGAACAGAATAAAGAAAAAAGAAAGAAAAGAAATGAAGACAGCTTAACAGAGCTCTGGGACAACATTAAATGCAACAACATTCGTATTATAGGGGTCCCAGAAGGAGAAGAGAGAGAGAAAGGACCCGAGAAAATATTTGAAGAGATTATAGTCCCTAACATGGGAAAGGAAATAGCCACCTAAGTCCAGGAAGTGCAGCGAGTCCCATACAGGATAAACCCAAGGAGAAACACGCTGAGACACATAGTAATCAAATTGGAAAAAATTAAAGAAATTATTGAAAGCAGCAAGGGAAAAACGACAAATAACATACAAGGGAACTCCCGTAAGGTTAACAGCTGATTTCTCAACAGAAACTTTACAAGCCAGAAGGGAGTGGCATGATATACTTTAAGTGATGAAAGGGAAGAACCTACAACCAAGATTACTCTACCTGGCAAGGATCTCATTCAGATTTGATGGAGAAATCAAAAGCTTTACAGACAAGCAAAAGCTAAGAGAAGTCAGCACCACCAAACCAGCTCTACAACAAATGCTAAAGGAACTTCTCTAAGTGGGAAACACAAGAGAAGAAAAGGACCTACAAAAACAAACCCAAAACAATTAAGAAAATGATCATAGGAACATACATATCGATAATTACCTTAAACATGAATGGATTAAATGCTCCAACCAAAAGACACAGGCTTGCTGAATGGATACAAAAAGAAGACCCATAATATGCTGTCTACAAGAGACCCACTTCAGACCTAGGGACATATACACCCTGAAAGTGAGGGGATGGAAAAAGATATTCCATGCAAATGGAAATCAAAAGAAAGCTGGAGTAGCAATACTCATATCAGATACAATAGACTTTAAAATACAGAATGTTACAAGAGACAAGGAAGGACACTACATAATGATCAAGGGATCAATCCAAGAAGAAGATTTAACAATTATAAATATATATGCACCTAACATAGGAGCACCTCAATATATAAGGCAACTGCTAACAGCTATAAAAGAGGAAATCGACAGTAACACAATAATAGTGGGGGATGTTAACAGCTAACATACACCAATGGACAGATCATCCAAAATGAAAATAAATAAGGAAACAGAAGCTTTAAATGACACAATAGACCAGATAGATTTAATTGATATTATAGGACATTGTATCCAAAAACAGCAGATTACACCTTCTTCTCAAGTGCGCATGGAACATTCTCCAGGATAGATCATATCTTGGGTCACAAATCAAGCCTCACTAAATTTAAGAAAATTGAAATCATATCAAGCATCTTTTCTGACCACAACACTATGAGATTAGAAATGAATTACAGGGAAAAAAACATAAAAAACACAAACACATGGAGGCTAAAGAATACGTTACTAAATAACCAAGAGATCACTGAAGAAATCAAAGAGGAAATCAAAAAATACCTAGAGACAAATGACGATGAAAACACGACGATCCAAAACCTATGGGATACAGCAAAAGCAGTTCTAAGAGGGAAGTTTAGAGCAATACAATCCTACCTCAAGAAACAAGAAAAATCTCAAATAAACAATCTAACCTTACCCCTAAAGGAACTAGAGAAAGAAGAACAAACAAAACCCAAAGTTAGTAGAAGGAAAGAAACCATGAAGATCAGAGCAGAAATAAATGAAATAGAAACAAAGAAAACAATAGCAAAGATCAATAAAACTAAAAGCTGATTCTTTGAGAAGATAAACAAAATTGATAAACCATTAGCCAGACTCATCAAAAAAATGAGGGACAGGACTCAAGTCAATAAAATTAGAAATGAAAAAGGAGAAGTTACAACAGACACCGCAGAAATACAAAGCATCCTAAGAGACTACTACAAGCAACTCTATGCCAACTTAATGGATAACCTGGAAGAAATGGACAAATCCTTAGAAAGGTATAACCTTCCAAGACTGAACCAGAAAGAAATAGAAAATATGAACAGACCAATCACAAGTAATGAAATTTAAACTGTGATTAAAAATCTTCCAACAAACAAAAGTCCAGGACCAGATGGCTTCACAGGTGAATTCTACCAAACATTTAGAGAAGAGCTAACACCCATCCTTCTCAAACTCTTCCAAAAAACTGCAGAGGAAGGAACACTCCCAAACTCATTCTATAAGGCCACCATCACCCTGATACCAAAAGCAGACAAAGATACTACAAAAAAAGAAAACTACAGACCAATATCACTGATGAATATAGATGCAAAAATCCTCAACAAAATACTAGCAAACAGAATCCAACAACACATTAAAAGGATCATACACCATGATCAAGTGGGATTTATCCCAGGGATGCAAGGATTCTTCAATATACACAAATCAATCAATGTGATACACCATATTAACAAATTGAAGAATAAAAACCATATGATCATCTCAATAGATGCAGAAAAAGCTTTTGACAAAATTCAACACCCATTTATGATAAAAACTCTTCAGAAAGTGGGCATAGAGGGAACCTACCTCAACATAATAAAGGCCATATACAACAAACCCACAGCAAACATCATTCTCAATGGTGAAAAACTGAAAGCATTTCCTCTAAGATCAGGAACAAGACAAGGATGGCCACTCTCACCACTATTATTCAACACAGTTTTGGATGTCCTAGCCACAGAAATCAGAGAAGAAAAAGAAATAAAAGGAATACAAATTGGAAAAGAAGAAGTAAAACTGTCACTGTTTGCAGATGACATGATACTATACATAGAGAATCCTAAAAATGCCACCAGAAAACTACTAGACCTAATCAATGAATTTGGTAAAGTTGCAGGATATAAAATTAATGCACAGAAATCACTTGCATTCCTATACACTAATAATGAAAAATCTGAAAGAGAAATTAAGGAGACACTCCCATCTACCATTGCAACAAAAAGAATAAAATACCTAGGAATAAACCTACCTAGGGAAACAAAAGACCTGTATGCAGAAAACTATAAGACACTGAGGAAAGAAATTAAAGATGATACCCAACAGATGGAGAGATATGCCATGTTCTTGGATTGGAAGAATCAATATTGTGAAAATGACTATACTACCCAAAGCAATCTACAGATTCAATGCAACCCCTATCAAATTACCAATGGCATTTTTTACAGAACTAGAATAAAAAATCTTAAAATTTGTATGGAGACACAAAAGACCCCGAATAGCCAAAGCAGTCTTGAGGGAAAAAAATGGAGCTGGAGGAATCAGACTCCCTGACTTCAGACTATACTGCAAAGCTACAGTAATCAAGACAATATGGTACTGGCACAAAAACAGAAACATAGATCAATGGAACAAGATAGAAAGCCCAGAGATTAACCCACGCACCTATGGTCAACTAATCTATGACAAAGGAGGCAAGGATATACAATGGAGAAAAGACAGTCTCTTCAATAAGTGGTGCTGGGAAAACTGGACAGCTACATGTAAAAGAATGAAATTAGAATACTCCCTAACACCGTACACAAAAATAAACTCAAAATGGATTAGGGACCTAAATGTAAGACTGGACACTATAAAACTCTTAGAGGAAAACGTAGGAAGCACACTCTTTGACATAAATCACAGCAAGATCTTTTTTGATCCACCTCCTAGAGTAATGGAAATCAAAACAAAAATAAACAAATGGGACCTAATGAAACTTCAAAGCTTTTGCACAGCAAAGGAAACCATAAACAAGACGAAAAGACAACCCTCAGAATGGGAGAAAATATTTGCAAACGAATCAACGGACAAAGGATTAATCTCCAAAATATATAAACAGCTCATTCAGCTCAATATTAAAGAAACAAACACCCCAATGCAAAAATGGGCAGAAGACCTAAATAGACATTTCTCCAAAGAAGACATACAGACGGCCACGAAGCACATGAAAAGATGCTCAACATCACTAATTATTAGAGAAATGCAAATCAAAACTATAATGAGGTATCACCTCACTCCTGTTAGAATGGGCATCATCAGAAAATCTACAAACAACAAATGCTGGAGAGGGTGTGGAGAAAAGGGAACCCTCTTGCACTGTTGGTGGGAATGTAAATTGATACAGCCACTATGGAGAACAGTATGGAGGTTCCCTAAAAAACTAAAAATACAATTACCATATGACCCAGCAATACCACTACTGGGCATATACCCAGAGAAAACCGTAATTCAAAAAGACTCATGCACCCGAATGTTCATTGCAGCACTATTTACAATAGCCAGGTCATGGAAGCAACCTAAATGCCCATCGACAGACGAATGGATAAAGAAGATGTGGTACATATATACAATGGAATATTACTCAGCCATAAAAAGGAACGAAATTGAGTCATTTGTTGAGAAGTGGATGGATCTAGAGACTGTCATACAGAGTGAAGTAAGTCAGAAAGAGAAAAACAAATATCATATATTAATGCATGTATGTGGAACCTAGAAAAATGGTACAGATGAGCCGGTTTGCAGGGCAGAAGTTGAGACACAGATGTAGAGAAAGGACATATGGACACCAAGGGGGGAAAACTGCGGTGGGGTGGGGATGGTGGTGTGCTGAATTGGGCGATTGGGATTGACATGTATACACTGATGTGTATAAAATTGATGCCTAATAAGAATCTGCAGTATAAAAAAACAAACAAACAAAACAACTAATACTAAACTTTCATTGGGTTATTTGTATGGAAATATGTTAATATAAATGTTTCAGACATTACATGAAATTTCTAAAAATCTTATATGTTCTGGTATAATGTTATAAGTCATAATCCTAGTTATTACTTTAAAATGTATATCTCAGAAATAACTAATTTTCTTGTCAACTGCATTATTATGAAACAGTGGTCATTTTTAAGTCTTTTATCATTTACAGAGAGTTCTGGGTATACTCTGATGCTTTTGCAAATATGTTCCTATAAAAGGCTTTCATCTTCAAGAAATTCATGGAAAAGACTCTGACAAGTACAGGTTTCTGGTAACTGACTGTACTGCTGAACTGAATGAATAAGCATTTTCAGAACTCTAATGAAAAACTGATGAACTCATAAAAGTGCTAACAAAAGATCAAGATGAAAAAAAAAATTAATTACATGGGACTGAGTGAACTGATGAGGATGAGTATAATTTTTGTGACTTTCTGTCTGAATTAAAAAAAAAAAAAATCCCACAAGGACTCAGAGGCAAAGAATATACAAATCAATTTTCACTGCAAAGTAAAGGAGCTGTTACAGTGGAGGATTACTGGACTGAATGTCAATATTATGACATAGTATGAGTGTGTTTCATGTTTGGTAATTGCAATCATTGTTGATTTTGTTGTGGTCATCCATGTACAATGCTTGGTGTCAGTCTATTTATCACTTGTAAAAATAAAATACAGTGTGTGTGTGTGAAAAAAAAATTACATGTTTTCATATGCATAATAGAAGGGTAAAAACCAATATTTTAACAATAGCTATCTCAGATGAAGATGAGGAGTGGGTAAAAAAAGGAGCTTGCATTTTTAAATGATTCTGTTTAAAATATTTTTTTTACAGTGAGGATGTAATGTCTTCGTTATCAAAATAAAAAAAGGAACTTGAATGAAGTTTTCTGCTATAAACTTTTGTTATAATAGCTCAGTGTAAAAGAGAATCTATATTATGTTAAGCTTTTTTTTTTTAAAGAAAAGGCATTGGATTTTGAAATGGAAATTGAAGATTTTTATTTATTGTCTTAGTTAAGAGACTTCAGAACATACATTTTAAGGGGTATTTTAAATAGTATTTATAAAAATATGATTATAGTATGATTTAAAATGTTCAGAAAACCTTTTTCAAAGAGCTTATTGTTATAATTATTAATATTTAGATAGTACAAAAGAACAATAACTTAAGTAAAAACACTACAGCATGATACATTGTGAGCTATTCAATATTTGTGTAACCATTTTTCTAGATTAGGAAATACATACTAAAACAGATATAAGCTTCCTTGTATTTACACACATTAATTATATATAAATATTTAATGAAAATAATCTTGTGTATATGAGATTGTGTGTGGGTACATGCATGGTAAGAATCGACACCAGTTTAGTTTTGACAGTTTTGAAGGTGTTCAATAGGAAGAATCAGGACTTGTGAGGGAAATTATCCTAGAACAATGGGCAAGATCAGATTCATATAAATAGGGTGTTGCCTAGTTTGAGCTGGCATACATATTATTTATCTACTATTTCATGCTTTTTTCTTAGTCAGCTCAATGTCCCAGAAGATCTGAAGTCTTAGTCTTAAATAAGTCTATGATTACATTTTTGAAAATTAATTGTTTCTTTCTCTTCCTTCTTCTTTTTTTTTTTGGCTTGGGGAAACTTGAATAGTAATTCTTTCCCTGGCATAGGATGACTCTTAAATGCAAAAAATAAAATTAATCTCAGATGATTTCAACTTTGGGGTTTTATTTTTTTTAAGATTTTAACAAACGTATATACAATATATTAAGCACTAATTCCTGTACAGCTTATTTTTACTAGTTTGCATCCAACTAGTTTAATGTATTATGAATGTCAGCTGTCTAAATCTTTTGAAACATGTCTCAACTGAAATTGCAGAGCAATCAGAGCAAAAGCCATGGAATAAATGAAAGAATGAGATGTTTCCATGATAATTAAGACCAAGGATCCATGAGGGGCAGAAGAAAACAAGCATTCAAGGATAAAAATCAAGTTTTCTAACTAGGTTAGGTATTAACTGGAATGGGATCTTGGAATTACCAACTTTTATTTGGTGTAATAATAATGAAGATGCAAAAAAAAAAAAAAAAAAGGTTTTTGGGCACTTTTTTCCTGAATGGAAACCTTCACCAAAAGAGGTTAAATGATTTAAAGGCAAGTTCTTTCTCCAAAATGAGTAAATGACATCAGTTCTAATTCTTACTGAAGCTACTAACCAGCCATCAGGATATTATCTTTAATACTTAGAAGGGAAACTGATAGGTAGGGAGAGGTAAGGCCTCATCAGAGAATTCTAACGAGATATAGCAACATAGAGTGTTTACCTAGGTATTATCCTTACCTCTGTAAACTCTTCAGGTAAAGGTGAACCATCATAGTCTGTATCTTCTGCTCTCTCTTCAGATAACTTCCCACTGGTTTTCAATGCACCTGGGAAAGAAAGAAATAGGCCAAGAGGAATTAAAATGCTCTGTAGAGGCCTTCCTGTACTCCTTTAGTGTACCAACTTACTCATTCTGGTTCATCTACCTGGAGCACAGGCATCTCGTGCTGCATTATTTTGGTTTAAAAGATTCTGAGCTTCCTCATCCACAACATCCAGCAGAGACTGGATAACTTCAGCTTCTTGAGGATCATCATAAATATCATCTTCTTGTACATCAGATTCTTGAAAAACAGTAATTTACATGGGGTTTTACTTAAAAAAATATTGATATGAGAAAGAGACAATGTGTCAAATATAATATGCCAGGTCTTTCAAATTTTAAGCATCCACTTTGAAAAAGCAGCCATGAAAGGAAAAGTAGTTTACACTAATGGGACCCAGGCATTTTTAGTTCTAGAACTACTTTGGCTGTTATGACGAAAGACCACATAAATGCAACTGAATAAACCAAAATCAATCTCTGTGATACACCTTTTCAAAGGACAGTAATAATTTAATGTTTATTTCTCTAACTTAATCCCAAATTGTTAATTTATAAAAGAAACTAAAGAAGTTTCAACCAAAGAAGTTATGTTACAAAGATTAAGGATATAATAGGGCAGCCCAAACATCCCCAAGAAAAAATGTCTCAGTTATTAGGTAGCCAGTGAATTGCTGCTTCAGAAAAATACAAGAAACAATTATCAAACAAAACTGCTATCTCTTCAATCATTTAAAAATCATTTTAATCTTAGAGATGAGAATGAATACTGGACATTCGTACAGTAGTGCAGCTAATATTAATTTTATGCTGTTCTTTTATTTCTCTGAACAACAATCTTTCCTTTTAAAGCTATAGGAACATGTAAGGCAAATAAGAAAGGCTGCCAACATTTCTTTATTACTTGAATTATTAGGGCATTTAGAGTAATTGGATGACTCATTTGGGAAACTACCTTTGGACAGAACCAGGTTTGCTGATTCCTTCATCTGATAAGTAGAACATTTTCCTTCAGCGTACAAAATTTCAATTATTTCTTCCCCATTAACCTAAAGTATAAAATCAAAGCAAATCATTAGTTTACTATTTTACTAACATCCAGGATTAGGGAGGGACTGCACACTGTCCCTCCATGTCCTTCTCCCCTTCTTTCTCGGTACAATATCCTTTTTATATTTCCCCTTCTTGGATCAGTGCTTCTAGGAGATACCAGTGCAATGAAATATGCAAAGGGTATGGGACTTTCCATCATCACATATGCTTGGAAACACTAGATTAAGCAACATTAAATCAGTATTTTTATTCCAAGAATTCTCACAATGCTTACTAATATAAATTTTGAGTTGTCAAAAGAGAAATGTATTATGTAGTATTTCCTAAATTTATTTGACTGCAGAAATCTCTTTTTAAGGCATACTCTATGGGATCTGTCTTCCACAGAACTTTTTAGAAAAGTTAAATAGACCTACTAAACTTAGAAGTCCAGGGAAATGAAAAAAAAGTCAATCTTTTAAGTATTTGTGAAGTTGTTACATGGACATAGTCTTCAGTTTAGCAATCTGATCAACTGTTGGCTATAAAGATTTTCAAATCTAGTCTAAACCTCATCTCAATTTAAGGAAAATAGCAATGGATTCATAACTATAAAGTAATAATTAAATGGAATGTAACTTTTAAATTCAGTGGTTATGAATGAAGCACTTCATGGCACGTAGCGTATTAAAAGAAAGATGATTAGGGCAAAATGCAATATTAAATGATTAGAATAAATTAAAATAATTTTATACAAATAAAGGGTGGTTTGCTTTAAAGATTTTACTTTTTTTATTAAGATAAAAGGTAGACCTAGAGTCTGTCATACAGTGTGAAGTAAGTCAGAAAGAGAAAAACAAATACCGTATGCTAACACATATATATGGAATCTAAAAAACAAAACAAAAATGGTCATGAAGAACCTAGGGGCAAGACGGGAATAAAGACGCAGACCTACTAGAGAATGGACTTGAGGATACGGGGAGGGGGAAGGGTAAGATGGGACAAAGTGAGAGAGTGGCACGGACATATATACACTATCAAATGTAAAATAGCTAGCTAGTGGGAAGCAGCCGCATAGCACAGGGACATCAGCTTGGTGCTTTGTGACCACCTAGAGGGGTGGGATAGGGAGGATGGGAGGGAGGGAGACGCAAGAGGGAAGAGATATAGAGATATATGTATATGTATAACTGATTCACTTTGTTATAAAGCAGAAACTAACACACCATCGTAAAGCAGTTATACTCCAATAAAGATGTTAAAAAAAAAAGATAAAAGGTAGAGATAGTAGATGCAATGAAATTATCTCTTCATAAATAGTGGTTACGTAATGTCAAAAAATTTCACTGGATTGTAAAATTCCACTCTTCATGAGGAATTCATAGTACAGACATAAGTATTCAAGGACAGAATATCGTTTGGGAGACTTCCTGGAAGATTTTAACTCCAACAAAAAATGTTTGCAATCACGAATAACAGAAGTTCTAATTTCTTTTTGTTTTTCTTTTTAACATCCTTATTGGAGTATAATTGCTTTACAATGGTGTGTTAGTTTCTGCTGTATAACAAAGTGAATCAGCTATACATATACATACATCCCCCTATCTCCTCCCTCTTGCGTCTAATTTCTAGGGTTTTATGTTAATTTAAACAGAAACTCTACTTTTTCTCCCTTTCAACAACATGGTGATATTTACAAAGAAAATAAGCACTTTACAGCATGACTAACACTAGAAACACATGCAAATTCAGTTACTTCAGCTATGTGAAATTGGAGACTTTATGAATAAACAGAATAAAACGTGTAGCTATATCTCAATCTACAAACATACAGACACCGAGAAATTTTTGTGTCCCAATCATTTCTGCCTTATAATTCTTCTGTTGCAATATCTTTTCAAGACATGCTAAACCATTTCACAAGTTTGAGATAACACAGTGAAATGAAAGGCATAGAATTTGGGGCTTCTGGTCAATTAATTCATTTTCTCCTCCTACACTAAACCCAGCTCACGTCCAGAAATCTTGTTGAGCTGATAAGATTTTCAGATTACTAGGAGGGAAATGCCTCAGCTCTGGATTTTACATGGAAAGATATTTGAGTAGTGAGGTTCAGAATAGATTGCATGAGATATGTGTGAGATAAAACAGTTCCATGAAATGAAGATCCAGCTGCAAGCTGTGTATATTACATGCCAGAAAGTAAAAAGAAATGTTAGCCAAACAAATGGGTATAAATGTAGCCTTAAATAAAGAGCTTGAAAGTGGAATTTAGTTACGTATTAAAATATTTTTGTTAAAACACCTCCAGATTTCCCTGCGATAATCTTAAATGATTTAGGTTCTTTCATTTTATTATGTAGTAAAGCATTTTCTATGTCTTTAAAAAAGCAAGTAAGCCTATTTCTTTTGCCACTACAGTTTTGCCTCACTAGTAGCAGAGATCTGTCATTTGAGAGTCACTGCTGGTCAATGTTAACCCACTCTTAATTACATTTTTCTCTTCTGGGTATCTAAGAGACAACCAAAAGAATTGTGCACATTAATAAAAAATTGCAGCACTAAAGCTATCTATATAAGTAATTAGCCTACTTAAGAGCTGAATGTGTCCCCGATGATGTAGGGTTACTTGTGTGTGGGCTTTTCATTGTGTGTTACTTAGTAAGTCCTATTAGTTCACTAAGTACATGTATCTAAAAATCAATACATGTGTCTAAAAAAGGCAAATATTTAAAGATGAAATGTTTGGTTCAAAATACAAACAAGCTACTTATTTAGATAAGGAAGTAGGACACAAAGAAGGTGGCTTTTCACTTACCTTGGAGAATGAGTTATTAGGTGTGAGTGCCGGTTTGCCACAAGGCTCCACAATGTGATGACCTGAAGGAAGAACAGAAAGAAAAGGATGAGCCACTCAGAACCACATTAGGGACAACAAAATAGTGAAAGAAAACCCATATTTCTGTGCATGTTCTTATTTTTATTAATACACTACGAGAGGTCGTATCACAAAGTGACTTAAAATCAACTAAACGGAATCAAATATTAGAGAAGGGTTTATTCCAAGGACAAAGCCAATTTCTTAAAAGAAAATAGTTTACATAAAAGCTCAGTTTGGGCTAAATGTTTCTAGTGTGAGATACTAAATATAGATTTTCCCAACTAAATGGAAGAGACATTACAGGTGCTGAACTATATAGTCACTGGAAAGATAGCAGGCCCTTTATCTCATTTCACAAAGACTATCAATTTAACACAGGAAAATAAGTATGGATACAACTGGAAAGGACTTTTAGTATATTTATAAACCAAATGTGGATTTTAACTCTTAGACATCAGCACAAAAATTCAATACATATATTAAAAATGATATTGTTTCCCCTACAGTTAAAAATTAGATTCATTATTTCCAGGAGATACCTTATTAAACTGCCAGGAAAAATAATTAAAAAGTATCCAAAAATGAACCACTGGTTCAAAAGACTCATATTGGAAGAGTATAAAGCACAATAGTTTATTATTTGTAATCTCTCCCCCCTGTTCCCCCTGTTCCTCTCTCCCCCTCTGTCCCCAGGCAACCGCTGATTTCCTTTGTCACTACAGATTAATTTGCACTTTTGTACAATCTTGTATAAATTGAATAATACAATATGGATTCTTTTTTTGTCTGGCTTCTTTCATTCAGCATACCTATTTTATTTTAATAATGTTGTTGCATGTATCAACAATCTATTCATTTTTATTGCTGAGTAGTATTCTATTGCTTGGATATATTACAAATGGTTATTCATTCAACAGATTTTAGACATTTGAGTGGTTTCAGATTTTGGTTATTACAAAGAACGCTGCTAAAAAATTCCTATACAAGTTTTTGTGTATGAATATATGCTTTGTTTTCTCTTTAGTAAACAAACAGGAGTGGAACGGCTGGATCGTATGGTGGGCATATGTTTAAATTTTTAAGAAACTGTCAAACTGTTTTCCACAATGGTTGTACCATTTTACATTTTCATCACTACAAGAGAGTTCCTATTATTGATACTATGTGATTTTCAGAATTCATAAAGAAATTAGGTCAGAGAATCCCATAAAGACAGATTACTAGGCAGTTTCTACAAGGGGGCAGGGCACAGCTACCCTCCTCTGCCTGGAAAGTTACAAACAGGAGTCTTCTCAGAGGTCACTAGAAAAATGCTCTCCTGACTGTTCTGTGAGGTAGTTTGACTGTAATGTGAACCAGAACTATTAGAAAGCAGCAAGAAGGACCCTTAAGGCATTCAGATAACAACAGAGAACGAAGATAATCAAACTACAACTGCAATTGGCAGATTTCTTTTAGCTATTTTGGTATTTAGATACTACTGCCTGATAACCTAAAAGTTTAGTTACATAAGACGTACTGGATTTACATTTCAAATACTCTTTAAGTTCAACCACATTCCCCTGTACCTAACATTCTTATATGAATATTATCAATAAAAGCTACATTTACTGAGCTTGATTATGTAAATGAGAGCATGGAGTCAGACATCCTAGGTTTAAATTCTGGCTTGACTATTTATTAACCCTGTAGCTTGGGCAAGTTATCAAACTTTTCTGTGCCTTGGTTTCCCCTTCTATAAAAGGAGGATAATAGTAATACTAGTCTCACAGGGTTGCTGTGAGGATTTAAGCACCTAGAAGAATACTTAGTCCAGAAAAAGCATTAAATTAATGTTTGCTGCCACAACTATTAAGATTACAATTTCTATTACTATGCTAGAATATAAGACAGATACTTTGTTTACTCATTGCTATATTCACAATGCCCAGAACACTGCCTGGCATAGAGAAGAAATTTAGTAACTGTCTGAATAAATTATTATGTGACAATCATTGTAAGTATATTATTGTATTTATGTCTCATTATAACCTTAACAGGTAGATACTATTAATGTTCTTATTTTACTGGTAGAAAATAGAGGCTTAGATACAGATCAAGTAACTTGCTAAGGTTACACAGGACTTACAAACTCAGTTCTATCTGGCTTTAAATGCCATGCTGCTCTACTCTTTCCTATTATGCACAGAATATTAGAGATGCTTTTATTTAAGTGTAATTTTTTCACTCAGATCCTGCAAAACAGTCTGGAGGGGCAATAAAAACATTTTAGTGATAGTATCCAAACTTGCTTTTGGGGAAAAAAACTGTTACCTCTCTATAACTACTTGCTGTCATAAAATGACTTTATCCTTACCATTGGCTTTGGCTGACTTTGGAGCTGAAACAGCAGACCTCTTAGAACTGGGAACCACTGGATGACCATCTCTGTGTTGTTTAAAAAAACAAAACAAAACGCAATTGCAAATTATTTAAGATGTTTGTTTAAATATCCTTCAAGCCATCTGTTAACTATTTAGCCTCAGGAGTTTTATTTTAGATGGGCTTCAGGGGGTCTAGGTACTTCCTGAAGCTGCAGACAAAATTTTATTAGGGTTCATCTATACATGCTTGAGGGAGACATTCTTGACTGAAAAAAGATTAAGAATCACTTCTTTACATAATCTTCTTGGGTTTCAGTTCAATACATCACCATATTTCCCCTCTCATTTAAAACACTGGTAATATTCATGATCTAATAACTTAGTTCACTGTCACTCAGGTGAGAGTTCAAAGATAACTACACTCAGAAGTCACAGATCACTAAGTTTTGCCTATCTAAAGCCCCTGATACGTGTTTTTCTTTGGAATTACTTAAAGTGAAAAATCTAGACAAAATACATATATTCAAAGCATTATAAGAATAGTACCACCCAGCATGAAAAACTGTCAAGGGACAGCATCTTGGAAGAGGATTAGAATGTGATTTTATTGTTGCTAATACTTCAAAGAAAAGGGAGGTTGCCTAAGGTATACAGTGTTGGGAGAGGCAATCAGCCATGGGTCCTAAGCATCCCTGTATGTTCTTGCTGGGTACCTCAGAGATGCAAGGCTCTAACCACTTTTTATCTGGGCCAATTCTCAAGGCTATGTTCATGGTGAGCAAGCTTGAGGAATTATGTAATCTCTCCCCAAACAAAATGCAAGCTTTCTTACAGGCTGCCATAAAGTGGTGGGTTCCCTGGCTCTTCTTACAGTACTCTTCTCCTGTACTATAACCCACTGCATGTACAGAAACCCATGAGGCTCACATATGTCATCTCCATGGGACTTGGAGGACATGGCAACCGACACCAATACCATGCTCATACTGCCTGCTGTGCCTTTAGTAATAAGGTCTTTTGTTTCTGATACAGGAGTTTCATATCTTCTACCAGCATTCATAAAACAATAACTGGCTAGTTTATTAGCTTGCAAATAGGGTAAAATTACAGATACTTTATAGCTCTTGACAGATAATTATCACAAGAATACAACCCTCCATTACTGTTACCCTGTGGACTTTATTTCTTTAATTTTAAAATAAATTTATTTATTTTATTTTTGGCTGCGTTAGGTCTTTGTTGCCGTGTGCAGTCTTTTCTCTATTTGTGGCGAGTGGGTGCTACTCTTCCTTGCGGTGCGCGGGCTTCTCATTGTGGTGGCTTCTCTCGTTGTGGAGCACAGGCTCTAGGCACGTGGACTTCAGTAGTTGCAGCACATAGGCTCAGCAGTTGTGGCGCACGGGCTCAGTTGTTCCGCGGCATGTGGGATCTTCCTGGACCAGGGCTCGAACCCATGTCCCCTGCATTGGCAGGCGGTTTCTTAACCACTGCGCCACCAGGGAAGCCCCCCTGTGGACTTAAAAGAGGGCAGAAATAAAACAACAGAGGAGAGAGAGCTGGAAGAATGAAGGGTAAGGTAACTATGACTGCTATTACTGTATCTTTAGTGACTTCAGCAAAGATAAAAGGAGAAAGAGAAAAGGAAACTGATTTTAGACCTAGGGTAAGGGGTGCTCTAGTGATTTGGAGGCAAAAAATTCATCTAGATCTATGGTTAGCAGAAATGTTTTCATAAAGACATTTTCCAGGTTGTTTGAACACTTTCCTCCTCCACTAATTAACATTCAGGTACACCTATGAAAATAACTGTATGACAATCTAATTTTTAGAAATATTGAGGAAAACCCGTCAGGGGTTATGTTCAAGGGAAAAAGTGTACAATCTAACTTAAAGGTTCAGAAGGAAAAATGGGTTTATGATCAAATGATTTAATTAACAGTTTCTATATTTTGGAAGACATACTATATAAAACTCACCATGTATCGCAGATACAAATGTGAAGTTTTCTCTTATGTAACATAAGACTGTAATCTAGAAAGCCTGGGTTCATGTATATGTGGCAGGCAGAGTAATGGCCCCCCAAAGATGTCTGCATTATAATCCCCAGAACCTTTGAATATGTTACCTTGCATGGCAAAAGGAATTTTGCAGATGTGAGTAAATTAAGGATCTAGAGATGAGGAGGTTATTCTGGATTATCTGGCTGGGCCCAATGTAATCACAGGGGTCCTTATAAGTTAAACAGAGAGGCAGGAATGTCAGAGTCAGAAAGATGTGACGACCAAAGCAAAGCGTGCTGTGATTGCTGGCTTTAAAGATGGCAAAGGGCTATGAGCCAAGGAATATGGGCAATCTCTAAAAGTTGGAAAAGCAAGGAAATGGATTTTCTCCTGGAGCCTATGGAAGGGAGCCTGCCAACACCTTGATTTTAGCACAAAGAATTTGTAGTAATTTAATAGTAGTAAGAAACTAATACATAGGGACTTCCCTGGTGGTCCAGTGGTAAAGAATCCACCTTCCAGTGCAGGTGACACGGGTTCAATCACTGGCTGGGGAACTAAGATCCCACGTGCCGCGGAGCAACTAAGCCCCTGTGCCACAACTACCGAGCTTGCACACCTCAACTAGAGAGCCCACCTGCTGCAAACTACAGAGCCCACGCACCCTGGAGCCTGCACCACAACTAGAGAAGAGAAAACCCGCATGCCACAACTAGAGAAGCCTGCGCACCGCAACAAAGAGCCCATGCACCGCAATGAGCACCTCAACGAGTGCCACAACAAAAAGATCCCACGTGCCGCAATGAAGACTTGACGCAGCCAAATAAATAAATAAATACATTAAAAAAAAGGAAACTAATACATATTTTTTTTCAATTTATTTCCATTATTAAGTGAAAGAAAAGTTGCTATTAGCATTTTTTATAACGTGAAATTGTCATGAGGTATAGTGAATGTGATAGTCTATTTCCCATTGGTTGTAGACATGAGGTTCAGGTAGGACTGACCATGTCCCAGCTCTGGGAATCGGCCAGGACTGGCCTGGGAGAGTCAATATATTCTTATCCCTTTTCCTCATCAGGGCTGGTCTTAATTTAGGTCTAAGGCAATCAGCACACAGCCTTTGCTTTACTACGGTGATTGGTGAGACCTGTTTGAGGATTGCTCTGGATAGTGTGGGATGCAGGTGTGAGGCATGAAAACTGACACAGACATTTGACTACTATGAAGGAAACACATAAATTACTAACCCCCCATTCACTTAGTCTGTGAATTACTAATTCAGGAATATCTTTAAGAAAACCTAGTATCTTTTAATGGCCTGAAATGCATGTGCACACACAAACAAAATCCGTGAATAATTGCAGAGTACCTTGTTGCTTTCAGCACCACTGAAGGAAGTGACATGTCTAATGCTCTCTTAGCTTCTTCCAAAGTCATTCCTTGTGTGCTGACTCCGTTCACATAGTGGATGATGTCTAAGAGCTGGAGATTACCCTCAGTGGCTGCAACTGACCTCGGATTGATGTCACTAACATATACCACTTGATGAAGGCTGTCGTGACCTCCAGATAAGGAAAAACCTTCAGGGAACAGAAAAATATTTGTTTTCTTAGTCTTAACAGTACTTACTTTTAATCTAGCCAAGAAAAATCACACTGCACAAAGCGTGAATTTGCATTACCCAGCTCCTCTTTGTTGCATGTAAATGTAATGTCAGGTAGCAAATGAGGCAGCACTAGCATCCTGGGTAATTCTAGAACTCGGCCAAGAACTAATCTGACTGTCTTGGGCGCAGCTCGGAGTAGATTCACTGCATCTGTGTGAGTCATTTTTGTAACATCTGTATCATTAACCTATAAAAACGAGAATGGGGCAAAGTAGGATTACAATTACTGGAACACAGAAGTTGCCAACAAAATACAGTAATTTCCCTAACTTTTTATATAATTTATTTTAGCCAGTAGGAGATTCACAATGAAGAGTGGTCTCTAGTTTATTGGTAATCCCCACCAAGTAATTATAAATGAAATAATAATGTAAAATACCTAACAAATGTCATTACTTTGCTAATACAGAAAATTTATTTGTATATCAATTTAAGAAACTTTCTCCCCCTGAGACCCAAGATAGCTTGTTTAATGCCTTAACTGAGATTAAGCATTTTCCAAATTATTACTATATAAAGGCCTTTACTTTTAAGAGGTGGAGAAGGAAAATATAAACCAAGCAGAGAAATAGAGTATTATATTAACTCAACCTTCTTGCTTTTCCTTCTTCCGCCCTGGCTTGATCTTTGGCCACATTTGCACAAATAGAGTCTGCTTAAATGTCTCACCTTTATGAGCCGGTCCCCAGGTCTTAGCCTTCCGTCACTTTTGGCTGGATCCTGAATGACATCATGAACATAACAACCAATACTCTGATTGCCTTTGGTTACTGTAAAACCCAGGCTTCCTTTCTCCGACTTAATTAGGGTAATGTGGAGTTCTATCTCCTAAGGGAAGAAAACAGTGATTCTTTTAGGTTGTCTATTTTGCTGTAAAGGCAAAGAGAAAGACAAATATTATTTCCATTGATTAACACAGGAGGACACTAAACCTTAAAAGGTTACTTAACTTGCCCAAGTGAAGAAGCCAGGTTTGTCCAATTCTAGAAAATGCCTCCCTGCCCATGGAAGAGTTGAGTTTAAATTCAACAATTATGTGCTTGTCTAGAGATAGCTGAGACAGAACTTACTCATGCTTCAATTCTTGTATTTTCAGAACAAACAGGGACAAACACCCATGCCAAGAGCAACAAAAGAAAGTTTTCTGGGGGGTAAAAACATGAAGTCTGGGTGACTAAATATCACAACTTGATGTATTTAGTTGTATAATTTTTTTTTTTTTTAAGATTTCAATTGAGACACAAGGTTGCTTACAGCTTACAGGCATGATGACAGACTTCTAAGGAAATCGTTCAAAGATTATTTTCACTCTGTTGCTGAGAATGAAATTGAAGACGTAGATGCTACACACACACACACACGCAATTATAGGAAAATGAAGTATCTGGAAAGATTAACTCCAAAATGTTTATGGTTTTTGAGTGGTGGGATTATAGGTGGTTTTAATCTTTGTTTTCTAATTTTCCTATAATAAATATTTATTACTTAGGTAATAAAAAAAAAAGGTGATTTACTTAGGTAATAAAAAAAAAAAAGGGTGACTTCAAATCAGTGTTAAAGATATTATTCTTGGAAATTTGGCTTCCAAACTGAATTTGTAGCTTTAGAAGTTCTAGGGTTATTAGTAAAGAAAAGGATTCCATTTAGGCACCCATAAAACAGTGTGGAGGAGAATAAAACTACATTCAAACTTGATTAAAAAGTAAACAGGTAACTCATCAGAATTTGGAAAATAACAGGTACTGTGCTAGGTGCTCTACATATGTTATTTCATTTAATCCTCACCACAATACTATGAGGTTACTAGTCTCATTTTAGAGCTAAAACTACTAAGACTCAGAAGGATTAAGTAATTTGTCCATAGGCACCTGCCAAATTGCAGCCAGTCAGTGGTAGAGTCAGGATTTGTACCCAGGTCTTTTTGCCTTTTTCCCTAATTCTCAGCAGAGAAACATACCAGCCAGATATGTTATCTATTTACTGGACATAGATATGAGGCTAATCTAAAAGATAGCCTTTTCCCTAAAGGGAAACTGTGGAGGACTACATTTTACTTGAGAAAATATGGAATTTTCTTCATACAAAGGAAATAACTCACCAGTTCAAAGTCTTCAAGGTGGTTTTCCAAGTCATTTTTCAAAGACGTCAAGCTTTCCTGTCTAGTTGGCTCAGAAGTGTGACATATATGATATTTATCCATTGAATTAGTGGAAGCAGATTCTGACTGAGATTGACAACTCTGCCCAGGAGTTACATCGGGTGGTCGAGGGGAAGGATTACTACAGAGACAAAGTAAGACTATTTTCAAACACATTGCAATGTCAATGTAGTAAGTATGTGCCACAAACAGAAAATGCTCAACAAATATTTATGTTTGCTTTTTATTGAGATCCTAAGCTACTTTTTGTCTGATTCTGGACTATGAATTTATTTCACATCTGTTCTGTGCTAACATTACTGATTCTTATTCTCTGTCCACCTCTTTAAGCTGCATAAATCAGTAAGAAAAGTTAAATAAGTATACTTTTGACTCCTAGTTGTTAATTCAAGGCTGAAGCTAATGTTATCAGAAGCCTAATGTGTGTTTCAACATAAGAAAAAGGACGAAATAAGAAAAGAGTAAGTCTTATTCTTGTAGTTATTTTGGATGACACAATAGGAAAAAAACAAAAAAAACCTTGAACATATAGTTGGACCTGAATATACCCAAAGTTGTAGCTAAACCATAAAATGTCTGAATAACTCTCACAGGTATAGATGTAGTCTTTCCGTTTGTATTCCTCTATGCTTTCACTCATTTCTTCTGTCCCCCTCTTCAGTACTCTTTTATGTCCTACCTTTTGCAAACTCTCTACCCACTTCCTCCCTACCGCTTCCCTTTATATGTCTACTCCTTACTCTTCTATCCCATCATTATCAAAATAGGTCTGTTCTCCTTCTGATAAGTAATATGAATGATGGTGAAATACAAAAAACTTTCTTAATTACTAGTAAATATGCTCAAAAGAGCAGCAAGGCTCATGTCAAATGGGTAGAGAGTGTGCTAACTAAAACTGTGAGACACAATAGCTAGATATCCAATAGAGTCACCTTCTGCCTCACGATTGTGAAGTTCACAGATAGACACATTTCATTCTTAGAGAAATGGAGGTGGTTGCTCTCGTTTCTAACACCAACCAGCTGCTTTGAGGGCTACACATAATATTGACAATACCTGTCCTCAAGTTCTGGTTTATTAGGTGTTTTCTGAGGATAGTAAAACATGGTACAAATGGTATTTTCTTGACTCCTGAGGGCGTCGTGTTGACTTTGTGCCTGTGACACCATGTTGCTTAGAGTCTGATGCAAAGCTGAACTCCAGCTCATATTTGGTATTTTTGCTGGAGCTTTCACTAAGTCATCTTCTCCACTCCCACTACTGTCACTATAACTGTCTCTCCTGGATGGGGACGTGCGTGGTTTCTTGCTTTTGTCAGACATTTCATTTTCATCTGAGCTGGTGCCTTGCTCCACACATGCTGTCTGAAGAGGGTCTTTACTGTTGTTTGGAGGTACTTGTGCTGGAGAGTGCAGTGGGGTCTGTAATGGACACATTTAAAGAGATCAGAGTGTGATAACTTATATTTTCATTTGGTTGAAAATGAACTTGTTAAACATAAGCACTTCCTATTAAAATATTCAATTCATTTTTTTGATAACAAAAGTAATTTATGCTCATTAGAGAAAAAATCATATATAAAAGTAACAACTGTTAATATTGTACAACTTATACTTTCATTCATAATTAGAGTTACAGTATATATTAATATCATACTTTGCATTCTGCTTTCAAAATTTAGGTTTCTACCATGAGTATCTTTTGAGATCCTAAAATATGCTTTGAAAACAACTGCATAAACCGTATAATAATCTTACAGATGGCTATAGCTTTAATTTATTTCAGAATTCTTTTATTGGATACAGAGTTGTTTCTAGCTTTTCACTATAAATAGAAATCTAGAACTTCTTTGTATGTAGATTTTCACCTGAGTTTCTCATTATTTCCTTGTAATTTCCTGTAACAGAAATAGAATTTTCTATGTTCAGCACGTAAGATGTTTTTAAAGGCCTTGTTAAATATTTACAGATTGCTTTCCAGAAAGGTTGTATCAATTTACATACTCAAGAAATTTCCATTCAGTTCTTCCTATCTGGTTCCCCAAATCAATGTAGTCTCTTAAAATGCTATTTATAATGCACCTTACAGAAATGTTACTTTCCCGTTAATGTCCTTATAATACTCCCTCCTTCTCCCGGATATAAGGGTTAAAGTTTCTGGGGCCAGACACTCCTGCCTTTCATACACAGGGATCATGTTCACTGGTAACAGAACACTATTTTAAGTAGACAGGCCAGAGGCTGTCTTTCAATTAGATTATTATTCATCTATGTATGGATTCCCACCTATCAGTATGCAATGTATAAATAACCATCAAAATAGATTTTGGATCCTTTAGCTATTCCTTAACATAAGAAAGGAAATGGACAAATATATTGCCTACTATGTGATTTCTAGTATTAAAATTTAAGGCAAAAAATCTTAAATAATTCTCATTTTCATCCAAACTAGCTCAGAATGAGGATTACATTTCCAAATTTGGTTCAATGAAGAAATGGACAAAACGTTTTTGTAACCATTGTTTTGTTTTTTTCTATTTATGTTTGGAAAATAAATTCCTAAAATCCTAGAATCCTAGAATCTTCGAATTGGAAGGGAGAGAAGAGAAAGTGAACTAAATTACTTTATATTACAAACATAGATTACACTCAAGAGATTATGTGACCCACACAAGATAATACTCCTAGCTAAAGAAGTAACTAGGATGAAACCCAGGAGATCAAACTATGATGAAACCACTACAACTGAATTAATCATTCAATTGATACTCTGTAAATACAGAAATTACTTTTCCTAAGTCTCACCAAAGGAGCAGGGTCGATTTCTGGTAGCACACCAGGTGGTGGTCTACAGAGAAGCAAGGATACTTCTGGAGATGTTCCCCTGAGAGCGGATATGACTTCCTGTGGGTACCATGAGTGAGAAATGAAGATACAGTTAAACCAGCATTATGAAATCATTCTGAAAAGCCAATCCAACTCATCAAAAATGCTGCACTCCACATGCTTGGGGCTCACCTGCTGAGACAGTCCTTTCAAAGAGGCTCCATTCACTTTCAAGATAACATCTCCCACATCAATTTGTCCACTTTCTGCTGCTGGCTGTCCCGGAAAGAGCTTTTTAACCCTTACTATGCTGACGTTCATTTGCTCGGGTATAAGATTATCTTCTCGAGAAAAACTGAACCCTAGGCCTGAGCTATTTTTAAACAATTTCACCTCAAATGTATTCTCTGGAGAAAAAAAATATAAAGAAAGTAAATATTCTTAACAGGCTGTGTATACATATGAACATATAAACATATATACTTTTAGATACATTTTAAAAAGCCCATTTCCACCATATTTACAGCTTTATATGCAATTATTGTATGCTTATTCTATATTTAAATCCTATTTCACACTCTCTATTATTAAGAAAACTTAAGCTGCATGAACTAATATGCTGTTTGAACAGAAAAGTGGGTTCTGAAATAAGGGTTCTGAAAATGAAATTATGTTTTAATTCCATATGTTTTATAGAACTGTACAATGACAGAGAAAAAGAGGGAAAAAAACAAGAAAGGAGAAGAATAAGAGAAATTCAGGTATACAGTGGGAAAGAGATGGTAAGAAGAGCAAAACAAATGATAGAGAAGGGTTAAGGGCAAGTGAGGTGACCTTCTATTATTTAGGTGAGGTACAATTTAATCCAGTAAACTGCAAAGCATTGTGATAAAATTCTCATCAACAAAAGAAATTAAAAGAACAATAACCCGGAAAGCATGAAAAACATATTTAGAGAAAGAGTAATGGAAGAAATAAAGAACATAAGGCAGTGAGATTAAGTGGATACACTAATTTTATTTTCATAATCAGGAAAAATAATATAGGTTGGGCTAATATTTTCTTTTTATTTTGGAGACTAATTCAGAGTTGCTAACATTTGTATAATCAAAGAAAAATTTTAAATAAAGACAAAACAATGACTATATACCACCACCACCATTTATAAAGGACGTTTATAACCTCAAAAGGAAGATAGATGGACTCAGAGGGCACTTCCGTATTATGAACACATTTAGCCTTATGAAAAACTCACTGCCACATCAGTCTTAATTTCCTTATTTTACTTCCAATTAGTGGTATGTCCAAAGGCTAGCAAAGTTTGTAAGAAAAACCAGTATCTGGGAACTGTTAGTGAATTTCTGCCCAGGCTTAGCTTCATAAGTCCATACAATTAAACAGAAATATAAAAAATGTTTAAGAGTCAAGTTTTCACATGGGTTTGAAACCATTCTCAGCAATTATTTATATTTATCTTTTTCCTATACAAATTTTATTTTGAATTTTACAACTATTTAAGGCACTATTAAATGACCATAATTTGTTTTGTGCATGATTTCATTATCCAAAGCCTTTCAGACTTCAACAGCTACAAACATGTCTTTTTTTTTTTTTTTAGTTTAGTATAGTGCTGCATCAGATTATTATTTACACTTGACAAGAATAAATAAAGAGACCCAGGTATGAACTGTGATCCAACATGTAAAAATCAAATTTTAAATAATCCAGGAATAAGTTTAATGTGAGGTGACAGTCTCCCAAGGTCTGACCTTCAGTAACAAAGCTGTAGTCTTTGACGTGAGTCATTTTCTTCATCATTTTTTCTGGGGCTTGACCTTGGGCATCTGGATCTGAGAGGGTACACTGTGGGGTTACAGGGACATGTTCTTTGGATGCTGGAGACTGTCCCTTTTCTAACAACAGATGAACCACCTGGACAAAGAGAACAGTACTTCATTAACTAAGAAGAAAGTTTTATAAGAAAGTAGTAAGTTTTCAGGACTTTGTATAGTTGATGGTATAAAATCATTTAAAGTAACTACCTGGTCTACCAAAATACAAGTAGAGGGAGAGAAAAATAGAGGGAAAAATAGAGGGAAAAAGCAAGGGACTGAAAATTTCAAAATCAAGGTTTTGAAAACTGTATAAAAAGATAAACTATTAGAAAGAAAAAAATTCCATTATAAAAATAATATAAACATCTTATAGAAAATTCAGGTATTAAAATAAAATCACCACTAACCTAATAATATAAAGACCTTTATAAATAATTTGGTAAACTCCCTGACTCAAAATGTATTAGACCAATGTGAATTTCGCCTCTGGGCTGAAATAACCAGAAGTGAAAATCACTAGATATTTGTAGCTGTTTATGAAAAAAATTTTAATGCAATCTGCCTCCTTCCTCCTGTCAGATCTCGGGTAATATAAGGGCTAAATGTGATAGAGAAAGCCAGCTTCCTAAATAAAAATCCTCATCATAATACTTGCTTCCCAGTTTGGAAGGAAAAATACAAGCATGTTTACACGAATCAGGCTTTGTTTCTTGACTAATAAATTTGGAGATCTCAGTGAAATTAGTATTATTCACACATTATTATGTTCTATGGTATCTAGAAAAGGTTGGTATAATGATCTATTACCTGTCCTGTATTTCTCAGTGTCTCCACAGCTTGCTTATGAGTAGCTCCTTCCAGACTAACTCCATTGACAGCTAGGACACGATCACCTACAAATTAGGCAGTAATGTTGAAAGAAGTAAATCATAAAATAAAGATTCTACATGTTCTTTAATACCTTATGGTCTCGTTTTGTACTAATTTGCTTAAGGAAAGACAGACAAATTCTGGACAAAACTGTGTCACACAGTTTCTTTAACACGTTCTTAATTCCTTTCTCAATTCTATGGCTAATCATTTTAGAACAGGATATTGTATATATTATAAAATCAGTTTAAATTAGGGAAAAAAGATAAACTGAACTACAAATGTAGAGAGACTGGAGGGAACTAACCTAGTTAGTTCTTATTAGAAATGCAGATGTCAGTGTTTTTGCAAGGGCACTATCCGTTTCCCAATCTCTGGCAATTTGCTTCTTAGAAAGTATCAATACAAAACATGAACTAAAACACTGTCGAGATATTTTCTGATACGAGAGAATAAGCTTAAAATAAGAGTTTTTGGCCCACCTCCTAGAGTAATGAAATTAAAAACAAAAATAAATAAATGGGACCTAATTAAACTTAAAAGCTTTTGCACAGCAGAGGAAACCATAAACAAGACCAAAAGACAACCCTCAGAATGGGAGAAAATATTTTCAAACAAAGCAACTGACAAAGGATTAATCTCCAAAATATACAAGCAGCTCATGCAGCTCAACATCAAAAAAACAAACAACCCAATCCAAAAATGGACGGAAGACCTAAACAGACATTTCTCCAAAGAAGACACACAGATTGCCAACAAACACATGAAAAGATGCTCAACATCATTAATTATTAGAGAAATGAAAATCAAAACCACAATGAGGTATCACCTTACAATGGTCAGAATAGCCATCAACAAAAAATCTACAAGCAATAAATGCTGGAGAGGGTGTGGAGAAAAGGGAACCCTATTGCACTGTTGGTGGGAATGTCATTGGTACAGCTGCTTTGGAGAACAGTAAGGAGATTCCTTAAAGAACAAAAATAGAACTACCATACGACCCAGCAATCCCACTACTGGGCATATACCCTGAGAAAACCATAATGCAAAAAGTCATGTACCACAATGTTCACTGCAGCTCTATTTACAATAGCCAGGACATGGAAGCAACCTAAGTGTCCATCAACAGATGAATGGGTAAAGAAGATGTGGCACATATATACAGTGGAATATTACTCAGCTATAAAAAGAAACAAAATTGAGTTATTAGTAGTGAGGTGGATGGACCTATATATGGAATCTAAAAAAAAAAAAAAAAAGGTTCTGAAGAACCTAGGGGCAGGACAGGAATAAAGACGCAGACGTAGAGAATGGACTTGAGGACACGGGGAAGGGGAAGGGCAAGCTGGGACGAAGTGAGAGAGCGGCATGGACACATATACACTACCAAATGTAAAATAGATAGCTAGTGGGAAGCAGCTGCATAGCATAGCGAGATCAGCTCGGTGCTTTGTGACCATCTAGAGGGGTGGGATAGGGAGAGTGGGAGGGAGATGCAAGAGGAAGGGGATATGGGGATATATGTATACGTATAGCTGATTCACTTTGTTATACAGCAAAAACTAACACACTACTGTAAAGCAATTATACTCCTATAAAGATGTTAAAAAAAAACCCAACAAAAAACAAAAACTAAAAATAGAACTACTATATGAACCAGCAATCCCACTACTGGGCATATACCCTGAGAAAAACATAATTCAAAAAGATACATGTACCCCAATTTTCACTGCAGCACTATTTACAATAGCCAGGACATGGAAGCAAGCTAAATGTCCATCGACGGATGAATGGATAAAGAAGATGTGGTACATATATCCATGGAATATTACTCAGCCATAAAAAGGAACGAAACTGGGTCATTTGTAGTGATTTGGATGAACCTAGAGTCAGTCTGTCATACAGAGTGAAGTAAGTCAGAAAGAGAAAAACAAATATCATATATTAACACATATATATGGAATCTAGAAAAATGGTACTGATGAACCTATTTGCAGGGCAGGAAAAGAGACAGACGTAGAGAACGGACTTGTGGACACAGTGCGGGGAAGGGAGGGTGGGACGAATTGAGAGAGTAGCACTGACATATATACACTACCATGTGTAAAACAGATAGCTAGTGCGAAGCTGCTGCTATAGCTCTGTATAGCACAGGGAGCTCAGCTCGGTGCTCTGTGATGACCTAGAGGGGTGGGATACGGGCGGGGGTGGGGGTTGGTGGTGGGAGGGAGGCTCAAGAGGGAGGGGATATATGTATACATGTAGCTGATTCACTTTGTTCTACAGCAGAAACTAACACAACATTGTAAAGCAATTATACTCCAAAAAAAAAAATTTTTTTTTGGAATTATATCAAGGAGATTTTAATGCCGTAGTCTTAAAATAATTGATATGTTCTTATTTCATATTATGAATAATTTGAACGTCTGTATCAACTTTCCAATTTCTTCTTTATTTGTTGAAGTGATAATCCTATATGTAATTCCCATACACACAAACACTCTACCTTTGTGAATTCTGCCATCGGACTCCGCTGCTCCCTTGGGAATAACAGCTTTCACATAAATGCCACCATGTCTGACACTGGTATTCACACCTCCCTAAGCCGAAAAAGACAAACAAAATAGCATTTTGTAATACGAAAAATTTCCCACTCTATCTTTCAAATCTGAGACATAGAAAGCATTCAATGCATCGGCCAAAGCAACAGCATCACATCAGCACGTGCAATGACTTCAATACCCAAGAATATTTCTAGTAAGTTTTCCAAATGTTAAAGCAGTTACTTTTTTAGAAAAATTCTTTATTCAGAAAATAACAACATGCCAGATCTTGACTGTATGAGGAGTTGCTCTTCCTTTTATAAGTCTATACCATGCATTACCCACAAGCAGCAAGCAAAAATCCATCCATGCAAAATTAGTGTGAGACTATAACTGTCAGAAAAAACAGCATATAGAATAATATACTTCAGATCATATTTGCTAATCTGAAAGCAAATCTCATGAATCAAGGGAAAATTTTCTTTTCATTTTAAAAGGTGTTGGTATAGAAGTTTTGTTACAGTGTAGATGAGATCTAATGAGTAGATTCTCCATCTCTTGTGGATATTTAGCTTTTATTTCCCTTCACAATAGGAAGATAATAAAATTCCAAAGAAGTTACGAACAAGGGGGAAAGGGTTACAGTATTGTTAAAACTGAAAGAAAAGTGGGTTTTCTTTTTGATCTCTATATGTTAAGCATGCTATTTCTACCTTACTTCTAAATGGCTTTTCATAACTAACAATATCCTTCAAATGCCATAAATGATAATGTTACACTTAGGGTACAGTGTATTCATTAATAGAATTCTAAAGTAATTTCATCAAATAGCCTATGCTCATATTTTAACTACTTTAAAAGTACTACATATATTCTTGGGAACTTCTAATATTAAGATACTAATCATAATTACATGTTAAGATGTATTATGAAGTGAAAGGCCATATAAATATTTATTAGACTTTAATTATTTATAATGTAGGTTAAAATGTATTATTCCACGCTAATGCAGAAGACGTCAAATGTATACAAAACATACTTATTAATTTTATATTTTTCAAGTCTGGTATTCAGATTAAGCAAGTATGAGATCTATGGGGGAAAACAGCATTTGTCTATTTCTTTTAAACCACAGGAAAAAGTGAGTAGCACACTCAAGTTTTTTAAAAGAAGTCTTAAGATATAATTACATTTTTAATTTTGGAAATATTTGACAAGTTTCCCTTTTGAAGCAAAATAATTCAATTAGTAAATTGACATACAATAGGCTGCTGGAAATGGAGAAGAGAAAACATTTGAAAACCTTGTCAAACAGTACCGTGACACTTATCCCCAAGCTGTTTTCATTTTTAGCCAGTTCAACCTCAAAGATATCTCCAGGTTTAGGAGGTGATGAAGGAAAAGTTTTAAAATTCATTTTGTTGGATGTATTCATTGAGGAGGAACATTCCTTAACAAAGAAAAACAAAAGGATTTCTTGTTAGAGTCAAACTGCATTATTAATGGAAGATCAATATGTGTTGTTTTTAAAAATTAAGAAAAAGTAAGATATTAAGGGACAGAGTAGATCTGAAGATCATGAAGTTTGGAAGAGATCCTAGGGATCATCTAATCCAATGCCTTCATAGTTTATGGTTGAGGAAATTGAGGTCTAGAGATTAAAGGGCTTTCTTCAGGTCAAACAGATATGGCAGAGGGAAGCCCAGAACCCACTTCAAACCTGGCTTTTACATAATCCTTATCCAATGTTTTTTATACACTCAAATTTAGAAAGTATTTCCATTTCATTTAAAAAACAATACATATCAAGCAGTAGCTTTTAACTTGGGCCTTTAAGATGAGTAGGCCTCATGTTTACTTTGCTAATGTTTACAAATCCACTATAAACAGACACAACAGCTAAGCCCAGTTGATAAGGACATAACTCTCTTACGAGGAATGTTAGAGACATTAAGAGGAATGTTTTTCAGTGAACAAAGGGCTTAAGGTTCTTTTCTGAACCCGCTTGTGAATATGAGTATAAATTTATATCATTTCTAAAATTTCTAGGAAATGAACAATTTTCTATATTGTTGCTCTTATTATCGTACATTCAGAACTTCAGAATAATTTAGGCTATCAATAGTAAAGTCAACTGTCCATTATATGAACTATTTAGGAACAATTTTTTCAGATATTAAATTCTCTTATTAATATAAATATCAAGAGATAAACAATTTATAGAAAACAATCATAATCTGATTATTCATTCCTTTGTGTAATCACGTAGCAAGTTCCCAGAATGACAGCCATTTTGGAGTTAGTATTCAAAGTTGCTAATTTCTCTGCAAGTTAGCATCAAATGCAGTAGCAGTTAGTAGCGTAATATATAAACTATTTCTCCTTTCCAGAACAATGTACTCAGTTTACAGTAGATTATTCTGCTCCGCAATATATTTGCTGTTGTTTGCTTTGTTAAGTGAAAAAAACAAAGATTCAAATTAAACAATGCCTTTTTTGGCGTTTGATGATCCTGACTGCTGGAATAAGTGGCTTCATCCATGTCTGAATCTCCACGGTCAGAGTAATCTGTTGCATCATAAATGCCTGCTTTTTTAGCTTTGCTTTGGTTACTGTCAGTAGAAGTCCCTTTTTTCTCAATGGCTTTGGATATCACAGATGGGGAAGGGCTGCCGTGCTGTGATTCCTGCCTGCTTCGGTCACCTACATGGCTGACAAAGAAACCATTGACCTGGCTCTGGGACAAGCTGGCACTCTCAGTCCTGGAATCTTGAGAACTCAGGCTTCCCTCCCGCAGGCCCCCAGACAGCCCAAATGAGCTATCTGAGATGTGCTTTGGGGTGCCACGTGGCCAGCAGTGATCCTCAGAAGAATTTACAGCACTGTCTTGCATGTAGGAAGCTTTCTTCATGTAGTTTTTCATGCCAATGCCAATGTGCACAGGAGTAGAAGGCACTGAAAAGTCAAAATTCGTCAATGAGGATAACAGGTTAGTGACACATGTTTGTGCTTACATACATGCACAATGTTCCCTGGTAATTGTTGGGAGGATTTTACACAGGATAACACATGTACGACACCTGAGCCAGGGCTTGGAACCATGACAAGGACTCAACAAATGTAGCAGATGCTTTCTGTTTCCTTTGCTTCCTCTTTGGGTCTCTCTTTCCGCAGCTTCTATGGAAACGTGGACCCCCTTTGCCTTAACTCCTCATTTCCATTCTCCAAGCCCTATTTCTAGTGAGTCTCCCCTGTGAAGACTTTCTCAATTCCCTAACTAGAGATAACTTGAGTCTCCAAAAATCCTTGATCCTTATTTAATGGTTATATATTTACTTGTTTTATATCGTCCTATCAGACTGCATTTTTTGGACTCCAAGTAATTATCAAGGAAGGCAACTCCAAATTCCTTACATACATAGTTCTTTCAAAAAGCCACTTAGGAAAGCTTTCCTAAGACACAATCCACAGGTGACATGCGTAAAAGAATTACAGATGCGAGTTCATTAGAAATGAAAAGTCTTACATGGCAAGCGAAATCAAGGAAAACTTAAATAATATACAAAGAATTCCTAAAAGTCAGTAAGAAGTATACAGTGTTAAGCAGTGAGACAGAATCTGCCCCTGAACTCTGAGCCCTTCCCACTGCTCACTGCACGTGCTGTGTGTGCTGCTTTCTAACGTTGCCCCACCACTTGATCCTCGTGACCACTCTGTGCAAGACAGACAAGGCAGGGCCAGGTCACTGTATCTGCTTTAAAGAAAGAAAAACAACCATAGCTCAAGAGGACTTAAGTCATACAGCTAATAAGTGGCTCAGGTATGGCTTAAACTCAAGTCATCTGATCTTTGTCAAGTGCCTTTTTTGTCACAGCATGCTAATGGCAGGGATTATGAGACAAAATGATATGGTCTTGCTTCTACATTTCTGGCGTGTTGGTATCCTTTTCCTTTTATAATCGGGTTCACGACAGGACTTCATAGGTAACTGTTATATAACTATATTAATTAGGCAATGATTAAGAATTTTACTTCTGATTTGGCCTAAGAAGTGATGGAACACACCGAGTACTCAGAATTTAATTAAGTGATATTGATTTTGCACAACAAATCCATTTTTATGCATGTATTACTAAAGAGGAATAAGACAGAACATCTTAGAAGTGATGAATGAAAAAGTTATACTGATGCATAAAATTAAAGCAATCAGAACTACACATATTAAATTTCCAGAAAGGAAATAAGTTTAAATCTAATTTATTGTTCAAGGTATTGAAATTTTTGTGGAAAATGAAACAGAACACACAGCTAAGAGACATTCAGAACATTACCTTTGGATATCTTTTCTTTTGGCTGAGAGATAACAAGTGTCACGTCTTCAGGTGCATTTTGCAAAATTTCAATTGCAGCATGGTGGCTGACCCCCTCCAGACTCACACTATTCACAGATATCAAACGGTCTCCTGTAAAAAGAGACAATCCAATATTTTCTATATCAAAGAGAAATTCATGCTAAATCTTAGAAATGTTACCTGCCCCTCATTATTTTTGTTTTGCCCAAGTTCTACTTTTGCCATCTGTGCAAATTCATGCCTGTCAGTTAAGTACTTAGGACATTACCTAAATTACCTAAAAATAAATACCTGGCTTTAAGCATCCATCCAAGTCAGCTGGTCCTCCAGGGGTGATTGAACTAATAAATATACCTAGATCCAGTCTTCCCATCTTTTCTCCACCAATAATTTGAAATCCTGTGAAATAGCACATTTTAAAAAGATCTTCATGGGGAGGGGCAAGATAGGGAGGGGTAGGGGATTAAGAGGTACGAACTACTATGTATAAAATAAATAAGCTACAAGAATATATTATATAGCACAGGAATATAGCCAATATTTTATAATAACTATAAATGGAGTATAACCTTTAAAAATTGTGAATCACTATGTTGTACACCTGAAACTTACATGATATTATAAATCAACTATATCTCAATAAAAAATAAATAGAAATAAAAATAAAAGGATCTTCATGATACTGGTGCTTTCAAGGACTAATGGTTAGCCTGCGTGACAAATAGAAGTGTAGAGTCTCATATCAAATATGATTTAATAGGTAACACATGTGAGATGGGACTTAAATTTGGTGGAAATATTGCTTGTAAGCATTTCATCTTTGACATTTCCTGACTGGGCAGGTTGGGTAAAGGGGATGCAGGTAGGCAGAAGTGGGCTGGGGCCTCAATGCCAATGCTATGCAACTGACTTTTTCTCTTTGAATTTCACAGATCTTTAAGAATCTCAGTGACTTACCTAAGCCATACTTTGTATCTTTTTTCAGGTTAACCAGGGTGATCTCCCTTTCTGGTGAAGATACCATGCTCCATCTTTTGTGTAGCACATCTATTGGAAATGTACAATTTTAAGATAAAATAAACATAACATGCTTGGGTATTGAGACTGCTTGTTCTAATTTAAATAAAGCTCACTAACAGATTGCTCAGTCACTTTAAAATCATATTTTAAATAATATACCATTATCTTATATGTTGATAGTGAGTTATAGTTTACCAAATGATTATGTTATCACATTTATTCCTTATAAATGGTTCCCTGTGAAATAAGTATTGATATATTTCAGTTACAAATGCATAAATAGATCTCAAGAGGTTAAATGATTTGAGCAGGTTTAATCAGCTAGTACAGGCAAGAGGTGAACCTTAAACTTAGGTTGTCAGACTTCATGTCTTTCTGTTATATGACAGCTGACTTCCTGAATTTGATAATGCTCAATATGTTAAGAATTTCCCACTAATAAGTGGTTGGCATTTCTACTTATAATGTGTAAAACATTCATGTAAGTTCTAGGGTAAAAGAGCAGCACGAAGAAACAGGATTTATTCTTTTAAATCCCATTAATGAGGACTTGGCTGGCACATTCTCAAAGGACTTCCGTTTCTTATTTTATTTGTGGAACAATCTCATGAGGTAAGCAAAGAGATTTCTAATCATTGTTTTGCAGATGAGGAATAATAGTTCATGACTTGCTCAACATTATCAGCTAGTATCACTGGCCAGCAAAATGCCTTAAGTACTTGATAAATGCTAGCTAAATACATTGAGTGAATGTTGGCATCAGAACTAAAATTTACTTTTTCTTATTTCTACTTGGGTTTTTTTTTTTAAAGTAAGCTGATCATTCACAAATATCTCCTAAATAAAACCAATAAATATACCACTTAACTGTCATCTTAATAAAATTACTTCATTTACTTAATAATCAGAGCATATGAAAACACACACACATACACACACTTCTTGTTATGGGCTGAAATGTGTTGCTCCTCCCTTTCCTCCAAATAAATATGTTGAAACCCTAACTCCTAGTACCTCAGAATTTAACCATATTTGGAGATAGGTTTTTAAAAAGGTAAGTTAAAATGAGGTCTTTAGGGTGGCCTAATCCAATATGACTGATATCCTTATAAGAAGAGGGAATTTGGATACAGATGTGTGTGTGCACAGAGGGAAGACCATGTGAAGAAAGAGGAATAGCTCCACCTACAAAGCCAAGGAGAGAGGTCTCAGAAGAAATCAATGCTGCTGACATCTTGATCTCAGACTTCTAGCCTCCAGAACTGTGAGAACATAAATTTATGTTGTTTAAGGCACCCAATCTGTGGGATCTTGTTATGGCAGCTCTAGCAAATTAATACACTTCTTAACATCAACTGTAATTTAATAGTTTACACTGGTCTGTGTGTGACGTGGTGGTAAATGAGTTCAACACACTCAGAAAGATATTTGTTTAAACTAAATCTGCAAATTCACCTCTATATAGTTCTTAAGCATATTGAAGCTTTTTGAAAACTAGAGATTATCTGCCAACATATGACTACCCATGGATTTAAAATTGTATTAATGTTATAAATAGTAACTTTGTTACACAACATATATTAATGCTTAAATGATGAAAATGTGATACTTCATATTCTAGAAATAAACTCCATTAATTTCAGAAAACAATAACAACCATTTGCTCTCTGGAGTCAATTAACCTTGTCCCTTAAACATCAAGCACTAGTGCAAGTTTGCTAGCTCCCTGTAGTATACACGTCCCTATTCTGTTGTTTCTTTTTGACCAAAACTTAGTTATAAACTTAGTTATAATCAATAGTAGTAGTAGTTCAGTATTTCTAATTAATTAACGAGATTCCAAAAAAAAAGATCACTGGACAATGGTGTGAAGAGCCTTATTTGGTTTATACAAACAAGCATAAAGTTCATGAATTAGTTATTGCCTAACTTAATATTATTTAGGTATCCAAGATACTTTTAGCCTAAAATAGACAATTAGGTCTAATTTTCAGCCAGAACCAAATAAAAAATACAACAGAATGAACCCATAAAATAAAACAAATAAGGGATGAGGTCATGTTAGGTATTAAATGTAAACTTTTATCACCATTCTGAAGACAGAGTCCATCTGCTTTAGACAGTGTTTCTGCCTTCAATTATAAAAGTGATCAATATTCTGAATGTTCCTAAGGAGTATCTGTTACAAGTCAAAGGTATTGATTCAAAGAATAAAAACAAGATTGGTTATTTATGTTACTTATTTGGCTAATAAATGTATGTGTGTGTGTGTGTATGTATATTAACACATTTCCCAGGTAAACAATATTGGAATATGTGTATAGACCCACACACACACAAAATGTGCAATATTTTATGTTATTTATTTCCCTAACTAGAAGTAATAGATTAGGCTCTCTGTTTTCAAGGACTCATCAGTGAGATTTGAATATTAATTCATTCAATTATACTTTCACCTTTCAGATGTTTGCTGAATAATTTTCCTGTGAAAGTCCCACATTAGGCAATTGGGGAAAATAAAAAGAGATAATATGAAAGCTGCTAGCATAATAAATGTAAGCGCAATCAGATCAGGCTAGAAGAGCAAAGATTTAGTCTGACTGATAAACAGAATGTTAAGACTTCAGAGAAACAGTTGTATTATGAAGGCATGAGTCAGAGCTGTAAGAGAGGAGAGGTTTCTTCTTGCCAGAAATAAAGAACACTTCAAGGACATGAGGTAGAGTTTTAATAAGTGGATTAGGGAGATGGTTATACACAACAAGTAAGGCATTAACAAAAGCTGAGATGGAAAAAAGGCAGAAAAGGTTCTGCAAAAACGTCACAGTTCAGCTTGGCTGGAGTACAAGGTTTGAGTCGGGTGGAGCTGAATATTATTTTGGAAAGGGAAGCTTTGCTAACCTACTCTTTTTAATAGGGAATCCTCCCTTCTGCCACCCTGATATAAAGTGACTTATTAATGTGGGGATAGAGGAAGGAAGGATGTTGGTGTAGACCCACATGTTACTAGACACTACTATGCACATGTTGAGTTTCTATTTTTCTGGTATTATATTCACATAGATGTTCAAAATACTTTCCCTTTGGCTAAAAATAAAAAAAAAGAGAAGGAAGTATCTGAGGGTATACAGTACATAAGAACCCAACTAAATTTAAAGATATAGAATTCAATGAGGATTAAGTAGAATTTATGAATCATTGAAAGTGAGGAGCTAGATATTTCAAGTACCAAGACATTTCTGAGTTATTTTAATTACTGTATGGAAACAAGCATTAATATTCAAGGAATACATATTTTTACATCTTTAAAAGAATTTTCTTTTCCCATTAATATACTTTATGACCACAGCAAATTCTGCAGATATTTTAACGTGTAAAAGAGGCTCAAATAGAAATTTCCATTTCTTTAATTAATACATGCTGGTGTCATTCCCAATAATGTTTACCTGGGAAATATCTTAAGAATAATTGATAAATGTGTAATTTAGAAATTAAATGTACACCCTCTCTGCATTTGAGATTGTTGTTCCAATGTTGCCTTTCTCATCTCTCACAAGGTTCATGTGGACATATTCAGTCCCCAACTAGAATAACTGTGGATACTAGTGATAGATACATCTACGAGTAAACTATTTGAATTTCCTAGTAAAAGCATGTTTCTGATAAGGGCAAAGTCATATAATCAATTTAAGTGAGTCAACAATCTTTTTGCAAGAAAAATTCATTTTCTTGGTTATAGATCTACACCCTTGTCAACTATCAGGCAGCTCCATGCCACTGATTCTAAGAGGAACTGGACTATATAGGCAGAGGAGGCTCTGGATAAATTCATCGCTCACTCTAGGGAAAAAGACCCAATTCAAACTCGGGGATGATGGGTCAGTAACACCACATTGGTATAAAAACAAAGAGAGGTATTTTTCATTGTTATATTACTTAATACACTAACTGCTCAGGTGGTACGTAAGGAGGATCATAATGGAAATTTGGTGTTTTATTTCTGTGCTAGCATGAATTAGCTGCGTGAACTTGAGCCATATAACATTTCTGGGACTCATTTAACTCATTCATAGAATGGAAAGGTTTGGTTTAGATAAACTTTTTAGTTCCTTTCAGTTCTCAATTTATTTGACTATCTTTTGTTTCTGGTTAATTCTCATATCTGTTGAATCCTTTGTGAGCACTTTGGACTTTTATTTTTTATTATAATTTTCAACTTTGTATTTATTCTAATTAAACTTTAGGTGAAAAAAAACCCCCTAGCATTTAAAGTTACACTGGTCCTTGACATCTGACTAAAAACTAATCTTCTATACAACATTTTATTACTACAAATTAAGAATGTTCATAAAGACAATAATCAGTTCTAATATTGGGGAAAAAGTTTACTTAACTGTCCGTACAAGTTACTTTGCACCAGAATAAGCTTTTTCACATGAGTTTTTTTGCTTTTTGCATTTTGATTTTGTTAAGAGTTTGGTGTTTGACCCCATTTTGTGGTTTGAACAGGAAGGAAGGTGACAAATCCAGCTAAAAGTTACTTTTCAATTGTACAGTATTCCTGAATTATAATAAAACAAGAAAAACTGCAAACCAATTTTACACAAGCCTTGCATAAGTTCTACACATTTTAAAAATGTTTTTACTTTTTGACTCTCTTAATAAGGAATATTAGAGGGGTTGATCACGATGGTGGACTAAGAAGAAATGGAACTCACCCCCACCCCAACGAATACATCAAAATAAGTCCACGTGTGGAACAATTCTCACTAGAAACTGGCAGAAAGACTCCTGTACAACCAAGGCTGTAAGAAAGACTCACATGTAGTCAGGTAGGAAGGAAACAAAAATGATCAGGTCAGGACCTGTGCCCCTGGAAGAGGACTCAGAGGAAAAGGAAAAATACATGGGCAGAGACCAGCTTTGGGGAGTAAGCGGTGAGAGCCGCAGACTGGGTGCTCTAGTCCTGGGGTCCTGCAAAGTGGACATGAGCCCCCTTGGATGGTTGGAGGACTTTAATACCCCACTGACATCAATGGACAGATCATCCAGACAGGAAATCAATAAGCCAACAGTAGTCTTACATGATACAACAGGCCAGCTGGATTTAACAGATATCTACAGGAAATTCCATCCCAAAACAGCAAAATACATATTCTTTTCAAGTACACATGGAACATTCTCCAGGATAGATAAAGTCTCAACAAAACAAGTCCCAACAAATTTAAGACGACAGAAATTATGTCAAGCATTTAGACCTACCACAATGGTATGAAACTAGAAATCAATTACAGAAAGAAAAATGGGAAAAGAACAAACATGTGGAGACTAAACAACGTGCTACTGAAAAAACCAATGGGTCAATGAAGAAATCAAAGAGGAAATCAGAAAATACCTCAAGACAAATGAAAATGGAAACACAATTCTCCAAAATTATGAGATGTAGCAAAAGCAGTTCTAGGAGGGAAGTTTAGAGTCATACAGGCCTTCCTCAAGAACAAGAAAAATATCAAATAAGCAAACTAACCTACCAACTAAAGGAAACAGAAAAAGAACAAAGCCCAAAGTCAGCTGAAGGAAGGAAATAATAAAGATCAGAGAGGAAATTAAGAAAAAATACAGACCAAAAAAACAATAGAAAAGATCAGTGAAACCAAGAGCTAGTTTTTTGAAAGATAAACAAAACTGATAAACCTCTAGCCAACATCAGGAGGACCTTCAAGATGGTGGAGGAGTAAGACGTGGAGATCACCTTCCTCCCCACAAATACATCAAAAATACAACAACATGTGGAACAACTCCTACAGAACGCCTACTGAATGCTGGCAGAAGACCTGAGACTGACCAAAAGGCAAGAAACTCCCCACATACCTGGGTAGGGCAAAAGAAAAAAGAAAAAACAGAGACAAAAGAATAGGGATGGGACCTGCACCTCTGGGAGGGAGCTGTGAAGGAGGAAAAGTTTCCACACACTAGGAAGCCCCTTCACTGGCAGAGATGGGGGTGGGAAGCTTCGGAGCCACGGAGGAGAGCGCAGCAACAGGGGTGCAGAGGGCAAAGCAGAGAGATTCCCACACAGAAGATCAGTGCCGACCAGCACTCACCAGCCTGAGAGGCTTGTCTGCTCACCCGCCAGAGCAGGTGGCAGCTGGGAGCTGAGGCTCAGGCGTCGGAGGTCAGATCCCAGGAAGAGGACTGGGGCTGGCTGTGTGAACACAGCCTGAAGGGGGCTAGTGTGCCACAGCTAGCCGGGAGGGAGTCCGGGAAAGAGGCTGGAGCTGCCAAAGAGGCAAGAGACCATTGTTTCAGGGTGCGCGACTGGAGGGGATTTCTTCCCTGTCTGCCCACAGAAGGCAGAGCACCGCCTAAACAAGCTCCAGAGATGGGCACGGGCCATGGCTATCAGCTCAGATCCCGGAGACAGGCATGAAACACTAACGCTGCTGCTGCAGCCACCAAGAATCCTGTGTGCAAGCACAGGTCACTATCCACACAGCCCTAGGAGCCTGTGCAACATGCCACGGCCAGGGTCTGTGATCCAGGGACAAGTTGGCTGGGAGAACACATGGTGCACCTCAGGCTGTTGCAGTGTCATGCTGGCCTCTGCTGCCACAGGCTCGGCCCGAATTCCAATTATAACTACCATACCCCTCCCTCCCCTGGGCATGAGTAAGCCAGAGCCCCCTAATCAGCCGCTGCTTTAACCCTGTCCTGCCTGGGTGGGAACAGATGCCTGAGGGCGACCTACATGCAGAGGTGGGCCCAAAACCAAAGGTGAAGCCCAGGAGCTGTGCGAACAAAGAAGAGAAAGGAAAATTTCTCTGTGCAGCCTCAGGAGCAGTGGATTAAATCCTCACAATCAACTTGATGTGCCCTGCATCTGTGGAATACCTGAATAAACAATGAATCATCCCAATATTGAGACAGTGGACTTTGGGAGCAACTGTAGACTTGGGGTTTGCTGTCTGCAACTGATTTGTTTAATTTTCAGAGAAATTAAAACCTTTACAGACAAGCAAAAGCTAAGAGAATTCAGCACCATTAAACCAGCTTTACAACAAATGCTAAAGGAACTTATCTAGGCAGGAAACAAAAGAGAAGAAAAGGAGCTACAAAAACAAACCCAAAACAATTAAGAAAATGGTAATAGGAACATACATATCGATAATTACCTTAAATGTAAATGGATTAAATGCTTCAACCAAAAGACACAGGCTCACTGAATGGATACAAAAACAAGACCTGTATATATGCTGTCTACAAGAGACACACTTCAGACCAAGGGACACATACAGACTGAAAGTGAGGGGATAGAACAAGATATTCCATGCAAATGGAAATCAAAAGAAAGCTGGAGTAGCAATCCTCGTGTCAGACAAAACATACTTTAAAATAAAGACTACTACAAGAGATGAAGAAGGACACTACATAATGATTAAGGAATCAATCCAAGAAGAAGATATAACAATTGTAAATATTTATGCACCCAACATAGGAGCACCTCAATACATAAGGCAAATATTAACAGTCATAAGAGGGGAAATTGACAATAACACAATAAGAGTAGGGGACTTTTACACCCCACTTTCACCAATGGACAGATCATCCAAAATGAAAATAAAAAGGAAACACAAGCTTTAAATGACACATTAAACAAGATGGAATTAATTGATATTTATAGGACATTCCATCCAAAAACAACACAATACACTTTCTTCTCAAGTGCTCGTGGAACATTCTCCAGGATAGACCATAACTTGGGTCACAAATTAAGCCTTGGTAAATTTAAGAAAACTGAAATTGTATCACGTATCTTTTCTGACTACAACGCTATGAGACTAGATATCAATTACAGGAAAAACAGTGTAAAAAATACAAACACATGGAGGCTAAACAATACACTACTCAATAACGAAGAGATCACTGAAGAAATCAAAGAGGAAATCAAAAAATACCTAGAAACAAATGACAATGAAAACACGATGACCCAAACCCTACGGGATGCAGCAAAAGCAGTTCTAAGAGGGAAGTCTACAGCAAACACAATACTACCTCAAGAAACAAGAAAAATCTCAAATAAACAACTTAACCTTACATCTAAAGCAATTAGAGAAAGAAGAACAAAAAAACCCCAAAGTTAGCAGAAGGAAAGAAATCATAAAAATCAGATCAGAAATAAATGAAAAAGAAATGAAGGAAATGATAGCAAAGATCAATAAAACTAAAAGCTGGTTCTTTGAGAAGATAAACAAAATTGATAAACCGTTAGCCAGACTCATCAAGAAAAAAAGGGAGAAGACTCAAATCAAAAGAATTAGAAATGAAAAAGGAGAAGTAACAACTGACACTGCAGAAATACAAAGGATCATGAGAGATTACTACAAGCAACTATAGGCCAATAAAATGGACAACATGGAAGAAATGGACAAATTCTTAGAAAAGCACAACCTTCTGAGACTGAACCATGAAGAAATAGAAAATATAAACAGACCAATCACAAGCACTGAAATTGAAACTGTGATTAAAAATCTTCCAACAAACAAAAGCCCAGGACCAGATGGCTTCACAGGTGAATTCTATCAAACATTTAGAGAAGAGCTAACACCTGTCCTTCTCAAACTCTTCCAAAATATAGCAGAGGGAGGAACACTCTCAAACTCATTCTACAAGGCCACCATCACCCTGATACCAAAGCCAGAAAAAGATGTCACAAAAAAAGAAGACTACAGGCCAGTATCACTGATGAACATAGATGCAAAAATCCTCAACAAAATACTAGCAAACAGAATCCAACAGCTCATTAAAAGGATCATACACCATGATCAAGTGGGGTTTATCCCAGAAATGCAAGGATTCTTCAATATACGCAAATCAATCAATGTGATAAACCATATTAACAAACTGAAGGAGAAAAATAATATGATCATCTCAATAGATGGAGAGAAAGCTTTCGACAAAATTCAACACCTATTTATGATACAAACTCTCCAGAAAGTAGGCATAGAGGGAACTTACCTCAACATAATAAAGGCCATATATGAAAAACCCACCACCAACATCGTTCTCAATGGTGAAAAACCGAAACCATTTCCTCTAAGATCAGAACAAGACAAGGTTGCTCACTCTCACCGCTATTATTCAACATAGTTTTGGAACTTTTAGCCACAGCAATCAGAGAAGAAAAAGAAAAAAAAGGAATCCAAATCGGAAAAGAAGAAGTAAAACTGTCACTGTTTGCAGATGACATGATACTATACATAGAGAATCCTAAGGATGCTACCAGAAAACCACTAGAGCTAATCAATGAATTTGGTAAAGTAGCAGGATACAAAATTAATGTACAGAAATCTCTTGCATTCCTATACACTGATGAAAAATCTGAAAGAGAAATTAAGGAAACACGCCCATTTACCACTGCAACAAAAAGAATAAAATACCTAGGAATAAACCTACCTAGGGAGACAAAAGACCTGTATGCAGAAAACTATAAGACACTGATGAAAGAAATTAAAGATGATACAAACAGATGGAGAGATATACCATGTTCTTGGACTAGAAGAATCAATATTGTGAAAATGACTATACTACCCAAAGCAATCTACAGATTCAATGCAATCCCTATCAAACTACCAATGGTATTTTTCAGAGAACCAGAAGAAAAAATTTCACAATTTGTATGGAAACACAAAAGACCCCAAATAGCCAAAGCAATCCTCAGAAAGAAAAACGGAGCTGGAGGAATCAGGGTCCCTGACTTCAGACTATAGTAGAAAGCTACAGTAGTCAAGACAGTATGGTACTGGCACAAAAAGAGAAATATAGATCAATGGAACAGGATAGAAAGCCCAGAGATAAACCCGCGCACATATGGTCACCTTATCTTTGATAAAGGAGGCAGGAATATACAATGGAAAAAAGACAGCCTCTTCAATAAGTGGTGCTGGGAAAACTGGACAGCTACATGTAAAGGAATGAAATTAGAACACTCCCTAACACCATATACAAAAATAAACTCAAAATGGATTAAGGACCTAAATGTAAGGCCTGACACTATAAAACTCTCAGAGGAAAACATAGGCAGAACACTCTATGACATAAATCACAGCAAGATCCTTTTTGACCCACCTCCTAGAGTAAGGGAAATAAAAACAAAAATAAACAAATGGGACCTAATGAAACTTAAAAGCTTTTGCACAGCAAAGGAAACCATAAAAAAGATGAAAAGACAACCTTCAGAATGGGAGAAAATATTTGCGAACGATGCAACTGACAAAGGATTAATCTCCAAAATATACAAGCAGCTCATGCAGCTCAATATAAAAAACATCCCAATCCAAAACTGGGCAGAAGACCTAAACAGACATTTCTCCAAAGAAGATATACACATTGCCAACAAAACACATGAAAGGATGCTCAACATCACTAATCATTAGAGAAGTGCAAATCAAAACTACAGTGAGGTATCACTTCACACCAGTCAGAATGGCCATCATCAAAAAATCTACAAACAATAAATGCTGGAGAGGGTGTGGAGAAAAGGGAACCCTCTTGCAGTGTTGGTGGGAATATAAATTGATACAGTGACTATGGAGAACAGTATGGAGGTTCCTTAAAAAACCAAAAATAGGACTACTATATGACCCAGCTATCCCACTAATGGGCATATACCTTGAGAAAACCATAATTCAAAAATAGTCATGTTGCCATCACTGTTGCTTTTGTTGTGGTCATCCATGTACAATGCTTGGTGTCAGTCTATTTATCTCTTGTAAAAATAAAATACAGTGTGTGTGTGTGAAAAAATAAAAAATAAAAAATAAAATAAACTACACTTCCTATCATTTCTCATCACCCTCACCCTTAGCATACTTTTATTTAATTACCCTGAGTAATCTCCATGATAACCACAACACCAATAAACAATGACCAACCAGTAACAACAACAACAACAAAAAAAGTCATGTTGGGACTTCCCTGGTGGCACAGTGGTTAAGAATCTGCCTGCCAATGCAGGGGATACAGGTTTGAGCCCTGCTCCAGGAAGATCCCATATGCCATGCAGCAACTAAGCCTGTGTGCCACAACTACTGAGCCTGCGCTCTAGAGCCCGTGACCCACAACTACTGAGCCCATGCACCGCAACTACTGAAGCCTGTGTGCCTAGAACCCGTGCTCCACAACAAAGACAAGCCACTGCAGTGAGAAGCCTGCGAACCGCAACAAAGAGTAGTCCCTGCTTGCCACAACTAGAGAAAACCTGTGCACAGCAACGAAGACCCAACGCAGCCAATAAAAAGAAGAAAAAGAAAAGAAAGAAAGAAAAAAAAAGAGTCATGTACAATGTTCATTGCAGAACTATTTACAAAAGCCAGGACACTGAAGCAACCTAAGTGTCCATCGACAGACGAATGGATAAAGAAGATGTGGCATATATATACAATGGAATATTTCTCAGCCATAAAAAGTAACGAATTTGAACTAATTGTAGTGAGGTGGATGGACCTAGAGTCTGTCATACAGAGTGAAGTAAATCAGAAAGAGAAAAACAAATACCATATGCTAACACATATATATGGAATCTTAAAAAAAAAAAAAAGGTTCTGATGAACCTAGGGGCAGGACAGGAATAAAGACGTAGATGTAGAGAATGCACTTGAGAACACGGGAAGGGGGAAGGGTAAGCTGAGATGAAGTGTGAGAGAGTAGCATGCACATACATACACAACCAAATGTAAAATAGATAGCTAGTGGGAAGCAGCCGCATAGCACAGGGAGATCAGCTCGGTGTTTTGTGACCACCTAGAGGGATGGGATAGGGAGGGTGGGCGGGAGACGCAAGAGGGAGGTGATATGGGGATATATGTATACATATAGTTGGTTCAATTTGTTATACAGCAGAAAGTAACACAACATTGTAAAGCAATTATACTCCAATAAAGATGTTACAAAAAAAAAAAAAAAACCTTTAGCCAGGCTAACCAAGAAGAAAAGAGAGAAGAACCAATAAACAAAATAAGAAATGAAAGAGGAGAAATTACAACCAATACCACAGAGATATAAAAAATCATAAGAGAATATTACAGTTACATGCCAACAAACTGGACAACCTAGAAGAAATGGACAAACTTCTAGAAACATAGAGCCTGCCAAGACTGAGTCAAGAAGAAGTGGATAAATTGAACACATTGATCAGTAGTAGTAAAACTGAATTTATAATTAAAACCACAACAACAAAATACCTCCCAGCAAACAAACGTTCAGGACTGGACAGTTCACAGGGAAATTCTACCAGACATATAAAGAAGACATTATACCTATAGTATTCCCCAAAATTGAAGAGGACAGAACACTCCCAAATTCATTCTATGAGGCCACCATCCATTATAGCATTTGCATCCAATACAGATGCAAAAATCCTCAACAAAATATTAGCAAACCAAATGCAACAATATATAAAAAGGACTGTGCATCATGATCAAGTTGGATTTATTCCAGGGACACAGGGATTGTTCAACTTTCACGAATCAATCAATGTGACACACCACATTAGCAGAAGGAAGGATAAAATTCACAAGATCATCTCAATAGACACAGAAAAAGCATTTGACAAAATTCAACGTCCTTTCATGATAAAAACTCTCATCAAATTTGGTATAGAGGGAACATATCTCAATATAATAAAAGTCAGTTATGACAAACTCACAGCTAACATCATACTCAACAGTGAAAAGCTGAAAGCCTTTCCTGTAAATTCAGGAACAAGACAAGGATGACCACTCTTGCCGCTTCTATTCAACATAGCAGTGACGTCCTAGCCACAACAATCAGAGAAAAAAGAAATAAAAGGCATCTATATATTGGAAGGGAAGAAGTAAAACTGTCACTATTTGCAGATGACATGATACTTTAAATAGAAAATCCTAAAGTCTCCACCAAAAAACTAATAAATGAATTCAGTAAAGTTGCAGGACAGAAGATTAATACACAGAAATCGGTTGCTTTTCTATACTCTAGTAATGAACTATCAGAAAGAGAAAGTTAAAATAAAAAAAACCCCAAAACCAACCAAACAAACAAAAAATTCTGTTTAAAATCAAATCAAAAAGAATAAACTAGGACCAAACTTAACCAAGGAGGTGAATGACCTAACTCTGAAAACTATAAAACACTGATAAAGGAAACTGAAGATGATCCAAAGAAATGGAAAGATATCCCGTGCTCTTGGATTGGAAGAATTAATATTGTTAAAATGGCCATACTACCCAAAGCACTTTACAGATTTAATGAAATCCATAGCAAAATACCCATGACATTTTTCACAGAACTAGAAGAAATAATCCTAGAATTTATATGGAACCACAAAAGACCCTGAATTGCCAAAGCAATTTTGAGAAAAAATAACAAAGCTGGAGACATCATCTTCCCAGACTTCAGATTATACTACAAAGCTATAGTAATCAAAATACCATGATACTGGCACAAAAGCAGACACATAGATCAATGGAACAGAATAGAGAACCCAGAAATAAACCCATGCACCTATGATCAATTACTCTATGGCAAAAGAGGCAAGAATATACAATTGAGAAAAGACAAGTCTCTTCAATAAGTGTTGCTGAAAAAACTGGAATGCTACATGTAAAAGAATGAGATTAGAACATTTCCTCATACCATATACAAAAATAAACCCCAAATGGATCAAATACCTAAATGTAAGACCTGGAAACCATAAAACTCCTAGATGAGAACATAGGCAGAACATATTTTGACATAAATTGTAGCAATATTTTTTTGGATCTGCCTCCTAAGGCAGAAGAAATAAAAGCCAAAATAAACAAATAGGACCTAATTAAACTTAAAAACTTTTGCAAAGCAAAGGAAACCATTGACAAAATGAAAAGACAACCTACGGAATGGGAGAAAATATTTGCAAATGATATGACCAACAAGGGGTAATAGCCAAAATAAATAAATAACACATACAATTCAATATTAAAAAAAAACAACCAAATAAAAAACATGGGCAGAAGATCTAAATAGACATTTTTCCAAAGAAGACATACAAATGGTCAACAGGCACATGAAAAGATGCCTGAAATCAGTAATCATCAGAAATGCAAATTAAAACCACAATGAGCTATCACCTCACATCTGTCAGAATGGCTACCTAAAATCAAAAAGTCTACAAATAATAAATGTTGAGAGTGTGGCGAAAAGGGAATCCTTGTACACTGTTGCTGGGAATGTAAAATGGTGCAGCCACTATGGAAAACAGTATGGATGTTTCTCAAAAAACTAAAAACAGAACTACCATATGACCCAGCAATTCCACTACTGGGTATATATCCAGAAAAAACAAAACCACTAAATCAAAAATATACATGCACCCCAAGGTTCATAGCAACACTATTTACAAGTATCTAAGAGACAGAAGCAACCCAACTGTCCATCAACAGATGAATGGATAAAGAAGATGTGGTATATATACCTATACACAGTGCAATATTGGTCAGCCATAAAAAAAGAATGTAATTCTGCCATCTGCAGCAAATTGGATGGGCCTAGAGAATATTGTGCTTAGCGAAATAAGTCTGACAGAAAATACAAATACCGTATGATGTCAGTTATACGTGGAATCTAAAAAATAAAACAAATAAATGTCTATAGCAAAACAGAAACAGACTCATAGATATAGAAAACAAACCACTAGTCACCAGTGGGGAGACGGACGTGGGGAGGGTCAAGATAGGGGTATGGGATTAAGAGGTATAAACTACCATGTATAAAATAGATAAGCAACAAGGATATACTGTACAGCGCAGGGAATTATAGCCACTGTAACTTTTAATGGAGTATAAAATACTGAATCACTATGTTGAACACTGGAAGCTAATATAATATTGTAAATCAACTATAATTTAAAAAAAAGAAAAAAAGAACTGTTATAAGATGTGTCATTTTTTGAAAGGGTAAGCAACCTTTATTTCTTTTTGGAAATCACAATTAATCAAAGGATTGGAATCCTTTCCATATTTGTTTCATGAGATTGGAAGACTCCTGCCTTTCTTCTTTTATCTTCTAAGTTTCACACTCTTTATGGGTCTCTGAAAGTTGTAAAAGGTTAAGACTGAATTTTATTCATTGGTCCTTGTATTAAGTGATAAATAATTCAGTATTAACTAATGCTCATTTCTAATTTTCTCTTAATAATCTTGTTCAGCAACAAAAAACACTGAAATTAGAATAAAAAGTCCTATATTTGACCAACGGGCAAGTAATTTAACTTTTTAATCTTCAGTTACCTTATGTGGGAAAACATGTTTGCCATGCTCTATTATGTCAAAACTCAATTCACAACAAAGCACTAATTCAGGGCTACTTGGACAGATCGAAGGAGAATTTTGAAGAAAATATAAACTTGTCTATAAGCCAACTGGGGAACACCTCCATGGGAAGGTGGGTTGGCCCCTCTGTAGGGAGCAGGTGGGAAGATGAGTGCTTGGAGGTTTAAACATAGACCCTACCCTGCACATGATGTTCATCTGGTACCCAATGTAAATTCATACTCTTTTCCGTTAGAACCTAGGTAAAAACACATTTCAGGCTCTCATCCTTGAATAGATTATTATCCAGCTTATTTCAAAAGTTTATCTGGGAGAAATAATACCTAAAAATAATTAGGCATTATTATACTAGGAGACGGTCTAAAGAGTGGAATAGAGCATAGGCTCTGGAAACAGACATCCTGCATTCAAATCATGGCCCCAGCTTTTGCCAGCTCCATGACCTACTGTGCAACTCTACCTTTCTGTGTTTTGGCTTCTCATTTGTGAAAAGGAAATAACATTAGTTCTGGCTCATAGGATTGTTGTGGGGATTGAGAGAGAAACATAATGTGCTTAGAACAGTGTTTGGCACACAGTAAGCACTAAATAACTGTCAGTCAGTAAGTACAACCGTTATGGACATGTTAATAACTGACCTATTTTAGGTACAGAGGTATTCTAACTTCAGTCCATGTAAGACATTTGGTCATCAAAAAGCTATATAACAAGGTCTTAGTAACTTAGGTCTAAGTATAAATTGACTTTTTCTTTAATGGTATGCCCTCAGATTTTTTAAGGATTAATACATTAAAAAATTGGAGATGAAAAAATCTTTCATTTGCTATGAGTATTTAAGATATTATAAAAGTAAAAAGATTTACTTTTGGACACAATTTTGCTTCCAAGAAAAATGTTCCTCTCTTGAAGAATTGGTATGTGTATTTCTATCAGAGAATGAGAATTATACAAAATAGCTTACTGATGTCTGACAGTTCTGACCTACAAAAACAACGGTTTCATATGGTTCAACTAATTTTCATGCCTTCATTTTTGCCTTGGCTATCAGGAAAATGAGAACTAAACTTAAAGTTTCATCAAGTTTAACTATATTAATACTTGTGATCAGCATATTTTCTTCCTTCTCATCAGGCTTCTGATTATTTCAACTTTAAGAATTTGAGGGTAAATCTTAAACATTTTTGGAGGGAAGTAGTATATACATAGTGATAATAATATTCTTTATACCCATGAAGGTTGTTAGAAAAATCAAATAATGTACATGAAAGTATTTTGTAACCTAAATTATAAAAACTGTGAACCCACTGACCTTCAAGTCATTGCACAAAGTTTTTTTCCTACAATTTTGTTTCTTCTTAGATTCTTTCTAAACTAGTAATCTCAACATTTAAAGTCTTCAAATTCTTCCCAAAAGGTTTATGATAAGACTCAAAGCTGGTCGCCATTTAGTTTTTGACCTTCACTCTGGCCCCAGCATACCTCCATACTGAGATTCTTACATCTCCCTGAATTTGTTATCTTCTCACATGTCTGCATGTCTTTGCTCACACTATGCCCTTGGTCTGGAATACTTATCCACACCATTCTGCCTGAATACACACTCCTTTTATTTCAAGATTCAGTTGAAGCATCCCTCAGTTAAAACTCTTTTCAATCAAAATTATCTCCCACCTAAGCTACCTTAGCTCCCCAATTAGTGTCCTTATCTCAAATTTGTCATTTCTCTAGTTCATCAACATTAGTCTAAATTACAGGTCCCATCACATCACTGAGATGCTGAAAACCACAAGTCTCTTTTGACTCCAATGTAAGGCCTAAAATCCTTGACATGGAATTGAAAGCTCTTTATTAGTAGGCCCACGACTATCTTACAAGGTACAAGAGAAAAATTATGATGGAAATGAGGGGAAAAACATTTTGTAAACCTACCATTTTCTTTTAAGGGTACTTGGGATGAAGAATTTCCAGAACTATGCAAAGTCATTCCTGTGGTATAAATTAAATTATTAGACAGTTTAAAAATGGTCAGATACTATATACAGAAGTAATTTCTTCTGATAAATTCATAAAAATCAACAAAACATTAAGATAGCAACAATTTCTTTCATTTACACTCAGAAAAATATGTCTCCCCACAATGGGCTTTTTTATTTTTTTTTTTACTACTTTTAATGTCCAAGTTAAGCATATCAACTTGTTTTGCAGAATAAATTTAAACACAAATGTATTGTTTCTGACAATGACATTTTGATGTCATATATGAAATGATGAAACTAAAACGAGTTTTAAAAGTATCTGTTCAAATGTTAAAAGAAAGTTCAATATTCGATAGGAATGAATAATCAATTAAAAACAAATGCAGAAAATAATTTTTTTTATGGTTGAATTTTATTTTACTTGTGTTTTTCTATGGAATATTATTCACTACTCTATATCTGATATGTGATGAATTTTTATGTAGAACAAAGCCTTCCTAATGAAAGTAGCTTAGAATCTATATGAGATCCCATTATATATGAATACACTTTGAAAATTATTTTCTGAAAGATTAAATCAGTGTCTTTTTAGGCTATTTTCAACGCATAGGGTGACCTATAAGATGGAGTCTTGTCTTTCATCTGTTTAAAGTTTTTTTTAACCAATTCAATTTAAACTGATGATAGTATAATCTCTGAAAGCTGTGGAAACCTATATTAATAAAGTAATGTGACCTTCCATAAATATTTATCAATTATAGTGTAGTTCTCTTTGACTTCATTTACTCCACATATCCCCAATCCAATCACAGGGTGAGAAAATTCTTTTTAACTTTGTATAGTTATGATCACACTTAGTTCCAAGGGAGAGTTAATTAGTATTATTTAGTAAAACAACCGTAAAAAAGGGTATCCTTGTTGACCGTTTGTCTGCCCAGCTGTTTCCTATTTTGAGTAGTCATTCAGACCTCTGTGCTTAAACATCTACTTTTCTAAAAGATTGATTCCCATGCAGTTAGCTTTTAAGATGCACAAAACAACAGGAATCCTTCTGTTTATCTTATAAGGTAGTGTGTATTTATAAACACAAACAACTTCTGTCTATACTTAAATAGTTCATAGGCCCCAGCTAGCTGGGAGAAATTGAGAAAACTTAAATCAACTAAGAATTTCTACCTAAAACCATAGCACATTTCATAAAACTCTCTCTTTCTAGACACAATTCCATTCTGAAAGTACCCTAAATAAACTTTTCTTAAAAAAAAATATAGCATTAGTGGAGTCCACTCTCAAAGACTGTAAGAAAAATCCAAAGGAAGTCTATCCAAAGCCATGGCACCAGACTACTTGGGTTCTCTTGGTCAGAATGTCATGGCCTTTAACTGTGACCAAGAGAAAGCTAACAGTCTGTGCCATGAGGCAATCACTTGTTAAATCAATTTTTGATTTGACTTGGTACTTTTTAAGTAGCCTAAAATTTTATATTCACAAAAAGTTTTGGTAATTAGGACATACAACCAAAAATAATTTCCTGGTAATTAACACTGTCTCATTCACTTCATTATGAGCATGAGGTAAGGGAGAAAGAAGGTAAGTTTGTTTATGCTGACCTATAACATATGCTTGACCAGGGTCTTCAAAGGATGAGGAGTCTGATTCCTGTTTCCTCCTTTCAGGACTTCTATTTACACTTGCAACAGACTTTGAACTAAAGAGGGAAAAGGAAGGTGGGGGGGAAGTGTCAATGTAAAAAAGTATGATGAAAATAATAAATTGTCAAAACAGAAGCAAAAGTAGGAAATGCAGAATTTACAAATATGTAGTTTGGGTTAGTTAAGTATGTTCTTACTTATTAAGTTTTGTGAATCCTGCCAAAGATTCCGTATCAGATCTCGCCATCTGGTGAAATGGTTTTCCTACCAACTCCGCAGTGGTTTGTGGTTGGGATTCCATGTTAACAATGACATTTTTCCGATGAGGATAGAGAGAGGCCTGACTCAGATCGTGGTATGATTTACTCATCCCTCTAGGCTTTTCCTCCCAAGAAGCTTTGTCACTCTTCTCTTTTGCGCTGTTTTGCAATGGCTGGTAAAGCGACAGCTCTGAGCAGGATAGCCTCTTCAGAATCTCAGCTTGAACCGACAGAGGTCGAACGGCAAGTTTGTTCAGGGTGCTGCTGGCCAGACTACCGGTGCTGATTGCTCGTCCCATATTAAATCCTCTAACGGACTCTGCTTGGAGATTCAGGCTCCTAAATGAAGCTTTCTCTACAAGGAAATAGGATTGCTTTACATGACGGAAACACCATAGAACATTTTATGAGAAGAGCTATTTTAATAAATAAAAAACAGCATGCAATTTTTAATCATTTTGATCGCCATCAGAAGTAGGTAGCTTTCAAAGAGTGGCAATCGAGGATTTTAAAAAGGAGGTTGGAAGATTCTGGTTTTCATACCATCTCTCCATCCTTGCAGCTTTCTCACAGCCAGGGCCTGGGCAGCATTGCCTTACTTCATCTAGTGATTTTCCTGGATCTAATAATGTTTGGGCTTCATTCAGGCTTGCTGACCCCAATACAGTTTTCAGTTAGAAAGGAGAATGACATTTGACAGAGAAAATTTTAATGCTAGTAGTGTCTCTGCTAAAATACCAGCAAACCAAGGATGGGGAGAGGGAGAGATAAAACCTGGATAGGCCAATATAGTGAGATCATGCCTGAAAAAAGCTGTGCAGAGGAGAGTTTTGCCCAGAGAAAAAGTTCTTATTATATTTTTAAAAGCTTATGGCAGATTGTGGTGATGTTTGCACAACTCTGTTAACAATGTGGATATACTAAAAATCATTGAATTGTGCACTTTAAGTGGGTAAATTGTATGGTATGTGAATTAGGTCTCAATAAAACTACTACTAAAAAACAAACAAACAAAAACAAACAAAAACCCCAAAACCCCGAACCCCCAAACCGAAACAAAAGCCTTTTATGGCAAATTTTCTGTCATTTCATTACTATGCCAATACCACCTCCCCACCTTGTAGACTTTTCCTGATTTAACTGAGGCCAAGGGGCCACAAGAGAATCACACATTACTTGTCTTTTTTGTTTCTGTTAATTAACATGATTAAGGAGCTGGGGTTCCCTTTATGCTTAAATTCTTTTCACTCCTAAATACATATCCAAAGTATTCTTTTAGTGGTCAAATTTAGAGATAAGGTAACAAGTGATTGGCTATTCTGTTCTGTGAGAACCAATGTCATGTCAGTATTGGAACATTTGAGGCTATAAACGAAAGCACTGCATCACAGAATTTTGGCGTCAAAATCCTTTCATGTATATAAAGGACCAGAAGCATAAAATTTCAAATGGTTTGGTTGTTCATGCATTAGTAATCCACATCACAAGGCACCCCAATTGGTCTCCCTATGGAAAGTACCAATACAGCTTGACCACTATGTAAAACAGCTGCGAAAACTTGTTTTTTTAAAAAGAGAATGTCAAATGTTGCTGATTTAGATCTTAAGATTCTGTTTCATTTATCTTCTAATTCCTAGGAAGATTAATAATCAATATTTCATCTCAGGCATAAACAGATAGGAAAACAATGCAACTCTTTCATATTCATGCATCAGAATGAAGTTTAAATAAACATGTCTCTTGAGGACACAGGGAGGGAAGGGGAAGCTGGGACGAAGTGAGAGAGTAGCATTGACATATATACACTACCAAATGTAAAATGGATGGCTAGTGGGAAGCTGCTGCATAGCACAGGGAGATCAGTTCGACGCTTTGTGACGACCTAGAGGGGTGGGATAGGGAGGGTGGGAGGGAGGCTCAAGTGGGAGGGGATATGGGGATACATGTATACATAGAGCTGATTCACTTTGTTGTACAGCAGAAACTAACACAACATTGTAAAGCAATTATACTCCAATAAAGATATAAAAAAAAAAATAAACACGTCTCATCACCAGGAAAATTCAACATTCTTTCTCTGAAGTAGAAGTGAACACCAAGTTAAAACATGACAATTAAAAAAAAAAACTTTTGTTTTAAAATTCCCAGTATAATCTTTAGCTTCAAATAGAGTTTTTATGAGAGCAGATAACATTAATTCTATTTTCTTTTACTTTGAGAGGAGACTTTATTCAAAGATGCAAAAACTGAGTCTTAAACAGATTCAACTACTGGGAAATGCCTCCATACCCAAAAGTTTTCTTCACCCTAAAGGAAAATGTAGACCAAACTTTGGCAGGCATAGGGACCACCAGTTCAGCTTAGGTTATATCTATTTTGTAAACATACCAAGGATTATGCTATTCAAATCCATTCATAGATCATTCCTGGGTAGAACTTAAAGTGTTGCACATATCCATGGGACAGAATAATAAACCACCCACTTATCTACTGTCCTACTGCCTTTCACCTGGAAAGGACTCCAACATGGACCACCAGCATGGGGAAGGACATTAGAATGAACCTACATCCTATTACTAATGTTTCAAATTTGAACTCAAAGCCTTTGTTAGTTCCACACTCAGTCTGCGATCCACGCTGTGCTATTATTCAGTCTCTTGTACTTGTTTTGTATTTCCTTATTTCATCAACTAAATTGTATGCTCTTTTGAGGAGATGGGCTTCATTTATTTTTGTAACCCATAGCACCTAGCATGTAGCAAGTGCTCAGTAAATGATTATTAATCTTAACTTAATTCCATGCAAATTAGTTCTCTGGAAACTTATCAAATAGAAAGACTACTGGATTAGGAATTAAGAGATCAGGTTCTAGTCTCCTTTGACCTCTAACTATGAGGTTAAGTGAGACACTCTTTTCTCTGAACCTGTTTCCTCATCAGTAAAATTTTGGACTTAATGGCCTCTAAGGTTTTCTCTAGCACCCATATTCTATGACTCTAAAGAAGCAACATACACATGTGAGCCCATCAGCCTCCAATAGATAACACCGGTTATTTTCACTTGTCTAGTACAGACAGTTAAGTAGGCAGGTAGTTACTTCTATGCTGCTTCCAAGCAGAAAATAATTCCTTTCAAGGCTTAACAAAATCAGGGAATAGATGTAGATAATACCATCTTAAAGTCCTTTTACATATGAATTTAAGGATACATAGTGTGTTCTTAGGGGGAAAACTGAGATATGTAGAACATTCCCACTTCATTGGTGAAGAAAATGAGACCTCAAAACGTCAGTTACTTTCCTAAGGTCATCCTACTACTACTATAACTAGTGGTAGTCGTGGTAAAACAATGTTGATGATGATGATAATAAGGATAATGAATATTTATTCAATACTTATTTTGTGCTGGCACTTTTACATGTATGAATTCATTTCATCTTCACAATAACCTTATCATGTTGGTATTATCATTATGATAATCATTTTACCAGATGGGGAACTAAGGCAGAGAGTTTGAGTCACCTGCCCACGGTTTCAGAGCTTGCAAGTAAGACAGCGTGGTTTGAACACTGGCAGTCTTGCCCCACAGTTCATGTTCTTAACTACCACAATATATCATTGAAATGTTGAGGGTGGAAGGCTGGTTCATAGTTTTGTCTTCTGACTCTTCACTATAGCACCCTATACCACATCTATAATAATGTAACCTTCAATTTTTCAATTCTGACTTGAAAAGAATATTAATCTAAGTAGGCATATCAATGGCTTTCATAAGTTTGATTATTTCACTATACTTTTTTTTTTTTAAATTTATTTATTTTATTTACTTATTTTTGGCTGTGTTGGGCCTTTGTTGCTGCGTGCAGGCTTTCTCTAGTTGCAGCGAGCGGGGGCTACTCCTCCTTGTGGTGCGCAGGCTTCTCATTGTGGTGGCTTCTCTTTTTTTTTTTTAACATCTTTATTGGAGTATAATTGCTTTACAATGGTATGTTAGTTTCTGCTTTATAACAAAGTGAATCAGTTATACCGATACATATATCCCCATATCTCTTCCCTTTTGTGTCTCCCTCCCTCCCACCCTCCCTATCCCACCCCTCTAGGTGGCACAAAGCACAGAGCTGATCTCCCTGTGCTATGCGGCTGCTTCCCACTAGCTATCTATTTTACGTTTGGTAGTGTATATATGTCCATGCCACTCTCTCACTTTGTCCCATCTTACCCTTCCGCCTCCCCATATCCTCAAGTCCTTTCTCTAGTAGGTCTGCGTCTTTATTCCCGTCTTGCCCCTAGGTTCTTCATGACCATTTTTTTTGTTTGTTTTTTAGATTCCATATATATGTGTTAGCATACGATATTTGTTCTTCTCTTTCTGACTTACTTCATTCTGTATATTTCACTATACTTTGAAAATATATAAGAGCATACAAACATTTTAGCAGAGCAAAGCAGGGAAAGAAAAGGAATAATGTGATTACAGCAACAGTTATCATATGGTAGCATGCATAAAATTATTACTGAGGAAAGCCTGTTAAAATGCAGATTCCAGGGACCCAATTCCCAAAGACTGTGATTCACTAAGTGTCACATAGGTTTCTGGAATCTTCATTTTTAATCAGTATACAGCCCCTACCATCTTGATTCTGAAAGGCTGAGAAACATTTATTCATAGGTTGCGATAACCTCAGTCTGATCCTACAGGGGAAGGTTCGGATAAAGAATTCATACGGCTCTGCTGCACAAAGTCATCAGTACTATTACATTTAATTTTTTAATCAAATTCTTGATTAAAAAAGTGTTTCACTGAAGTCTATAAGAATTTAATATGCAGAACCAGACTTTCTACAACTTTAATCTCTACATGTGGTCTTGCAGAGTAAGCTTTAAATATTTCAGTTCCGATTGAGATTTTCTTCAGAGCTAAATTGGTTTCTTCTGTTGGTTCCTTTTCAAAAGGAACTGAAACCACTTTCCTGAGCACTTATATTGGTACTATGGTTACTCACGTCAGTGTCAGAACAGGGACGTGACCAAGTAAAACTGAAATCTGTCACCCCCAAAACTGTTATGGTACATGACTTCCCCATTCTGGGTGCAGAGCCCCCCGCCTTGTTTCCCATGTTCTTTCCCTTATCTGGAAAGCCCTTCCATTTATCGTCAACCTACTTAATTATTTTTGTCCTTCAAATTCCAATTCAAGTGCCACCACTCACATACTCTATCCTCTGATCTCCCTTTCCTCCTGCAGTGTATATTATAGAGACTGTACAATATAACCTGTTATTGAAACCTTGACCCTCTATTGTGTATTACTGTTTCATGTTTGTTGGTCTTATCTCCCAGTGTGTAAGTTTACTACGGGTAGAGAATGTGTCTGAAACTTTTACAACATTTACATCAGCTAGCCTAACAATCAGCACAAGATAGTTCAACAGGTACTCCCTGACTGATGAGCGGTGCTGTTTTCAAAATAAACATGAAGTTGACATCTCAGCTTCATTTATGACACCTTTATGAACTTGACTTAGTCATTTAACATCTACATACCTTGTCATTTTCATCCTAAAAGTGGAAGTTCTTTTAAAGTTTGTGGCAAAAATCATGCATCGACCCTGGAGTCATCTGACACAGTTTGCTTCTCCTTACCGATATCCTGGGCATCTTGGTTGCTCTGTCTTGCTCTCATTTGCAGCTGGAACTTATGCTGGGAAGAGCAGAGGTGCAGCAGGTACTGGCATATCTTACTGTTGTCTGTCTGGAAGGCGTGTTTTATTCCATCTGATGTATTTTGCAATGTGATTTTCTTTTTCTACAATATTAATCAAGGGTATTTAAAATTAGGATATTTTCCTATCACTTCATTGCATGACCAAATTTTAGAAACAATGAGTAAGTACAGATATTATTTTTACTTCACATTATTAGGCATGAATACTCATTGACCTATATCTAATATAAATATAGAAAAATATAACCCTGTATTATTAGAAATTTAGGAAATAAATGAAATTAATATTATTTGCCACTTTTAGAAATTGTAGCCTAAATCAGATTGTATAGACTGTATACCAGCCACCAGCAAGGGAAATAGTTTCCTTTAAAGATTACTGATATTTTGAGTTTACTGCAATGTTTACAAACACCAAAACTATTTAAAAAAGAAATTACAAGAAATATATGTTCTACCGCCTTAGATAAAGAAAATGAAGTTCAACAAAAACTGATATTAATATGCAATAATAAGCACTGTGATTCAGTCAAGAAAAATCCTGGTGGCATGAAGGCTGGGATGGAAGATGTGGGAAGTTAAGGAAAATGTTGGAATGCAGAAACACAGGATAACATAACTGCTGGGCTGAGAGATGGAACACATCAATATTTAGAGACAGTGATTCTTGCCAAATTCTGGGAAAGGAAGAGAATCATTAATCAGTTTTATCTCCCTGTTTCTTAAAAACGAAATGTTTCTTATGTAAGAGGACATCCTGAAATATTGCGACCTATGTGGTAAGGCTTGCAGTGATCCATATGCCTTAAAAGACTAGCATTCAACATGTCAGGGATCTAAGACTAATGTCTCTGGAGAATTGCTCAAGCCCAGCTAGACTCTACTGTAGCTCTTGGCTTCTCTACTGTACAAATTAGTTCCTCTATATCATGTCCCTTGTCTTGCTGTCAAATGCAGAAATAGGCTCAGACAAGTCAAATTTCGTAGACTCACAAAAGATACGATAACAGAGTATTACTCAAACTTCAATCATGCAGGTGCCACCTTCATAATTCCTGGTCTTAAAAACAAAATAAGACTATTAAATTCTTGCTAGATGTTGTTACCAGTGAAATCTCAGGAACCATGTTCTCTCTTTCTTAAGAAAAGGAAATCAGCAAGTATTAGAGAGGAGTTAAAGCTACAGTAGCACCAAACTAGTATCCTGACTACCAGTAGCATTCCTAGTAACTCTTCAAATAGTTGGGGAATTTTTCTCCTAACAAACACTGCACTTAACCACTATCAAGTAATTCCCAAGGATGTTGAACTCCACAGTTGTAAAGCTGTACAGGTTTGAAACAAATCATAAGGATAATTGATCCTAAGCGTTAACTGACGGACTGGACAAGAAATGTGCCTAAGGAAATTCAGTTGTTAGAGATGAGAAGGGCGAAGGGTAACTTTTCCATCTCCCCAGAGGCCAGTGGAAGAAAAAAGGAGAGTTTAAAAAAGAGAGTTCTGTGTTAGAGAAAGAACTACAGGATAAACAAGTTCTGTTAAAGACGGGAATAGTTTGCAGGGAAATGTGGGCTATTCTTTATTACTGGAGATCTTTAAAAATGAGCTAATCATAGCTAGTTCTATTTTTATTGCAGGGCTGATGTGATAGCTGGCAAACGATGGCTGAATGCTGGATGATTATTTGATTTGTTGCCCTTTTAAAACTGGTCCAAATTAGATTTGTATTTAATTCATCAAGGTTTCCTCTAGGCACTTGCTCTGCCAGCATTTTCATTGGGGAAGGTAGGTAACCTAGGTAATTTCCTGATCTTGACAATCTTGGGAAGATGAGGATGGTCTGGGATTTCCTGAGAGAATACATTATTATGTGGTAATCTTAGTGGTACCTCTGGGTTTCAGGGGAAACCAACCAACTAACCCTCAGGTCTAGAAATGATTCCAAAGGTCTCTAGGTTGAAGATTATCCACAGTCAGTTGGGACTTTGATATTATAACCTTAAAAATATTGTTTGTTCTGGTGAGACCATATTTCAGCCCAAATATAAACTAAAGATGTCAGTAGTCCCTGAATACCATTAGGAAAACAAATACCTGAACAGATTTTTGATTTACCTCTGGGGTTTGCCAATCACACTTCAATGTTCAGGTTTTCCACCTACTTCCAAAATCAAAATATGCCTTTATAGTTCATTATCTTTCATAAACATGATTTTCTAAAAATTGCTTTCCTAACTTTATCTCCAGAGACTACACACTAAAACTTAAAACTGTAGAAAGTCCTGAGGCTAGTTCATAAAAGTCAGTAAATCTCTGGACCACTGAGATTCAAATACAGTTCTGTGAGGGACCTATTACTAAACTAGACAAAGTTCACTGGGGTTAAGATAATTATCAATCTTAAATACATTAGAGGGTTTTCTCCATGTGAGAAGTATTAGTACCCTGGAATAAGTTCTGAATTAACAGAGAAGTCAACTTGGTTGTAATTTAACTAAAGTTAATTGAGCATATAACCAGCTAAGAATTCTTTTAAAAATCACCTTCTGAGAAAACCAAAAACAAAATCTCAATAATACTTCCCACAACGAAGAAAGAAGAGTTAAATAGTATTAAGACATATAAGCTCTACTCAATGCCAGGGTTTAAAGTTCGCTTAAGGAAAGTCAATTAACACATTACATTTGAAATCGACAACACCAATTTAAATGTAGAATCAAGAGAGGTTAAAATGGACATACGGAAAAAGAAATCTTCTTGGTTTCCCTCCATGGAAAGCGAAGGACCAATGTGCGAACTCCATTGTGAACCTCAAACACAAGGACACCTTTAGAACAGACTCCAAGCAGTATTCCTGTTTGTGACTTTTTCTCAGGGTGCACCCGGTGAAAATGAACTCCATATTCTGTCAGTCTTTGGCAGACCTGTTGGAACAATACCATAACATAACAATGCACCTTGGAAAAGGTGACTTAAAGATACAGAAGTTGTACCAATGTCGTTTAATATGGAAAGGATAGTCTCTTAAACAAATGTTGCTGGAACAACTGGATATTCATATGCCAAGAAAATAAATCTTGACCCTTACTTTAGCCAATATATGAAAATTATACCAAAAACAATAACAGACTTAAATACAGGAACTAAAACTAGAAAATTTAGAAAATATTTGACTGTGGGTTAGACAAAGATATCTTAGACGGGACATAAAAAGCAGGAACCACAGAAGGAAAAATTGGTAAATTGAAGCTTCATTAACATCAGAAACTTTTGCGCTTCAAAAGTCAATGATAGGAAAACAAAGGCAAGTCACAGACTGGGAGATAAGGAATCGTATCTAGAATACATAAAGAATACGTACTTCTCAGATACAAAATAACCAGATACAAAAATGGGCAAAAGATTTTATTAGACACATCAACAAAGAAGATATATGAACGACAAATAAACATATGAAAAGATGCTCAAAATAACAGTAACTAGGGAAATACAAATTAAAACCACAATCATAAACCACTACTTACCTTATTTCAATAGCTAAAATGAAAAAAAAAAAAGAAAACAAAACTAAACATACCAAGTGCTGTTAAGGGTGTAGAGCAACTGGAAATCCCATACGTTACTGGTAGTACTGTAAAACTGTACAACCACTTGAGAACAATTTGGCAGTTCTGCAGAAGTAACACATACACTTACCATAGATCCCAGCAAACCTAATGGTAGGTATTTACTCAAGAAAAAGAAAAATCATATGTTCACGCAAAAATGTGTATTTGAGTGTTTAAAGCAGCTTTATATCCATCAACTAAAGAAAAAATAAACAAATCGTTGCATATCTGTACAACAGAAAACTAGTCAGCCATAATAAACAAACTACTATACACATCACACATGGATGAATCTCAAAAGCATTATTCTAAGTGAAAAGAACCAGACACAGAAGACTATGCAATATATGATTCTTTAAATGAAATTCTAGAGAAGAAAAAATTATGGTGATAGAAAGCAGATCAGTATTTGCCAGAAGTTAGGAATAGGGGGGAAGGGACTGAATGGAAAGGGACATGAGGGAAATTTTTGGTGTTGGAAGTGTGTTATATTTTTGGCAAACTTTTCATTTAAAGGGCTAGATAGGAAACATTTTCGGCTTTGTGGGTCATATGATCTCTGTTGTAACTACTTAACCCTGCTGTTGTAGTGTGAAAGCAGATACAGACAATAGGGAAACAAATGAGCATGGCCGAGTTCCAGTAAAAGTTTACTTATAAAATAGGCAGACCACAGTTTGCTAACCCTTGTTCTTCATCATGGTTGTGGAAATGGTTGCTCAACTGTATATATATTTTCAAAACTCACTGAATTGAACATTTAAAAGTGGTCAATTTTATTGTATGTAAATTATACCTCAATAAAGCAGATTTACAAAAAGATATGAAAGTTTTTCAGAGGCAATATGATATATAGCAGAAGGGTAGCCTTGGAAGGGTATACTAATGAGATTTTTAAAAAAATTCTTAGGTTAGAAGAAAGATGCTCAAGCTGAAGAGAAAAGGAGTAACAGGATACATTATTAGAAGGAGAAGGGCAGCCTACTATGCATTAAGCACACTACTTACATGGGGAAAACTGAAGCTCAGAGAGGTTAAAGTACATTGTCCAAGTTTACCCAGCTGGTTGAAACAAGAATTCAAATGCAAGACTGTCTGAAAATCCCCATGCAAATTCTTTCTGCTGTGTTAATCTGTCTTCTACCTTTATTAATAAAAATATAACTTGATATTTACTTCCTACAAGTATAAACATGTAATAACCGAGGAAAAAAATAAGTACATAAGGTAATGTCTTTAAAAGTAGAGTCAACTTAAAACAAACCACCCTGCCTTTCTTACCATGGATCCTAGATTAAAGGTGGTATAAGTCTGTGAATGAAACCCCTTTATAGATATTTGTAGGGCTGGGAAACTTGGCTCCCTTCCCTTATTATGGAGCAGCAAATTTAAGGCATGCTGTTACATCTTGGGGAGCTAACAGTAATTAGAGAATAATTACTGAGAGGAGAATATTCTTTTATTTTTAATTACTGAGAGTAGAATATTATTTTATTTTATTTTATTTTTTTGTCGGCCACGCCACAGGGCATATGGGATCTTAGTTCCCTGACCGGAATCGAACCTGCACCCCCTGCAGTGGAAGCAGGGAGTCTTAACCACTGGACCACTGGGGAAGTCTCCCCGAGAGGAGAATATTCTGAATTTTCTCTTCTCAATAGAATATTCTCACATATTTGCTGTTCACATTGGAAGTTTGCATAGTACTGTCTTTTCTGATCATAAATGCACTGTTATTCATCTAAGGTCTTATAGGAACATGGTGGCAGAACTGAAACTATAAATCAATTTTTCTAACCCCCTTCCCCTGTGTGAATTAGTTGGCATTAATGGAAAGACTATTTTTAGAAGATATAATTGAATCTTAAGCTTTTTAAGAAAAAACAAAGCAAAACAACCCTAGAATTAGTTTCAACTTGCCTTTCTTATCCAGACAGTCACAAAATCCAATTGTTTCTTCTTTATAATATATCTTGATTTTGAGAGTATGAAATAGGATAAAAGCATATAATCCATAGCCAGATAGATACGGGTTCAAATCATAGTTTTGCTCCACATATCAGCCACTGACTTTGGGAAAATTACATTTCCTCTCTGAGCCTCAGTTCTCTCTTTTACAAAATGAGAATTAAAATACCATGGTTTTAGTCAGGAATAAATGAGCTGAGATAAAGCATACAGCATCAGTTATTGGCACCTGAGCTTTTAGATGTATGTCTTCCAACACTTATTCCTTACTTTGAAAAAGATAAAAAGTTCATCATTTGTAATCTTGCATGCTTACCTTTAAAAATTCTAACTCTGTCTCTTTTTCAGAAGCTCCCACATAGGTATTATGCAATTTCGGTAACTCTTCTTTAATATAGGATAAATCAAGTTTCTCCATCACTCTGGGAGGTAAATAATGCTCCAGTCTAAAATAAGACACACCGTGAACCTAGAAGGAGAGTGTTTTTGTAAGAAATTCTGTTTGCCCTCTTCCTCCTATCTTAAAGTTCTTGCCTCAACAAGAGATAAGGTACTCCTATTTATACTTCTCTCTGAGGAATGAGTTTTAGAGAAAGTGCATCTCTTTCTGTTTTATTCAGTGAAGTAGAATGACTGAACTGATCAGCAAGCTTGAGAAGAGACTGACAATCAAAGGCCAAATGTCACTATAGTTAAGGATTAATGTTGTGAAGGATGCTGCTTGAGTGGCAGAGTCTCTTCTTGCTCCCTGCTTCCTCTTAGGTCCACTTGTATTCAGGTGCATTTGGCCTTGAACATGTGTCCTCCATACAGTGAGCTCTGCTGGGTTCTCAGCCTATCACTGCATGGATCCATGTGGAAGGTGGAAGACCCCTTTGATCCAGATTTGGCTGGTAACCCTTATGTCTAGTATCTGTTAGTTAGAAATAGGGAGAAGGAAGGGTAAGTGTTAGATATCCCAAAACTCTGAAACAGGATAATTTTTAAACAGAAAAAAAAAGAAAAGAAGGAAGGAAGGGAGGGAGGGAGGGAGGGGGGTGGAGAGAGAGAGAGAAAGAGAGAGAGAAAGAAAGAAAGAGAGAAAGAAAAAGAAAGAGAGAAAGAGAGAGAGAAAGAAAGGAAGGAAGGAAGGAAGGAAGGAAGGAAGGAAGGAAGGAAGGAAGGAAAGAAGGAAGGAAGGAAGAAAAAAGAAAGAAAGAAAGAAAGAAAGAAAGAAAGAAAGAAAGAAAGAAAGAAAGAAAGAAAGAAAGAAAGAAAGAAAGAAATCCCACACTGCATGATTTGAAATAACCAATATACACGGGGAACTCGGTCATTCTGAGGCACCAAACTAGCCTCAAAAATCTCCAGATATAAACAGCAAACACTTCAACCAGGTTTAGTCTTTAATCATGCTGATTATAAGAACACCAATGCAAAATTTGTCCTGGAGAAAAAAATAAATCCTACCTCTGGTTGATAATCTCCATACTCAGCTTGTAGAGCCAAGGATGCTAGTAATAAAGAAGTCTCATCATCACAGTGCATCCTCTCCTCCAAGATATCTTTTCGCAGCTGAAGATAATACTGATGACAGGTCAGAGAATGTCTGGGAAAACAAATACACAAAACATCTAGGCTTTTGATCTTGAATCTTGGGGTGATTTTTTTTATTGGCATAGAAGTTTAGTTGCCAAGATGGCTTATGATTAAGTATAAGAAATTAATAAACTATATTGAAGGAAATACTTCTTTTATGATAAAGAAGACTTTATCATTGATCAGAATAAAATAATTCAGAATAAAATAATAAGCAATGATAAATAAGACTTTATCATTGATCAGAATAAAATAATATCATTGATCAGAATTCAATAATTCAATAATAAAATAATTATTGAAAATAATTATTTCAATAATTATTTGAAATAATTCAAAATAATTCAGAATAAAATAAATCAGTAAACTAAAGGGTCAAAAGACCAGGGGCCAAAAAGAGAAACATAGAAACTCTTGTGTACTCACTGTATTAGACTAACATCATCCATGAAAAATTTAATTCGAAAAAACAAAGTAAAATTAACGGAGGCTTTGCTCTTTTTCTTTGGTTCTTCTTTCCATCCCTCTGGGGCCACTTTGGTTAATTTTAGATCAGGATCAACAAAGAAATATTCATTATCTAGAACAGAATGAGAAATATTCAGATAAAATAAAAATACTTTCATGTTTTCTTTTAATTTCTTCATTTTTCGGTCAGACTTACACAGAACAGTTTTACACCAGAATAAAACAGGATTGTTAAGAAGTATGGCAGGGAATTCTGAGGCACTGCATATGGATGGAAGGCAGTATGGCTCAGTTTTTTATAAATGAGGGCTCTGAAGACAGACAGACGTGTATTCAACTCCTGGTCACATCATTTACTACCTGTGTGATACTGAATAAATTATGTAACCTATCTAGACACCAATTTTCTTGTCTGTAAAATCAGGATGGTACTAATTCCTGCTTTTTAGGGTTGTTGTAAAGATCAAATGACATAATGGTTATAAAATACTTGGTAGTTTAAAGCACGTGGCACATGGTAAGCATTCAATAAATATTAGCTATATTTGTTATAGTTGAGCTACCACTGAAACCTAGAAGGAACAATAATCATCATTTTATTTTTAGTTTTAATGTCATCATTTAATTCTTGATTCTCTCCAAGTAAAAGATTAGTCAGTAAAATCTGACTTATCCAGAATGTTTAAGAAATTAGATACAAAATTAGATACAAAATTCTGACTAATTGGGCTTCCCTGGTGGCACAGTGGTTAAGAATCTGCCTGCCAATGCAGGGGACACGGGTTCAAGCTCTGGTCTGGGAAGATCCCACATGCCGCGGAGCAACTGGGCCCGTGAGCCACAACTACTGAGCCTGCGCGTCTGGAGCTTGTGCTCCGCAACAAGAGAGGCCGCGATAGTGAGAGGCCCGCGCACCGCGATGCAGAGTGGCCCCCACTTGCCACAGCTAGAGAAAGCCCTCGCATAGAAATGAAGACCCAACACAGCCATAAATAAATAAATTAAAAAAAAAAAGAAAAAAAAATTCTGACTAATTGAATATTTTTATACAGATAGTATTACATGATTAGCCTTAAAACTGTAATTAGTAAACTGACAGAACATCAACAGGCACTAATCGAATATTTATTGGATGACTCTACAAAATGAATTATTAGTGTTTAAGGAACAAGACTTCAATAAACTAAGTTGAAAGACATATTTCTTGTATGACAAAGATGGTGTTATCCTGATCTTGTAGGGTTTCAGGGTGATTTGATCCTTCAGTTATAATTTATTGTACTTTGTTGTCAAAGCTTTTTAAGTTAAATTTTGAGGTAAACAGGAATCTGAAATATTGAAGAGTAATTTATAAATATAGTAATATTAAAGAAATATTTATTTAAACCCAGCTCCAAAGGGTTTCTTTTTAAAAAAAAAAACTAATTCTTTTTTTAAAAATTTATTTATTTTTATTTTTGGTTGCATTGGGTCTTTGTTGCCGCGTGTGGGCTTTCTCTAGTTGCGGCAAGCAGGGGCTACTCTTCGATGCAGTGCATGGGCCTCTCTTTGCAGTGGTTTCTCTTGTTGCGGAGCATGGGCTCTAGGCGCATGGGCTTCAGTAGTTGTGGCTCACGGGCTCTAGAGCACAGCCTCGGTAGTTGTGGTGCATGGGCTTAGTTGCTCCGCTGCACGTGGGATCTCCCAGACCAGGGCTCAAGCCCATGTCCCCTGCACTGGCAGGCGGATTCTTAACCTCTGTGCCATCAGGGAAGTCCCCAAGGGGTTTCTTATTGCTATGACAATTCTAATTGATAAATAGCAGCAGCTTCTACTGAATCTGTGTTCTGAGACCACTGTGGTTGTGAACGTCACAGGTCAGTGGATGTAATGCTTAAAAAATGTGAAATGACTTATTTTCCGTCATCAACTGACAACATTTAGGAAGACACTGTTTCTAGGATAGTAAGCTGAAGAAGTTGATATGGAAATTCAGAAATAGGGTCCTGCTATATATTCAAACTCATATTAGCAGAATACTAATTTCTAGAGTACATATGTAGGCAAAATTATGGTCCACAAAATATAACAATTAAAATCTATGTTTATATAGCCAATGCCAGAGAAAAATCTTCATGATAAGGTACAGAAGATGCTAAAAAGACATGGCTATTAAAACAATGTACCTAGTTAGGAAAAGGAACTCCTCCTACTTCTCAATGCTGACATATCCATGTAGTTAATATTTCCCAAAAGAAGGTTAGGCAGAACAGATATAGGAAGTCTTTGTTGCCAAGTTCCCATACTATACCCTGAATTTAAAATGCCTTGGTACCTTTGAGGGTAGCTAAAGCGAACAAATGATGTTCCACTAAGCCAATATGGGCCACAAGCATATCAAACACATCTTTACATATAGTTTTGGTATCACAAGTCAGTTCCAGTTTCTGTCCACTCAGAAGCATTATGTTTACTTTTCTTCGGTTATCCTCATTCTTCCCTTTCTTGGTCTACAATTGAAAAAAATGAATGGAAGTTATCAATGTAAACATTATAAGAATTTTACTGTTTTAAAAAAATCATTACTAAAATTATTTTCTAAAAGTGACACAAAGTGGTTTTATTACTTACAAGGATAGACCGCGGCAAATCCAAAGATATAAATGGTTCAATCGTCATTTTCACAAACTCAGGGCCAAAGAAATTCTGTGAATCACAGAAGTAGAATCAATAGTTTTTATCATTTACTCAAGCTCTTTCCTTGAAAGGAAAATAATGTAATAATAATAATAGTAATAATAATAATAAACAACTACATGTAAGGCCACCATATTAGAACTAGTGATCTGAAACAAATGTAAAAACTTTCAATAAAGAAGTACGGTGGAATTTGCCAAGAACGGGAATGGAATGTGCCTTACACTAAGTGTGAATAGAAGTTTTATCAGCTTCATTTTCTACCAGCAATGTAAAATATAAAGCCTGGCTTTATATTGTTTTACATAAATAAAGGTTTTCATTGTTTGGACTCCAGGTAGACTCAAACTCCCCAAAATAAAAAAATAGCAGTCTCAATTATTGAAGTAATATAGAGTTGTCAAGTTCACATAAGGATTTGGTTTAATAATGTTAATGTGTAAAGTTATTGAACAGAATTTCATTATTTCAGAGAGTGATATTCAATTTGTCCTAAAACAAGTCTTAGTTATTGGACAACATCTATTTTGATATTACAAAAGACACATCCATCTGTAATCAAGTTCTTGGAATCCTGTACTTTTTTGTTCTAATTAGTGACAACTAGGGATATTATAAGTATCACAGTCTCTGCTCCCTCTTGCTGCTTCTAGTAAGAAAATAATATCTCAGGAGCTGGGGAAAGTAGAGTCCACATTCTGCATTTACTTCTTTTCAAGCTACTCTTTCCCTTTATGTCTTGTATATCCAGGGTTTTCTGCCTAGAGGGGAGAATTGGTTGAAGAGATAACTTAAAACAAGTTAGACTCCAGGAGGGAGCAGCATTCAGAATAGACGGAAAAATTATGTCCAAATGGGCAAAAGGTAGAATGAATGCAGGGCTAATTTTGAGGCCAAAGGCAGGTGGTGTGTGCGGGGGGGGGGGCGAGCTTTCGTGCATGCATGTGTTTGAACTAATGGGGGGTAACTGGAGTTTTATTTTTGTTGGTTTCTTCTTTGCATTTCACTGTACAGTTCATTTGGTTGCTTGATGTGGGAATTCTATCCAACAGCCAGGTGTGGAACATGTGACAGGTAACATTTAAGTAAAAGTTTAACAGTAAGCATTTGTTAATACTCAACGAACCAGTAGGACACATTTTAAATGAGAATAGAAACAGAGTAGAAGAAACGACAATAGTCTGCCATGGGAAACACAGAATTTGATACAGATCAAATAAGGCAATAGGGTATGAACATTAAAAATTTGTTTGCATCAAAAATAATACAGAAAAAAAAAAGAACTAAAAACTTATGTTTGGGGAAATAACATTAGTTCAATTGTGAAATTGTTCCTCCTAATACTAGTACTATTTTCAGCCTCAAAAATATAACCTTCCTACTCTTTTTATTTTATTTACTTATTTATTTATTTGGCTGCACTGCACGGCTTTCAGGATCTTAGTTCCCCCACTAGGGATCGAACCTGGGCCCCCTGCAGTAGAAGCGCAGAGTCCCAGCCACTGGACCTCTAGGGAATTCCCCCTTCCTGCTGTTTTTTTTTTTTTTTTTTTTTTTAAGAAACAACACTATGTGGTCCTTCAATGACCAATAGTTCAAATTCTCTAGTCATTGATATAGCATGTCTCTGACGAAGAAAGCAGACACCGAATGACTGAAAGGAAACACGGGTTTTTAGTGAGATGACACATTAACAGTGGCATACTATAAAGGTACAGACTCTCTAATGAGCCAAAGTTCTGCATTAGCTCTCTGAAACTATGATTTTAGAAAAAGATTTGTATATATAGTGCCTTTTATGCTTTATGTGGGCCTTTAATTATTGGAAGCCCATGCTATCCTGCCTATTGCTTAATTTTGACAAATGTATTGGTTATAATGATAAATTGATGAAGCCTTATTGAATTTCTTCTCTTTGGCTTGAAATAAGTTCAGTTGTATTTCATTGGAATCTAATAACTTTAAAATTAGACATTGTCTTATAAATTACAACCCAATTCCACATTTTAAAAATTAGCATAATGTAACACAAAGTGGTTTAAAAATATACATAAAGACATATTATTAGAAATTGAATTATTAGCAACTGAATCCAAGTCTTCTAATTTGTAGTTCAGTGTAATTTTCACCATGCAATACTGTTTCTTCTCCTTAGAAAACTATGAGGAAAATTTGAATTCTATCAATTTCAGGGTATACAAATATGCTTTTAAGAAGATTCTTTGAGATAAGCAAGAAAACCCGAAACAGAATAAGATAATATACTTTCTTAGTGTAGGACTAAAAAGAAAAAAATCATTCTAGATTTTATCACTTTCCTAACATTTATTTTGCTTTTGAAGAATTATTTGTAAAGGAACAATACAAATTAGATACTGCCTCATCTATCAAATTGGTGATAATAATAAAAAAAAGAATGATAATATCAGAGTTGGTAAGAATATGGTGAAAACAGGCATCATCAGAGGAAACATAAATTGGAAGAAACTTTTAAAGGGCAATTTGACAATATGTATAAAATGTCTTAAAAGGTATTTGCCTTTGACTTGGCTATTCTACTTGGAGGAAGTTATCTGCAAAGATTTAGCTATAAGGATGTTTATAGCAATTACAAATTAGAAACATTTTAAACGTCCAATAGCTGGAAACTGATTAAATAAATTATGGTACACAGTACATTCACATAATGGGAGTACTTTACAGCCCTTAACAATAGTATTATAAAAGTTGTAAAATGTTCATGATATTTTATATGAGAAAAGACTACGTTCATTTTGAGCTTATGCTTATAAAAATATAGAGGATATATGATGAAAGAAAAATAAACCAACTAAACACATAAAAGAAAAATCCCCCACAGATACAAGATTTGTTCTTTCTTATCTTTGGATATTGTAATACGAGGATATGATGCTTGGAGATAATGCAGTCATCCTTTAACTATAAAGAGAATTACTGTCAAAATTCTGAGAATGGCAGAGCAGAAAGGTGGAATGCGCTTGATAGCATTCTTGAGCTTCTGAACCACCTCTGAACTCTCTATCTCTGATCTTCTTGGTTTGTGGGATAAAAAATTTCTTAATATTTCTTAATATTAAAAAACAATCTCCCACAATACTGGATAAAGCCAGTTGACTTTAGGTTCATGAATATACTTTTAAAATATACAGTTAAGATACTCTAACTCCATCTAATGTTTTTTTAAAAAGGAAATCATGAGAACAGTATGGAGGTTCCTTAAAAACTAAAAATAGATTTACCATATGATCCAGCAATCCCACTACTAGAGAAAACCATAATTCAAAAAGACACATGCACCCCAATGTTCACTGCAGCACTATTTACAATAGCCAGGTCATGGAAGCAACCTAAATGCCCACTGACAGATGAATGGATAAAGATGTGGTACATATATACAATGGAATATTACTCAGCCATAAAAAGGAACGAAATTGAGTCATTTGTTGAGACGTGGATGGATCTAGAGACTGTCATACAGAGTGAAGTAAGTCAGAAAGAGAAAAACAAATATCGTATATTAACGCATGTATGTGGAACCTAGAAAAATGGTACAGATGAGCCGCTTTGCAGGGCAGAAGTTGAGACACAGATGTAGAGAACAGACATATGGACACCAAGGGGGGAAAACTGCGGTGGGGTGGGGATGGTGGTGTGCTGAATTGGGCGATTGGGATTGACATGCATACACTGATGTATAAAAGTGATGACTAATAAGAACCTGCAGTATAAAAAAACAAACAAAACAACTAATATTAAAGTTTCATTGGGTTATTTGTATGGAAATATGTTAATATAAATGTTTCAGACATTACATGAAATTTCTAAAAATCTTATATGTTCTGGTATAATGTTATAAGTCATAATTCTAGTTATTACTTTAAAATGTATCTCTCAGAAATAACTAAATTTCCTTGTCAATTGAATTATTATGAACTTTCATCAAATCTTTAACCGTGGTCATTTTTAAGTCTTTTGTCATTTACAGACAGTTCTGGGTGTACTCTGATGCTTTTGCAAATATGTTCCTATAAAAGGGTTTCATCTTCAAGGAATTCATGGAAAAGACTCTGACAAGTACAGGTTTCTGGTAACTGACTATACTGCTGAACTGAATGAATAAGCATTTTCAGAACTCTAATGGAAAACTGATGAATTCATAAAAGTGCTAACAAAAGATCAAGATGAAAAAAAAATTAATTACATGGGACTGAGTGAACTGATGAGGATGATTATAATTTTTGTGACTTTCTGTTTGAATTAAAAAAAAAAAATCCCACAAGGACTCAGAGGCAAAGAATATACAAATCAATTTTCACTGCAAAGTAAAGGAGCTGTTACAGTGGAGGATTACTGGACTGAATGTCTATATTATGACATAGTATGAGTGTGTTTCGTGTTTGGTAATTGCAATCATTGTTGCTTTTGTTGTGGTCATCCATTTACAATGCTTGGTGTCAGTCTATTTATCTCTTGTAAAAATAAAATACAGTGTGTGTGTGTGGAAAAAAAAAAAAGAAATCATGAAAACAGCTAAATATTTATTTTAGTATCAACCAACAAGATATTTAACACCAATGGAAACTAATATGAGATTTCAATTTTAACTACAGGCAACCTATAGGATACCTATAGAATTTTTTAAAGTACTTTGTATAACATTTCCCTGTGAGGCCAAGTTTAGGTGCAGTAACCTGAGAATCAACTTACTCTTAGTTTTCTTTGGGTCATGGCTGTTTCTAGGGCCATTTCTCTTAAGGGATCCCTGGTGATGTCAAGCATGGAAGCTTTGAGTGTGTCTCCTGGATACAGGTTCAGTCGAGACTGTCTAAGGGCCATTCTGGCTTGCAGCTGCATCATTTCTTCTTCTTGCCGTTTTAGCATAATCTCTTGATTAATTAAGTTGCCTTCAAGGGGTGTTTCATATTGTCTGCTATATAGAAGAGAAAAGTAAGGGTTGGGAAGAAAACAATTATTTTAAGTCTAATCAAGAAAAAGTCATGTTAAGTAAGGTATCAAGAATGTAAACAAATTTTATTTTTTCATTTCAGAAGAACCCTTGCAGTAACATTTCAGTCCTATTTTTAATATATTAATATAGTATGGTGTCCCACTTTCAGTGGGTAGATCTACATCCTTCACCTCTTCTCTTAACATCCCAGCATCTTCTGAAAACTGCTTCCCCTGCAGTTCTCTCAGATCAGGGCTGTTTTATTCTCATAATCCTGCACCAGTGGGCCGGGACATGCGACAGAGAGGCCCTGTGATTTTTATTTCAGCTTCCAGATCATTACTGACCCCTCCTCCAAGAGCCCCCAGCTTTCCTGAAGTACATGCTATGAACTCACACCATCCACTGCTCTGCTTTGCTCTAGACATTGTCCTGTGGTCAACTCCCCCTTATTCATGAAAGATTTAAGTGGCTGACTCAGTGGTCTTCACCACTACTGCTGTCATCATTCGTGGTGGTGTGACAGAGATTGAAGAGTGCTCCAACACCCTGGCCTCCTCCACCTCAGCCAGCAATCTACACCCATGGTTATGCTGGCTATTAACAATAACTGCACCACCTCTACAATTTCCTATTTCTATCTTTCAATTCCCTCTCTATCTAATCTCCTTATTTTTTCTAGCTTACTTCCTCTTACACGCCCCTTCAAATAATTCACCGACTCTATCAGGAATTTTAGTCCATTGACTCTACCACTTTCTCTCTATTAACCCTCTCTTGCACTTACACTACTTGAATTCTAAGGCCCATCACTAAAATCATTCCTTTGCATATGACCTCAACTCTCATGAAACTGCAGAACCATGCTGACTGATCTCAGTGGGTTCTTAGTACTGCCTGGTGATTAGTTTTCTTCGAGAACTATTTCATATTTTCTTCCTTGTCTTTTCTTTTCAAAGCTCCAATACTTTCTCCCTCGTCTCCTCTCAACTGATGAATTTTCCTCAGTTTTCTTGGTGAAATAAGGAGCAATCAGGAAATAATTTCCTTATCCTTCTACCACTGGACTTTCCAAATCTACATCCGTATGTTCTGCTGTCTTTTTCTGTTACAACGGATGGATCTCCTGAACACTTATACAGGCGTCAAACCTCTACTGTGCATGGGATTCTAGCCCTCTCCCCCACCCAAAGACTTTGCTCCTGCAATTACCCTCTCACATGCATCACTAGTCTCATGCACTAGGTTATTCTCATTAGCATACAAACATGCTGTACTATTTTCTACTTAGAACAAAAAAATCCTCCTTTGGTTCCACATCTCCTTTCAGATTCTGTCTCATTTTTCTGCTGTCTTTTAGAGTAAATTTCTTCAAAACTGTCCTTTAAATTTTATCTCCACTTCATCTCCCACTCTCTCTTGGACTCAGACCAATAGTTTGAGTCCTTACCATTTCACCAAAACTAGTCACAAAAATGACTACCTTCTGTGTTATCAAAGCCAAAGGATAATTCTTAGTTTGCATCTTACTTGACCTCTAAGCAATTCTTAGTTTGCATCTTACTTGACCTCTAAGCATCATATAACATAGCTGCTTAATCATTCCTCTTCTTAAACATCTGACTTCTGGAAAACCATGCTCTTTTTATTTTCCTTCTACTTCACTGGCTCCTCCTTCTTAGTGTCTTTTACTGGATCCTCCTTCATTTCTAATCTCTTAATGTTAGACTACAACAGTGCTCAGACCTCCAGATTTTTCTAGTCTCCACAGTCTTCATATCTACCTGATCTCATGTAGTCACCTAGTCTTAATTATCTTATATTCCCGTAACTCCAGGCTCTCCCCTGAATTCTAATTCTACTCACCTGCCTAGGTGAGTGTTCTACTTGGACGTTAACATGTATCTTTAACCTAACATGTCTAAAACCAAATTCTTGATACTTTTTCCTTACGTGCAACCTTCTCTCAATCACTCACTGGTTGCTTAGGACACAACTTGGAGTCATTCTTGATTCCTCTTACAAATCCCACATCTGAATGACCAGCAAATCCCGCAGGGCACAACCTTGAAGAAATCTATATTTGAATCTTCTCTCCCACTAGCAACCTAGTCTGTGTGGTATGCAGCTCAAATGGAGTACTGTAATTGCCTCCTAACTGGTCTTTTCCTCCTGCAATCTGTTCTTCACAGAACAGATCAATCCCATTAAAGTGTAAATTAGATCATGGCTCTCTATGCTCTCAACCATCCAATGGCTTCCCATTACACTTAGAATAACATCTGAAGTGCTCACCTTAGCTTTTGAGGTCTGATATGGTTTGGGTCCTGGTTACCATCCACTCTGCCCTTCACTCATTCTGCTGCCTTCTGTGTTATGCTGCCCTTCCTGCTATTCCTCTAACATGGACACATCTCCCCTACCTCAGGGCCTCTGCTCTTGCTGTTCTTTTTGTCTGGAACCCTCTTCCCCCTGATATCTGCATGTTTTACTTCCTTGTTGCAAATAGTTTTCTTTTCAAATGTCGCCCCTTGGGAGAGGCCTCCTCTGATCACCCTACCTATGTAAACTAGGATTTGGACATCACACCTCCGCAGTTTCTATCCCTTTAGCCTGATTTAGTTTTCTTCCAAGCACCATCGCACTCTGATGGTGCATTACTTACTTGTTTTTTCAGTGGTTTACTGGCTATCCCTCAGCACTAGAAAATCTCTTGAGGGACTTCTTGATCTTGTTCATGACTCCATCTCCAGTACCTATAAGTACCCAGTACATGGCAGGTACTCAATAATCATTTGTTGCGCAAATGATTGAACATGATTTTATGGCTCACTCTCACTTAATGGGGTCAAGGAAAATGGTAAGAATTTGAATCTATACATTTTAACTCACACCTGTCATTTTCATCAACTATATCAGCCTTCTTGTTCAAATTATTTTATACCAGAGCTACAAACAGGTAGCAAAAAATGACTGATCATCACTTTATCTGGCCCAACACAGTATCTGGTAGAAATTCCTATAAAGACTGAAACGTTTGAGCGGCAAACAGACAAAACAAACGAACAGGGACTTCCCTGGTGGCGCAGTGGTTAAGAATCCCCCTGCCAATGCAGGGGACACAGGTTCGAGCCCTGTTCCGGTAAGATCCCACACGCCGCGGAACTACGCCCATGCACCACAACTACTGAGCCTGCGCTCCAGAGCCTGTGCTCCACAACAAGAGAACCACTGCAATGAGAAGCCCATGCACCACAAGGAAGAGTAGCCCCTGCTCACCGCAACTAGAGAAAGCCCACGCGCAGCAATGAAGACCCAATGAAGGAAGAAAGGAAGGAAGGAAGGGAGGGAAGGAGGGAGGAAGGAAGGAAGGAAGAAGGAAGGAAAGAAAGAAAAAGAAAAACAAACAAAAAACTCAGAAAACCTAGATGATTTAGGAATGAATAAATAGGTTCTTTTGAGACAGAAAAAATGGTTACATCATTAAGCAGATAGGGACAGAAGCAGTGGGAATTGCACTATGTAAAAATTGTACTTCAAAAGTTAACACAGAAAAAAAACTTAAGAGTTGCTCTTTGGAAAACAGCTTTGAATATCTTTTTTGGTCACTGAAAGACACTTTTGATAGCTCAAAATCCAAAAATTACTCATTCTTCTGGATCTGACTCATAACTTCCTGTTAATCTCCCCCCACCCACTATGATACAAATCAATAGCACTGTCTGGATCTGTTTTTCCATTTCATTCTAGCTAAAGAAATGGAAATTTTATAAAGAAGCAGGCAGCATGTCTAAATACAGAACTATTTATAGATGTCACAAATATGTGACCTAAAGAACAAACAGAACCTCCCGATTAAGTACCAGCATGTTAAGGATATTATCAGAAGCCTCTGTACACATACAGAAAACTCTGCACTTGAATAAGGAATCTAGACAATACCTTAGTTAATGTGTTTTTCCTTGGGCAGAAAGAAGAGATGGTGTACTCCAAAAGAAGTAGAGTTTTAGCACCTTACATTAAATGTAATAAATACACAGACCTAACAATCTACTTCTCCTTGAAATATTTTTTTTCACCTATAACTTTATCTAATGCAGATGCTATGAACACTATGTTGTGTTTTTTACCCTCTTAAAGTGTGAAATAAAAGGTAGTTTATCACTAAATTACGATTTGATGAGCTAAGGCCTCAATGTTAATGTTTCCTAAAATTAAACTGGAAACAGTCTAAACTAAGATTCTCTTATAATCATGACGCTTTTGAGGTACCTTATCAAGAAAATTGAAATAAGACACACAAAATGGTTCAATTTTGTTTGGAGGAATATGTATTTTAAATAACTAGCAAATTGACTATAAAATCAATCAATCAGACTGGGAGTTTGGGATTGACATGTACACACTGCTATATTTAAAATAGATAACCAACAAGGACCTACTGTAAAGAAAAAAACAGAAAAACAATCAATCAATCAACACATAATCCCAACAATTCTTCCAGTTGTTATCTTTATTCCTACTTCTGATTAAAAGGGCATCATATTAACTATTTATAAGTTTTCTCCAAATTATATATATAGAGAAGAGTGACTTCCTCGATTCAACACAGAGCTTAGTGCAATTCAACGTTTGCTTCGTATTGCTGGTCATCCCAAAACAGTTTTGCTTCTTTAACAAAATTATGTAATATCAAGCACAGATCTGTCTTTGTCTCTTACCTCCTTGGTCAAAATTACCAAAATAGTAATCACAAATACTATTACCACAATGGGGTCATAAAAATAGAAAATGCTATTATGCAAAGATCATACATACCACTTTAGGTAAATGAATACTTATTTGAGCTTTCCTCAAAGAAAGTATCATAGACTACTTTTTTTTTTTTTTAAGACTTTTTTTGGATGTGGACCATTTTTAAAGTCTTTATTGAATTTGTTACAATGTTGCTTCTATTTTATGTTTTCATTTTCTGGCCTCAAGGCATGTGGGATCTTAGCTCCCCAACCAGGGATTGAACCTGTACCCCCTGTGTTGGAAGGCGAAGTCTTAACCATTGGACTGCCAGGGAAGTCCCTCATAGACTATTTTAAAAGGAACAAGAGGGAAGAGAAAAACACACAAATTTCATAAAAACTGGAATATTAAGGAATAATTTTAGTGCAATGTAATTACTTGGAGTCTAAACCCTGGATAAATTGTCTGCTTTAATCACATGGCTAGGGTTACCTGGTCTATTAATAGTTTACAGGTATGAAACAGTGTCTGCCAGAATTAATCAACTCAGGGGCAAGTTTTTGTTAATTTTCAAATGATTCTTTTGTGTATAATGGCACTTGAACTAAATGAACTGATATCAAATTTAAGAGAATTCCTGTCGTTTGGGAGTAAATTTGGAAGCAACCTCTGGTTCTCTAATATTACATTATGAATTTCAAATTAATGCTTAACATTAATAACATGCTTCTGTTCATGTAAGGAACCTGTACACACCTGCAAAAGATACACATTAATATATTCACTACTGATTTGACACTTTTCAGTTCAAACAAAGTAAATCAATCCATGCCTATAATACCACCATTCTAACCCTAGCACAAGAATAATACACGACACCTTATAAGAAACCTGAGTATTTCAGTATGAAAGTGAACTCTAAACAGCCCGAAGTGGGCTTTAAGAAATACAAGATGACCTCTTGTAAGCCAGGAAAGATGTAGTGAAAAATTAACTTTTTATATAATAGGTTATTCAGTAGTAACCTATTAATTATTCATTCAACAAATAATACTCACTGAAAGCCTGCTTGTTGAGCCCATTCAACCTCGAAAGAAGTATTATTCTCTTAGAAATCAAAGTTTACTATCTTCTCACAGATGTTTAATGCCGTGCCTTCAGAACTTCCTTACTGTTAATAAGTTATTTTATATTCATGTTAATTTAAAAAATCAAGCACAAACTATAAATAATCAGGGCCAATTCTAATTTTAAAAGATTCCAATAACTCAAACTACTATAACATCTTTTACATAATTGAATGAATTTGTAAGAACTTAAAGAGGAGGAAAAGGAAAAGGAAAATGGAGAAAATAGAGGAAAAAGAATAATTTTTAAAAATTCTCCTTGATTCTAACAAAGAAAGAAAAAACACCAGCAACAGGAAATATATTATCATTTTTTCATATTACATACCTTGGTCTCTGTGACTGGCCTTGACTTGGGGTTTCATCTACCCCTGGGAGACCACTGTTGGACTCAAATCTCTTTGACGCTTCACTTTTTCTCACTAATTGTGAATGAAACAAAAATAGTACAAGTGATAAAAATATCAAGTAATCTTATTTAAAACTCAAGAATTCAGCAGACACATAAGATAATTTTTACAAATCATATTTATGTAATCAAATTAGTGATATAATGTCAATAAACTCTTTAGAGGTAAGTCATGTTATTTTGAAAACAATTATTTTCTCTACTACGAAAATGACTACACTGCTATTTGATGAAAGTGCTATCAAGTTCCTATAATACTGTTAAAATGAGTAACTGGAAGTTTTTTACAATTAAAAAATTTTATATAGAATTATTCTTTTGACACCTTATATCTCAACACTACTGAAAGAGAAGAACAATCATGGTTTCTTAAGAACATTTTGCTTGTTCAGATCCCTCTCACCTTGTCTGAAATCTGATTCAGAGGAAATAATAGATGGACTTTCACTGGAGGTACTAAAGACATCACTGTGGTAAGTTTTGTATCTTCGGATTGGTTCTGAAAGGATTAAAACATAAACATTAGAAAGCAAAATCATTAGCTGTTCCACACGAATCAAATAAGGCACTAAATTTATTCTTGTGAGACTAGAACATTTTTATACATTGCTTTAAATTTAAGAATGGATAGGTGGTATTCAAAAATGTGACTACAGTTTTGAGGCAGTTTGGCATACTGGTTAACAGCCTGGACTCCGAAGCTAGATTTGTCAGGGTTTGAATCTCAGCTCCAGTACTTACCAGGTGCATGACTTTAGGAAGGTATTTAACCTTCCTGCGACTCTTCTTCAACTGAAAAGAGGGTATGATAGTAGTGTGCATCTCATAGGGTTGTTGTGAGCATTAAATGAATTAATATATGCAGAGCTCTTAGAACACAGTGTATGCTATAGAAACATCATTCTTTGCACTAGGTGCTATGAGGGACGGAAAATCCAAAGACACAGTCCCAAGCTCAAATAATTTAAAATGTAGAAGTACAAAATACTTAAGACGGGACATGTGGGGACGGGGGGTGGGGGTGGGGAGCTGTGTAGGGATGTACGGTGTGTGCTCTGTATGAGGGGGGCAGAACCTCACTAAAATCTAAATTCTACCTTCTAAATGTTTCTGACTCACCCCTCTTCTTTGTACTCATGATCACTATCATAGATGACTATTCAGCTCAAGCCTGGACTACTTCATGTGTCCTAGATTCCCCTCTCTGCAGTCTTGCTTTCTTGCTTGTCTCATATTATAATGCACATTACAAAGAGTGAACTTTCCAGAAATGAAAATCTGAGCATAATATTGTATTTCTTAAAGTTCTTCAAACTAGAGTCTTCAAGATACAGTTTAGTATCTCCTTAGCTTAGTATTCAAAGCCTTTCCATAAGCTGGTCCCTGACTACATTTATAGCAGTGGCTCTTCATATTCTGAAGTCATAGGTTCTTACTTGCTAGAATCAGATGAAAGGCATAGACCTCTCTTCTCTGCCTGCCCGCCCAAAGCACACTGAAATACACAAACATTGAAACAGAACTTCAAAAACTCAATCCAGGTAGAACCCTTGTTCCAGGGCATCTTCACCATCCACTTCTCCAAATTTTGCACTTGTGTTACTGAATTTACAGATAACCAAAAGCATATAAACTTTTAGATTCTTTCCTGAAAGATACTTTCCCTGCTAGAAATACCTTTCCTCCCCTTTTCTTTTGAATACTTTTTCTTTTTTCTTTAAGAGAAGCCTTAAAGGAAAAAAATCTTTCATGTCCACAAAAGCTTTCATGACCACCTAAAGGCTGAGTTAGATATTGCTTCTTGTACTTTCATATTGCCTTATGCTTAAAGAATTGTGACTCTTCCACTGCCTAATATTGATAGTTCTCTCTCTACTTGTTTGTTTCCTCTACCAAAATTATAAACTCTGACAAAAAGGATTGTGTCTTTTTCAGATATACCTCTAGTATCTAGCAAGTGTCTGATGCATAGCAAGCACAAAATAAATATTTTCTGAGTAAATATGAATGAATGAATGAAAAGATGAATATATGTGATACACAAAGGTCACTGATGACCTTTAAGAGGACTATTTCCATTGCACAGACAGGTGAGAGACCAAATCAGACTAAATGATAGTAAATTGAGAAAATGAGTAACACTATTCTTTCAAGAAGTTTGAGGGTTTGAGAAAGAAAAAAGATTTTAAAAAATAAACTAAATGAGACTAGATGAGTTATTAGGGTCTTTTTGGAAGAGTGAAATATCTGAGGATGTTTTTAGGCAGTGGATAATAAATCTGTAGATTGGAGGAGATTGCAAATGATAGTGGGAAAAACTGATGGAAAAATGTGAAGGAACCAGGAGGAGGAGATGGGAAAAAACCAACATACATGGGATGGTTAATTTAGCAGGGAGGAAGAACCTTTCCTTCTTAAGAGAAAGAAGTGATGAACAAAGGAAAGTGAAAATACAGAGGGAATTCCAAGATACTCATCAGAAATTTGCCATACTCCTGGTAATAAAAGTAAATCACTTCCGGAGAAGAGTAAAGAAATTCTGCTGTGAAGAAAGTGTTGAGTCAGCAAAAAAAAACCATGAAAGCTTTCATGTTACAGTGAGAGTTTAGATTAGGCTGGAATGCATGAATTTTATTGGAACCAATCAGAATGGTTTTGTGGCTTTTTCTAGGCACTAGAGAAAGCAGACCATGGGAAATACCTAGAACTGAGGAGTGATATAGGATGCATGGTAGCAGATAATCAAGGTATGTGAGGGTTTCTTTTTTACTAGTTTGCAAACTTGAGGACAAGTACTTCACAAAATGAATTATTCCCTTGTGCTAGGAGGTGTTTAACAGAGATTGTTAAAAGAAAAAGAGATGAATAAATGAATGAAATAGTTAAATGGCACCACAGAAACCAGGTTGGAAACCAGGATGGAAATGATGGGCTGGAAAAATTGGGAGCTCATGCTGAGGCAAAGGATAGGAGTAATGCTGGGAAGAGTTGAAGGTTAAATGACTGGCCATGGACTTGATGGACAGGAAGTTGTGTACTGTTCTTATAACAATGTTTACCAGGAGAAGCATGCACAATATAGAAGACTCCTACTTTGTCCAGCTTTGTATACAGTGAACATAAGTATAAAATAATACTATAATTAATAAAAAGAGTTTTGGAATTGAAAATCCAAGTATGTACCAGAACTTTAAAAAAAATGATTCCATTCTACCACAGGGAAGTCTCATGGTAAAATAAATGATTAAAAAAACCCTCCTCTCTGGGACTTCCCTGGTGCCGCAGCCTGCCAATGCAGGGGACTCAGGTTTGAGCCCCGGTCTGGGAAGATCCCACATGCCGCGGAGCAACTAAGCCCGTGCGCCACAACTACTGAGCCTGCTCTCTAGAGCCCGTGAGCCACAACTACTGAAACCCGCACGCCACAACTACTGAGCCCATGCACCTAGAGCCCGTGCTTTGCAATAAGAGAAGCCACCACAATGAGAAGCCTGTGCACCGCAGGGAAGAGTAGCTCCTGCTCGCTGCAACTAGAGAAAAGCTCAAGCGCGGCAACAAAGACCCGACGTAGCCAAAAAAAAAAAAGTGGGCTTCCCTGGTGGCGCAGTAGTTAAGAACCCGCCTGCCAATGCAGGGGACATGGGTTCGAGCCCTGGTCCGGGAAGATCCCACATGCCGTGGAGCAACTAAGCCTGTGCGCCACAACTACTGAGCCTGCTCTCTAGAGCCCATGAGTCACAACTACTGAGCCCACGCGCCTAGAGCCCATGCTTTGCAATAAGAGAAGCCACCCCAATGAGAAGCCTGTGAACTGCAACGAAGAGTGGCCCCCGCTCGCCATGACTAAAGAAAAGCCCATGCACAGCAACAAAGACTCAATGCAGCAAAAAGTAAAAATTAAAAAAAAAAAAAAATGCATAAAAAAAATTCCTCTGGTTTAAGATGAATGTGATTTGAAAGGATTGTAGAAGATGTCAAACAACAGTTTTATCTAATTTATTTATTAGTTTTATCTAATTTAAATGTAATGAACATAGTTAACTGCTTATGTAAGAAGAACTGCTATTTTCAAGGGGCACCAAAGAACTTTTTGTTTTATTGTACAGAACGTCCACGTTAAAGTTTTGAGGGATTTTCCCAAGGTAACTTGACCAAATTACAAACCTGGCATTGTAACCCACAGGACAGTAAAACCAACAAGGCCAAGGGAAACACCCAAATGTATGGAGGCAATATGGTTTTACCTCACAATGAAAAGTAGAAAGTTGTAGCAAACCTATTCAGTAGACAGAGGAGAGAACTTCAGTCACTTGGATGTTACGCCTGCAATAACAATTTCACACCCCATATTAATTGAATTTACTGCTTCATAACTATTTCTGCAAAGTGGCTGTATGAGAGTAAATAAATTTTAATTTTAATTTCCATTCTCTGGTGGTGCTTTATAACTATTCTTACATTATTTCACAGCGTCCACATTCCCTGTCTTTTGCTCGTCTATGTTTTGTTTCCTTTACTCTGACAACACTAGTAAACTTTTTTCAATCCTTGCGTTCCTCTGTAAGACAAATTAATGTAACTTTGACAAACTCTTCTTAAAAATATAACACCAGGACTTCCCTGGTGGCACAGTGGTTGAGAATCCGCCTGCCAATGCAGGGGACATGGGTTCAAGCCCTCGTCTGGGAAGATCCCACATGCCGTGGAGCAACTAAGCCTGTGTACCACAACTACTGAGCCTGTGCTCTAGAGCCTGCGAGCCACAACTACTGAGCCCACATGCCACAACTACTGAAGCCTGCACGCCTAGAGCCCATGCTCCGCAAGAAGAGAAGCCACCCGCAATGAGAAGCCTGCGCACCGCAATGATGAGTAGCCCTCGCTCGCCGCAACTAGAGAAAGCCCGTGTGCAGCAATGAAAACCCAACACAGCCTAAATAAACAAACAAACAAATAAATTTACACACACAAAAATATATATAACAATAAATCATCTTCCCGTGATGAACTACTGTCTGTAAATGTTCTCAGTACCACACCCAGGGGGGAGGGAGGACATTGCCTTATGATGCTTTACCGCTTCAGAGTATTAGGGCACAAACACTCTGGAAACACAAACTGGATGACTAGCTTAGCAGGACAATTAAGGGGCAGGAAGAACTTTTCCCTTCTAAGGCTGGGGTAGGGGTGGGGTGTTTATGTTAATTAAAGTGGTAGGAATCTTTTGTGAGCTTCTTGTATTCCAGAATGCATCTTTAAAAAAAAACGTTGTTAACCATGTTCCTTTCACTTAATGGCATGGCAGATATAACCAGAGTCAAGTTCCCAGGCAATATTTACTACACAGTCATGGTTATAAAAAGGTTAGAATCAGATTAAAGTTCTCAGCCAAAATTTACTACTCAGTTGTGCTTACAAGAAAGGTTAGCCCTTATAAGCTTTCCATTTCTGAATTAAATAATAAATGTAACAGTTTCAGGAATTACTATAAAATTACATGTCTTTTACCAAGAGAATCTGCATTGGTGTATAACAGAGGCATGTTTTCCATGCTGACAGATAGAAACACTTCTTGGCTTTCTGATGACCTACACAAAAGGTACCCAGTAGACACTACCTAGATAGGTAGTAGCTTTCTTCCTCTGTCTGGTCTGCAAAAGAAGGGTAATCCCTTATTTTCCACAAGGTGTCCTACCATTATTGATGACTTTTTTTGGAGGATCCAGACAACAGATATGTTTTCCATCTATATTTAAATGTATAATATTAGCACTTTAGATTTGGTCCAGATCCCAGGAATGTGGTATTAACTGAGTGATTAAAAAAACACACACAATTTTTTATTATGAAAACTTCTCAACAGACACAAAAACAGAGAGTACAAGTCCTCATATGTACCCATCTCCCCGCATCAACAAAACCTAGTGATTGTTATTTTAATTAGAAAGTGTCAGACTTTTTTTTTTAAACAAAGAGATGCTCTTAAGTATTTATAGAATATTACAAAGTTTCCTGAACGCCAAAATTTTTGAATCATGGGCAATGGACCTATTAAGAATATTCAAATACACATTTTATAAAATACACATGTGGCTACTTTCATTGCAATGTTAAAACTGCAATAGCAAAATTTTAAGCTGTCACCATTACAATTGGAGAACTGAATTTATTTGCCTTTTGTGGGATAAAATTAGACTCAGTATCTAATTTGTTGGTTTGCAAATTTCTTTTCTCAGCTAGTAAATATTTAAATGAAACCTACATTGTGTAAATCAGTGTACTAGAGTTCATTTAGGATCATGAGTATTCCTCATTTCACTAGATGATTTTCTTCTCTTTGACTTCCTATATGTATTTAGTTTTCAGACATGGAAAATAAAGTTGTAGTTAACAATCTTAGCATAGAAATAATAACGAGTGAAAAAGAAAAAATGGCAGAATAAAATTAGCCTGAATACATGTCACCAAAAAAGCAGTACATCAAATTGAGTGTGTGAATATATGTATGTGAAACACATAAAACACATAGGAATATAGTCTCTCCAAAAAACATTTTGTAGAATAGTGGTGAGAGAATGAGAAGAATAGGGACTAGAGAATAATGGCTTAAAGAATTAACATCTGGATAGAAGTCTAGTTATAGAGATTCTGTAATCATACATACTCTGACAATTAAAGATATATTTTAATTTCTAGTATTACTTTACCATAATTAAGAGTGTACTATTTTTTTGGTCAGATTACAAGGTATAAAAATCTGACAGGACTTCCCTGGTGGCGCAGTGGTTAAGAATCTGCCTGCCAATGCAGGGAACATGGGTTTGAGCTCTGGTCCGGGAAGATCCCACATGCCGCAGAGCAACTAAGCCCGTGCGCCACAACTACTGAGCCTGCGCTCTAGAGCCTGTGAGCCACAACTACTGAGCCCCCGCATCACAGCTACTGAAGCTTGCGCGCCTAGAGCCCATGCTCCACAACAAGAGAAGCCACCTCAATGAGAAGCCCGTGCACTGCAAAGAAGAGTAGCCACTGCTCGCCACAACTAGAGAAAGCCCAGGCGCAGCAATGAAGACCCAATGCAGCCAAAAAAAAAGAAAAAAAAAAAATCTAACAAATATTTTATTATCCTTTAACTGTAACCTGATCCTCTAAACTGCAACTCTAACATGGTATTGACTCCACATTTATATAGCAACATTAAAAGGTAGCTTTTCAATAGGCTAGTGTTTTGTCATAAATTCTTGACGACTGAGAGTCACAATTTCCACCAACACTTACTTAACACACTTAACACTTTAAACATATGAAGTTGTGGCATGTCGTCATGAACACTATACTTTTAATGGTTAGGGAATTATGAAGACTTGCATGATATTCTGAGCTTATGTAGAGCTATTTTAGATGAAACGTTCAAATCTACAATCTTCACATTAAAATGTATCTAAGCCAGCGCAAACTGTAATCTAAAAACATGTTTTACAAGTGACACATATTCAAGCTCAGACAAGTAACATGAAGGAAATGAGACTCAGGCAATTGCAACATCAGGAATTAAATAACCACTTTTAGCTTGGCATTTCTTTACCTTTAATACATGACCCAAATTATAGATAAAAGTTTCAAAGAGAAATGCACTAAAATGACAGGTTTTGTAGTTCAGAACTGTAAAAAAATATTTAAAACCCTGCATTTTTATAGTTATAGGTCCTAACAAATAAAATATTTCAACCTTCAAATAAAGCAGAGAAACAAAAGTAGCAACATTATGTATTCATGTATGGAGTGTTTTTCTCTATGCTTTCTTTTGAGGGGGTTAATTTCTGGACATTAGAGATTGTACCTTGTTTATGATCACTAGAGTCCACTGTATTCTATATTACACCATGCTGCATGATACATGAATAGAATATATTCTAAAATCCTTTGAGAGCTAGACGTGATCAATAGAATTTTTAACCAAGAGAAACAGAACACATGCAAGTATGAATATATATAAACGAGGAAAGGTATATGGAGAAATACTCTGTGAAATATAAATTACTTTATAGATGTAAAATTTGTGCAGAGTAGGAAGGCAACAAGAGTGAACAGTTCCTCTATGATGGTCTTGTGTAATGCAGTAGCCATAAATCTGGGCCAGCTGTACCACTCTTCTAGCATCCTCCAGGATCCTTTGTTGTTATGACTTCAACTGCCCCTTCTAAAGCTTTCAAACGGTACAGAGTTCTAAAGGAAAGTGACTGCATTTGCTGTTGGTTGGTCAGGCTGTGACTGACAAGTATGTGATTTTCTCTTACAGTTGGACAAAACAGAGAAGGAGGTGGGATTTCTCCTCACTATATAGCATAATTCATCAGAGAATATTGTTGTATTCCATATCTGAAATAGCACCACTGAATATACTAAACATTTAATATTAATAGCCATGTTGCAATATTCAGTTTAGATTAACAAACACTTACTGACTATCTTTATATGTCAGGCACAGTCGTAGAAACTAAGGATGTAGCCATGAATTAGACCAGGGCAAATTTCTGGTGTCTATAAGAGGAGAAAAAAGCTCTTTAAAACAAATAATTTCAATGAAAAATATAGGCCAACATCTGGAAGTGGGAAGATGAGAGAAAGCTTCCTGAGCTATGCAATACCTGAAAGCTTAGACAGTCTTTTAAGGCAGAAAGCTGCATGAATAAAAGCATGAAAATATAAAATAGCCTGTATGGAGGGAAGTTGGTGAGGGAGGGCAAGAGGAGTGGGAGAGGAGGAGAGAGAGAGAGCGTGCGAATACACGTGGTGTTGGAATGACTTGTGAGATGGGAAATGCTAAAGGGTGAGACTGGAGAGACACAATAATGGAAAGCCTTAACTACCATAATCTAAGAAGCCTGAATTTTATCCTGCTCAGCTGATAAAAAGTTATTAAATGGCTGGAGGCAGAGAAGAAATGTATTCAAATTTGCATGGCAGGTAAACAGAGGACAAATTATAGCTGAGAGATCAATTTAGAAAGCTAGTTCTATAGTCCATGGGCAACAGAAGGAACTGAGAGACTGGAATGAAATGAAGAAATATTTTGGAGGTTAAAACTGTTGGGTCTTAAACCTTGTGATGATACTCATTACTAGTAAGATCCATTTTAAATCATAAACATATCGATCCATGCTTTTCAGAAGGTTTCTATATCAAAGCCAAACTGGGTCTATGTTAACTATGTATGAGTTAGATTTAAATTAGGTCCCTAATTTCTGATAAAGTACCCTCTGATTTCTGTGGACTCCAAAACCAGTATTATATTACTGTGATTATAGACACTGGAAAGCTCGTTTTGGTTTCACTTTTAACTTTCCTTAGCATTTAAAAACGCAACTTCATTTTTTTTCACTTGGATAAATCAAAGAAGAGAAGTAAATGTCTATGCTCAGTTGTTTTTAAGCTAAAGAATGACTTACTGCATACTTCTTCTCAAATGCTTTTCAAACCAATCTTTGGTATTTTTTACTGGACTAACTGTGTGAGAATGGTTTGAAGCTGCACTCAATGGCTAGGTAATTTTAAATAAAATATTCAGTTCCTTAGTTGCACTAGCTACAATGCAAGTGCTCAACAGTCACATGTGGCTTTTAACTACAGAGCTGGACTTTGTAGATATAGGACATTTCCTCCATTGAAGTTCTATTGGACAATGCTGGTCTAAAACATAAATCTCCCTAAATTTCCGCCCTGGAAACATAGTACCCACTTGATTCTTTCTGGTTAAGATGTTGAATCCATCTATAATAGTGTGCTCTTCAGAGATACAAAATATATTGTATCTTAGTAGTATAATAATAAAGTCATTAATACCTAAGTACATGTGATACTTGACCAATATCACATAAAATCCCTGCTTATTCATATGTACTTCTGTGGAAACTGATTATTTAAATTATTTAAGTTCATGGAGTAATCCAAATAACGACTCAATCTTTTTTTTTTTCTTTTTTGCAGTGGGGGGGTTGCTATTCTAAGGGAAATAAGGTAAAAATAAAAACTGAGTAGTTCATCTTTACCAGTTTTGGCTCTTAGAAAAGAAAGATAAGTTTTGAAAATATTTCTCTCTCTCCATAAAATGTCACTAGTAGCATCCTCTATGATGAACTGTAACATTTATGATTCCATCCTCCTACTCTTCTGAAATTTAACTATAAAAGTATATGCGGGCTTCCCTGGTGGTGCAGTGGTTGAGAATCTGCCTGCCAATGCAGGGGACACGGGTTCGTGCCCTGGTCTGGGAAGATCCCACATGCCGCGGAGCAACTAAGCCCGTGCGCCACAACTACTGAGGCTGCGTGTCTGGAGCCTGTGGTCCGCAACAAGAGAGGCCGCGATAGTGAGAGGCCCGCGCACCGCGATGAAGAGTGGCCCCCGCTCGCCACAACTAGAGAAAGCCCTCGCACAGAAACGAAGACCCAACACAGCCAAAAAAAAAAAAAAAGTATATGCACTTTCAAGTTCAATGGAATGAATGTGAATGGAAATGAAACATTAAGGTGCCTTAATAATGAGAACAGGCTCACATATTTGAGTGTTTCCATACTCTAGCTACACAACAGAGTTTAAGCTGTATTCACACAACAGTCACAGAACAGCAAAAACTAGGCTAGACCAGAGGCCACAGCACTGAAAGAAAGGAAACGATACTTAATTTAGACATAAAGTAGATTGACTGCTGGAAGCAAAATTCTATTCATAGTCCCCACCCAGGGTGTGGAGTGCTGTTCATACTATACTCACAGTACTGGTTCCAAGTCAATCTCTCATAATCAGGAATGTGCTGCCAACCCACAGAGCAATGGATAGGGAGTGTGTGGTAATTACACCACAAACGGCACGGCAACAGATACTCTCATTAGAAAACAGACAATTTCTCAGATCTTGAGATGGAGTAGAGACAGGTGGAAAAGAAAATACTGGGAACAGGGAAGAAAGGAAAAGAGTAGAATAGGACAGTCCTATGCTGAGGTGAAAAGAGTGAAATGAAAAGAATAAAGCAAAAAAAGGGAATGACATCAAATTTTAAAACTAGTTTCCATGAGAGAAAGCTGTTATGTTTCTTCCTGCCCCTCCCTCACTGCTTTATGAATGTAGAAAACTATTAATAATCATCATAATAATCTTATGATTTTTAAACTTCAACTACAATTTCTTTCTTGGGATCTTTTTTGTTCCTAACTTTATTTTGTTCCCAAAGAAATTAGAGCACTCGATACCAACCACTGCTTTTTGATAGTTTACTCTCTTATGTCATCAGGTACAGGATAACCATCTTACAGATCCTACCGTAGTAAAGCCCCATCAAAACACTATCCAAAACAAAGCAAAACAAAATCCCACTATCTGCCACAATAGAGGATATGACACAATGGAGCTCCATCTTAACCCACATCCAGTGTGGTTTATTGAAGGAAGAACCAAATGAGCCTTTCTTTCATAATAATACCTTGTTTTACTGTATTAAAAATTATATAATTTTACTAGGAAGAGACCTAAGGGGTTTGTTTAGGTGGTCACTTGAATGTCCAACTTCCCAGGCAGTAAAATATTTTCCCAACAATATATCTGAAATGTTTCTGGTTTCTGCTTGAAATCAGAATGGCAGAATGGAAAAAATCTTATTCTGGGGCTTCAGAGACCTGGATTCTAAATTCAGCTCTGTTATGATTTATGAATTATGTCTTTCCTTTGGCAAACTAGTCTACTCCGGGTCTCTGAAAATGAGATGTTTGATTTAAATGATATCCAAATTCCTTCCAATACCAAACTCCGTGATTTTAAAGTCTGATCTCCCCTGTGCTAGTTGGCTGGTTGATGCTGTCAGCTGAGGAGATGCCATGGAGGTGATCTAGGTACAGGCTCCTTTCAAGAGGATGGGGCCTGGGCTAAGGTAAGGGCTATACATTTGAGGCTGAAGGAGACAACTGTCTTTCCCATTAGTTCAATGAATCTCCTCATGTGTCCCAAAGAACAAACTGCAATTTAGCAATTTCTTTTCTTCTGACTGTTGTATTATCCCAGTGAACACTGTAACACATCCTTTTTTAAAAATTAAGAGGTAACATGTAGTGGGAAATTCTTAGACTGGAATGCTGAAATCTCTCATGGAAATCTACAATCTCCCATAATAATGGAAACTTTATCATTAACCAGTTATGTGATCTTGTGTACATTATTAAATCTTCCCAAGCCCAAGCACATGTGCTTTAAGACCTCTTCTAATTCTAAAATTACTGATACCCAGTAGCAACTTCCAATTGTAAAGATCACAAAAACTGTACAGAGTATTAATATTTTTAAATGCTTTAGTCACACAGAAAAGGGATCTATGAAGCTTACTATTCATAAGAATTAAATGAGATAAATGGGTTTATATTATTTTCCATTCTTTTTTCTTCTTTGTATACTAGCTGAAATCTTCATACTGGCAATCTGTACTTTGCTCGGCTAACAGAAATTATCTTACCTTTAGAAAAAGACAGCACAGCATAAAACCAGTAAGTTATTCAGCTAAATAACTAATAAAATTATTGCTTTTGAATTCCAAACCTCAAACGTTCCTTTCAAACAAGGCTTTTAGTCTAAAGCAAAAATAATTTATTACTACTTGCAAGTTACTATATAATAATGGAGTTTATTTAAGGTGGTATATTTCCATAATAAACCAACATTTTCAAGGTGTTCTGTTTTCTTTAACTTGGTTATAAAATATACTCCGGGGGGAAAATGGGTAGGTTCTTTGCGGGATCAAATGCTTTTGAAAACTCTTCAATACCAAAGAGAGATTTCAGGATAGAGATTGTCCTATATAAAACAATTGAAAGCATATTTATTTTTAAAAAGAAATCTTTTCCTTTTCTTTTATCTCTTATAATAAACTTAAAATTTCTAAATCTGGAAATTTTTTTTTTTGTAACAAGTTACCATTTTGAAAAAATAAGAGTTTACAGAGATTATATATCATTCTTTGCAGATATATATATGCATATCTGAAAACAAGTTGGTCTATTTGAGTTTCCATAATACACTTACACACACATGCATGCACATGTTTCCCAAAAAGATAAAAGACTTCTATGCAAACTAGGATATAATTTGACTTAATACTCACTTTATAGGAAATCCCCGTAAATCACCTATTCAAACAAAACATGTTAAACAGACTATTTATTGTAGCATAATTTAACAAATTAAAAATATTTTCACTAAAGTTTTGATGTTTTACTATTTGACTCTCAACCAAGGTTCAAGTGTAAAAAACACTTTCCTCACTTCAGTAATCCAAACTACTATTAATTTACCAAATAGTAAGTCAGATAATCTTTTGAAACGTACACCTGAAAACATTATGAATTAATATTTTAATATTTACATGTTAAGAAAATATACCAGTCAACCTTTTAAATGTTAGAAACAGTCATCTAAATTGGTGTGTATCTTCACTATTTATATTCTGAGACAATCATGGTTTTATCTATTTGAATCATTGAGGGATTTTTTTTTTCCACAATGGGCAGAATTTCTTTACATAAATGTCTCCATGAGGGAATGCTCATAAGAATGTCAGGCTAAATTATATTCATATGTTAGCTGTTGTGCAACACTAAACAGTCATGAAATACAACGTCTGAAAGGAGAGACTTTATTTTAAGCTACAAAGTGACTGCTTTTTGCTGTCACAACTCTAAAAGTTTACTGATCAGAGTTAAACAGTGAAATCATGCATAAAACAAATTTCTAAGCTTTTATTTTCTTTGAAAAATAAAAGTCTTTTTAAGTCTTTGAAAGTTTTTAGATCTAGGTTATATTCAACCATCTCATAATGCTGGCTAATGTTTTTAAAAATGCAATTATATACAAACCCATAATATTAATTAAGTGTTCAATAATTTCCTCCATAATTTCAATTTCCCCACTAATTTGCAACTCCTGAATGGAAAAAAAAAAGTGCGAAACTTCATTTATGAGAAGTAAAGCACAATGTGGGGTCTATTTTCAGTCCTAGAACTTTGCTTAAAACTTAAGTAACAGACCAAACTTTTAGCAGAGTACTGTAAAGGCAAATTATGAATCAAAAATATTCACTAGGACAATGATCTTAAAAATGAATATGACCCTTGATTATGTTACTACTCTCACTGAACTAGAAGCATCTTAAAGCTCCCTTTAATCACCTATGTTCCAGGGATCTAGAAGCGGCAGTTATAAAACTTTAATCTTCAAAAATGTAGAGGATTAGGGACTTCCCTGGTGGTCCAGTGATAAAGAATCCACCTTCCAATGCAGGGGACACAGGTTCAACTCCTGGTCAGGGAACTAGGATCCCACATGCCGCAGGGCAACTAAGCCCTCGTGCCACAACTACTGAGCTTGCACGCCTTTACTAGGGAGCCCACGTGTGCAGAGCCCACACACTCTGGAACCTGTGCGCCACAACTACAGAGCCCACACGCCCCGGAGCCTGCACACCACAACTAGAGAGAAGCCCGCACACCGCAAGGAAGAGCCCTCACACCTCAACGAAGATTCTGCGTGCTGCAACTAAGACCCGATGCAGCCAAAAATAAATAAATAAATCTTTAAAAAAATATAGAGGATTAGATTGAAAACTCTTATTTTACCCTCTCTTCCACTTATCTATACTAAAAAGATCCTCTAGCCATATGTCTAGAACATAATTTTATTCTGTTCAATATATTGTGCTTTGTGTGTGAATAGGTACTTTTGAAACAGAGCTTTCCCCTGCAAATAATAACTGATAATTTATAAAGTTATTTTATGCCCCCATACTAGGATTGTAATAATTTGACTCATTAATCACTTTACATTCACTACCCAATTAATTTATTTGTGTTAAGCCCATTTTACACATAGGGTAACTTAAGACAGAGTGATTAAGCCCAGTTGTTGAACTAAGGATCACATAGCTACTGAGTGGGGTAAATAATTCAAGCCTAGGCTGTCTGACTCTAAATCCATAAACCTAAACACTATGATTTTAAAAATGTAGATTTAAAACTTCATTCCAGACCAAAGAAATTATAATCTCCAGGAGTCGTGTTCCAAAACGTGTTTCTTGAAGCTGGTGGTTTGGGAACCACTGCACTGTCACCAGTCTACACTGCCTCCCTGGGATTGCTGATTTTGATTAACTGCATCTCATTTCCACGAACCAGTCCTTTACAGAAGCCTCCCACAAGATAGTGCATGATAGCCGGTGCTGTGGAGGATTAAAAAGAGGTAGAAAACATGGCTCCTGCCTACCTAAAATATTGAGAGACTTATATGGTGGCTGGACTGGGTGTGTTTAGTAGGGATGACTTTGTGGTAGCACTGTACTTTGATTAGGGTTTTTGTGGAAGGAAGAACAGAAATTGACAGAGAAGAGCGAGCTTAACTTGGCTACAAAGGTTTTGCAGTGGAAATAAGACTTATGGAATGGTTTACTAACCCTTCTTTATTTCAAAACACAATTTTAAATACTTCAATTCAATTCTCTCTCAAACACACACGAAATTACTAACCTTCTTCATTCATGGCTTCTCTCAGAACCTGAAGTTTCTTTTGTCTTTCTCGGATTCGGTCCAAAGCACTTGATATTGCTGAGGAGGTGGGCAATTCTCGTGTGTGAAACACTGGATCCATTTTCTGAGGGCCAAAGATATCCAAGGCTATGCTTCCATCTGAGTATCTTGCCTCCTTTTTCCTAGGAGTAGTTGAAGTCCGTACTGTTACCGCCTCAGGCAGACAGTGTTGGTGTCTGTCAGTCTCCCCAGAAGAGACGTCTCTGTCACCTGTGCAAAGCAAGTCCATGGATGAAGCCCAAATCTTCTTCTTGGGAAGCGCATCAATGCCAGGGATAGCTTTTTTTTCTGGGCCACTAGTTTTGAACTGGTAAGGGGAGCAAGAATTTTCAGAATCTTCATGTCCAGAATTATTATCTGATGAAATGTCCTTGAAATAATCTTCTTCATATTGTGTGTCTCTTATGGACAGAAATCCCATAGATTTACTAAGCCCTTTGTTAAGAAAGGTCTGATGAGAGAACGGAGACTTGTATGTATCTAGTACATCAGAAGTAGAGCTTCTTCCTGGAATGATAAGAATCTATCATGTATGCACAGAATTTTTAGAAAATAACTGGAATGTAACCTTACTATTGACAATCAAAGTGGTGGCAATTTCCTAATTCTCCGAATGGAGGAAGAGAGATGAAATGGGATGGTGGTGATGATAAGGGAAGTGGAAAGAGATGTTATGTTTGTATAACTTTTCATAGTCCAATGTTTCTTACCTAATGATATCAATAATATATTGAACTTACTTCTTAAAGTAGCATTATTTTATATTCAAAGGTGAATGATTTGGTTTTAAAAAATAGATAAGAGTTTCTGATACTAACCAGTTTGGTAGAATATTAATTATTCATGAAACGATTTGGGGTAATAATAGAATATGTAGTATACTCCTTTAACTTCTAAAGATATAATTCAAATAGGTATTATTTCAATATAAAGCCCTGCCATTTTCTGGTCATTTAAATAAACATGTTCAAAGAAGAAACAAAGAATTCTTGCTATATTCTGGATGGAAAAAAGATTGTAGTATTTGGAATTCTTAAGTATCAAAGTTTTATTATGATTAGATATGTTTTCAGAAAATTTGATTATGTTTGAAATCCAGACAACTTGACTGTGTTTAAATTATGTAAGAAACAATTTTTCCACGGCAGACCATTATGTACTGAAATAGTTTTTCCTCTCGAACACAATGTATCAATATTTGTCAACTGGAAGAAATTACCCATTCTTATTTATGCTTTAGTCTTTGATGTAGTTAAAACCAGTATGCCATTCTAATTTTTTTTAAAGGCAGCAGTCTAAATGCATTGAGGCGCAGCAAAAATGTCCAACCAGAAATTTTTTTGAATTCATAGATTCAACAACAAAAAAAATCACGCATATATATGGCTCCACTATTAAAAAGAGAAATGTAGAAAAATATAGTTACTAACCCAATAGCCCATAAACACTGAAGATTTCCTGCGTGACCTTCTGTGATCCCTCTTTGATAACCTATTTGCTATGGATACAATGTAAAATGATGACTAAAACCTTCCTGATAATAATAAATTGCTTATTAACTCATTTGAAGAAGGCAATTGCTTCTTCAGGGTAACAACTATAAGCTATAATTCCCTGACCACAAATTTTACCTTAATAATTATAGAAAAGCAAATTAATTTCAGAATGGCAACACATAATTGCTTGAAAATTAGATTCAAATGTTTTCTTGGAACTCATCTTCCCCCTGAACATGGATCCACTCAAGTGCAAATAAGGATAACATCGCCTATTTGGGGCACATCATCTGTAGCAGCGGTCCCCAACCTTTTTGGCACCAGGGACTGGTTTCACAGAAACAATTTTTCCACATACTGGGGGAGGGGGATGATGGTTCAGGGGGTAATGTGAGCACTGGGGAGCAAAGGGGAGCGGCACATGAAGTTTCACTCGCTCGTCCACCACTCACCTCCTGCTGTGCAGCCCAGTTCCTAACAGGCAATGGACCGGTACCTGTCCGTGGCCCCGGGGGTTGGGGGCCCCTGATCTACAGAATACTGGGAAATATACCACACCACATCTAGGCACATAGATTGCCACAGACTTTAGATTCTAATATAAAATAATTTTAAATTGATAAATATGTCTATCTTACAGTATTTCAGTGAATTACATTCTTAAACCACATATTGAAACTCATTAATTTAAAATTGTATTAAAAATAGAGAACAAAGATACTCTTAAAAATTGATAGAATACAATAGATAAAAAATAAGAAACGAAAGGATTTACAGATCATAGAATCACAGATGAACTCAACAATCTGCCTTCTTTTACTATCTTGACTACCAACAAGTAGTCAAAACTTGGAGAAAATCAAACAAGTGGGTATTTTGGCAGCACCATAAATTCACGGTCAACCACTTCGGACACTCAACATCATGTGCTAACAGTAAGTTCACTCACTTTCCACAACTGATTCATTTTTCCTCATTCTTCAAATTTCCCACCTTAACTCTCATCTCTCTTTAGCTGATGAGCTGGTCTCATATTCCACCAAGAAAATAGTTGTCAGAAGACAACTCATTTTTCCATGACTAATTCTACATATCCACCGGTGTCTGCAATCTTTTCCCTACTGTCTCAAAGGATGAAATTTCTTACCAAAGGCCAATTCCCGATACGTATTCAATTCCCCCCTCCTCTTACTTTATCAAAGATTTTATTTCTTTGGTTAACTTCTGCCCTCTCTACTTCCATCTTCATTATCCCCCATTTCTATTGAGTCATTCCCATTAGTACACAAAACGTGATCTAATATCTCTATAACAAAACCAAACTAAACAAAACCTCTCCCCTATTACATTTCCCCTCTAGCTACTGCTGTCTCCAATTTCTCACTTCCCATTCATTATTCTACCCACTTTAGTCAACTTCCCATTCCTCTACACCTTGGCAACTCTCATCATGTATCACTGATGATATCCATATTACCAAATCCAATGGACACTTCTGCATCCATATCTTACCTACCTCTCAGCAACAACTAATAGTGATGACAATCCCTTAACGAATCACTTTCCTCTCTTTACAAGCTTGGTTTCTTCCTACTTCTCAGACTGCTCATACTAAGTCTGCTTTTTCCTCTTCCTCTACTGGATATCCAAATGTTGGCTTTCCTCAGATGTCAGTTTTAGAACCTATCATTTCACTCTTTCCTTATACACTTCCAACTATTAACAAGGCTTTAAATATTATCTACATACTGACAACTCCCCAATTTATTTTCTTGGCACTGATCTCTTCTGGGAGCTCCAGTATGAAACAACTGGACCTTCTACTAGTGTATCTCAGAAGCACCACAAACTGAACATGCTTAAAACTAATCTTTTGCTTCCCATATCCAGAGATGTCCATTTACCCTGGTCTTTCCAACTTGAATAAGTGGCAACATTATCCAACTGACGGCTCAAAACAGAAATATGGGCACCCTCCTGAAACCCTTCATCTTCCTAATTCCCCATATCAAACCCATCAGAAAGTGCTGGCTATCTAAATTCTCAAAGATATGTTACTCTGTTATTTCCAATTCCACTGGCATCACCCTATTCCTAATTAACACTATCACTTGACTAGATAACGGCAATGGCCTCCCTGCTTCTTTTTTCATCCAACTACCCTCCACCCAGCAGCCAGAACTAACTTTTAAAAACACGTTCCATGATGTCACCATCCTGCTTAATAAGTCTCAAAGGCATATTATTGCACTCCAAATAAAATCTAGACTCCTTCTGGGCGTGCCACTTGAATCCTTTTTAGTCTCATATCCACTTTCCTTATTCCATCCAGGCCACAGGTTTTTCTCCGTTAAGGTCTCTTAAATGTTGGGACCTTTCTTATGGTTAGTTGTTTCTTATTCTATAGTTTTATTTTAAATGTGACTTCTTCAGTGAAGCTGACCACTATTGAAATAGATCACTTTCCAAATGTATCATGAGTCTATTACATTTGGAACAGGTAAATTATTCTCTTTTAGGTCATTAGTATTTACTAGCTATCTGTTACTGGGCCATGGTAAAGAGCCATGTCTTCTCACTAGTCATATGAAGCTTAAAACTAATTGCTAATAAGGTGGCTCTTGGACAACTATGGCTTTATAAATGCTAGGTTTTTATTGTCTTTATAAAAATTAGTAGATATAAAATATTTCAGTTCATGGTTATTAAAAACTTCAGAAAGTTATTTTAAATTCTGCAGGGTAGAACAAAATTATAATGAAAATAATTCATTTAAAGGTTTATATTAACTTCCTACTCTGTTTCTACAAAATGTGGCTCATTTTGCTTTATATGTTTGGAAATCATATTATGATAGCTAACTTAAAATCTCATGACTATGACTTATAAAGTAATGATTTTGAACCACAATTCTCTTCTAGTAGCCAACAGGACAAAGAAAGGCATGGTGACATAGGAAGAGGAGTGAGAAAGTAAGATGGGGGGGAGGGAAGGGAGGGGGCAGTGATACTCTTCAGGAAAACGGCAAAAAAATTGTGGAAGTGTGAAACAAGGTTCAAAATGGTACGTATATACTTGTTACAAATGCTCTAAAGTAAAATTGTAAGAGCTATGAGCTACAAAAGCATTAAAGGGGGAAACTGAGTGTGGATGACCTTTTGAAGGAAAAGAAAGGCAGTGGTAGGAAAGAGATGTTTTGAGCTAGGTGGTTTCTCCAGTGGATCTTCTAGCCTAGGACTGCTTTTGTTTGATTTTGGGAATAAAAAGGAGACATAGCTTTAGGTAGAGACACAGAGAGGTGGATTTCAGCTGGTTATAAACATACTATTCTTAAATCACATATTCCTAACCGGCAGGAGTCTCAATGCGTTTTGTCATGTCAATGATGCTCACTGTCTTCAACTACACAACAAGATATGTAATTGCCTGATTAACACTTCACAGGTGGATAAAATACATATGGCATCATACCCAGCAATACAGTATCATGGTTGCTTTGTGTTGCTAAAGCACTAGGGAAAAAATTTCACTAATCTGGGAACTCAGTATTAGAGTTCAAATATAGCATTTGGCCATATAAATGAGGAAAAACATGGAATTCTAGGCCCTCTTATTAGATGCTTCAGTCTAGTAAACAAGTGAAAACCATCTACTGTTAATACCAGTGTCATCTCAAATAACTATATTTGAGACTAGACAAAATGCAATTTCTTCAGATGCTTTCCATATCTTTCCAAACATGTGCCCAGGCTATTATAATTACTTTATTAAACAAGCAAAAAACAGCACTGAAATCATTAATTAAGTTCACCTAATAGCTATGCTCACTACTCATTTTGATCACAGGAAATTAAACTAAAGGTATTTCTGAAAGCAATGCCATTGTAGCTACTTTTTAAAAGATTTCAGGTGGAACTTTCTGTGGTATTTTCCTATGCTGGCAGAGTTAGAAGCTCCTTCATCTAAACTCACAGAGCATGCTGGACCTCTATGAAGACATTCTCTCACTGTATTAAAATTATCCATTTTATTATATATCTGTCATCACTCCTACTCATTTCCTCACCCCCACCCCCAACTGGAACAATAACATAAGGGATCATGTCTTACTCATTTTTGTATTTACTGTTCCTGATAAAAGAAATTCCAAAAAACTGCTTGCAGAATGGACTGGTTATATAACTTTTGAAACCTTTTAAAGTCAATTTAGGTAGCATAATCTACCAGAAAGATTACTGTCAAAAGATGGGGTTTAAAAAAAAAAAAAAAAAAAAGATGGGGTTTTAACTAGCTTTGTCATTCAGTCCATGAGCTGGGGCAAGCCACTTAATTTGTTTCTCATTTCCTTCATCTACAAAAATGAAAATAATTTGTTATGTCTTCTTCTTAGAGGTGACAGGATAAACGAACTAACCCATGTGAACTATTATGAGCTCTTCTGAACAAGCAGCAACATAAAGTTCTAAATTTTGCTTCTTTTTTGTTTCTATTTTATTTTTCTCAGCATATAATTATCTACTGAGGGAGAATTTAAGTTCTTTTGAGAGAAAGTCATAAAACCAGAAATCAAAAGATCTCCTGGAAAAGTTTTAGATTCTATAATTTAAAAAATCAAGTTATTCACAACAGAACAATTAGTGACTATAGGTAGATTTTTCCACCTTTAAGGATGCTCTGAATTCAGAAACAGTTTACAGACAAGATTAGATTACATACAATTATAAGTATTCAAATTTAAAATGAAACCACAAACATTTTCCTTTCGGAGGGTGCGCTAGTTTGCTAAAAAGTAAATGGCAAACAATAAGTAAACGTTGAAGAGCTATGAATAAAAGATTTTACGATCATAAAGAGTATTCATAATATAACATATTCCATTTATTAAATTAAATTGAAAAAATCTTCCTTGCAAAGTACATTGTGTTTTAACTATTTTTGTTATTTATGATGAACATCATCCTTAATGGGATATCATCATTCATCTTTCTCCTCACACTGAGACTCAAAAAATTCACAGCATCTCTTAGAAGCTAACTTCAAAATGACATTTCAGTATTAAAAGAGGCTCCCCGATTCCCCATCTGTCTTCACAAATGTGTTCAGGTACATAAAAAAAGAAACATGATATTATCAGTACGCCCAAGTTCTGAAGCACTATCATGCTGATCTGATCAAGGTGTAGGTTTCCAACTTAAGCTTTCTTGGCAGGAAATGTTTGATTTCTTTCTGCTTAGTGAAGCCTTTTATCAGCATTGACAGTATTATATAACAGAGTGGAGGCGAACAGCCCACTAGTTTAGGCCTTAGCTTCTGTAACAGATCTCAGAGGTAAGATGTAAGGAGAGACCTTTTATGGTCATTTACTCATAGATGAAAAATTTTATTCTTAAGTTTTAGTTGAACAATCAGATCACTTAGATACGAGGCATTATGTCTAAAATTGCTTACTTCTTTTAATCTACTTCTGTATCTCACTGCCCATCTTGACATTTTATTTATTGAGAACAGTGGTCAGGAATCTAATAAACTAAGTTATCACTACATATAGGCTTTAGGTTGGTCTGCATCAAAGAGAATGCTTTACTACTAATGTAATACAACAATGTTGCTTTGCTGCAAGTGACCACTGACAGTTAAGAACTGGCACTGTCCAAAGGTAACACCAGTGTCCTAGTAGAATATTTCTTCTTCATGAGTTTTTTTAATCTTAAGAGTTATATTAATAAGTGTGTGCCACTGACTATTAGTTCCTAATTGCTTCTGTCTGGTAATGTCTATAATTAGTATACTATGTGGATTCTGTCCTTGAGATGTGGTTTTACAAATTTATTAAAGATAAATTAAAAGAGACGTTGAGCAGTAATATTATGGTAAGCAACGGCTAAGACGGGCTGAGGATCCAAAAGGCTATTGTTTCTTTAAGTATAAGGACCTCTAGTTCTACCCCAACTACAGGAACTAATTTAGGTTTATCCTGAGTGATAAATTGTAATTCCTTACAAATTCTCTTGAGTTTAGATATTGGGGAGATTGTACTCTCCAATAAGGAGACAGGATTATTAGAAAATTAAAATCTATGTACAGTCTATTTAAAGATTTCTCTGTTAATTTTCTTAAGTTACTACAGTCACTTCTTCACTTAAGTCACTTAAGTCACTTCTGACTTAAGTTACTACAGTCACTTCACAGTCTATTAGTCATAAGAATTCTAGAGCACTATTAGACAGTAATACTAAGTCTTAATATTGCAAAAACAAAGTCATAAATAAAAGGCATTAATACTTTGGTTTAAAACTTCTGATACATTTGTTGTTATAATAAAATAGTCTAATAACATGAGCCAAGATGGTGAACTACAGTTTATTTTTTTACTCTGCACACAACTTAATGCTTAAAATAGGCTATCTAAAAAATTAAATCATAGAGTCTCATATATTTCTTTCCAGAACCATTAACATTTTATTACAAATGTATTACTATATCTAATATTTTTATAAAACTTTTTCTCATACTCATTCAATCAACAAATATTCATTTAACACAAAACTAACACAAAAACTAACATGCTTAGATTTTCCCCATCTCTAGCATCTATGTGTCCAGAAAGCTTAATTTTGTATATGGCTTTCACAAATATATGTATATATGTAAATGACAAGTAAATAACCTGCTATTTAAAGTATGCTATAGATAAAACATATAACCAACAAGGAATTACTGTATATCACAGGGAACTCTGCTCAATACTCTGTAATAACCTAAATGGGAAAAGAATTTGAAAAAGAATAGATACATGTGTATGTATTGATATAACTGAATCACTTTGCTGTACACCTGAAACTAACACAACATTGTTAAATCAACTATACTCCAATACAAAATGAAAATTAAAAAAATAAAATAAAATAAAATAACTTACCAGTAAAAAAAAAAAAAGTATGTTATAGAGTTGGCATAGATTCAGTTCAATCTCTATTGCTACCTCTAAAATATTATATAACAATTGATGTCTGAAACAATAAGACTCTGAATCATTGAAAGTAATATAATCTAAACTATGTTAACACTTGTGAGTCGTTAAAATTTGATAAACTAAATATGGCGGGGTGATCTTTTTCTGCAGATTCTGTAGATTCATGATGAAGAGGGATAGAATGGGGGGTCTCATATATTTGGGAACATTTTTTATTCTTAGAAAAAACAAACTATCTCTAAAAATTAATAATAATATAACATATTTACTAAATCAACAAGTAACAACCAAGCATACAAACTTCAATTTCATATCCTGGCCACTTAATGACAGCAGGAGATGACAGAAGGGAACTACGAAAAGAGAGAAAGAACAGGAAAGAGAAATAAGGAAGCAAGGAGGAGAGAAAGGGAGATAAGAGGAGAATAAGAAGGGAGGAAGAAATAGAAAGATGATAAATAAGAGAAACAAATCATTTCTTTTAAATCTAATGTTTATTTATTAAAGTATTCACTGTGGACCTCCCTGGTGGTGCAGTGGTTAAGAATCTGCCTGCCAGAGATCAGCTTGGTGCTTTGTGACCATCTAGAGGGATGGGATGGGGAGGGTGGGAGGGAGGGAGATGCAAGAGGGAAGAGAAATGGGAACATATTGTATATGTATAACTGATTCACTTTGTTATAAAGCAGAAGCTAACACACCATTGTAAGGCAATTATACTTCAATAAAGATGTTAAAAAAAAAAAAAAAAAAAAAAAAGAATCTGCCTGCCAATGCAGGGGACATGGGTTCGATCCCTGGTCCAGGAAGATCCTACATGCCGTGGAGCAACTAAGCCCATGTGCCACAACTACTGAGCCTGTGCTCTAGAGCCTGCGCGCCGCAACTACTGAAGTCCTCATACTCTAGGGCTCGCGTGCTGCAACTACTGAGCCTGTGTGCTGCAACTACTGAAGCCCGTGCGCCTAGAGCCCGTGCTCCACAACAAGAGAAGCCACCGCAATGAGAAGCCTGAGCACCGCAACAAAGAGTAGCCCCCACTCTCCACAACTAGAGAAAGCCTGCACACAGCAACGAAGACCCAACGCAGCCAAAAAAAAAAAAAAATTCATTGTGTCTCCTTGAAAAAGACTCGTTCTAAAACAGGGAATTGATTCAAAATTTGATAGATTAACAAAGTGTTGCTATTCTTAGCACCAAGGTTCACATGATATCTTACCTCAAATCCTAGTATTGTTTTAAGATAAAAGAAAACAGATTTTTACCTATGAGAGGAAGGTGTCTATATACATATAAGGACGTAAATATAGTAAGAAAACACAAGGAAGGGTTAAAAATACTTTTTTTTAAATTGTCATCAAAGCATTGTAAAAACTAAGTTAAACAAAGTCTGCCTTCTTTTCTGACCCACGCATAGACTAATAATATATGTATTAGAAACAGAACTTTATGTAACCTGAAGTAAATTGACTATATTGATGATATGAAAGCTAAGATACCTTTTCAGAAAAACAATCCTTATTCTCAATAAGTAAAATGAAAGTACCAAAACAGACACGGAACTAACTGCATTATTACAGAATCACTCCATTAGAAATGATTTTATTGCTTTTCTTTGACTTCTTAAGATAAGCAGTACACTTGCTTAGGGCACATCCTTCCCTCTCAGACATGAGCGTTCTGAATTCTGCAAAACATTTAGTCTGGATAAACAAATGTCTACATTTAGTTTTCACAATGAGAGTTTCTCATAGGTTTTAAATAAGATAGCTGTGCTCTGATTATCTAATTAAGCAGTTAAACATCTTAACATTTTAATCTGACTATATCAATTAGAATGTTTTATTAGAATATATTTAAGCAATATTTACATTTACTTTAACCCCAGCTTCAAGACTTAAGACAATAAAATATTTCACCCACAAAATATTTTTGTTAACGTTTAAATTATAATTATCAATATTGCTTGATGAAAAGAGAACAAAGATAATCAACAAAAACAAAAGTTCATTTTATAAATAAGCCAAGCTTGAAACTTACCACTGAAAAATAAACTTTCACATAAAAATTTAGTTTTTCTACTTCCATTTCTTGTGTTTTGAATTTCTATTCATTTCCTCAAAAAATCAATTTAATAACTATGTAGAACCTATAATTATCTAATGCTATTGGCAAATAGCAAAACCACTCTTCATCAGTCTTTACTTAGTCAGCATCATATAACCTAAGTTAGTATTTGGTAACTCTTAAGTCATGAAATTCGTTGGTCATATAATCAATTCAGTGGGCTGCGATTAGCATTAAAAAAAGAAACAGAATAGAAAATAACAGTGTGCAACAAGAATAATGTTGCTTTCTGAAACTTTTGTTTTAGTAGCATTTATGTTCATAAATATGTGAGTACTTTAAATTTGTCGTACTTTAAATGTATTTTTAATACAAAATACCATGATAAAGTAAATAAATGATATTATTGCTACAATAACAATATTGGGAAAGAAATTATTTACCATGGTGTCCTGATTGTATTAACATTTTCTGCATAACTATCATGGATTTATATATTAATACACATATATTAATATACCTAGCATTCCTATCTGTACAGTGCCTCCACTTTGCACACTTATGTTATGATTATGGTCACAATTACCAGATTTCCAAGCTAGGTTAAGTATGATTTTGTAAAGGAAACAATAACTAAGGTTAAAGCCTAAAAATTTCCTATTAATATACTCTTACCTGTTGGTAATCCTTTTCCTCTCAATCGGTCTCGGATAGTCTGGCTTCGATCAGGCTTTTGCTCACTGTTACGGGAAAGCTGATCCGTCTGTACATAGGTAATCAAAAGTCAAGTTTGACAATAGAATCTCCCTTTTATTTTCATGGTAATTGTCTACAGAATGACACCAGTTAGATAATTTTTGGAGAGTATAACATTTAAGTAAAAACACTCCACGTCTGCTATTGTTAATATATATTCCTTGGATAAGATTTATGTAGCTTAGTTCTGGCCAATTCATCTTCAGGAAATAAAAGCCAAGAAACATCTATCAAAGACTAATCTGCTTGAGAGGGAGGGAGACGCAAGAGGGAAGAGATATGGGAACATATGTATATGTATAACTGATTCACTTTGTTATAAAGAAGAAACTAACACACCATTGTAAAGCAATTATACTCCAATAAAGATGTTAAAAAAAAAAAAAAAGAGTAATCTGCTAACTAGGGAACAAAATTAGCCAAATTAAAGAAGTTAAAATGAGTTCCATTTCAAAACAACACACTTGAAGTGTTCTTTTTTTTTCCAAACTGATAACTACTTTCACCTCTCAAGTGTGATGATAATTTAAAAACCATATTAATTCTGGTATGATAAAGCTCTCTCCTAATTCTAACTATGCACTGAGGGTGCTGATTTAAATTATTTTCAAAAATAATTTTCTAGATTTTGCCTACCAGAAATTACATTTGAGAAATATTTTAAACTAAATGGACATATTGAGGGATGACAATTAAATTTAAATCAATGCTCTTTTGAGACCCTATAGAACAAAATGTTTAAGCAGTCTTAAACTTTAATAACTTCAACCGAGGGCACTTGTTTAAAATAAAGCACATCAAATTCCACATTACAAGGGGTGAAATGTTAGAATACTGAGTTTATTCATCTGATCAATTAGAGTAGAAACTTCAAGAAATAAATGTAAGGAGAGAGAACGGTGAAGAGAAATTACTTAACTCTGGCACCAAGAACATGCACACTTACCTGTTTACACACACGCACACATACATTTTAATATTCCTCCATGAGTGAAACTTATTTAAGTATGAATTAAAAATCCATTTAAGGTAGTATTCGAGGTATTATGCTTCCTACCTATAAGAAGACTTAAATGGAACTATTTCTGAAATGATGTTATCATTTAAATTATATAAATAATACTGGTCCACATTGCACTATATTGGCAGTAAATAAAGAGATAAAATCCTGTATCATCTTTGTGAATTCCTGCATTGACACTACTATTAATAATAGTTGTCATTTACTGAGCAATTACTATAAAGCAGGCACTACCTTAAGTGCTTTACATACTTTATGTTACTCAATTATCCAAAAACCTCATGTGGTATATATTATTATTATCTTCATATTACAGTAAAGGGAGAAATAGAAGGAAAAGTTCTAAGGACCTTGAAGCAGCTCATCAACATTGAAATAATTATTTTCAAAACTGTTCAGTAATATGGGTGGATGGTATGTACCATTATTCCTATTTTACAGGTAAGTAAAATTGAGGTCAAGCATGATATATAAATCAGTGGAAAAACCAGGACAACTAAGCTGGACTACTGACTTTTACTCTATGCTAATTAATTTTAAGTGAGTAAGAATTATGGTCACTTGTAGTGAATTTCACACTGAGTGAAAGACTAACTCGTTCTATCAGCAACTGGAGGCAACGACAGCTTCCAAGGAGCATAATGGCTGACAGCTAATGGCTTTGGGGTCAGAGAGATCCAGATTCCAATAGTGTCTCTGTCATTTACCGTGTGTGTGGCCATGGGCAAGTTATTTAATCTATTTGAGCCCCAGTTTCATTATCTCTAAAATGAGGATGAAATTATCTCTTGTAACCTGGGGTTGTGATGAATAGATGTGAAAAAGCACATAAGTCATTCAGCACAGTGCCTGGCACAAAGTAAACACTTAAAAAATGGTAGCTGTGAGAGTTACTTCTGCCCAGTGATGTCCAGGAGACTGGCCAAGAGCAATGGATGAGGGGAGCGTTATTATTTCTACTTAGAAAGGCAGGCTCTCTACATGCTGATTCCAACTGACCTTTCTATTCTTCTCTCCCACTAAACAACCCCACAGCACACCCCATATCAGACTTATTACTGTTCCTCAAACATCCTGCTCTTTCCCATCTCACAGCATTTGTCCAAGTTTACTTCCCTCTGCCTGGATTACCCTTTCTATCTAGTCTACAGGATCTAGCTCAAAGCGCTATCTTTCAACGCAGTCATTACTTGTATCCTTTCCCCTCAAAATCTCATAGCTTTTAAATCCCTGGCTGATTAACAGGAAACATAAGTCCCATAAAGTGAAGGAGTTAGTACATATCAATGTTCCTCAGAGCGAGTTTTTACAGAACATCAGTATTATGAGAAGATCTGTGAAAAAAGGCCAATATAAGTTTGGGAAATGTTTCACCTATGTGCCTATCCCTCTTGAGGGTTAGTAATACAACTTAGTGTATTAAAGGCTCTGGGAAGTTCTACAGTGAAAATATACTTAATTTTCCTAAAATAATTTTTCCTCAACTTTATTTGACCATAGAGAAATGTTTTAAACAAAAATATATTTCAAAATATCTGGGAAACTTTGGTCTGAATAGAGGACCAAAGTTTTAGTAGCTTTATCTTTGTTCCAAAAAAAAAATCACATACAGGAATATAAACAAATAAATCAGCTCTAGTTAAGGAGGGGAAATAAGCAGCCGAGAACTCTCTTCACTTAGCCTCTACTACCTCCCTTCCTCTGACTACAGAATCGCAAAGGCTCCTTGGGGTACAGTTTACAAACCATTTGCCTAGAAGACTTCATGAGCCTGTTTCTTATCAACTGGTAAAGCATGTGGAATTTGGATATACCCCTGCCAGCCATATGACATCCTGGTTAAGATGGCAGAACTAAACCCTTAGGGATGAGGAATTAAGAGGAAGCCAGCAAGAACCCTGTGTGACAGTGGTAAATCTATCCAAAGCCTACATAAAGGAGGGGGACTAAGGCACCATAACCTAAAGGGTAAAAGCAGATAAAGTTTAGACCTACATCAAATATCAAAAACCAAGGTGGGGGTCCAAACTAGAGTAAATAGGATAGAATATAGCTTAAGAAATGCAGCAATGGGACTATTAGATATAGAGATTGTTAGTCTTGGGATTCTTCATATCTAAGACAAGAGAGAAAATAAAGGAGTCTCAGTTTTGGGGCAATCTAGTAGGGATACAAGCATGCATCCCCCTTACATATCAGGTGCCGATGTCCAAAGAAGGTAGGGAGGGTTTGAGAATACCTAAGAGGTCCAGACTAATAAGTGGGCAAGAAAGAGGTATAAAGCAACAGAAAGCGCATTTAAATAATTCTAAAACCCATTTTGCGTGTCCATACGACTTTCACAGTAGATAGAATCACTTACTGAAAGCTCCATAGGAAAAGATGTAAGAAAGAGGCAAGAAGACTTCTCAGCTCTAACATGCTGTGATTCTATAATACCTGCTAGAATAAAGTTCTAAAAAAAGACTAATTCCCATAAAATCTAGGAGACTTAAATTATTGCAATGGGCTTCTAGATTTTTCAGTACTGTTTCAAATAAACAATTAACATTAGAACCTGAAATTCAATCTCCTGTTCCTAGTCTTCACTGAGAAAATGCTATCCATATTTAAAGAAAATTTTGTGAAATGCTACTAAATTTTAAAGTACGACTATAGGAACCAATTGGAACTGTGGCTTACCCCAGAAAGATTTCCCAGAACCAGTTTTACCAACTGCTTCACGTAGGAAAATGAGGGTGCACAATTGCTATTCCTAATGTGGGCACTGCAAGCGTCCAGGACAGTCCGAACAGAAACCCGAGCATAAATAACATCCTCACACATTCCAAGCAGTATACTGTTGAGATGATCTCCAAGCTTGATAGGCTGCATATAAAGAAAGAAAAAGTCATGTTGGCAAGTGTGAGTAAATCTAACTAACACAAGACAAACCATTCCAAGAGTCACAGGAACCACACCAAACACACCTGGAGGAAATAAATTTCTTATCTAGTAGCATGTCTATTTGACTATATTTTACATTTTTATAATCCAAAAATTTTATTAGCAGAAGTTGGTTAACAGACATCTCCTAAGATAGGAGGTATTATAGAAAAACTCTGGGGTGTTTTGGTATGATTAAGAAATGGAATGTTTTGGTTATCCAAGTATTTTGGTAAGCAGTTTATATATATACACTACTTGGGGGGAATAAACAATTTCCTAACATTTCAAAAAAGGAATATATTTGATATATATTTAATGTAATTTGACACTCATGATAACTTAGAAGAGATTTCAAATATTGCAATGACTCAAGGTCATTTAAATATAAGTTCTCATTATGCTGGTGAAACAGAAGGCAAAATGTGAGTTTTTTTTTTAATTAGTTGACATAATTTATAGAATATTTTATCTAAATGTCCAATAATCATACCAAGAAATGCAAATTAAAACCACAGAAAGAAGTCACTATATATACGCTCACTAGAATGGTTAAAATAAAAGACTGATAATATGAAGTAGTGGTGAGGAGAAAAGCATTGCTTATGGGTGTTTGAACTGGTACATCCACTTTGGTTTAAACATATGCTTTACCTGTGACCCTTCCCTTCCACTTCTCATCCATCTGGGTATTATATTGCATCTTATAGAGCTCAGCTTAGCAGCAATGTCCTTTAAAAAACCTATCCTAACCCTCCAAGTCTAGTTAGAGGCTCCAACGCTTGGTTTTCCATAGCACCCTCCATTTACCCTAACATAGCATTGGTCACATTGCATTGTAATTGGTTATTTTGGTTGTCTGTACCTGTGATAGGACTCCACAGACGTGGGACATTATATTCCTAGTGTCTGGTACAGTGTCTGACATAAGGTAGGTGCTTAATAAATACTTTTGAATTAATATTAAATATTTCCAAAACAGTTACGATATCTGACAGTAAAATAGAAGTAAATGTTTATACTTCCCTTCCAATTTACACATTATAGATATATTGACTTTATTTTCAGTTACCAGAAAAGAGAAAGTGTTAAATTATAGGCTGTGATCACATTTTACATGTAAGTTAGGTTCTATAAAATGACCCTATTATTTCCAGTAATAATTTAACTTTCTCATTTATATTTATAGAATTGAAACTGAGGAAAGTAAATATACAGTATTTTTCATGATGTAAAATGAAACCAAAACAAGTTGAAGACCATCATTCGTTTTTCATGGATCTTAAGATGTCTGAATTTTAGAATAAAAGCCTAAAATACTTACTGCTTCTTAATTTGATAAAAAAAACAAAAACAAAACACACCTAGTTACTTTTGTTTGGAGTTCTAAATGCCTAAAATGACACAATTCTGTATGCTACATCTTTGATGAAGTACAGTTATTTTAAAATTTTTGATTATATTTATTACTATGTTTATTATTGTGTCTTCAGGAAATCAGTTATTTTAGAAAATAAAGACTAGAAGCAGACCAATGATCATCAGAGCCTAAGACCCCACAAAGTGTTACTTTAATATCTGTGTCTGCTGCTGCAGGAGTAGTGAAGTATGATTTTGAAGTGACAAGAGAAAAAGTAATGAAGTATAAACTCTGAGACATAGTTAGAGCTACTATTATTCCTACAGTTTTTGCATCAAAAAAGGTTATCACTTTCTGTTCAAGAATGAATCATCAAAGAAATTTACAATCCCCCTTTATCAGTCATTAAATTAAAAGAAATAAAGTGGACTCCCATTTCTCTCGCTATAATTTTGAAGAGGCTACTATATTTCACAGAGTGAACTGTTGAAACAGGTAGTGACTGCTATAATTCTAAGAACAGTCTAAGAAAAATAATTTCTTTAGTACTTTATTATTTCATTCTGAGGGTGTGACATTATTAATGTGAACAACCAGTATAGAAACACTGGTGTGCCTGACAACACACTGTAGAACACATAAATACACAGAACTTCTTAAAAAGTGTAAAGTTGTACAAATGTGACAACTTGACTTACTTGGCTCTGAGGTACTTCATGATCAGCCCCCCAATACAATGTCATTCCAAGAGAATAAATATGGATCTAGGAATAGAATTTTTAAAAAAATCATTTTATGTAAAAACTTAATTTAGCAAGTACTATATATTCATGACTTTGCTCCAAAGAAAGTGTAACACATGATTTGAGAAAATCATCATTTCAGATTTTGCATTAAAGTATGTGAGAGTTTAAAATAGAAAATAGGACTGGAAATGATGAGAACAGACTTTTTTTTTCCGCCAACTTTCTAGACTGTCTGCTATGAGTAATCATTTTTATTAGTTCTTACTTAAAGTTTCTTTATGAAAGCTCAAGCAAATATGAATAGTCTTACTTTCCCCTTCTTTTACAAAAGGCCAGAAATTTAAAAAATTACTCGACACCTTGCAGTTTTAATTTAACAAGACAGGCATTTCCATATCAATGTTTAGAGATCTCATTCTTTTTACTGCTGCATAGAACTCCATTTTGTGGCTATAGCATTGTTTACTTAACTGATCTGTTATTAATGGGCAATTAGAATTTTCCTAAACTTTTGCTATTATAAAAAATGTTTTAGCAAACAGCCTTGTGATGTCATTTTGTACATGCAGGTATTCCTCTTGAATTGACTCCCTTAGATTATGAATAAAAGAGTAAATCATCTATAGTTTTGATACATTTTGTCAGATTTCCCCCACAGACGTTTTATCATTTTGCATTTCTACCAGCAACATATGATTTTTTCACAAGCCTTATCCATAGAATGTGTTATGAAGATTTGGATTTTTACCAAACTGAAAAGAGAAGAAAAATCTCATTGCAGTTCTGATTAGCCTTTTTCTTACTAAGAATGGATGGGGTAGTGGTAGATAGAGAAAAAAGTTGGGTCAGAAAAGATTCCTTTTTCATTGTTTGTTTGCTTCTTAAAGACTGAAAAAAGGACAACATTTTTATGCTAGTAGGAATGATCCAACAGGGAAAACTGGAACTGCAGGAGAGAGACGAGACTGTTGGGAGAACACTGCTGAGTAAGCGGGAGGAAGCGGAAGCTAATGCACAAAGGAAGGAGTTGGCTTGACACCTCTGTCACAGTTCTTCTGAAGTAGGGAAGCAAAGAATATGAAAATTTATGTAGGTAGTCCAGTTGTGGGATCTTGGGAGAAGTCTCCTGATCGCTTCTACTTTTTTCCCCTGTGAAACAGGGAGCAAGATTATCAGCCTGAAGTGAGGACAGTTAATCCTTATAAGTAATCATTTTCCAGTTCTCCTGTTAAGCAATTTCAGAGCTAGACTTTTAGCCCATCTCTACCAGTACTGAATAATCTTACCATGAGCATTTTTTGCACCAATCTTACTCCAGGGCCATCTTATTTTCTTGTCTTTATTTTTTCTTTTCATTTTGCCCTTATTTTCTCACCTGTATTTTTTAATTATACAAACTGTCTCGAATCCTCTTTAGATATAGGTGAGGTAAATACAAATAAAACTGGGTATCCTTACAATCTCACAGCATTTTAATCTATTCCTAGTATTGCCTCTTAAATTATTCCTAAATTACAGATTAGTTGTTCCTCTTTTCAAATATTTTCATGGTTCCCAATTTGCAAAAATCCAAATTCTTTATGATGATATGCAAGGCTCACTCTGACCTGCGTCTACCTCCATTTTCCAGGCAGGTTTTTTTTTTTTTTTTTAATAAGTTTATTTATTTATTTTTGGCTGTGTTGGGTCTTCGTTGCCTCGTGCAGGCTTTCTCTAGTTGCGGCGAGGGGGGGCTACTCTTCATTACGGTGCGCAGGCTTCTCATTGTCGTGGCTTCTCTTGTTGCGGAGCACCGGCTCTAGGCGCGCAGGCCTCAGCAGTCGTGGCACGCGGGCTCTAGAGCACAGGCTCAGTAGTTGTGGTGCACGGGCTTAGTTGCTCCGCGGCATGTGGGATCTTCCCGGACCAGGGCTCGAACCCGTGTTCCCTGCATTGGCAGGCGGATTCTTAACCACTGTGCCACCAGGGAAGCCCCCAGACAGGTTTTTAAGTTTTCCTTCAATTATCACTCCTTCCTCTATCACACTTGACACTTCAGAACTACTATATAATTCTCTGTTGGCAAAATAAATCTTTCTCTTTCCCAGCGTTTCTTGAGCAGTTCTTCCTACCAAAAATTTTTTTTCATCCGTCAATAAAAGTTCCACCCATTATTGATAGTCCAGAGATGATGTTATCTATTATGTATGCTATATAAATCTTCTCAAACAGGATAAAGCATTCTCTCTTATATGATAGTTATTATTTCATTTGTATCTCTAATGAAACAGTTAACTAATACTACCTGTAACATAGTTAAGATGTGTCCTTGTTTGTCTTCCTTGAGAAAGCCTTTTTAACACATCTTAATATCCCTCTTAGCAGTTAACACAGAACTTGTACATAATAGATATTCAATACATGCCTACTGAATTCAAGTAAATGTGCATAAAGTTCAAGGCAGCATGATGTAGGCTATTTGTATCATATTTCTGTTTAGAATTCAAAGAATCTCACATGGGAACACCTTTTCAAAGAGTCTCATATGTGAAAAATATTTTTCATACCTTTAGCAAAAATGACTAATTGCATACTCAAATATATTTCTCTTAATATATTAATTTGGATCTGTGATCCTTTGAGATACTGGTAGTATTTTAAAATTCTTTACTACATTTACTTGTCAGGAGGCTAATTGAGTTATTTTATTTTAATAATTTTTATACAAGACTATATAAAATTATTAACATTATTTTAAAAACTAGATTATAAAATTATACATCTGTTGATCATTTATGTATATAGTATAATGATTAATTTTATGTGTCAACTTGACTTGACCATGGGATGCCTAGATATTTGGTCAAACATTATTCTGGGGCTTCCCTGGTGGCGCAGTGGTTGAGAATCTGCCTGCCAATGAAGGGGACACGGGTTCGAGCCCTGGTCTGGGAAGATCCCACATGCCGCGGAGCAACTGGGCACGTGAGCCACAACTACTGAGCCTGCACGTCTGGAGCCTGTGCTCCGCAACAAGAGAGGTCACGATAGTGAGAGGCCTGCGCACCGCGATGAAGAGTGGCCCCCGCTTGCAGCAACTAGAGAAAGCCCTCGCACAGAAACGAAGACCCAACATAGCCAAAAATAAATAAATAAATAAATAAATTAAAAAAAACATTATTCTGGGTGCTTCTGTGAGAGTGTTTTTGGAAGCAAGTAAACTGAGCAAGGCAGACTGCTCTCCCCAATATAGGTGGTCCTCATCCAATTATTTGAAGGCCTGAATAGAACAAAATAGTTTACCCACCCGCAGGTAAGAAAGAACTCTTTCTTTCTGACTGCCTTCAAACTAGGACATCAACTTTTTGTTACCTTTGGATTTGATCCGAAATACCAGCTCTTCCTGGGTCCTGAGCCTGTTGGCCTTCAGAGTGGAACTACACCCTCAGTTCACCTGGTTCTCAGACCGGAACTACACCATTGGCTCTCCTGGGTCTCCAGCTTGCTGGCTTACCTTGCAGATCTTGGGAATTGTCTGCCTCCATAATTACATGAGCTAATAAGTCTCTCTTTATATACACACGCGCGTGCGCATGCACACAAACACACATATCCTATTGATCCGGTTTCTCTGGAGACCCCTGCTTAATACATATAGATATGAAATATCTATATATAGAAAAAACATGCAGAAATGATAGTTGCTATTTTATTAGAATAGTGCTTTATGGGTTCAAAATTTTTAATATTTTAAGAATCATTTAAAATTTTGTTAAATAAATAACTCCAGATACATCAGATCTTTGTTAAAGTAATGTATAATAATACCTGGTATCTAATATTAGAGAGATATTATTAATATTTGAGAAAAAGTTTGTATAGTATACAAAGAAAAATGCTTTACTTTTACATTTATTCCAAAATAATCTGTAAAGTAAATATGGATAATACTTCCATATACATTATTCATAAGCTAAGAGTTTCTATTGTTGATGCAACCTGAAAAGATACAGGCAGAAAGAAGATCAGTGATACTAAGGTGTAACTAAATTAACACAGTAACGCTGCAATACCACTGAGAGCACTTAGTTCACCTGGTTGATAAATAGCAACGAATGGGTTATAGTTTAGTTACAGTCATTATATGGAAAGGAGAAGGTCATACAAGGAGTGATTATTCAAAAACAGGCAATTATTTGGCCTTCATATGTTTCTTTGGTTTTTACATAAGCAGAAAAAAAGGAGAATACGATGGCCCACATAATACAACTAACGAATATCTTCTATTAAAGATTAGTAAACCCAGGGATTAAAAGACGTCAGGCATTAGAAGTTTTTTTTTTAAAAAAGGTTTTGATCTGCCTCTCACTTCTACTGCATATTTATTTAGCTTCCAAGGGAATTTTTTGCTTTGTGATCTTTGCCAAGGCCCTATTTGTATCAAAGATCTCAGTACCTATCTGTTCCTGATGGATAGCACAGAGGAAATCTATTCCCTTCCCTTAGTGTAATAGCAAGCCAGGATGGTTTCTTGTAGAAGTGGCTGCTTTTCATAATGATGATTCATACACAGGGTTAAATGATAAAGGAACTGGTTCTAGAAGATAGCATTTATAGAAGAGCTAATTAACTATCCATTTAGTCGTTCAACATTTTTTCTGAAAGTCACTAAGCTCGGGATGGTGGTAAAATATAAATATCTCATTCTGGATCAATAATACCACTATATACTAATACATAAGAATATCAACAGCAAGCATGTACATAACGTTTACTGTGTGTCAAGCTTAGTTTATACTTCAGCTTATTCAGTACTACAGAGAGAGAAAGTAACTTTTGTCCAAGGTCACACAGGTAGTTAAGTGCTAGGGGCAGGATTCAAATTCTGGCTCCAGAGCCATATTCTTAACCTCTAAACCAGGGCTTATACTCCTCTGTACTACTGACATTTGGGATCTTTGCTGTGGACAGCAGTCTGTGGATATTTATCCTGTGTAGGATAACAGTAGTACCCCTGGCCTCTACTCACTAGATGCCAGTAGAACTACCTTCCTCCTCCTCCCCCTGCCCCCCCACCGGTTATGACAACTAAAAATATCTCAAGACATTGCCAACTGTCCGCTGGAAGATAAAGCGGCCTCTGATTCAAAACCATGGCTTTAATCTGTTGTACCTTTCCTAGAATCAGAACTCTAAGTAAAGAAAGCTATATGAATATACATGTATGCATCTATTAAACAAAGTAGAAGTGGTAAATTTGTGCTAAGGACATTCAAAAGGACAAGATTACTTATGATTATAGAAGAAATGTAAAGCAGGGGGAGTTTAAGCTGAGGTTTGAATGTAGGTTATGTGTCCCCTCTCTGTGCTCTCTTAATATTTTGTACAGATCCACTATTATTGTATATATTTCCATTACTATTATTATTACTATCATTAATTTCTTTTTGTCTATCTGTCCATTACACTGCTGGCCCTTTGAGGATAAGGACTATTTCTTTTCTTTTTTTTTTTTTTAATATATTTATTTATTTTTGGCTGCATTCGGTCTTCAGTGCTGCATGCGGGCGGCGAGGAGGGGCTACTGTTCGTGGCGGTGCGCGGGCTTCTCACTGCGGTGGCTTCTCTTGCTGCGGAACATGGGCTCTAGAGCGCAGGCTCAGTAGTTGTGGTGCACGGGCTTAGTTGCTCCGCGGCATGTGGGATCTTCCCGGACCAGGGTTCGAACCTGTGTCCCCTGCATTGGCAGGCAGATTCTTAACCACTGCGCCACCAGGGAAGTCCCAGGACTATTTCTTATTCATCTTTGTAACCCTATGGCCTAATATAGTGTAGAATATATAAGTTCTCAATAGATGCTGATTGAAAGAAAGGTTGGTACATAGGATGTGGACATGTAGAAATGCAGAAGAGCATTGTTATACAAAAGAGTGAAGCCACAAAGCATAGGACCTGTTTAATAATCACTGACTACAACTTGTGCCTCTGAAAGAGAGGAGTTGAAATATGGTTGGAATCAGACTCTGGAGAGGTTTTCTATGTTTTGTTAAGGAATCTGTACTTAACTGAGTAAGTGGGCCCATGCAGTTCAAACTGGCATTGTTCAAGGGTCAACCATATGTCAAAAATTTAAATGCACATACTTTTTGATTTCACAATTTTACTATTAGGAAATTATTAGGTTAATTTTTGAACTTACATGCATTGATTATGGGAAATGATATCCATAGCAAATTCTGAATTCTCCAAAGTTCCTTATCTAAATTATCACAGCTTGCTACACACAATATATATATTTGTTCCAAAATTTCTTTTCATAGCCTTGATAATGAAATTAGATCTTCTGATGTTAATGGCATTACCATCCTCAAACTGGATATTCCTATCATAAACATTTCCATCTTCATTGTTTCATCAAATCAACTGTCGAAACTCTGTCAGGTTTGCTTCCACCATAACCCCATTATCCTCACCCTCTATAGTTCCAAGGCATTGCACGATTTTTAGATCTTTCCCCCAGATTATTAAAGTGTCCCAGTTAGATTCTTACATAATCTTTCATCTCACCTAGTTATCCACTTTCATCAAACTTACCCTCTGAAATAACAAATTATATCATATCACTCTCCTAAAAATATGCCCCAGAAGAAAGTCTCAAGTTCTGGCATTCAAAGTGTTCTTCATTCTGACCTATAGTCTCCCTTTAACCACAGCCTTCCAGGTAGCGAATGCCCCAGCCCAGCCAGTCTGACCAAACATTCCCCTATCACAGTGGACAATTTCCTACCCCTTAGCATTACACATCATAGCAACCCTGAGGGGAATCCCCATTTCTACCTATTTTCAATTTTCTAAATTCTACTCACTCTTTGTAGCTCAACACAAATGCTACCTTCTCTGCGGTATCATTCTAAATTAGAAATTGTTTCTCTTCGAAACTTCCAAACTACTTTATCCCTCTATATAGCATTCGTTTCAATTTGCCTTATATTATAGATATACATATATGTGTATATATATATAATCATTAACAAATTTTTAAAATATTTTCCACACATGAGAAAGTGTTGATATAAAATACAAAGACTGAAAAATAAATCTTAAAATTCTTTAAGCATCTTAGAAAAACTCACAAAAAAGGCTATAAATATATTAGATCTATTTAATTAATAAACAAACGTTAACCAGATAGTTGCTACTGTAAAACCATCAAGTTGACAAATAATAAGAGAGAGAGAAAGAAAAAAAGAGAAGGAAGGAGGAAAGTAGGAAAGAAGTGAGGGAGGGAGGGGAGGGAAGGAAGGAAGGAAGGAAGGAAGGAAGGAAGGAAGGAGGGAGGGAGGGAGGGAGGAAAGAAGGAAGGAAGGAAGGAAGGAAGGAAGGAAGAAAGGAAGGAAGGAAGGAAGGAAGGAAGGAAGGAAGGAAGGAAGAAAGGAAGGAAGGAAGGAAGGAAGGAAGGAAGGAAGGTCCAGTTATTTTTGTATCTTCCTCCCAAGCACAGTGTTTTATACACAGCAGGCATTTAATAAGTATTTTAAAACATGAATTAATAATGGCTCACATTTTTTTCATATTTTTTCTTAGATCCATACATTTTTATAAAACTACTTTGAATTTTTAAATATGAACTTCTTGGAATACATGATCATTTTATTTTATTTTATTTTTTAATTGAAGTATAGTTACTGTACAATATTACATAAGTTACAGGTGTACAATACAGTGATTCACAATTTTCAAAGGTTAGGCTCCATTTATAGTTATTATAAAATATTTGGCTATATTCCTCATGTTGTACAATATATCCTTGTAGCCTATTTTATACCTAATAGTTAGCACCTCTTACTCCCCTCTCCCTGTCCCTCTCCCCATTGGTAACTACCAATTTGTTCTCTATATCTGTGAGTTTGATTTTTTTTTTGTTATATTCACTAGTTTGTTGTATTTTTTAGATTCCACACATAAGTGATAACATGATCATTTTAAATTCAATGGATGTTTTTCAGAGGGTTGAAGGTAGCCCAGTGTCTACTTTTCCTACCCCCACCAAAACAAAAAACAAAATAAAGCAAAAAAGACGTAATGTTACCTTTTCAACATCGGAGAGGGAAGTTAGTGATTGATTCTGAAGAACCTCTGGTGCAGTGAATGCTCGAAGATCCTGACTGGAAATATTTTCATCTGTAAATGACACGCTACCAGATGGCAGCAATAGCAGAGACCATGGAGAAATGATGAAGCCAAGAGCAGCAGGATCAGCTATGCTTACTGGTTTGTAACCATACAGAATGAAAAGAAAAAAGAAAGATAAATGCTTAAAATTAAGTGATTATAGATCACGTAAATGAATACCCCAGCATATTCATATATATGTGCAGTTACATACACCAAATCAACATGCTACAAAATGAGAGTGGGTTTCATACACCTAATACTGCTAGCATTATTAACAACAACACCTTGATTTGGCTTAGTCTTTCAAACTTAGACTAGATGGCAGATCTTAGAAACTAGAAATAGAGAACTTTCATTGTCAGTCATAAGACTATACTTGGTTCAAATACTTATCACAGTGATACAGAGATATGAATAAGAATCAACAGTTCTTACATTTTGTTGGGTGGAGGGTGGTTCGTGGATTCCTTTGAGGATTTGGTAAAAACTATGGTTGAGAGACCATTACAAGAAAACTGCCCATAAATACCTTTGTAAACAAAAGGTGTTTGGGGACTTCCCTGGTGGTGCAGTGGTTAAGAATCCGCCTGCCAATGCAGGGGACATGGGTTCGAGCCCTGGTCCGGGAAGATCCCACATGCCGTGGAGCAACTAAGCCCATGGGCCACAACTACTGAGCCTGTGCTCTAGGGCCTGCAAGCCACAACTACTGAGCCCGTGTGCCCAGAGCCCGTGCTCTGCAACAGGAGAAGCCACTGCAATAAGAAGCCCGTGCACCGCAACGAAGAGCAGCCCCCACTCGCCGCAACTAGAGAAAGCCCGCGTGCAGCAACGAAGACCCAAGGCAGCCATAAATGAATGAATAATTATATATATATATATATATATATATATATATATATATATATATATATATATATGTGTGTGTGTGTGTGTGTGTGTTCATGGATCTCCTTAGAACTCGTTTATGGACCCCAGCTTAAGATTCTCTGATTTAGACTACAGTGTTCTGAAACTGATAGAAAATAATTCCTTTGATAATTCATCAGATTTAGAATTAGTAGTTTCCAACTACAATGAAAGCCTCCTTTTTGCATCAAGATGTATATAGTCTTGTATGCATTTATTCATTATTTCAGTAGAATTTCAGGCAGCTCTGTGCTACCAAATGTGATCAATGTGGCCTCTAATTTTGCTATGTTTTGATGTTTGTCTTTATGGGTGCCTAAGAGCTCAGTTTAAGAGTATTAAAAAAAAAGTCCTTAGATTTTAAGTAAAGCTATACATTAGGCTCAACAAAACAGACTTACTAGAAGGAATATTATTTGACCTCCCATTTCAAAAGGAAATTAAAATAGGTTTTAAGGTAAATGTTAAATAAAACTGAGTTACAGACACAAGAAATCTCTATAGGAAGGTCACAGAAGGCCGTTGCCCGCCAATGCCACGATTATTCAATCTGAATGTGTTACACTGCTAAGTCAAATCATAAGAAACTGACAGAAGTCTATGGAATAGTTTATCAAACATACAGTATCTATGCTTTCCTAAAAACAACTTTCATTAGAATTGAGTCATCCATCCTTTCTGACTTTTTAACCTCTACCTATGGTCAAGATTCTGATCATCAGAACTTGACTTACGCTGATAAAAAAGTAAACTATTAAAATTCATTTCTCCTTTGAAGATTAAAAAGCCAACTGTACATCCTCCTGCATTCTTATGAATTTGAAACATGTCTTTAACAACTGTGTCAAGGAAGAAAAATGTGTTTGAATGCATCTTTAATCAGTCAGCATATCTTATGTGGCCCTGAGGCCGAGTTACAGACCAGTGGTCCTCACATTCCTACTCAACCACACATCAGGTTGCTAACAACATGACTCAGAATTCTCAAGGCAAAATATGTTTCAATGAATCATCATAGCTGTTAAGCTTAGGCATACTGTTGCCTTTCACAGCCACTTTACACACTGTCTTTTACTTGAGATTTTTCTTGTTTCTTGAGGTAGGACTGTATTGCTATAAACTTCCCTCTAGGTTTGGGTCATCATGTTTTCATTGTCATTTGTTTCTAGGTATTTTTTGATTTCTTCAGTGATCTCTTGGTTACTGAGTAGTGTATTGTTTAGCCTCCATGTGTTTGTATTTTTTAGTTTTTTTCCTGTAATTGATATCTAGTCTCATAGTGCTATGGTCGGAAAAGATACATGGTACGATTTTAATTTTTTAAAATTTACCAAGGCTTGATTTGTGACCCAAGATATGATCTATCCTGGAGAATGTTTCATGAGCGCTTGAGAAAAAAGTGTATTCTGTTGTTTTTGGATGGAATGTCCTATAAATATCCATTAAGTCCATCTTGTTTAATGTATCATTTAAAGCTTGTGTTCCCTTATTTATTTTCATTTTGGATGATTTGTCCATTGGTGAAAGTGGAGTGTTAAAGTCCCCTACTATGATTGTGTTACTGTCGATTTCCCCTTTTATGGCTGTTAGCATTTGCCTTATGTTTTGAGGTGCTCCTGTGTTGAGTGCATAAATATTTACAATTGTTGTATCTTCTTCTTGGATTGATCCCTTGATCATTATGTAGTGTCCTTCTTTGTCTCTTGTAATAGTCTTTCTTTTAAAGTCTATTTTGTCTGATATGAGAATTGCTACTCCAGCTTTCTTTTGATTTCCATTTGCATGGAATATCTTTTTCAATCCCCTCATTTTCATACGGTATGTGTCCCTAGGTCTGAAGTGGGTCTCTTGTAGACAGCATATACATGGGTCTTGTGTTTGTATCCATTCAGCCAGTCTATATCTTTTGGTTGGCGCATTTAATCCATTTACATTTAAGGTAATTATCAATATGTATGCTCCTATTACCATTTTCTTAATTGTTTCAGGATTGTTTTTGTAGGTCTTTTCCTTCTCTTGTGTTTCCTGCCTAGAGAAGTTCCTTGAACATTTGTTGTAAAGCTAGCTTGGTGGTGCTGAATTCTCTTAGATTTTGCTTGTCTGTAAAGGTTTCAATTTCTCTGTCGAATCTGAATGAGATCCTTGCTGGGTAGAGTAATCTTGGTTGTAGGTTTTTCCCTTTCATCACTTTAAATATGTCCTGCCACTCCCTTCTGGCTTGCAGAGTTTCTGCAAAAAGGTCAGCTGTTAACCTTATGGGGATTCCCTTGTATGCTATTGTTGCTTTTCCCTTGCTGCTTTTAATATTTTTTCTTTGTATTTAATTTTTGATAGTTTGATTAATATGTGTCTTGGCGTGTTTCTCCTTGGATTTATCCTGTATGGGACTCTGTGTGCTTCCTGGACTTGATTGACTATTTCCTTTCCCATATTAGGGAAGTTTTCAACTATAATCTCTTCAAATATTTTCTCAGTCCCTTTCTTTTTCTCTTCTTCTGGGACCCCAATAATTCGAACATTGGTGCGTTTAATGTTGCCCCAGAGGTCTCTGAGACTGCCCTCAGTTCTTTTCATTCTTCTTTCTTTATTCTGCTCTGCAGTAGTTATTTCCACTATTTTATCTTCAAGCTCACTTATCCATTCTTCTGCCTCAGTTATTCTGTTACTGATTCCTTCTAGAGAATTTTTAATTTCATTTATTGTGTTGTTCATCATTGTTTGTTTGCTCTTTAGTTCTTCTAGGCCCTTGTTAATCCTTTCTTGTATTTTCTCCATTCTATAGCCAAGATTTTAGATCATCTTTACTATCATTACTCTGAATTCTTTTTCAGGTAGACTGCCTATTTCCTCTTCATTAGTTTGGTCTGGTGGGTTTTTACCTTGCTCCTTCATTTGATGCATGTTTCTCTGTCTTCTCATTTTGTTTAACTTACTGTGTTTGGGGTCTCCTTTTCGCAGGCTGCAGGTTTGTAGCTCCTGTTGTTTTTGGTGTCTGCCCCCAGTGGGTGAGGTTGGTTCAGTGGGCTGTGTAGGCATCCTGGTGGAGGGGACTGGTGCCTGTGTTCTGGTGGATGAGGCTGGATCCTGTCTTTCTGGTGGGCATGACCACATCCGGTGGTGTGTTTTGGGGTGTCTGTGACCTTATTACGATTTTAGGCAGCCTCTCTGCTAATGGGTGGGGTTGTGTTCCTGTCTTGCTAGTTGTTTGGCATGGGGTGTCCAGCACTGCAGCTTGCTGGTCGTTGAGTGGAGCTGGGTCTTAGTGTTGAGATGGAGATCTCTGGGAGAGCTCTCACCAACTGATATTACGTGGGGCCTGGAGGTCTCTGGTAGTCCAACGTCCTGAACTCAGCTCTCCTACCTCAGAGGCTCAGTCCTGACACCCAGCTGGAGCACCAAGACCCTTTCAGCCTCACAGCCAGGTACGTGGGGATTTTCTTGCCTTTTGGGAAGTCTGAGGTCTTCTGCCAGCGTTCAGTAGATGTTCTGTAGGAGTTGTTCCACATGCAGATATATTTTTGATGTATTTGTGGGGAGGAAGGTGATCTCCACATCTTACTCCTCCGCCATCTTGAAGATCCGCCCCCACACAGTCTTTTAAAAGCTTCTTCTTGGGTATCTCATGCACAAATACCACAGAATCCAGCCAGAGAAGAACACAAACAAGGCAGAAGAATATTTTCTTTGCCAAAGAATGCTATTCAAAATATTGAGATTTCACATGTCACGGACATAATAAAATAGTCTATAATCAATTCTTTTCAAATTAGCAACTAAAGGGAACAAACACTAGGAGACCAATTCAGAAGGCAATGCACTAATATCTGTTATGAGATGATGATGACCTGGAACCACAGTGGTAGTGAGAACCTGTTGGAATGCAAATGTATCTTAGAGGTAGTGACAACAAAATTTCCTGACAGACTGGATGTGGAGTGAGAGAAAGAGGGGAATCAGGATGACTCCAAGAGTTTGGTCTCAGGAACAGGAAGGATGGAGTGTCATCAACTGAGAATAAGAAGACTGTAAGAATAGCATAGGTTGCTGAGGTAGGGGCTGGGAGATAGTGGTAGGAATTAGAACTTTACTTTGGGACCTATTAAGTTTAAGATATCTGTTAGATATTCAAATGGATGTGTCAAATATGCAGTTGCATCTCAAGTTTGGGAGAATGGTCTGAATTGGGGAGTCACTGGTCTAATAGATGGTACTGAAAGCCTTGTAACTGGATGAGATGACCAAAAAGTGAGTTAAGATAGAAAAGAAATCAAGGACATTGGACAGTGCTGTGGGGTACTCCAGCTTTAAGACCAACTGCTCCTTCTCAGTCTTTTCTTCCAGCTTGCTGAACCTAAGAGAGGAGGATGGGATTCTAACTCTCATGCCTAATTCCTGTCATCCTTATTTGGGGACAGAATTATGGTTTCTAGTATATCTATTACTATTTGAATTTATAAATTATTAGGGATCACAGCTAACACAGAAGCATGAATGCCATCCAGAAGTCTAAATGCTATGTCTTGTCCTGCCATTCTTGGTAATGGTATCCACTCAGACCTGAAAAGAGCTTGCTGCACTCCTCCTCCTCATCCCAGGCAACAGACTGACCCTACCCTCTCCTTGACAGGGTAGCATAGAACAGAAACTGTTGAAGGTGAAAGTAATCTATAATTGCTTATCACTTTGAAATTAAGAGGTCTACTCACTTATCAGCACAATGAAGATCAGCAAAACTAATACTCTGACAAGAACTGTATCTTTCAACTTTTGCTTTATACAATAGGTTTTTGTTTCTTTGTCTTTACTGAACATCTAAAGTATACCCTTATTTTAAGTACTATATATTTAAACATAATATTCTCAAAATTACAAGTCATTTGCTTATAGAGTCCATAGTTTTATTGGGGAGATAAAATGTATTCATAAATAAATACAAGATAAAAAGTATAAGGTATTTAAAAGACAAAACAAAAGGAAGTTTAGACGAAATTACTTCAGTTACAAAGAAGAGAGAATTAATTTTTTAAAATATGTGGTCCTTTAAGATGAGTAAGATTTGACCATGGTTAAGAGGGCGATTCCAAAGAGAAGAAACAGCCAAAGCAAAGGCATATGGTCAGGAAATTATTAAGTTTGTACAAGGAACAAACTCCAAGAATTTGGAGCACCGGAATGGTAGAGAGCAGTGAAAAACAGAATTACCAACGTGGGTCATATTTTTACTTGTTAAAAAACACACATACAAATAAATGACACAAATATTTTTGTTGTTTTCAAATGTGATTTTTAAATGTCTTGTAATAAAGCTAAAGCAGCTGTGACAACAAACTACATTGTTGTCAAATTCCCAAAGCACACACACGACATTTAAGTGCTCCATTCTTCAGAAAACAAACCACAAAATATATTTTTCAATAACTGTAAAGGGTTATGCAAACCTTCAAGTGAGGAAATTTAGAGTCATGGCTACAATCAGTCTAATTCACCCTCCTTCTCTAACTAAAAGAAAAGAATTTAAAGCAAATGTATTCAAAATCCTTCAAAGAATGCTAACAAAAGAATATTTAAAAATGGAATTCCAGAAGCTTGTAATTTGGTGTCCCATAATGTTTTAGTTGTGTGATGACTGTCCTCAAGAATGCTATTATTGTTTAAAAGTAAATCTGATGTGAACTGATTCCAGGACTCAAATGATTCTATTTAAAGACTTTTCCAAACATTCCACAGAGAAAGTTGCTTAATCAAAATTTCAAGCAGTTAGAGGCAAAGTTATAAATAAGCAGAAATTTGATATGCAAAGAAACATCTTAGAGCTTCTTTCCAATGTTCCCTTAAACTAAGCCCCATACCTATATGTTTCCCCCCCACTGAGGGGTCTTACCATTTCCTTTAGATTGTCCCCTTCATTTAATTTTCTTGGCCTTCCAGTTACAGTATAAAAATTAGAGAAATGATCATAACTGGGTAACAAACATGATAAGGCAAAACAATCGAAAGTATCAGCAAACCATCTAAAACACTTCGAACAACAACGAAACCATTTTGACCTGAAAAGTCCCTTTGCCTATCTAAGCACATATATGTTCTATTATAGTACTTGGCAAAAATCTATGCAGAGGCCACTGTTTCAGACTCTGAAGGATCTGATGAAGTCATTCTATGATACAGAATTCTCTCAAAAATTCAGTTCATGTGTGCATAAAAATACACACAGACACACACACACACACACACACAGTGTTAAATCAATCATCTGGTGTAACAATGCACAAACAGAAAAAAATATGGTTTAGAATAGTTCCCCTATATTTTAACATTTTCTTGATAGTAAAGCTTTGTGATAAACTGTTTAAGGTTCACTGCAACTCACCAAGAAAAAAGGAGAGGACTCAAATCAATAAAATTAGAAATGAAAAAGGAGAAGTTACAACGGACACCACAGAAATACAAAGGATCATAAGAGACTGCTACAAACAACTATATGCCAATAAAATGGACAACCAAGAAGAAATGGACAAATTCTTAGAAAGATACAACCTTCCAAGACCAGACTAGGAAGAAATAGAAAATATGAACAGACCAATCACAAGTACTGAAATTGAAACTGTAATTAAAAAACTCCCAACAAACAAAAGTCCAGGACCAGATGGCTTCACAGGTGAATTCTATCAAACATTTAGAGAAGAGCTAACACCTATCTTTCTCAAACTCTTTCAAAAAATTGCAGAGGGAGGAACACTCCCAGGCCCATTCTATGAGGCCACCATCACCCTGATACCAAAACCAGAGAAAGATGTCACAAAGAAAGAAAACTACAGCCCAATATCACTGATGAACATAGATGCATAAATACTCAACAAAATACTAGCAAACCAAATCCAACAATACATTAAAAGGATCATACACCATGATCAAGTAGGATTTATCCTAGAGATGCAAGGATTCTTCAAAATCTGCAAATCAGTGTGATACACCACATTAACAAACTGAAGAATAAAAACCATATGATCATCTCAATACATATAGGAAAAGCTTCTGACAAAATTCAACACCGATTTATGATAAAAGGTCTCCAGAAAGTGGGAATAGAGGGAACTTACTTCAACATAATAAAAGGCATATGTGACAAACCCACAGCTAACATCATTCTCAACGGTGAAAAGCTGAAAGCATTCCCTCTAAGATCAGGAACAAGGCAAGGACATCCATTGTCACCACTTTTATTCAACACAGTTTTGGAAGTCCTTGCCACGGCAATCAGAGAAGGAAAAGAAATAAAAGGAGGACTTGCCTGGTGTTGCAGTGGTTAAAAATCCGCCCGCCAATACAGGGGACACGGGTTCGAGCCCTGATCCAGGAAGCTCCCACATGCTGTGGAGCAACTAAGCCCATGTGCCATAACTACTGAGGCTGCGCTCTAGAGCCTGTGAGCCACAACTACTGAAGCCTGCATGCTTAGAGCCCGTGCTCCGCAACAAGAGAAGCCATCGCAATGAGAAGTCTGTGCACTGCAATGAAGAGTAGCCCCCGCTCGCCGCAACTAGAGAAAGCCTGCATGCAGCAACAAAGGCCCAACACAGCCAAAAATAAATAAATAAAAATAAATTTAAAAGAAAGAAATAAAAGGAATACAAATTGGAAGTAAAACTGTCAAATATTTGCAGATGACATGGTACTATACAAAGAAAATCCTAAAGATGTTACCAGAAAACTACTAGAGCTCATCAATAAATTCGGTAAAGTTGCAGGATACAAAATTAATACACAAAAATCTCTTGTATTCCTACATACTAATAACAAAAGGTCAGAAAGAGAAATTAAGGAAATAATCCCATTTACCATTGCATCAAAAAGAATAAAATACTGAGGAATAAACCTACCTAAGGAGACAAAAGACTTCTACTCTGAAAACTATAAAATGCTGATGAAAGAAATTGGAGATGACACCAACAGATGCAAGGATATATACCATGTTCTTGTATTGGAAGACCCAATATTGTCAAAATGACTATACTATCTAAGGCAATCTACAGATCCAATGCAATCCCTATCAAATTACCAATGGCATTTTTCACACAACTAGAATAAAAAATTCTAAAATTTATATGGAAACACAAAGACCCCAAATAGCCAAAGCAATTCTCAGAAAGAAAAACAGAGTTGGAGAAATCAGACTCCCTGACTTCAGACTATACTACAAAGCTACAGCAATCAAAACATCATGATACAGATGATGCAAAAGCAGAAATATAGATCAATGGAACAGGATAGAAAGCCCAGAAATAAACTCACATACCCATTGTCAATTAATCTATGACAAAGGGGGCAAGAATACATAATGGAGAAAAAACAGTCTCTTCAATAAGTGGTGCTGGGAAAACTGGACAGCTACCTGTAAAAGAATGGAATTAGAATACTCTCTAACACCACACACAAAAATAAACTCCAAATGGATCAAAAAGCTAAATGTAAGGCCGGTTACTGTAAAACTCTTAGAGGAAAACATAGGCAGAACACTTTTTGACGTAAATCACAGCAATATCTTTTGTGACCCACCTCCTACAGTAATGAATATAAAAATAAACAAATGGGACCTAATTAAACTTAAATGCTTCTGCACAGCAAAGGAAACCATAAACAAAATGAAAAGATGGCCCACAGAATGGGAGTAAATACTTGCAAATTAAGCAAGCGACAAGGGATTAGTTTCCAAAATATACAAACAGCTCATGCAGATCTGTGTCAAGAAAACAAACAACCCAATCAAAAAAAAAAATGGACAGAAGATCTAAATAGACATTTCTCCAAAGAAAACATACAGATGGCCAAAAAGCATGTGAAAAGATGCTCAACATCACTAATTATCAGAGAAATGCAAATCAAAACTACAGCGAGGTATCACCTCACACCAGTCAGAATGGCCATCATCAAAAAGTCTATAGACAGAGGCTTCCCTGGTGGCGCAGTGGTTGAGAATCCGCCTGCCAGTGCAGGGAACACAGGTTCGATCCCTGGTCGGGGAAGATCCCACATGCCACAGAGCAACAAAGCCTGTGCGCCACAACTACTGAGCCTGTGCTCTAGAGCCCGTGAGACACAACTACTGAGCCCGCGTGCTGCAACTACTGAAGCCCACGTGCCTAGAGCCCGTGCTCTGCAGCAAGAGAAGCCACCGCAATGAGAAGCCCGCGCACTGCAATGAAGAGTAGCCCCCGCTTGCCGCAACTAGAGAAAGCCCGCGTGCAGCAACAAGGACCCAAAACAGCCAAAATAAATAAATAAAATAAATAATTAAAAAAAGAAGTCTATAGACAATAAATGCTGGAGAGGGTGTGGAGAAAAGGAAATCCTCCTACACTGTTGGTGGGACTGTCAATTGGTACAACCACTACGGAGAACAGTATGGAGGTTCCTTAAAAAACTAAAAACAGAGCTACCATATGATCCAGCAATCCCACTCCTGGGCATATATCCAGAGAAAACCAGAATCTGAAAGGATGCATGCACCCCAGTGTTCACTGCAGCACTATTTACAATAGCCAAGACATGGAAGCAACCTAAATGTCCTTGGACAGAGGAATGGATAAAGAAGATGTAGTACATATATACAATGTAATATTAGTCAACCATAACAAAGAATGAAATAATGCCATTCACAGCAACATGGATGGACCTAGAGATTCTCGGACTAAGTGAAGTAACTCAGACAGAGAAAGACAAATACCAAATGATATCACTTGTGTGGAATCTAATTTAAAAAAAAGAAACACACAAATGAACTTATTTACAAAACAGAAACAGACTTACAGATATCGAAAAGAAACATATGGTTACTGAAGGGGAAACATGGTGGGGAGGGATAAATCATAAGCCTGGGTTGAACACACACACTACTATATATGATAGATAACCAACAAGGGCCTACTGTATAGCACAGGGAACTCTACTCAATATTTTGTGGTAACCTATATGACAAAGGAATCTAAAAAAGAATGAATGTATGTGCGTGTATAACTGAATCACTTTGCTGTACACCTGAAACTAACACAAGATTAGTAAATCAACTATACTCCAAAAAAAAAAAAAAAGATTCATGGGAAATTACAGTCTATGCTCCAAATTGATTCCCAATTAAAAATTTATTATTTCCTCATAAATTTTGTTACTAACTTTTAAAACTTCAGTTTCTCTAATATGAAACAACAGAATAGCAACCCCTTTTTGAAAATAAAATTATGCATTACAATTGGAATTAAGACATCTGTATAGGGACTTCCCTGGTGATGCAGTGGTTAAGAATGTGCCTGCCAATGCAGGAGACACGGGTTCGATCCCTGGTCCCGGAAGATCCCACATGCCGTGGAGCAACTTAAGCCCATGCACCACAACTACTGAGCCTGCACTCTAGAGCCCGTGAGCCACAATTACTGAGCCCATGTGCCACAACTACTGAAGCCTGTGTGCCCTAAAGCCCGCACACCGCAACTACTGAGCTCACGCGCCGCAACTACTGAAGCCCGCATGCTCTAGGGCCCGCGTGCTGCAACTACTGAAGCCCACGTGCCTAGAGCCTGTGCTCTGCAACAAGAAAAGCCACGACAACGAGAAGCCCGCACACCACAACGAAAAGTAGCCCTGCTTGCAGCAACCGGAGAAATTCCACACGCAGCAATGAATACCCAACGCAGCTAAAAATAAAATAAAATAATAAATTTAAAAACATTAATTAAAAAAAAATCTGTATAATATAAATTGATAATGATCATCTCTTCAAAGACATTTTACATCATATAAATTTTCTTGATGTAGCCAATCATTCAACAGCATTTAATAAACTCCTATAAGCCTTTGGCCCTCAAGAACTTATGTTCTGTTATAGTATGTCCCAGACTTTGCTAAGCATCCAAATCTCTAAACTCACCTAGGAGATTTAAAAATATATAAGACAAACTGTCAGCTTCATATCATTCCTTTTATTATCTGACTTCATTAATTTAGTATATAGTCTCATTTAATTAAGAGAGGCAGTAAGGTGTAATGGTTAGGACTAAAGCCAGAATCCCTGGGTTCAGATCCTAGGTTTGACATTTGTAGCTTACATTGTGATCTTAAATAAGTTACTTGGCCTCTCTGTGCCTCAATTTCCTCATCTGAATAGATAAGGCTGCTGTGGGGATTAATGCAAAAAGCACTTAGAACTGTTTCTCGCACACAGAAAATGCAATACAAAAGTAGTAGTTATTATTATTTAATAAAACTCTGAAGATACCAGATGCAGACAGTATATCTAAGAAAAGTCTCTACTTAAGTTCATCTTCAATCACCTATTTAGCTTTTTCCCCCACAATGGAAGACAAGGAGCATACCATACATAACAAGTACTGTTTCAGAATAACAAACTGCTCAGATTGCTCTATTTTAGATCTTTGGGGATTTGGGGGGCATTTCTTACCTAAAAGTCATACTAGAAATACAGATGATTTAAGATACAAAGTATCCTAAAATACTGTTTTTTTCTTTAATTCCTTGGGGAATATATCTTCTATAAGTGTTCCATTTATTGCATGGCATTTCTAGTTAGCATAGATCCCAAATTTAGAAAAACTAGTTTAAAATTTTACAAGCAAGGAACTTTGTACTTACTGAGTAACTAACTACACATGTGAAATTGGTTTTAGTGTACCTAGTCATTATCTTCAGGTATAACATGAATTATTAGATTCATGTTAATAAAAAATTATCTGAATATACACATATCAACTATAGTAAGAACATACTGTTTTAGAAATTTTTATTTGTAATAGAATTTACAGCATTCTGATAACACAAAATTATGCAAACTCGTCAGTCTAAATTGATATATATGAGCTTTTCTTCACTAGAATAGGAAAAGACATTTTTATCTCTTACTGATGACATTTAATCACACAAACACACACATTCTTTTCTTTTTCTTTTTTTTAAACACTAAACACAAGCAAGCCACCTATCCAAACCACAACCACTGGAATCTTGGTATGACTTATGCATCAATTAGGCTTTTAGTAGTTTTGTTTTGTTACGTACTTGCAAGACTCTTGAGGTAATTCCAAACCATGTATCTTCATAACAAAACACTAAATGAGATCTGAGTTTAACAAAAGTGATATATGTATGTAATCTATATTAGTAAAACTAAATTGGTTATGATTATTAAAAGCAATAGGGTTTAAATACCTGGACAATATGGATAGAAGGCAGCAGGTCTTTTAGCCTTTGCCCTCCTTTTCAGCAAACCTCCTTGGCCACCTGATCAGCATTAAAGAAACTGTTGTAGAAATATTTCTCCCTTCCGTTCTTATCATATTCTGAAGAAACTGTCCACTTTGTTCCTTTAGCATATTAAGTTCCTCCTCTCTGATTTTTCTTTAGTGTTCACCTTTTCCACCAATGTTCTTTACTCACATCAATAAAAACTGCACACCTCAGGGGCTTCCCTGGTGGCGCAGTGGTTGAGAATCTGCCTGCCAATGCAGCGGACACAGGTTCGAGCCCTGGTCTGGGAGGATCCCACGTGCCACGGAGCAACTAGGCCCGTGAGCCACAACTACTGAGCCTGCGCATCTGGAGCCTGTGCTCCGCAACAAGAGAGGCCACGATAATGAGAGGCCCGCACACCGCGATGAAGAGTGGTCCCCACTTGCCACAACTAGAGAAAGCCCTCGCACAGAAACGAAGACCCAACACAGCCATAAATAAATAAATAAATTTAAAAAACAAAACAAACAAAAAAAAAACTGCACACCTCAAAATTATATGACAAAATACTGAACAAAATGCTTCTGTAACTCTGTTTTCACACATTTCTTCTACAATATAAGTGGTTTAAGAAAAGGAAATATGAATTTCCTAACAATCAAGTACAACACCATTATGATAAGGTAATTGCAATACTTGAAAAAAATGAATTTGTTTACAATGCTAACTCTAGACCACCAGTCCACACCTTTTAAAGGTGTCCTCTGCCCTGATCTACGACAATAACTTATCAATTTACATTCTGCTGGTCACAAAAAAATTTTATTTTGAATCGCTATTATGAAGAAAAAGTTTTCTTTCAACTTTCGAACACCAGGAACTCTAAATTATTCACTGAGGGAATATTCTGGATCTTCATTTTATTCACCAATCTTTATTACTTGTAGTTACATTTTCAAGTATGATTCAAAGGAAGTGTCAGCTTTTTTAACTGGAATACTAAAACAAACTTATTTACAAAGTATCTGATTTTGAGGGCTTAGGGGTAATTGAGAAAGCAGAGTCCTCCTGTCTCCTAACTCACAGGATTTTTGTGTGAATTCTGGAGACAGGGCACATGATTCTATACAGTATTTTCTAAAAGTTTCCTGGGGGACTTCCCTGGTGGTTCAGTGGTTAAGAATCCGCCTGCCAATGCAGGGGACACGGGCTTGATCTCTGGTCCGGGAAGATTCCACATGCCACAGGGCAACTAAGCCCATGTGCCGCAACTACTGAAGCCCGCACACTCTGGGGCCTGCGTGCTACAACTACTGAAGCCCATGCCTAGAGCCAGTGCTCCGCAACAAGAGAAGCCACCACAATGAGAAGCCCTCACACCACAACAAAGTGCAGCAATGAAGATCCAGCACAGCCTAATTAATTAATTAATTAATTGATTTTAAAAAGACATCAAATTGTATATTAAAAAAAAAAGCTTCCTGGGGATTCAGATGGGCACACCAATCTACCCGACACACAAACAGGAACCAATGCCCTTATCAGGGGCAATAAAATAGCATCATAGCTCAATTAAGTTGCGTCTTGACCTTGTACTTGCTCCATCTCTATGTCAATTAACTAATACTAAGGATATCATGAAATGGAATATGTATGGCTTTATATCCTTCCTTAAAGCTTAAAAATTTTTTTTCACTTTATAAAGCCATGAATGAGGCATTTAATAAGAGATCTGGTAAGCTAGAAAGTGTTACAAGAAACTATTTTATCAAATTATAATAAAGTCATTTTGTATTAGAAAGGCAGAATGACTACCAGAAATAATTTTAGACTAGAAGTGAGACCTAAACAGCTCTTCTCTGTAAGAGGGAAGCTGAATAAATGGCAACAAACTGAGGATATCATTGACTGTGCATTTAGAAATGAATTCCCTTATGCAGCTGATAAAATTATCTTTATTTGGCTTTTTTTTCTATCTTGTTCCCAAAGGAAAGCAAACTGCAAATGAACTTCCAATGCACTTTGCTTCTTTTCTGACACTTTCTAAAATCCAATGAATATCTACATTGTATCTCTTCAAACCTTGAGGTGAGCACCTTTGATCTCTTCTACCCTGATATGTCAATGTGGTATTAAGCATACAACCAGTATGTGGAAAACATCCTGGGATTAATACCAATTTTTTATTTCCCCAAGGAGGGCCTAAACTTTGAGAGCAAAACTGTTTCTTACGTCTATCATATTTTAGGCTGTAGACTTCCAATAGACAAATTTGCTTGAAGGTGGTTTCTTTCTTAAAATGCACAAATCATATCTTATTTGAGTATTCCATTCAAGCAGTTGCAAAAATGTTAATCTTGAATGGTAAAGTCTATTTAAAAACTTGATTTTATTGCTAGTTTAACAATTTTGTCTAAGCAATCTTGGAACCAAGTGCTAAGCTTCTTAAAGCACTGGCATTTCTGTTGCCACCTAACAACTTCATGACAGCCCCTGTAGATCACACAACTGCCACATTATATTTTGCCAGACAAAATAAATTATAACTGAGGTAATTAGCAATAGAAATAACTTTTACAGTAAAGGCCCTTTATAAAGCAGAGGGTTTGGGGTTTCCCCCCGCCCCAATACAGACAAAGTTTCAGGTTAAAGGAGATCTTCCTCCACCCTTGCTACCTGCATGAAGCTGGGGAAAAAAAGAACACAAAATTTTAAAAGTGAACTCACCAACTTCTCTTCACTTTGAAGGACCTGGAATTTATACAAAGACTGAAAAACCAATAATATCAAGGGTAACTGTCATTTATTTCATTTTTGAGGAACTAGATGAAAAGGTCAATGAAGATTAGTGTATATTTTCAGTTTGCAGAGGAAGGAAATAGTATTCCAGAAAGAAACTGGCTTGATTTATGATGACAGGCTTCCACATAACCATGATCTGTAGCTGCTTATGAAAAACATTTTTGTGCTCACTAATGCTATTCTCTGCTGCTCTTCAGATTACCATCCTCCTATTTTACATTTTAAAGAAATTTTCCTTCTCAAAGGAAAAAGGAGGGAGGGGGCTTATTTGAATGGTAAACTATTCTATTTTTCAAAAAGAAATATAACGATATATTTCTTGTAAAAATGTTAACCATGACTGACACACATCACCCCAAGAAAAATCTTAACCTGTTATTAAATGATACAAAGCATAAAGCCCCCTTCTAATTTCTATATTTGAGAAAAGAAACATGAGAATTGCAAAACGTTTTCTTTAAAAAGCTTAGTTACATAATATGGAAAAATCTCGGTCAGAGTGTTGAATAAAAGAAGTCAGACACAAAAGTGTTCACATTGTTATGATTCTATTTATACGATGTTTAAAATTTAAGATTTTTTGCACAGTTGTTTACAGAGTCTGCCATCGGCCTAGAAGACATTGGTTGCAAGGTTCCCCAAAAAGCCTTTCTAGTGACTTCTGTTAAAATTGATTTATAAGGTTTAAATGCGCCCAACACCCTGCGGGAAAAGCTCGATTATTGTACTCAGCTCCATTTCTAGCTGTTTCATTACCCAAGATAATAAATTAGTTACTGCACTGTAAAAAAAAAAAAAAAAAAAAAAAAAATTTAAGATTGTTTAAAAACTTATTTATGTGATAACTCATAATGATTACTCTTGGTAACCAAGAATTGATTAGGAGGAAGCAGGAGAGAAGCCTTCCCGGGTGTTAGAAATGATCTAGGCAGTGGTTATATGAATGTGCACATTTATAAAATTTATCAGGCAGTACAATTAATAATGCTCTTTACTATATATACCTCATTTTAAAAAATTCCTGTAAGTATTAAATTAAAACAATAAATACAGTAAAATTACATTTGTCAGCAAAGATGGGGCTAGAGAGCATGACCTGTAGCTACTTTCCCCTCTAAACGTATGACTCTTTAAATTTATAAAATGGCCTATTTGTCACATCTAGAGCCAAAAGAATTTCAAATTGAAACACAGTATACTGACAATAGTTGTAGGGGAGGGGTGGTTTACTACAAGTGCTTCATACACTTGTTAAACAACCCACATTATTCATTATAAGAATGTTAGATATTAAATTAATTTCATGTTTTATAGCTTGTTTCCAGGGAACATATGGGGTAACTTTACCTGGTTCAAATACATTTAACTTGAAGGACCTGTTAATTCTGGCCTTATGTAGGCAGGGCAAGATGTAGCATGTCAAAGACAACTAATACACCCTGCTAATCAAGAAAATTACTATTATAAATAATTAGGAATGTAATATTAAGAGACTAGTTAGGATTTGGTCTTTAAAACCTGCATAGACTATACAAAGATTTACTCAAAAGCTTTTAATCCACAAAAACTTTCCATATTTCTTATAAAGGCTTAAAACAAAACAAAACAACCAGTAAGTCTATTTGAAGTTCAGTGCTTTGTCTCCTTTTTCATGCATTGAGTTACTTACTCTCCTTTGGTTCCACCAGATTGGAAGTTTTACATTTTCTCTCTTTTTGTTTTGTGATTACTATTACAAACTTTAAGGATATTTGACTATGCAAATTCTAAAGTCAAGAAACCTACCATTCTCATGAATAGAATCCAACCCTTAAGCTGTTTTACTCCTGTCATCTATCCCAATCTAAGTCTTATTATTTTATTTATAATTTTAAATTTGACATCATTATTATCGATATTTTATACAGCCAATGCTTATTTAGATTTACCATCAAGTTGACTAATTCTTTTGCTTTCATTCCTTTTTGAAGGTTTCTTCTTCCTTCTGAGTTAAATTTCCTTCTTCCAGAAATACATCTTTTAGTAATTTCCTCAATAAGGGTTTGTTGACGGTAAATACACTGAAAATGTATTTTTCGTCCCAAACTGATGTTTTTCTTGAACCACAGTTTAGGAGGACAGTAAATTCTAACTGAACATTTTAGTAGCCACTAGCCACATATGACGTTTAAGAAAGAACTTGAAATGTGGCTAAGATAAGTGAGGAACTGAATTTTAAACTTATTGTATTTTATTTAATTTATTTTTTATTGAAGTATAGTTGATGTACAATGTTATGTTAGTTTCTGGGGTACCACATACCATATATATATGGTTTATTACAAGATAGTTCCCTGTGCTATACAGTAGGACCTTGTTTATCCATCCTATATATAATAGTTGGCAACTGCTAGTCCCAAACTCCCCATCCAACCCTCCCATTTGGCAACTATAAGTCTGTTCTCTATGTCTGTGAGTCTGTTCTGTTTTGTAGATAGGTTTGTGTCATATTTTAGATTCCACATATAAGTCATATCATATGGTATTTGTCTTTCTCTTTCTGACTTACTTCACTTAGTATGATAATCTCTAGGTCCAGCCATGTAGCTGCAAATGGCATCATTTCATTCTTTTTCATAGCTGAGTAATATTCCATTGTTTATATGTACCACATCGTCTTTATCCATTACTCTGTCCAAGGACATTTAGGTTGCTTCCATGTCTTGGCTATTGTAAATAATGCTGCAACGAACATTGGAGTGCATGTATATTTTTGAATTAGAGTTTTCTCCAGACATATGCTTAGGAGTAGGATTGCTGGATCATATGACAACTCTCTTTTTAGTTTTTTAAGGAACCTCCATACTGTTTTCCATAGTGACTGTACCAATTTACATTCCCACCAACAGTGTAGAGGGTTCCCTGCTCTCCACACCCTTTCCAGCATTTGTTATTTATAGACTTTTTGACAATGGTCATTCTGAATGCTGTGAGGTAGTACCTCATTCTAGTTTTGATTTGCATTTCTCTAATAATTAGCAATGTTGAGCATCTTTTCATGTGTCTATTGGCTATCTGTATGTCTTCTTTGGAGAAATGTCTATTTAGGTCTTCTGCCCATTTTTTGATTGGGTTGTCTGTTTTTTTGATATTGAGCTGTATAAGCTGTTTGTATATTTTGGAAATTAAGCCCTTGTTGGTCACATCATTTGCAAATATTTTCTCTCACTCTGTAGGTTGTCTTTTCATTTTGTTTATGGTTTCCTTTGCTGTGCAAAAGCTTATAATTATTTGATTAGGCCCCCTTTGTTTATTTGTGCTTTTATTTCTTTATTTCTTTTTTTTTTATTACATACTAAAGAAGCAAAACCGTATGTTCATTTCAGTAGATGCAGAAAAAAAACTTGATTCCTTAAAAGTGTAAAAGTTCTAGAAGAAAGCATAGGAGACAATCATTGTAACCCTGAGCTACAAAGATTTCTTAGATATGATATTGAATGCATGATTCATAAAAGAAAAAATGATAAAGTAGTCTTCATCAGAGTTTAAAACATCTACTGCTCTTAACACATTATTAGGAGAATGAAAGGAGAAGTCACAGGTTGGGAGAAAAATATTTGCAAATCATGTAAATATGGTGAATTATAATGATTGATTTCTGAATGTTAAACCAATCTTGTATTCCTGAGGTCTACTTGATCATGATGTATTATAATTTTTATATACTGTTGGACTCGATTTGTTAAAATTTTGTTAAGAATTTTTGCATCTATGTGCATAAAGTATATTGGTTTATTGTTTTATCTTCTCTAGTGTCTTTGTTTGGTTTGAATATTACAGAAATTTTAGCTTCACAGAAAAAGTTGGGAAGTATTTCCTCCTCTTCAATTTTCTTCAAATGTTTGGTATAGTATTGCTATTATTTCTTCCTTAAAATTTCAGAATTCCCTAGTGAAGCAATATGGGCCTGAAGTTTTCTTTGTGGCACATTAAAAAATATATATTCAATCATCTTAGTAGATATAGGGCAATTTAGGTAGTCCACTTTTTCTTGAATGAGCTTTGGTAGATTGTGTCTTTTAAAGTGTCCATGTAAATGGTTGAATTTTTTCAAGAACTTTGTTCACAATTTTCCCTTATTACTCTTAATATGTGTAGAATCTGAAGCAATGTCACTTTTGTCACCTGATACTGGTTTTTTAAACATCTTGTTGCTATGCTCACAGGAGAGCAATCAATTTTAAAACTTTATTGTCCTGTATATATATAAAGTGATTCTATAGCTCTAAAAAGGTACTCCTCATGACTTTAAAATAGTTATATTATTTCTGCTCTGCTAACATTAATTCTTATAAGTCATTTAAGTTGGGCCTTGTTTCCTTATCTCTAAAAATGATTAGTTAGGTGAAATGGATTAAGATCTTTCCAGCTCAAGGAGTTTGATTCCATAAATAAAAACATATACGTGTGTGAGGTTCTGAGGTTATATATTTCTTATGTATTTTTTCCTTTCAGTAGCAAGGGAATTTCCCTGAAAGTATTTAGTCAATGAAAGCAATTCTACAAAACAAAAAAAGAACTTACTCTTTCACTTAATTTTGCTGATAAAATAATAGATCATTCATTCTCTAGTAAGATTGTTTTTTTAAACAGATACCTACAAATTCTAAGTTTTAAACACTTTTTAAGGAGGGAAGAGCAGAAGTTTATTTGATATTTACCCAGCTATCTGCAGTAATTTGTTGTTTTCACTCATGCATATAATAAGCAAGTGTTTATAATAAAATACAGATTCTATATGCCCTGCTCTCTGCAACCTTATACAAATCTGTTTTCCAAAAACATTAAGAAATGCAACGTCTTCTCAATTTTCCAAGGACACTTGCTAGTAACTCTTTGAATGTTTTTATTTTGACAATGAATCTTGATTGTTTTTTAGCACTTCTACTTATCAAAATGTTTATTTTTATAAAAAAATAAAAATTTTTTTAACTGTTTAATTTACTAATTTCATTATTGTTTTATTTATTAAACAGGGAATCAGAAATGAGTATACATAAAGGGATTTTTATGGGATTTATATCCTTACCTAAGTAAGGAAGATTGGGTCTTTTCCTCTGATTAGTTATGAAGGGGCAATTTTAGCAACAACCAATCAACCATTCTAATACCTTAAAATCCCACAGAGTGAAAAGATGTGTTTTCTGCCAAGAGCAACAGTTTCATAACTTAAAAAAAGAAATCACTGCTTTGGGCAACTAATATAATTGTAAGCTAAATTTCCAAGGCAGCAATAATTTCATTTCTAAAGATTATCCAGAATGCACGTGAGAATAGCATTGTTTTTTTATTATCCAGGACCACTGAGTCCCTGCATGAGTTCATCCACGATGTAAAAGCTAAAATCTTAAGTGTGTATACATTTTTGGACATCAGCTATGCTTTCCCAATCAGTTAATAAGAGGGACTGAGAAACATATAGTTAGAAGTCATGATACGAGAGGACCCTTAATGAAATTCCTCCAGAACTTTTATTTCAATGGCCAAGTTTAATTTCCTAATTAAAGAATAGCCATCTCCTTAGTGAGGCAAAAAAGTAAAATCCAGCTATCTACTATTTAAAAGAGATATCTAAATTACAATACAGATGATTTGAAAATTAAGGAAGGATAAAAAATATACTAGGTAAATGGCAAGGAAGCAGAGGTGGCAATATTAAGAGCAGAGGGACAGAATTTAAGGCAATGAGTAGTAAAAAGGGGGGGAAGGGCTTACTTTATAGTAATAGAAGATCCAGTCCATTTAAATTAGTCATTAGCCATTATATGTATCATAAAATAGCACAAACACATGACAGTAGTAAGAAGACAAAGACATCATTATAGTAAAAAATTTAAACTATCCCTAAGAATCTGACAGAGCAAGTATACAAAGTAATAAGGATATAGAAAAAAATTTAAAAGCACAAACATTAACAAGCTTAAGTTATACCTTAGAAATAGAAAAAAAAAAAAACCACATTATTTTCAAATTCCCACAGAACATTACAAAACTAAACCATGTGCAAGGCCACGACAAAAATCTCAAAAATTCTAAAAAGTAATCACACCAATTGTGTTTTAATATCCACAAGACAGTAACACTAAGGAACTTATAACAAAAGGAGAACCACGTATCATCATCACCATCATCTAAATGTTTGGAATCATATATTTTTTTAAACTTTTACTTTTCTTCTTCTCTGAAGAGAAATTCATTTGAGAATGATGTCTTTCAACAAGGTCATGCTGAGGTATCATTATTCTATGAATATTAACCACAACAATTTTGTCTTTAAAAAGGACTTAAATTACTAGGAGGCTCAAAAAGATGAAAAAATAGATAATTTTCTTGATCTGTGCTCAATAATCCCCTAGTAGAAATGCTTACTTCCAGCCTTCTATTTATAGGAATGTCAATTTGCACTGAAAAAGACACAGGAACAACATACAAGTTCAAGAAGATAAGGGGAAAAAAAAAATCCATAAGAACTAAAAGATTTTTTTAACAGACACAGAAAGACAAAGAAAATCACTGTATTTTACCTGCTGTTTTCCCCATAACACTTCTAGTGTTATTCATAAGGGTATGTACTAGAGAACCAAGACCAACACCTTTCATCCACAAAATAAGCAAACAAAATAGTTATTTTATTTCAGTTTGTTAAAATAGTCAGGAGAAGAACTTGTGGCAGAAAGACATTGTGCTATCAAATAAAAGGAATGAAAAACCATAGATTTTAGGTAAACTAAATAAAATAAGCCTGAGTTTCCTCCAAATAAATAGAAATTTCCAATTGGTAATCACGATAGTGGTAATCTCGACTGCCAAAGAAGCCAAATTCAATTTCTCTATATTACTGATGTTAGGCTGTGAACTGGACTGAAGGCCTATGGTAACCAGCTCCCACTGGACAGTGTTTAAGATAGAGCTGCCTCACAATTAATTCTATGAACACATCCAGTAAATCTCTTTATTGTAATGTGCCACTATGTTATGCAATAATTCCATCTCAATGACAAGGACTTAACATTCAGACATTCGATCTCTGTTAACATTACAAAATTTGAAAGAAGAAAAACACTTAGGTACTCACAGTGTGCGAAACGCTTTATATTCTATGAGTCATGGCCAGGGCAGTGATCTCACTATTAGCATAATGAAAAAAGGTATTATCTCTCCCTCCTCTGAACATCCCTAGCACTTACTGTTTCTCTCACACACCTGGCACACTGTTTTGAAGTAGTAAACTTTTCATATGCACCTGACTGATCTGAGTGTATCCCTTAAGGGCAAGCAACTGTGACACCTTCTACTTACTGGCATCTTCCACACAACACCTCACAAGAAGGAGATGCTTTTTAAATATTGACTGTTGTTAATTAACTGAGTAATAATGCCACCAACATATCCTTCCTTCAACAACACCTCTGCAGCATGGCTACCTGCTCTGTACTCCAGAGTGCCTATACTTTCTGAAAATTCTCTGAAAAATTAAAATGAAGCAAACAAAACAACAAGGTCTACTTAAAATAACTAGATTTTAGGTAAGTGGAATTAGATAAAATGAGTAAGTTTTCTTTAAATTAATCCTAACTCTAATCAAAGATCTTCAAATATCTAGGTTCCTGCCTCTGGATTAGAAAACAGCAGCAACACCAAAACACTACCATCTATCCCCACTCTTCCCTTGTGCTCTAGACTTTCCTTAATCAGTGGTCACTTCTACACCTTCTAAAAGGTTCCCATGGCTCCTGGTCTTCAGCAATTCTATTGTATAATGGTTCTCAAACTTTAACATGCATCAGGATATCCTTAAAGACTTGCTAACACACAAATTGCTGCTCCACCCCTAGGGTTTCTTATTCAGTGGGTCTAGGGTGGGCCTAAGTGTCTGCATTTCTAACAAGGTTTTAGGTGATACTGGCGCTACTCATCCAGGGACCCCCTTTGAGAACTCTTACTACCCTCAAATCCTCCCCTATTTCTGTCATGCTTATTGTGCTTGATTAATTAATTCAAATCAATTTTAAAGTTTAATTCTTCCTTAAGATGAAGCGTGGTTTCTTTACTATGCTAAATAGGTGTTGGACATGTGGTGTGAATAGCAAACACCATCTTCATGTGGAGCTTTTCAGCATGATAGCAAATGTTTTTAGACAACCAAAGGGTGACTGATTCTCTAACTTTTCTAGCTCCAAAATGTTACACAACCATTTGGACCAGGTAACCACCTCTGCAGGGAAGCATCAAACTAGTTATTCAGTTTGCATGATCCCAGGGATGTGCATACAATTCTCTCTGCCAGGAATGTTTTTCCCTCCCTCTTACCAGATTAACTTCTCTTCTTCTTTCAGGTCTTAGCTCAGGGGAGACTTATACAGGGAAGACTTCTTTTCCGTCCTCTTCACCAGATCAAATCCTCCTACTACGGGTTCTCACAGAGTCAACTGATTCCCCTCCCTGGTAGCCCTTGTCATGATTGCATTTTTTACATTTGTTTACATAAATATTTTATTAATAGCTATCTTCCATGCTGGACTGTAAGCTCCAGAAAGACAGGGAACGTTTTTGCTTTTGATCATCATGATATTTTCAGTGCCTAGCACAATATCAGACACACAGAAGATGTTCCAATGAAGGCAGACAAGATCAGAGCTTTTTCAGCCCTAAGAGAGATAAGAGAAAGCATTCCTTCCTATAGTCTGCCACCCTAGCTGCTTTTCAGCTACCCCCACACCCCCGCACACACGCAAAAGGCCTTACCTTTTCTGAATAATTCTTGGAGACTTTCAGCACTTTGATTTAATACAGCCCATATCTCTTCCTCCTGCAGTGGTCCACCCCGAACCTCCAGGGCCTCAGCTAGTGTCACATGCATATTACCTAGGAAACAAGGGTAACAGATGGTCTACACATCAGCCACTTTACTGCACTTGCAGTAGTGAAAGTTCTGCATCAGTAATGAGACTATGAGGTCCCTGTCCACCTAAGTTCTCAATATGGCCTTCAATGTAAATATAATATAGTCCTACAGCTTAAAGTCATAGAGGGTAAAGGAGTTAAAGAACTCTCAAAACGACCACTTGCCCTAGCCCAATAGGGTCAACTTCAGAGACAGAATTGGAGAACAGCCATAGTGGTGGTGACTACTTCATGGGAGAAGACAGAGACCTCAGGGTACCAGAGACACCAAAGTGCAGGTAATTAAATCAAAGCAGCCAGACGGAAGTACCAGGTTTCATTCTATTCATCCTAGGTAAAAAGAATAGAGAGGAGACCCTATAGCCATGGTGGAAGAAGTTGGGAGTAAGATGGAACACATTTTTTCCATTCACTAATTCATTTCTACATTTCTAATATATACACTATAACTATAAATTTTGCACTGAATGAAATTAACTATTTCTAGATCCAGCTTTGCCGTCAACTTACCATTTGCCCCTGGGAAAGTCATTTTACCTCTAAACTTCAATTTCCCATCTGTGACATGGGAATAATAATAATAGTAACAATAATGCCATCTTGAGGTGGCTATGACAAAGAAGTTATGCATGTAAACATGCTTTGTAATCTAAGACGTTATTGAAGTTGAATTAATAAAAAATCAGAAAGGTGCCTCTGTGGTGACATTTCTGTAGGGTCAGCTTTTTTTTTTTTTTCTTAAAGCATTCAATTAAGTAGGTGATATATTGATAAAATTTAAGATTTTCTATGGGGCTCAATAATCCTATTTACATTTTGGAAGAGGGAAATGCAGCTAGTCAAAATCCTCCTATATAAATTTTCCTCAATTGACCCTCCTTGAAAAGAAAATTGCTCTTTGTAGTGATTACTAAGATTTTTACACAAACCAAACTAATTTAAGAATAATGTGTATCTATTGCTAGGCAGAAGCAGTGGGTTTGGAAAAGAAACCAAAAGGGGAACAAAATGTAAAATACTTATTTTCTGTAATTATATCCTTCATTAAATTTTAAAATTAACTTATAAAAACATCTCTTTCAGATAAAAGTCGACTTTGTTTAGTCAGCTAACAATATTTAATTAAAAGAAAAGCTAATATTTTCTTTTAATTTACATTTATGGTACTTTAACCCAGATGGAAAAAATGGTACTTTAACCCAGATGGAAAAAAAAAGCAACTACAGCTCTACAAATGAGGCCAGCCTTGTCCTGTTACTTTCCTTTTCAAATGTTTACTATAGAATTTTATTCTTAGAGTCTGCCTTGAGGGGTGTCTACTTAAATGCAGAATGTGGTAGTTAAAAGGGAAGATGTAAGATATTGCTTTGAAAAAGCCGAAGGGGTTTTTATTTAGCTTGTACAAGAGATTATTATTCAGACTGCTCCCCCCACCCCAACTCTCTAAGTTTCTCATGTACTTTATTATATGATAGCACTGTAATAGCCCAGTTATTAAATTTAAAAAAATAGAAGCTTCATTCCTTTCTGAAAGATATCTGACTAATCTTCTACACAAAATAGTATGTTAAATTGGAAGTTTTAACAGAAGATACTATTAGCAATCAGATACCAAAGTGACTTGTGAGAAAGACTACTCTGTAGCAAATTTCCGAAGTAATATGAATGAGATGAGAACCCGTTAGACAGCTCTAAAGCCTACACACAGGGTATAAAGAGTAGGGAGAAAACTGCATACGGAGAATTTCTTTGAAGAGAGTTGTACTGATTTTCATGCCTCCTCCAAAGCAGGAGGGGTGTGGGAAGGTGCCTTAGAGTGCTTGGTATATGTTCCCTGGAATTTAGGGAGGACACCACAGACTCATGTCTGATACTTTAGGGATCTAAAGTCTTTGACTATCACTCTGAGGCAGCAGCCAAAGGGAGGAGAGGGCAAACAGAGAGTTGGAGTGAGGAAGCATGCTGTATTGGGAGCTAGCTACTCTTCCATTGGCTGGGGCGGGGGGGGGGGGGGGGGGGGGGCAGAGGGTAAGGTGGGCAAGGAGCAGGGCCACACAGCCTCGAGTTAATGAAATCCTACCCAGAAGGTGAAAATGTCCCCAAATTTAGATTGTGGTGATGGTAGCAGAACTCTAAAGCAGCGGTCCCCAACCTTTTTGGCACCAGGGACCAGTTTTGTGGAAGACAATCTTTCCACGGACCGGGGACAGGGGGTGGGGGGGTGGTTCGGGACGATTCAAGTGCATTACATTTATTGTGCACTTTATCTCTATTATTATACTGTAATATATAATGAAATCATTATACAACTCACCATAATGCAGAATCAGTGGGAGCCCTGAGCTTGTTTTCCTGCAACTAGATGGTCCCATCTGGGGTCTGATGGGAGACAGTGACACTTGAAGTGTGTTGCTTATGTCCAGTCTACTCTGTAAGATGCAGCTTGATTGTCACTTGCCACTCACTGATAGGGTTTTGATACGAGTCTGCAAGCGACTGATTTATTATGGTCTCTGTGCAGTCAAACCCTCTGCTAATGATAATCTGTATTTGCAGCTGCTCCCCAGCGCTCGCATCACCTCCACCTGAGCTCCACCTCAGATCATAGGGCATTAGATTCTCATAAGGAGTGTGCAACCTAGATCCTCACACGCGCAGTTCACAGTAGGGTTTGTGCTCCTATGAGAATCTAACGCTGCCGCTGATCTGACAGGAGGTGGATCTCAGGCGGTAATGCGAGCAATGGGGAGCGGCTGTAAATACAGATGAAGCTTCACTCGCTGGCGCAGCTGCTCACCTCCTGCTGTGCGGCCCGGTTCCTAACAGGCCACGGACTGCTACCGTGGCCAGGGGTTGGGGACCCCTGCTCTAAAGTATATTTTTAAAGGGTAAACTTTATGGTATGTCAAGTATATCTCAATAAAGCTGTTAAAAAAATTCTCCCCAGAGTACCACCTGAGGTTCCCACAGTACTAACCAGAAGAAGAAGGAAGTGAGGGGAGGTGGAGGGGGAAGAAGAGGAAGTATGAGGGGAGGGAGAAGAGGAGGAGGAGGAAGAATAATTAGGTGTTGGCTAGTGGGAGGAAAATTTTTTTGAAGTATCACAGGAAGTATAGTTCCAGTGAAGGACTCAGAAGAACCCATAAAAGTACACACAAAAGAAAGGATCAGCCTTAAGCATATAACAAGCTCAAAGACAGTGAAGCCATGTTATAACAAGAGTCAGGTAAAAAAACTGTTTGCTTCTCTACCTTTCTTCCTGCCACCAGTTTAAATCCTGAAGCAGTCAAATACAGCAACTTGCAAATGGAAGAGATAAGCAATAAAAAGAGAAGCCAACAATACTGCCTCCTACTTACTGTTAATCCTAGCTGGGGAAGGGAAGCGTTTTAGTTTTGAATGAAGACTGAAATGGTGCTTAATATATTGACTAGGCACTTTTATTTATGGAATTGACATTGTATTTGCAACGTGACTGTAGTTATTACTATCAAAGAATAAGGAGAGAGTTAGGGACTTGAGTTTTCTTATAGAGGCAAGAGAATAACTTCCCCACATGAAGGAGAAAGAAGGAAAAAGAAAAAGAAAAAGAGGAAGGAGGGAGGGAGGGAAGGGGGGAGGGAAAGAAGGAGGGCAGAAAGAAAGAAAAGTGATGGGCACAGTAAGATGCTTATGATTATCTATTATAAAGCAAATGTTACATTCACACACACAAAGTGTTAAATCTTAAGATACTGGTTTTCACTTATTTTTTAAAGAGATTGGTTTTTAAAATAAATTTTTCCTATAAGTAAGAAAAGGAAAAAGTAAAAGTAACTTCAACACAACAGAATTTTTTCAGCACTTGATTGTTCTGTCTACAAAGATTACTAATTACACCTCTATTGCTTGATTCAGTCAGGTCTGATTTATGTTATTAATCCTCTTTTAATTTTTATTTAAAATATTTTTTGCCTACTTAGTGTAGGATCTCTATGCATCTCTGGTTGGAACTTGTTAGACCACCAAAACATAGACGGAACATCTGTTTTTAAAAGCAATATCATCTAGCTAACAGAAGAGATTAGACATTTTATATGTATAACTTTGCTAGAAAAGAGGTTTAAGATTTTAAAAAACTGCCTCAACCCCCTAACCACCCAATCTCAAGACAATGTAATGTTAAAGCAGCTTTCTAAAATTCAAACAAGTAACAACATACCTATACCTTATAAATTGTCTACCATCACCAAGTTTGGTGATTGCCTATCATCACCATCTCTCTCTCTGTTATTTTTATTCACCTTTACTATAGCTCTCCAGATCAGTAGATCTGAAAGGAAAGAGAAGAGAAGGGAACAAAAGAAATGCAGAAGTGGAAGAGAGATGCAACAAAAAGGAAGTGAAGAAAAAAATAAAAAAGCTTGAATTCAACCATTAGATGAGGGAACAGTTATGAAAATTCTAAAGAGTTTATTACTTCAGTTGTTTCCTTTAGACACAGTACTAGATAACTTGGAGTGTAGATATATGACTGGCATTATTTTACTGTCAATAAGGTCCTGCTTTACAATAAACATAACCATATTATTCACTTTTATTTCCTTGAAAGTGGTAGAATACATGATAACTACGCTTTTGGAAAGATTTTCAAATAAGAATAATTATATTACATAACCAGAATCATTATTATGTCTTTGGTTAACATAGGTATTATTGTCAAGACCTTAAAACTGTGCCCACAGAGTCAGATAAAACCACAAAAGGATTCTAACAGATGTCATTTTAATCCTGAAGGATTTGTGGCACTCGCAAATAGGAAGCACATAAAAGTGATTCCAAAAAGAATGAAACAGTAAACAGTTTAACTGAATCCAAACTAGTGATACCACGACCCACCTGGGGGTAGACTAATGAATTAGGAATGTTAAAATAGATTCTAAAGAAACAGGACTATAAGAGTACCCTGTTTCAGGAACAAAGCAACTATAAAATAGAGCTCTAGGTGTGCCACGAGTCTGGGGCAGAGACACACTCATCATCCTGGCTAAAGACATCTCTGGTCATTAAGAAATCATAATGACTTGAGAAATCAATCCCCAAAGTTACAAGCATCTTTAACCCAGGATGATTTACAATGAATTTTATAAAAGTTTAAGAGAAGCAAACCCATATATTAGTATTTTTTTAAGTTAAAGAATCTGTACGTATTTGGTATTTTAGCTGTTTATAAAGTTTAAGAGACGGGCTTCCCTGGTGGCGCAGTGGTTAAGAATCCGCCTGCCGATGCAGGGGACACGGGGTTCGAGCCCTGGTCCGGGAAGATCCCACATGCCGCGGAGCCACTAAGCCCGTGCACCACAACTACTGAGCCTGAGCTCTAGAGCCCGCATGCCACAACTACTGAGCCCACCTGCCACAACTACTGAAGCCTGTGCACCTAGAGCCCGTGCTCCGCAACAAGAGAAGCCACCACAATGAGAAGCTTGTGCACCGCAGCGAAGAGTAGCCCCTGCTCGCCACGACTAGAGAAAGCCTGCACGCAGCGACAAAGATCCAACGCAGCCAAAAATAAATAAATAAAATAATTTTAAAAAAACAGTTTAAGAGAAATAGGTCAGTTAGAATAACAGATTTGCCTTGTGATTCCAATTTAAATAATGTAATTGAGAAAATGAGTTCAGGCTTGTATGAAATACCACTGGAACATATAAGAGAACTTAAGTCTTAGCATACTTATAAGTTTTCGTTCATTAGAGACTTATTTAAGTACTCAGGAAGATTTTTTTTTGGCCATACCGCGTGGCATGTGGGATCTTAGTTCCCCTGACCAGGGATTGAACCTGTGGCCCCTGCAGTGGAAGCACAGAGAAGTCAACTTTTAATTATATGAATGCAGTTTAAAACAGTTAAAGGATTTTAATTAATAAAGTTTGAACAATGGTATTATACACTCAATCAAAAGGTCCCTTAAAAGTGACTATCAATCTTTTCTACAAGTAAAATAAAATAATTGACCTTAGAAACTTAAGAACTAGGTTTTAGAATTTGTAATTTAATAAGAATATTCATTTAAAAATAATTTTCAGTAAGCTTTTCTATATACAGGAATACCTTGGATGCCATTTTTTTTTAAGTTAGGAGAAAATCATTGTGATCCTGAATGAGACCAATTTTTCTTAGATACAACATCAAATATGTGAACCATAAAATAAAAAAAAGGTTAAGACTTCATCAAAATTAAAACTTCTGCTCTTTGAAAATAACTGCCCAAAGAATAAAAAGAAAAACCACAAATTAAAGGAAAATATTTACAGATCACATAACTGATAAAGGATTTATATCCAGAATATATAAAGAACTGTCAAAACTCAGTAATAGGAAAACAAACAATGCAAATTTTTTTTATCAAATGGGCAAAAGATTTGAATAGGTATTTCATTAAAGAAAACACATGGGGCTTCCCTGGTGGCGCAGTGGTTGAGAATCTGCCTGCCAATGCAGGGGACACGAGTTCGAGCCCTGGTCTGGGAAGATGCCACATGCCGCGGAGCAACTAGGCCCGTGAGCCACAACTACTGAGCCTGCGCGTCTGGAGCCTGTGGTCCGCAACGAGAGGCCGCGATAGTGAGAGGCCTGCGCACCGCGATGAAGAGTGGCCCCCGCTTGCCGCAACAAGAGAAAGCCCTCGCACAGAAACGAAGACCCAACACAGCCAAAAATAAATATAAAAATAAATTTAAAAAAAACACAAAACACATGGATAGCAAATGAGCACGTGAAAAGATGCTCAACTTCAACAGTCGTTCGGAAAATGAAAATTAAAATGAGATACTGCCACATAGCTATCACAATTACTAAAATGTAAACGACTCACCATACTAAGTGTAGTCAAGGATGTGGAGGAACTAAACATTCCAAACATACATTACTAATGGGAATGTAAAATGGTACCCTTTGGGAAACTGACAGTTTCATAAAAAGTTAAATATAAGCCTACCAGATGATCTGGCCATTCCACTTTTAAGTATTTACCCAAAATAAATTAAAGCTTATATCTACACAAAGACTCATACAGGGAACAGTTCTCAGAGCTTTCTGAGATGCTCCTCCCAGGTTATAATCCTCAAATTCGGCTCAAATAAAATTTTCCATTTCTTAAAAAAAAAAAAGACATATACAAATGTTCATATCAGCTTTATCTGTAACGTCCGAAAAATGGAAACAAGCAAATGTCTATCAACAAGTGAATGGATAAACTGATTTTAGTATATTCTCACAATGGAATATTAGTCAGCAATAAAAGGAATGAACTATTATTGATACGTGCAACAACTTGAATCTCAAAATAATTATACTGAGTAAAGGAAGCTAGACCAAAAAAAAAAAAAAAAAAGAGAGAGAGAGAGAGAGAGTATATACTTTATGATTACATTTGTACAAAATTATAAAAAATGCCAACTACAGTTACAAAAAATAGCTGTTGCTTGAGGATGGCACTGACCTATGGAGAGGCAGATGGGAGTTGATTACAAGGGGGCATGAGAAAACATTTGGGGATAATGGATATGTTCGTTATCTTGATTGTGATGATGGTTTGCAGGTGCATACATATGTCAAAACTCATCCAGTTGTACACAATATGTACAGCTTATTATATGTCAATTATTCCTCAATAAAGCTGTTAAAAAGAGAAAACAAACAAGCTAACTAAACTTGATCAAAGCCAGGACAGCATTCCTTTTCTTTGTCCTGTGAAGCCCCAACATGAGGTAACATATGCTTTAAAAAGAAAAAAAGTTTTCTAAAAGTTAATTTCTCCCATTAAAATAAAAATCTGTAAGACTAAAGAAATCAAAATCCACGGCAAAGGTCTGAGATCTTCCCTCCTTAAACAGCCAAAGCATATCTAAGATGCCATGTAACTTATGTTACTAAAGTTAGAATGTGTAGCTTGATAACGCAATCATTTTTTAAAAACCATTATTCAAGATAGCCATGTCTTGTTTTTCTCTTAACTTCTAATTTCCTAAAGCATTTAACACTGAAATGATAACTACAATAATTACAGGACATTTTAAATAATGTGGAATTATTTCTACCTTTTATCTGTTGATCCAAAAATGGTCAACATCAAGACAGATGTATACAAAGTAGAAATAAAAGCACTATTAGAGCTCTTGAAGACTAAAAGCTAATCTCTCTAATTAAAAAAAAACAACAACTAATATTTCTTTTCCATTAGGAGGGTAGGTACAGAAAAGTAGTAGAGAAAAAATATTATTGCCTAGTATAGTTAGAAAAGCCTAAGAAAGAATTGGGATTTTAAGGAAAAAAAGAGATAAAAGTCAGTGAAATTTTAATTGAACGTTGCCTCAAGGTAGAAAATAGCATGTGACCAAACATCTTTATTGAAGTTGGAGCAATGATTAATATTTGTCAACTTTTCCGTTATACTTTTCCCAGTGAGAGAAGAGAAACTAAAACAGACACAAGTCTAAATTGCCTTTCTGGGCCTCTGGCTCAGGTCAACTACTTATCTAAACAGAAATCATATATGCCTATTCCCTGCTTTTCAAAGGACAGCTTCAAAAAACCAGAAGAAAAATTCTGGAATCCTTTAATCTCTCCCTGTATCATTTAAACTTAGGAGAAAAGTAAATGGAGGGGAAAATCCCTAATTTCACATGTGTTATATTTTTCCTCACCAATTTTGAGGTACTAACAGAAAACAATGGAATGGTATTGACAGAACTTTGGTTTCGAGTATTTTCTTTCTACATCACTCCTCCTCCCTACCCGCTGACTTTTGTTAAGATCATCGCTTTAGAATACTTATGGTTGGTCTTCGTCAAGAAATCTAGATTAAAATGTCTGAGTAAGTAGCCACTAAAGGAAACAAATATGTACAAAGCACAAAAGTCCAAGAAAAAAATCTTATTTGTCCTCTATATTGTAATAAACAAATTAATGTGGTAGGCAGAATTCTGAGATTACCCTTAACATCCCTTTCATGTGGTGAACTGACTATACAGAGGGATACATGACAAGGACCTGAGGGTGGCCTCTAGGTGCTGATGGTGTACCCCAGCCAACTACCAGCAAGGAAATGGTCTTACAACCACGAGGCACGTTCTACCAGCAACCAGTGAACTTGGCATAGGACGCTGAGCCTCAGATGATATCATATTCCCAGTTGACACCCTGATTTAAGTCTGGTGATATCCTGAAAAGGGGAACCAGATCATCTGTACCCAGAATCCTGACAAACAAGAAGTACAAGATAATAAATGTGTGTTGCTTTAAGGTGCTAAATTTGTGGTAACTGAAAGAGGGTAACAAGAACTAAAAATGTAGGAGCAGCTTTGGAATTGGATAGTGAGCAGAAGCTGAAAGAATTCTGAGAAAGCCTAACTTGCCTTGAACAGATTTTTAATAGATATCTGGACTTTGAATACTGTTGGTGAGGGCTCAGAAGGAAACAAGGAACATGTTATTGGAAACTGGAGGAAGGGGAATCCTTGTTAAATAGTGGAAGAAAACTTGGTGACACTGTATCCTGCAGTTATATGGAAAGCAGAACTTACAAGTGGCAAAACTGGGCATATGGGAAGGAGATTTCCAGGTGAGGTGTTAAATGTGTTGTCTGGTTTACTCTTGCTTCTCATAGTAAAATGCAAGAAGAGAGAGATAAATTGAGGAAAGTCCTATTAAAGAGGAAGGAACCAGGACTAGATGATTCTGAAAATGCCCAGCCTCTCCAGATAGCAAAAGATGCTAAAAGTCAGAAATGGTTGCCAAAAATACAATAGATAAAAAAAAAGAAAAAAGATCCTCTGCTAAAATTTCAGAAAGATCAGAAGGTCAGAGGATTCAGTCACATAAAGGGCCCTTTCAAGATTTTAAGGGTCTCTGGTAAGCTCTAGAGTTGTCCCTTAGCCATCTCAGCAGGAGGCAAAGACAGAAAAAGCATTATTTTGAAAAAAAAAAATTGCAGGTGTAGCTTTTGTCTAATGTAGTGAATCCCTGTGAAACCCACATAAAACCCAGAGTTCCTGAGAAAATTGTTTCAGCATAAACACTGCCAGGTTGGACTAAAAGAGGAAGAATATAAAATTGAAAGAGGCTGTTGGAGGCGCCCTCGATTCTACAGTCAGGAATAAGGCTGGTTAAAACCACTCAGCTGCAAACATATGCTACCATCCTAGAAAAAGGAAGAATGATTCAGAAGGCAGAATGGAGATTCAGAAGGCAGAATGGAGACTCAGAGGGCAGAGTTGACAGCCATGAAGGATTATTCCCAGGCTTTGAAACCTAACCAAAAAAACTCCACCTGGCATCTGCCAATCTGAATCTCAGAACTGTGATGGACCAAGTGACTCCTTTTTGACTTTCCATTCTGCCCTTCTCCTTTTTGAACAAGAATGTCTACAATAGTTATTCCATGCTTGTCCCATCATTTTATGTTGGGAATGTTGGGATAGTCTCCTTAGTTTTACAGGTTCACAGATAAATAACACATAGGAGCCTCATCTAAACCTAATGTAGATGATTTAGATGCGCCCTTGGACTCTGAGCTGATGCTTTAATAGGATGAGAACTCTGGGAACCGTGGGAAGGGATGTATTTTGTTTGTGTGTGTATGGGGTCAGAGGGCATGAATATCTGAGGGCCAGAGGGAAGACTATGGTAGGCAGAATCCTGATATGGCTCCCGAAATTTGTGCCTCCCCCCGGTATACCAGACCTGTATAATCTTCCTTCCTTGCGTATGGGTGGGACCAACAAATACCAAGCAACAGCAGCCAACTTGATTAGGTTATGATATAGAAGACTCTGTTGGGGCAGACTGGAAAGAGATTCAAAGACAGGGAGATTTCCCCTGCTGGCCTTGATGACGCAAACAACCATGCTGTCAACTGCCTATGGAGGGGACCACATGGCAATGACCTCATGGTAACACTGTTGAGCAGAGAGCAGACCCCAGCTGACAGCCAGCAAGAAAATGATAAATTTAGATCTACAGCTACAAGTAATTGAATCCTGCCAAACAACCAGTGGGATTAGAAGAAGACCTCCAAGATTCAGACGAGATTCCAGCCTGGTGTGACCCTGAGCAGGGGACCCAGTTAACCTGTACCTGGACTCCTGACCCACAGGAACTGTAAGAAAATAAATGCGTTGTCTGAAGCTACTAACCTCGTGGTAATTTATTATACAACAATAGAAAACTAATACAACCTGGGTATAGATTCTGAAGAAAATGTAACAAAGTAAGTCCCCTTATTATACTTCTGAAGATTGAGGATAATGCTTTCAGACCATTAAAGTGGATCTTGTAAGAGAGGGAACATTCTGAGTAAGTTAATCTTGTCTTTCTAGACATCAAGTTTTTTACAAACTTCTTACTTCATGTTTTAATTGACAAAGCAATTTGCACTGAGCTGATTGTATCATATACTGTTTGGGATGTAATGTTAGATGGTCCAGAAAAGTTGACCAAAGCTCACTTAACTCAGAAGTGAAGTAACTAGCATAAGCAAGACAAACAGCGACAGTCTATTAAAGAGGCTCTTGCTACTTTCCTGATTTTCTAACATTTAGCATTCTCAAGATCAGGCAATACTTCTACAGTTATGATCTAACTGAGAAGCAAGAAGCCAGCTATTAGAGGTGTTAGAAGGCAGAAGGCAACAAACACTACTCACCTGGCAGATACTGGGTTGGCCAAAAAGTTCATTCAGGTTTTTCTGTAAGATGTTATGGGAAAACGCAAAAGAACTTTGTGGCCAACCCAATACTAAAAGTTGAATATTGAAGGAGAAAGTGATATTTGTCTTCTCTTCTTGTCCTTTCTTACAAATCTATACAAATCTTCTAAACCTAAAAATTTGGGGGTAAATTTATACTGTAGTAAATTTACCCCCAAATTTATACTGTAAATTTATACTGTAAATTTATACTGTAGTAAAATAAGGTAGTAGGTGTCGTTCTGTATTAATGTGGACAAATCAACTCTGACTCTAGACAAAAATCAATGAAAAGAGTAAGCCCCAATAACTTCACAAGTCACAGATGAAGCATAACAAACCTAGGCATGCTCCAGTAACTACAAGAGTAATTTCAACTTGATATTTGGAGACAGCCAAAATTCTACTCAAACTGCTCTGTTCTAAAAGTGATTTTGATATTACCAATTTCCATTCTGAAATATTTTAAAAATGGAAATGTTGTGTAAAACATCTACTTTTTATATCTAAACAATAAATTCAATAAATCTAAAACCCAAATCTAAAAATACTAAGCAGTGACACAAGAGATATTCATACTGAATACTGCTGTTCATTTTGCCATTTTTATTTTATCTAGTATAATTGTGACAACTAAATTAGATTATTACTTATAATTTAAATAATGACATGACTTGCAAGAACTCATGAACCCAATTTCAAACCATGTGGTTTGGGCCACTCCCTTACTTTGTGGCAATCCAACTAAATCTATAAAGATGTGTTTTTCAAAGTATAGTATTCATATCTAATTTTTATTTTAATTAACTATAAGGTACTCTTGTGCAACTGTTATAAATAAGAATGATTAATATGCAAAAGCAAAGGAACCCTTTTTACATGAGAAGATAAAAGAATTCTGGCTTATAGACAAATAATGGTAAAATCACTTTGGATAAATTATTCAAATTGAATATTAATGTATTACATATTAGAACAACTGGAATAATGCACTCCCCTCTACAATTCACTTGTCAAAATTCTGAGTTTAATTTCAGATTACATCACATTATCTCTTTTAACTCTAATCAATGCCACTCAACATCAAAATTAATTTTAACTCATATAATCTCCATCTACTCTCATAAAGCTAGAAGTGTTCTCTATATCCAGTTTTTATTGGAGAATGCATCCACTGCCAAGACTTCACCTAATCACCTTGGGGCAGATTATTCCTAAATCTATCTCCAGCCTTGAGAAAACCTTGTTCCAAATTCTAGATTTTTAAATTTAACTACGTACTGTACTTTTTTGCCTGGGTAGATACTGTCCTCTTGTATCAAATTCAATACATCTAGGGAGCTCCCTGGTGGTCCAGTGGTTAGGATTCCGGGTTTTCACTGCCATGACCCGGGTTCAGTCCCTGGTCAGGAGACTGAGATCCCACAAGCCGCGTGGCCAAAAAAAAGCAACAGTATTTTCCTCCAAATCAGCCACTCTCACCATTCCAAACAGATTAATGCAACTACTATTCCTATAGCTAGCTATCAGGCTCAAAGTCCCTCTTCTTTGACTTCTTTTTTCCTTTCTTTTGCCTTAGTCTTGTCAATAAGAACTGTTGCTTATTCATTCTTAATCTCTCAAATTAATCTTTGTTTCAAGTCTCAAACAGAGGAGTAAGGCAGATGAAGAGGATACAGAAGAGTTAGAGTTAAGGTCTTCCAGGCAAAGGAATACCTGTAAACCTGAAAACTGAGATATAAAACAGTAGGAGGTGTTCAATTCTGTAGATTGTCTAGAGAAGGGGGAGGGGAGACAAGAGATGAGGCTATAGCAATGAGTAGGTGCCAGATCATGTAAGGTGTTTTTGTGATTTGCTAAGTAGTTTGAATTTTATACTGAAACCTATGAAGAGGCATTGACAAATTTCAGGGTGAGGCATAAAGTGACAAAATTTGTATTTTTAAAGGCTCATTTTAATTATAGAGTGGAACTAATAGAGGTCTTGAACTATAGATTTGGAAGTGATTAGTATGTAAATGATGGACAAAATCATGAGTTTGGATAAAGTCACTCAGGAAGAGCATATAAAAAAAAAAGTCAAGTACAGAGACCTAGAGGCACTAAAGAAGCATTTAAAAGTTAGAGGAGGGAAAAGAGCCTGCAAAGGCACCTGCAAAGGAATAGCCAGAGAAATAAGAAGAAAACCGTAAGATTACTATGTTAGAGAGAATGAAAGAGAAGTTTCAAACAGGAGATTGGTAGAACGCAAGATTAAGAATGTGGAGTTTTGTGCCACGTTGCCCAGGTTCAGATCACTAGCTCTGTGACTTTCAGCAAATTAATATTTCTAGGCTCAGTCTTCTTCTTAAAGCAAGTTATTAACAGTTCCTATCTTATGGGAAATTGGCAAGAATTAAAAGAGATACATACAGTTCAGGACCTGATAGAGAATATCAATAATTGTTATTTATCTTTATCATTCTCAAACAACATAGAGAAGTCATGCAATATGACAGCATACATATTTGGCTCTCTGGATGTTATAGGTAACTTTATTCAAAGAAATTTTAGTCAAGTAGGAGAGGAAGCAAACTGATGCTGAATTGTAAGTGCTGATTAATTTTTGAAACTTGGTTGGTAACAGAAGGAGTAAAGTTAGGAGGATAAATTTAAAGGTGAGGGTGGATAATGTTTGCTTTGATTTTAAATATATAAGGGACTCTGTGTATATGCTGAGGGAAAGAGCCAGTAAAGAGGCTGAAGGTACAGGAGGAGGTGGGCGATCAGTAGGCAAGGTCACAAAGGAATTGATTACCCTTCAGATGTTTCATCAGGTCCACTGAAGTCAAAGGGAAAGAAGCATGTGAGCAGATGGAGAAAAGTCAGGAAGAGGACTTCTTGCCTAAAGGCCTCATTGGCTGAGTGATGTAGTCCCTGTGACGTGTTTCAAAACGATTGGTACACATGTCCATTTGCTTACATAGTGCAAAAACTGACTTTCTTTCAGTGTGTATTCAGGAATCCATGGCTCCCCTGGTAATTCTCATACACAATAATGTTAAAGAATTATTGCTCTAAACATCTTCGGATAAAACTTTACCTCTCAATTCCAATAACTCCTACGATCATCTTGATATTAATCAATTCTAAAAGAGGAGCAATCAATGTCAGACTTTCCCTATGAATCAGAGATCAGCCAGTTGAGTACTTCCTTATCATGCTCATCTTTGATTTCTAGCAATTAGAGGCTCTTAAACTAACTGATGATAAAGGGCTATTTTAAGTGGTACTCTTTCAGTATAGAAAACTAGAAAACCAAAGCAAAGAGACTACTGGAGTTGCAGCATATAACCAGAGAATAATATATCATATCATAATGAGAATACAGGTCCCCAGTTGGTCTATTTCATGGTTGCCCCTGGAGTCGGACGGAAGTCAGTTCCTCAACAAACTAGTGAATATAACAAAAAAGAAACACACTCACGGATACAGAGAACAAACTAGTGGTTACCAGTGGGGCGAGGGAGGGGGGAAGGGGCACGATAGGGGTAGGAGATTAAGAGGTACAAACTACTATGTATAAAATAATTAGCTACAAAGATGTATTATATAACACAGGGACTATAGCCAATAATTTATAATAACTATAAATGGAGTATAACTTTTAAAAATTGTGAATCACTATGTTGTACACCTGAAACTTATATGTCAACAAACCTCAATTTAAAAAAGAAAAGAAAGCTAGAAGAGAGTCAAAGAGATTGGGAGAGAATAAGATGATCCATCAACTATATTATTTAACCACTCATTCATTCATTCATTCATTTAAATATTTATTAAAACTCTATTGTGTGCTTGGCATTGATAGGTACTAGATTTTTATTCATTAAATCAACAAATATTTAATACCCACTATAAGCCAGACACTCTTTTAGACACTGAAGATACATCAGTGAACAAACCAGACAAAAACACCAAGTCCCACGGAGTTTACATTCTATTAGAAGAGAAAGACAATAAATAAATAAGTAAATAGAAGAGCATATAGTTATAAAAGCTATAGAGGAAAATAACTCCACAAGGATGGCTAATGAATACCCAGCAGGTTAGAGAGTACACATTTAAAATAAAATAGTCAAGAAAAGTCCTTAGTGAGAATTTGTCATTTGAGCAAAGATCTAAAGGAGGTAAGAGGGTAAGTAGAGCAGAGATATCTGGGAAAGAACATTCTGTGCAGAAACTGAAAAATCCCTGAGGCAAGAGGATGTCCCAGGAACAGCAAGGAGAAACAAACTGAGTGAGAGGAAGAAAAAATTGAAGATAAACTATATAGGATCTTCCAGGCCACTGAAGAAACTCTAACATGTACACTGAAATGGAAAGCTTATGGGAAGGTTTTGAGAGATGTGATCTGAGCTGTTTTAAAAGGATCACTCTGGCTGCTATTTTGAGAACTGACTATAGAAGGGCAAGGGTAGAAGCAAGGAGACAATTAGGAGACTGTGGCAATAATCCAGGCAAGAAATATTGGTAGCTTAACCCAAGATGGTAGCTGTGAGACATCTAGGAAGTGATCAAATTTTGGAAATATTTTGAAGGAAGGGCCAAAAGGATGTCCTGATATGGACACTCTGTGCCCTGAGAAAGTGGCAAGATGGAGTTGTTATTAAGATAGAGAAGACTGTGAGGAGTTGGTTTGGAAGCAGTTTCAGAGTTCAATTTGTACATGTTAATTTTGCAGTGCTGATTAGACATTCCAGTGAAGATGCCAAGTAGATAGCTGGCATACATGAGTCTGGAGTTTATAGGAGAAGTCTGGGATGAAGATACACATGTAGAGATTGTCAGCATACAGATGGTATTCTAAAGCCCTGAAATTTCATGTGATCTCTAAGGCAATACATGCAGACAGAAGAGATACCCAAGGACAGAAGAATGAGGATGAATAAGAAAAGGAGACTGAGTAGGAGTGTGTCTCTTTAATCTAAAACAGTAATCCCTTACACCATTAATTTGTTTAACACAAATTGGTTATCCTTTTAAAGTCCAATTTTTTCCTCTCATCTTAAACCCAAGAAGCAAGTGAATTAAATGGACAGCAAGTAGGTAAGTTTTTTCTAGCCTTCATTTGCTTACTTTATTTTTTTTTTAATTTATTTATTTATTTTTGGCTGTGTTGGGTCTTCGTTCTCACACGCAGGCTTTCTCCAGTTGTGGCAAGTGGGGCCTACTCTTCGTTGTGGTGCACAGGCTTCTCATTGCAGTGGCTTCTCTTTTTGCGGAGCACAGGCTATAGGCACGTGGGCTTCAGTAGTTGCAGCACGTGGACTCAGTAGTTGTGGCTCACAGGCTCTAGAGCACAGACTCAGTAGTTGTGGTGCACGGCCTCAGTTGCTCCGCGGCATGTGGGATCTTCCCAGACCAGGGATTGAACCTATGTCCCCAGCATTGGCAGGTGGATTCTCAACCACTGCGCGCCACCAGCGAAGCCCCATTTCCTTACTTTGAAAAGGATTTTATGTATTTATTTTGATATTAGCAAAGATTCTCTGTAAGCCTACATTACATATTTGGCAATTATCGCTTTCAAAACTACAGTATCTGTTTTTGAAGAATTAGTCTTTATTAACATTACCAGAAAAATCTAAGCTAAAATACATGATAAAAAGTAAAACTCATAATTAATGTTCAGACAGGTATATAGGACATGGAATAGAGCAATGGTCCTATTTTCTATACTATACTAGTCTGAAGATAAATGCAATAGAATTTTACAAAAGCTGTGCAATTATTTAATGTGCAATTTGAAGACAGAAAATAAAATGACCAAATGACAGGGTTGCAATATTAACTCAAATGACCTTTTGGAGGCACAAAACAGAGAGGATTTTAAGAAAGAATAGTGTTGAGGGCAGAGCCAAGATGGCAGCGTGGGAAGATGCGGAGTTTGCGTCTCCCCCACAATGAGGGCACCTGTTGGACGCTGGTGGGGGACCTTGAAGCCCAACGAGATGGGAGGAACCCCCAAGAGAACCATTTCCTAGTCTACTTTTATTTCTTACTCTTTGTTATTTTTCTCCTTTTTTTTTTTTTTTTTTGCCACCCCACGTGGCTTTTAGGATCCTGGTTCACAAGCCAGGGGTTTGGCCAAAGCTCCTGCAGTGGGCGTTCCGAGTCTGAACCACTGGATTAACAGAGAACCTCAGAAATCAGTGAATATTCATCGGAGTGAGGTCTCCCAGAGGTCCTCACCTCGGCACCAAGAACCAGCTCTACCCAACAGCCTACAAACTCCATTGTTGGAAGCCTTAGGCCAAACAACAAGTAAGACAGGAACACAATCCCACCCACCAAAAAAAAAAAAAAAAAAAAAAGAGATGGCAAAAAAATATGTCACAGATGAAGGAGCAAGGTAAAAACCTACAAGACCAAATAAACGAAGAGGAAATAGGCAACCTACCTGAAAAAGAATTGAGTAATGATAGTAAAGATGATCCAGAATCTCAGAAATAGAATGGAGACACAGATTGAGAAAATACAAGAAATGTTTAACAAAGATCTAGAAGAACTAAAGAAAAAACAAACAGAGATGAACAACACAATAAGTGAAATGAAAAATACACTAGAAGAAATCAATAACAGAATAACTGAGGCAGAATAACGAATAAGTGAGCTGGAAGACAGAATGGTGGAAATAACTGCCGAGGAGGAGAATAAAGAAAAAATAATTAAAAGAATTGAAGATGATCGCAGAGACTTTTGGGACAACACTAAATGCACCAACATTCAAACTATAGGGGTCCCAGAAGAAAAAGAGAAAAAGAAAGTGTCTGAGAAAATATTTGAAGAGATTATAGTGGAAAACTTCCCTAACAAGGGAAAGGAAATAGTCACCCAAGCCAGGAAGTGCAGAGAGTGCCATTCAGGATAAACCCTAGGAGAAACACACCAAGACATATATTAATCAAGCTAACAAAAATTAAATCCAAAGAAAAAATATTAAAAGCAGCAAGAGAAAAGCAAAAAATAACATACAAAGGAATCCCCATAAAATTATCAGCTGATTTTTCAGCAGAAATTCTGCAGGCCAGAAGGGAGTGGCAGTGATGAAAAAGAAAAACCTACAACCAAGATTACTCTACCTAGCAAGGATCTCATTCAGATATGGCAGAGAAATCAAAAGCTTTGCAGACAAGCAAAAGCTAAGTGAATTCAGCACCACCAAACCAGCTCTACAACAAATGCGAAGGAACTTCTTTAAGTGGGAAACACAAGAGAATAAAAGGACCTATGAAAACAAACCCAAAACAATTAAGAAAATGGTCATAGGAACATACATATCAATAATTACCTTAAATGTGAATAGATTAAATGCTCCAACCAAAGGACACAGGCTTGCTGAATGGATACAAAAACAAGACCCACATATATGCTGTGTACAAGAGACCCACTTCAGACCTAGGGACACATACAGACTGAAAGTGAAGGAATGGAAAAAGATATTCCATGCAAATGGAAATCAAAAGAAAGCTGGAGTAGCAATACTCATAACAGATAAAATAGACTTTAAAATAAAGACTGTTACAAGAAATAAGGAAGGACACTACATAATGCTCAAGGGATCAATCCAAGAAGAAGATATAACAATTAGAAATGTTTATGCACCCGGGCTTCCCTGGTGGTGCAGTGGTTGAGAATCTGCCTGCCAATGCAGGGGACACGGGTTCGAGCCCTGGTCTGGGAGGATCCCACATGCCGTGAAGCAACTGGGCCCGTGAGCCACAATTACTGAGCCTGCTCGTCTGGAGCCTGTGCTCCGCAACAAGAGAGGCCGTGATAGTGAGAGGCCCGCGCACCGCGATGAAGAGTGGCCCCCTCTTGCCACAACTAGAGAAAGCCCTCGCACAGAAACGAAGACCCAACACAGCCATAAATAAATAAAATAAAAATTAAAAAAAAAAAAAGAAATGTTTATGCACCCAACATAGGAGCACCTTAATATGTAAGGCAAATGCTGACGACCATGAAAGGGAAAATCGACAGTAACACAATAATAGTAGGGGACTTTAACACCCCACTTACACCAATGGACAGATCATCCAAACAGAAAATAAATAAGGAAACACAAGCTTTAAATGACACAATAGACCAGATAGATTTAATTGATATTTATAGAACATTCCACCTGACAGTGGCAGAATACACTTTCTTCTCAAGTGCACATGAAACATTCTCCAGGACAGATCACATCTTGGGTCATAAATCAAGTGTTGGAAAATTTCAAAAATTGAAGTCGTATCAAGCATCTTTTCTGACCACAGGCTATGAGATTGGAAATCAATTACAGGAAAAAAACTGAAAAAAATAAATACATGGAGGCTAACCAGTGCGCTACTAAATAACCAAAAGATCACTGAAGAAATCAAAGAAGAAATAAAAAAATACCTAGAAACAAATGACAATGAAAACACGACAACCCAAAACCTATGGGATGCAGCAAAAGCAGTTCTAAGAGGGAATTTTACAGCAATACAATCCTACCACAAGAAACAAGAAAAATCTCAAATAAACAACCTAATCCTACACTTAAAGCAACTAGAGAAAGAAGAACCAAAAACCCCAAAGTTAGCAGAAGGAAAGAGATCAAACAGATCAGATCAGAAATAAATGAAAAAGAAATGATGGAAACAATAGCAAAGATCAATAAAACTAAAAGCTAGTTCTTTGAGAAGATAAACAAAATGGATAAACCAGTAGCCAGACTCATCAAAAAAAAAAAAAAACATGGAAAAGACTCAAATCAACAGAACTAGAAATGAAGAAGAAGTAACAACTGACACTGCAGAAATACAAAGAATCATGAGAGATTACTACAAGCAACTTTTGGCAATAAAATGGACAACCACGAAGAAATGAAAAAATGCTTGGAAAGGTACAATTTTCCATGACTGAATCAGAAAGAATTAGAAAATACAAACAGACCTATCACAAGTAATGAAATTGAAACTGTAATTAAAAATCTTACAACAAACAAAAGTCCAGGACCAGATGGTTTCACAGGCAAATACTATCAAACATTTAGAGAAGAGCTAACACCCATCCTTCTCAAACTCTTCCAAAAAATTGCAGAGGAAGAAACACTCCCAAATTCATTCTATGATGCCGCCATCACCCTAATACCAAAACCAGAAAAAGATATCACAAAAAAAGAAAATGATAGACCAATATCACTGATGAACATAGACGTAAAAGTCCTGACCAAAATACTAGCAAACAGAATCCAACAACACATTAAAAGGATCATACACCATGATCAAGTTGGATTTATCCCAGGGATGCAAGGATTCTTCAATATACGCAAATCAATCAATGTGATACACCATATTAACAAATTAAGGACTAAAAACAATATGATCGTCTCAATAGATGCAGAAAAAGTTTTTGACAAAATTCGATACCCATTTATGATAAAAACTCTCCAGAAAATGTGCATAGAGGGAACCTACCTCAACATAATAAAGGTCATATATGACAAACCCACGCCCAACATCGTACTCAATGGTGAAACACTGAAAGCATTTCCACTAAGATCAGGAACAAGACAAGCTGTCCACTCTCACCACTCTTATTCAACATAGTTTTGGAAGTTCTAGCCACAGCAATCAGAGAAGAAAAAAGAAACAAAAGGAATAGAAAAAGAAAGAAGTAAAGCTGTCACTGTTTGCAGATGACATGATACTATACATAGAAAATCCTAAAGATGCCACCAGAAAACTACTAGAACTAATCAATGAATTTGGTAAGGTTGCAGGATACAAAATTAACTCTCAGAAATCTCTGGCATTCCTATACACTAACAATGAAAAATCAGAAAGAGAAATTAAGAAACAATCCCATTTACCATCACAATAAAAAGAATAAAATACCTAGGAATAAACCTACCTAAGGAGGCGAAAGACTTGTACTCAGAAAACTATAAAACACTGATGAAAGAAATCAAAGATAACATAAACAGAGGGAGAAATATACCATTTTCTTGGATTGGAAGAACCAATATTGTGAAAATGATATACTACCCAAAGCAGTCTACAGATTCAATGCAATCCCTATCAAACTACCAATGGCATTCTTCACAGAATTAGGACAAAAAAATTTACAATTTGTATGGAAACACAAAAGATCGCAAATAGCCAAAGCAATGTTGAGAATGAAAAACGGAGCTGGAGAAATCAGGCTCCCTGGCTTCAAACTATACTACAAAGCTACAGTAATCAAGACAGTATGGTACTGACACAAAAACAGAAATATACATCAATGGTACAGGATAGAATGCCCAGAGATAAACCCATGCACATATGGGCACCTAATTTATGACAAAGGAGGCAAGAACATACAATGGAGAAAAGACAGCTTCTTCAATAAGTGGTGCTGGGAAAACTGGACAGCTACATGTAAAAGAATGAAATTAGAACACTACCTAACACCATACACAAAAATAAACTCTAAACGGATTAAAGACTTAAATGTAAGACCAGACACTATAAAACTTCTAGAGAAAAACATAGGAAAAACACTCTTTGATATAAACCACAGCAAGATCTTTTTTGACTCACCTCCTAGAGTAACAGAAATAAAAACAAAAATAAACAAATGGGGACTTCCCTGGTGGCTCAGTGGTTAAGAATCCGCCTGCCAATGCAGGGGACATGTGTTCGAGCCCTGCTCCGGGAAGATCCCACGTGCCGCAGAGCAACTAAGTCTGTGCGCCACAAATACTGAGCCTGTGCTCTGGAGCCCATGAACCACAACTACTGAGCCGGTGTGCCACAACTACTGAAGCCCTGTGCCTAGAGCCTGTGCTCCGCAACAAGAGAAGCCACCGCAGTGAGAAGCCTGAGCACTGCAACGAAGAGTAGCCCCTGATCACCGCAACTAGAGAAAGCCCATGAACAGCAACAAAGACCCAATGCAGCCAAATACATAAATAAATAAAATTTTTAAAAATGCACAACCAAGTAGATATTTTTAAAAAATAAAATAGAAAATAAATAAACAAATGGGACTTAAATTTATTTATTTATTTATTTATTTATTTAGGGACTTAAATTTAAAAGCTTTTGCACAGCAAAAGAAACCATAAACAAGACAAAAAGACAACCCTCAGAATGGGAGAAAATATTTGCAAATGAAACAACAGACAGAGGATTAATCTCCAAAATACACAAACAGCTTATGGAACTCAATATCAAAAAAACAAACAATCCAGTTAAAAAATGTGGGGAAGACCTAAATAGACATTTCACCAAAGTAGACATACAGATGGCCAAGAGGCACATGAAAAGATGCTCAACATCACTAATCATTAGAGAAATGCAAATCAATACTACAGTGAGGTATCACCTCACACCGGTCAGAATGGCCATTATCAAAAAAGCTAGAAACAGTAAATGTTGGAGAGGGTGTGGTGAAAAGGGAACCCTCCTACACCGTTGGTGGGAATGTAAATTCATACAACCACTATGGAGAACAGTACGGAGGTTCCTTAAAAAGCAAAATATAGAATTACCATATGACCCAGCAATCCCACTGCTGGGCATATACCCTGAGAAAAACATAATTCAAAGAGACATGCACCACAATGTTCATTGCAGCACTATTTACAGTAGCCAGGACATGGAACCAACCTATGTCCATCGACAGGTGAATGGATGAAGAAGATGTGGCACATATATACAATGGAATATAACTCAGCCATAAAAAGAAATGAAGTTGAACTATCTGTAGTGAGGTGGATGGACCTAGAGTCTGTCATACAGAGTGAAGTCAGTCAGAAAGAGAAAAACAAATACCGTATGCTAACACATATATACGGAATCTAAAAAAAAAATGGTACTGATGGGGCTTCCCTGGTGGCACAGTGGTTGAGAATCTGCCTGCCAATGCAGGGGACACGGGTTCGAGCCCTGGTCTGGGAAGATCCCACATGCCGCAGAGCACCTGGGCCCGTGAGCCACAACTACTGAGCCTGCGGGTCTGGAGCCTGTGCTCCGCAACAAGAGAGGCTGTGATAGTGAGAGGCCCGCGCACCGCGATGAAGAGTGGCCCCTGCTTGCCGCAACTAGAGAAAGCCCTCGCACAGAAACGAAGACCCAACACAGCCAAAAATAAATAAATAAATTAATTAATTTAAAAAAAAATGGTACTGATGAACCCAGTGGCAGGGCAGGAATAAAGATGTAGACATAGAGAATGGACTTGAGGACATGGGGTGGGGGGGAAGCTGGGGCGAAGTAAGAGTGGCATGGACATATATACACTACCAAATGTAAAGTAGATAGCTAGTGGGAAGCCGCAGCATAGCACAGGGAGATGAGCTCCGTGCTTTGCGAGGACCTAGAGGGGTGGGATAGGGAGGGTGGGAGAGAGGCTCAAGAGGGAGGGGATATGGGGATATATGTATGCATATGGCTGTTTCAGTTTGTTGTAAAACAGAAACTAACACAACATTGTAAAGCAATTATACTCCAATAAAGATGTATAAGATAAAAAATAAAAAAAAGAAAGAATACTGTTTGTTTAAGGTTCTGTCTGTTATGGATTCTATTACAAATGATGAATAACAGAACTTATTACGGTCAATTAAAATGTTTTAAGGAAAAACTCTTAGCACATCTGATTTTGCTAGTTGGGTCATAGCTATTGATGTTAGGAAGGAGGAAGAGGAGAGGGAGAAGGACAGCAAGAGAGGGAAAGGAAAAGATGAATGACACAGGAGCAGTAGCACATGTGCACTCCTGCCTAGGCTTTGTCTGCCTTCTGAGTGTAAGGAATTCAATATGCCAGTGAGAAACTGGAAACACAAGGTCCAAGACACAAGATCCAGTTAGAGGTAGTGGGTAGCCTCTGTGACAGAGGGTTACATTGTAAATCTGTGTTTTAGGGAGAAACAGGAAAGGATTCAAGAGAAACATAGGAGAGGCTTCCAAAGACAACGGACACCTAAACGAAAATAGGGGAATCTTCAGCAGTAATCAGTTAGTTGTAAACACTCAGGTAATGAGACGGAAAGAGCTGGAACTGCAAAGTAAAATTATTTGACATTTATTTCTAAAATTACCTCCAGAGTAGAGACTATCTATTTGACAATATCTAAGAGTAACTGCATACGGCTAGCACCCCAGTAATCTGGATTGCACAAACAAGACTGAAGAATTGGCATCTGATTAATGAGCACAGTAGTGAGTTAATTATGTTCTGTGTTTGTTACTCAAGGAGAATGTGACCCAGTATATATGAACATTATGATTCAGAGAATATGATGCATAACATCTTGTTTTCTGTTATTTATATTATATCATATGTAATGTTAGTGACATCATAGCCTATATGGATTGAACACTCTCAAAAACACCTCTGTTGTAATCATGTAAACAAAAGATTTCATGTATCTAAATGGATGAAATCTCTGATCATGTTCTCAACTTTCAGTATCCTCCCAGAACAGTTCCATTTTCACTTTTTTTTTTTTTTTTTTAAAAAGCTAACTTTTAAATTAGGGGTACTACACAAATACCATAAGAGATCATTCCACTACAGGGCTCAAGAGGTATCATTTTCTTTTTTCTTTTTAGAGTTCTTAATTTCCAAACACCTCATTTGAAACTGGGCTTTGGTTAAAGAGACAACTTTATGAAATGGTTTATCTAAGAACACACACTAAATTACTGACACTGTTAAAAAAAAAATGTATCAACTCAAATTTCAAATATTATATACTCATAAGAAAACCATCACTAAATTTTGGTTCTTTCTACTCATAACTTTACAGAATAAGGAACTTGTCAAAACGGCCAATAAGGAAACCTTTTTCAGTATCTCCAAGAACAGGAAAGGGAAGTGTCTTTAGTCCTGTTGTAAGAACTTTACAAGTTTTAGAATATCTTTTTTTCTCTAATGCCAAACTGCAAACAAACAAACAAAACAAAAAACAAAAAAACCCCACAAAACAAACAAGCAAAGAAACAAAAAACAAACCAAGAAAGATTTGGCTTCTGAAATGAGTTAATGGGCAGACTGAATATATTAAGCAAGAGACACTTAGCCCTTTAACAAATCTGTTGGGTAGCACAGGAAATTACTGTGTTACTGCAACAATTCCATGAGGTAGATACTATGATTATTCCATGTTACAAATGAGGAGCTGAGGCACAGAGATTAAATAAATTGCCCAAGATCATACAGCGAGTAAACTGTGGAGCTGGGATGTGAACTCAAGCACTGTGAATTTCTTCATCTAAAAAATGGGGACTTCTGAGTTAATAATACATGCAACAGGCTTTGAACATATGCCTGGCACATAATTGCTTAATAAATGTTAACTATTATTATTAAAAATTAGATTAGTGAGAGATTTCAATGAAGAAATACAAAAAACAAACTGGATTTTTCAGTCTTTCTGGCAGTTCACAGATGGAAATTTGATAAAGAAAAGGAGAATGTAGATTACATTTGCAAGCACACTAGCCTGAGATGGGCTTAACCTACAGATGAAGAAAGAAAATTCAAGTTCTTTGATCTTTTAAATATCTAGTACAAAGGAAAAATTTAACTTAAAAGAGGAAAAGGCATTGCTTGCTTTTTTAGTAAGCAAACATGCTGAAACTGCATTAAAATCCAGAAAGGGAAGAGAGACAATTCTGGAAGCCTTCCATAGCCTGAGGTCTTTCATTTCTTAGGAGGAGTGGAAAGGGGCTGTAGGAAGAGACCCAAAATTTAACTCCTATCACCACAACACATTTCTATATCTCTAAAAGTCTTTTCTAACATCCCTGATTATTACATTTGGCTTAAGGTGAAGCTTTTCTAAGAGTAATGCTAGTGGTGGGAGAGAATTTCTGCAGCTAAATTTTAGAAAACTGAATTTCACAATAAGCAAGTTACTCTGTTTTAAGTTCTCTTTCAATACTCCTGATTAGGTCATGGAGAAAGTTCCAGTTTAGTGCTAGTTAGTTTTATTTGCTAATGCTCCCCTTTCAACAAATAGAGACATGTCCTAAGCTTGGAGCACTGCTGCACAGGTAGGCCACTCTATCATAGCTTGCATTTAATAACATTATTATGTTTTTATGTTTCAAAATGATACTCACTTTTGCATTTACCTTCTACTTACAGAACACTGCACTAGTTTTCCATATAAGAAAATAATCCTGAGCTAAGATTTCCTTTTTAAATAAATAAAATTAAACATAAAAATGAGATATTTAAAAATATTAAGTAAATAGCATTAGGATATGGCAAAGATTATGATGAATAAAGTATAGGAATAAATCATGAATAAAGTATAGGAAACACAAGCTTAAGGAAATTCTATTCTTAAGGAAAAATGGATGACTTAGCAAGATGGTTCAATTAATGGGCTCATTAACACTTAACGGGCTATTTGTGCAGGAGAACAGAGCAAAAACATTCTAGAACCTCTTTCTCCAAATTTCATGACTCATCACTAAACCTCAGAACCGCCTGTCTAAATAGCCAACATTGGTAATACAATGAAACATACAATATACCTTAATTAAATTTAATATTCCAGTTATATCACAAAATGTATTTATTTATATACATTATATAAGTAAATCCCTATTTAACAAAAGAAACAGTATTTTTACAAGATGGTTTTCCCTAAATCAGTGCATAACTCTCTCCTCTTTCTAATGGGTCTAAATTCAGGTAGAGCAGTTTCACTTCTGGGAATTACAGAGAGAACTGGGGCGGGGTGCACAAGAGTGAGGCGGTGGATTTAATTGTATTGAATTTGCCCTATCATGTAGCTAAGAGGTAATTCTTCCTAATTCCCCCTTGTTTCTGAGGCAAAGGGAAAGAAATGGGAGAGGAAGAACCTGAAAATGGGTCTTTCATATTTAATATTCCACTGTAATTCCCTCCATTCCTTTCTAATTATGTGAGACATGTATCTGGGTTTTCCCCCTCAAAATTAAAGATAAATAGGGGTTCAGCATATGAGGAGTACACGGTCAAGAAATGGAGTGCCTTGAATTTTTGTTTAATGCTTTGAAAAATATAAACAGAAAAAATGGTATACTGTGTACACTTTGAATCTTCACTGATTGATGTTAAATATTCCTTAAAATACTAATAATTTAATAGAATTTTAGAAACTGAAGTACTAATAATACATATTAAATATTTCAGTTCACATCTTTGTTTCCATAGCACATCGCACTCCTGCTCCCCTTCATATCTAATGTTTCTGAGTCCTAGGTCTCTCCAGGGTTCAGTGGGATAAAAATGGGTCCACCCTTTTCTATCCCGTTCTTCATTTTCGGTGCTTGATTTCTTCCACTTTGCTTCCTCAGGTACCTTTGCTCCTATGATCATTTAAAAATTTTTGAATTTTGTTTTAGAAACAGATGGCCACTCATCTGTTCTCTTCTTTATTGTGAGTTTTTAGCATTTTTATTCCTTTACTATCATTTAAGCAGAGACTTAAGAAATTAAGTTGATAAATCTGTTAACCTTCTGAAATTGGAAGTTTGAATACTTTTCTGATGTTAACACCCTAAACAATTGTATCCTTATTTATAGGAAAAGTACATAGTACTCAGACCTAAGAATCACAGGGCAAATAATAAAAATAGAAAAATGAGTATTTTGAAAAAAATTTTAAAGAGCAGTAATGTCCATGTTGTCAAATTCAGTGATTCAATCTCTTATATTCAGTCTCTCTAATAGGCATGTCATTTATCAAATCAAAAACTGTATTTCAACTACTAAATCTCTCCTCCAGCATTCCCCATTTTGAAATGGAACTGAGCTATTTATTCAGGCAACAAGCTTTGGAGTCACCTGATTTCTTCCTTTCCCTAATATCTCATATCCAAACAGTTAGAAAATCCTGTTAGCTCTTCTTTCAAAATATATCTTGAATATATCTGATAAGTTTCAAGACCTCTATTGTCTACTCTATATTGTCTAGAACAGTGCTCTCCAACAGAACTTTCTGTGATGATGGATATACCTTACATTTGTGCTGTCCAGGATGGTTAAAGTCAATAGCCACACATGACTACTGAGCCCTTGAAATGTGGCCAGGGCAAGAGAGGAACTGAATTTTTAAATTTTATTTAATTTTAACTAACTTAAATTTAAATGGTCACCTGTAACTTGTGGCTACCATAATGGACAGGGAAAGTCTAGAAACCTGTAACAATATGGTTGTAACGGGTCTTTTTGCTTCCTCTCTTGCCCCCTTGTAGTCTATTCCCAATACAGTCGCTGTAATGACCCTTTTCAAATGCAACCTAATCAGGTCACTTTTCTGCTTCATGGTTTCCCACCACTTGGAATGAAATCTCAGATCCCTACTCAGGCTTACAGTTCCTTACATGATTTTTCCCCAGGCTACCTCTACACTTTAACTACTCACTTTTCCCTTCAGTCTTGACACACTCAACTCCAGCCACAGTGACTCAAGCCCTTGCAGTTGTCTACACCACTCTTGCCTCAAATAACCACATGGATAAACCTCTTTATTAAGCTCTTGGCCTCACAGAAAGGTTTTACCTGATCACCCAGCCCCTAACTTTCTCTCACATCCTTATCCAATTTTGTAATACTTCATAGCATTTACAATACCTGACAATATATTATAATTTAATTTTTATTGAATGTCTCTCACACACAAATACACAAAGGAAGAGGACAGACATTTCAGTCTCTTTTGTTAACTGGTGTATCCCCAGATGTCTAGAATAGTGCCTGGCACAAAGTAGATTCTCAATAAGTATTTATTGAATGATCGAATAAACTTAAATTCCATTTACCCTCTCAGTCTCACATTTAAATAATAAACATTTATTTAGTATTCATTATTTATACTGCACTGTATCAGACAATGTGGGGAATTCAAACTGACAACACCCAGACCTTGTAAATCGGATAATCAGTGGAATTATCCTCTAAGTTCCTTAAATCTTAAAATTTTGAGTCTATGACCTCAGCTGGAAGTAGTTGAGACTGTTTCTCTTGGGGATGAGAGTAGGAGTATAGAGCATGCCTATCCTCTAATGTTAAAACATTTGCCATCTGGAAGGAGAAATCTTTTTAGAGTATTCCTCACAGAATGCAGAATTGAAACCAATGAGTTAAAATTAGGTAGTTTACAGTTCAAAACATAGACTTTCTAACAATACAGAAAAACTTTTGAGGTAATGTCTTAAAGTGGTCAAAAAGAGGGAAATAACTACATATAGGGCTGTCAAATCTTACTATATTAGGTGAGTGGGGTGGCCTTAGGTGACCTCTAACATGTTTTCCAAGTCTAACATTATATTGTCTATAAAGTGCTATAACGAATGCAAGTTAATACATCCGTCATTTTCTGACAAGTTGCTTCCTGCTTATTACAAGCAGTAAGTCTCAAGTTTGATAGACAGCAAGGAATGAAAATGAGAATCAAAGCAGAGTTACACAAATATTCCACTGAATAATTAAAAACACTTTGTACCTGTATTATAGAAATATACCCAATTATCAGGCTAAATCATAAGAAATTGACAGTATTTGACCACTTTTGTGGTTCAACTTAAAAAATGACTTGCCAGACTTTATTAGCATAGTTACTATGTAATTTCTGCATCTGTGCTATTAGGAAGTCAGTCAAGTCATAACTTAAAAGTATTCAGTTAAGGAAAACAAAATCAACTCAATAGCATATGCCTTCCAAAATTTCACTTAGATTAACAAAACATAAGTTCTTAGTTCCAGTCAGTAGGCCATTTAATCCTTAAGATCTTAGAGGGAAAAGCTAAAAACAAACTGTGTACTAAAACATATGTTAGCATTAACATGTAGTTCAGTAGCATATTCAAACTTGTTAGTGAAAAATCAGAACCTGGATGACAATCTCTTACTTCCATTAATAATTAAATCTTAAGTAAGCAGTGCAATTATATTCCTAACAGGTTTTTTTCTTCATTCAAAAATGAAGCATAATTTTTAAGCCTGTTTTATGAAGGGCATTTCAGCTTTCTTAAACCTTCCTCTACATGTTAACAGTCTAATGTCAGAGGTATTTCCAAAACCAACAATACCTTATTGGGGACTTCCCTGGTGGCGCAGTGGTTAAGTCCGCCAATGCAGCGGACACGGGTTCGATCCCTGGTCCGGGAAGATCCCACATGCCACAGAGCAACTAAGCCCGTGCGCCGCAACTACTGAGCCCGCATGCTGCAACTACTGAAGCCATGCACCTAGAGCCCGTGCTCCACAACAAGAGAAGCCACTGCAGTGAGAAGCCCCCGCTTGCTACAACTACAAAAAGCCCATGCACAGCAACGAAGACCCAACGCAGCCAAAAAATAAAGAACAAAAACAAAAAACAAAAAATACCTTATTGGAATTGGTACCATTCTTTTATTATGGAGAATTTTAGATAAACAAGTTTTACATTCTTCATTACAGGACTGTTCTGTTTTAATCCATGGCCAACACGGCACAACTTTCATATCAGGAAATGAATTCTGATGGCTTTTGTTCCACTGTAAAAGCCCAAAGTGACTACATTTATCTGATAATTCCAACCGGTTTTTTACTTGAATTGACAATTTAATTGACTATGATAAAAGCATTTTGTCAAACGTAAAGGAAATTCTTAAAAGTCAAACCAAAAAATAATAACTTCATTGAGAAATGATGAAAGTTCTTATGGTAAATAAGGTGATCCTTTTTGAAAAATATCTCATCAATTTGGAAAATCAACCATATAATAGTGTAGACAAAGACTCCTGTGTGAAAATAAATTTGCAATATTACAATAAAGAGCAATTCCTTTAAACTAATTAATCCTGCGTGATTCCCTTGAGAGAGGGCTCTTAGAAGTTTGCTCCTGGTTTCCTCCAGGCTTTGCCACACTGCCTTTTTCCCCCTCTGTCGATTTTGCTTTGCACCCTTTTGTTGTAATAACTCTATTGTGAAGAGTCCTGTGAGTCCTCCTAGCAAATCATGGAAACTGAGTTGTGAAGTGTCTATAGGCGGTATCTGGAACTGTGGCAGCTATATGTATTGCAACTACTAGAGTAAAAGCCTAAGGATTCAAGATAATATTCAGAAGAACAGTAGGCCAAAAACAAACAAACAAACAAAAGAGAACCTTATAAAATGCATGACTGAGCTGCTGAACAAACATTTGAACCTTCTACCTCCAGGCTATGTTCAGTATTTTAAAATAAAACAATTTTATCATTTGTAACTGAAAGAATCTTTGTAAGTACTTTTCCAAGCCTTCTAAAGAATTGATTCTGTAAAAGTAAAATAGAGTTATCTGAAGACTCTTTGGGGTTTTATAATTTTAATTTCTCCAGAAAAGCAAAAAATAAACGAAACATGGTAGGAAGATTTTTCATTTCCTAACAGAAGATACAGTAATATCTAAGTTGGAGAGTGCCTATACTTTGGTAGCTCTCATTGTCTATTTCATTTTAAGTTGTTGAATTTATTGGCATAAAATCACTGATAATATTCCCTTACTATTCTTTTAATAAGTGCAGAATCTGTTGCAATGTCACCTCTCTCATTCCTTATATTGGTAGTTAGTGTCTTCTCTTTTTCCTGATCAGTCTGGCTAGGGGTTTATACATTTACTTGCTCTTCTCAAAGAATCAACTTTAGGTTTCATTGCTTTTTTTTTTTTTGCATTTTTTTTCCTTTCTCTTTTCTGTTTGATTTCTCCTCTGATCTTCATTCTTTCCTTTCTTCTACTTACTTTTCTACTACTTATTACTTTGCTTCTTTTTCTAAGAGAAAGCTGGTTGGAGACATATTTTCTTTTCTGCTATTGGTATTTAGTGCTATAAATTTTCCCCCAAGTCTTGCTTTAGGAGTTTACATCCCACACATTTTTATGTATTGTGTTTTCATTTGTATCCCAAACAATATACTTTCTCATTTCCTTTTTTGAGCCATGGGTTATTTAGAAGTGTGTTAGTTTTCAACTTTTTGAGAATTTCCCAGACACTTTATATGACTTGAATACATTTAAATGCATTAAAACTTGTTTTGTGGCCCAGAACATGAACTACCTTGGTAATTATTCTGTGTCCACTAGAAAAGAATGTGCATTCTGTTGTTGTTGGGTGGTGTGTTCTATAAATGTTAAGTTAGTTGATTATGTTATTAAACTCTTCTATACCTTACTGATTTTCTACAGGCATACCTTGTTTTATTGAGCTTCACTTTATTACTTCACAGATTTTGAGTTTTTACAAATTGAAGGTTTGTGGCAACCCTGCGTCAAGCAAGCTGATTATTTTTTAATTAAGATAAGTACATTGTTTTTCTAGAGATAATGCTACTGCATACTTAATAGGCTACAGTATAGTGTAAACATAACTTTTATATGCACTGGGAAACCAAAATATTTGTAAGGATCGATTTATCGTGGTGGTCTGAAACTGAACCCACAATATCTCCAAGGTACAACTGTATGTTTTGTCAGCTCCTGAGAGAGGCATATTGAAATCTGTAGCTACAATTGTGGATTTGTCAATTTTTACTTGCAGCTCTGTTTTTGCTTTGAGTATATTGAGGCTCTGTTATTAGGTGCATAAATGTTTAGAACTCTTACATCTTCTTAATGAATGGACTCTCTTGTCATTATGAAATGATATTTTTTCACCCTGGTCACATTCTTCATTCTGAGATCTACTTTGTCTCATACTAATTTAGTCAATTTTCTTTTACTTAGTATTAACGTGGTGTATCTTTTCCATCCTTTTACCTTCTTTTCTTTTTTTATTTTTTTTGGCCATGCCATGCAGCTTGCAGGATCTTAGTTCCCCAATCAGGGATTGAATCTGGGCCACAGCAGCGAAAGTGCCGAGTCCTAACCACTGGACTGCCAGGGAATTCCCATTCTTTTACTTTCAATTAAGATTGGATTTAAAAATCAAGACCAAACTGTAAGCAATCTGACAAGCTCTGCCTTTTAATTGAGGTGTTTAAGCCATTTACATTAAATGTGATTATTAATATAGTTGTATTTATTGTTTCGCTATTTTTTTTTTTATTTGTCCCATCTGTTTTTCCTCTCACCTCTTTTTTTATTTTCCTGCCTTTGGATTAACAATATTTTTCATGATTCCATTTTATATCTTTCGTTAGCTTTTAGCTATAACTCTTTTTGTTATTTTAGTCATTGCTATACAGTTTACAGTACACATCTTTAAATTATCCCAGTCTACCTTGACATGATATTATACCATTTCATATAAGAACCCACAATTGTATATAGTTAACCCTTGAACAACACAGGGATTAGGGGAACTGACCTTCTGTGTAGTTGAAAATCTGTGTATAACTTATAGTCATCCCTCCATATACGTGGTTCCCCCATATCTACAGAGTCAACCAACCACAGATCACAAAGTGCTATAGTATTTACTGTTGAAAAAACTGGCATATAAGTAGACCCAGGCAGTTCAAACTGGTGTTATTCAAGGGTCAACTGTACTTTCATTGCTCTACTCCCAACTTTTGTGCTGACGCCATGCATTTTATTTTTACATGTGTTGTAACCTCCATACTACACTGTTATTTTCGTTTAAAATAAATTATTTTTTAAAACAAGAAAAAGTTTATTAAACATAAGAAAATACAAGCACATTAAAAAGCACCAATCTTTATCCATAGGTATTTTTAAACCATTCCCATGTGACTTCAACACTGTTATTATTAGTACAAGTCAAATTACTTTTTCTTCTGGTTAGCTGATCTTGTAAGTAATGTTGTAAAATGTTACAATTGTTATTTAAAAATGAAAGAGAAAAATATTTAATAACTTAGGCCTGTAGTCCACTCAGTTGGTGAGAGAATTAGCTGAGGTGATACAAGAGCTGGCTCCCTGAACAGAGAGGTTCACCACCTCCCTGGACAGACAAGGGTTATGTTTCTCTCCCTTCCATAAGTCCAGAGAGCACATTCTGAACTATGTGAAGTTAAAAACAAGATATCTGAACTCACTGGCTCCCACATCTGTGTAAATTTTATATTTAAAAAACTATTAGAGGGGACTTCCCTGGTGGTGCAGTGGTTAAGAATCCACCTGCCAATCTCCAAAATTTACAAGCAGCTCATGCAGCTCAATATCAAAAAAACAAACAACCCAATCCAAAAATGGGCAGAAGACATAAATAGACATTTCTCCAAAGAAGATATACAGATTGCCAACAAACACATGAAAGAATGCTCAACATCACTAATCATTAGAGAAATGCAAATGAAAACTACAATGAGATATCACCTCACACCAGTAAGAACAGCCATCATCAAAAAATCTACAAACAATAAATGCTGGAAAGGGTGTGGAGAAAAGGGAACCCTCTTGCCTTGTTGGTTGGAATGTAAATTGATAAAGCCACTATGGAGAACAGTATGGAGGTTCCTTAAAAAACTAAAAATAGAACTACCATAGGACCCAGCAATCCCCCTACTGGGCATATACCCTGAGAAAACCATAATTCAAGAAGAGTCATGTACCACAATGTTCACTGCAGCTCTATTTACAATAGCCAGAACATGGAAGCAACCTAAGTGTCCATCGACAGATGAATGGATAAAGAAGATGTGGCATATATATACAATGGAATATTACTCAGCCATAAAAAGAAACAAAATTAAGTCATTTGTAGTGAGGTGGATGGAACTTGAGTCTGCCATACAGAGTGAAGTAAGTCAGAGAGAGAAAAACAAATACCGTACGCTAACATATACACATGGAATCTAAAAAAAAAAAAAGGTTCTGATGAACCTAAAGGCAAGACAGGAATAAAGATGCAGATGTAGAGAATGGACCTGAGGACATGGGAAGGGAAAGGGTAAGCTGGGACGAAGTGTGAGAGTAGCATTCACATATATACACTACCAAATGTAAAACAGATAGCTAGTGGGAAGCAGCTGCGCCACATGGGGAGATCAGCTCAGTGCTCTGTGACCACCTAGAGGGGTGGAATAGGGAGGATGGAAGGGAGACACAAGAGGGAGGAGATATGGGTATATATGTATATGTATAGCTGATTCACTTTGTTATAAAGCAGAAACTAACACACATTGTAAAGCAATTATACTCCAATAATGATGTTTAAAAAAAAAAAAAAGAATACCTTAAAAAAAAAATCTGCCTGCCAATGCCTGGGACACGGGTTCGAGCCCTGGTCTGGGAAGATCCCACATGCCGTGGAGCAACTAAGCCTGTGTAACACAACTACTGAGCCCGTCTGCTGCAACTACTGAAGCCCGCACGCCTAGAGCCCGTGCTCTGCAACAAGAAATGCCATCGCAATGAGAAGCCCATGCACAGCAACGAAGAGTAGCCCCCGCTCGCTGCAACTAGAGAAAGCCTGCGCGCAACGAAGACCCAACACAGCCAAAAATAAATAAATTAATTAATGAATTTTTAAAAATTAGAGTTAAAAGTGTCATCTTGAGTGGCCTTGACCATCCAACTAGAAATAATCGGTGATGATAGGAATTGATGATATCTGCCAAGCTGTCTGCCAGCTCCTCTTTATTCCTTCCTCCTTGACTCTTTCCTTGATCCTCTTTGACCTTTGATCACATGTTCTATACTATTTGCTCCTTCCCTGGGAAGGCAATGTAGAAAAATGGTAAAGTATCTAAGCTTTAGAGTCAGAATGAGTTTAAGTCCTTGCTCATCCATTTAATAGTTGTGTAATCTTGGACAAGTTATTGCACCCTCGTATAGCTTACTTTCCTCAAAGTAACAACAATGGTACTTAAAGGACTGTTAGATGGATTAAATCAAATGATACAGGTAAAACTCCTTGCCCATAGTAAGTGGTCAAAATGTTAGCCATTATTATTTCATTATTGCATTTTGGGATTTTTATAGAGTGAATCTATGAATTCTACTTTTCTCAGCTTTTGATAGATTACCTTTTAAAGACATTTAAATAACAAGAAAAATATCATATATATTTTACCAGTGTAGTTAGCATTTTATTTGCTATCCATTTGGTATCACTTGCCTTCTGCCTGATCTGCCTGAAGGACTTCAACATTTCTTGGTCTGCTGGTGATGGATTCTTTTAGCTATTTTACCTCTGAAAAAGTCTTTATTTCACCTCATTTTTTTAAAAGATTTTCATTGGGTAGAGAACTCTAGGTTGACAGTTTCTTTCAGTACTTTAAAGATGTTGCTGCACTGTCTTCTTGTTTGCACTGTTTCTGACAAGAAACATACTGTTATCCTTATTTTTATTCCTCTTTTTTTCTTTGGCTGCCTTTAAGGCTGTCTCTATTATACATTTTGAACAGTTTGAATATGATGTGCCTTGGAGTAATCTTCTTCATGTTCCTTATGCTTGGAGTTCATTAAGATTCTGAACTGGGTGTTTATAGATTTCATCAAATTTGGAAAAGTTTCAGCCATTATTTATTCAAGTATTTTTTCATCATGGCCTTCTTTCTCCTCTCCTTTAGGGACTCAAATTCCATGTATATTAGGCCACCTGAAGTTATCTCACAACTCACTGATGCTCTGTTCATTTTCAAAAATTATTTTCCTTTCTGTGTTTCACTTTGAATAATTTATATTGGCATGTCTTCAAGTTTACTAATCTCTTCTTCTATAATGTTTAACCTGTCATTAATCCCATCCCATGTATTTTTCATCTCAGACATTATAGTTTTCATATTTAGAAGTTCAATGTGTTCCTACTAACTTTTGCACATATGGAGTACAGTTATAAAAACTACTTTAATGCACTTATCTGCTAATTCTAACCTCTGTGTCAGTTCTGAGTTAGTTTGATCAATTTATCTTCTCATTATAGGTCATATTTTCCTGTTTCTTTGCATGCCTGGACATTTTTGATTAGATGCCATATATTGTGAATTTTATCTTGTTGGATGCTGAATATGTTTATACGTATTCTTGAGTTTTGCTTGGGGATGAAGTTACATTACTTGAAAACTTGTAAATTTGATCCTTTTGGGTCTAGCTCTGAAGATTTGTTAGTCTGGCCCAGAGCAATGCTCAATCTAGGGCTCATTGATGGGGCAAGATTCTTTCGTGTACTGTACCTAATGTCTTGTGAATCTTGAGGTTCTCCAATCTGGTCTGTGGAAACAGGCACTATTCCCAGCCATGCCAGCATACACAAATATTGTCCCTTCTAACCCTTTTGTATGGTTCCCCTCCAGCTCAGCAAGTTTCCTTACATGCATGTACGTATTGAGTACTCAGGTGAATACATGAAGGGGACCCTCTGTAGACCTCTGGGGTTCTCTGTGTGTGTATTCTCACCTCTCTACTACTCTGTCCTGTTAACTCTGGCTGTCTTAATCTCCCCAGACTTTCAGCAGTATGTCCTCAATTCAGGGTTCTGTACCATTTTCCACCTGGTTTCCCACACCTTGCACCACAGTCTAGAAACTCTCTCAAGTTAGCAACCTGAGCAATTGTAAGGCTCATCTTATTTCTGTCACTCAGAGATATCACTGTCTTTCACTGCCTGATGTCCAGTGGCTTGAGAACTGCTGTTTCCAATATTTTGTCCATTTTTTAGCTGTTGTGGACAGAAGGATAAATCTTGTCCCTGTTACTCCATCTTGGCTAGAAGAGGAAGTTTTGCTAGTTTATTATGTTTATTTCTCTGTATTGAGCCACTGTAAATGGCATCTCAGTTCAATCATCCCTCCTGATGGATTGGGGTCAAATCTTACATGGTTATGAGGCTGCCTCCTTAGATTGTTTCTGTGTGAGTCTTTTCACTAACTGCTTTAAAGGCAGTCATTCTTCTGTTTAGAAAGCACATTTGAAAGAAATAGTACTAGGGCTAAGGAATTTTAATGCTATGGTGAAGAATGTCTCAAAGTTTGTGCAGCTAAGTCAGTCACAAAGTGATTTTCATTCTATAGAGTTTCTGTACAAAAGATTTTTCTTTAGTAACTCTTGCAAATGAAAAGAACATTCATGGGAAGAGCATGGAGATACTGAATGTACAAGCAGGAAAAAGGAAGAATGACAGACTTTGAGAAAGAAAGGGATTGAGAACAAAATTTCTCTAAGAAAAATCATGGAACCAAGTCTCTGATACATTTACACATCAGACATTATCCTCTATATATTTTAGAAAATAGTCTTATTCTTTTCTTTCCTCCTACACAAAAATCCAATGTTTATACGACTAATATGCTAAAGTGAAATATTAATCAAGGCAGACAGCTGGAAGCATTATCATCATTATTATCCCTTAATAAATGTCAAAACAAAATATGTCAAGTTCATACGAGTATAAGGTAGTTCATACAAGTGTAAGGTAGTTCAGGGCATGGGTTGTGTACTGGTGGCCCATGGGCTTTATTTGGCCTGCAGACATGTGTTTGGCTTATAGAGAGAGCAATGGCCCAACACCATATTTTACAAAAGTGTGAATTTGTGCCAATATTTATAAATTGAAAGATTTCACATATTAGAGAGATTTCACATAAAAATCTTGGGAAAAAAGGAGCACTCAAGGTGGGTAGCAGATGTCCACTTTAGCTACAGTCTGAGCCCTTTAGTTCTTTACAATATCCATCATTCATTGTTTTCCTCTACCCTCAACTATCTTTGGCCCTTCTTGCCCCTACAGGTACTGAGGCTAGTGACATCTGCTCAAGGGTATGTATAATATTATCCCAACAAATTAACTTATATTTTTTTAACTTACAGAACAAATTTATAAAAGCATGACGGAAATATCTATTTTTTTAAAAGGAGAGATAGGATTCCTAGAAAGATACAATAAAAAGTGTACTTATTTTCCACCAATTTTAGGAAAGCTGCATGTGGGGCACATTTTAAAACTATAAATTCCTGAGGGTCTAGGAAGTATCCCAAAATGTTTATTTTTAACCAATTCATAGATAATTCAGCTACAGCTCATGTTTGGAACCTACAATCTACCCTACCTTTTGCTTACATTTCAAAAGGTACACATAAAAGGAAGCACAATTACAAAGAACCAAAAACAATGTTATTAGAAAAGTATGCTCTGGCATACTTTTCCTCCCACTGCACTCTATTTAAGCAGGAAATAAATCTGAACTTTGGGTATACAGTAAGAGTAACTCCATACATAGTCTTCAGTTTTCATGCTTCAACAAGAAAACCAGAAGAGCAAGCACATTAAAAAAATTGTTATATACCGAATTTCTATATACCAAAAATTTCTATATATTGGAGTTTCTTTGTAACTCAATGCTCTATAAGAGAACTGAAATAGATCTAAGTTCCCCTTTCAACGGTAAAATGATCCAAGTTCAGCTGTACCAAATATTTATCAACCTCAGTTAAAAGAAAATGTTCAACTTAACAAACAAAACAGTATATTAACAACTTAACAAACAAAACAGTATATTAATGGTAAGACATTCAAGTTTGCTTTTACTACTAACAGATTTCTAACTGGTAACAAAAGAATGGGGATTAACAGGTCAAAAGTGTGAGAAATGTCTGACTAATGAGGTAATTTGAGGGGGGGAGAAAAAGAAAACCAGAAAAATAAAGATATATTGTTTAATATATAAAAAAGGAAGATTTTGTATAAATTATTTTCAATAGCAAAGAGCTTTTTAGCATACTAAGAGGGTACATGTAAAGTTTCCTGTTAAAGAAGACTAAAACATCAGTTTGGTGTATTGTTCATTAATGTTTTCTCCTGGCTCTGGTGACATTACTGAAAATGAAGGCTACAGAATAGCACCCCTGGAGGGGACCTGGAGATACGAATAAAAAGACAATTTCAATTTTTGTACTTTTCAATCTTGTACAATACACATGTTTTATCTATTCTAAAATATAAGATACTTTAAAATAATAAAACAAATTTTACCTGCTAAAAGAATTAAAGTCTGTGGGCAAGAAAACTGTTCACTTAATAAAAGATCATCTAACTACTTGCATAAGAATTAGTATACAATTCGTAAGTAGAAGAGAAAAAAGGACGTGAAGACAGTTAAGGGAAAGGGTTAATAGAGATTTTTATGTTTCAAAGAACTCCAGGTTAAAAAAAAAAAAAAAAAAAACTCCAGGATATAATTCCACTTCTCCAAATAAGAGCAAATGTCAGTCAATTTATATTGTGAATGAGTTTTAAAACCGTATGATAAACTAAAATTTAGAAACTTTTGGAGTTCTCCTATCAGACACTTTCTACACCACCACATACAAAGCATGCAAGCCTACTGAAAGAGTTGATTCAAAGGAGAAGAAAAGAAACTTTGTTAGCAGTCACCAACAGTTTGGGGCTCTGTAAATACAGCTGTCAACCAAACCAAAGGACAATTTTTAAATGCACTAAGAATGGAATGGAGAGTTGGTCATAAACTGTTCACACCTTAATAAGATCATTAGTCCTAACCCTGAACTAAAAGTTACAAATGATTTTCACTATTAAAATTATCTAGTGTGTAGCAATTAAGTGCACAGGCATTGGGACCAGACTACCTAGATTCAAAATGCTGGCTCTTCTGCTTAATTACTCTGGGCAAATGAATCTAACTCTACCTCGGTTTCCTTACCTGAAAAAATGGAGATATTAGTAGTATCTACCTTAAGGTTGTTTGGAGGAATTAATTTTTTACTAAACAGTACATTTTATAAGTGTGTATTATCATTATTATCTAAACACCCTCATGAAAAGTAACCCAGCCTCAACTACATCTTCTAGTTTGCCTAAAGCATTGGCTAAGATAATTCGATGTATTAATATCAGTAAGCTCCTTCCATATTAGAAAAAAATCACCAGGCAAAATATTTCTCAACTCAAAAGAACAAATTTTATATATCATTAATTCTGCACATTCTAATCTTTCTACTTCTAAAACAGGTTGGTTTTCCCTTATATATCACTATTTGGGGCATTTTGGGTTTTCTCCCTGGCCTTTTTAACATTGAAAGTTTTCATAAAAAGTAAAGAAAATGAAAACTATGTCTATAATCATGCTTTGTTTACTAAATTTTATCTTTTTTCTATTTAACATTATATTTTCATGTTATTAAAAACCTCTTATCAACCTAATTTTTGATGATCACAAAATTCCATTATAAGGATTTAGAATAGTACTTTAAACCATGCCTCCTCTGTAAGCTATTTATGTTGTTTCCAATTTTATACCATTACAAATAATACTGTGATGAGCATATAAACATTTTAAAAAGATTTTCAAAAGGACACATTTTTGTCTTTATTTAACAGTTTATAGGAACTTGATGCTAGAAAAACCACAGGATAGTAGGGTGAAGACCTTGGGGGTAAAACAAGCTGAAAGTAAAATACACTACCAATGCAAGAACAACTGTTTGAAAGCTTCTGAACGACTGCATAAACTTAGATTCCAACAGACTATGGAGTTCTCTTTCACACTTTCTATGTAAACTGAGGTAATTTTTTGCCTCTCCTTGATTCTGCTTGTTTTAAAAGATACAATCAATCAATCAATAACTAAATAACTAAATAAAAGATACTATTCACATGAGAAGTTATGGTTAAGACAATTGACTGGAGTCAGACAGACATGGATTCAAAATCCCTACTCCACTACCAACCAGCTGTGTGACCTATGGCAACTCATCGAGCCTCTCTAAGATTCAGTTTTCGCATCTGTAAAATAAGAATAATAACATCTATCTCACAGATTCGTTGTAAAGATAAATAATATCCTATTTTAAATTCTTATAGTAAATACACAAATAGTATCTCATCATTGTAACCATTTTCACTGTTCCTTTAGGTGATCTGAAAGATATCATAAACATACATGTGTGGTTTGTGTATAAATTTTTGGCTTAATCTACAGATTATAATGGCACGGGTGCATATTTACAAACTGCTGCATCATATAATTAGCTTTTAAAGTATTATTCAGTCTAAAAAGCTAATTGTCACAATATAGAGAAATGAAAACCTTTACAATGGCCCTCATTAGGGTAGTAAAAGAGGATTTAAATAACTTCTTAAAAGATTAATAGTTTTAAAGTTATCATAAACATGAATTTTGTTGTTTATAGCATATACCATTGAAACTGTTTCTCTTGAGACAATAAATTCCTGATTAGGTCTTTTTCACATGATTAGGAGGTGAAATATATTTTAAAAGATGCTGTCTAAGTGAACCAAGAGTAATTTATAAGCTAGAGTAACATTATTTCCTCTAGATTTTTTTTTTTTAGAACTATTTGGTAATACAAAAAGCAGAAAAGGAAAATGCACCAGCCACCATTATATACACTTTATTAATCAAAGCAATGGCAATTAATCCTTTAGATGATTTGGCCAGCTAAGACACTATTTGTAGAGGCCTACATTGAATTTTGCTGTTACTTAACAATCAACTAGGTGACTTCAGGCAATCAACCAAGTATCTGTAGATAGCCAAGAAGTTTTGTAATACGTTGTTTCAGGAATTCAAAAATAAATCAAGTCCTGAGTTGGTAAAATACTGAATATATTTTTGAATTTTACTTTTTACATCACATTTGGTATAGCAGATAAAACATTTATCTGAATTAAAAATGGAAAAATGAGTTTCAAAACTTTTTTAGGAGTTGATCTATCTGCCAAGTATAATGCTAACATCTAAGAAAAGGATAGAAAATTTTTTTGTAGCCAAAGCAATTTGCAGAAGAGATTCCCAATTAATTAACAATTTTGAATCCTAGTGATAACTATCATCATAATAAATAAGTACAAAGACTGACAGTAAAGTCACACTAGTGGCACATAAAAAACCCGACTACTATAGCACAATATTAAACAACAGGATGAGATTTTTATTTAAACACTTTTTCTGAATTTATGGTTTATATGACCCCTTTTAAATACAATCCCCAACTGCAGGTTAAGTGTCCCAAGCAGTAACTAATCCACATAAACTGAACAAACAACATACACACTTTACTCGGAGTCAAGATCCTTTGTCAGCTTGTTCTAACAAGTGGCAGATAGCAGCAAATGATAAATATCTTTGATTCAGTCAGTAGTTGGCTTATTGAGCAAATTCAGAAAGTGCTGAGTAAAATCACTTTCCATTTCAACCAATCTTCCCAGCCTCACTGAGTTTCCTCATTACTCTAGGCCCCATATTTCACTTGACCACTGCAGATTGCAGTAACCCCTATACCTTACCCTTTGTTTTCTGCAGATGTGGATTTAGGCCATCAATGTTCAAATTTTCAACTTCAAAGTGATAAAGCCTATAAATCATTTATCGATCTCCCATTACTCTCCCAACAGTGATGATTTCTAACCTTTACATCTCTCTTCAAACTTCCAATTTTTCACCACTCCCGAATCATAGTTAAAAGCAGACAAGCTTGCCTCTTCTGACGGCACTTTCTGAAGATAACTGCATTAAGTGTAAATTCTCTTACAGAATTCTCTTATTTTCATTTCTATTCTTCAACAGGCCCACGTCTATCTTTGTAACACTCCCTTCAATCTTACAGAAAAAGCTGCTCTCCTCCTGACCAAAGCTAACAACTCTACCTAGAGCTCACTCCTTCCCATCCAGACAAAGCCTCATAAAGAGAGAGTCTTTTTCACCTTTCTGGAACTTTAAATCTCTTAATCTCATGAAGAATCTGTTCTGTCACCATCAATTTTACAAAGAAATTTTTTCTGACTCATGAAATCATTCAGATCATTTGAATCTCATCTATTTTGCCACCAAATACCATCCTCCATTTCAACTTCCTTCCTATTCCTCTCCTTATCAGTATAGTAAAATGGTGTTGAAGGTAATAACACTCAACTGATCACACTGTTCTTTTTCTTCTACTTTTCTTCCATCATCTTTTGCTGGCTCCCTATGGCATCTGTTGCAACTGGTCACATACTCCTTGACAGACTCTCCTAATGCATTATCTTTAACATTACACTTTCCTAGTTCTTTTACTCTTTAGGCACTTCCTTCTCTGTCCCCCTACTCTTCTCATTTTCACATGCCACCTTCAGCACTCCTTAACACTTCCTCTCTCCTGAATTGACTCACTCATATCTTTTATTCTGCCCTGTGATACACCATGCTCTTTCCCAGACATTAATAACATCTTCAAGACAGCTCAAGCTCTACCCAAGTGAATCCTGTGACTAAGCCACACTTTCCTCCTCAAAATTTTAGAGCATTTATTCATTGTTTTCTAATATATAATGGTTTCCTATCTTTCCTGTGTTTTTTTTAAACCTAGATTTTAAGTTTTTTGGTAGGAACCTTTTCCTTTTATTTTTTAATATTTCTCAATATACTGAAAACAATTCTGAACACAGAGCAGTCAGTCAAATACTCTACAGCTGTATAATTAGTTTATCTAAGAAACAAAAGACATTACAACAAAAATTAATTTATATTACTTGTAAAACATTTATAATTGTTGCTATTTTAACTGTAGTCAAATAATCCTGTGGGTATTTTTTCCTACCAATTTCCATATTTTTCACATATTCACGGGGGCATGGCCAATTTGCCCATTTTATTTCTTTTAAGATGTCAACCGTTTTAGTTTTAAAGTAAATATGTAGCTACTATGTCTAAAAAGATCTTACATGTAAAACATCTGATAACCAAAGCATAGTCAGTGACCTAATCAAAACATACTAGAGGGCTTCCCTGGTGGCGCAGTGGTTGAGAATCTGCCTGCTAATGCAGGGGACACGGGTTCGAGCCCTGGTCTGGGAAGATCCCACATGCCACGGAGCAACTAAGCCCGTGAGCCACAACTACTGAGCCTGCGCGTCTGGAGCCTGTGCTCCGCAACAAGAGAGGCCGCGATAATGAGGCCCGCGCACTGCGATGAAGAGTGGCCCCCACTTGCCACAACTAGAGAAAGCCCTCGCACAGAAACGAAGACCCAACACAGCCATAAATAAATACAAATTTTTAAAAAAATCACTCCTTTTACTTTATAATCATTTTTCATTTTAATTGAAATTATTAAGTCCTCCTAAATCATTCACCTTTGTAGAACATGAATATATCATTTACTTGAATCAAACCTATTCTCAAAGAAGAGATGTGCCACTACAAAGGATCTTCAAAAACAACATGCCATATGCTCTAAAAGTAACTCCAAAACAGGAGATGTGTAGGGTTCTGAAAATGAGTAGTTTTGGGAATTCCCTGGCGGTCCAGTGGTTAGGACTTGGCACTTTCACTGCCATAGCCCAGGTTCAATCCCTGGTCAGGGAACTAAGATCCCACAAGCCGCGCAGCATGGCCAAAAAAAAAAAGGGTAGTCTGAAGAGGATGACATTTATTTTCACAAGTTCCACGAAGTGTGTGAAAATTAGGCACAGGTTACATATATCAACAAGCCCAAGTAATGAGTGGAAGAAACAGAAACATGCAGCTCAAGAAACAAAGTAGGGCCATAAACTTTGAAACAAAAAAACATATTTAAGTTCATATATTACCTTTACCCAGGGTATTAAATAAATAAATAAATAAATAAATATAGATAAATAAGTAAAACTGTTATAAATAAAAGTATACCAAAAATAATAATAGCTAATATTTATTAAATACTTAGTATGCATTAGGCACTGCTCCAACTGCTTTACATGTTTTAATGAATTAATCATTTAGTCCTTACAACAATCCCATAAAAGAAGCCTGGTAATTATCCTTATTTTGTAGATGAAAAAACTAAAGCACAGGGAAAATTTCCACAAGGTCACAGAGCTTATATATCAGAGTCAGAAATTAAAACTCAGGCAGCCTGGCTCCAAAGTCTAGGGTCTAAATCCCATGCTATACTGTTGTCTCTAAATCAAAGAGGAATGGTCAACACAATGCACAGCTACATCTAAAAACAATTCATATATATTCAGATCAGTACCCACATGTTTGTAAAGTTTTTACATATGATTTAATTTGTATCTTCACAGCTGTTCTGTGTCAATATATCCTGTCAATAGATTGGTTTACTTGGCATGAACTCAGATGATTAAATATATGTGGCCACAGACTATTCCATTTATCTGCTATCTTGGAAATGTGCCCTCTCTGTGAATCACCAGTGCCTAGTAGAGTGCGCGGCAGAGAACAGGAATTCAATGTACATTTACTGAATACAGAACAATTAAAAGGGGGGGGCGGGGCTGACCAGGGTTTCCCTGGTGGCGCAGTTGTTAAGAATCCACCTGCCAATGCAGGGGACAAGGGTTCAAGCCCTGGTCCGGGAAGTTCCCACACGCCGCAGAGCAATGAAGCCCATGCACCACAACTACTGAGACTGCACTCTAGAGCTCGCGAGCCACAACTACGGACGCCCGCGTGCCTAGAGTCCGTGCTCCGCAACATGAGAAGCCAACACAATGAGAAGCCCACGCACGCAACGAAGAGTAGCCCCCCGCTCGCCGCAACTAGAGAAGGCACGCACGCAGCAAGGAAGACCCAACGCAGCCAAAAATAAATAAATAAAATAAAATAAATAAATATATTTAAAAAAAGGGGGGGCTGGCCATCAGAACATGGTTAGATCAGTCCAGATTCATCATTACGGCTACTAGAAAAACACTCAACTGGCTTGGTTTACCAACAGTGATTCTTTAATATCCCTTTAGGTAGAAGAACAATATCATCTATTTTTAAATTAAATCTCAGTATCTCAGTACAATCTTAAAACACCCTTGAAGTTAGATGAAGTCTTGATGTACACACATAAACATAGAGAAAGATTAAGATGAAATCTTATTTTAAAAATGTAGCTCTGTTTGGTCTTCAGCTATATAATGAGTATGATATATTATGTGATCACATTAAAATATTTTCTTTTATTTAAAAATTGAAGGAAATTCCTATTAAATTTTAATAATGGAAAATAATATAGTCTAGTTTTTTCTTTGTAAGTGTAAGAATTATATAACTATGAACACTGAAGGATATGTTGGCTTGAATTACAAATAAAACATCAATACTGCCAGGTACTGTGTAATAACACATATACTATCTGTTATTTATTTCTGTATACCTCAAAGCAGTGTCAGAATTTCAAAGTTCTGATTGAATTCAACTGACTGGTACATATCTACAATATAGTTTTAGCTAGTTTTGATCTGATAATTGAATATTCCTAAACTAAATTATATTTATTATATATTTTTAAAAATTATAAGTTATTTTGCTTTTTCTAATCTAAGAGTTTTTTGGGGTTTTTAAAATATTTTATTTATTTATTTAATTTGGTTGCACCGGGTCTTATTTGTGGCATGCAAACTCTTAGTTGCAGCATGTATGTGGGATCTAGTTTCCTGACCAGGGATCGAACCCAGGCCCCCTGCACCGGGAGCTCGCAGTTTAACCACTGCACCACCAGGGAAGTCCCTAAGAGTTTTTTTTTAATTGAAGTATAGTTGATCATTTTTTTAAAAAATGAAACACCTATTTCAGCTTTCATGAAGTACAGCCATAAGGATACATTTTAGCTTCTGTAAATTTTCGCACAGTACTTAGAAAACTGGTATATGTAGCATCTGAATCATCGCGTGAAGCTCATTCCTTCACTTATAGAAACTAGCATCAGAGTCAAATCAAAATAGACTGTTTGAAGAATGAATTTAATCAATATTATATTCAATTAATCCTATGAAATTACATCTCAGCAAAGTCAAGAATATGAAAGACATTGAGAGAATGAATTTATCATTCAAAACCTTACAAATAAGGGAAACTCCTCTGTCAAAACACTGATTATTTCTTTTCACTTCAACATTATATTTTCCAGAAGAGATATATGACTACACTAAGACCTAAAATAAATAATCCCTTAATAGTTTAAATGTTTATTTTAAAAATTACACTTTTCTAGAAAAAGTGCTTAAGTAATACTTAAGCAGTGCTAAGAGTAACTAAGTTTCTTAAAAGGGTTCTCTTCTTTTAAAAAATTCTCAGGCTTTACCTTTCTTCCTAAAAAAAAAAAAAAAAAATACGCCAACTTAGAATATTTTTAACACATTCTCAGATTATATAATCATTCTAACCTTAATTTAAGTTATTCAACAAGAATGTTTCATTTTTGTTCCACAACTACATGAGAAATAAGAGGAAAAGCATTAAAATATGAAAATGATATAGAATACAAAACATTCCATCAGACATCCTTTCAACAAAATAACTCTCAACATCTTGGATGCAAATTTTTCTGAACTGAGTAGTTAAAAAAGCATGTGTTTATGTTAAAAGAAATGAACAGTCTACCAATAAGGAAAAAAAGGAACACTTAATTAAAAATAATGTTTCCATTTCTACCCACTTTAGTGTGTTTCTACTCACAACACAATAAACCAATAAAGAAAACTTTTATTTTTTTTTTTAAGGTGCTAAGGGGGGTGGTGCAGCTGAGATGAACTACATGTACAGTTTCTTCTAAGCTGTGCATCAGTAGTTAACAAGTGACAAACACCATTAAAATTCACGACATAGTGTTAGCTTTCAACCATCTCAAACTGTTTAGGAACCTCATTTTTGTTGAAGGGAATGCTTTCTTGTGGGAAGAAATAGTCTCAGAACTTCCTTGGTGGCACAGTGGTTATGAATCCGCCTGCCAATGCAGGGGACACGGGTTCGAGCCCAGGTCCGGGAAGATCCCACATGCCGCGGAGCAACTAAGTCTGTGCGTCACAACTACTGAGCCTGCGCTCTAGAGCCCGATAGCCACAACTACTGAGCCCGTGTCCCACAACTACTGAAGCCCACACGCCTGGAGCCCATGCTCCGCAACAAGAGAAGCCACCTCGATGAGAGGCCAATGCACCGCAACGAAGAGTAGCCCCCCGCTCTCCGCAAGTAGAGAAAGCCCACATGCAGCAACAAAGACCCAACGCAGCCAAAAATAAATAAATAAAATAAATATTTTTTTTTAAAAAGGAAAGAAAGTCCCTCGTGCAACTCTATGTTCATGTTAAAACTAATAAGACGGTTTTCTGTTGGAAAATTCAATCGTACCATATGGCAACTAACAGTCTCCATTTGTAAAAGAAAAAAAAAAGCTTCCCCAGATAGAAAAACCTTGAATCAAATTCCAACACTTAAGTTGAAATGATGACTTTCTCTATTTCCTGAAACTGTTGTAGTACCCAAGAGCAATTAAGCCGTTGGTTGGATTCAGAGCATACTGATATAAATGATAAACATAAGGACACTCAAGTTCCTCCTCTCAGTTAACTTGGAAAAGGAAAACCTCACAACTAGGTACAAGGAATTGAGGAAAGCGTTAAAAATGTGATATTTCTCCTCACTTAAAAAAAACTATCAAAAATAATATATTTTAAATTATACATCTAAAGGAAATGACTATATATATCATATTTATCTCATTTCAGATGATGGGAAATTGTAATACAAATTTCAAAACCTTTAGGTAATACAGAACTTTCTGTGATGATAGAAATATTCCATATCTGAGCTGTTCAAAACAGGGGCTACTAGCCACAAGTGGCTACTGAGCACTTAAAATTTGGCTAGTCGGGGGAGAGAAGGACTGGGAATTTGGGATTAGCAGATGCAAACTATTATATATAGGATGGATAAACAACAAGGTCATACTGTTTAGCACAGGGAACTATATTCAATATCCAGTGATAAACCATAATGGAAAAGAATATGAAAAAGAATATATGTATATGTATAACTGAGTCACTTTGCTATAGAGCAGAAATTAAACACAACATTGAAAATCAACTATACTTCAATAAAATTTTTTAAAAAATTTGGCTAGTGGGAATAAGGAACTGAATTTTAAATGATAGCTAATTAAATTAATTTAAATTTAACCACATATGCAGCTCTAAGGAACTGGAGGGAAATATTTATACCTTAAATTCTGATTCAAAGAGTAAAAATCCTGTAGATGGGCAGATACATAGTTGCTTCTGAAACATATTTATTTTTAAAAAATTCTTGTGATTTATGTAGAGGAAAATACCAAAACACAACATAAAAATGTTGCTGCATTTGTGGGAATCAAATTTTCTATACTCACCTTCTAGAGAGGACTAGAATATTGGTTTGTAAGTTGGCTCCATGTTGTAATTTCTTAGGGCACTTCCAAAAATAAGGATGTCTGGGTCTTACCCCCAAAGATTCTGGTTTAATTGGTCTGAACTGAGTCCTGGGCATAAAGATTTTTAAAACCTACCCAGGTGATTCTAACATGCAGCCAGAGTATCACTAAACTAGAAAGAAAATAAACTGTTAAGTACAGATGCAGTGTGCAACTAAAGACATTTCTTTGCTGGTAGGCAAAGAGGGCCTTCCAACAACACAGATTCAAGTCAAAACCCCTGAGGGCTATTGTGAGTTACATGTTCTAAACATTTAGGAATGATTTGGGTGTACAATCATAAGTTTTTGCTATTATTGAATGTTATTCAATTACATAAAAGAGATTAGAAGGGAAGGAAATAAACTAAATACTGAGTGTCAATCTGCACTTGCCACTTTTGCTTATATTATTTAATTTCATCCCCAACATACCTTGGGAAGTAGATATTATTAAATTATTTACAGATGTGGAAAGTAAATTTAAAGATGTTCTCTAGGATTTGGACACATGTTTCTCTGACAGTAAAGCCCACATTCTTTATACTACAGCAGAATTCTCTCTGAGGAAGTTTGTTTCAATAAATTTTCATACTGGAATCAAAGAAAAATAAAGAAAAAGCAGGATTCAGTGGTGGAGCACAGGATAAGGCAAACACGCTTAAACAGGTGCTTAAACCAGTTCCTGTATTTCCTAAGCACCTGATAGCAAACCCGGGGAAAAACATGTTCGTCTGTGGTTCAAATCTACAGCAGCCTCAACACTAGACCATTTAGAAGTTGCTGCCTTTCTATCCTAAGAAGTTAAATAATTGGTCTCCTACTGCCTCACAAGCTATTAGCTACAGTCATACATTCTTCATACAGGATAGAACAGGATGCTTATTCACAGTGACTGACATTAAACAAGAATAAGACAAGGGTCTTAAAGATGTTTTCATTTTGCCCCCTAGACTCACAGGATTACTGGAATTACTCCTCGTGGAGCAGTTTACAGACCACAGTTTTGATGTGACATGCTTACAGTTACTATGTAACTTTAGCTTAGATCATTGATGTTCTATATTAATTACTCATTAAAAGCTTTTTAAATCCAGTTCCTGGGTTGTTCAACCCATCTTAATTTTCAAATTAAGAAAAGTTGTCAGTGGAAAAAATTGGAAATCCAGAGCAACAGACCCTCACCCTTCCCATCAGCACTAATCCTTCTATTCTGAGACCCAATATCCTGTCTCCTTTTTCAGGCTCCAGCAGTGTAAAGGGACATTAACTCAAATGAGTCACACTTGGTTACATCAGAGGCCTGAGAGGAGAAAACCTTCAACTCTCTATTCTAATTAATAGCACAGACTTCTCCCAAAGCATATTCCAAAATAAGAAAATGTTGACAGGAGTAACTCCTAAATGCACAGGCTTGGAGTATGGCAGTGTTTCCTTTCGATTTCAATTGGTATTAATTACAATTTAATTATACCACAAAAAACGTTTTGTAGTTTATTTAAAAATTACAAACTCTTGTCAAAAAAAAGAGAGACCATTGTAAAGCATTTATACTCCAATAAAAATGTTAAAAAAAAAAAAAAGAGGAAGAAGCTGCAGCAGCTTATTCTTAGTAGTCCCTTTCTCTAGCTCATTTGGAATGGGCAATAAGATGAACTGGAAAAATACATACTCAATTGATATAAGGGAAGCTACAATGCCCCTCATCCAATCCCTGACCTATTAAAAGCAGAATAAAGCAAGGATTTGACCTGTTTTTCTTAATAAAAAAATACAGGGCTTCCCTGGTGGCGCAGTGGTTGAGAATCTGCCTGCCAATGCAGGGGACACGGGTTCGAGCCCTGGTCTGGGAAGATCCCACATGCCGCGGAGCAACTAGGCCCGTGAGCCACAATTACTGAGCCCGCGCGTCTGGAGCCTGTGCTCCACAACAAGAGAGGCCGCGATAGTGACAGGCCCGCGCACCGCGATGAGGAGTGGCCCCCGCTTGCCACAACTAGAGAAAGCCCTCGCACAGAAACGAAGACCCAACACAGCCAAAAATAAATAAATAAACTCCAATCTCTAAAAAAAAAAAAAAAAAAAAAAGGCACTTGCAAAATGGCACTTGCATTTAAAAAAAAAAAAAACATAAATTCCATTCATTTCAAGATTGATACCTATCATCTACCAAAAACAATTAGCCAGGGCTTCCCTGGTGGCGCAGTGGTTAAGAATCCTCCTGCCAATGCAAGGGACACGGGTTCGAGCCCTGGCCCGGGAAGATCCCACATGCCACGGAGCCACTAAGCCCGTGCGCCACAACTACTGAGCCTGTGCTCTAGAGCCCGCGAGCCACAACTACTGAGCCCACGTGCCACAACTACTGAAGCCTGCGCGCCTAGAACTCGTGCTCCGCAACAAGAGAAGCCACGACAATGAGAAGCCTGAGCACCGCAACGAACAGTAGCCCCCACTCGCCGCAACTAGAGAAAGCTGGCGCACAGCAACGAAGACCCAACACAGCCAAAAATAAATAAATAAATTTATTAAAAAAAAAAAAACAATTAGCCAATTCTCACATTCACTTCCTGCATTTGAGGCATGCTTCCAGAAAAACATAATGTAAGTTTTACAACTTTTGACCCCACCATAGTATCAAAATCCATCCTTGCAACTGACACTGGTTTTAATAGTTTGTGTATGTGTGTTTCTTGTGACATAAGCTATTTATAAATATTTTCAGATGCTGGTAATCACCCTCCGAAAAACAGCAGGCTTTACATGCAAGTAAAAGTTTTGGTGGGACAAGTGTAAATTCAAACCTACATAATAGATTTTTCAAAAAAGTTATTGTATCAACTATATTCCAATAAAAATTAAATAAATAAAATTTTTAAAAAGTTCATGTAAAAGTGAAACACACTTCAAATTAGTTCCTTTTCTTAATAACTAACCCTAGATATTTTTTCTATTTTTAATTCCAGCTTCCATCCTACCATCTCCCCGACACATACTTCCACAAGGCCTCTAGAACAAAGTTAGAATACAAAGTTATTATGAAAAAAGTATAATAAACTTAAGATTGGACAATAAAGCAGTCAATTCGCCTCTGTACTAATTTACTGAATCAATACATGCATGAACTTAATAAATAATGCTAATGATATTAACATAAGAAATAATTTGTATCATAGCACCAACACAAACAACCAATGAGCAGGAAGCAAGTTTTCATGTTGACCCTCCCAACCCAGTCAACAAGAATTTGGGAAAATACCAACGCTTGTTTCATAATACAACGACTTCCATTTTTTCCCCATCTTTTAGTAAACTCTGTAGATCTAAATTTTAAAATCTTTCTAATTAGTTACCTGCACTCTTCAACCCACAGATCAGGTGTCCTACATTTCGTTTAGGTCCCCGCCTTGAAAACAAACCCGATTGCCCCATTTTCTGAGAGGTAAACTCAGTTCCAGGCAGCTCCCCATTAAGTCACCGCGTTTGCTTTTTCAAAGATGCAATTAAACGAAACTGACACAAGGCTGTCCAAGAGATTCGTTGGAAGTGTGTGGAGGTGTCGATCATATATGTGTAAGGCCATTGAAAACTGTATTGCTGTTAATCTATTTTAGTGGTAATATTTCTCCCCATTCCCCCTTCTCCAATGTATTCACAACAGAGGGAAATTAAACTTTGTAAAAACTTTCTTGCCTCTACCAAACTTTAGCTTTCCGGCTTTCGGTACTACAGTATCTTGTAATGAGTAAAGGCGAGGGGGAGAGGGGTGGTTAGCTCCACTCAGAGAAAAGCAATAAAAGAGCTTGCATCAGGCAGTGTCTCTCCCTCTGCCCCCTCTTCCCTACCACCCAACCCCCTCTTCTCCGAGCCCTTACATATACACATTCTTCTCGGCGGCCTCTAACCACACCATGTCCACAATCATTTACAGAAATTAGAAACAGACTCTGGGAGCCCTTCCCTTAGCACGCACAGAGCAGAGATGTAGTAGCATGATGGGGCAATGTCACTCTCTATTACCCCACAATCTCTTACCCCCTCTGGGGTTTAATTCCCGAGAATCCGACTTTCCTCCGCGGAGAAGGTGGATCTACCTAACTCACAATAAAACATCATCTTCTCATCCCTCCCCACCCCGGTAACCCCACCCCCACCTAACACACCAAAACACTCCAACCAAAAAAAGTTCCTTCCACCAGGGCAGCAGGGTTGATTTTAGGGGCTGGGGCAAAAGCAGAGAGAGGAGGAAGAGAGCGAGCGCGGTGCACTTTGTTGGGCACTTTCCGCACCCGCAGTCCAGAGCCCAAGGCAGCTCTCGTCCTTACCCGCTCTTCCGGAGACCCGGTCCTACTACTGGAGCGCGGGACGAGGGCTGCGGGGACGCGGCGTCGGGGTGGGCAGCCGGCAGCCCCCGCGGGCGCCGAGAGCCTCCGCCTCTTCTTCCCCAAGCGGCTGCGAGCGTGGGCCGAAGGAGCTGGAGAAGGAGCCTGGGGAGGGGGAAAAGAGCAGCAGCATCTCCTCCTCCTCCACGCCTCCGAAACGCCCCTCCAGCCGCGACCCCGGCCGACCGTCTGACCCTCGAGCGCTCGCGCACCCTTCCCGGCCCTCTGCTGCCTCGTACGCCTCCAAGGGCTTCGCCAAACCCTCTGGTGCGGAACGGCTCAACTTCTGCAGCCGGCTCCGAGCGCTGCCGAGGCGGCAGAGGCGGACCGGGAAGCCAGGGAGTGCTGCTCGCCAGCAAGACGGTCTTTAGGGGTTGTAATCATGGTGTGTCACCTTCGCTGCGCCGCGGCTGCCGGAGCTACTCGCTCCACTCCTGCTACACCTCAGGCGTCCGCACCGGCTCCGCCCAGTTCCTGTCAATCAACCCTCCCCGGATTCCCGGAGCACAGCGGATCTCCGACCCCGCCGTCCCCTCGGCCTCATTGGCCCGACGGCCCTCCAGCCCCGCCCCCTCCCTAGGGACGAGGTCGCCGGGGAGACAGGCGCCCAGGTTCCCATGACAACCGGAATCTTGGGCCTGGCTTTTCGCGTTCTTCTGGCTTGCCAGACGCTCAGGTTGATGGCCTGGCAGCGAAGTTCGTAGCCACTGCGGGGTGGGCTCCTAATTTCTGGCCAAGTTGAAAATGCAGCCGACCGCCCCCACGCTTCCAACTTCAGAAACAGAACTTTGTGGCCCAGCGGAGTACGAGGGAGAGTGAAAAATGCCCTGCTCTTCCCCTGTCAATCGAAATAACCCCTCCCCCCCTTGCCCTCCCTTGCCTCCAGCCTTGTTTCCATATTCCCACCGGGCGGATTTGGGCTTTGAAAGGGTGAGGAGAAGAAGAATGAGAGAAAGAGCAGGGCTGTGCCAGCTCCCTGCAGCAATGTAGCGACTAGGAAATGGCGGGGTCAATGAAAACATCTCGATGAGTCTTCGCACAGTTGTAAAGTGATCTTCAAAGGTGTGGTGGCAACACTTGGTCAACCCCAAATGCCCTCAGGAAAACTCACATTCTCATATTTGTAAAAAAAAAAAAAAAGTATATAAATTCTTGTAATTTTCCTTCTGAAGCTCAGATAATCCTAAAGTTAAAAAAAAATAAGTAAAATGTTTGACAAAATGGAATAAAATAAAGGCATCCATTTTTCTATAGGACTACACATTACAACTTGGCAGAAGTATGTCCTAGCAGCTATGACCCTCCTGCAAGCTAAAAGATTTGGGTTTCAACAATTTACAAGGAAGTCTTACTTGAGCGAATGGTATCTTGTCATTTGAGTTTCAAAAGTTTGGGTTTATTCTCCGAAGTATGAGGTAAACCTGGTACAAGGGGACCTGGGAGTTAATTTAGTCTTGGACCCCTAATGTTGAGCCCTAGGTGAAACTTAACTTCATGGCTGGTTCCAAAATGGAATCTGAGGCAAAGTTAGAGCTACAACCCTAGCCCCTGAGGCTGCTGTACGCGTATGATGAATGAGGGAATTAATAGTAATGGTTTACCTTTGGCGAGCCTTGAGTTTTCATTATCTCATTTACTAAATGAATATCTGTGATGGATGTGTTCAGTCAAATATGCCTTGCAAATGTGCACTGAATGTGATTACTCACAGCGCTAAACAATAGAAAATGCACAGCAGAATTTTAAGATAAGGGTCCTGCCCTCAAGGAGATAACCACGGAGCCTAGAAAAGAAAACTAGCATTCTTGAAACAATTTGAGATTATAGTTAGAATGTGCAGCCAAACACTGAGTGCAGTAGTCAATGAGAGAAAGTCTGTGGTATGTAGAAAGGGCTGGATTAGTCAGATTAAGGAGGAAAGGAATTTAAACTGGGCTTTGAAGGGTAGGGAGTGGGATGAAGGAAGCAAAGATGAAGAAAGACATTTGAAGGAAACAAAGTAAAACCAAAGTGCAGCAGCAGGAATAGAGTGGTGAAAGTAAATAACAGTGAGATCAGCCAAGTTGAACTAGAGACAGAAATGAAGGATTGGAGCCCTTTCCCCAGCCTTTCCCCCATTTTCTGAAGTAGTTTTTAAATGTTCTGGTTGAAGTATCGGGATGGTAAAGTAGAGAGGGAGAGGTAGTTTAGTGAGAATAAAAACCTTCATGGAACATCTGCCTCTGTTTGCCACTGAAAGAAAGTTCATGTATTTATTAGAAAGAAAAGCAACATCCACAATACTTGGAATAACTTGTGAATTCATGTCAGAAAGAAAGTATAAAGAGTATAGTGTTGGAAATTTTCACAAAAGTAGACAAACCACAGTGTTGTGAGCATTTTTCCTTTTTTTTTTTTTTTTCTCTCGCATTAAGACCATTTCAGGTGATTGCCCTCAAGCCTTTTTCACCAGTAATCCTGTTTTGTATGAGCTGAAAGGCTGGTTTTAAAATAAATGGCTGTGATACCAAAATCTGATAAAGAGTACACAAAAGAGATATCTATAGGTTAACCTCCTTTTGGATATAATATAAAATTAAAATACAATATTAACAATAGAAACTAGAACTACATTACAAATGATATGCCAAAGTTAAGAGGAATTATGCCAGGTATATAAGAATAATTCAATAATAAAAAACTTATTCATATAGTTGACTATATTAATAAGTCAAAGGAGAAAAGCTGTATGTGTCTTAATTGATATTGAAAAGGATTTTGTAAAATCCAGCATCATTCCTTAATAAAAATTTTTAAACAATGTATATTTTATATCAAAGCCAGAAACTTGCTGAATAATGAAACACTGTACCTATTCCTGCTGAAGTCAGGAACAAGGCCATGAATGCCCACCATCACACCATGTAAGGCAATGACAGCCAATGAAATTAGATATGGAATACAAACAAGAAATTAAATACTGAAAATGTTAGGATTGTCATCTGTTTGCAAATTATATGAAAACTCCAGGGATCAATAGAAAACCTTTTAGAAGCAATAAAAGATGAGTTAGAGTAACATTTTACATTTTGGTAGACAAAACCAAGAAGTGGTACAAGTTACAGTCATCCTAATACAGATGGAAAGTTTGATAGTGCGCTCTGTTTCTTCACACCCTCACCAACACAGTATCATCAAACTTTCTGATCTTTGCCAGTCTAATAGATACAAAATGCTACCACATTACAGCTATAATTTCCATTCTCTTATGAGCATCTTTTTATATGCTTACAAGCCATTCTATTTTCTGTTATCAAAAAATATTATCCCATGTTTTCTTCTAGAACTTTTATAGCCTTCACAGTTTATTCTTTGATCCATATGGAATTTATTTTGGTGGCAGCAGCAGCTATCCATTTGTCCCCCAAAACCTTAAAAGAATTTGTAAATTTTACTACATAACATGTAAAGCTTCCATAGAGTAATAAAATGACAATGAATAAGAAATTTACAAAAGAAGAAATTCAGAAAAGCAATGAATATTTAAAAATAAAACAACTGTATAAATAAAAATTAAAACAAAATGAGATATTTATAACTATCAAATTAGAAAAATACTATCAAATTAGAAAAATACTATCAAATTAGAAAAATACTTTTAAAGACATATCTGATATTGGTGAAAATATGTGAAATAGATATTGTCTCATCATTGTTGGTAGGATTGTAAGTTGGCTTATTCCATTTGGGAGTGCAACTGCAGTGTCTTTCATAATTTATAATTTTTTAAAATTAATTAATTAATTAATTAATTTATTTTTGGTTGTGTTGGGTCTTCATTTCTGTGTGAGGGCTTTCTCTAGTTGCGGTGAGTGGGGGCCACTCTTCATCGCGGTGCGCGGGCCTTTCCCTATCGCAGCCTCTCTTGTTGCGGAACACAGGCTCCAGACGCGCAGGCTCAGTAATTGTGGCTCACGGACCCAGTTGCTCCGTGGCATGTGGGATCTTCCCAGACCAGGGCTTGAACCCGTGTCCCCTGCACTGGCAGGCAGATTCTCAACCACTGCACCACCAGGGAAGCCCAATTTATAATGTTTATATGCTCTAACTTACTCCATTTTGGAAATTTATCCTATAGAAATATTTATACACATGACCAGAGATATGATCAAGAATATTCTTTGCAGTATTGTTGATAGTCATAAAATTAAAAACAACTGGAGAGGGTGTGGAGAAAAGGGAACCCTCTTGCACTGTTGGTGGGAATGTAAATTGATACAACCACTATGGAGAACAGTATGGAGTTTCCTTAAAAAACTAAAAATAGAATTATCATAGGACCCAGCAATCCCACTACTGGGCATATACCCAGAGAAAACCATAATTCAAAAAGACACATGCACCCCAATGTTCATTGCAGCACTATTTACAATAGCCAGGACACAGAAGCAACCTAAATGCCTATCAGCAGAAAAATGGATAGAGAAGATGTGGTACATATATACAATGGAATATTACTCAGCCATAAAAAGGAACGAAATTGGGTCATTTGTAGAGACATGGATGGACCTGGAGACTGTCATACAGACTGAAGTAAGTCAGAAAGAGAAAAACAAATATTGTATATTAACACATATATGTGGAATCTAGAAAAATGGTGCAGATGAACCAGTTTGCAAGGCAGAAATATAGACACAGATGTAAAGAACAAACGTATGGACACCAAGCAGGGAGAGTGGGGGTGGGTGGTGGGATGAACTGGGAAATTGGGATTGACATGTATACACTAATATGTATAAAATAGATTAATAAGAACCTGCTGTATAAAAAATAAATAAATAAAATTAAAAACAAAGTAAATGTCCATAATGGTGGATTGCTTAAATCAGCTATGGTCACCCACATATATTACCTAGTGACAAAATCAAGTGGCCATACAGAATGATCTGATTCCCGTTCAAAAGTACTTTTATCTATGTATATGACGATATTTATACTGTTAACAGCGGTTTCTATGAGGATTTTTATTTAAAATCTTCACAACAAGCATGTTTACTTTTGGTTTTTGTTTTTTTTTAATTCACAATCCATTTCTTTTATTTATTTATTTGTTTCTTTGTTTGTTTATTTAGTTATTTATTTATGGCTGCTTGGGTCTTCGTTGCTGGGTGTGGGCTTTCTCTAGTAGTTGTGGCGAGCGGGAGCTACTCTTCATTGTGGTGCGCAGGCTTCTCACTGAGGTGGTTTCTCGTGTTGTGGAGCACGGGCTCTAGTTGTGTGGGCTTCAGTAGTTGTGGCACACGGGCTCAGTAGTTGTGGCTTTCAGGCTCTAGACCGCAGGCTCAGTAGTTGTGGTGCACGGGCTTAGTTGCTCCACGGCATTTGGGATCTTCCCGGACCAGGGCTCGAACCCGTGTCCACTGCATTGGCAGGTGGATTCTTAACCACTGTGCCACCAGGGAAGTCTCATGTTTACTTTTGCATAAAAAGCCAAGGGGGTTAAAAGACAAACTGCCAGCTGGAAAATAAATTAGTCATGGGGATGTAGCGTACAGCAAAGGGACTATAGTTAATAATACTCTATTGTACGTTTGAAAGTTGCTAAGAGAGTAGATCTTAAAAGTTTTCATCATGAGAAAAAAGTTTTTGTAAATTAATTAAATTTAAATTAAATTGAAAATTCAGGGACTTCCCTGGGGGTGCCTCAAAGGTTGAAATGAATTCTAGGCTAATCTAAATCTGTGAATAGCAGTCTTTTTCCAGCTGGCTTCTTATGTTCATCTGAATATAAAATATTTGTATTCTGGCTTGTACTAACTATGCTAGTGTTTTTTTCCACCTTTAAGCCCAGAAACATATTATCCTTTCTTGCTTACAGAATAAGGACTGTGATGGGAACTTTGCCCAGGTGAGAATCAGAAGCAAGATAAGTAATCCACCAAAACATGAGCAGGTAATTGGAGCACAAACTCTGACAGTGCTTAAGGAAGACTTTGTGAGGCAGTACTAACACTTCCAAGTGAACCAAGAATTAGCTAGGGAGAAAAATGCAGCAATGGAAACCAGATAGGACTACAGTTACCCTCAGGTCCATTGAATAAGCAGGCTATTTTCTTTTGGTGGTAGCTGAACTCTCTTTAAAATGTGAGAATTCCCCTAGGATGTAGAGTTACATGACAGCAATGGCAAAGATAACTCTAAACATTGGGAGGCAGCCTTGTAGCTCAGTACACTGAAAGAGCACAGCATTTGCACTCAGAAGACCTAAGTACAAATCTTGGCAAGTCACCTAACTTCTTTGTGCATCATTTTCCTCTTTTATAAAGTGAAGGAAATAAGAATAGCTGATATGTTCCACATATAATAGCCTGTAATGTTCTTTCAATATTCAATAGGATTACATGAAATCCGCGTATGAAAACGATTTGTGAACTTTAAAGCACTGTTTTAAAAAATCAAATAACAGCAATAACCAAAGCTGTACAGATTTTTGGAATTAGTGTTTTAGTCTAAATGAGAAAGAAATTTTAAATAATCTCTTTCATTCTGAAGACGAACTTTAGAAAATATTTACTAGGTGCCAGGGCTAGCCAGTCCTATGAAAGGTTAAGTCAGAAAAATTTAATTGTGGTGCTTCTGTATCTTCTGCTTTTCTTTGCCAGCCAGATTCTTGGCTCTTTTCCAATTTCCCCCTACTGGCCCCAAACTGACCAGGGCTTATTAGTTACTCTGATTAGGGCTGGCACCCTGTTAGGTTAAAAGCATTCATCCTACTCCTGCTTGATTTGCCAAGTGCTCTACCTGACTCAAAATATTTCTCTCCCCTGAATGCCTCAGTTGGTAATTCTCACTTTTAGTCACTAATGAGTTAAACTACAAGGTGTTAACTTTAAAAGTTTGAAGTTTTACCTTCAAAAGTTCGAAGCTTTACCTTCCAGCTTTCTCTGTTTGCATATTAGTATGATTGATTTATCAGATTAGGTAGTTGTCACTTTAAACCCGGAGGGCGAGAGATACTGGAGAGGTAAATTTTAATTAATGAAGGGGAAGGAGGAATGAGGGGAAGCTAGTTTCATTATGAGTGGAAAAGAAAGAATGAGAGAAAGGAATTTGGTGGGGAAGAGGTATGTGGTATGAGGGTGGCCCTTAGGGCTGATGATACCAAGGGAGGGGATTAGAGAAGTATATGTAGTACTAAAGGGGTGTGACACTGAAGTTAAACTGCCTAATTCACAATTTTTTCTAGGGCTGGTCCTGTCTGACTCATTTCTACTACTCGTCCTGGCAAGTTATGTAACCGCCTCTTCACTTTGGTTGAAGGGAGTATGGCAAATAAGCACAGCCCTTCTGCTTTTTGAAACTTAGCCATGTCTTAACATACACAAAGTAATTTAATGTGAATATGCTGTCATCTAAATCTGACCTATTCAGACTTGCCTTAGGGTTCATGACTGTTAATCTTGATTTTTTTGTGTGTTCCCAGAAATGGAAACCAAACCAGAAGTTAAGCTTTCTAGTTTATGTTTTGTCTTAAAGAGGGTGATTTTACACTGTCTGATGAGAGTGAGCTACTGCACAAGAAAAGGCTTTGTTAGGTGGAATTGGAATGTTTAATAAAATAAAGGATCATTTTGTAAAAAATTTCTCAAAAGTTGATTGCCTTGATTTTTGCATTCTCCCCTGTAATGTCTAAAAGAAAACTTAGGAGGAAAATGGTCTTATTTATGGAAACTGGTTATCAGTTTAGGGCCAAATCCAGGCTTATGATATCATATAAATGGGAGAAATGTTGAACCTGCCACACTTTACAACCACATGAAGAGAGGAAATTTGTCTTGGAGAACTGAAGCTAAGCAGTCCTTTGGTTCATCTAAAAAGTTAAAGTAGGGAACTGTAAAAAATTATACATATATAACTTAGGCATTTTACTTTTACTAGAAACCTGTCATTATGCATTCATTAGCAAATCTTTTGTTGCTGGGTCAAGGCCTTTCTGACCATGAATCTGCTGTTTAGAGTTCCAGGTTGTCTTTTTTACATAAACCCTTCTCAAATGCAAAATCTACAATTTTCTGTTTTGTTTTTTGTTAAAGGAAACGTAGAACCTAAGGATACTCATGAAATAATATGACTTAGAGTATTTCTATATTTGTATAATATATTCCAGTTTTCTTTTTTAATTAATTAATTAATTTATTTATTTATTTTGGCTGTGTTGGGTCTTCGTTTCTGTATATTCCAGTTTTCTTGCTTCTGGTAATTTGTGGCAGTAATTTGTCTTTCTTTTCTTTTTTTTTTTATTGTTTATAATTATTTCTTTTTGTTTTGTTTTATTATATTTTTTACCTTCTTTTAAGGATGGGTATTCTTATTTCTGTAAACATGTCATTTCAATTTTCATGGGATTTGCATCAAATCTGTAGACTGCTTTGAATAGTATGGACATTTTAATTTTTTAATGCCTTCCAATCCATGAACATGAGATGTCTTTCCACTTATTTGAATCTTCTTTATTTATTTCAGCAATGTTTCAAACTCCTTTCTGTAGCATTCAACTTTTTAAAATTGTTGTAAAATATACATAACATAAAATTTACCACTTTCAACTTCATTTTCAATAGGAAAAATATCTTTTACACTTATACTTAATAAAGTATATAAAATTTAAATTACCTAATTACATTAGCAAGAATAACTAACGTTAAGAGTTTGGAAAACTAAAACAATTGATTTTTATGTAAGCTTCATAAGGGCAGGATTTTTGTCTGTTTTATTCACTCCTGTGTCCCTAACTGCTAGAACGATGCCTGTCACATAGTAGGTACTCAGACACTATTAAGGGAATGAATGAATGGCTCTTGGTAGTTGTAACAGCTAGAGGAAGGATAAATGTGTGTATACAATGATATAGCTCATTAGTAAACCTTCAAAGGCCACAGACCTCAGTCTGTGTGTCTTACAGAGGGAATGGAGAACATTAATCTCATGGTTTGACTAAATGAAGGTCATTTAATAGCACTTCTATTTTACTTTGAAAAATTCCCGTGTAATGCTGAGCACAGTATCTTATACACAATGTCTTCAGAAAATATTAATCTTTGTCGATTGTTGGTTGATATCATTCTACTGAGGGAGGGAGAGAGAAAAAGGGAGAAGGGCAAATAGAAGAGACATTAATATTGCATATAGTGGGAGGGAGACGCAAGAGGGAGGAGATATGGGGATATGTATATATGTATAGCTAATTCACTTTGTTATACAGCAGAAACTAACACACCATTGTAAAGCAATTATACTCCAATAAAGATGTTAAAAAAATAATAATAATATTGCCTATATAGTCTTGGAGTGTGGAGAGGGAAAGAGACTTTTCTACTCTCTCAAAACAGTTGCTAAACTTTGCCATTAATATGAACTCAAAGAAGAATGAACTTTATTGCCTTTGATAAGAGAATATACTCCAATTACTCAGGTTTCAATAAGCATTCTCTTGCTTCATTGTACTTTGAATGATCTTCCTTTCCCTTGTCCAGTTCTCTTAATGGGAAGTCTTCTCAGTACCACCAATGGCGATTTGAATTAGATGAAAAGTTAAAGTATCTGTTAGCTAACAACCTGTTAGCCAAAAATCATTCTTTAAAACTCTCACCAGCTTGGGGTATGGACTGGATTCCAGTTACATTAATAGTACAAATTTAGCCCCATCTGCTCCCACAGGGCCCCCAGACTCCTGAAAACATCTCACCTACTTCCCATATTTCCAGGATTCCGCAAGAGATAGTTCATATGTGCTCTGTAATGTTTGTCTTTGTTCTTTTCCTCAAACCTTCTCCTGAACATGCCTGAGCATCACTTGCAGTAGGGAGCTTGCTGCTTCCACTGCTGCTGATATCTCCAGAAGAGAATCCATTCTGGTGTCAAGGGGATTATCTCTCAGTGCTCCCAAAGCTGCTCACCAATGAACAAGATCTGGTCTGGGCTCAACTGCAGAAGCAAGGCCACCATTGTGCCATACTTCGTCACTTGGTTCTTGAAGCAGCATTGCTTATGTTCATTATATCACAAGGTCTCTGATGAAATTAATTACTTTATGTGGATGGGGGCAAAGGGAGGTAGTCACCATGCCATGCCTTTCCCTTTACTGTCATCACCCTACACATACATGCACTCACACACATACTACTCTTTCCCTTCAACCAAAAGTAAAAGCACTTCTGTGCATAAACTCATTCAAATAGATGCTTTGAGAGATCACCAGCCCTCCCTTTCAGCAAACAGCCAGACTCTGATAATCAAAATACTGCAGGAGGATTCGATGAGGATCAGTATCATTCTCTTTAATTAAGATAAGAGAGCTGTCTTATAGTTAAAGCCTAGTCATTAATTTTGGGCATCTGACCATGTTTTTCTCCATAAAATATGAACTCTTTGAGGGTAGTGCATCAAAAATCAATTGGCTCCAAGTAATAGAATATCTGATAAGAAGTGGCTTAAACAAAAAGGGTTATTTTTCTCACATAAGAAACCAGGTGGTAGGCAACTGCTTCTGATGTTCAAGCCAGGGTCACTGCAATTCTATTTGTTTTCCTCTTCCAATTGTAAGAGGACTGCTGTAACTCCAGATGTATGATCCTCTTTCAAGGCCAAAAGAAGGATGGAAAAGGGTGGGCCCAGCCCTGGTTGTTCCTTTTATATATATTTATACACAGAAAATTAAAAGCTTTTCCCAAAAGACTTTGCTCCAGTACTCTTTTTTCACCTACATAATATTGGCCATAATTGTGTCCTCCTAACTACAAAGAAAGCAGGGAAGTAAGTACTTAGCTTTTCTACCCTCAAGAGAAGACAAGCATGGGAAACAGGGTTTGGAAACGAATATTGGTTTATTAAGGCAATCATCAGTGTCTGCTACTTTAGTATCCCCAGCATGGGGGTACTACAGTCAGAGTTAAGGTTTAGTGGCTGGTGAGAGCAGGGCGAGCAAGTCATACAGAAGTATTAACAATGAGATTTTCCATGAATCTTTAAGTAAACAAGTAAGAACTTTATGAGCTATTTCAATCTAAAACAAAGTTTAAATGAATTATTTGTATTTTAATAATGCAGTATTTTAATAAAATAATATATTAATTTTTATATCACCCCAACAATTGTATTAATAACATGTTCAACTATAACCACAGTAGTAAAATCAAAATATAAATGTAAGTTATTAACTAAAATGCAAAAATATAAAAGAGATTAAATTTAAAAATTTTAATTTTGGTTTTAAAAGTGTTTTAAAGTATCCTTGGTTTCTCAGTTAGTATAGAAAATTTCCTATCAAATTATTAGTCTTTCAGGGTCTATAGGTTTAGTTCCCAATTTCTGTTAGATGGTCATCAGTGCCAGGCCACTGCCTCTCTCTTCCCCCACAGTGTCATGTAAATGGGGATTTTTTGATGACATAGATGATTATTTCAGTCTTGCTCTAGTTATAGATTAAGCTAAGTAAACCGTAATAGCTTTGAGGCACAAGAGGCCTGTTTTGGAGGGCAAAACAAAGAGCCAGCGTAATTAATTTGATATTCTCATGAATGAAGTTAAAGTTTGTATAGTTTTGGTAAAACCAAAGTCTTGATAATATTTGCACTATATGTGCAAAAACTGTTGCTTAATTTTGTCTGTTTCATACGACTATTGTAAATCATATATTGAAAATCCTATGTTTATATTAGTAATATGGCATCTAGCCCTTGAAAATAATATAATTTTATAATGTACTTCTAACAACATAAACAAATATGTATTAGCTATTTTGCCTTGGACATTTAAGTTTGTTCTCCCCAATAGGGATTGTTTTTGACTTTGAAAGAGCTAGAGATTACTTTTGGCTTATTTTTCTATTTTTTCATAAATGGATTGGATATTTGTTATTACTTTCACTTTCACAGATGATAAATATTTCTTGTGCTTTTGAAGAGAAAGGAAAAAACTTTCAGATTTACTATGATGCTCCTGAGAATTCCTATTATACTTGACACCTGATTAATGATATTTTAACAGAAAATTAATTTCTATTTGGGCATCAGTTCTGCAAATCTTTTGGTTCACACGCCACTTCAGTGTTTGAAGAGCGATTTACCATGTTTTCATAATTTCTAGAAACTTATCAGTGCCAACTAGTAACACACAAGAACATTCAGTTCAACTGTTATGTTATGCTTTTATTCCTATTAATAATGTTTTTTTAAATTGATAGTCTCTTCAAAGCTACAGATATAGATTGTATAAAGAATTTCAAATTCTTACATCTCAGTCTTCACCAAAATAGCACACATACACATGATGACAAAAACTCAAAGAAAGATAAGTTGGCTACACAAAACTGAACAAGAATGAACATACAAATTTGTTCAGACAGAACACCCATTTGGGGGGATTTCATGTGACTGAAATATCATTGATGGAGTTTTGATAAAGTGCTTACTGTTTTTCTTTGTTTTTATTTTCCTGCTGGTGAATATACATAATTTTCATGGAAGAATCTTGATTTAATTTTCTTAATTAGAGAGCTGATAAAATCTATATTTTACAGTTCTTACCATTTTTTTTTTTTTTTACAGACTTCAAAATGAATCTCGGGACTTCCCTGGTGGCGCTGTGGTTAAGAATCCACCTGCCAATGCAGGGGACACGGGTTCGAGCCCTGGTCCGGGAAGATCCCACATGCCGCGGAGCAACTAAGCCCTTGCGCCACAACTACTGAGCCTGTGCACCTACAGCCCGTGCTCCACAACAAGAGAAGCCACCGCAATGAGAAGCTCGTGCACCACAACGAAGAGTAGCCCTACCGCATGCAGCAAGGAACACCCGATGCAGCCAAAAATAAATAAATTTAATAAATTAAACAAAAAAATGAATCTCTTTATTCACGCATTTTGAAAGTGATTATTTTGTGATTCACATGCTAAAAGTATGACAACAGTTGTTATATACAAACCATTCTTATGGTGTTCATATATATAGGCATAGTAACTCAACATCATCTCTTTACATTTTTTTTTTAAATTTATTTATGACGGCGTTGGGTCTTCGTTGCTGCGCGGGGGCTTTCTCTAGTTGCAGGAGCGGCTATTCTTCATTGCGGTGCGTGGGCTTCTCATTGCGCATCCTCTCTTGTTGTGGAGCACAGGCTCTAGGCACATGGCTCGCTGGGTCTAGAGCACAGGTTCAGTAGTTGTGGCCCACAGGCTTAGTTGCTACGCGGCATATGGGATCTTCCGGGACCAGGGCTCAAACCCATGTCCCCTGCATTAGCAGGTGGATTCCTAACCACTGCGCCACCAGGGAAGCACATCATCTCTTTACTTTAAATACACTTTTTTTTTTTTTTGGAATTTTTGAATTTTATTTTATTTATTTTTTTATGCAGCAATTTCTTATTACTCATCAATTTTATACACATCAGTGTATACATGTCAATCGCAATCACCCAATTCATCACACCCCCACCCCCACCCCCCGCAGCTTTCCCTGCTTGGTGTCCATACGTTTGTCCTCTATATCTGAGTCTCAATTTCTGCCCTACAAACCGGTTCATCTGTACCATTTTTCTAGGTTCCACATAGATGCGTTAATATACAATATTTGTTTTTCTCTTTCTGACTTACTTCACTCTGTATGACGGTCTCCAGATCCATCCACGTCTCAACAAATGACCCAATTTCGATCCTTTTCATGGCTTAGTAATATTCCATTGTATATATGTACCACTTCTTCTTTATCCATTCTTCTGTCAATGGGCATTTAGGTTGCTTCCATGACCTGGCTATTGTAAATAGTGCTGCAATGAACATTGGGGTGCATGTGTCTTTTTGAATTATGGTTTTCTCTGGGTATATACCCAGTAGTGGGATTGCTGGGTCATATGGTAATTCTATTTTTAGTATTTTTAAGGAACCTCCATACTGTTCTCCATAGTGGCTGTATCAATTTACATTCCCACCAACAGTGCAAGAGGGTACCCTTTTCTCCACACCCTCTCCAGCATTTGTTGTTTGTAGATTTTCTGATGATGCCCATTCTAACTGGTGTGAGGTGACACCTCATTGTGCTTTTGATTTGCATTTCTCTAATAATTAGTGATGTTGAGCAGCTTATCATGTGCTTCTAGGCCATCTGTATGTCTTCTTTGGAGAAATGTCCATTTAGGTCTTCTGCCCATTTTTGGATTGGGTTGTTTGTTTTTTAAATATTGAGCTGCATGAGCTATTTATATGTTTTGGAGATTAATCCTTTGTCCATTGATTCGTTTGGAAATATTTTCTCCCATTCTGAGAGTTGTCTTTTCATCTTGTTTATGGTTTCCTTTGCTGTGCAAAAGCTTTGAAGTTTCATTAGGTCCCATTTGTTTATTTTTGTTTTGATTTCCATTACTCTAGGAGGTGGATCAAAAAGATCTTGCTGTGATTTATGTCAAAGACTGTTCTTCCTATGTTTTCCTCTAAGAGTTTTATAGTGTCCGGTCTTACATTTAGGTTTCTAATCGATTTTGAGTTTATTTTTGTGTATGGTGTTAGGGAATGTTCTAATTTCATTCTTTTACATGTAGCTGTCCAGTTTTCCCAGCACCACTTATCGAAGAGACTGTCTTTTCTCCATTGTATATCCTTGCCTCCTTTGTCATAGATTAGTTGACCATAGGTGCGTGGGTTTATCTCTGGGCTTTCTATCTTGTTCCATTGATCTATGTTTCTGTTTTTCTGCCAGTACCATATTGTCTTGATTACTGTAGCTTTGTAGTATAGTCTGAAGTCAGGGCATCTGATTCCTCCAGCTCTGTTTTTTTCCCTCAAGACTGCTTTGGCTATTCAGGGTCCTTTGTGTGTCCATACAAATTTTAAGATTTTTTGTTTTAGTTCTGTAAAAAATGCCATTGGTAATTTGATAGGGATTGCATTGAATCTGTAGATCGCTTTGGGTAGTATAGTCATTTTCACAATATTGATTCTTCCAATCCAAGAACATGGTATATCTCTCCATCTGTTTGTGTCATCTTTAATTTCTTTCATCAGTGTCTTATACTTTTCTGCATACAGGTCTTTTGTCTCCCTAGGTAGGTTTATTCCTAGATATTTTATTCTTTTTGTTGCAATGGTAAATGGGAGTGTTTCCTTAATTTCTCTTTCAGATTTTTCATCATTAGTGTATAGGAATGCAAGAGATTTCTGTGCATTAATTTTATATCCTGCAACTTTACCAGATTCATTGATTAGCTCTAGTAGTTTTCTGGTGGCATCTTTAGGACTCTCTATGTATAGTATCATGTCATCTGCAAACAGTGACAGTTTTACTTCTTCTTTTCCAATTTGTATTCCTTTTATTTCTTTTTCTTCTCTGATTGCCATGGCTAGGACTTCCAGAACTATGTTGAATAATAGTGGTGAGAGGGGACATCCTTGTCTTGTTCCTGATCTTAGAAGAAATGCTTTCAGCTTTTCACCATTGAGAATGATGTTTGCTGTGGGTTTGTCATATATGGCCTTTATTATATTGAGGTAGGTTCCCTCTATGCCCATTTTCTGGAGAGTTTTTATCATACATGGGTGTTGAATTTTGTCAAAAGCTTTTTCTGCATCTATTGAGATGATCACATGGTTTTTATTCTTCAATTTGTTCATATGGTGTATCACATTGATTGATTTGTGTATATTGAAGAATCCTTGCATCCCTGGGATAAATCCCACTTGATCGTGGTGTATGATCCTTTTAATGTGTTGTTGGATTCTGTTTGCTAGTATTTGGTTGAGGATTTTTGCATCTATATTCATCAGTGATATTGGTCTGTAATTTTCTTTCTTTGTAGTGTCTTTGTCTGCTTTTGGTATCAGGGTGATAGTGGCCTTATAGAATGAATTTGGGAGTGTTCCTTCCTCTGCAATTTTTTGGAAGAGTTTGAGAAGGATGGGTGTTAGCTCGTCTCTAAATGTTTGATAGAATTCACCTGTGAAGACATCTGGTCCTGGACTTCTGTTTGTTGGAAGATTTCATTTCAGTTTCAATTTCATTACTTGTGATTGGTCTGTTCATATTTTCTATTTCTTCCTGGTTCAGTCTTGGAAGGTTATACCTTTCTAAGAATTTGTCCATTTCTTCCAGGTTGTCCATTTTATTGGCATAGAGTTGCTTGTAGTAGTCTCTTAGGGTGCTTTTTATTTCTGCGGTGTCTGTTGTAACTTCTCCTTTTTCATTTTTAATTTTATTGATTTGAGTCCTCTCCCTCTTTTTATTGATGAGTTTGGCTAATGGTTTTTCAGTTTTTTTTATCTTCTCAAAGAACCATCTTTTAGTTTTATTGATCTTTGCTATTGTTTTCTTTGTTTCTGTTTCATTTATTTCTGCTCTGGTCTTTATGATTTCTTTCCTTCTGCTAACTTTGGGTTTTGTTTGTTCTTCTTTCTCTAGTTCCTTTAGGTGTAAGGTTAGATTGTTTATTTGAGATTTTTCTTGTTTCTTGAGGTAGGCTTGTATAGCTATAAACTTCCCTCTTAGAACTGTTTTTGCTGTATCCCATAGGTTTTGGATCATCGTGTTTTCATTGTCATTTGTCTCTAGGTATTTTTTGATTTCCTTTTTGATTTCTTTAGTGATCTCTTGGTTATTTAGTAAAGTATTTTTTAGCCTCCATGTGTTTGTGTTTTTTATGTTTTTTTCCCTGTAATTCATTTCTAATCTCATAGCATTGTGGTCAGAAAAGACGCTTGATATGATTTCAATTTTATTAAATTTACTGAGGTTTGATTTGTGACCCAAGATGTGATCTATCCTGGAGAATGTTCCATGCGCACTTGAGAAGAAAGTGTAATCTGCTGTTTTTGGATGGAATGTCATATAAATATCAATTAAATCTATCAGGTCTATTGTGTCATTTAAAGCTTGTGTTTCCTTATTTATTTTCATTTTGGATAATCTGTCCATTGGTGTAAGTGAGGTGTTAAAGCCCCCCACTATTATTGTGTTACTGTCGATTTCCTCTTTTATAGCTGTTAGCACTTGCCTTATGTATTGAGGTGCTCCTATGTTGGGTGCATATATATTTATAATTGTTATATCTTCTTCTTGGATTGATCTCTTGATCATTATGTAGTGTCCTTTGTCTCTTGTAACATTCTTTATTTTAAAGTCTATTTCATCTGCTATGAGAATTGCTACTCCAGCTTTCTTTTGATTTCCATTTGCATGGAATATCTTTTTCCATCCCCTCAGTTTCAGTCTCTGTGTCCCTAGGTCTGAAGTGGGTCTCATGTAGACAGCATATATATGGGTCTTGTTTTTGTGTCATTAAGCGAGCCTGTGTCTTTTGGTTGGAGCATTCAATCCATTCACGTTTAAGGGAATCATCGATATGTATGTTCCTATGACCATTTTCTTAATTGTTTTGGGTTTGTTTTTGTAGCTCCTTTTCTTCTCTTGTGTTTCCCACTTAGGGAAGTTCCTTTAGCATTTGTTGTAGAGCTGGTTTGGTGGTGCTGAATTCTCTTAGCTTTTGCTTGTCTGTAAAGCTTTTGATTTCTCCATCAAATCTGAATGAGATCCTTGCTGGGTAGAGTAATGTTGGTTGTAGGTTCTTCTCTTTCATCACTTTAAGTATATCATGCCACTCCCTTCTGGACTGTAGAGTTTCTACTGAGAAATCAGCTGTTAACCTTTTGGGATTTCCCTTGTATGTTATTTGTCGTTTTTCTCTTGTTGCTTTCATTAATTTTTCTTTGTCTTTAATTTTTGTCAATTTGATTACTATGTGTCTTGGCGTGTTTCTCCTTGGGTTTATGCTGTATGGGACTCTCTGTGATTCCTGGACTTGGGTGGCTATTTCCTTTCCCATGTTAGGGAAGTTTTCAACTCTAATGTGTTCAAATATTTTCTCGGGTCCTTTCTCTCTCTCTTCTCCTTCTGGGACCCCTATAATGCGAATGTTGTTGCATTTAATGTTGTCCCGGAGGTCTCTTAGGCTGTCTTCATTTCTTTTCATTCTTTTTTCTTTACTTTGTTCTGCAGCAGTGAATTCCATTCTGTCTTCCAGGTCACTTATCCATTCTGCCTCAGTTATTCTGCTATTGATTCCTTCTAGTGTAGTTTTCATTTCAGTTATTGTATTGTTCATCTCTGTTTGTTTGTTCTTTAATTCTTCTAGGTCTTTGTTAAACATTTCTTGAATCTTCTTGATCTTTGCCTCCATTCTTTTCCAAGGTCCTGGATCATTTTCAGTATCATTATACTGAATTCTTTTTCTGGAAGGTTGCCTATCTCCACTTCATTTAGTTGTTTTTCTGGGGTTTTATCTTGTTCCTTCATCTGGTACATAGTCCTCTGCCTTTTCATCTTGTCTATCTTTCTGTGAATGTGGTCTGTCATATTTTTGATAGCACCTTATTCTTTTTTAACCTCTGGATAGTTGTAAGGGGCAAATGCCTTCTTTGCTTATTTAATTTCTGTTTTAATTTCTTCTAATTATTTTATATATGTTGAAATTTTTTCTTTCCCTGTTTTCTGGGTTTTTTGGTTTTTTTTTTTTTTTTTTTGTGGCCACACCGAGCAGTATGCGGGATCTTAGTTCCCTGACCTGGGATGGAACCCTTGCCCCCTGTAGTGTCTTCACGACTGGACTGCCAGGGAAGTCACATCGTTCCCTGTTTTAAGGCGTTCAGCTGATCTTCTCCTTTCTTTCAATAGTATTTAATTTGAGACAACGGTATGCCTATATGCCTTAAAAAATTCAAGGAGACATGGTGCAATGACTTCTGACTATCTGCTGGGTCATCTCTCTATTTTCAAAGTAATTTCTTTTCTCACTTGAAATAAAAGGGACTCATGAATTTAATATATATCCCAAAGATAGTATTAATTTGCATTGGAATAGAAAACCATTCATTCAAATACCATTGGCCATAGAATAGTGGTTTTACTGAGAGTATAAAATAGGCTTTGGTCTTGGGAAGAATCTTGGAAGGGCCACAGAGAAACTCACTCTCCTTTGATTTCACAGCTCCAGGCCAAATCAGCCTTACTGGAGCAGTGTGAAGATTAGTATTCCCGAGTTAACTTGGTGGATGGTTGTTATGTGCTGCATTTTTCTTTCTCTCCTCTACCAAGTCCCCATTCTGAGCTCCACTCAAAGAAATATGTTTCCAACTGAGCAGTCCAGGTTGCATGGGGTTGGGGGATGGGAAATAGATAGTAGAAAGAAGGTGGGAGGGTTTAATTATTTACACAGTTCTAAGCCTCTTAATTTCCCATTAAAATCTTGCTGAAAAACATTTGAATTCAGTGTGTTTACTTAAGCTTTTAGCATTTGTTTTATGATCTTTGACTATATCAAGAATGATTTTTTAATATGAGATTAAAATCTTTGATAAAGAAGCATATTATTGAAATTTTAAGTAATTACTATTTAGCAGTACAGAAAATGATACAAAATTTAGCCAATTTTTAAAACCACTGATTTATTTTTATTTAATACAAGGGATATTGTTAGGTCTAATTGTGACTTTGTTTCCAAACATACTATTTGTTTAGGTACAAATTTTTCCTGAGTTGGCGTAACTAGTAACTTTTTTTTGTTTGTTTTTTTGGCTGTGTTGGGTCTTCATTGCTGCACGCAGGCTTTTCTCCGGTTGCAGCGAGCTGGGACTACTGTTTCTTGCAGTGCACGGGCTTCTCATTGCGGTGGCTTCTCTTGTTGCGGAGCACGGGCTCTAGGTACGCAGGCTTCAGTACTTGTGGCACACAGGCTCAGTAGTTGTGGCTCATGGGCTCTAGAGTGCAGGCTCAGTAGTTGTGGCGCACAGGCTTAGTTGCTCCGTGGCATGTGGGATCTTCCTGGACCAGGCCTTAAACCCGTGTCCCCTGCATTGGCAGGTGGATTCTTAACCACTGCGACACCCGGGAAGCCCACCTAGTAACTTCTAAAAACATAGAAAGTGTACACTTGATTTTAAAAATATTTTTCTTTTAGTGTACCTGAGAACTGAAAAACTTTTTAAAATTGTTAAATAATTATTTAATAGTTGTTAAATAATTGTTAAATAATAATTACATCTCTTTAATAGAGACATAATCTCCCTGGACTTAAATTTTCTCATTTGTTATACAATGAGTGTCTCTAAGATGGCCAGACTTTAGCTAACATAATTAAATTTTATTCAGAGTATTTTTATGTGAAATAAAGCAAGAAATAGAACAGTGCATATGGGAAATATAAGGAAATATATATATATATATGTACATATCTCAATTTGCTTGTATTTACATGAAGAAATACTAAGAGAATCCATGCTGCTACAAATGGTTACCTCTAGGGGACAGGGAGGAATGGACTGAATGTGGACAGCAGCAGAAGCAGGACTAATTACTGTATACATTTTGATGTCTTTTTTGCTTTTTGAAAATGTGAAATTACATAGTCAGGGAGAAAAACAGGCACACATACAGAACCTTAAACAGAGATAGCCAAAGAAAGAAAATAGAGTTGTGGGGGAGGAAATAGAGATGGGGAAGATTCTTGCAGATGGCTTTTGTTTTCTCTGAGAATAAAGAATGAGATAATCTATTGATCCAATCTATTGCTCTAGTAGTGACATGAACTTGGCATCTTCCTTTTCTCTGCAGTATATCCTGTTAAGTTAAAGATGTGTTGTTACTGGTACAAGATATTGGGGGGTTTGGTGAGCTTCCAAGTTAGATTTGTATTTTCTATACGGATTTTTAAAGATTGCATGATATTTATGAATTTAAAAATAGTTATTAAAAATAAGTCATCCCTCGGTGCTTTCACTGCCGGGCCCTGGGATCGATCCTGCAAGCCACGTGTCATGGCCAAAAAAAAAAAAAAAAAAGGAATAATAACAGTCATCCTTATTTCACTTGCTTTCAATGTTTGTTTTTTTTTTTTTTAAATAACTTCATTGTTCCTCTATTATGGATGCTTTTATATATGTAATGATAGAGTTGGTAATCTATCATTATCTAGTAAAGCTGTTTTTTCTTGTTTGCTTATAATTAGGTTTGAAATAGCTTTTCCATTAGGAATCTGGATCTTCAGGGTTTTCTGTCTGAAATGCTTCATTATGTTGCAAGTTAGAACTTGATATGCAAGATGTCAATCAAGATGAAAGTTCTCTTTTTGTGTATTCTGTCCTTCATGAATATTTTTCCTTCTTTTCATTTATTCAACCAAAATTTACTGAGAGACAGCTCTTATAAACTGCGTATTACTAAACACTTCGAAAATATGAGAAACAATGATTCAGTTAAAGTTAGTCTATGGTTTGAATGTTCATAATCATTTTAACATTTAAAAATAAATATAATTCAAGTAGTTCTTCAGACCTTTTACAAGAACAACAAAACCCAATAACCAACAACTAACAACACATACAAAAATATTCTATTGGCCTTTATTCCCCACCCAAGGTTATCTCTCCATACAGGCAACTACTTTCAACTTTTCTGGCTCTTTCTTCTGATATTACCTTCATGTTTCTAAATAACATGTTTGGGCTGCTATTGACAGGCAACATAGTAAGGTGGCAAGAGCTGCTAGGATTCAAATCCCAGCTCTGCTACTCACCATTTCTGTTCATCTTGTCAGTGTCTCTTAACAGGCACAACTGACATTTTGTGCCAGATAATTTTTTGTTGTGTGGAGCTATCCTGTGCATTGTAGGATGTGTAGCAGTATCCCTGGTCTCTACCCATTAGATGCCAGTAGCACCCTCACCCCACCTATAATGACTAAAAATGTCTTCACGCATTGCCAAATGTAACCCCCAGCTGAGAACCACTGGTCTGGTCTTGGAGAAGTTAACTAAGTTTTCTGTGACTTTGTTCCCTCATCAGCAAATTGGAATTAATGATAGTACCAACCTGGTAATTCCCTGGCAGTCCAGTGGTTAGGACTCTGCGCTCTCACTGCCCAGCCTCCAGGTTCAATCCCTGCTCAGGGAACTAAGATCCCACAAGCTGTGGTGTAGTGCGGCCAAAAAAAAAAAAAGTAATAGTACCAACTCATAGAGCCAATATGAAGATTAAATGAATAGCATTTGTGAAGCATTTACTGCCTAGCACATAGTAAGTATTCTATAAACATTTGCTAAATAAATGCAATTACAGTAAAAAATTTTCAGCTTTATGTTTCATCCATTAGACTTTTATTCCTCCCATTTTGCCTATACAATTATTATTTTTGCTTATGTTAATATTCAACCTTTATGGGTCTTCTCTGGTGGTCTAGTGGTTAAGAATCTGCCTTCCAATGCAGGGGTTATGGGTTCGATCCCTGGTCGGGGAACTAAGATCCCACATGCCACGGGGCAACTAAGCCTGCACCGCAACTACTGAGCCCATGCGCTCTAGAGCCTGTGCACCACAACTGGAGAGAAGCCCTTGCACCACAACGAAGATCCGAGGGCTGCAACTAAGACCTGACGCAGCCAAATAAATAAATATTAAACAAAATGAAGCTTGGGTGTTACAGTATCAGATATGCGTTTTAAAAAAAATATTCCACCTTTATAATATTATGACCATGTCATTGCTCAAAACTGAGCCACATAGTGTATTAGTATATTCATTTATATTCAGAATATTCCTTTTCTTGTACTATTTTCTTTTCCTCTTAGAGTAAATAATTGCCTCTTTTTTGTTTATCTGCCCAGTTTTCTATGTAGCTAAATATCTCTAAATTGTCTATTAGAAACACAAATCTGCTCTCAGTAAGATTGGACACATTAGGCAAAATAACTAATTTTCTGGAGAGCTACCTGATCTGATAGCAGAGGTAGAGAAAGAAGAACCCACTGGATACATTTGATTCAAAAGATTTCTTCCGGTGATGACTGAAGTACTACTGGAAAGAAGATACAGACCAATTCCAAAAGATATCCTACTTCAAGCTTTTGAGGTATTAGATCCAGCTAAAGATGGGTTTCTAAGGAATAACTGATCAAGTATATGACTGCAGAAGGTGAGCCTTTTTCTCAGGAGGAAATGGAAGAAATGTTGTCTGCTGCAATTGATCCAGAATAGAATTCAGTTCATTTCAAGGGCTATATAACAATGATGGTGATGAAAATTGAACACTCTAAAGACTTTTAATTTCTAGTTGAAATGCTAATTTTAAAAATTGTCCTTGTTAATTTCACATTTTATCTTGTAATTCCTACATATGCTAATTAATGCCTTGTGACAACTATTCCAAGGTATTCTGTTTTTTTGTTTTATGTTTTTAAAATTTTTTATTTATTTGTTTATTTGGCTGTGCCGGGTCTTAGTTGCAGCATGCGGGATCTTTTTTTTTTAGTTGCAGCATGCGGGATCTTTTTTTTTAGTTGTAGCATGCGGTCTCCTTTAGTTGTGGCATGCAGGATCTAGTTCTCTGACCAGGGATTGAACCCGGGCCCCCTGCATTGGGAGCACAGAGTCTTAACCACTGGACCATCAGGGAAGTCCCTCAAGATATTTTGTTTTTTAAAGATGACCACAACAATTAAAAACGTAAGTTATTTAGTATGTCTGGCCTATGGAATGACAAATTGCTATATATTTTTAAACTATTCTTAAAATATTTAACATTATCCATGGATTGTTGTTAATTTTCTACAATAAAACCCAGGTTACTTTCCAAAAAAAAAAAAAAAATCCCCCCCCCACCCCCCGAAACATTCTTCCTAGAGCTTTCCATTCTTCTGCTCCAATGTGGACTTTCTGCTTTCTAGGCCTGCTGTGTAGATAGCATCTGCAATTTCTTTGCAACATTGTCTTGGGATTCCTCTTATCTTTATTGTGTGTTTGATCTCCTATTTTTGGATCTTACACCTTTTTCTTTCTAGTTTACTCTTTTAATTTAATGGAATACATCCTCGAGTAGACCCTTGAATGTCTAAAAACATATTTATTCTAAATATAATGTTGGAAATTATTTCCCATCAAAATATTAAAGGCACTGTTCCATTGTCTCTTACTTTCAGGGTTATAGTTGTAAAGTTTGAGACCATTCCAATTTCTGAGTCATTGTATGTAAATTGTGTTTCCTCAGTGGAACATTTGGGATCTTTGTCCATTTTGTCCATGGTGCTCTGAAATTTCACGATGAGCATAATATAAGTCTTTTTAATATCATTCTGCTGGGAGCTGGAAATTCTGGCTTTTTAGTTTAGAGAAATTTTCTTGTAATGTCACTCTATTAATTCCTCTGCCTATCCGCCCCCACTGCCCCATATCTCTGCTCTCTCTTTGTGGAACTACCATCAATCACATGCTGGTCCTCTAATTTTCTTATGTTCTCCCCCCACCCCCTTCTTAATTTTCTGCTCTTTTTTCCTCTATTTTCTGGAAAATTTTTTAATGTCATTTAAAAAAAATTGTTAATTACAGGAACTCTTTTAAGTTCCTTGAATAATTCTTTTAAAAATATACAGTGTTGTGTTATTTTTCCTAAGGTAGTTTATCTCACTGAAGGTACCAATGCTACTTTTGAATATTTTCCCTGTTCATTGTACTCTCTTTTTTCCAAGTGCCTTTTTTTTTTCCTGTTTATTTTGGTCTTATCTTTCATGTTAGAGTCTCCTCTCAAATGTCTTGCAATCCTTGTCTATATTTTTATGTTTGAATGAATTACTACACCATAACCAAGTGGGGATTAATCCAGAAATGCAGAGTTTGCAATTTGAAAAGCAATCAATGTAATTCACCATATTAACAGGCAAAAAAAGAAAAAAACATATGATCATCTTAGTATATGAAAGAGTTTGTAAAAACTTTAATAGTCATTCGTGATTTAAAAAAAAACACTCAGCAAATTATGAAGATAATGTCCGCAACCTGATACACTAGAAAAAAACTAGAGCTAACGTCATATTTAATGGTGAAAGATGTTTACTTCTAAGATCAGGAATAGCAAATAGGTCTCAGCTCAAACTACTAATGTTAAATATTGTATTGGACACGCTGGTCAGAGCAGTAAGGCACGAAAATAAATAAAATGCATACAAAACAGAAAGGAAGAAATAAAACTCATATTTTCAGATAGCATTATTGTCTCCCTCAAAACCCAAAAAGCCACAAAAAAAATCTACCAAATTAATGAGTGTATTTAGGTGGGTCACCGGATAAGAAATCAGTTATATTTCTGTATATTTGCCATAAGCAATTAGAAATTGGAACATTAAAAGTATCACAACAGCATCAAAACATGAATATTATGGAATAAATCTAAGAAAAATGTGGAAGATTTATACACTGAAAACTATAAAACATTGGTGAGAGAAATGAAAGAAGACCTAATAAATTGAGAGATATGCCATGTTCATAGATTGAAAGACTTGCTCTTTTTTAAGATGTAAATTTATCTCACGTTTGTCATAGAATCAATGCAATTCAAATAAAAATTGAGGCAACTTTTCAGGTAGAAATTGACAGGCATACTCTAAAATTTGTTCGGAAATGCAAAGGATCTAGTACAGGAAAAATTATTTTGAAATAGAAAAAGTGAAAAGTCTCACACTACCTGATTTCAATACTTATAAAGCTACAGTATTCAAGACAGTGCAGTTTTAGAGTAAAGATAGACATACAGATAAAGAGAACACAGGGACTTCCCTGGTGGTCCAGTGGGTAAGACTCTGTGCTCTCAATGCAGGGGGCCCGGGTTTCATCCCTGGTCAGGGAACTAGATCACACATGCATGCTGCAACTAAAAAACACATGCTGCAACCAAGATCCTATGTGCCACAACTAAGACCCGGCACAGCCAAAATAAATAAATAAATAAATAAATAAATAAATAAATAAACAAACAAACAAACAAACACAAAAAGATGCCCGCATAAACATGGTCAAATGGTTTTCAACAAAAATGACAGGGTGATTCAATGGTGTGACAGATTTTCAACAAATGGTGCTGACACAATTGAACATCATATGCAAAAAGTTGAACCTGAAAGTTACCTCTATTATATAAAAAAATTAACTTGAAATGGATCATAGACGAAAATTTGAAACCTATAAAAATTTTAGAAGAAAACATAGAAGAAGATTCTTGTGACCTTTGGTTAGCAGAGATTTCTTAGGACATAAAAAGCATGAACCATAAAAGAAAAAAATTGTTAAATTTTATCAGAATTAAAACCTTGTGTTCTTCAAAAGACCCTCTTGCAAAAATGAAAAAAACAAGCCACACATCAGGAGAAAATAGTTGTTAAAAAGACATCTGATTAAGAATTTATATCCAGAATATATAAAGAACTCTTAAAACTCAATAATGAGAAAACAAACATCTTTTAAAAATGAGCAAAAGTTGTTAAGGAACATTTCACTAAGGAAGATATCCAGAAGGCAAAGTACATAATTATTCATGACTTATGAATGAATAATTCATTGATTAGTGAATAATTAACACAATTGTTCACTTGGTTTAATGTTCTGTTGTTATCTTGAAATTCTTTTTTTTTTTTTTTTAAATAAATTTATTTGCTTATTTTTGGCTGTGTTGGGTCTTTGTTGCTGTGTGCGTGCTTTCTCTAGTTGCGGTGAGCGGGGGCTACTCTTCGTTGTGGTGCACGGGCTTCTCATTGTCGTGGCCTCTCTTGTTGTGGAGCACAGGCTCTAGGCACACGGGCTTCAGTAGTTGTGGCACGTGGGCTCAGTAGTTGTGGCTTGCAGGCTCTGGAGCTCAGTCTCAGTAGTTGCGGTGCATGGGCCTAGTTGCTCCGTGGCATGTGGGAGCTTCCCGGGCCAGGGCTCGAAACTGTGTCCCTTGCATTGGCAGGCAGATTCCTAACCACTGCACCACCAGGGAAGCCTTATCTTGAAATTCTTAATAATTTTTAAAATTAATTTATTAATTTTTGGCTGCATTGGGTCTTCGTTGCTGCACTTGGGCTTTCTCTCGTTGCAGCCAGCAGGGGCTACTCTTCGCTGCAGTGTGCAGGCTTCTTATTGCAGTGGCTTCTCTTATTGTGGAGCATGGGCTCTAGGCACATGGGCTTCAGTAGTTGTGGCATGCGGGCTCAGTAGTTGTAGCTCGTGGGCTCTAGAGCGCAAGCTCAGTAACTGTGGTGCACAAGCTTAGTTGCTTCACGGCACGTGGGATCTTCCCAGGCCAGGGCTTGAACCCATGTCCCCTGCATTGGCAGGTGGATTCTTAACCACTGAGCCACCAGGGAAGTCCCCAAAATTCTTAATAATTTTATCTCTGAACTTGTGCATTGTAGTTAAAGTCTGTGGAAACACTGGAATATGTGCAATATATCTGCCATTACTTGCTGCCCATTCACATACAGTGTTCAAGATGCCCCATAAACATAATTCCAGTGCGTGAGAATTTAGTGAGACTCAAATGTGGTAGAAGTAAGCAAGTTAATGTCTATGACCAAGTGGGGACAGACAACCCCTAGAAGCCACATTTTCTGTTTGAACCAGAATTGTTTCTAATGCAGAAAGAAGGCAGTGACATTCTAAGTAACACAAATGAGCATGGAACCCTGTCATAGTCTTTCTTACTCTTGTTACTTTGCAGTATTTGTGAAACACTTATGGTGAAAGTGATGATACCAATAAGCCAACAGTAGAGAGTGTTGGTAGAATGTATGCATATCAAGACTTGAAATAAATAATTGAGTTAGTTTTATGTATCAGTTCCACTGTTTTGGTAAGAACAAAATACGTATGCATGTATGAGCTACAAAATACAAATTGAATAATTTTGGTGATTCTGTATATGAATTAAATGTTCTCATATTTGCATTTAAAACTGGTACTGTACAATACAAAGATGAATGGTGAAAATCAAGCTAATAATTTAAATTAAAAAATTTTCTTTCCTTAGAAAGTGTTAAATAGCAAATAAAAACACCATAACAAGTTGAAAGAGAGACTGAGAAAGATAGGAAAAAACTTTATATTTTAACATTTTTAGTGACTCTTTTTTTTTCCTGCTTTTTGAATAGGGGGCCTGACACATGGCATAGCTGACCATGTAAAAATTATACATTTACATTGTACATTTAAAAATTTATGAATTAAATTATACATTTACTATATGATCAAGAAATCATTGTTGGGCTTCAACGAAGAGTTATCAGAAGATATCCAGCCAGATATCCCAGAATGCTACGGACAGTGTTCTCAGAGCTACATAGGAGAACAGGTTAATTCTTATTATTCAGAATACAGATTTTTAATTTAATTCACCTGTTTTTAGTATGGCACTCTAGCCCTTATCTGTGCTTAGTAACTGCAAGTCCAGAGTCCCTCTGGTTCAAAATCTACAAAGGAAAAAGTCTAGTCTTCTTTTGAGTTGGGGAAGGTGGGCACCTTGCTTCATGCAGTTGTTAGGAGCTGGGGGGGATAGAGGGGAGGGGCCTGTTTCTTATTTGAACTTTTAACCAAGCCTCCTATTTGTGACTCCCACTGGCACCTCCAATTCCTGAGGCTTTCCAAGGTTTTGCCAAATGAATGAGTCTGCTTCTTGATGTTCCCAGCTATAGGCACTTACTTTTCAGCTTCCTCTGGTCGGCTAAGAAGTCAGTTACCACTTACCGGATCATATGCTTTCCAGATACTGTTATTTTTTTTTTTGAATTTTTGAATTTTATTTTTTTTATACAGTAGGTTCTTATTAGTTATCTATTTTATTCATATTAGTGTATATGTATCAATCCCAATCTCCCAATTCATCCCACCACCACCGACCTACCACCACTTTCCTGCCTTGGTGTCCATACGTTTGTTCTCTACATCTCTGTCTCTATTTCTGCCCTGCAGATGGGTTCATCTGTACCATTTTTCTAGGTTCCACATATATGCGTTAATATACAATATTTGTTTTTCTCTATCTGACTTACTTCACTCTGTATGACAGTCTCTAGGTCCATCCACATTACCACAAATGACCCAATTTTGTTCCTTTTTATGGCTGAGTAATATTCCATTGTATATATGTACCACATCTTCTTTATCCATTCTTCTGTTGATGGGCATTCATTTAGGTTGCTTCCATGTCCTGGCTATTGTAAATAGTGCTGCAATGAACACTGGGGTGCATGTGTCTTTTTGAACTATGGTTTTCTCTGGGTATATGCCCAGTAGTGGGATTGCTGGGTCATATGGTAATTCTACTTTTAGTTTTTTAAGGAACCTCCATACTGTTCTCCATAGTGGCTGTATCAATTTACATTCCCACCAACAATGCAAGAGGGTTCCCTTTTCTCCACACCCTCTCCAGCATTTGTTGTTTGTAGATTTTCTGATGATGCCCATTCTAACTGGTGTGAGGTGATACCTCATTGTAGTTTTGATTTACATTTCTCTAATAATTAGTGATGTTGAGCAGCTTTTCATGTGCTTCTTGGCCATCTGTATGTCTTCTTTGGAGAAATGTCTATTTAGGTCTTCTGCCCATTTTTGGATTGGGTTGTTTGTTTTTTTAATATTGAGCTGCATGAGCTGTTTATATATTTTGGTGATTAATCCTTTGTCCATTGATTCATTTGCAAATATTTTCTCCCATTCTGAGGGTTGTCATTTCGGCTTGTTTGTAGTATCCTTTGCTTTACAAAAGCTTTGAAGTTTCATTAGGTCCCATTTGTTTATTTTTGTTTTTATTTCCATTTCTCTAGGAGGTGGATCAAAAAAGATCTTGCTGTGATTTATGTCAAAGAGTGTTCTTCCTGTGTTGTATACTGTCCGGTCTTAGATTTAGGTCTCTAGTCCATTTTGAGTTTATTTTTGTGTATGGTGTTAGGGAGTGTTCTAATTTCATTCTTTTACATGTAGCTGTCCAGTTTTCCCAGCACCACTTGTTGAAGAGACTGTCTTTTCTCCATTGTATATCCTTGACTCCTTTGTCATAGATTAGTTGACAAAGAATCAACTAATCAACTAGGTGCGTGGGTTTATCTCTGGGCTTTCTATCCTGTTCCATTGATCTATATTTCTGTTTTTGTGCCAGTACCATATTGTCTTGATTACTGTAGCTTTGTAGTATAGTCTGAAGTCAGGGCGTCTGATTCCTCCAGCTCCATTTTTTTCCCTCAAGATTGCTTTGGCTATTTGGGGTCTTTTGTGTGTCCATACAAATTTTAAGATTTTTTGTTTTAGTTCTGTAAAAAATGCCACTGGTAATTTGATAGGGATTGCATTGAATCTGTAGATCGCTTTGGGTAGTATAGTCATTTTCACGATAGTGATTGTTCCAATCCAAGAGCATGGTATATCTCTCCATCTGTTTGTGTCATCTTTGATTTCTTTCATCAGTGTCTTATAGTTTTCTGAGTACAGCTGTTTTACCGCCTTAGGTAGGTTTATTCCTAGGTATTTTATTCTTTTTGTTGCAGTGGTTAATGGGATTGTTTCCTTAATTTCTCTTTCTGATCTTTCATTGTTAGTATATAGGAATGCAAGAGATTTCTGTGCATTAATTTCGTATCCTGCAACTTTACCAAAATCACTGATTAGCTCTAGTAGTTTTCTAGCATCTTTAGGATTCTCTATGTATACTATCATGTCATCTGCAAACAGTGACAGTTTTACTTCTTCTTTTCCAATTTGTATTCCTTTTATTTCTTTTTCTTCTCTGATTGCCATGGCTAGGACTTCCAGAACTATGTTGAATAATAGTGGTGAGAGTGGACATCCTTGTCTTGTTCCTGATCTTAGAAGAAATGCTCTCAGCTTTTCACCATTGAGAATGATGTTTGCTGTGGGTTTGTCATATATGGCCTTTATTATATTGAGGTAGGTTCCCTCTATGCCCATTTTCTGGAGAGTTTTTATCATACATGGGTGTTGAATTTTGTCAAAAGCTTTTTCTGCATCTATTGAGATGATCACATGGTTTTTATTCTTCAATTTGTTCATATGGTGTATCACATTGATTGATTTGTGTATATTGAAGAATTCTTGCATCCCTGGGATAAATCCCACTTGATCATGGTGTATGATCCTTTTAATGTGTTGTTGGATTCTGTTTGCTAGTATTTGGTTGAGGATTTTTGCATCTATATTCATCAATGATATTGGTCTATAATTTTCTTTTTTTGTAGTACCTATGTCTGCTTTTGGTATCAGAGTGATGGTGGCCTCATAGAATGAGTTTGGGAGTGTTTTTTCCTCTCCAATTTTTTGGAAGAGTTTGAGAAGGATGGGTGTTAGCTCGTCTCTAAATGTTTGATAGAATTCACCTGTGAAGCCATCTGGTCCTGGACTTTTGTTTGTTGGAATATTTTTAATCACAGTTTCAATTTCATTACTTGTGATTGGTCTGTTCATATTTTCTATTTCTTTCTGGTTCAGGCTTGGAAGGTTATACCTTTCTAAGAATTTGTTCATTTCTTCTAGGTTGTCCATTTTATTCACATAGAGTTGCTTGTAGTAGTCTCTTATGATGCTTTGTATTTCTGTGGTGTCTGTTGTAACTTCTCCTTTTTCATTTCTAATTTTATTTATTTGAGTCCTCTCCCAGTTTTTCTTGATGAGTCTGGTTAAAGGTTTATCAATTTTGTTTATCTGCTCAAAGAACCAGGTTTTAGTTTTATTGATCTTTTCTATTGTTTTCTTTGTTTCTATTTCATTTATTTCTGCTCTGATCTTTAGGACTTCTTACCTTCTACTAACTTTGGGTTTTGTTTGTTCTTCTTTCTCTAATTCCTTTAAGTGTATGGTTAGATTGTTTATTGAGATTTTTCTTGTTTCTTGAGTTAGGCTTGTATTGCTATAAACTTCCCTCTTAGAACTGCTTTTGCTGCATCCCATAAGTTTTGGATCATCGTGTTTTCATTGTAATTTGTCTCTAGGTATTTTCTGATTTCCTCAGTGATCTCTTGGTTATTTAGTAACGTATTTTTTAGCCTCCATGTGTTTGTGCTTTTTACGTTTTTTTCCCTGTAATTCATTTCTAATCTCATAGCATTGTGGTCAGAAAAGAGGCTTGATATGACTTCAATTTTCTTATATTTACTGAGGCTTGATTTGTGGCCCTAGATGTGATCTATCCTGGGGAATGTTCCATGTGCACTTGAGAAGAAAGTGTAATCTGCTGTTTTGGGATGGAATGCCCTATAAATATCAATTCAATCTATCTGGTCTATTGTGTCATTTAAAGCTTGTGTTTCCTTATTAATTTTCTGTCTGAATGATCTGTCCATTGGTGTAAGTGAGGTGTTAAAGCCCCCCACTATTTTTGTGTTACTGTCAATTTCCTCTTTTATAGCTGTTAGCACTTGCCATATGTATTGAGGTGCTCCTATGTTGGGTGCATATATATTTATAATTGTTATATCTTCTTCTTGGATTGATCCCTTGAGCATTATGTAGTGTCCTTCCTTGTCTCTTGTAACATTCTTTATTTTAAAGTCTATTTTATCTGATATGAGTATTGCTACTCCACCTTTCTTTTGATTTCTATTTGCATGGAACATCTTTTTCCATCCCTTCAGTTTCAGTCTATATGTGTCCCTAGGTCTGAAGTGGGTCTCATGTAGACAGCATATATATGGGTCTTGGTTTTGTGTCATTCAGCAAGCCTGTGTCTTTTGGTTGGAGCATTTAATCCATTCATGTTTAATGTAGTTATCAGTATGTATGTTCCTATTAACATATTCTTAATTGTTTTGGGTTTGTTTTTGTAGGTCCTTTTCTTCTCTTCTGTTTCCCACTTAGAGAAGTTCCTTTAGCATTTGTTGTAGAGCTGGTTTGGTGGTGCAGAATTTGCTTAGCTTTTGTATGTCTGTAAAGCTTGTGATTTCTCCATCGAATTTGAATGAGATCCTTGCTGGGTAGAGTAATGTTGGTTGTAGGTTCTTCCCTTTCATCATTTTAAATATATCATGCCACTCCCTTCTGGCTTGTAGAGTTTCTGCTGAGGAATCAGCTGTTAACCTTGTGAGCATTCCCTTGTATGTTATTTGTCGTTTTTCCCTTGTTGCTTTCAATAATTTTTCTTTGTCTTTAATTTTTGCCAAGTTGATTACTATATGTCTCGGCGTGTTTCTCCTTGGGTTTATCCTGCCTGGGACTCTCTGTGCTTCCTGGACTTGGGTGGCTATTTCCTTCCCCATGTTAGGGAAGTTTTTGACTATAATCTCTTCAAATATTTTCTCGGGTTCTTTCTCTCTCTCTTTTCCTTCTGGGACCCCTATAATGTGAATGTTGTTGTATTTAATATTGTCCCAGAGGTCTCTTAGCCTGTCCTCATTTCTCTTCTTTCTGTTTTCTTTATTCTCGTCTGTGGCAGTGAATTCCACCTTTCTGTTTTCCAGGTCACTTATCTGTTCTTCTCCCTCAGTTATTCTGCTATTGATTCTTTCTAGTGTATTTTTCATTTCAGTTATTGTATTGTTCATCTCTGTTTGTTTGTTCTTTAATTCTTCGAATTTTTAAAATTCTGTCTTTGTTAAACATTTCTTGCATCTTCTTGATCGTTGCCTCCATTCTTTTTCCGCGGTCCTGGATCATCTTCAGTATCATTATTCTGAATTCTTTTTCCGGAAGGTTGCCTATCTCCACTTCATTTAGTTACTTTTCTGGGGTTTTATCTTGTTCCTTCATCTGGTACAAAGTCCTCTGCCTTTTCATTTTGTCTCTCTTTCTGTGAATGTGGTTTTCCTTCCACAGGCTGCAGAACTGTAGTTCTTCTTGCTTCTTCTGTCTGCCCTGTGCTAACTTATTTTTGACAGTTCTCTCTGCTATTTTCTCTCCAGCTCTTCTTTTCTTTGAGGTTTTATATCTTTAAACACTCCTCTTCTGCCATTATTTTTGTGATGTTTTGTGAGAGAGAGGGATAAGTATATACATGTGTTCTATTCACTATCTGTTACTGTAGGTATTTAAAATTTGGAGGTCACTGCAAAGACTTTATTTTTTAAAATTCATTTTATTTTCTAGGAACTTCTCTCAGTAAAAAAAATTATTTTACTTTTTGTATAAAACAGTGCAACTTTAAAAAAGGAACAGTGAACACACTGATAAGAGAACATGTAACAAGGACCATGTCCATAGGAGGAATAGAGATTACAGTGTCTTCTTAGTAGAGATCCCTACTCCCACTCACAGAGCTCTTCCACAGCTGGTTATACACACCATCAGGCAGCTGGTTATAACTGGAATCTAGTCCATGGTAGGGATATCCAGTTAAACATCATCATCTCTTAACTAATCACATTGAATCGCATCTGGGCATCTGCTTACCTGAGGAACTGAATTAACCTACCAACTATCCTTGATGATCCTTCTGCCCATCATCCCTTTTGTTTTGTTTGCTCCTACTTACTTTTTCAGACTCAGTCCAATGTTCTTCTCCCAGAAGTCTACCCTGAAACCATGACACCAGACTGATTTGGGTGTTCCTTCCCAATGTTTTCACAATAACTTAAATTCTCAAGTTGTATTCTCTATCACTGTATTTACCACATTATATGTTTAATTATTTCAGGATTCAGCACACTTTTTCTGTAAAGTCTACAGTTGTAAATATTTTAAGCCTTCAGACCAAGAGGTAAACCCAAAGATATTATGTAGGTACTTATATAATAAGAGAGAAAACAAATTTTAATCGTTTTTATTGACAAAAATAAAAACAATTGAGTACACATTTTTTTGTAATACAGATAAACTTACCAGAACAATGGAATTCTTTTGGAGGGGATAACATTTCTCTTAATTGTGGTTCAAAGTTAGTGTTCTCATTTATCAAATTGATTGCAAATGTTTATCTGTAAAAACCATTCTTAACTCACAAGCCTTGTGAAAACAGGCTGTGAGGTTTCCTGACCTCTGTTCTATTTATTTAACTCCTTGTCTCTACTGTATTTTGAGATCTAGAACCTGTCCTTGGTCTTATTTATCTTTGAGTTCCCAGGCAACGAACTGCCTGGCACATTATAGGTGTTTAGTAACTTAAAAAATATATATTTTTTTCAGACAGTGAAGAGATCTGACTTTTATCTTGATGGATAATAGTTTGACTTTATGTATTACCATTCCTGTAAGGATTTTCAGATCTGTTATCCCATATCTATTATCTAATATGCAATAAGAAAAGGATTGCTATTATTATTCACATTTTACTGATAGAAAATTGACACAGTAGTATAGCCAAGACTAGAATTAACAATTCTGACTCTCAGTTATAGAAAGTTTTCAGAGGATTACAGTACATTCTCAGGTATATATGTCTCTTGTCTATTTCAAGAATTATCAATTATCAGAAAATTCAGAGGTGTAAGTAAACCAGCATGGGCTGGTATAGATAAGGAAATTACTATAGCACTTAGGGAGAGAAACACTAGAAAATCCAACTACAACTTAAATAAAATCTCTAGAAATAATATTCTGTATGAGTTTTCAAGTGTGAGACATCATACTTTTGAATAATATTTTTATATATAGTATGTAATTTTAAAATGCAGTTCTGAAAGAGGTATACCAAAATGAATATAATTACCATAAAGAAATGAGGAAATAGGTGATTATTGTCAAAACATGGTATAGGTTACTTTTATATCTAGCGAATTTAGTAAAGGAACAGGGTGTTTTCATATTTTTGTGGCCAATAATTTCCTAAGAGATTCCAGGCTAGTCTTTGTTTGTCATATGTCCATTATCATCACATCAGGATTATTATCTGTGACAGTATTATTGAGTACTTTTTAGTTCCAGTTTCTGTGCATAAAAATAGACAGTAGACCTGATCCTTGATCTTGGGATGCGGGAATAAATATAGGCAGTATAGCAATGGATGGAGGCATGAAGTAAAGACCAAAAGGTAGTCCTGCTAATACTTGTCAGAGTACAGGAAAGGGGGTGTTCCACAAGAGTGTGAATGTGTGTGGCTCTGTTGGTAGGGAGAGAGTTGGGAAAGGCTTCCTGGAAGAGGTAGCACTTAAACTGCATCTTCAAGAAAGGTAATAGAGAAGGGGTAAAAAACATGCGGAAGTGCTGAGCAGAAACCATGAAGGTAGAAAGAATGTGAATGATGTGTTCAGGAAACAATAAATAGACCAGTTTGCCTTGATCAGGACTTTTATGTAAGGAAGTAGTTGGAGTACATCTGAAGTGTTAGGGAGGAATGTGAGGAGAAAGGCCAAAGAAAGGAGTTTGAAAGTTTAATGTAGGAAATGGTCAGCTGTCAACAAAATTTAAACAGGAAGACGGGGATGGCATAGGTAACAAGTATTGTAAGCAAGCTGAATCTTATCTGATCCTGAGCTAAAGAACTGAATACTGGATTTTTTTGCTACATAAGCATGTGCTACATAAAAATGCTACATCTATGTCTTTATTTTTCATGTGCTTTATATCTGGGTTGATTTCAAAAAGCTAAACACAATTTTATCTGCAACCATTCAAAAGGAACTTGAAGGCCTTTCAGTGCTTCAACTATGTGTCCCATTTGGGGATCAATTATGATATTGTGGATGAGCTGAAGTGCTAGCTTTCAAGAAAATTTGTGTGCCTGAGAGCATCTTAATAGCCTATCATAGTGTTAGGAAATACTTAACATCTTATACATTTAAGATTTTTATATCCTGTCTACTTTTTTTTTTTTTAATATCATTACAAAGTAATAGAAATGCTGGGAATTAAAACTTTTAGTTTATTTTAGTATGGATTTATTCTTCTGAGCAAAGTGAGAAATCAGTTATATGTGTAATTTGAAAATATACTCTGGATTGATCGATAAAAATGTTGCTCCGAGCTATTAAAAAACAAAAAGTTGTACATAGGTGAGCTTGATTTGAAGAATGTGTTGTTGGTGTACAGTAAGAGGCTGACCCATCTTCCCTCTGTCCTGTTGACTCCCCACCACCTCATATTCTGAGTGAACTGGGGAGCCATCTGGTTACCACATGTGCGGCCAGTTGCATTCTCAACAGGAGTGGGAAATGAAAGAAGAATTCTCACAGAAGCACATTTGTAGAGTTAGACTTCCTCCCGCTAGTCTGGATAAGTTCTCAGGATGCCAAATCATTAAGCACACTTTCCAGTGTGGGAGGCCCGTGAACCTCCCCCACTATCTCTGGCTTGAATGAATGCAGATTGTTCCGCAAGCCTAGGCAAATACTCTATTGTGTTATTCTCCAGAGTAGTTTGACCTTGTATGTTTGAAGAATTCCTCCCCAAGACTATCTTGCCCTACCGGAAATTCACCCTTTTCAGAGCTTTGAGGTCTAAATCCAGCCTGAAGAACATTTGCCTGTTTCATCTCTTTAAAATAGTAGTGGAAGAGGGGAAACGATACCTCCCGACAGCTCCTTGCCTGCGTGGGATCACGCAGAGTGGGGAGAACGGGTTCATTTGGTGGTGTCTCAGCGTTTCTTCATCCATAGGCAAATAAATGCTTTACACAACTATTTCTCATCTTCTTTCAGTAGTCAGCTAGCATTCCTTTTGAATCAAGTACTATATCTTAAGGGAGAGAAGGGAGAAAGACTGCAGTGGAGAAGCAAGCAAGGGGCTCTGAAACCAGCGGCTTTGAGGGGAGGCAACTCCTGTGCTACTTCTAAGAGTTGCAATCCCTTTCCTCTTCTCTTCTTGTGTTCCTTTTTCAAAACACTATGCATCCGAAACCTTTTAGTGGTCAGGAGACTGTTCACCTTAAAGCTATGTGAGCCAGAAGGAAGTAGGTTATATGTATCAAATAATCAAAAAGGTTACTCCTATCCCAGATGGGCCTACTTACCATGATGACACCATAAATATAGAGAGGACAAAAGTAAATAGATATTTTAGCACGTAAAATCTGGTCATTAAATCGCTTGGGCTACAAATAATTCTGCTACCATGAACAAGCTCTCTTTTAGATATTTTGAATTTCCTCTCTTCTGAAATTTTCACGATGATTTCACCTATTGACTTCAACACTTTTTTGTACCTCCCCCATATTTTATAAATGAATGAAATGCTTATGTGAGAAATTGGAACTTTCTTGTAAGGAAACTATAAATCAACACACAATTGTGAATAAAATTCCTTTCTTCAATATTAAATTTAACCTCCACTTCTTTTATTCTTTACAAAGCTTTCCATGACATTTATCTCCACCAATGTATTTGCTCTCATCTCTGCACACTTGTTCCTCTCACTGTATTCATTCAACACCTCACAAATATTTACTAAGTGCTCAATGTACATGACATATGCCAAGAGTTATGTGGGCATTTTTAATATGCTTGTAAGGAAGAAAGAAATAAACATAACAATACAAGGTAGTATTTGACTGGTGCCATAAGAGTGACACAAAGAAGTGAAAGCATTTAGATGAGAGAGAGAGAGGGAGGAAGGGTGTGGGAGTGCCTGCGAGTAGTTTTGGCTGGAGGAATTCTAGGTAGGCTTTACGGAAGAAGTGGCACATGAACTTGACCTCAGATGTGTAGGATTTTAACAGAGGGAATTCTAAACAAAGGAACAGTGTTATCCAAGATAGAAATATGGAAATACGGGAAAGTATGGGTCATACATAGGGAATGGTTTGATATACAGTATAGTTTAACTTATAGTATGTATAGGGATATTGCAGCAGTTAAAACTGATGAGTAGATTGGCATCTGATTTTAGAAGCACTGTGGCTAGACTAAGAAATTAAAACTTTATTCCAAAGGCACTAGTTCTTAAGCTTTTTGAACAGGATTACACAAACCTGAATGAATATAATCAAAATAGAAGGTAGAATGAATAATCAATCCAGGAAGGATCAAGTGGGGGAGATTTACCAGAGGCTAAATCATTTTAGCCTCTTTTTAGAGGAGACCATTGCAGTGATCTAAGCAGGAAGTGATAAGTGCCCAAACTAAGATGATAAATATTTGAATGGGGGAAAAATGAAAGATTCATCATGAATTGCAAAGGAAGAAACAGTTTCTATTTAATCTAACTAGATTGTCAGTTTCTGAGAGCAAAGCTGTGTCTGCATCTTGTCTCCCCAGTGCCTGGTACATTGCTTGACACAGAGAAATATTTTATGATGAATAAATATCCTCCTTTATTATCTGCTTCATCCACTTTCATATTGTCTACTTTCAAATAATTATGTCTTGCATAGGCTACTAATTAATGCATATGTATTTTTTTTCAGCAGAGCTAATTTTCTATAAAAAACAGACCTCAATAATATTAGAGCAGTTTTTCATTCACTGTAAATCAAAAGGGAAGCAACAATGAAGAGTTGATTCTGGAAAAGAGGGAGGAGGTTTTGGTCAATTGCTCTCAGTGAAAAATAAAAGAGCTTTTGAAACTGAACTCATATGTCTGGAGCACATGTGAGTCTGGTTTATTAAGGCATGATAGAACGATTATTAGAAAGACTACCACTACTACTGATAAGCATCATATTATTCACATTATATCATAAAAATTCATGATATACAGCAACAGGCAGTCATGTAGGAAATCGAACAGGGCTTTTACTACAATGAGAGAAGAACTTAATGTGCTTTGCTCTATTTCTTTTTCTTTTTTTTTTTTAAATTTATTTTTTTAACATCTTTATTGGAGTATTATTCTTTACAATGGTGTGTTAGTTTCTGCTTCATAACAAAGTGAATCAGTTATACATATACATATGTTCCCATATCTCTTCCGTCTTGTGTCTCCCTCCCTCCCACCCTCCTCCCTATCCCACCCCTCTAGGTGGTCACAAAGCACCGACTTTGCTCTATTTCTGACATGAAGTCTATAAGAGCAAAAAGGCTTCATTCCTTGTACAGTTCATTAAATATATTCCATGATGTCTTAGTCCTGCACAGGGAAGAATCCACCAATTGTGTGAAAATGGTTTTAAGTTTCTTTAGCTTGAATTTAAAATAGTTTACCAAGCTTTCTACCACCAAATCAGCAAGGATTATTGCACAGTTGTTTTTTTTTTGTTTGTTTTGTTTTGTTCTGTATGCTTGCTGCCTCAGTTAAAAAGAGGAATGCCAGTATATTACTACTTAACTACTTCAGATTAGCTGTTAGAGAGATAAGGGTGCTGAATGGTGCTTAGCTCCAAATGGTGAAATTGACCTAGTTTAAGCTACCAGATAGAACAGGCAGCTTTATCAACTACTCCCTAAAATAAATATTTGGGAGTATGTGACAAGTAAGTATAACTGATTCTATCCAAACCTTAGAGTAAGAATTCCATTATAAGTTGCAATAAATATTGAAAGAAGATGTGTCCTTCTTTTAAAAGCTCTCTGAGGAAATAGAACATATTTCTATTTTAAGAGGACAAGATTATTTTATAACGTATCCAAACTATATGGGCACACACTGGTGGACTTTGGAAAATATTTAAAATATCCAGCAATTGAGATTTGCTAACAACAGGGTTCTATCAAACGTGAGACTTAAATTATTCATTCATATTGAAAAGTCTTGTGATTTTCCTTAATAAAAAAAAAAAATATATATATATATAATATATGTATACTATATATGTATACGCAATATGGTCAACTTTAATTTACTATGATTTAGTATAGCAGAATTTTTTTTTACTCTTTTTAATTTTTGCTTTATACTGGAGTATAGTTGATTAACAATGTTGTGTTAGTTTCAGGTGTATGGCGAAGTGATTCAGTTATACATATACCTCTATCTATTCTTTTTAAAATTCTTTTCTCATTTAGGTTACTACAGAATATTAAGCAGAGTTCCCTGTGTAGTACAGCAGAATTTTAAAACAACATGTTTACTACTAAAATTATATGACTAATAATATCCTAAACTTAAAAATTGGTGGCTTTATGTAAGAAAAGTGAGTGGGCGTGAAAGGTAAAGCATAAAATATTTGAATAGTGTAGTTTCAAAAATTTCAAAAATAAAATTGTGTTTTTTTTTTTCCTTCAAATATTATAGTCCAAAATCTTACAAAATGATTTGGTAATTAAAATAAGGGGAAAATTTTTAAAAAATGGTGTGTTTTTGCCATTTCTCTCTTTTTCCTCAACAGTAATCATTGCATTGTATTTTATATAAATTATCCAAAGTTGAGCAGGGGAAGAAGAAAGAGTTCAATGTGAAGAGAGACCATTTGTTGGTAGCATGATCTGACATGATTTAATGGGGTAGTAGGACATCACAAGAAAACCAAACAACATAAGCAAACCAAACTTGGAATGAATCTAATAATAGAGATATCTCCCAATACGCATTTCTATGTAGACAAGATATTTTTGTTTTGAAAGATGGGCATTATCTCTCTTAAGAAGAGATACTAGTCGTGTAAGGGATAGAAAAGCAAAGTTATTAGATTTGGTTAAGCCTGAAGATAAACTTTTTGGAATGTCTCAACAAAAAAAAGGAAGGAAAAAGTGTCAGTTTTCTTTTTTCATTTCTCTTCAGTAGCAGACGTTTGCTATTGAACTCTAATAGAAAAATGGATACACAGATTTTACTTTCACAGTCAATGTGAGGCATAATGCAGTAGGCAGAGAAACTAGTCATAACTGGGTTTATGGCAGGTCTTCAGTTCACAAAGAGCACAAGCCTGAACAAGCCAACGTGAGTCACTTCATGTGGTTGTATCATAATAATATTACATAAAGGTTTCTGGTGAATGGCCTCTGGGGACTCTGAAATATCCCTATAAATGATCCAAACTGTATGCTAGACATTTCCTGAAAGTTTTATATCTCATTGTAAGTAAGGCATACTCAATAATTTTCTCAGGGTACCAAGTTGTACATTTATTTGCAAAATGTCAATACACTTTGTAGCAAAAAGAAAGCAATAAAATAAATCTTCAAAGAGGCAATGTAAATTTTTCAGAATGAGAAAGTAATTCAACTTACCTGTGTTGCTAAGTGAGAAACTTTTTCTGTGGCGAATGTTAAAACATTGATACTGATAGGAAGGGGAAATGAAGCGGCCAACAACAAGGTTATCTGTGAGGAGTTCTGTAGTCACACTAAATGAGTTCCTGATTTATTCTATGTCACTAGGCAAATCTCGTTTTGTCTTCATTTCCTATAAAAAGGGGATAATAATACCAACCTGTCTCAAGGGGCGTGGTGAGAATTAATTAAGGCCCATAAAGTGTTTCAAAGGCCAAAGATGAAAGACACCATACTAAGTACAAATACTTGCAGTTGATGGAATATAAAAACTCATTTATTGTTGGCAAAATTCTGAAGCATCTAAATTTTCAAATAAGAATTCTGAAATAAGAATACACTTTCCTAGATTTATGTGACTTAAATTTATGAACTGATTCATAAGCGTCTTTTATTTAGGTGCTTTATATTTAATTTTTCAACCTAGACTAATCAAATAATAGAAGAGAATACTAGTTTGAAAATAGTAATTACAGCCAGTTAGAATTTTAAAAATATATTTTATTTACTTTTTGCTTCACCTCTGTGTTTTTATCAATAAGCTAATCAGGTGCTTGTTTCCAAAGAATGACTGAGTCTAGAAGATCTTCTTGGGGGGTAAATGAAAGAATGAAACATTTAATCTGTTGCTACCATTTAGCATCAAGGTAACAATGATTCAGCTTAGAATAAAGTTGTTTTTAAATTCTGCCTGACTTACCGTATGCTAACACATATATATGGAATCTAAAAAAAAAAAAAAAGGTTCTGATGAACCTAGAGGCAGGACGGGAATAAAGACTTGAGGACACGGGGAGGGGGAAGGGTAAGCTGGGACGAAGTGAGAGAGTGGCATTGACATATATACACAACCAAATGTAAAATAGATAGCTAGTGGGAAGCAGCTGCATAGCACAGGGAGATCAGCTCGCTGCTTTGTGACCACCTAGAGGGGTGGGATAGGGAGGGTGGAAGGGAGATGCAAGAGGGAGGGGATATGGGGATATATGTATACATAGAGCTGATTCACTTTGTTTTACAGCAGAAACTAACACAACATTGTAAAGCAATTATACTCCAATAAAGATGTTAAAAAAAAAAGATGTTAAATAAAAATAAAAATAAATAACTAAATAAATAAATTCTGCCTGAGTCAGGACATTTAACTAAGGGAAATATGTTTCTCTAAATGCCTGAATTTAGGAGCCAACAGCAAGAGTGTATGAAAATAGCATTTTCATTTTCAGAAATATGACTCCTATTGCACCCCCTTCCCATGATGTATTGAGTTTCTTGGATGCCAAATGACTAATATGAAAAAACAAAACAAAACATGATGAATCACTTACCTCTGTGTTCCGTAATAAGAAAAAATATTTGTCCCCTACTTTTAGATGAAACAAACCAGCATTTTGGTTTCATTAAATTTCAACAGGTAGCACTAAGTAAATGAACAGTTTTACCCTTTGAAATATCATTAAGTTTATCAGTAGTTTGTAAATGATTACAACTAGAGCCAATAAGATTCTTGAGATATTATTTCCTAATTAAATAATTGCTCAATTGGATGAAATCTGGGATGCCATAAATTAGCAATGAAACTGTCATACCTCAGAGTTCGACCTTTCTTAGGCTTTTAAAAATGTAGTATGAGTCTTTAGTGACAGTATTTCCTTAGGTCGATTCATGGGAACAATTCATTACTGATGTTTATTTTGCTTTGGGTTGGGCTGTAAAACTACTCTACAATAACATAACTTAGGAGGTTGTTATTTTAGAATTATTATATCCTATGCTGGTTGTGGTCAAGAAAAAGACAGGCTGGAAAACAAGTAATATATCTTTTAAAACATTTACTACTGCTGTTAAAAAAACAAAAACAAAAAAATTTAACTATATACTACTGCCAAAAAAAAAAAAAATTATTTAGTTTCTCTCCAGTTAGAGTTTCATTAATGGTCCACTTCATATAATTTTTGTTGTTGTTAAAAACTCATTTATCCTTTACCCCAAATTTTGAATGTAAACATTAACTGTCAAGGTTGATAGCCATGCAATTAACCAGCTTAATTTTGGCTAGAAGATGAATGATTCACTTGCTTGTGTCTGATGAGTGGGCAGAGCACTGTATTTTAAATGGCTCTGTCCCAGAGGGCAAATCTTATGGGTTTCACTGCCCAGCCCACTCAGAAAAAAAAATACAGCTGAGTACTGACTGAGCATGAAATTGTAAGGGTATCTTATAACTTGATTATTTTGCCAGTGTTATAAGAATGGTTTTCGGGGCTTCCCTGGTGGCGCAGTGGGTGAGAATCTGCCTGCCAATGCAGGGGACACGGGTTCGAGCCCTGGTCTGGGAAGATCCCACATGCCGCGGAGCGACTAGGCCCATGAGCCACAATTACTGAGCCTGCGCGTCTGGAGTCTGTGCTCCGCAACAAGAAAGGCCGCGATAGTGAGAGGCCCGCGCACCGCGATGAAGAGTGGCCCCCGCTTGCCACAACTAGAGAAAGCCCTTGCACAGAAACGAAGACCCAACACAGCCATAAATAAATAAATACATAAAATTAAAAAAAAAAAAAGTTAAGGCTGTACCTCACATATCTTATTTAAAAAAAAAAAAAAGAATGGTTTTCATTTTTCACATTGTTAAATTTAAAATTTTAAGGATTTTCAGGCATTAGGAAATATTGTCCAAGTTATCTTTTGGTTTAGTTATTTGTTTTGCATCTCAAGACTTAAAAGTCTCCATAATAAATAAACACCATATTTTTGCTTTGCTCAGCATCTATTTTTTTTTTTTTTTTGCAATCACAGTCCTGTATTCTGTGAAAAAAAATATTTCTCCTTTTCCTGGGTCTGTTATGTACTATCTCTTTTAGTTGACAGAAATAAACTGTTTTCAACTCCAGTGACTGAGTCAGCAATTACTTTTCAGTTTCCTCTGCCCGAAGAATGTTTAAAAATATTTCTCTATTTCTGCTAAATATTACACAAGAGTAAAAGCAAGTCTTTTTATTCTTTTTGATGCACATGTGTTCTATTTTATTATATCAGATAATAGATGAGTATGCTTTATTAGAATATCATCTAGAATTTTGTAAAGAAAGACTAAAGCATTCCATTTAATACAATTCAACAAAGGTGTACACAGAATGTTTTACCTGGAGAGGAGGAGGGATAAGTATAAGCTCTCTGTCCTTAAGGAACTTGACATGTTTCTGAGATAGTACAGGAGGAGTTTGATCAGTTTGATAAAGTGACCAGCTATAATGCAATAGCCTGTAAAATGCTATGGCCCAAACCAATGAAATCCACACTCTGAACAGAATATATTTTTAGTAGCTGGAATAATCTCTTGGGATCTTCAGATTAAACTCTTTTATCTTATTAATGAAATTCTGGATATTACAAGGAATGATGTGATTAGTAATACATTTGTATCTAGTCAAATTGCCACATTCTTGATTTTTCATGACCCAAAGGGATGCAAGGATAATTCATAGATGCTAATTTAGCTAATAGTTTCTATATTTTCCTTTACCAAACTTCTTAAACTTTTAATAAGGAATAAAATTTAAATGTGTTTTTTCCCCTATGTGGTAGTTCATTATGTTTATTTAAATAACCTAAATGAAGTTAGTCAAGGAATGAAGGGTTCAAAGAATAAAATTTATGTAATATAGAATATGTAAAATATGTAAAATACCAGCATTTGGCTGCTCAATAATTGATTCCAGGCTAAGGCATTCATTGGATCCTGACTTGACATAAGAAATTGTTATTAAGCCAATAAGCATTTATTCAGCCATATTCAAGACATTCTGCATAGGCATCCAGGACTCAAAAATGAAAAACAAACCTGTGATTCTTACTCTTAAAGAATTCAGTCTAGTGGAAGAGGCGATTGCATGAGGAAGTAGATTGAATACACAGAAATAAGTGCTATGGTAGATGCTAGAAACATCAGGGATGGCTTGAGAGAAGAGGTGACCTCTCATTACTCTTGAAGACAGAATGGGAATTTGCTACATAGAGAAGAGGAAGAAAGGGCATTTCAGGCAAAGAGAACAAAATGTGCAAAGACATCGAGTTTTGAAAAGATATGTGAGAAGTTCATTGTGGTTTGGAGCTTGAGGTTGTGGTGGGGAGTGGAAGGAAATGAAATTGGAACAGTGTATTGGGTTTACATCACGAAGGGCATCATACCCAGACAAAAGAATTTGGCTTTTATAGAGAAGCTAGTGGGAAATCAGGGGAAATCGTTAAACAAAGGGAAGGGTGTAATCATATTTGGTAAGAAGATAATTATGGCAGGAGTGTAAAAATGCAGTGTAGGAGAGATTGATGGTGGAGAGGCCAGATAGGGCACCATGTCATTAGTCTAGGATAGAAATCAGAAAAGCCTGAATTAGTGGCAGTAGAAAAGGGGGATAATGGTCCTACTTTGAGTATATTTCTGAAAGAAAATAGATAGGATTTGGGTGTAGATGGTTAAGAAGAGGAGGGACTCCAGAGTCAGTTTTTTAATTAAGAGACTTGAGGATGTTGATTCCATTAACCATGATAGGAAAGGAGGGAACGTTTAAAGAGATATAATTATTTCAGTTTTTTTAATGTATTAGGTTGAAGTGCCTGTTGGGATAGCCAAGTTGACAAGCGTTTGAAAAAGCTGGTCTGGAACTTGAAGATAGGATAGAACTGGAGATACAGACATGGGAACCATGAACATATAAAAAAGCTTCTAGAATGTGGATGAAAGCATATATCTAAGTGTAGAATGAAAGGCCACCAAAGTTGAAACTGTGGAAAACATCAGTGCTTAAGACAGTGTTCCACATTCATTTTCAACCATTCCTCCCATTGAAAATATAAAATTATCAGCTTACCTCTAACCATGGCAATTCAGATATTTCCCCTTAAAGGCCCATGATAGTCCCTGATTCCTTGTACTCTCCTCTCCTCTAACTATTTCTTTTAAGAATTTCTAGTTGAAGAATTAGAGCAGAAGGGCCCACTGAAGAAAGCTGAGGGGTTCTTAGAGACGTAGAGGGAAAATCAGAAGTGGTGGTGACTTTTAGGAGACAAGGTCACATTAGCATCACATCCCTACTTGCAAACCCGGACCAAACTGTGTAAATCAAATCTGGGCACTGCCTTCCCTCAGGGAACTGCATAGAATGGATGACTTAGGTGCCTGTGTCCAACAGAGCAGACCCATAGAAGTTTGAGTCCTTCAGTTCCCTTAAGTTCTCCAGCATACTTGGAAGTGTGCATCTAGTTTTTGTTCCCCCTTGGGGACAAGGAGACTTCACCCCCCACCTCCAATTACCTTGCTCTTGAAAGCAGCTGAGTTAGGAGTAGAAGAGATGAAAGGAGGAATCTGGAGGTGTGTAGGAAGAGAGTGGCTCTTCCAGTAAGCAAAGCACATTTGCTTTCCATTTGGAGTGACCAGTGACTGCTCATGGCTCAACCAAAACTAAGTTCTGGAGACAAATACTGTATGTTATCAATTATATCTAAATCTGGAATCTAAAAATTAAATGAATAAATATAATGAAACAGAAACAGACTCACACACATAGATAGAGAACAAACTAGTGATTACCAGTGGGTAGAGGGAAGTGGGTGGGGCAAGATAGGCCTAGGGAACTTAGAGATACAAACTACTATGTATAAAATACATAAACTACAGGGATGTATTGTATAGCACAGGGAACATAGCCAATAGTTTATAATAACTTTAAATGGAGTATAATTATAAAAATATTGAATCACTATGTTGTACACCTGAAACTAATATAATATTGTAAATCAACTATGTTCAATAAAAAACTGATTAATGAAATTAATAAATCAACTTTTAAAATGAGTGTAAGTAAGAGGTGTAAAAGTCTGCCATGCAATAGATGCTCAAGTGTACTTGTTAAGGTTATTGCTGTAGTTGTTTTGTATTATTGTGACACTTCAATTCATTTCCAATAATAAAATGAGTATTACAATAAATAAGAAATAAAATCACAACAAAATTATTTTACCTGTTTTTACGTAGTTAGAAAATTCATAGGCAAAAGCAAAACAACAACAAAAAATTACTGCATTTAGCATATGTGTTATGATCATTAAATAGTAGAAAACATACATTTCTATAAGATAATATCAATGAAGTAGCTTCATTTGATGGACTCACACACACACACACACATATATATAATTTTTACTGTAAATGTTAGACGATTGGAGTCAAACTATACAAACTGCCAGAAATCTGGATGACTATAATACACTATGGATAGCATTATTGCTGTTCACTTAGCTCTTCTTCCCCTCTATTTTTAGGCAAACAAGAGGATTGCACTTACCTGCCTCCTTGAAATGAGGTATAGCCATGTGGCGAACTTTGGCTTATGTAATGTGTGTAGAAGTAATGTATGTCACTTTCAGGAGGCGACATTTATTACCAGTGTTGTGGAAGCATGTGCTGATAAGGAGGTGTCATAATACCAAAGCAGAGTCTAGAAAGTGGACCACAAAGGAAAGCAAGTCTTAAAGGACTTCATGTGAGCAAGAATTAAACTTTAATTCAGTTAAACCCCTGACATCTGAAGTTTTGCTTTTCTTTTTATTTCTTCTTAACTGAACCTCTGCTTTACAATGTTGCTACTGCATCTTTTTTATTCTGAATTCTGATGCATATTGAATGCTACGTGAGCCTTGTAGATCTAACACATCCACACCCATCCCCACCCCCACCCCCCAAATTGTCCATAGTCATACTTTAATGCCACTGGATCTCACTGTGAGATCCGGACTCAGTGGTATGGATAGTAGTTCTGTATGTGTGTGCTCTTGAGTCCTGAATGAACTAGTTCACTTTGGGCCAAACTCAGAATGTTTGTGAGAAAGACGTCTCTTAGTATATACTTACACGGAGAAGTTTTTGTCCTTGAAGTAGATGTTAAATCTATATATCAGGCAGTTGTGGTGACTTAAAAGCTATCCTTGAAAGGTACTGATAATAATACATAATAACTTACAGATCACTTGTGAGATTTATTTACTTTCTGCCCTGAGAAGTTTTGAGAGGCCTGCCTTTTAGGGTATAATATGTCTTATGCCTTTTTTTTTTTTTTTAATGTGCTCTTCCTTGATAGGATATAGTTTTTGAGGAAACTATTTTACTTAAATAAACTTAAGTGAACTTAAAATGCCATGTTATAATGCTTCTGATTCTTTTTGTACCCTAAGTATTTAAAATAAAATATTTACAAATGAAAAAAATAAATACAAATTCATTAACCCTTCACCAATCTCTACTGAGTGCCTATTTTCAGCCAAAAATTGTGCTAAGCACTGAGAATACAACAGAGAACAAAAACAGGCACAGTTGCAATTTTCATAGTCAGACATAAATAAATAAAGTGAATATATAGTTATAAACTAAGGTTATAGTCTGAGAGAAATATAATTCTCTGAGAACGTATAATGAAAACTAACCTATACTGGAGGTCAGAAAAAGTTTTCCTGATTTTCAAAGTATGAATGGGAGTCAACTAGGCAAATAGAAGATGAAGGGAAGGCACTGAAGCATGTTCTAGATGGGGAGAACAGCATAAGCAAAGGCTCTCTGACATGAGGGAGCATGGACATTCCCTATGGCAGTAATACAGAGAGTAAGGGAAGAGTGTATCAGATTATGTAGTTTTATGGTCCTTTTAATGGAGATTGGTCTTTATCTTAAGAGCAATAAGAAGCCATCAAAAGATTTTAAACCTGAGGCTTATGTGACCGGATTAAGGTTTTGAAAAGAACACTCTGGTGGCAGCATGAAAAATGTATTGGAAGGAGTCCAGACTGGATGAGACTGTCATAGTAGGCCAGAGAAGAAAGGAAGGTAGTTAAGACTGGAGTAGTGGCCATGGTGGTGGAGTAAAGTGGCTACTAGAGAGATACTTTGGATTCAGTTTCTAGGACTTCATGATGGATTGGGTATGCTGGGTGAGGGAAAGATGGATGTCAAGGAATACTACACCTTGTTCCCTGGCTTGCGTAACTGGATGGTGTGATTTCATTTAGATTACAGTGGAAGAGAAACTGGTTTGAATGTGGGTGTATGTAGGAAAGGATCATGAATTTGGTATAAGACTTGTAGGTTTGAAATGCCTTTGAGATAGCCAAGGGGAAATTTTAAGTAGACATTTGAGACTATATATCTGGAATTCAGATAAGAAGTCTGAGACTTGAGATAGAATTTTAAAAAGTGTATTTGTAGATAATTTGTTAAGATTAACTTGAACTGTGAGTGACAGAAAATCCAAAATAACAAGGGCTTAAGAAAGAGGATTTAGGGCTTCCCTGGTAGCGCAGTGGTTGAGAATCTGCCTGCTAATGCAGGGGACACGGGTTCGAGCCCTGGTCTGGGAAGATCCCACATGCTGCGGAGCGCCTAGGCCCGTGAGTCACGACTGCTGAGCCTGCGCGTCTGGAGCCTGTGCTCTGCAACAAGAGGCCGCGATAGTGAAGAGGCCCACGCACCGCGATGAAGAGTGGCCCCCGCTTGCCGCAACTAGAGAAAGCCCTTGCACAGAAACGAAGACCCAACACAGCCAAAAATAAATATAAAAAAAAAATAATTCTGCTAAAAAAAAAAAAAAAAAAAAAAAAAGAAAGACGATTTTTCCTATATGAAAGTTTAGTACAGGGCTGTTCAATAGAAATACAATGTAAGTCATGTATGTAATTAAAAATTTTCTAGTAGCCATGTTAAAAAGGCAAAAAGAAACAGTAGTAATTAATTTTAATAATACTCATCCAGTATATCCAAAATGTTGTAATTAGACATGTAATCAATATGAAATTATCAAGATACACTGTATTTTACATTCTTTTTTTCATACTGTCTTCAAAGTCTGATACGTATTTTTTTTTAAATTTTTTAAAAATTTTATTTATTTATTTTATTTATGGCTGTGTTGGGTCTTCGTTTCTGTGCGAGGGCTTTCTCTAGTTGTGGCAAGCGGGGCCACTCTTCATGGCGGTGCGCGGGCCTCTCACTGTCGCGGCCTCTCCTGTCGCGGAGCACAGGCTCCAGACGTGCAGGCTCAGTAATCGTGGCTCACGGGCCCAGCTGCTCCGCGGCATGTGGGATCTTCCCAGACCAGGGCTCGAACCCGTGTCCTCTGCATTGGCAGGCGGACCCTCAACCACTGCGCCACCAGGGAAGCCCTGATACATATTTTATACTTACAGCTCAGTTTGGACTAGCTATATTTCAAATGCTCAGTAGCCACATATGGCTAAGGAGTAGTGTATGGAACAATGCAGGTCTAGAGGTAGGAGGTCTGGAGATGATATAACACTTTATAGTGTCAGAGACCCAGGCTTCTTCTGCATGACCTCCATTTACAAGTTCACTTATTAGTCCAGAAGAGCTGATGCAGCTCCATTCATCAGGTCTGCATTCCACTAATAGGGAGGAAGACAAGGAAAGAGAAAAGCATGTCTTTTCCCTTTAAGGTTACTTCTTGGAAATGTGTATACCACTTTTATCTACATCCTTTTGGTCAAAATTTAGTCACATGACTTGAAGGCCATGTACTTAACTACAGGGAAGTTTGGAAAATGTAGCTTTTATTTCAGGTGGCCACATGACTAGATACAAATCAAGATTCTATTGCTACAGAACCTGTTGGGGAACAATCATCAGTCTTTGCCAGTGTCTTCTCTGTACACCCTTCCTCCTATGTAAATAATGCATTTGCTGCTGTCTTTCTAAGAGAGACAATTCCAAAGTCTCAGTCAGATCAAAGTCATGAAGTCTAGGATCTGAATGATATACAGTCTTTTCCACCAGGTCTAAATTTGGCTCCTCTTGGTTCAGTGATCCATAAACTAAAGGATAAGTTATTTGCTTCTCTTTTCCTGTACTATGGTGGTATAGGAGCAGGGTAGCTAAGATAGAAACACCCATTTGGGAAAGGGGAGAATGGGCAACACTCAAATCCCCATATACAGAAATAAGAAAGATTGTCTTCTCTGGGAGAAGGGTAAGTTCTGGGTTAGCCCTTCCTCTCCACAGCCCCTTTGGAAGCCCTGGTTCTCCTCCCCTGGAGGAAGTCCCTTGCTCATCATCTTCTGTAGCCCTGTCACTGCCCTCTGGGAGATTCTGCACTATATCCATTACTTTCTGCTGGTTCAGATTTAGGTGTCCAATGTGTTATAGGACTTGTGTAATCACAGCCTTTTATAGCCTAGACTTGTGGGAATTCTTTGGCAATAAAATGCTCAATAATTTAGTAGACTTCCAGTCTGTTTGCTACTGGTCAGTTTCATATGTAAGTAACTACAGCCAAAATACTTGCCTAGACTTAATTTTTTTTTTACATGAAAACTCTGGTCTTTCTTGGTAGCCTTTGAGTTCTGCTCATTCCCGTCGCTCAGCTTAATGGTGGCTATGAAGTCAACTAAAGCAATGGGCTGGTTGGAGAAGGCAAAAATCTTAAATCCATCTCTTTAAGCAACTTTGGTAAGATAGGGCATATGTACTGTTAAGATTGCAGTTTCTAAGACATTGCTTAAAACTATTTCAGTTGGGGGAGAGAAGGCTTGGCTTTTTAAATCTTGGGAGGCTCTACTTTGTCAGATTTTCAGTTTCTTTTGTTTGCAGGCTGTCGGCAGAGTAGCTCTTTCTCAGCAGAGCTGAAGTTCTTTCCGCCTTTGCTTGGAGTCTGGCTAGCTCTAGCTCAAGCTTGTAAGAATTTGACACGGCCAACAAGTATTCTGATTTTTTCTAACCATTTTCCAAGTACTGCATTCTTAACTAGCAAGTGGTCTACATTCCGAGTTATCATAGGTAACAGTTTTATTAAATATTTTCTAAGACATATGAAGGGTTGCTACCTTTCCAGCCCATAGGAAAGTATTCCAAGTACTTTCACTGAGACAGTGCCACATATTTCAGGTGCTGTATTTGGAGCAGCCCACTTTGTACACAGAATTTTATATTAGTGAGTATTAGTTTGACGCTGAGTGGCAGAAAATCTCAAATAATAATGACCTAGAAAATGTTTTTTCTCTCTTGTAAATGTCTTGAAGTAGTTAATACAAGGCTGGTTTGGCACTCCACTGTGTCAGGGATCCAGGGTCCTTCTATCTTGTTCTATTGTGGTGAACCTCCATTCCCAAGTTTACTTCATAACCCAAGCTGGCTGCTGTCAAAGAATGATAAATGAGTTGATGATGGAGATGTTATGTTGATGATGATATGCTCTTTGTCATACTGTGCCTTTTTTTTTTTTTTGGCTGCGCTGGGTCTTCATTGCTGTGCGCGGGCTTTCTCTAGTTGCGGCGAGCGGGGGCTACTCTTCATTGTGGTGCGCGGGCTTCTCATTGTGGTGGCTTCTTTTGTTGTGGATCATGGGCTCTAGGTGCGTGGGCTTCAGTAGTTGTGGCACATGGGCTCAGTAGTTGTGGTTCGCAGGCTCTAGAGCACAGGCTCAGTAGTTGTGGTGCACAGGCTTTGTTGCTCCATGGCATGTGGGATCTTCCCAGACCAGGGCTCAAACCCATGTCCCCTGCATTGGCAGGTGGATTCTTAACCACTGTGCCACCAGGGAAGTCCCTGTGCCTGTCTTAAAATGGAAATATTTATTAATTGTTCATTGATCTGAAATTTCATTACGATAATTCTAACCTCAGGTTTTTGATACTATAGCGTATTTCTATTTTTCTCAAGGATAACCTTGAAATTCTCAAAATAAAATTAACTTTTGTATATATGTGAGGGATTGGATTACAAAAGCAAATGAATCATAACAATGATGGCAAAACTGGTGTTTGGTAACTGCTACTTTTCTATGCAGTGATATTTGCAACCCCCTACATACTGATATTTTTGTTCATGTAATACCATTATTTCACTGTTTAAAAAAAATTAATGTCTGAATCATTTATCATTGGAGATCAAGAACAATGACCCCAAAACTCAATTTACACAGAAAGATAACTACTGCAGACAGGTTTATGTTTATGAGAGTCTCAGTAAGTAACCATACTGTGGTAGTGGAAAGCTTCTACTGCAAAATTAATTTTTACTCCAGTGCAAAGATTTTCTGTACAGGTGGAATATAAGAATAATACTTTTGAAAGTGATACAGTTAACTCTGTTTGGGAGTCTTCACTTCTACATAATGAAATTAAAGAAAATGAAAATGCACTTAAAATTCTTCCCTTTAAAATATCAGTAAAACAAGACAATTGTTATCAATCAAAACATTGTAGTCCCTGAAAAAAAGTTCCTTCCAAAGTTTATCTCAAAGTTATCAAATAATAAATATTATTAATTGAAAATTAAGGGCCAGAGAGAATTATTTGGAGTTGGCACATGTAATTATTCTTCCCCATTCTTCCAACTAATATATAGTCAGAGCACTTTTGCAGCAACTGAAAAAAATTGTAGAAAACTTTACTCAAGGATTAATCATGACATAATAATTGATGCCTTTGTTTTTATACTGCATTTTATTAAAAGTGTATGCTTTATTTCTGACTTTTCATGGTTAATTCAATTATCTTAATTCAAACATAGTGTTTAATACAATTAGAAATATTTTGAATAATTTATGGAAAATTTCTATCACATTGACAATGAATGGTTAACATTAATATTTTTATAAATTTTCATTTTTGATTTATAATATATTTATAAACTTTTATATTTTAAATGTATTAAATATTTAGTTTCACTGATATTTAAACTTTAAAATAAAATGCTAGCATTTATACTGGTATGTTAGCATTACATGAAATAAACAGTGAATTACCAGTAGTGTTTTCACTTTGCTCCAGAACTGAAACCACTAACCCGTAACAATGAAAGCATAGATTTAGTTGGGCCTCACAGTGTTACAAGATTATAAAGGTATTTAAAGAGAACTAAAACTATGCAGAACATGTTTTCAGCCTTTTCCATATCTGAGAGCTGTATATGATGGCCTTCTGAGTTCTCATTGTTCATAGTGAGCAGGTTGTGGTGTAGTGGAATAGTAAAATACTACTATTGGGAAGTAACATTGAGGGCATCTAGACCTACTACAGCTCAGAGAAAAGCAGAGGGTAACTGGTCTGATTTCAGTAATCAAGCTTTCCCTCTTGAATTTTTACAGAGGGAGTTTACATCTGTGATTTTTTTCTCCCCAAATGCTTTATTGAACCTGTCCAAATCTGATCTTAACTGTTGGGCAGGGCTGGCTTCTTGGGTGTAGGTCCTGGGCAGTCACACAGAGCCTGTGCTCAGAAGGGCTCCTTGCCTGGTTTAATACTCTGCTCTTGCCCTCTTGGAATGAGCTCTGCATTTTCATTCTGCCCTGGACCTTACAAATTTTATAACCAGTTCTGTTGCAATGATTTGCTTTTATTTTCAAAGGAAGAATGATGTAGTTACTTTCTAATGTATGTCTAATGTATGACTAACTTCTTTTTTTAAATCTGATGTTGGTGTTTATTCTATTTGGGTATATTTAGGCACTAAGGCAAAATGTGCCTAGTCAGAGTTGAAGTTGAATAAATATTTAAAGTACTAAACTCTATTCCTTCTTCCCATTAACACCTCTCTTCTCTTTCCGGTCCATCAGGGTCTTTATGCTCCTTCCTGGACTTCCCTCAGGTCTTCTTCCTGCTGTCCCACCATGAAAAATGCAACAAGCATATATATTTTTCATTTAGAGACATACCTATCAAGACATACTTCCTTTCTCTTCCAGTACCACACAGATCTAGACTGTGCCACTGGAACGCAGCCTCAGATGGTATTTTACTAATTCCTCCGAGGTCTTTTCATCATGGCCTAAACCACTACGGGAAAGGGGTCTGTTACGGAGAAAGTCCTCAGGGGAGAGCATACCTGCTTTAGGACTTCCCTGATCCTCACAGAAGTGGCCCCTTTTATTCTGTCTTACCAGTGGTGCACTCCACACCAAGGACAAAGGGAGAGAAATGAAGGACATGAGGGAGAAAGTATCCTATTTTTTCATGCATTCATTCCCAAGACTCAGCCTTTTAACCTGAAACATCGATTCTACTCCTTAAAAAGTCTTCAGGTGAACAAATCCATGCACCTATTTCAAAACCCTGCATCCTTGGCCCTGTGGGCTTTGCCTGTATTCTCAGCCTTAAGATGATACCCACATGGGCTTTGTAACATTTGTCAGTTAGGAAGCAAATCTAAAGATGTTGTTACCTCTTGAAATAGTGAAATTAAAACAACAACATGGGGTTTCCCTGGTGGCACAGTGGATAAGAATCCGTCTGCCAATACAGAGGACACGGGTTCGAGCCCTGGTCTGGGAAGATCCCACATGTGGTGGAGCAGCTAATAAGCCCGTGCGCCACAACTACTGCAGCCTGCGAGCCTAGAGCCCGTGCTCCGCAACAAGAGAAGCCACCGCAATGAGAAGCCCGCGCACCACAACCAAGAGTAGCCCCTGCTCAATGCAACTAAAGAAAGCCCATCTGAAGCAATGAAGAACTAATGCAGCCAAACATAAATAAATAAATACATTTATTAAAAAAAAAAAAAAACAACATCAAGAACTTTCACTTTTGAAGGACAGAATTTGCAGGCTTGTCTCTGTAACCATGAAGTTGCCATGTCAGCAAAAGCCCTTTGTTCACCACAGGAAGCAATCTGGTCATAACAACTTCCTTTCTAACAGTTCAATAGAACTATTGTCTTTGAAGCTTATCAGATAGACCCACTACCAGAAATCCCCACTGGCAACAAAATAGAAATGATCCTTTTTTATAATCAAGGAACTCTAGTTCTCTCAAAGTGGCTACATTTTATTTTATTTATATTTTCTTTGTTTATTAAATTAGCTTAATTTTGGTGATAGATTTGAAAGTGGAGAACTTAAATAGGTGACACTTTGATTCACTGAATTAAAACTACGTTTGTGACTTGAAGCAGACTTACGAGGGAGGGATAAAGGACTATTTAGAAGATGTTTGTGGCTTCCTATCCTACTGCATTTTCAGTAAGAATAGTTGGTAGGCAGTTAACTATGATGCAGTCTGTAATGTCAGCCTTGTCTGCAGAGTCAGAAGTTTTTCTCCAAAAACATTTTTTAAAACCATAAACCATTGAAGTGCCTCCTTATTTGTAGTTTGAGGATCTTTATCCTTTCTGTGTTACCTCCTGCTCCCCTACTTCACATTAGATTTTTTTTCTGCTCAGCTATTATACTAGTAAGCCCCAGAAAGTCAATGCATGACCTCTTGGGTTATTTAAGAATAATGACTTAATCTCTTGTGGAAAAAACCCTTCTCAGGCATTCTTTGGGGGAGATAACCTTCTTATTGGAATTCCTCAATCCCTCCCACATTCCTCAGTCTTTCCCCTCTGCATCAGCAACACTGAACTGGCAAAGAGACAAATTGCTATTTCTCCCTCTTTGCTTTTCTTCAGTTTTAGTTTAAATAACATTTCTACCCTTTAAACTTCCCCATTGCTGGTAACAGGGTTTCTTTCACTGGAATGACTGTGTCTTTTGGTGTTTTATGTTCTTTCCCTTCTTCACTTAGTGACTCAGTCCATCTCTTTAGATCCCATCTTGCAACATTCCTGCGCCTGTTTTCTTTGGACTGAACCTGACTCCCACGCAGTCAGATTCCCTTTACACTCCCCTTAATGTACTTGCCAAGGTTGCAAGTGTGCTTAATTGTATCTTATCTGCATTGAAATTTTACTTCTTCTCCTTTTAGTGTTTAAAAATATTCAAGTTTTTCTTAGAAAAGATTACCCAGTCCAGTTCCAGTCTATTTTCTACTCTTAGATTGGAAATTAAGATGTACAGAAAAAAGGACAGTAGGTTTTTACTGTACAGAATTAAAGGGTTTCAGGGCTTCTATTTTTCTTAGAGCCCTGAGAGTTTGGTGTCCCCTGAGACATGGTGGAGAGTCTCAGGTCATGCATCACTGTGGTGCATGGGAAGTTCGTCCCCAGCAAGCCAAAGAGGACTTTTAGACGTGTATAAAAAGAGGAAGCAAATTCCCAGAGGAAGTTGCAAGACATGGATATAAGAATGGAAGAAGAAAAAAATAGCTGAGAAATTAGTTAAATGAAGTCATGGTTAGTTTAGAACAGGGGTAAAAGTTGGTAGTTTGGTCTTTGTTATTCCTACAGCTTCATCCTTGCTGCACTCTTCTACGTGCATCTACTTCATCTGGGCTTCATCTAGGTGCCCTGCCTGGTCAGACCCGCACTAACTGAGGATGTGGTGTGAGATATGGCACCACATCGCTGTGGGCTTCCTTCGCTTCGTGATTTCCCAGATTGAAGCAGCAGTAGCAAATCTGCCTCTCCCTAGATCCCTCCATAAGCCCTTCCCTGCTGCCTGTGCCTCTGATAACTGACTGCATGATAAGGCAGTGTGCCAAGCGTAGGGAGAGATATGGCACCATCCGGGTTCTTAGGCTGAGCTGGGGCTGACGTCAGGGCCAAGCGCTAGCTGCATTCTCATTCTGGTGGCAGGCAATGCTGGGTTGTAAGGGCTCCTTCTGATAGATAGCATGAAAACAAGATGGAAAACATCAAAGTGGTATTGTTAGGTTTTGGTCTCAGAAGCAAAACAAGTGGGGTCTGTAGAGCTCTCTTGTAAGTATTCTGAAAGTTCAAACTTTGGCTGGCAAACAGGGACGTTTTGTGTTGTCCACTTGTATCTGAGCAGTGTTGGGAATTGGAACCTGAGCTTGGGTCTGGTTGACAGGTCAGTGACCTCTGTGGTCTTATAGAGAGTTTAAACCTTCATTCCACAGATGAAGATACTTGAGGCTCAGGGAGGTTGAAAGACTCATTGAAGGTGCACAGCCAGAGCTAAAACTCAGGTCTGAGGCTCTCTATCTAGTGCTGCCCTACAGGTCTTACGCTTGCAGCTGCTGGCTGGCCCAGGATGCCAAGAGACAAAGACCTATGACATGTCTTTTTAATAAATTGGGCTTCTTAATGTTTACTTAGGAATAATACTTCTCTATCCGTATTCTGAATAAAAATATAATGTGTACTCATTGTGGAGAATAGAAAATTTAGAAACAAAGGGAGAAAAAAATAATGATATTTTATAATCCCGTTACCCAGAGATGATCACTATTAACATTTTGTTGATTTCTTTGTTATCTTTTCCATGTGTAGATGTGTGTGTGTGTGTGTGTGTGTGTGTGCATTTACAAAATTGGGGTTATATATTTTATAATAGCTGGTATCCTTTAGTTGCAAATAACAAACAGACCTAGTTTCAAATTTAAAGAAAGAAAGGAATTTCTTGGCAGGCTACAAAATCAAAGAAACACCTAGGCCTTGGAAAAATAGTACCCAGGAAACTCAGCTGCTTTTATCAAAAGAGAGATTAAATACTGGATAGGCCAAAATAACATTGGATATGGATGTCCTAGTTTTGAAATTTACAGTCACATCTTAGATGAATAAATGAGTAAGTTTAAATTTCTTTGTAACCGAAGTTAATTTGTTGCCAGAGTAATTCTGAGTAATTCAGAGTAATTCTCTCCTCCAGGTCATTATTACGTTCAAAGTTCAGACTCCCTCTCAGTATTTCTCCTTTCCATCCCACCTTCCTCTGCCAGTGCAATGGCCTCTGGGAACAGAGGAAGCTCATGCTACCATCCTGCTGGCAGGGAATAGGTATCTGGTCCTTGTGTTACCCTCCAGTCCTTTCTGGCAGTGTCTTGCCTTGTGTAAATTTTGCCTGTGGGCCCCTGGCCTCACTGATCTGCTGAGTATGTAGCACATCCTTTATGTTCTGGCCATGGGTAGTACAGTACAGAGCAATTGCTGCCTGGAGTTTTAGCATCTTCCCCTGCTGCTGCTGAAAGCTCATTGCCCCTGGCTCTAGTATGGGGACTCCTTATCCTCTGCTGTGGTTATTCCCTACCCCAACTCACTTGCAAGCTGGCTGTCTTATTATCCCCAGCTCCCTTCCATTTTCCTCTCCAGGAACCATAGGGCTTATTGGGGCCAGTGGCTCTCTTAGGCCGCCTCTGTCTCTAGTCCTGATGTGCTGCCATTTATACCCCTCTGCAGCCACCCTGTGTTGTCAGTGGGTATTCTGAAAGTGGCTTCTCCCTGATTTCACGAAGGAAGTAGAACAAAAGTACCTTTTTCCCGTCTCAGATCCTGAAACCTATTTGGAGCACAAGTGTCCATCCTGAATTTCTACCCAGGAAGGGGGACAGTCCCCTCATTGACTGCAGGGCTCCTGCAACTGGACACCACCAAGTTGATTCCCTTTTCACCTACCCAGTCTCCGATACCCTGAGTCAGGCACCCTCGTGCATGGGCATCTTCCTCACCCTGCTCAGTCTCCAACATCCATGCTAGGTCTTCCTTCTATGCAGATAGATGCTCCTATTACCTCATTCAGGGTCACCATGGCTTTCCCTATCCTGGTGCAAATGCCTATCCTGCTTGTCTCCACCTAATGGCTTTTTGACTTAGTTGTTTTGGAAAAGAAGAGAAGAGAAAGTGGAAAGGAAGAGCTCTCTCTAGATCTCTATAATTATCTCTTTAATCTATGGGAATATGGTATGATTTAAAGATAATTTTACTTAAACTGTTATTTACTAAATAAGTATTTATATTCCCATGCAAATATTTTTGATTAGTATAATATACAGTGTTGAAATAAATGACAATTTTTATTTTCGAAGAAAGTGGTAGAAAGACAACCCTGGGAACAAGAAAGCAAATTTGAGATTTCATCTACAACTTAAAGAAGAAAAATAAAGTTGAATTTTAACAAGGCTGAATTTTTCCTTTAAGAAGACACTATGTAAAGTACAACTCAGGAAAGTTTTAAAATTAAAATTAAATAGAGAAAGCTATTCCCTAAAATGTGAAGCCTCAGGATGAATAGATGTAATGTCTGGGCTCTGTGACTGCAGTACATTTGTTGTTCATAAGGGATTGTTCTCTAATACACATCTGTTTCTATCTAGAAAAACAAACAAAAAAGCCCTTTCTTACCCTTGGCTCCACTTCTTTGAATTATGTCAAGTAAAATTAAACACTGAAAACCAAAAACTATCCAAAGAAAGCATGGATTTATATCAGCATATTTACTATTATAGGTATTACTGTAAAAGACTGCCTGTTGAGTGTTTTTGCTGTAGATTGTGCTCTTCTTTTTACCACTAAATTCTTTAGTAGATACTGTTATTCTCTTAGTTTTGCCTCGAGACAGACTATCTTTTCTAGTTTTCCTCTATCAATTTTCAATTGACTAGAACCTCAAAGTTGTCAGTATCTGGGGACACAGGGAAATAAAATGTCCTCATTACATTTCTTCCTTATTATATTACTATAGACTCACTGTGAACTTCCTCTGTGATACTTCCTATAATTCTCTTGGGTCTACTTAATCCCCAAGAGTACAATGGCCATAGACTTCATCGAAATTTTGTGGGATTATTTGCATCACAGCTGATAACATGTTTTGAAGTATCCTCCTGTACTATATTACAGCAGACAAACGTTTCAAAATTTCAGCTGTGGAATTCTGGTAGATCAAATTGTTTTAACTCAGCTTTGTTTTGCATTTTTCCCTTTGAGAATTTTTTTTTTTTTTTAAATTTTTATTCTTGTCTGTGTTGGGTCTTTGTTTCTGTGCAAGGGCCTTCACCAGTTGCGTCAAGCGAGGGCCACTCTTCATCGTGGTACGCGGGCCTCTTCACTATCGCGGCCTCTCTTGCTGCGGAGCACAGGCTCCAGACGCGCAGGCTCAGTAATTGTGGCTCACGGGCCTAGTTGCTCCGCGGCATGTGGGATCTTCCCAGACCAGGGCTCGAACCCGTGTCCCCTGCATTGGCAGGCAGATTCTCAACCACTGCGCCACCAGGGAAGCCCTCCCTTTGAGAATTTTTTAACTACCAAAGTAGATAAAAGAGTTTATGACGACATAGCTATCTCATAGCATAAAGAGTACATACATTTAAATATATTCTTATATTAATTAAGTATATTAAGTAAGGGGTTGAACCCGGGCCCTCAGCAGTGAGAGCGTGGAGTCCTAACTACTGGACCACAGGGGAATTGCCCCTAATTAAGTATACTGTTGATAGAAAAGAATATAGTTAATTTAGGCTGTGTCTTCATGTGATTCTTGGGTTGTCCATTTTAAATAAATTGTTAACTCTGTTTTGGCAGTAGTTAACTTGAATTGTTTTGTAGTAAATTTTAGAATTTTGTAAACTTATTCTGGAATTTGCTGGCTTTGGCAGAAGAATCTCAGGTGCTCACTTCTCAGAAACAGAGTTCGAGGGGCCATTTCTTTCTTGTTGCCAACAAAACCCAAAATGGAAATAAGACCCAAAAATTCAGTTATGACAAGGTTGAGAAAAAGTATTAAGCCATATATACAGATGGACATGAGTCTATAGTATTGATTTTTTTAAGTCCCAGGATAGAAAAGGGGCCTCTTCCATGAGCAGGGGAGTACTTTTCCATCTGCTTCTAAAGATGACTGGAGAAAGTATTAATGGATTTTCTTTTTTTGTATTAATGGATTTTTTAAAATTAGCTTTTTATTTTGGAATAATTTTAATTCACAGAAAGTTGTAAAGGTAGTACAGAGTTTCCATATACTCCTCATCAGTTTCCGTTAATGATATCCTTACAATACCATTGTACATTTGTCATAACTAAGAAGCCAGCATTGGTACATTGCTATTCACTGAACTTCATACTTTATTTGGATTTCGCCAGTTTTTCCACTAATGTCCTTTTTCTGTTCCAGGATCCAATCTGGGATACCACGTTAACATTTAGTCATCACATCTCGTTAATCTTCTCTAGTTCGTGACAGTTTCTCAATATTTCCTTGTTTTTCATGACATGGACAGTTTTGTGGTGTACTGGTCAGGTATTTTGTAGAATATTCCTTAACTTTGATTTGTCTAATGTTTTTCTCATGATTAGAGTGAGGTTACAGGTTTTTGGAAAGAATATCACAGAGGTGAAGCACCCTTCTCATCACACCATATTAGGAGTACATGCTATCAACATGACTAATCCTGGTGTTGTTAACCATATCAGTTTTTGTTTGCCAGCTTCCCCCATTGGAAAGTTACTATTTTTCCATTTCCAAACCCTATTCTTTGGAAGCAAGTCCCTAAGTCTACCTCACACTCAAGAGGGAGAGGGCGTGTGGGGAATTAATTTTCACTTCCTGGAAAGGGGAGTATCTACATACATATATTTTTGGAAGTCATCTGTAAGAAAATTTTATTTGCTCTCCCTTATTTGTTTGTTTGTTTATTTATTCACTCATTCATTTATATTATATGGACTCATGTGTATTTCTTTTGTACTTTGGATTGTAATTCCCTGCCACATTTTTTATTTTGTTGCTTAAATTTTTCTAGCTTTGGCCATTGGGAACTCTTTCAGGTTGGCTTCTAAGTACCTTTGGCATGCCTCTATTTGTGTTTTGAGCTTTCTGGCACCACAAGATGCTCTGGGCTCCTCATATATTTGTCCCACTCTAGCCCTAGAATCAACATTTCTCTAAGAAGTCCTCATTCCTTTATTGGAGAATGATATTTGGGTGAAATTTTTTTAAAACTGCTAACTCCTGGGTTCCACTCTAAATCTACTCAGAATCTCTGGGGATAATTCCAGGAATTTGCACTTAAAAAAAAAAAATTAATTAATTAATTTATGTCTGTGTTGGGTCTTCGTTTCTATGTGAGGGCTTTCTCTAGTTGTGGCAAACGGGGGGCCACTCTTCATCGCGGTGCGCGGGCCTTTCACTATCGTGGCCTCTTTTGTTGCGGTGCACAGGCTCCAGATGCGCAGGCTCAGTAATTGTGGCTCACAGGCCCAGTCGCTCCGCGGCATGTGGGATCTTCCCAGACCAGGGCTCGAACCCGTGTCCCCTGCATTGGCAGGCAGACTCTCAACCACTGCGCCACCAGGGAAGCCCCTGGGTGAAATTTTATAGTGGGTTATAGCCTAGGTAGACTTAGCTAGAACTCAGACAGTTTTCACAATAGTGATCAAAGGCATCATCCAAAGTCTAGGAATTTTACCGGAAACCACCCTACTGAAGAATTTTATGAAAATTCCACCAAAGGCATTTAAGTGAATTATAGGATTGAAGAACAGTACTCATATTATATCATCTTGGAAATTTTCATTAGAGTGAGCAGGATTTATTAAACTGACAGTATATTAAATCTCTATGATTCATACCTGAGGGGCGTTGCAGTGTAATTCAGTGGACTCTGAGAACAGCTTGCATAAACTTTGTTGGAACTTAGGTAAACAGGAGCAAAATCTAAAAGTAATACATAGATTCATGCTTAAAAGAAATTCTATGGTTAATTTTAAAACTTTTTTTTCTGGATTAATATGTGATATTAATTGTGGTATGATTGTGACATTAATTTTGATGTGATTCCTAAATGTGTCTGACATTCTAGTTATATTTCAAAAAAATGTGGCTTTCATAGTCAAAGTCACTACAAAGAGTATAAAGACATATGAGAAAGTACTTCTGCCTTCCAGGGAGGTGAATAATACAAGGAAACACTATGTGGTGGAAAAGACAAGTACGGTAAATAAATTCAGTGGCTATGGCAATGGGATCCCTGTGGAGGCAGCAGAGGGCTGTATCTTTAGAGGCACCAAGAACCCATGATTCTAGGCAGATGGTTGTGGTGTATCTGTGAGAGGGGGAGGGAAACTGAGATAGTGAAAGAGATTGGTTCCTCTCTTTCTCATGGGAGAAATATACTCACTAGTCAGGGAGCAAATGAGATTGAGTCCATGGGACATGAAGTCCGAAGAGGGTGGGAAAATCAAACAGCAGGACCATGAGCAGGAAACAATACTTTGGTGAAATATATTTGTTTAGAAATCCTTGGCTGTAAATCGCTCACACACTTTATTTTAAAATATATCATTCAGAGTCAGGCCACAAAGTGGCTCAGAAGAAACTAGAGCCAAGAGCTAGAAAGAACAAAGGTATATCCAGAGCAAATATTCAGTCTTATGAAATCTTAGTAGGGGAGATATTTAGCCAGCTAGTTAGGAATCTCAACAGAATGAGTGCTGATGGAGTTCTCTATTTTGATTTTCCACTAAACTCTCAGTGCCTTACTTTTTTTTCATGCGAATAATTCATTTTAAAATTTTATTTATCATGATAAAATATGCATAACATAAAAGTTACCATTTTAATCGTTTTTAAGTATACATTTGAGTGGCACTAAGTACATTCATATTATTGTGCAACTGTCACCACTATTCATATCTAGAACTTATTCTTCATTCCATACTGAAACCGGTACTCAATAAACAATTACCTCCCATGCCTCTCTCCCTCCAGCCCTTGGTAACCACCATTCTACCTTCTGTCTCTATGTATCTGACTACTTTAGGTACCTCATCGAAGCAGAATAATATATGTCCTTTAGTGTAAGGCTTATTTCACTTAGCATAACGTCTTTCAAGTTTCATCCGTGTTGTGATGCTGTCCTTTATTCCGAAGGTAGTCATAGTCAAATTCTGCTGAGTCTTTGCTTTTTTCCTGAGGCAATTTCATAGCCTGAGGTAAATAGGAAGACACATGAAACACACATTGGAGGGGAAGAGTGTGAGGCATCAATAGTAGGGGCAGGATATTGAGGCCCCAGATCCCTTAGCTACCAGAGATAGAGTTGAAGATTGAGGACCAGGCATAGCACTAGGGATGTGGGCAATGAAAGACCAAATCACAAGGCTGAGGCTGGTGATTTGAGGCTAGGATGCTGGACTGGGGCAGAGATATTAGACGAGAAGAACCTGGAATCCTGTGAGTCCTGGAGTTGTAGTGCATGTGGAGGTGACTCCACAGTCACTAAAGGTGAAGGGAAAGACTCCAGTGAGTGACTCAGGTACTGAGGAGGGGGAGGCCACTCTGGCTGGTTGATGCAGGAAAGTTTTTATAGAAAAGTTGGTATATAAAGTGGGTAGAATTTGGACAGGCAGAGAGGCCTGGGATGATGATCTACTCAGAAGAAGTAGCATTAGGAGAGATAGGGGAGGAGGACACTGCAAGATGCTTTCGGAGCTGAATAGTCCAATTCGACCCAGTCTGCAGAGGGTTTGTAAGGAATGCAGAAGAAGATAGGAGTAGGTTGATGGTGCTGGCTTATGAAGTACACTAGATAAATGAGTCGGATTCTTTTGTAAGCAATGGGCATCATCAGAAAATGAACCAAATTTATCCTTTCCTTTGCCTTGACTGCCATAGCCTTAATCTTGACCTTAATTAGAATACATTAGCCTTATAGTAGGTTAGCATACTTTGCCTTATAGTAGGTTGGGAAATGTCTACATCTCCTATGGGAATATAAACTGCCTGAAGGCAGAGCTGTTTTATTTAAGTTCATGTCTCTCAGAGTATTAAGCACAATGTCTTAAACTTCCTAGTTCCTCAGTAAGCATTCTCTGAATGGAATGGTATTAAATTACGGGGTTTTGATGGGAGAATGGGGTACAATGGTCAAGGCTCTAATTTAGGAAGATTAATCTGATGAGAATGTATAGAGAAATTGGAGAGGTTGACTGGTGGGGAAGCTTTTACCACAGTGAAGTGGTGAGGTACCTGAAGGCATTCTCTTCTAGGCCTGGACAAGACGGGAAGGATTGAAGAGAAACATGCCAGTAGCCTTTCAGTGGCAGCTCAAAACAGAGGTTAGGAAGAAAGAAAGCAAGCAAGCTGAGGAATGAATCGTCAGTTACTCCTGCTGCATATTTTCTCCTGTGGAATCCTGAACAAGTTATTTAACATAAGGCCAACAAATATCATTTCTTTTTCTCAGAAATCACAGAAGCTGGTACTTCCATAGAAAACTCCGTCTCTATTAGTCAGAAAGTAAAATTAATCTAGGTGTTCTCATTTTCTATTTGGACTTGTCTGACTAGTTGGTGACCTTGTGGGTTCTCTGCCTCATTTTTTTTTTTTTTTGTTTTGGCTGCACCACGCAGCTTGTAGGATCTTAGTTCCCTGACCAGGGATCGAACCTGAGCCCCCTGCAGTGGAAGTGCAGAATCCTAACCACTGGGCCACCAGGGAAGTCCCTTGTGGGTTTTTTTATAAATGTGTTTCCTCCTGTCTATGAACAGTAGAAAAAAATATTATATTTGGCAAGATTTTTGTTGGCACATGGAAGCACAGTGAAGTGTTTCCTAGTTATATAGAAATAAGATTATTTGCTGAGAGTTAAGCCTATAAAATTCACCCACAAGCAGATTAGCCACCTGTACAAGTAAACCGATGAGAGATTGCCTGTAAATCTGGATCTAAAGAGTTTGGACAAACTTTAGGGCATACAAATTTCTCTGCAATGCTTTGGCACAAGAAAAATCACAGTACTTCATTTCCCAAATCTAATGAAGTCTGGCTCCAAGCCCCCTCTTATGAGGGGGACTGGTGGTGAGATGCCAAATGTCAATCAGTGTTGAGGGCTCCTCCCCATTCCTAAGGGTTTATCTTCAGTAACTGCCCAGAAGCTTGTTATCTAAGCCCCTGGGATCCATTTTGAAGATGTGTCTCCTCTCACTCTTTCTCACTGGTCAGTGGGATCTCGGTCTGGTGTCGAGCCTCCTTCTCGTGCCATGCAGCTCCAGCCTCCCCCAACCCTGGGTGCTTTGTGCTGGGAGGGCCCATGGCTTGGCATCTGTGACAACCCCAAATCCTGTCCCCATTCCATGTTGGAGATGCTTTCCCCTCCCTGGTGGCAACTTCTACCATCTTTCCTCCACAGAACTGCCACTGGGGAATTAAGCTGAATCTCTTCCAATCTACCTCAAACACAAGCTGTTTACTTCCTTCCTGGTGAGGGAAGCAAAGAGCTAAACTCTTAGAAACCAATGCTTCCTCTTTCCTGCAGTGGGGTGGGGAAAAGAGATTGCTATCTCTCCTTGGTGAGTCTATAGTGGTGATAACAATATCAACAACTGTAGTAAAATAACCGATGACAGCAACCACCACCTCAAAACAATCCCCCAAAGCATCAGTTATTTTCTTGTGTTAACTCATCTGATTACACGCCACACACTGTAATCAAGGGGATCTGAGTGTATTCTCAGTGTAAGGGGTCTTAAACATGACTGTAATGTAATAGGCTCAAATAGAATCAATTTCTTTGTAACTTGCTTAGGCAAAGACTGGTTAACCTCTGAATCTGATAAACAGAATGGAATCTGGAGAAAAGGTAGCCAATGAGGGAGAAATTTTTTGTAAATTTCCAGCACTTTTTTTTTTTAAAAATAGATCTTTATTGGAGTATAATTGCTTTACAATGTTGTGTTAGTTTCTGTTTTACAGCAAACTGAATCAGCCATATGCCTACATATATCCCCATATCCCGTCCCTCTTGAGTCTCTCTCCCACCCTCCCTATCCCACCCCTCTAGGTCCTCGCAAAGCACGGAGCTCATCTCCCTGTGCTATGTTGCTGCTTCCCACTAGCTATCTATTTTACATTCGGTAGTGTATATATGTCCATGCTATTCTTACTTTGCCCCAGGTTCCCCCCCACCCCATGTCCTCAAGTCCATTCTCTATGTCTACATCTTTATTCCTGCCCTGCCACTAGGTTCATCAGTACCATTTTTTTTAGATTCCATATATATGTGTTAGCATACGGTATTTGTTTTTCTCTTTCTGACTGACTTCACTCTGTATGACAGACTCTAGGTCCATCCACCTCACTACAAATAGTTCAACTTCATTTCTTTTTACGGTTGAGTTATATTCCATTGTATATATGTGCCACATCTTCTTCATCCATTCACCTGTTGATGCACATAGGTTGGTTCCATGTCCTGGCTATTGTAAATAGTGCTGCAATGAACATTTTGGTGCATGTCTCTTTGTGAATTATGGTTTTCTCAGGGTATATGCCCAGCAGTGGGATTGCTGGGTCATATGGTAATTCTATTTTTAGTTTTTTAAGGAACCTTCATACTGTTCTCCATAGTGGTTGTATCAATTTACATTCCCACCAACGGTGTAGGAGGGTTCCCTTTTCACCACACCCTTTCCAGCATTTATTGTTTCTGGCTTTTTTGATAAGGGCCGTTCTGACTGGGGTGAGGTGATACCTCACTGTAGTTTTGATTTGCATTTCTCTAATAATTAGTGGTGTTGAACATCTTTTCATGTGCCTCATGGCCATCTGTATGTCTTCCTTGGTGAAATGTCTATTTAGGTCTTCTGCCCATTTTTTACCTGGATTGTTTTTTTCATATTGAGCTCCATAAGCTGTTTGTATATTTTGGAGATTAATCCTTTGTCTGTTGTTTCATTTGCAAATATTTTCTCCCATACAGAGGGTTGTCTTTTTGTCCTGTTTATGGTTTCCTTTGCTGTGCAAAAGCTTTTAAGTTTAATTAAGTCCCATTTGTTTATTTATGTTTTTATTTCTGTTACTCTAGGAGGTGGGTCAAAAAAGATCTTGCTGTGGTTTATGTCAAAGAGTGATTTTCCTATGTTTTCCTCTGAAAGTTTTATAGTGTCTGGTCTTACATTTAAGTCTTTAATGTATTTGGAGTTTATTTTTGTGTGTGGTGTCAGGTAGTGTTTTAATTTCATTCTTTTACATGTAGCTGTCCAGTTTTCCCAGCACCACTTATTGAAGAGACTGTCTTTTCTCCATTGTATATCCTTGTCTCCTTTGTCATAAATTAGGTGCCCATATGTGCGTGGGTTTATCTCTGGGCATTCTATCCTGTACCGTTGATCTATATTTATTTTTGTGCCCGTACCATACTGTCTTGATTACTGTAGCTTTGTGGTATAGTTTGAAGTTGGGGAGGCTGATTCCTCCAACTCCGCTTTTCTTTCTCAGGATTGCTTTGGCTATTCGGGGTCTTTTGTGTTTCCATATGAATTGTAAGATTTTTTGTTCTAATTCTGTGAAGAATGCCATTGGTAGTTTGATAGGGATTGCACTGAATCTGTAGATTGCTTTGGGAAGTATAGTCATTTTCACAGTATTGATTCTTCCAATCGAAGAACATGGTATATTTCTCCATCTGTTTATGTCATTTTTGATTTCTTTCATCAGTGTTTTATAGTTTTCTGAGTACAAGTCTTTCGCCTCCTTAGGCAGGTTTATTCCTAGGTATTTTGTTCTTTTTGTTGCAATGGTAAATGGGACTATTTCCTTAATTTCTCTTTCTGATTTTTCGTTGTTGGTGTATAGAAATGCCAGAGATTTCTGTATATTAAATTTGTATCCTGCAACATTACCAAATTCATTGATTAGTTCTAGTAGTTTTCTGGTGGCATCTTTAGGATTTTCTATGTATAGTATCATGTCATCAGCAAATAGTGACAGTTTTACTTCTTCTTTTCCAATTTGTATTCCTTTTTTTTCTCTGATTGCTATGGCTAGGACTTCCAAAACTATGTTGAATAAGAGTGGTGAGAGTGGACATCCTTGTCTTCTTCCTGATCCTAGTGGAAATGGTTTCAGTTTTTCACCATTGAGTATGGTGCTCGCTGTGGGTTTGT